>NC_064248.1:30971000-32249000 GCF_003254725.2 Canis lupus dingo | reverse complement strand
TGTTTTGTGTGCTTGTGGTTTCGTGGTCCTTAAATTATAAATATAATACGGATCCCCTCTTAACACAGACTGTATTCACTGATTGACTTCTTTATTTTGTTTCAAAAATCTTGCATTATTAGTGGGCTTTAGCATTTTCTCAGGGGTTATTAACCTTTGCGTTTTTATTCTCTAACCGCTTATTAATTTTCCCGGCCTGTTTTTCATTTGGCACATTTGCCTTTTTCTTAATTTGTAAGTAAGCTTTTTGTATACAATACTAACCTTTGGCCAGTATCGCCAACTTTTTTTCCCCTCCTGTTTGTTGGTTCCTATTGCTTTTTCATGGCGTCTTGAACTCTCTGAAAGGACCACACAGCGGCCATCTAATTCTGCCAAAGAAATATTTTCTGTCTTTGAAATCTGATAATCACTCATCACCAGGGAAATACAAATCAAAACCATGAATGAGATACCACCTCACACCTGTCAGAATGGCTAAAATCAACGGCACAAGAAACGACAGGTGTTGGCGAGGATGCGGAGAAAGGGGAACTCTCGTGCACTGTTGGCGGGAATGCAAACTGGTGCAGCCACTCTGGAGAAGAGTCTAGAGGTTCCTCAGGAAGTTAAAAATAGAACTACCCTGAGATCCATCAATTGCTCTATTAGGTATTTACCCAAAGGATACAAAAATAGAAATTCTAAGGAATACATGCACCCCCGAGTTTATAGCATCATTATCAACAATAGCCCAACTATGGAGAGAGCCCAGATGTCCATCAACTGATGAATGGATAAAGAAGATGTGGTTATACATATAATGTGGTGTGTGTACACACACGTGCGTGCGTACACACACGCGCACACACGCTGAAATAGTACTCAGCCAGCAAAAAGAATGAAATCTTGCCATTTGCAACCACATGGATGGAGTCAGAGCATATTATGCTAAGTGAAAGAAGTCAGGTGGAGAAAGACAAATACGCTCATATGTGGAATTTAAGAAAGAAAACATGAATATATGGGAAGGGGGTAAAAAAAAAAGAGAGAGAGAGAGAAGGAAACAAGCCCTAAGAGACTCTTAACTCTAGAGAACAAACGGAGGGTTGATGGAGGAAGATGCGGGGGTGGGGAAAGGGCTAGATGGGGGATGGATATTAAAGAGGGCACCTGTTGTGATGAGCACTGGGTATTGTATGTAAGTGATGAATCACTGAATTCTACTCCAGATACCAATATTGCACTGTTTATTAGCTACCTAAAATTAAAAAAAAAAAAAATTGGGCATCCCGGGTGGCGCAGCAGTTTAGTGCCGCCTGCAGCCCAGGGTGTGATTCTGGAGACCCGGGATCAAGTCCTACATCGGGCTTCCTGTATGGAGCCTGTTTCTCCCTCTGCCTGTGTCTCTGCCTCTCTTTCTCTCTCTGTGTCTCTCATGAATAAATAAATAAAATCTTTTAAAAATAATTAATTAATTAATTTAAAATATTTTTAAAGAAATATGGTTTCAGAATCTCCATGAATCACCTCCCAGGCCCAAAACATCTCAGAAATCCTTTGCTTTTATAAACAACAGCGTGGTCCACAGCACCACTCTACACTTTTTCTTACCCTGTAGAGTTTATGACCACATCTGGGAAACTTCTGAATCACACTCCGAAGTCCTGAGGTCACTATAGACCAAGGACAGTTTTTTTGATAACTTGGTGATGCCCCAATGTCAATGAAAACCGCATCGCACTCAACCCCTTCTATTCACCTCCATTCCTTTTTGTCTAGAACACATCCTAACAGCAACAGGGTCAAGAATCCCTCACAGAAACCCCAGTTTCTTGGTTTCCATATCCAACTGCACTGGCACAAGATGGAGGAATCTCTGATAGTGTTTGTTGACCACACACTGAATATGAATCACCTGTGAGCTGTAGCCTCCAAAAAAATGCGGAGTGCTTCATGCTCATCATGTGCTTTCCCACCCCCACACCTTTGCAGTGATCTTCTTTTACCTAAATACCACCTCCCACTCCCATACACCACCTGGGTTGGCCACCTTCTAGTCATGTGTCCAATCTCAGATTAACCACCACAGCCTTTGGAAAGCCTTCACTGTCAGCCAGGCTGCAATAGCATCCCTCCACCAAGAACCCTTAGAATCATTTCTAGCACCATAACTGTATAATTATCTTCGAGTATAATTGCCTGTTTACCCATCTGTCTCCCCAGCCTTTGATGGCTTGAACTATGTCTTTCACCACTGTATCCCTAGCAACTAGCAAAGAGCCGGGCTCATGGCTCACAATCAATATACATTTGTGGAATCAATGGATCTTTTCAAGTGTTAGAACAAGAAAAGGGCTAGGCCCACTGCCATCTGCAAAAGTCCATATCAGGAATGTCAGGTTTAAAAAAAAAAAAAAAAGGAATGTCAGGTTTAACTTTTATGTAGTAAAGAATTAAATCTTGCCCAAAGGAGATCTGGTCTTTCCCTTGGCTTCTCACTAAATGCCTGGAAGGTCATGGCTGATGGGAGTGTTTCTGTCTCCCTGGGAACCTTGTCTCAGATTGGATAGTCTGTCTAACAATGTGATTTAGGGTGGGGACATTGAGTCCCACAGAATCAGCTCAACTGGAGACTGAGATGAGCCATGTGGGCAGTCAATCACTCAGTTAATCCTCTGAGCACTAAGGCTCCAGCAAGCTTCTCTGGTTGACAATACTACATGCTTATTGTCACACGTCTTTGCAGGAAAAGTAGCACTGTCCATGACTCCTTAGGAAACAGACAATGGGAGGCTCCATGTTTGGAACCTCCCCAAACTCTGTTCTGTGTGCTTCCCTTGGTCCATTTTAGTCTGGATCCTTAGCTGTAATAAAACACAACCGTGGGTATGACAGCCTCCAGTTCTGTGGGCTTCCAGCGAATTGTTGATGCTAAGGGTGGTCTTGAGGACTCCCCAACTTACAACTGGTACCAAAAGTGGGGGTGGTTCTGGAGACTGTGCCCCCCCACCCCCACTCCCAGATTTGCAGTTTCACTTCTAAGGACAGTCTGAAGGCGGTGGCTGTAATAATAACTCATCTGGAAAACGCGAACCATAAAGGGCAGGCCCCCACGTACAGAATGTCGAGACTGGCAAAGCCAACACTGTGGATGCTTCATTCATTAAAACCAGCCTTGGAATGCAGACTGTTCCTCTGTGTCCCACCCTTCCAGGATCAAGATGGGCAGCACCCTCCAGGCAAGAGAATGAATCATGAGTAGCTGTTCACTGCTCCCCCTCTCTCTGACAGATGACTGGGCAAAAATAGACGAGAATTCCTCCTTTATAAATATCTTTACATGCTAAATGTCTCCAAAAGGCACCATGTGCCAAGCTAGTCTGCTAAGACACAGATGCAGCACAGATGCAATGGCCCACCAGATAGCTGAGAAGTTAGAGGATTTTTATTCAACAAGAGGCAGAAAAGTTTCCTGGGAGCAAAATATGATTCAGGACAGCCTGAGGCAGCTAGTGAGCCACAGATAGTCTGGCTCCCAGCTATTAACATAGCATGTCTTACCAAGGCAGTTTCAAAGCATATACACATGTGTGTGTGTACTTTTATTACATCCCTGTGTTCACTCTTTATTCATTCATTTAGTAGATATTTATTAAGCATCTACTATATGCACAACTCTATTCTTGAAATAAAGGATATAGAGATATAGAGGTTACCATGACACGTAATTTCCCTGGTAGCGAAGGACACATTCTAATAGATAAAAATATGAACAGAATAGTGTTTCGATAGACCTGCGCAAGGAAGAAAACAGAGCTGATAACATAGTCATGCTGAAGGAGGAGGCAGCCTGAACTCGAGTGACCAAGAAAGGCCTGTGAGAGGCAGCAACAGGTGAGGTAAAACCTGAATGATGAGAAGAAGCTAACAGAGATCTGAGGGAAGACCATCCCGGCAGAGGAAACAGCAAGAGCAAAGGCCCCGAGGTAGGTGGGAGGATTGTTCCAGGAAGACAAAGAAGGAACAGGGGAAGGGAGAATAGGAATTGGTCTGGTAGATGATCAAGAGATTATGGCAGGCTTTCTGGGCCATGGCGAGGCATTGATTTTAATTCTTGGTAAAATGGAAAGCTGTAGGAAGGTTTTAGGATTAATGTGATTAGATTTATGGATTTTGTTGTTACTGTTCTTAATCACCCAGGCAGCTAGGTCATGCAGTGACTATAGGGTATTGAGACTGGAAACGGAGACCCTCTGAAGGTGTTGCTGTCATCGGTGGTGGCTTAAGTAGTTACAGCGTACATGGAGAAACATTTTATGGCTATGTTTTAAACGCAGAGCTAACCACGCTTGCTGATGATTTGGATGTAGCAAGTAAGGGAGAAAGAAATCAAAGACGACTCCTAGGCGTGTAGTCTGAACAGCTAAACAGAAAGGGGGGGCCATTTAACTCAGACAGGAAAGGTAGAGGGAGGCATAGATTTGGGGACAGACGAAATAAGAAATGAGACTCAGAAAAGCCAAGAGATTCGTTCAAGGTCACACAGCTGATGGGATCCCTGGGTGGCGCAGCGGTTTGGCGCCTGCCTTTGGCCCAGGGCGCGATCCTGGAGACCCGGGATCGAGTCCCATATCGGGCTCCAGATGCATGGAGCCTGCTTCTCCCTCTGCCTGTGTCTCTGCCTCTCTCTCTCTCTTCTGTGACTATCATAAGTAAATAAATAAAAATTTAAAAAAAAAAAAAAAAGGTCACACAGCTGGAACATGAGGGAGGCAGGGTTTGAACCCTGGTCCACGGGCCCCCCCGGGGGCAAAATCCAAAAGGCAGAAGCAAGTGGAATTTCCAAGCCAGGTTCAGAGAGGACTTGAAGGGAGAAATCAAGTCGGTAACCCAGGCAAATTCAGGGCACGCCACGTGGCAGATCTATTTTTAGCACCCACTCATGTGAAGGCTACTTGTAGAATCATACAATTAATAGAATTTTCGAGCTGAGCAGATCCTTAGGCTCAAAAGGGCACCTGCGTCTTTGCAAACATGATTCACCGAGCATCCCCTGAGTAGGCAGATGGGTCAGGCTGCTGAGTAGACTTTGCTTTGAATGGAGCTCTGGACACAGACCCATCTTCCCAACCATCCTATCCGCTTCCTCCCCCCACCTCCCCCGCTGTCAAAAGGAACAGGACATTATATAAACCTCCTGAAATGCCAAAAGGAGGAATTCTATATTTAACTCCCCTCCCAGCATCCAAACATCACGTGATGGAATGTTGAGGATCCAATTCAACAATATTGAGTAACGAAGAGATAACCCAAGGGACTCTCCCCTTCTCTCTTCTCCTCTGACTTCCTGTCTCCAGCCACCCACTGTCACATCTTCATTAAGGAAGTTCAGGAGCCGTGTGGCTCCGGCAGTTCCCCGGGAAAGCAAACAGCTGGGGGAGTCAGAAGGATTATGCTAATAGAGATGCTATTAACACAGGCGTCGCTACCGCTACCGGGGAGCTGGAACTCAGAGCCAACCGTGGGCTTTACCTCGCCAGCATTCCCGAGAAGTGTGGGAACTGAGGAATGAGAGGCAAGTAGGCTGCTAAATAAAAATCCAAGGCCCTCAAGGCTCAGGAGACAAATCAAATGGAACTTCAGCTCCTGCCATCTCCACTGCTGCTGGGACTTCAGTTAGAAAGGTGCAGGTACCAAAAAAAAAAAAAAGAAAGAAAGAAAAAGAAAAAGGTCAAGGCACGTCTACAAGGTCGCAAGAGAAGAGCTGGGGGACGGAAGAAGCATCAGGAACAGATCAAGAAGGCATGGAGAGAGGCTCCCAAACACACTTATTGACCAGACTGCATGCTGTGGGCGATCAATAAATATTCAACACAGATGCTGGTAGAAGAACAGGTTTTAATGAGGCCAGGAACACGGAGAGAGTGGGCTGTCGTGGGAAAGGGCCATGGAGATGCTAAGCAACCAGCTGCATCTCTGCGGTCCCATCCACGCCTTTCCCTGCAGTGCTCTTAGTCACAAAAGGAAAAAAGCAAACCAACTCTGGGGAAATTGGAAGCTGAGGGGCCTTCCCTGGCATAGCTCAGGTCTCATCCTGCCATTCATTTGATTAAAAAAAAAAAAATCCACAGGACAGAATAAATGAGAGACTGAGGGAAGCTCTACCTTCAGCAAGTTTCCAGGTCCCTGGGGCAGGTGCCAAGCATACTGATGATACTGGAGTAGGGAAGTACTTTGTGGTATACAAGCCCAGAGAGCAAGAGAATCCGTTCCAGCCAAGGTCAGGGAAGACTTCCAGGGAGAAGTGGCTTTGGAACAGAGAAATGAACCAAAGAGAGCAACCAATGTAAGCAGCAGAGAAGGCTGGTCCAAGTGGGGAACGTGGCATTTGCAAAGGCTTGGAGGACTTGCCTTCCCCACGTTACGTGCTCATACCCCTTGTGCACCACGGATCTTGTGTTCTTTCCCCCAGTGTCACTTTGCCGAGAATTCTATAACAGGTGAGTGATTCGTCATTGTTATTATATAAGTCAGTTGTCTTGTTATTACCATCACTATCATCATCATTATTATTCTATTAAGTGCCAGGAACTGTGCTAAGCATTTTACCCACATTTTTCTCTTTTAAGCCCCACGTCCCTATAACGACAGATACTACTGGCTTCCCCATTTGTTTATTTTTTATTTTTATTTTTAAAACATTTTATTTATTTATTCATGAGAGACACACAGAGGCAGAGACACAAGCAAAGGGAGAAGCAGGCTCCCTGCAGGGAGCCCAATGCGGGACTCAATCCCAGGACCCCGGAGTCATGACCTGAGCCAAAGGCATATGATCAACCACTGAGCCATCCAGGCATCCCTGGATGGTGAGGACAGACTCAGGCCAGAGAGGTAAAAGGTGACCCCACTGGTAAACATGGCAAACTGGATTTGAGCCAGGCGATGTGACTCCAGTGCCCTTGGACCTCTGCTCTCCCACTTGCCACTGAGCACCACACACACCTGTGCAAAGCCTCCCAGTGAACTCGGTCCTCACAGCCCTCCAGCCTGCCTGTGTGTGCCCCTCACGTCCCTCAGCATTTATCATTCGGGACCTCATCCATACATGCTGGAATCAGCTGGAGGTGGGGTTAAACCCCAGACCTCTACCTACGGGCTCCACCATTTTAGGCAAGCTCTCTAAACTCTGAAGGCTCCCATTTTCACAGTCACAAGGTGGGGACAACGAGGCCCCGATCCTGAAGGGCTGCTGAGAGCATCAACAAGATAACAAGTGCACCCGAAGGTCTAGCACTGGTTGTATTAGTTGCCTACCACTGTCATAAGAAGGCATCACAACCCCAAAACAATGTAAATCTATTATAGTTCTGGAGGTCGGAAGGCTACAATGGGCCCGTAGGGTTTCCTAGAACTTCCCTCTGAGGACTCTTGGGCAGAATCTTGCCTTTTCCAACTTCTGGAAGCTGCCTGTGTTCCTTGGCTCATGGCCACGTCTCTCTGAACCCTGCGCACACTATCACTGCTCCTTCTCTGACTCTGACCCCCTACTTTCCCATAAGGACCGCTGTGATTACGTTAGGTCCCCCAGGTAATCGAGGCTATGCTTCCCATCACAACATGGGGAGATTCTTCACTTGATCATACGTCAAAGTCTCTCTGCCATAAAAGTGAACATATTTTCAAGTTTCTGGGTATAGAAGGTGGCTATTTTGGGGGGCCTGTGATCCTGTTTACCACTGTCCACTATCTGCCCCCAAAAGGGTCACAACTGTCCCACTTTCAAAGTATATCCCTGAAGGTTTCAGCCTGTTACAGCATCAACTCAGAGTCCTAAAATCTCCTTTTAAATTTCATCAGCCCCATCATCTTACTTAGGTGTAAGTACGAGACTCTGGGATATGCCAACCTGGGGCCCAACTTCTCTCCATCTATGGACTTACAAAATTAAAAACAAATGATCTGCTCCCAACATCCTATTGTGGGGCAGGCACAGGATTCCAGTTATAGGGACACCTACATGGCTCAGTGGTTGGGTGACTGCTTTTGGCTCAGGTAATGATCCTGGGGTCCCAGGATCAAGTCCCACACTGGGCTTCCCACAGGGAGCCTGCTTTTCCCCCTGCCTGTGTCTCTGCCTCTCTCTATGTGTCTCTGATGAATAAATAAATAAAAAAATTTTTAAAAAAAGGACTCTAGTTATGGGCACTACTGATCTAAAAAAAAAAAAAAAAAAAAAAACCAGAAAGAAAAAAATATTTACAAAAAAAAACCCAACCAACCAAACAAACAAACAAAAACAAAACACCTAGTTACCACACCCAAGCAATGTGGAAATCCAGTTAGGCAAAGTAGCATTAGGGTTTCCAGGCCTGGGAATGATCCCCAGGGTCTCCTTGCTCTGCCTTCTGAGTGACCCTCCCTTTATGAGAAGGGGCAGCAGGTGTCTGAAGCCTCATATTTAGGAAGCCCGTCTCCTGCCTGTGGAATCTGGGAAGTGCCCGGCCTTCTTTCATCTCATCTTTTCCCTGTTTCTTTGGTCCAAGTTGGCAATGTTCCTGCTGGTATGAAATTTCAAGAACCTTGTGGGTCTTCTGTGTATTTCACAGGGATTCACTGCATCAGACATGAGACTCCGCCAGAAATCTCTCCTAGATAATTCTATCTCTAACCCGGCTTCTGGGTCGATGACCGAGGGGTCCATGAGTCACATACATAGTCTCTTTCAAGATCCCTCTGTATGATCAAATACTGTGACTTTTTGATCCTGTCCAGGTACTCGGAAAAATGTTACCTAGCCATGCCCTTGGTTTTCTCTCCAGAGTGCCTTTCCTGGCAGCGAGTCTCCTATTTTAGCATCTTTTATAATTTCGATAGGCTGAGACATTTCCCAGGTCAGCCCTTCTGTCTTACCAGTTCTCCCCTCAATCTATCTCTTCTCTCACATTTTATAAAAGCAGCAAGAAGAAATCAGGGCTGCGCCTCCAACATTTTGCTCAGAAATCTCAGCTAACTACCCAGGTTCATTGCTTGCAAGTTCAGATTCCCATATAACTGTAGGACACAATTCAGCTCCGTTTTCTGCCTCTACCTAACAAGTATCCTCTTTCCTCCAGTTTCCAAAAACATGTTCCTCACTTCCGTCTGAGCTAGCCCTCACAGGTAGGGCCTTTGATGTCTTTATTTCTACCAATAGTGTGTTCATGATGATTTAGGTATTCTCTAAGGTCATATGTGTTTTCTCTCTGATGCCCCTGTTCTTTCTAGTCCTTGATCCCAGAGTTGTTACTGCTCATATTTCTGCAACAGCATGTTCAGGAAAATCTAGGGTTTTTCTATGATGTGTCTCAAAATTCTTCCAGCCTCTGCCCACTGTCCAATGCCAAGGCCACTTCACTCTTATAAGTATATTTGTTACTGCAGCACCCTGCTCCTGGCCCTAAAATCTGTATGAGTCAGGGTTCAATCAGAGAAGCAGACCAGTAGGTGATATAGATAAGAAGACTTATCACAAGGCATTTGCCCGCATACTTGTGGGGAATGCACAGACACATCTGAAATCTGTAGGGCAGGCTGGAACCCTGGGACAGGAGCCGAGGCTTCTATCCTCAGGTGGAATTCCTTCTGGGAAGGCTCAGTTCCACTGGAGGCCTGTCACTGATTAAATCAGGCCCACCTAGATTATCTAGGATAATCTCCCCTGAAGTCAACTGATGACAGACTTTAATCACAACTACAGAACAGCTAATAATCCACACTGGATTAGTGTTTGATTAAATAACTGGTGAAAGTAGCCTAGCCACGTTGACCCATAAGACAGACACATAAAACCCATCAAGTGGGTGCTATCTTCATCATGCTATGTTCTTGACATTCAAGACAGCCTCTGATGCATTCCTACCTCCCCTTCCCAACATCCAGAACCCAGAATAAGCACACATTAGTCAAATGAGCAAGTTTACAAACAAATAAACTTCCTTTATCACTGCTTTTTATCACCCTACCACTCCTGCCCCACCACCCAAGCCCAACTGGCTTTGAAGATGCCCTGCAGTCCTTCCCTCCCAGCAGGTGCATCATCTTACAGGATGGGAAGCCAAAACTGCAAACACTGGAGCATAATAACCCACAGCATAAACCCTATAATCCCACCTCTTCAACAGATAAAAGCTAATGAAAATCCACGAGTAATTCTCTCTGGCCCCCAACAAGGACTGCAAGCTTGAATATCAACAGAAACTTCAAAGATGAGGTTCTTTTGCAATGAGGTTCTCACAAAACCAGTTCTTCTTGCAAGAAAATCAAAACAGGTAACTCAGAATGACCAAATGCAGATGCAGAAAGTACTTGACTAATCATATTCCCACAGACCTGCCATCTGTGGTGCTGAACAAGGACTGAAGGTTAAAAAAACTGATAAATAATTAATAAACTGTCTCCTTAAAAAAAAAAAAAAGAAACGATTTCAATACTTTGCTGCACACACGCTGGGTGACCTTTTCCTTCACATTTTTCTTCATAATTTTGGATGAACTTATCTGTCAGTGCAAATGTCTTGAAAGAATGAGCTCATTCTACCTTCAGAATGATGATGATGATGATGATGATGATGATGATGGTGATGATGGCCATGATAGCAGGTAGCATTTATCTTGTGCCAAGAGACTGTGCTAAGCACTTTAATATAGCATTTAATTTGATCATTTTAATAACCTGTCATATTTTGAGTTCTCCCAGCAGGAGACCCTGACACAAAGATACATCCAACACATCTGAGAAATGATCCCAGAAAACACTGGTGGAGGCACAGAGAAGAGAGACAGGGAAGGAAAGGGGAGCAATAAATGGTATTTTTTTAAAGCAAACTCTGAGCAACTGAACCTTATTACCACTGGGGGCATCTGGAATCTAGCATAGAACATCTACATCATGGTCATTCCACTTAAAAGGCGAAGGCCTGAGTACTTACCCACAGCTCCCTATCACTGGCTGCTTCCCTCCATTCACTCACCTGCACAGCCCGAGGTGCTGGGAAGACACTGGATGGAGAGTAAGAAGCCAGAGCCCAAATCTGGCTCTGCTGTTCTCTGGCCACATCAGTCTCAGACCCCAGTTCTGCCATCACCAAAGTGGGCAGAGCACCATCCTTAAGGTGGGAGCAATTAAAGACTCTGTTGATCATGTTCTGTGAATAGCGAGTTTCCTTCATCGAGCATGACTCATGTTCGTTCATACGTGTCATGGTTAAAAATGCAGACTCAGAAGTCAGAGAGAGCTGGGTTTGAATCCAGGTCCAATCACTTACCAGCTGTTTGCCAACTTGGTTTCATGTCGATGAGCCTCAGTTTTGTCATCTGCCAAATGGGGCTAGGAATACTGACAGCATCACAGTTAGTATGACGATTAAATGAGATATTTAAAGCACCTGGCACAATGCCTGGTGCATAGCAAATTCTCAGTACTTGCCAAATAGTAACATTACCATTATTATTAGTATGCCATCATTATCAGAATGCTTCGACTGAATGAAAGCTGAGAAAAGAACATTATCAGCTAAGGCCTGGCAGTGCCTGGATTTCAGAATTCTTCATATGGAAGTTCTCCGCTGGGGAAACAAAAAGCGTCGCAATTAAGAAACCTGAAAAAGAACAGAACAGGCCTGGCCAAATTGCCTAAGCCCAGTCATGTGTGAAATGCTTCAGAACACTTGATGGGGATAGAGCGGGGCAGCCTGTGCCAAAATTGAAATCATGAGAGAGGCCTGGGGGTCTGGAATTTGCAGAGATCGGAGGACCTGGGGTCAAGCCGGCCTTCTCCAACAGGGCAAGATCTCCAGCTGTTTAGAATCTTGAGCTTCACAGAGCGCCTTCCCCTGTCATCTGTGAGTGGCAGGAGGGATGGGACAGGTCTCTACTAGCAGTCAGGCAGGAGAGACAGGAAGAGGCCTGGGGCAAGGAATTTGGGGGAGGAACCATACTAAAATGAAAACAGAAAAGAGGTCAAATCAAAAGCCAATGTATGACACCGCTCCGTTCAAATGCAGATTCTGGTCTGGCTGGAGTAGGGTGGACATTTGCGATTTAAACAAGATACCCCAGGCAATACAGATCCTTCCAGTCCGTTGGCCACACTCAATAGCAAAGCTCAGATATTTCTTAGCCCAGCGTTTCCAAACCTCCTTTGTAAGTCACCTGGGAGTCTCTTGTTAAAAAGGCAACTATCCAGACTGAGCAAACCCACTGAATCAAAATGGGTGGGATTGGGGGCTGGGGCGGGGGCGGGGGGGTGGGGAAGCTATCCCAGAAGCTGTGTGTTTAAAAAGCAACGCCCAGGGGCCCCCGAGTGGCTCAGTTGGTTGACAGACCAAACTCTTGATCTTGATTTTGGTTCAGGTCATAATCTCAGGGTTGTAAGATGGAGCCCCAGGTCCCTTCGGCACTGAGCCCGGAGCCTGGTTAAAATTCTCTCTCCCTCTGCTCCTCCTCCGCTCTCACTCTCTCGCCCAATCTCTCGCTCTCTGTCTCTTAAAAAGAAATGAAGAAAGAAAGAAAAACAAAAAGGAACTCCCGGTTATTTTTAACATGAGGGAGGTTTAGAAAATGCTGATTTGGTCTGAGTCCTGTGCAGCAAATTCAAACACCCCAGAACCCATGATCTACAGTGTCCAGATGTAACAACAGGCAGGGACCGGGAGTGTACTTTGGAGCAGCATGCCTCGGTTAAAGGAGGCAGCCAGTTCTCTGCTAAATCAGACACTGCCAGGAGGAAACCCAGGCTGCATATTTCCAGATCTTTTGATTTTTCAGCAGAAACTCCAGATTCAGATTTTTCGGTGAACTGTCTTGACATATTTTAAGACTCCTGCATGAGCAAAACAAACACATCTGCAGGCAACCATCTGTAACTCCTGGGGCTCAGCAGATGAGAAACTGGGATCCCCGGCTGTGCTGAATATTCATAAATCTTGGCAGAATTCAGGCTGCCCTCTGGCCATTCCGAGGACTTCATCCCTCGGCCGCAGTGATTGGCTCAGTCGTGGTCACGGGGTGCAGAGAAGTCCAATCAGACTTAGCCCTGGCTCTTTTGATGGAGCTACCAGGAAGGAAACTCTGCACTCTGGTTTCTCAGAGTCATTTAACCAGTGGGGGGAAGATGCAAAGTTTCTGGCAACGATCTTGCCCCCCTGAGCACCAGGGTGAGGGGTATAATCCCTGGGAATGAAGCCAATCCAGAGAAGAGCCAAGCTGGGAAAGGGGAGAGACCAATGGCTTCTTCTAGCCAGACTAGAAGATGACTCCTGGCATTTCCAGGTCCATCACCCAGCTTCTGACTTTGTACAGCTGCCAGCGCTTAATAATAACTACAAAACTGATTTTTTTTTTTTTTTTGGTACTGAGATTTAGATTTTACAGATAAAGTTTGTTTGCATTATGGCGTGTCATCCTCAAAGCAACTCTGAGAGGTAAACAGGCTACGGGCTGTTTTCCACATTTTACAGATGAGATGCCAGGGCACAGAGGGGAGCATTGCCTTGCAGTAGGTCGCACAGCTCACCAAAGGCAGGACAGGGGCAATAAATCTAGTCTCATAACTCCAGTTCAGAGTGCTTCCCAGCTTCCACGCCTGCCTCAACTAGGAGACGTGTCCGTCTCTCCTTTAACACTCAACAAGGATGTGTCTGGGAGGCTGGCTCCGGCTCCAAGCTCCACTGCAAAATTCTTCCAGGCTGCTTGTTCTGAGATACGGAAAGAAGAACAGTACATCCCAAAAATGCCCATGTCCACACAGTCCAATTTGTGGAGGGACACGAACCCACAAGGAGAAGCTGGAAGATTTACCAAATCACAAGAAGACAAGAATAAAGTAAGTGCAACAAAGAAGACAGAGCCCAGAGTCGGAGTCAGCTGGAACAAACAGAGCTCAGATGCTTACGTTCAGAGTGGAGAGTAAATTTTAAAAACAAGTAAATAATAAGGACCCAGGGTGCCCCAAAGGCAAGAGCTGCCCAGACTCAAGTTCAACCAACCCTAGACATCCAGATGCTCTCCAGTTCCTTCCCTGGTGCACACAACCCCTGCCTCAGAGTCAGGCCCCCTAGCTCCGATGGTCCTCAATTGTGTTCCCGTGTAAAATTCTCGGGTCTCGTCCCTTTCCCAATTAGGTACTTAATACAACTTGGATCCTTGTGCCACCACATAATAATTTACACAGAACACTTAATTAGCTTCTTAGATAAAAATAACATGTAATTTGTTTGGTAATTATATGTTTCCACAACTGCTGAAAGCAACTCATTATAGGAATTTGGTACACTTAGGATAGATTACCTTAATTCTATTTTCTGTTTATCCAATTATATCTGTCGGTCTTAATTGTATTGTAAATTGTGTGGAGCTGGTGAAGGTGACTGTAAAGCTGTTGTTCCTTCAGATGTCGTGGCTGGTTTACAGGTCCCCGGTGTTCATGCCAGGCACCAACTGGCTCTGGCGGCATGGTGGGAACAAGGGCATGCTAAGACCCTTCCCATGAACAAAGAAGAAACTCGGTAGAACTTTCTGCCAAGTGCCTCCTTAACATGGCGGGTCCCAAAGTGAGGGTGTGTGGATATATTTTCTTTCAAAGTTTTTTAATAATTCAGTAGCTATTCTAATGTGCATGAGAAAAAATATAAATAGCATTTCCAAGCCATAATTCCAAGCAAATTGTTGCTTGGAATGAAGCTTCGGTAGGTATTTATGCTTAAAACATTGAGACAATTTATGTGTAACCGATGGTATTAAGGATTTATTACCTTTTTAAATGTAATAACAAAATTACATTTATATTCAACAAATGGAGCCCTTATCTTGTAAAATACATACTGGAATTTTATAATAAAATGATAATAATTCCCGCAACATGTTTTAAAATAATCGAGGTGGTGGGTATTGAGGAAGATAGGATATTAAGAAAACAAAATTAGCCATGAGTGAATGCTAGATTGATGGTACATGAGGGTTCATTATATTTTCTCTCTACGCTTTTGTGTTTGATAATTTCCACAATAATCATTTAAAAATCGAGTCAACCTAAAGAAAACATTGGTTAAATAATAATGTAGGCCAGAGGTCAGTATACTTTTCTGTAAAAGGCCAAAAAGTAAATATTTTAGGCTTTGGGAGTCATACAGACTCTGTGATGATTACTCAACTCTATAGAAGTATCATAAAAGCAGCCACAGATGCTATGTACATGAATGGGGACTGTTCTGTCCCAATAAAACTTTATTACCAAAAAAGGGACAGATCTTTGATTAGGTAACACACCAATATGGCAAAAATCATGAAGGTAGTACAGAAAAGACTGTTAAGAGGAAGAAAAGTGCTCAATTCTTGGAACCTTGAGACTCCTTCCTTTAGGGTAATCAGTTCTTATTGACTCAGTCTGAGACACAACTACCAGCCAGGTCCTGTGCTAGGCAGAGACACAGATAAAAGGGAAACAGGGATAAGGTGGGAGCAGAGCAGCATATCCATTCATCTGCTCATTCAACAACATTTCATAAAGGACGACATCATACCATGACACCACTAGGGGGTGGTGCAAGGGGACTTAACCCATTCCTTGTCACTTCCTGCTTCTGCTGAGACCAGCTCACAGATCTCCCTCCATTGTGTCTAATACTGTGGGAATAAAGGCTCCCCCACCGAGTATAAATTGGTACAGCTATTTCAGAGTGAGGGCTATTAATATTATTATTGTTCTGACTCTGAAAGTCCACTAATCTTTGGGTTTCCATCTAGAGGTGAAGGATAGGCATTGGGGAGGTGACTCTAGGGGATTTCAAGCACTAGCCTGAATACTAGAACCCACAGTTAATAGTCACACTTAAGAAAAAAAGCACCTGGGTGGCTCAGCCAGTTGGGTGTCTAACTCTTGATTTTGACTTGGGTCATGATCTCAGGGTTGTAGGATCAAGCCCTGCTTTGGGCTCCATGCTTAGCAAGGAGTCTGCTTGAGATTCTCTCTCCCTCTGCCCCTCCCCCTGTTCACACATGTATTTGTTCTCTCTCTCTCACTCAAAAACATAAATCTTAAAAAAAAAAAAAAAAAGATAAAGAGTTTCCTTAACTCTGATATCCACTTGCTTCTGGAGAAACTATGTGACAGTGGCCCTCCCAAGCTGCTGAAGGAGGTGTGAGGTGAGAGACCTCAACAGTCCAGAAATTGCATGAGAAGTGACACCAGGATGTGATTGTCTCCATGATGATGACTACATAGCCCTCTCAAGTGCAAATCCTGTATCCCCAGCAAAGATCAGACATCCTGAACTCTTCCCTGCAGACTTCCCTTCCTTCTCCATTGTGTCATCAATAAATCAAAACCCTGCTCACTCAACAAAATACTTACCAAGCCTTTAATACACAGCAGGCACAATATTAGGAACCAGAGAGATCTAGAAGAATGCACTGAGTTCCTGCCCTCCCAGGGCTCACCTTGTAACTCAGTGGTTCTCAATGAGGAGCGGTGGTGTCCCTAGGAAATATGTGGCAATGTCTCAACACACTTTTGTTTATCTTAACCAGGTGAGGGGGGTGCTATTGTCATCTAGTGGGTAGAGGCCAAAGATGCTTCTAAACGTGTTACAGTGCACAGAACAGCCCCCGCGGCAAAAAAATTATCCAGCACCAAATACAAATGCACTAAAGACTGAGAAACTCTGCCCTCATAGAAGACATGGATTTTAAATAAATGGCCACATGAAAGATTCAATTATAGAAGTGTGTACAGGGTACAAGGGCAGAAAATGGTAGAGATCGGCTCTGAAATACAAAGCTTCTACCTTAAAAACAGAAACAAAATCCCGTGTTTGATCCCATGCCCCTCTCTGGATAATTTCCATTTCTCGGTTCTCTTTTACAGCAAAAATGATCTGAGTTGTCTATAGCGACCACGGCTACTTCTTCATCTACCATTCTGTCCCCTACCAACTCCAGGCAGGTCTGGTCACCATGGAGCTGCTAAAAGGCTGTCATTAAGGGCCCTGCCACCTCCATGCTGTGAGATCCACCTGACATCTGACCCTGTGGATCCCTCCTTTCTGGGCTTCCTGCCCCCCTACTGGCGCAGACTCCTTGCTGATTCCTCCATGCCCTCCTGACCTCTCAACACTAGAGGCACCTAAGAGTTTACAGCCTGAGGGCCAAATCCAGTCTCCCGCCCTGTTTTTGTAAATCAAGTTTCATTAGACCCCAGCCATGCCCACTCATTTAGATATTGTCTAGACTGCTTTCTCTACACCGCAGGGTTGAGTTGTCACAACAGAGACTGTATGTTCTACAAAGCCTAAAACATTTTCTATTTAGCCCTCATAGAAAAGTGTGCCGACCCCTGGCCTAAATTATTGAATTTTATTATTTTTGCTTAAATTGACTCCATTTTTAAATGAATTTTTCATTAGAGAAATTATGAAATATACAAGAGTAGAGAATTCTATGATGTTAAGGAACACATAAATGCAGGCAGCAGTGTCTACAACCCAGGCTCTCTGCTGACTTCCCAATTCATGTAGCCAGCCAACTTATTTGACATCTATCTCCACTTGGATATAAAAATGACATGATACTATGGCCCAAGAAGAACTAGAGAC
Organism: Canis lupus dingo; assembly: GCF_003254725.2. Taxonomy (NCBI): domain Eukaryota; kingdom Metazoa; phylum Chordata; class Mammalia; order Carnivora; family Canidae; genus Canis; species Canis lupus. The sequence goes on along the minus strand of NC_064248.1, from coordinate 32,231,389 downwards.
TCTCCTTCTTCTCTATATCTTCTCCCATCTCAACAAATAGCAATTTCATCCACCATGTTAACCATATTAAAACTCTGGGATTTGGGGGCACCTGGGTGGCTCAGTCAGTTGAGCATCCGACTCTTGGTTTCAGCTCAGGTCATGATCTCTGAGTCGTAGGTTCTGGCCCCATGTCAGGCTCTGTGCTCAGCATGGAGTCTGCTTGAGATTCTCTCCCTCCCCCTCTCCCCTCCCCCCTTCTCTCTCTCTAAAATAAACAAAATCTTTTAAAAACCACCAACTCTGGGGTTTTACCCAGTAGGGAAAACCAGCTGAAAGGTATACTGAAATTGTCTGTATTACCTTTGCAACCTTTCTATAAATCTGAAATTATCTCCAAATAAAAAAGTTCACTAAGTAAAATTCTTAGGAGTCACTCTTCCTCTCTCATTCCTGATCCCTCTTTCTCTCATTCTGCATATCCAATCAGCCAGCAAGTAAGAGCAATCTACCTCCCAAGCAGATACCAAATCTGACCATTCTCATCATGCCCAACAGCACCTGCCAGCCCAAGTAACTCTCCCCAGCCACAGTCTAGTCTCACACCCGGATTACTGCAATACCCTCCCAACTGGCCTCCCTGGTGCTCTTCTTGTCCCCTCCTCACACTCTTCTACTGTCAACACAGCAGCCAGACTAATTTTTAAAAGCATAAATAAGGCTATGTCACCCTTTTGTTCAAATTCCTCTAATGGCCCACAAGTTCCATGGGAGCTGCCTCTGCCCACCTCCCAGAACCTGTCTCCTCCAACTTTCCATCTGATCACTCTGATCCAGTCGTCCAGATCTGTTCCCTTTATGTGCCAAGCCTTCCCACCACCACCCCAGGGGCTAGACACTTGCTGCCATCCTCTGTTCATCCTCCACACAATTCACTCCCCCTAACTCCGCAACTTAAGTCTCTACTGAGATGTCACCTCCTTCAGAGAGACCTTCCTTGGTCAGTCTATCTAAAATCCTCTACCTCGCCCATCCCCAGTACTCTGTCTCTCACCTCACCCTGCTTTATTTCCTTGCCCAGCACTTATGGCTACCTGAATTTATCTTCTATGGTTATTCATTCCTTCATTATTTATCTTCCCCACTAGAAAGTAAATTCCTTGTTGGCAGGGGCTTTGTCTATCTTGTTGATCGCTGCACCTGGTTGCTTTGAACATGCCTGGTGCATAGTAGATGCTCAAATATCTGTTCAATGTTACATATTGAACGAACTCTGCCTAGAGAAGTCAAAGAAACTTCCATGAGGAGATGACCATTGAGCTGGGGCCTGAAAGATGGTGAAATGCTCACATGTTAATTTCTTTGCCAGCAGAACAACCACCACTACCATGAATGAATGCCTTTGGGGAATCTTCACCCTTGCCATCCACCATCTTGGAGAATCTGTTACATGCCCTCCCCTGGTCAAGATCTGAGACATGGGATTGGGAGGGAGGGGTTTGTGTGGGTTTTGAGTCGCTTTTATTCCTCTAACTTCAGGAGCTGCTTTGGCCCTGCCCCTTCAGCCTCTCAATTTTATTTTATTTTATTTTATTTTTTTTTTTAGGACAGCCTCTCAATTTTAGATGCTAACCAACCTCTCTTCTCCTGGCCAGAGAATGTGCCTACAAGTGACTTTTACGATTGGGTGTGGAGGGGCATTCTAGACACAGGGAAGAACTTGACCAACTGTAGGAAGCATAACAAAAGGAAATGATGAGGCATGAAAATCAAGTCCCTTCAAGGTACAGACGTACTGTTTCCAAACTCTGAAACTCCCTAGGGATTTGATTCAAAAGCTGCAGAGCTATTTTCCTATAACATCTCTGACTCACAGAAAACAGGACATTTTCTGCAAGATCAATGTTGGGCCAGTATTTTTTGGGCCTCCATTTTTGCATCCTTAAAATGATATCCACTGGAGAGCTCAAACTTTCGTCTTATCTTTATCATAACTACTCTAACAGTCATTCCCATCTTGTTTGTCTAGTAATTTCAGTTTTTCAAAGAGCTTCCAAATCCACGAACACAGAGGTGCTTCCAAAGCCTCTGAGTTCAAGGCATTAAAATACCAACATGTTAAAACAAGAACAAAAACAAAAAACCCTCAAAGTCACCAAGAGAGCCCAGCTTTTTTGTGACCCCTGATCCTTCTTATCAGACACTGAAGCTTTTCTCAAGGAAGCTGCAGGTGAGACATTCATTCAAACCAGCAGGAAGGTAAATGCTGAGCCTGCACACTTAGAACCTTCTGCTGACTTAGTATCATGCCAACAGAGATGCTGAACTTGTCACTCATTCTGAGGAGTCACCACATGCCCAAGTGAGCCAGTCTCAGGCAGCTTCTCCCTGGCAGTGGCCACTAGGGAAGCTGGTACAAAGGTGTCTGAGTAAAGAGGCCCACAGGACTGGGTAAGCAGTTCCCAGAAAGTCAAGACACCTGGAAGATCCAGGAACATGTTTGGATCCTATTTCCATTTGTGTCAAATTAGAGTCAAAATCAAGAAGAGTTAGGGGTAAGATGCAAACACCCCATGCTCCAACCACAACCATCTATGTATTGTTCCCCTTATGCACCGTGTACTTGGCCGCCTACATCTTTATTCATGCTGTTTTCTTTTGCTGGAGAAGTGCAGGGAAATTGCTTATTTTTGCCAAAGTCAGCATTTAATATGGACATAATTAATGGTCAAACACCCATGTGGTGATCTCCTCCTCCCCAGCCCCAAGCTCCACAATTGAAATTCTACTCATCCATCAAGCCTGTTCTTCCTCCCCACAAGCTCTCACTCTAACCTGGTTCATTTCCCTGTGGCGTCAGCTAATTGTTCCTTAGCTTCATCATCCTCCTTGACTTGGTGTTCAACTCACCATTGCCTTTCCCAGATAAATTCACTCTTCCTCAAGTTACATCCATTTCACCAATCAATAGGCAATGGCCCTGAAGTCAGAACTCTTTCCATAGTCAAACCCTGAAAAATGGACAGCCTTCCCTTCCCTCAGCCAACCAGTCCATAAGCATTGGATGTACTGGTTGTCCATCACTTGCCAGGCACTCATCTAGGAGCTAGGGATACTCACTAAAGGAGACAGACACACCCCTGCCCTCTTGGAGTGTGCCAGGGAATCTGGACAGTGCTGGAGTCACTACAAAGACAATAACGCCATCAGGTATACACATGGGTAAGCACTGCCTTTCCTCTTTATATGCATTTAGTAAATATTATATGGTTAGAGTGACTTTGTATGTTTCTGTCTTGTTTCTTGGCTAAAACATAAGATCCTTGAATGAAAAGTCCTCAAAGAATGGGTCAAAGTAAATCATGTAGCCAGAGGCAAGCTGAATAAACTGATTCTATGTCCTTTAGCTGAAAGACTCCAATATGAAACATCATTGTTTGGGCTGGTTAGATGTTTTGTTCCCACAAACATGCATGTACCTCTATCTGTCACTTGGGCAACCAGAATAACAAGATCCCATAAATGCAGAAAGTCCTGTAATTCAAAATATTCATTCAACAAATATTGCCTGGTCACCTACTCATGCCAAACCCCTTTCTCCTCCATCATGACAACCAGCCACACTCCATGTGGCACTCCATGTGGCCCTGCCCACCTCAGTGCCCAAGTGAAGGAATGTGGAGCAGAGCTCTTCACTGACCCTCGGTGGAAATGCCGCGTAAATGAAAACTAAGCCTTCATTGTTATGAGCCACTGAGATATGGGGACTATTGTTTCTGATTGTTTCTGCAGTGTAACCTAACACATCCTAGCTGATGCAGCTTTTTGGAAATCCCTAAGCCAAAGGGCAACTCCAGTCATCCTCTGTGTCTTTTCTGGCATTTATCTTAACACTTACCACAATCTGACATTATCTAATTTGTCCTAAGTTCTTATTTTGTCCCCAGTCCCCTTGAATGTAAGCTCTCTGTCCACCCTCACCACCACCCCAATCCCCAGCATCCTGAGTACCTTCAACTGTGTGCCTGGACACAGGAGTCACAATATGTATTTATGGAATGATTCAGTGAGTGAATGAATAGAAATAGATAAGACATGGCTTCTATCCTCAGCAAGAATATCCTCAGCAGAAGCTACAAAAGCTCAGCAAATACATCTCATCCCATGGGGGTTAAGGGTGCAAGTTTTCCCAAAGGGCAGGACATCTAAGATGAGTTTTGAAGGATATGAGAGAAGCAGGAGCAGCAGCAGGGGCCAGTGCCAGAAAATGTGAAAGATGTCCAGCGTACTGAAGCCACCAGAGCAATGGTTTTGTTTTATTTTATCAAGCCAACAAGAACAAATGTTGTATAAAAAAACAAAAGGGGAGTTTTACGGTCAAATTGATGTAGGAAACAATTTAAACACAGTTTAAAAAATGTCTGTAGCACATGACTTCTCAGAACCTTGAATGGTCTAACATGTTTTGTAAATGTCTGAGGGTTTCCTGACATTCAGTACCTTCTTTTTTTTTTATTTTTATTTTTTTTTTATTTACTTATGATAGTCACAGAGAGAGAGAGAGAGAGAGGCAGAGACACAGGCAGAGGGAGAAGCAGGCTCCATGCATCGGAAGCCTGATATGGGATTCGATCCCGGGTCTCCAGGATCGCGCCCTGGGCCAAAGGCAGGCGCCAAACCGCTGCGCCACCCAGGGATCCCCATTCAGTACCTTCTAAACTTATTTTGGCTTAACCTCTTCTCTGGAGAGAACACCTTCTGGAACTCTCTCTCTGGGAAGTGTAGGACAAGAGCAAACCACAAAAGGGGGAGATAACTGAATAGCGGTGAGAGAGTGTTGGGCAGAGGTCAGAAATTAGGGAAAGGGGATTTGTATGGCCAGCAGTTTACAATTAATCTGAAAGCAATGTGGTGTAAGTGATGAGTTTGCAGCAAGAAGAGGTTTTTCTCACCAACCCCCATCATAGAAAAAGAGTGTCACTGCTGTCCCTTTCAATAACACCAGTAACCAACACCTGATGGGCCAAGAGGCTTGTGGCCTAGGACTCAGGGAGGAGGGGGCCTTTCAGCAAGTCCGTGAACCTCTTGGAGCCTCATATTCCACATCTGCCAGACGGTCCAGCTAAATACACTCTCTCTATGGACTCTGTCGATTAATGTGACTTCGATACCATCAACGATTATAGTGTGAGGTATAAAGGTCTAAGGAGCCGTCTTTCCCACTGAAAGAGCTCAAAGGCTCAAAAGATTTGAAAAGAAGCAAAGAGAGTAGATAATTAAGCAAATAATAATAATAATAAATACATTTTACGTGGAAGGGACCCCAGACAACGGAAGGGATGGCTTAGCCCGGAGACCAGAAGTGTTCGCTCTCCTCCCCACCTCCGCACCTGCACATGTACCTGCCTCCTGACTCCCCCGGGACGCCTGGGTCTCCGCGCGGTCAGGCGATTTTCAACACTCTTGCCACTCAGGGAGTCAGCCATTCTGTGGCTCCACCCAAACCTTCTGATGCAAAGAGCAAGAGGGAAAGAATCATGCCACGAGGCTGGGCTGCCTGCTAACTAAGTGTGGTCGGCGGTAGAGCACGATAGACATTTTCAAAGCGGAAATGATTAAATTGTCACCGTGTGCAACCAATAGGGCATGAAAAATCAGCAAAGAGGATGGAGCCAGGGCAGCTCCAGCTCCCTCCACTCCTGGTCCAGGAGACGAGACACTCTCTCGCCAGTTTGCTCTTTCAAACCACACGTACTAGGCTCTGGGGGCAAGAGCAATGGACAGGCTGCATCAAGGACAGACAAGGACTGCACTCAGCCACGTGGGGAGGCTCTTCTGTCTGTCATGTGGCACGAAAGACACCGAGGGCACAGCACACAGGGAAGGCAACTGCTTCGAACTTAAATGGAAAAGGCCCTGGAGCCCCTAACACTGAAAACCTACAGACCGAAGAAAAAGCAGGACCAGCAAGGACATGTTTTGCACTCGTATTTCTTTTTAGAGGGTTCGAGGTCTCATTTGATCTTCGTAAATCCTGAGAGTTAGGGACGCCTGGGAGACTCAGTGGTTGAGCACCTTTCTTCAGCTCAGGTCGTGATCCTGGGGTCATGGGATCTAGTCCTGCATTGGGCTCCCCACAGGGAGCCTGCTTCTCTCTCTGCCTGTATCTCTGCCTCTCTCTCTCTCTCTCTCTATCTGTCTCTCATGAATAAATGGGTAAAATATTTTTTTAAAAAATCCTGAGAGGTCAACTGAGATGAAGAGTGACACTGGTGAAGCGGGGTGGGGGAGGCCCTCAGGGACAGCATCAGAACAGTGGGACAAGCTCTCATTCACCTGATGGGGACAGAAAGAGCTGGAAATAGGGCAGATTGCAGTGATTCATGGGCACCAGGCTAAGGGTTTTTTTTTTTTTTTAAAGATTTTATTTATTTATTCATGAGAGACACAGAGAGAGAGAGAGAGAGAGAGAGGCAGAGACACAGGCTGAGGGAGGAGCAGGCTCCATGCAGAGAGCCCAACGTGGAACTCGATCCTGGGTCTCCAGGATCATGCCTGGGCTGAAGGCAGCGCTAAACCGCTGAGCCACCGGGGCTGCCCAGGCTAAGGGTTTAGATGTGACCCTGGAAATCATGGAGATACCACCAAAGCTGCAAGAGGCCAGAGCAATGTGCTCCAACCCCTCCTTATATGGTACGAGCAGTGACTGATGGTGGGCATGTGAGCAGGGATATTAGAAGACTGAAGGCAAAGTCAGGGTCGGAGCAAGAGGTGAGAAGGACCTGGTGACAAAGACAGGAAGGAGATCTCCACGAGGTGGGGGGATAGAACCTGAGGGCCAGGTGTGGTACAGAGATGCTTCCATCCTACGAGGCAGGCAGTAATATTAAAGCACAAGGGATAAAAGCCCTGATCCTTTTTTTGATCCCTCCAATTAGTTGATGAGAAAGTCTCATTTTTGGAGCTAAGAGATCTTCAACACCTTTCTAACACTTACTAAGCTCTCCTTTTTAAGGAGCATGTAACATGCTGAGTCTTTAGTAGGAAATGGCACCTAGTTATATTTTAATAGCACTGTTGCATTTCCTCTTTTTAAAATTTTCTTTTGAGGTTTTTTTTTTTTAATTTGTGTGATTTTTATTTGTTTGTTAGTTTACTGCTGCCATCTATTAATGGCAAGGGAAACTGGTTTCTGTTTTTGGTGATGGTATGGAATTTCCTTTTTAAATATATTTACTTTTCTTTTAAGATGTAAATTCTAGCATTGGTGGGGAGGCACAGTGGAGAAAAGGAATAAAAAAAAGTCAATCCCCCATCAATTCAACATAGCTTTACCATTTGACCCAGCAAGTCTACTGCCGGATATATACCCAAATAATTGAAAATAGGAGTTCACACACCTGCAAAATTGTATAAGAATGTTCACAGCAGCAGTATTCACAAAAGGTAGAAAAAAACATAAATGTCCACCAAGGTGTGAATGGGCAAACTAAATGTGGTCTACCCCCACAATGGAATGCTCTTCAGCCATAAAAGGGAATAAAGTTGCCCTGACACCTGCTACAGTGTGTTTGAACCTCGAAAACATCATGCTCGTTGAAAGACACCCGACACTAGAGGCCATGTAGTCTATGATTCCATTCCGTCAGGGATAAGTAAATCTACAGAGACAGAAAGTCTAGTGGACGCCAGGGCAACAGGGAAGGAAGCGGGGGGTCATGACTGATTAATGGTTATGGGGTCTCCATGTGGAGTGATGAAGATGTCCTGGAACCAGAGAGAGGCGAAGGGTCATACAATAGGGTCATACACTAAGCACCACTGAATCGTTCACTCAACCTATTTATTATTATGTGTTCTTTACCACAATTTTAAAAAATAGCCAAATGGCCCCAAAATTGTGAAGGTGGCATGGGAAGAACTGGAGCTTAAGAAGCTCTTGTGAGAGGGATTCCTGGGTGGCTCTTTTGTTAAGTGTCCAACTCTTGATTTTGGCTCAGGTCATGATTTCAGGAACGTGGGATTGAGCTCCACATCTGGCTCTATGCTCAGCACACAGTCGGCTCAGGATTCTCTCTCTCTCTCTCTCTCTCTCCTTCTACCCCTCCCTGCCACATGTGTGCACATGCATTCTCTCTCTCTCTCTCCCTCTCTCAAATAAATAAATCTTTAAAAAGGAAAAAAAGAAGCTCTTATGGGAAAAAACACAGGCTGTGGGGTCAGAAGACTGGAGTCCAAGTCCCAGGTCTATTACCTACTAGCTACATGACCAAGGGCAAGTAGTTACTACTCACTGGGCTTTACTTCCTTGCACACAATGAAGGTGGTGCTCCTCCATTACCAGCCAGCAGCATGCTGCCTGTACATCTAGGAGCTCAAGTTACATCCACCCGTCCTTCCCCTTCTGAAAGCATATGACTTGAATAGCAGAAACATCAATGACACAGGGGACCCATTATGAGGATGAGTCAGGAGGGGACAGGTTCTGGGCACGTTCAGTTTGAGATGCTCATGGTTCAGCAGCTCCTGCATGGCTTGTGGCTTGTGGATCACTGCACAGCATGTGCTACTTTATGTCAAGGGGAGGAGCCCACCAAGCAGCTGGGGGAATGGGACATAACCCAGGGCAAGAAGTTGGGACTACAGGTACAGACTGTGCATCTACACAGCTCCAGCTAAGGAATACCACATCTGGAGAGGAGCAGTTGTCAGAGATGTTTTGAGGGCCTCACCTGTACAGGGGCACAGGTCTCACTCACCTGTACAGGGGCACAGGTCCTGCCTCACCTGTACAGGGGCACAGGTCCTACTACCAAGTAGAAAGAAGGCAGATTATTATCAGCCAAGTTGGAGGGACTCCTGACCCCCAAGCAGCAGCAGATCCCCATTATCAAGGAGGGGCACTTAAACCAATCCCAATCCCATTTTAAAGATAAAGAAAGGTGAGGTCCAGAGAGGACAAAGAAACAAAGAAGATACACTACCAATGTGTGATTTCATAGATATAAAATTCCTTTTTGACAGGGGAAAATGTTGAAAGTCAGATGCCATCCTGGGTCTGCCTAACTCAATGGCCCCAAGTTTCTAATATGACCTGCTGTTCTCACCACACAGCTCACCCAGAGGAAGAAAGATGCTTAAGCTGGAAGAGCACTCAGCCCAACCTCCTCACCTACAAATGAGGAAACTGAGCCCCAGAGCTTTCCCAGCCTTCCCACCCAAGCTCACTCTACTAGCATGGTGGTGTGAAGGACATTCGCTAGCATGATCCTGCTGTGTGCCCTGTGATGAGTCAGTTATTATGACCCCTGTAGCCAGCTAACCCATGGCCTCTAAGATACCTGGGCCCTAATCCCTGGTAATTTGCAAGTGTTCCTTTAAATGCCAATAGATCCTGTAAGTGTGATTAAATTAGGGATCTTGGGGGGGCACCTGGCTGGCTCAGTTGATGGAACATGGAACTCCTGATCCTGAGTTCAAGTCCCACATTAGGTGTGGAGCATACATATATACATACATACATACATATTTGTTAGTTTATAAAAATAAATAAATTAAGGATCATGGGATGGAGGGAATATCGTGGATATTTGGATGAGCCTTAAATGTCATCACAAGAGTCCTTATGGGAGACACGACAAGGGAGGCAAGATGCTACACTGCTGGTTTTGGAGATGGAGGAAGGGGCCAGAAGCCAAGAAGTGCAGCTCTAGAAACTGGGGAAGGCCAGGAAACACATTCTGCCATAGAGCCTCCAGAGGCAGCACAGCCTTGCCAACACCCTGGTTTCAGCGTAGTGAGCCTGAATTCAGATTTCTGCCCTCTGGAGCTGTAAGAGGATGGCAATGTGTTGTTTTCAGACACTGAGTTTGTGATAACTTCTTTACAGCAGTGATGGGAAATGGATACAGTCCTGGCCCTAGCCCTTCCTACTTACCCACTATTTCTCGTAAACATCTACTGAGCACCTACCCTGCCTCAAACCAGTGTACTGGTTCCTGGGAATAGAGATCATAGATGGGGTCATAAATAGAATTGGGGTACAGTCCCCACAAACCAAGTAGGTGGGAGCACATGCCACAGGAGGGAGTGGACCTAATGCAGGTGAATGGTGGATGGGACATGGACTTGGGCAAGGCTAAGTCCAGCTTCTAAGTCCTGCCCCAACCAGGATGTGACTTTAGGAACAGAAGAGAAGGCTGCCTGAAAGGCCCTCATTAAAACTTACAATCTCAGTGGGATTCCTGATAACGGGTGGGATCAGAGATCTGTCTAGACCTCGCCTATTGTAACTGTGTGGCTGAGGATTCATATTCTTGCTACAACTGCTTGGAGGAGGACGTATGGTCAGAGAACAAAAGCTTTCCTGTGTGCAGTTGAGCCAGAGATCTTGGCTGCTTTAATGAATTCTTCCAACCAATTGCACTAACCCAAATCACCCATAAAAGTTAACAGATTCACTTAAGAAATAAAATTTGATCTCAATGTATTTTGGAGAGATGCCCAAATTTACAGAAAGCTCATTATTAATTAGTTTTTTTCTCTTTTCTCTTCCTCAAGTATCTTGAATTTCTTGACTCTTTTTTTTCCCCATCCAGGTCCAAGAATGATAGGGAAATTGCTCATGAAGAATTTGGTGGAGACACTTTTATTTTTCAGACAACTCCCCGTAAGGCCACGTGTGAGCTACATGAATCATCCCTCTCCAAAAGGATATTAAGCACCGATGTGCACAAGCGTCTGTGCCTTTTGCAATCTGCTCAGTGCCCTTACTCACTCTGCCTCATCGTTTCTCAGCTGCCAGAGAAGCCAACAAGAAGTGTTAACACACTTGCACAAAACGTCTCTCGTGGTCTTGACACCAGCCCTCAACTAGGGGAGTAGATTCCACAGGACACTGGTTTGGTAAAGAGATAGGAACATTAACTGACCCTTGTCTGTTCAGAGCTTTGCAGGTTTTATGAAACATGGAAGCCCAAGTGTAATGATGACTCTACTTATCGAGCACCTGCTGTGTGTGTTCAGTATCACACAGTGATCAGACCTTAAACCTTGGAACCATGCTTCTCAACCAGGGATGAAAGTCACCCCCAGAGAATATTGAGCAGCGTCTGGAGACAACTGGGGGCGGGGGGGATGCTACTGGAATCCAGTATGTGGAGACTAGGGATGCTGCTAAACATCCTGCAGTGTACAGAACAGCTGCCACAACAAGAAGTTATCCAGCCAACATGTCAGTAGTGCAAGTTTAAGAAACCTTGCCAGAATGCCAAACTAGCTGGGTTCCAATCCTGGCCTCCCCTACTTCCTGCCTGTGTGAATTCATGCAAATTATAATAACATAACTTTACCCATCAGGCTGTTGCAGGGATGAAAAGTGTTAATACATAGAATAGATTTGTATTAGAGCAGTGCTCACTACATGGCACGTCCTAGTGTGCTATACGCTTTTCAAAGATAATTGTTGGTCTTTACAACAACCTTGCAAGACATCCGTCTTGCCACCCATTTTATAGATAAGAAACTTGAGGCTCGGAGTAGTTAGGTGACTTGCCCAAGGATACAGAGCTAGTAAGTTCAGGAGCCAGGTTTTGAGTTGTCTGGATGGAAGGCACACACCCTTCCAGGATCCTCACATAGAGGTAGGCACAGCCCAGTGGTGCATACTTGCAAGGAACGAATATAGTAGAGTGTCCTAGAGTATTGATTTTGCTTGACTACTTGATGAAGGGATAAACTGAGACATCTATCTGGAAAGTCATTTTAAAATTGGGCAGCCCGGGTGGCTCAGCGGTTTAGCGCCACCTTCATCCCAGGGTGTGATCCCTGGAGACCCGGGATGGAGTCCCACGTCAGGCTCCCTGCATGGAGCCTCCTTCTCCCTCTGCCTGTGTCTCTGCCTCTCTCTCTCTGTTTGTCTCTCATGAATAAATAAATAAAATATTTAAATAAATAAAATAAAACTATTTTGGCTTTAATACCAACACAGTTATGTTATGAGATGGAGTGAATTTTCAAGGTCACGTGCTGAGAGAAGGCCACTTGGGGCACAGCCTGCCCTCCAGCACATGTTTACCAGATTCTCCCCTGTACTGGTTTCCAACAAATTACCAGAAACTTAGTGGCTTAAAGTGACACACATTTGTCCTCTTATAGCTCCAGAGGTCCAAAGTCTGGAATGGGCCTCACTGGACTGAAATCTAGGTGTCAATGAGGCGGTGTTGCTTCTGGAGGCTCCAGTGGACGATCTATTTCCTGGCGTTTCTCAGCTGCTGGGCCCCCCTGTGCTCCTTGGCTCATGGCCACTGCCTCCGTATTCACAGCAAATCACTCCACCCTGGGCTCTGTCATCATCTCTCCTTCTCTGGCTCTTCTAAAGATCCTTGTGATTACATTGGACCCACCCGATAATCCAAGAGAATCTCATTTGAAGATCCTTCACTTACTCCTATTCACAAAGTCCCTTCTGCCATATAAGGTAACGTATTTGTGGGTCCAGGCATGGGGACATCTTTGGAGGGCCATTATCCTATCATAGCCCCTAGAGTAAAAATTTTTAGGAAGCACTGAGCCTGGACATCCTAGACATGTCCCAGGAAGGATTCCAAGACAAGGACTTAGTTCTTCATGTGGGAACCCTGCTGCCAGAATGGAAACCTCACCATGGGAAGTCAGTTTTAGAGTGGATATGGGTCTGGGTTCTGAGCTGGGGCACTGTAACCTCCTCCCAGTTCGGTAGAAGAGCACTAAGGAGCCTTAGAACTGAGCTTCATGTACCTCCCCACCTCTCTGTACTGGTTTGCTGGGGCTGCCGTTAGAGAGTGCCAGACACTTGACAGCTCATAGAACAGTTTCAGAGGCTGGAAGTACAAGATTAAGGTGTCAGCAGGCTGGTTTCTCCTGAGGCCCCTCTCTTAGGTGTACAGACAGCCATTATCTTTTCTTTTTTTTTTTTAATTTTTTTTTTTATTGGAGTTCAATTTGCCAACACATAGCATAACATCCAGTGCTCATCCCACCAAGTGCCCCTCTCATTGCCCATCACCCAGTCACCCCAACCCCCCGCCCACTTCCCCTTCCACTACCCCTTGTTCATTTCCCAGAGTTAGGTCAGACAGCCATTTTCTCCCTGCATCTCCATATGATCTTTTCTCCATGCATGTCAGTGTCCTAATCTCTTCACATAGGGACATCAGTCATATTTTTTTAAGAGAGAGAAAGACAGAGTGAGCATGTGTGTGCATAAGCAGGGATGAAGGGGACGAGGGAGAGAGAGAATATTAAGCAGCTTCCACACCCAGTGTAGAGCCCAATATGGGGCTTGATCTCATGACCTTGAGATCATGACCTGAGCCAAAACCAAGAGTTGAGACACTTAACAGATTGAGCCACTTGGGTGCCCCACACCAGTCATATTGTATTAGGGCCCATTTTAACCCAAATTATAACCTCATTTTACCTTAATTATCTCTTTAAGGGCCCGAACACCAAGTACAGTCACATTCTGAGATACTGGGTGTTAGGACTTCAACATATGACTGTTAGGGTGACATAATTCAGCCCATAATCTCGCAAGCAATAAATTCCAACCCCAGGCTCCTCCTACCCTCAGATGAAGCCCGAGGTGTGCCACTTCCCCTGGAAATCACTAGAATTTTAAGACCTCTATGCACAAGCACAGGGGATGGAGAATTTCCCATTCTGAAGGACAAAGGGAAGCCACAGACACAACCAGCAAATCAAGTACATGATCTCATTAAGGTACATCCATGGCCTTATTTTGAGAATTGATCTTTAACAAAGCTTATTTAGGTTGCAGAGTATTTCCACTGAATTACAAGATTATTTTCTTGCCTCTGCAAGTGGCCACATCACACTCCAAAACCAGAGACTGAAACAGACCCTTTCATCCAACCCTAGGGAAAACAGGAGTTTCTTGGGAAGGTCTTACCCTGCAGGACAAGGGGGCAAGGGGCTGGAGACAAAAGCTGGCTTTGGTGTCTCACAGTTCTGGAGGCCAAAAGTCCAAGATCAAGGCACTGGCAGATTCAGTGTCTGATGACAGTTGACAGTCCATGTCCTGGTTCATAGATGACCATCTTCCTAGCGTGTCTTCACAGGGCAGAAGAGGTGAGGGAGCTCTGTGGGGTCTCTTTTATGAGGGCACTAATCTCATTGGTGAGGACTCCACCCTCATGACCTCATCACCTCTCAAAGGCTCACCTTCTGATACCACATCATTGGAGTTAGGATCTCAACATTCGATTGTGGGATGGGGCGCACATTCAGTCCCTACTAATGATCATTCTATACTAGTAGTTAAATATTTTGAAGACTCCCCCCACAACTGCTAATGGCAGTCCTAAATCCCTTCTACTTTCGTTTAAAATTCATTTCACTGCCCTCACCCCCGCCATGGGAAAGAACAGCTACTCATGCCGCCCACATGATATCCCTTTCAGATTACAGGGCAGCTACTGTCACATCATCACCCTGCCTTCGCTCTTCTAGAGAAAGGAACAGCCCACAGCTCCAGATCCCTAAGGTTCCCCACAAAACCCATGTCGCGAGCACATCCCAGGCCCGCTAGGACAAGGTTCTCTATCGCGCCTCCCAGCATATCATAATAGTCCAATCCCACAAAATGATTTTCTGCTGGGAAATCTTACATTGTAAAGCAATTCTTGAAGCAACATTGATACAGACACAATGGTTGAGCAATGCCTGGTGACTAAGAATGAATAATCACAGAACTCTCTGCCAGGCTTCAAAATATTTATTATTTTTTAGAAATTCAAATTATTTCACTGTACTTTATATTGGAATCCATCATTTTCTGAGGTTTTCCATTTACACAACGAAAAATATCAAAGAGGTGAAGATGTACAACACCTAGGGATATGAAAGTCTGACTAAATTAAAATATATTCCGCGGCAGGTGCCATAAAAGAGATGCAAATTAAGACAACGAATGAGGTAACATTTTCACGGAACCAATCGGGACAACTTCTGTTTCAAGAGCAGGCCAGAGTTAGGTGAAGGAGGTACTTCAGTGTAGCTACTCAAAGTGTCCGTTATCCAATCCTTCTGGAAACCAATTAGCAGGATGCATCATGAACCTTAAAATTATTCACACACAGTGATCCAGTGATTTCAGACATAGGATTTGATTCAAAACCAATAATTTGGGGTGCCTGGGTGGCTCAGTTGGTTAAATATCTGACTTTGGCTCAGGTCATGATCTCGGTGTCCTAGGATCAAGCCCATCGGGCTCTGCACTTGGTGGGGAGTCTGCTTATCCCTCTGCTCATCTCCCTGTGTGTGCGCATGCACTCTTTCTCTCTCTCATATAAATAAAATTTTTTTTTTAAAAAAAAGCCCAATAATCTGCAATTCAGACATTTCATTATGAAGATGTTCACTGGGGGGTTGTTTTTAACAGTAACAAATGTGAAGAAATCCAAATTATCAAAGAAATCATGTGCCCGTGGAATGGAAAAGTAGCAGGTAAGAATGCTTACAAATAATCTGAAATGCTCACGAAAAAATGGGAAGTAAATTAGAAGCCGTCCATGAAATTATGTGATTGATATGTATGTGTGTTTGTATAGCAGGTACAGAAAGGACTAGAAGGAAATACACCAAAATGGCGAGAGTAGCTGTCTGCGGTTAGGGACATCCAAGGTAATTTTTATTTTCTTTATACGTCTTTCAATCTTTCAAATCCTTTGTTAGATTACTTTTATGTTAGCCAAGGCTATTTTTTTTAATAGTTTGCAAAATTCTCTGGAGATGTACATCGACATATTTGTAGGTGAAATGAATAATGTCAGACCCGGTGGTGGGGCGACTGGGAGTTGAAACAAGAGCAGTCATGCGATGGTAACTGTTGATGCCAGGTGATGGGGACAGGAGGGCTCAGACAATTGTCTCTACTTCTGGGTGTGTTTGAAATTCTTCATGATAAAAGTGTTTCTTCGAACACTGCCAAAGAGCTTTACAAAGGAATGAAAAAACCAGACAATAACAGTACCAAAAACGAGTACCAATTAACCAGGGAAAAACCAAGAGCAATGAACTAAAGAGCAATTTGATTGTGAAGCTCGGTCTTCACCTGACGGCGCTGCCTCTTCCAGAATCCCGTTGGTAGAAGCATTGCTGACCACTCGGCGCCAGAGCTGCAGCAAGCCTGTCAGCTTCTAGAGCTTAGCACCCTCTCCCGCATTCTGGCTTCATTCACCCGAGTCAACCAATATTGCATTTCCCCAGCCCGACAAAGAGCTTTAAAACAATTCGTCTAGAAAATATGTTGTTTTTCAGCCCTAGGACTACAGACATGCAAGACAATATGGATTTCAAATGCCACTCACTCTTTCTGGCTAGAGTTTCCTAATTTGGAAGAGACGAGATAGAGCAGGAGACATCCAGCCATTTGTGACAACAGAACAGAAATCGGTGAAAAGCTCAATGTTTTGATTGTGAGAACTGCCATCCAGAGGAAAATTCACGAGCTATCAAAACAACACTCAAGCCTGGCAGCCTGGAACATGTCAACGGGAGGGAAAGGCCTAGACTATAAGCTGGCACCTGGGCCTCCGTGAGCTAGCCTCTTCCACTCTGCAGTTCATCCTCTGACGCCATGAATGTGACCTGCGGGGGCAGACATGTGGGATGCCAGCCTCTTCTGGCCTGGAGTTCTCAAATTCAACTCTAGACCACAGCCCTCCAGGGCACCTCCTTTGACAAGCCCCTACCTCATGCCTCTGGATGAGGTGCCCCTCTGCTCTGTTCCCACAGTCCCCTGGAGCAACCCCAATTACCGATACCTCGTTCTGGTCTTTAACTGCCAGTCTCCCCCAGCCAGGTGCCTATCAAACCAAATAATCTGATCACAGAGAGAGCTACAGAACATTTTTGGCACTGGGTACAGGCTCAATAAATGTTTGAAGAATGAACATATTAATAAACCAATAAATAAATAAATAAATAAATAAATAAATAAATAAATAAATAAATTCCAAGGAGATCTACAAATGGGTTCCAGAAGATCTACGAACCCCTAACAATTGCACATAATGTTGAATGCTTGCTTGGGAGTTGAGTGCACACTCCTCTGGAAAGGGTCTATAGCTTTTATTAGCGTATAAAATGATCATGACCCTACCTGACTCACTCTGAATTATCTTCTATTCCTTGGGTGAGTATGTGGCCCCAGCTTTGATTTTAAAGAAGTCAATCTTATATTCCAGAGTGAGTTTTTATTTTGTTTTGGGAAAACAAGCATAGTTGGGGACCCATAGAAAATGATTAACCTCTTCCAAGTCAGCAAGACTTTGGAAGAAAAGATCCTTGTAACATATCAACTCCAGCAAAAATTACAAATGGCAACAAGCTACCACTCCCGTTTCATATTTTTCCTCTTTGAACAGGTAATATGGTCACCTCCAGAGAGAGGAACATGTGTCCGAGGAGCTGCCATGCATGTGTTGAGCAAATATTCCTTCTCTTGGACTCTGTGTTGTTATTGTTTGGAGTTTTTTTTTACTCTAATTCTAATAAATAAATAATTAGAATATACACCATTTCCATCATATGGCACATTGTAAAATTTGAATGCAAAGACAAAGCGTTTGGAAAGCAACTCTGGATTTTGTTTTTTCTTGGGAGATGTGAAGGAGAAACAGGGAAGGGAGTAGGTAAACAATGACTAGCACCCAGAGCCATTACTGCCGTAAGGAAATGTTCAAAATGCAAGGGGTACAATAGACAAGAAAGAAAAACTTGACAACTGGAAGTTCAGAGAAGGTTCTGGCTCTCTCTTTAGGATATGAAAGTATTCTTACAATAACATGTACAAAAACGTGAATATACTTCAGTTAAGTAATCATGATTAACTGATGCAGTAGCAAAAGCTCCCCATTTGGAGATTGTTGGCAATTATTCTAAACATCGTCTTCAGTAGCTGTGCTTCTTAGCCAAAAACATTCCCACTAGTAAATATGACGCCGGCTGACCTACTTATGTTTATATTTATATATGTGTGTGTGAGTTGGTATATACATAGGTTTTCTGCTTTTCAAATACTGTCTACCCTTCAGGATGATGTAAAGTCCTTTGGGGATTTGAGGTGATGATGCTGGGATCATAAATTCGTCCCCCAAGCTGGGCAAATTTATACTGAATTACTCACACGCTTGCAGAAAGTGAGGATGTTGGTTTTCAGCCAAATCCAAAGGCCTAAAGTACCAGGACTTGGGGATTTAAAAAAAAAAAAATCGAGGGTTTAAGAGGTGCAGAGTCTCTGAGTTAGAAAGAATCTCAGAGGTGACCCCATCCAATCTTGCCACTAGGAATCCAGCTCGCCACCCCGTTCCTGACAGATGGGCAGTCACTCTAGGCTCAGGCACATCCGACAGACACTCATTCTATGAAACATCACAGCCTGCAGTCAGGGACCTAATTGCCAAAGCTGAGCCTCACATCAAGCTGAAACTTTACTCCTGATAATTTCATCTTCTGGCCTCAGTTCTGTGCCCAAAATAATAAAAACAAAAATTAGGACTAAACCTTCTACCTCATAAAAGCCCATCTTTCACATCCTCTCTGAGACTTCTCTTCCCCAGGCTGAATTACCCTAAATATTTATTTCTGAGACTCTTACCATATGTCATTTAGATCCTATGCAATCCCCAAAGCTTTATTGCCTCTGGACACACTAGTTTTTCAACACCCATCTTTAAATATTATCCACTAAAACAAAGGCAAGTCTACAGATCATGGTGCTTGTGTTGCTAGAGACATCATCAGTTGTATCACTTATCCATTGCTCCTACACTCCTGCTAACAGCAGCAATTTTTGCATTGGTGGCAATTATCCATTCTTGGAAAAGAATCTTGACTTTTAATCTCTACCAGTGATGTTCAAGGGGTGGCATGTGACCCAGTTCTGGCCAATGAAATGTAAGGGGACATCAACTCTGATGGAAGAAAAGAAGGCCTACAAGAAAGCTTCTTTTCCTCTCCTTTTTCTTCCCATTTTGAATGCTGGCGTGTGAAGATGTGATGGCCGGAACAGAAGCAGCCATCCTGTGACCAAGAGGCAACAACAGCTGAAAGAGGCAAAATAGAAAAATGGAAAGGACTTGAGTCCTTGATGGGTTACTGAGTCACTAAATCAGACCTGGGGCTCCTTGTTAAACAAAAAAACTACATGTTTTAATTGTTAGAGCTACCACTAGTCAAATATTCTGTAATTTGCAGCTAAAGGCACTCTTAACAACAGAAAAGGTATAATGGAGCTACCGCCTCTTTTGATTTGGACATTGTATTTCTAGAAATGTAGCCTTCACTTTTTTAAGAGTCATATCACTACTCAGAATCTGCTGTGCATCTGGTCCAAACCAA
Organism: Canis lupus dingo; assembly: GCF_003254725.2. Taxonomy (NCBI): domain Eukaryota; kingdom Metazoa; phylum Chordata; class Mammalia; order Carnivora; family Canidae; genus Canis; species Canis lupus. The sequence continues at coordinate 32,212,006 of NC_064248.1, read as the reverse complement.
ACAAGCAAATAAACAAAATCCCTATGACTGGAGATCACAATCTCAAATGCTTGCAGAGACCAAGCAATTAACATAAATGGGTGAATCTGGCTAGATGTGAGATAATAGAGAACAAGGACATTGAAATTCAAGCATTTTAAATACTATATTAGTGAAACAAAATACTAATATATCTATGAGGAAGATTTGGCAGGCAGTCCACCAGTTCATGACCCTTGCAAAAATCATCCTCAAGCTTGACAGCTACATATCCCCGTTCCTGTAAGAGTATCATTTCTTCTTAAATCCTCCAGTATAGCCTGTAGTTTAGTCTGAGTCTTTCATTTCAATCCAGAAATACAGTCCTGAATTTTAATTCTATCACCCAACATCTTAATCAATTTAGTTAAGACAACCAAAATATTAACATCAAAATCTACTGTCCCTCTTTAATCTAAGCCTCTTGCTTAAACCAGCAGGATTCACAATCGTTGATTTGAGAAGGCAATAAAATAAGAGTGTAAAGAATAAGCACATAAGGATTCTTTAACCAAATACCTTTGGGGCTGCCAGGTTCCCTGGGCTATCACTGAGTTATTTTATCCTTGGCAGAGACAAAATGAGAAACTATATCTGTCCACACCCTAAAGACCTAAGCCCGGTGCAAACATATGGTCCAATCGGGGGAGTTATTTACTGCAAAGCTCACTGAGACTGGCTCCTCTCGAGGTCATTTCTGCACTGGCAACATTTACCTTCAGTTTGCCGGGATAAAGCCCCTGGCAAATCTGAAGAACTAAAAGCTCCTGGTTGTCCCAGGAAATTCTTATTGCTATTCATGTTCATGTTAAGGAAATGTGAATCAGTTCGTGTTGGACTCGCCACTTCTGAGAGTTCTAGAGGATTCATCCCCGGTTGTTTGCAGGGCTTACCATCATATCCCCACGTCACCCTTCATCATTTCTCTAGTTCTTAAAAAGTACATGACCATTTGACAAAAACAAAAGCTAGAAAATACAAACACAATAACAAGAGCATTCCCATAGTATTTTTTATGAGCCAAGCAGTGAGCTATTCTATGAAATAGGTACCATTTCTGTCTCCTCTTTAAAAATGAAGACACTGGGGGTAGGCTGGGGCCAGAAACAAAGCAACAACAAAGACCCTAGGCTCAGAGCCATTCAGGAGCTTCCCCATGATCACCCATCTGGTAAGTGAAAGCTTAAATTTAAACCCAGACCACCTAACTCAAGGTTCAACTTATTAACCATGCTGGAATGACATTTTTTAGACGACTGAAATAGCCATAAGTCTATCACTCACAGATAACCACTGCTCACATGCTGGCATGTTTCTTGTCGGTCTTTTCTCGAAGGTGATTAAAATTTTCAGAGCTGGGAAGAGGCCTCAAAGATGGTATCATCCCAAACCTCATTTCACAGGAGAAACTAAGGCCCAGAAAGGTGAAGAGCCTTCCTCCAGGTCATACTGCTATTTGGAAATGGAATTTAGGCCCTCGGACCCTTCGTCTAAGGTTTTTCTGGGGCCTTCTGACTCAAATTGGTTGGCAGTGGCTTTCGGGAGTACCATGTTGAGAAGGGTTTAAGGCCTGTGGGCTCAGAGGTACTACAGTAGATTAGTGATGGCGACAGTGAACACAGCAGCATGGCCACATGCACATCAAGAATTTACCACCTACCAAGAAGCAGCCCCTGGAAGAGAAGGAGAATGTCCAGGAAAGGCTGCTTTTTTTTTTTTTTTTAGATTTTATTTATTTATTAGAGACACACACACACACACACAGAGAGAGAGAGAGAGAGAGAGAGAGAGAGAGAGACAGGCAGAGGGAGAAGCAGGCTCCATGCAGGAAACCCGACATGGAACTCAATCCCAGTTCTCCAGAATCACTCCCTGGGCTGAAGGCGGCACTAAACTGCTAAGCCACCAGGGCTGCCCAGGAAAGGCTTTCTTAACAAAGACCAGGTATGTTCTTCCCCTATGTCGGGGATCTCAAACCCCAGGGCCTTCAGGGCCAAGTCTCTAACATGAATGGGTGAAGTGGGCAAGTGCAGAAATGAACAAAGAAGAGCACCAGCCAGCTCCACTTCATCTCCAGCCAACTGTTGCCTCCCGAGGGGAAAGCTGGGGCCGATGCTCCCAGGCCTTCCTATTTTTTCCAATGAAGCATGAAATTCAGATTTTTTTTTTTTTTTTTTTAGAAATGTGATGTCTCCTAACTTTAATGCTGGCAACTAATTCAAATTGGAATAATAAACAGGCAGTGTAGGACAAACAAAGCACATCAGCTAATAACATTACAACCTCTTGTTTTCATGATGGCCTTACCAAAAGTTATCATTCTGTATTACAAACCCAAGATTCTATTTGTATTTTTCCTCCCCTTTTCTCTCACTCTCTCCTTTTCTACCTCCCTCCCACTCCCCTTTATCTTCCTCCACCATTCCATCTAGAGAAGCATCCTACCTGGGGCTACCAAAAAGAACATGGACACTGCCCCTTCCAAACCCACCAGAGCACAGCTATGGAGAGTCCAAGTGATTACCAATGACCCCGAGGACCATTTGGGAAGTTAGTCATGCCTCTTGGGGTGATGCCTTTTGCTCTCCGATGACTTATGTAAGGAGGAGTAGATGATTGCATCTGACATGCCTCATCGCAAAGGCTAAAGATAGGCCTCCCCACTCTCTCAGAAACTACCCGATGCCTCCATAGCAGGAGCTGAGTGGGCTCCACCAACATTCTGATGTGCGTGTCTGCCCTTTCCATGAGCTTTCAGTGTTTCACTCACAGTCGAACACCAGAGCTGCCAGGTTATCAGAGAAAGTTCCCCTCCTGCTGATGACCTATTACTCAGCAGCAGCAGCCGGGCCTTTTGTATGGAACCCCCCAATTTCTGTTAATCCCAAGGATGGCTAGTAATTATCTGCCCACTAAAAAGAAGAGGAGACTTGGCACACACCTATGAAATCAATCAGCATTTAGGGAACAAACACTGCATGGAAAGCCCTGAACCACAATGTGATAAGTTCATCTGGAAACTGCAGCAAGCAGGCATCAGAACCAATAACTTGATTCATTCATTCAATCAACAAACAATTACTAAGCAACAAATACAAAGGGCAAGATCAGAACAAGGTGTCAAAAAGAACACACTGTGAACAAGAAATCAACCTTACTAAAGGTAGAAAAATAGAAGTATTAGTTTCAATAATTGTGGTATAAACAGAATACTCCACAGCCATTTAAAATCATATTTGAGAAGTCTATCCAATAATAAGGGAAAATTTCATGAATACATAATCAGGTTTGAAAAAAATAAAAGCCAGATGTGAAATATAATTGGGTCAAAATCAGAGTGAACACACTGAGTAACCTCCCTTTTCTGTTCCTAAGACACAGAACTTATAGATAAATCTTTAGATGTTTTAAAATTTACATAGTGCTGCTTAGAAATAGGAAAAGGGAATCACAGATCAAAAATAAAGAGGACTCCCTGAAAATAAATGAATCAAAAGATAGGACTCTACAATTTCAAAATCAAAGCCACATAGTTCATGGGGGATGGGTCCAATATGAGCCATGGAAGCAAAGGTCCCAACATCTACCCAGGAAATAACAGGCAAAACTGTACCCAAAACCATACTGCTAGGAGTCACAGCCAAAAAATATGCCCCTGTCTGTGGCAAGGAGCCAAAATGAAGTAACTTACATGGGACTAGTACCCAAGCCCGCACCACAAGATATATAGAGCAACGAGAGAGCTCTGAGCGGCGATGTTGACATGAGCTTTAGTTTAAAAGCACATACCCTTGCGGACATAGGGCAGAAAAAAAATCACCTTAAAATTCACAAACAAAAATTAGAGGACATATGAAGACATCCAATGATCAGAATCTATAAAGTGAAAGAATTCATACCTGAAGAAACAAAGACACTAAAGCAATCAAAGAAGGACTTCACAGTATTTTATTCTTTAAAATCCTCAAAAGGACAGAGGAAGGATTTACATTCACAAGTGAAAAGAGTTTTTTATAAAACAAACAAACAAAAAAGCAGGAGGGTATAAAAAGGGGCCGATTATTTATCTTGGAAATATGTGAGCCACTGTTGAAATTAAAAGCTCAACAGATAGGCAAAATAAGACACCAGATACAAATAAAAAGAGTTGGTTAACTGGAATATAGAACTGAGGAAACCTTCCCAAACAATGCACGGAGAGATAGAGAATTGGAAAAAAAGATGTTTAATTTAAGATACCTGGAGGACTCATCGAGAAACTACATATGGAGAGAACAGAGAAAATGTTGGAGAGGAAACATCCAACACATAATGGCTGAGATTTTTCCGGAATTAAAGAAAACCCTGGATCTTCTGACTAAAAAAAGCCCACAGAGTGCAAAGTACCAAAAAAAAAAAAAAATCCATCCCATATATACAGTATAATCCTAAACTGATAACTAACTAAATGGAGCTTAGAAGGAAATAGACCCACATGTCCAACTGTGGTTACTCCTGGTGAGAGGACATAGAGGGGAGAAATTTATTTTTTCTTTAAACATTAATATACTAAGCCATCTACAATGAAAAATTATTTTTATAAACTGTGGAGGAGGAGTATTCATTATTTCAAATACACATAAACACACTTTAAAAAAAAAATTGTCCTCAAGGAATTTACTGTCTAGTAGAAGAGATGAGGCATGCATAGAAACATCATATAAAGCGAAGTCCATGTAGTAACTGACATGGATAGATGTAGCTGAAATCTAAGCCTTGCCTTTTCCCCCAGGGAGCCAACAGAAATAGAGGAGAGGGAGGAGGATGTGAGGACACCGAGCAGAAATGTGAAGGTTTAGTGCATATGCCTGATTTATTAGGGGCTATTGCTGCATCCAGAGTGTATTCCATTTGGAGAGGATCAAAATGGCCAAACCAAGATAGGATTAGAATTTTATCTCCATCAACCATTTATTTTTACTTCTAAATTAATTATATTTCAAGACCACCCATTGACAGGAGCAAAAATTAACATCTCTATTGTAAATTTACACCACAAAAATCTGCCACTTAACAGATTATTTCTATTTTTATATTTCAATTATTATAAGGCTTTGTTCTTTTTTTCATGGGTCAAGTAGACTGAGGGAAAGGTAAAAATAGTGTGGAGGGGGCAGCGTTCAATTTACATAATAATCAAATTAACTACCACTCCTATCCATGGGGGCACTATCAACTATCATGTTATCAATTTGGAAGTGAAAACAACACAGGTATGTTCTGGGCTTTACCAAATGAACATCTAAATCATAGCGGGAGACAGAAAGGCCTTTTCAGTTTGGGGAGATTCAGGCTTTGGGGTCATAACACCATTGGCACACTCAACCAAGCAAGGTAGGGTTTTAGGCAACGTCTCATGGCTGCTTCTTAAGAGCCAAACAAACTGCATGCAGCGTTCAGCTCCAAAAGAAACAGGTGGCAAAGGCACAAGCCAACTAGATGTGCTACTAATGGAAGGAAGGGCTGTTCACATCTCAGACAATCTCTTTCCTTTTTTAACACATCCAGGTTTCTCAAAATACCACTCTTTAACCCACCTCCTGTCAACATCACCTGCTCATCCCACACATGGGGCCCAACATATACCCCAACATTATCTGCGCTCACTTCTTTGATTCCCTGCCATCAAGACCAACTCGGAAAGCCTCGACAATAATGAGGAGTAACCAATTCCCTTCACCATTTTTGAATCAATGTACACTTTCTTTCCTCTCCCCTTTCTCCGCTCTTAAATCTCTCTCTAATCTTGATTTCTCTCAAAATGTCCTTTCTCATCTTCTGCTTGCCATTTCCTGATTCTCTTTTCCTTCTGTACTATTAAGTGGGATCACGCTCCTGTCCATTCTCCATAAAGCAGTTTCATTCTACAGGAGCAGAGAATGCTTCCACGCACATCCTCAAAACTCCCTCTTAATACCCCTTAAGGGAGGAACAGCTGCTGGTCCAGTAGGTCAGAGCCTGACATTCATGGTGGACAGGGTCACCGTATATCAAACAGGTGCCCAACTATGAGCCCGCTCTCTGTTCTTACTTCTTTGCATGGGTAGGTCCAGTAAGAGCCTGAGCTACACACCTGCCAACTCAGACCTCCCAGCCTCAAGACACCTCCTCTACGTCGGATTTCACCAGATTTCCTCTTGATTGTCCTGAGCCCTAGTCTATACATACGTTTCACTTTCAGCATGGCTACTATCTTTTGTGTGTTGCCTCTGTGGTCAAAACTTTAGAAGTGGAGGAGGAGTCGGGGGTAATATTTAGATCCCCAAATCATACTCTAAACCCCTACTAGGAACTGCATTCTTCTTCATGTCTTCATCAGAGGGCTGGTCATTCCTTATGCATAAGCCCTAGGCTCTGATTCACTGCACCTCTCCATGGCTTAGTACTTCCTATATAAAATGGAGATTAATTCCTTGACCCTCTTGAAGATGTGATGACAAAGTTAAAGAATAGGCTTAATTTGCTGGAATGTGAGATCACAGGTTGCAAACGGAAAACTGAGATCTAGTTCCATTGTCCACCATGTGGCCTCGGCCAAGTCATTACCTGCCCCCTATGCCTCAGGCACGCCATCTGAAAGTTGTAGAATGCTCTAGTAGATTCTAAGACCTTTCCCAGTTTGAACAACTGGTGGCAGGGCACAGCTGCTCCTTACTTTTTTCATCCTGGAAAGGAGCCCCCCACCCTGCCCCCAAAACTGAGAGATAGTTGGGAAAATGCTCAGCCACACGAAGGATTTCTGCTAGGCTGTAAACCATGTAAAATGAATGTTTAATAAGATACCGCATCGGTTGTATACTTGGGCTGAATGTGCTGCAGCCCAGGAGACCTGAAAGAATTAATACTGTTCCCAAAGGAGCTGGTGGGAATTGCTGAGGCAGAGGCAGCATCTGATTTGATGAATATAAAAGTGCTTTCAGAGCGTCAGAAGGAAAGTGCTCTGACAAATGTCTGCTCACTCCATTAGGATGTCTCCTGCTATCCAAGGAACACACTCCAAGAAGGTCTCAGGGCTGGGGCCCATGGCACACAAATACACCCACCCCCTCCTCCGTTCCTACCCCAGCTGGTCCTTTCCTGGGGCTCAGATGGAGATCCTGTGTGCCCCCGTAACTCCAATGTTTTTCTCCTTCCTCACCTTGCTTCTCCCTTCTGACCCTCTTCCGATCCTTCACTTCTGCCTGACTCTCAAACCAGGCCTTCATATAACCTCTCACCCCAGTCTTGGAATCTTTCTCTCCTCTTCCCCAAACCAACACTCTCAGACACTCCACAGAAAGACTTTACCTCTCATTCTAAGTCAAGGGCTGTGGACACACCTTCTTTCATTAGGACACTCTCCCAACTTCATGCCAAAACCCATCCTGGGGAGGCAACCCCTCCATCTGAGGTTCTGGGTGCCCCTGTCAGCCCCACTCGGGGAACATGTAGGAAAATGCTCAGGGTCTGCAGTCAATTGTCTCCACTCACTCCTTAGAGGAACATTCTCCTGGGCACCTCCAGCCCAGGGCTTCTCAAATTCTTTACCCCACTTCCCCCAACAGTAGACAGTCTATGGAAGCATGACATTTCTCTGCTCTTTTGTGCTTCACCTAAAAACTAGGCATTCTATTCCAATAACATACCCACATTTAATCTTTTTTTTAAAAATAGTTTTAGTCACTTACCACGGAGGGGGAAAAAATGACATTTTCCCACAAATCCGGTAAAATTGGTATCATAGAAATATGAGCCATAGTGTGGCAAGTGCCCCTGGCTCACCTCTGTGCACTACTTGGAAACCTCCAAGCATCCCACCACTTCATTACACATCTGCATCTTCCTGGCACACCCAAGGTGCCTCTGAGTACCCCACTTTCAGAACCAAGGGAAAAAGCATTGACATTCATTTCTGGGTTTGGAGAAGCAGGACTTGGCTCTCACCAGGGCCGAGCGGCCACGACCCTCTTTCAAATCCAAACAGATGCCAGAGGCTCCCAAAGACCTGTGGTGGCTGCGGTATGCTTGGCACACTCCCGGGTCCCGGCGGCCTATCACCTCTCCGACTTACCTTGTCAGCCATGATCATAGATGCGCCCCCGTGGATGCCCAGGATGGGGATGAAAGTCTGTGAAGAGATAAAATCCAGCATCTGAGCCACGGCCTCCTGGTCGGTGTCGTCTCCAAACACAAGGCCATGGATGCGCGCCCCAGACATGAGGTCGCACACATGCGTGATGAGGCTCTTGGGGTCTGTGCGGTTCATCAGCAGGGCTACCACGTTCACGTCCAGGGGCAGGCCTGTTGCCTGCTCAGGGCCCCACAGGTTTCGCAGTTCGCGCTCCGTCACGTCGTGGCTGTGACCCAGCAGCACCGCAATGTTCAGCGCCGGAGGACCCTTCTCCGCCGCCGTGCCCTGCGCCGGACCGCGCCAGACCAGAAGGGCCGGCAGCACCAGCAAGGTCCAATAACCCAGTCTGCCCATAGTCGCCACTTACGGTCCCTGCAAGGCGGAGAGGGAGAGTCAGGGCCGGGGAGCAACGGTTCTGGAAGGAAGGGATCACCGACCCAGCCCTTGCGCTAGGAGCCACGTGGAGAGCCCATCGCCCATCCCCAGAGCCCGCCGACAGAGTCACCCACTCCGCTCCCCATTCCCAACGCCATCCACATCCCTCCACCCAACTCTATCCATAACTCCAATCCGAGCTAATCCTCCAGCCCTGGCCCCATGTCCATCTTCGCATCCAACCTCCTCCCCCCCCCGTGTCTCCAGCCTCCTCTCCACACACCTAGCTCTGCCCACATCTCCCACCACACCCCCCAAGGTAGCTGGGGACCACAGCCCCCGAGCGTAGGCGCTCAGAGCAAACCCGGCACCCGCCCCCTCCTACCCGGCTAGTGCGGATCAAGTTACCGACCCCGCCCCCTGCTCCCGGCGAGGGGAGCGAACTACAGACCAGCCCCCGCGCGTGCGGAGGAGAGGAGGCGGAGGAGACGGTGCGGAGACTCCGCAGCCCCGCTCCCGCGCCGGGCTAGTTGGCTGACCCCGCCCCCTGCGAGCCCGCGGGGCGCAGCACAGGCCTGCCTCCGCGGGGCACCCCCTCCCAAGCGCAAGGCAGCGAGGACACTCGCTTGTGCGCCCCGGGGTCCGGGGTGCCTGGGGGGAATTTCGGGCCCGCGCCACCTCCCTTGGAGGGATCCCGAGGCGACTTCCACTCAACTGAAGGCGGGCTCCAGGGCCCGCCCCCTACACGCGTGCATGTGCACACACACACATACACACACACGCCCTCTCTCACGCTTGCCGCGTGCAATGCAGAATCCCGGAGAGGAGAGGAGGCGCGTCCGCCCCCCCCAGCCGTGGGCCGGCGCGTGGGAGCCGGCTGGGAACGTGCGTGGGGGGAAAGGTGGGCTCCTAAGCCGCTCTCCAACCGACGTGAACCCTACAGCCCCTCCCCAGGCTTTGCAGCCCAGATCCTGTTACCAAGTGTTAGGGGCACGTGGGCAGTGGGCTGCACAGCCTCTCAGGCACGCGCGCATTGCTGCGCACAGCCGCAGGCCGCCGTGGCGGTGCCCACGGCCATCCGGAGTCCGCACACGTCCTCGGCCGGTGCACACACATGTATCGCGCCAGGTGCACAACTGCGCGTGCCTGCAAATACCAGCACGGTCGTGCACGCGTGCACAGGCGCGCGCCCCTCGGGCCCCGCGCCCGCCGGAGCCAGGGGAAGTTGGGGAGAAGTCGTTCTGGCCGACGCGCTCTTCGGGGCGAGCGCCGCGGAGCGCGGAGCCGCAGCGCCCCCTGGTGCTCCTCCCGCGCCTTGCCGCAGATGCTCCCTCTCCCGCTCTCCTCTCCCTCGCTCTCCTGATCCTCCCGCTCTCTCTCCTCGGGTCGAGTCTTCCTCTTCCCCGGCCGGCCCAGCCCAGGTCTCCCGCTGGGACGTACCTGTAGCCGGAGAAGGTCGAGGATGCAGTGGGGCGCGCTGCGCGCACGAGCATCTCGGCCGCCTCAGCAGCCACCGGGTTTAGCGGGTTCCCGCATGCTGCGGCCCCCGCGCGCTCCCCTGGCTGTCCCGCGCTGTCCGCATCGCCCCCACGGGGGGCGGCTATCCCAGCCGGAGGCTCTGCAGCAGGGCTCTACCGGGGTGGAGAAGAAAGAGACAGAGAGGCAGGGTCAGCTCCCCGGCAGGGGAAGGGGAGCTGGGGGGGGGGGGTGCGGAGGGCAGGCTGCAGTCTGCAGTGCTCACGGCCCCCTGTGCGCACAGGGGGCTCGCCCAGAGAGGGGAAGCCGGACCTCAGTGCCCAAGACCCGCTGTGCGTACCCTCAGACCCCGCGGCCGATATGGAGAGCTCCGCTCCGGGGCGCACGGGAGAACCGGAGCCCCGGGCTGGCCACGCACGAGAAGCTAACTGGGCATCTCCACCCTCACCCCCTACCACCTCCCCGGCGGCGCCGGCTGCTGGGAGTTGTTCGGCCAGGAGCTGCTGCGCGAGGGGGGTAGGGAGAGAAAGAGGAGGGAAGGGGGGGTGGGGGCTGGCTGAGTTTGCGATGAGCCGGCAGGAGAGGGGGAGGGAAGGGCTCGGGCTCCCGCGGTCCCGGATCCCCGAGGGAGGGAGGTGCGATTATTCCCACACAGCGACCCTCTTGCGGTCCTGCCGCCCCCTCCCATCCAGGCCTCCCACCCTCTCTCTCCCCCCCACCCCCACCCCCACCTCCACCCCCACCCGCGAAGGGGCCGCCCAGGCCCCGCGTCCCGCGCCAGCACTCACCGCAGCCTCTCTCCACATAGTTCTCAGCAGTGGCCGCTCCTGGTCATCTCCAGGGCTGATGGCTGCGGCCGCGACTCTCAGCGCTCACCCAGCCCCATGCTCCGGCCAACCCCGCGGCGCCTCCCTCCAGGAGCCGGAGCTCGGCTTCCTGCCCCACTCCGGACAGCAGCTGCCCGGTCCTCTGTGCGCGCCCAGAGAGCCCTCTCCGCAGCCCAGGCTCGGGGCTGGTGGTGTGTGCGAGGGCGAGTGTGTGTGTGCGAGTGAGTGTGGGAGCGCGCGCGCGCGTGTGGCCGGGGATCCCCGCGGTCCCCGGCGGGGAGAGGCGCGGGCGGAGGATGGCAGCTCCCCCTCCGGGCCCTGCGCTGCGGGGCCGGCTCGCCGCCGGGCGGGCGTTCAGCTCCCCATTTCCCGACGGGAGTCCGGAGAGCGCCTAGCCACCCTGGATGCCGGCACTGGCCACGCTGGGCTTCTGGGGCGTGCTTCTGCTGCGGTCGCCTCGGAGGAAGGGGAGGAGGGGGGCAGGGGCGCCCCCCACGCCAACTTGGGGACTTGTTCCCGGTCGACTAGACGCAGCAGCCCCCGCGACAGCCAGGGAGGCTTGGAGCTCCGGTGGGCGAACGCATCTCCCGCCCGTGGCCGCCTCCCCGGGGGCGGGCCGGGGCTGACCCCGCAGTCCCTGGGCCGCGGGTTCCCGGAGCGCACGGCGGCGGCCAGGCCAGGCCCGGCGGCTGCCTGGCGGAGGGGGCGCCTGCGGCGGCGAGCCGCTGTCCGTGGTGCTGAAACCACGCTCTCCGCCCGCTCCCGAGCGTCTGGTGCGGCTGAAGAATCAATTATTCACATCTCTGCTACCGCTTCCTCCTCCCCCAGTGCCTCGCGCTGGGTACAGCAATCCCCCTCCACGCACAGGCGCGCCGACACACACACACACACACGCACACACACACACACACACACCCCACAGAATCTGCTCCAGTGCTTCTCCCTGTGCCTCGCCACCCCCGGAAGGGAACCCACTCCTCTGTCTCAGGGAGCCAGAATCCTAAAAGTAAAGACTTCTCAACATTCCCCCACTTGCTTCCTTCTTGTTTTCTAAGTTACATCAAACAAAAGTCGCCCTGAGGCTGCCACTTCTAAGCTACCAGCAGGGGTGAGCCAGAGAGCATGGGACTGCCTGGGTGTGTGGCGGGGCCTGGCTGGCAACCTGGCATGAATGAAGAACATTGTCAGATGAGGACCTTTGCCCCTTTTACACTCAACTGTATCTCTCCTTCCAATTCCCTGGTCCCTGTTTTCCTTACCTCAGGTTTGGAAAGAAAGAGGCCTTAAATTATAAGAGGTTTTCCCAATCACTGTTCTTTCTAACCCTGCATCCTCCACTCATCAGCCTGATGTCACCTTTCAGCTTGCTATATATTTAATCTTCCCTTATCAATTCCTAATCTGAAAAGTGAAAATATCTATTTCTCGGGGTTATCTCAAAAAGAAACTGAGATAGCCTTGGTAAAGCAGCCAACAAAACCCAGCACATAGTAAGTAGGTGCTTGATCAACATGGGGTCCCTAGAAGGTAGGTTAAGAGCACAGGGCCTCTTTCTGGGAATGCTCAATACTGATATAGAGACAAGAAAGGACACAGTTTAGAGAACTATGGGTTTGTTATCAAGATGGCTGTTGTATGTTAAGTCTCTGGAGTTTTATTATTCAAAAGACAGAAAGAATGGAAGAAAATCTGGAAGGAAAACGAAAATGGTGGGTTGTGTGAAATACAGCAAAGAACAGAGAAGCATTCCCTTTCTTGAGGCCGTAACTGGGCTGAGCTGGATTGACTGAAGACAACAATGCGGATTGTATCCATGGAGCTTTTTAAAATACAGGTAGTTGTACCCACTTTAGACCTACTCCTTCAAAGTCTACAGGGGTGAAGCCAAGCATGTCTATTTGTTTAACTTCCATAGCTGATTCTGAGTATGCCCTGCTTAATAACCCACCATACCTTCCATACTTGTATATCATCGTGGACCCTGAAATAGTCTCTGATAAAAATTATTGGCATGTAGAGCTTAAAGTCATTCGTGACCAGACCCATAGAAAGGTAGATCAAACAGGTGTGGTCTCTTTTGAATAGAGAAAGAAGACAGTCCTCCATTTGAAGGAACCATCTATCTCTGCAGACACAGGCAGCTACAGTTGCCCCAGGCTGGACATCTCCCCAGGGTGGAGAGCCTTTTAGGGCCAGACACTTCGAATTCCACCACACAGGTGAAGACTGTAACAGTGTGTATGTGATCACGACAATTTACCATGTTCTGTGCTGCAAAAACTAAACCTACCACAGAGCCAAGGACACTGAGCAGGATTTTGCTACTCAAGACTTTCAGATGAAAAACCTTCATAGCAGCTATGCTGACAAAAACTATGTGAAAAAAAAAAAAAAGAGCCCCTAGTCACACTGTTCTGCAGTCAATTTTGCCAATTGGTTTTATTGCCAGTCACATCATTAAAGTGACTGAAATTACCTAGTCTAGTCTTAAGGAACAAATTGTTTCAGTTGTTTTCAATTCGATTGATTTATCTCCAAATGCTTCACTAAAGAAATGACCCCCATGGTTGCCACTTGCTTTGAGCCACTTGAATGCTGTGGTTAGAAACCAACCACCATATCGTGTCATTTTACAGAGAAGTAAAATGAGCCAATCATTGATTGTGCTTCTGTTAATATCTCTATTCTCAAAGGAAACAAATAAAGAATGGCAGCATTTTAGCTGAAAGACCTTTAGAGATGATCCTGTACTGTGCATTCTGTTTTCAAGTTTAGGGAACTCTACTTACCTGAGTCACTTTAAAGTGAATTCTTACATTAAAGGATCTGAGAAGTCCTGTGGGTTAATGTGTTTATTAATCCAGCAATATTCCAAAAAAAAATTGATCATGGAAGCCTGCTTTATTTCACATAAAAGTTGCTGCCATCCTATGGAACTAATGTTTCTCTGAATGCTTTATTTTTTTTTAATTTTATTTATTTATGATAGTCACAGAGAGAGACAGAGACATAGGCAGAGGGAGAAGCAGGCTCCATGCAAGGAGCCCGACATGGGATTCGATCCCGGGTCTCCAGGATCGCGCCCTGGGCCAAAGGCAGGCGCCAAACCGCTGCGCCACCCAGGGATCCCTCTCTGAATGCTTTAAAAGAATTTCAGACCTAGCCCAAAACCTTTCTTTTGCATATGGGGAAAGTAAAACTAATGAACTTTAGTACTGTGAGATAAGAGGTCAAAGGCAAAATTTGAACCAAGATCCAAAACTTTTGTTTTATGTGTTTCTGTGTAAAATAAAATATAAGTGTGTTTGCGTTCTACAAGGCTATTGGGGTTCCAAAGCAGGGTGATAGAATCCTGAGAGAGAAAGAGTAAAAGAGAAATTTAGGGTGGCCAAGAAACCTGAAACACCAGCCTTGCCACCACCTTCAGTCCTTGTTTCATCACTGGTAATCTATCTGTACCATCCCTCCAAATTCCAGCCTGTGGGTCCACCTCTCATGCTAACCATGGTCCCTTCCTGATGTTATCTTTTACATACTAGCAGTTACATGTGTACCACATGGATATATACACAGGACTGGCGAGAGCACACTACTCACCTGTCCTGTCCTGTGCCAAGGCAGACATCATTAATCAATTTGTGAACTCTTTCTTTCAAAATTTTGATAGAACATCATAAGCTTGCTCAGTTCTAGGCATTCTGGGTGGCCCTGTCCATTGATCAGAACTGGCTCCACTTTGACATTCCTAATGGCAAGCTCTCATAGATATCTGAGTGTAGCATAATCTGACTCTGATTACCTATATCTCCTTTACTTTCTCTCGGATCCTTACTTCCATGTTACCAGGTGACCTTAAAGACTTTCTCCTCTTTAGATCTCAGTTTGTCCGTTTGTAAAACAAAGGTTTACACAAGCCATGATGACCTCAGAGCTGCCTTCCATGTTTGATGCTCAATGATTCTGTAACTTTTTTTTTTGAAGGTCTTGACTTTGGGATCAACCGAGGTGCTAGTTAACCCTCCCATAATATCCAAAAGGCTTTAAAAATCCCTTCCTGCTCCCATAACTCATTGAGATATCAATAGTTCTAATCAGAGAGTAAGGTTTTTTTCTAAACAAATCCACTGCTAGTCTTGAGAACTAAAATTAAGAGAGCAACAAAAGATTTTGTACCTTGTTGGTCTTCACCCAATGCAACCCAGTGTCCTACCTTAAACCAGACAGAGGCCTGGGAGACACCACAACATGCCATTGAGAAAGGAATAATTGTACATTCTACCACTTAGAGAAAAGTCATGAACCTTTCCAGGTCTCAGTTTTTTCATCAGTAAAATGGGAGTAAAATCACTCTGCCTCCCCCCAGCACCACAGTGAATGTTACATAAGAGTATGTTTTAGTGTGAATCCCTCCAATAGCCTAACGGTCCTACACCCAATTCCAAAGTTGGGGGTGGGTGTCCCCACACCACCAAGCAATCTTTGACACCAGTTGGGTGTCCTACAATTCAACTCAAATCTGACCCTACATGGAGATACCATCAGACTCCATAGGTTAAGGACTCAGTCCCTACCCTCCAGTTCAGATGTCAACTGCAAGTCCAGGCTGTTTCCTGTGTTTCTGATTGGCTATAAATCAGAGATTCCCACGGCCCCCTCCTTGGGTTTGATCAATTTGCTAGAGCAGCTCACAGAAGTTAGGAAACCCGTTTACTGACTAGATTACTGGTTTATTGCAATAGATATTAAAGGAATCAAATCAACAGCAGAGATATGCAGATATATAGACTATAGAATATAGATTATCATATATAGGGCAAGGTATGGGGGAAGGGTGCAAACCTTCCACATCATCCCCAGATGCACCACTCTCCCAGTATCTCCATGTTTCCACCAACCTGGAAGCTCTCCAAACCCTGTCCTTTGGATTTTTATGGAGGCTTCATGACATAAGCGTGATTGATTAAATCATTGGCCATTGGTGATTGAGTTCACATCTCCCCTCCCTCTCCCCTCCCTGGAGAGCCAGGGATGGGACCAAAAATTCCAACCTTCTAATCACGTGGTTGGCTCCACTGGGCAGGTAATCAGCTCCCATTCTTAGGGGCAAGGAAAAAAAAAAAAAACACCTTTTATCATAACAAAAGGCACCTTTGTGATCTTATCTCTTAGGAAATCCCAAAGATTTTGGGAGTTCCAAGCCAGAAACAGGAACAAAGAATATATATCTTATTATAAATCACCATATCACAAAAAGACCCTGAGATCAGGATCTGAGAACCTTAGTTTATTTGGGAGATGATCTAGAAAGCACAAAATGAAGTGGGAGAGGAGGAAGCCAATAAAAAGCATGTTTAAAGGAGAGGGGTCAATAGGGGCAACTCAGCCCCAATTCAGCTGAAGACCAGCTGAGAGACTGTGCACAACACACTCAGGATTATCACACTTCGTGGCAAGGAATGAGGGATGGAGGGCAGAATTAATCCACCCTCTCATCAGATGAAGCTATTAACTCTTCTATTAACCACCTTTCTAGTGTGCCCTGTATACAGACATACAGGAAGGCATTGAGGTCCACTTAGGCTTCCTACTAGTGACCCTATGGACAGGGTGGGCCAGGGAGATCTGAGTGGAGCTAGGACCATGCTGCCCAACCAATCACAGGGGCCTGGATCAAGTGAAGGCACCAAAGTGAGTGGGACAGAAGAGAAGGGCCAGAAGGAGAGAGATGGTCAGGCCCCTGATGTGAAATGAGCCTGAGCCTTATAACTCCTTGGGCTTCCGAGAGGAGGAAACCAAACATGTGTGTCACCTCTAAACAACCAGTCACCTTGCTCACTAGAAAGCATGGCTCCATCAGTGTTCTGAAATCTGACCAACCAAATCAGAAGCATCTTGTCCAAAAGAAAGAACAAGGAGGGGCTCCTGCACCCCCCTGCAGGCTACGCTGTTATACCCCAAGGAAGTGTCTTGGGTGCTCTTTCTTGCACTCACCAACACAGGGAAATTTCTGTGCTCAGAGGAAGGCAGGCCTCTCCTTTAGAAATTTCTTCCCTTCCCTCCGACTTCAGGGTGTGGAGAGTCCAGCCTGACGTCAAGCTCTCTCACTCGGCTGTGGCTGGGTCAGAGCAGTCCCTCAGAACAGGGCTTTGAAAGCCCTGCAGCCAGACCATTTGAGGCCAATTTCCCAAGGCCAGGAATACTCAAAAACTCTCATCACTCACCTCACAGATAGAGAGGGACACTCGGTCAATTATGATTCTGTCTGATTCATGAGTCTGCATGTAGGGAGAAGACTTCTCGGAGAAATGTCTGGATGCCAAGGAGAGAGGTCATATTTCCCGGTGCCTACAATCATTGAAGCATGCCATCTTGAAGCTTCAGGGGCCCATGGGGATCATCAAACCTCCAATACTGCTCTTTAAAGGTGAGGGCACCAAAGCCTAGAGATGTGAAGCTAGGTGCTGAAGGTCACACAGTTACTATGGGTCACACACAGCTTCTTATTTGGGTCTTTTTGTCACAGGGATGGCCCTTCTCTAACCCCGAACACAGACTCTGTGGGGCACGAATTGCAGTAGAGGTTGCCAGACGGAAAGTCTCTACAATTGTTCTTTGAGGTGGGGACAGTCTTTGGGTACCCCTGGTATCTGCATCTAACTGGGCAGGTCCAAAGACATTTGACTTGGAAATTAGGGCTGGGAGTGAGGAGGGGAAGGAAAGATGATCCAGTTACTGAGTTCTTTCACTAGAGGAGTAACTTGGGACATCACTATCCCTCTTAATGGTAGTAAAACAGTGCAACAGTGCAGTAGTCAAGAAGTCAAGTAGGCAAGTCAAACACTTGCCTCTGACCAAGAATGCCAAATAGTACCAGGCAGAGCTAGGGCTTGAACCCATTTGTGTCAGGCTCCAGAACCCGCATTTTGAACCACTGCATTGTCTAAGTCACCAATATGCTGGATCTATTTAGATGGGTCCCTTAGTCTCTCTAAGGCTTCTCTTCCTCCTCTTCTAGGATATAAGAAGGTCAGGTCAGCAATTGCTAATGCTCATATCCTGAGTAGCAGGACCCCTTCTGCATGCCATCCCTCACAGGAAGCAGTGAAGAGTGGTGCTTTGATCCCAGGTGGAAAGGGAGTAGGAGGTTCCTCGCCCCTTCCCCAACTCCACCCCCACCCACACATAGCTCCTGGAAGAATGCTAGGATTCTGATGAACGCAGTTTGGAAATGTGGTCCAACCCCTGCACTGTAGAGGAAGAGACTGAAGAACTATAAGGAGCAGGTGACCACACAGAATTGCTCATCAGGGAGTCACTGAGCCAAGATCAGAATCCAGGGCTCATGAGGCAGCCAAGCAGTAACAAATAGAATGTGAACCTGGCTCTTAAACGTATAAGCTGCGTGACTGTGGGTAGGTCCTGTAGCCTCTCTGTGCCTCAGTTTCCTCCTCTATAAAATAAGGATGATAATAATAGCACTTAATTAAATATGGGGCTTTGTAAGGAGTAAATTAGTGAGACAATACACAGCACTTAGAGCAGCCAGCCATAGTCAGAATTGTTAGTAAGCTTATTATTGCCTGACAGGAACCTTTGGGGGCTTAAAGAAGAGGTTCCCCTGGGATGATCTGTCCCCTGACAGATACTTCCCTCAACTGAACACTCCCCGTGTACGCTCAGGGAGGTGAGGCCCACAGGGCGGGGGAGGCAGCCATTGGCCGGCCCTGGCTCCCCCGGCTCAGTGCATCCCAGATGGTGCCCACAGGGGAGCTGGCCAGTGACACGTTGGCAGAGTCTCCCTTCCTTACACAGTTCACCGAGCCACGCAGGGCCCAGGAGCCTCGGGCTGTAGCCCACTGTGCCAAGGCGGCAGGCTGCCCAGCCAGGACTGATGGAGCCAGGCGTGGTAGGCCCCAGGGAGCTGCTTGTGCCTCTAGCCTCTGGAGAAGGTACAGGTAAGGCACTTGTCCGGCCACCTCCCCAACCTATCCCAGCACCCCAGCTTCTCTCTGAGAGGGAGAGGGAGGGACCGAGTCAGAAGCCAGCTCCTGCTCCACCTGACCTGGGTCCATGCCTATCTTTACACTTTTGCTGAAAGCAGTAGCTCTTAGAACACAACCATGCAGTGGAAGATGATGATCCTCTCCTTAGTCAAATGGCAAGTCAATGTCTTCAACCGTAAATGGAAATAAATACGATTCCCACCTCAGAGAGTCGCCTCGGGGATTGAGTGCTATATTGCATACAGTGAGTGGAAGAGTATATGCCACACAGATACGGGACTATATGTGGTGGCCACTGTCTGTGTCTGTGTTACATTCATATTTGTATCAATATAGTAGCACAGTGATAAAAAGCAGACTCTGGAACTCCTCTGCCCAGGCCCAATCTTGCATGTAACCCTTCCTATTTCTGTGGCTGCCCGCAAGTTGCTCCATGCCTGACCCCTCAATTTCCTGATCCACAAAATGGGGAGGATATCTGTACCTCCCTCCCTGATGGGATTGCTGAAATTAAAGCAGGTGATAGACATGAATTCTTTAACCACAGCACCTGATACACAAGAGATCGACAAGGAGAGGCTATCGCTATTATATTAATGAGCATTAATATTATTGCCCAACAGCCAGTTAGGACTAGAATTGGTGCCTCCTGCCTCCCTATTTGGTGCTCACTCTGCTACTTGCTGCTGTCTCTCCTCCAGTTGAAGTTCCTGGCTCTGCCCTCCGAGAGTCACTGTTCCTAAAAAAGAACTCCATTTTTACTGGGAAGTCACAAAACAAAGTGTCGCCAAGTCCAGCGGTTGGGTCCAAATTGCATAAAGAACATTTCTTTTCATTAGGCAAAGCCGCCCAAGGATCCAGGCTATAGGGAAAGGAGGAAAGACCGAAGTCCCAGCAACCAGACTCAGGTACCAACAGACCTGGCTGCAACCACACTTCTGTGCCTCCCCTCTGGTTGCACAAGTACAGGCAAGCCATCCTGCCTTCCGGGGCCTCAGTTTCCTTGTCTGTAAAATCACAGTGGCGGCGAGAATGAAATGAGGTAAAGCATCTGGCACATACTGGGTCTGTAATAAATGTAATAAAAGTAATCATACTTCATAGCTTTCTTTGTTGAATGTGATATTTGTGGGGCTTGGGGTTTTTTTTGTTTGTTTGTTTGTCTGTTTCATTTTGTTTTGCTCTTAGTGAAAAGATGGAGGATTTTTATGCTTTCTGCCGATGGGCGTGTTTTGCAGTTTCTAGGGCTCCTCAGCCCCTGGCAGACAGCTGGATCTCTTTCCATTGGAAGAGATGGGCCAGGTCAGCCAGAATGAGCTTTTCTGGAAAGCTCAGGGACATAGGCATGCTGGAGCCTGAGGCCCTGCCTTGGCCATGGAGATCCCTCCCCTTTGCTACCATCAGGGTGTTGCTTTAAGCACATCACCCATGCCTGCCCTGAGACTGTGAGCACGTGCAGACACCCACTCTCACACACCAACACAACCACCCACTACATCCTTGCCATCTTGGCCTTTTACTCATTTCTTTTTTTTTTTAAAGATTTAATTTATTTATTCATGAGAGACACACAGAGAGAAAGAGGCAGAGACACAGGCAGAGAGAGAAGCAGGCCCCATGCCAGGAGCCCAACGCGGGACTCGATTCCGGGTCTCCAGGATCACGCCCTGGGCTGGAGGCAGCACCAAACCGCTGAGCCATCCGGGCTGCCCATTTTTACTCATTTCTTAAACAAAAGGTAATATTTGTGCACGTCAAAGACAAACCAAGCCCTACAGCGAGAAGCAGCTCTCCTCTCTCACTTGTCTCTCTCTTTACTGTCCCTTTCTTTGCTCTCTTTTTTCCCTGCCCTGGGCACCTAGTTTCTCTCCCCAGAGGCAACCACTATTGCCACTTCCTCAACAAGTGGTTCAGTTTATGAAGCCTCTTTTACTTCCTCAGGTAAATACAGCACAGGAAAGGTGTCGCTAAGTGACTACTGAGGCTAGACTGTCAAAAAGCAATGTAATTCCACCTTGTTCTCATAGGACATTCACTCTTGGAAAGTGTAGCTGCCATGCTGTGAGGAAGCCCTAGCATCCAATGGAGAGGCTTCCATAAAGAAGAACCAAGGCCCACAGCCCAAAGCCTACAGTCCTGGCAGGAATCCTCACCAACAAGCACACTGATCTGCCAGCCACGTGAGTAAGTCACTTTGAAAGTGGATCCTACAGGCCCCAGCTGAGCTGCCCCAGCAAAGACAAGCTGTTACTGCTAAATGCTACCTGAGTTGAAGATTCATCAGCAAATTAACTATTGTTGTTTTAAGCCACTAAGATTTGGGGCAGTGTGTTACGCTGCACTTTTAACAAGCCTCCCACCTGTCATAGGTGACCAGAAGTTAATACTTTGGGAAGTTAATACTTTGGGAAGTTAATACTTGGCCAACCTCTGTGAACATGGGAGGCACCTTAGTGAATCCACTACAGGGTTTATAAACACCAAAGCCACCTTCACAGAGAAACTTTGAGAATCCCTTTTTCTACAATGGGGTTGATGAGCAAAACCTGGGCCTCCTTTGTACCCACATATGTTTGCACCAAAGGCTTTCCCAAGAATGCTTGCAGCTCTCCCCCCTTCTGAATAAGCAAAGTCAATTTCCCATCCATATTTGCAGAGGTATTTGTTACCTAAGCAAGAAGCAGGTTTGCAAATTCTTGGGTAAATAACACAAGTCCAAGAACAATACTCCCATGCCAGTAGCCACGAGATGCTGGAAATGACAGATCTCTTGGGGACCGCTCAATCTCACAGACTCAGCAAGGCACTGACTTCAAAGACTATGTGGCCCCTGCTACTCTCAGCAGAGCAGGAAGCTGAAGGCGAGACAGAGCACTATGATTAAACACGAGGACTTGTGTTTGCATCCTGGCTCTGTGACTCACTAGCTGTGTGACTTCAGGCAAGTTGCTTAACCTTTATGAACCTCAGTTTTTCACTATGCAAAATAACACTTTCCTCATTGGGTCACTATTAAGATAACCATGAGAATCATCTAGTGCAGGGTAGAACTTAGTACATACTCAGTAGATGGTAAGAGCTACTATTTTTTAACATGTTTTATTATTATATGCTGCCCAAATAAAAAGTAGGCAGAGGAGGCCCTGGGATGGAAGTCAGGAGACTTGGAGTCTTATGTTGTTTTTGTTACTTGCCTGCTCACCTATCCAGGCAAGGTGATTAACAATGCTGGAGGTAGTTGTAAAATAAGGTAGAGGGACCAGAAGGTGATCTCTAAGCTCTGGGAACACCCTAGCTTTCTCTTTCTTTGGACTCTGAAAGGGCCCTATTGCCTAATATCTCAGATATCTATCTATCATCTATCTATCTATTTATCTATCTATCATCTATCTATCTTATTTATTTTCAGATACCCTTTTAAATGGCAGAAACAACCTCAGAATCACTTAAGCCAAAAAAGGAGGGGGCGGAGCAGAGAAGGAGAAATGGTTGGCTCAGAGAAGCCAAAAATGGGTTGAACAGTCAAACCCCGAGATACAGTTTGATCCCAAGGACAGCTGGAATCTGGCTTCCACATGTCTCTCTCCCTCTTACTCACTGCATTCACCCTCCCTCACCAAACTGCCGTCCTCTATAGTCAGAGAGCGTATTTGTGCTCCCTGTTTCCAATAAACCCTAAACCCAGAGGAAAGAATGACTGACCACCCTCCCTCTCCGAGCCCAAACAGCCCAAGCCAATGATTCATTGGCCCAGCCTGCGTCAACTGCCTGACATCTTGACCAATCAACCGTGACACTGGGGTAGGGTCATGTTAGAACATGGCAGCTCTCCAGGAAAGCATACGCTGCTATCTCCCCAGCCAGGGCAGCACATCTGAACTTGCAACTCTTGCAGTGCACCCTAGAGGGGAGCTCTTATACCTCCATCATTTCTTTTTAAAGCGCTCCCACTTCTATCCCTATATAATCTTATAACAACCTCACATCAGAAATAGAAGTGACAGCTTTAAATCTGACATAATGCAGAAGGACACTGGGGCTTAGGGAAGCCAGACACCATGACCAAAGACACTTAGCCTGTCCATGGCAGAGGCAAATCTAGCTAGGAACCCAGGTGCCTGAATTCTCCTAGTGTCCTTTCCCAAAGGCACTGTGTCCTTTGCCTGATTTTTCTAGAATGAGCATGAATGCAGACCCAAGAACGGAATAGTTGGAGAATCCCATGTGTCCCTTACCCTGGCAACTACGAAGGCTCTCTAGAGGGCTGCTTTCTGGGTCTGATGTCTCCTTGCCTATAAATAGCAGACTCTGGAACTCTCAAGCCCAGACAAGGAAAAGCACAAGCTTCTTAGGGCCCTTCCAATCTGCTAAGAATGGAAGAAATGGAAGGAAAGCAGGAAAAAAAAAAGGTGAAGGAAAGCAGAAGGAAGCCCTGGAGATGTTCAGAACAGCTCCAAGCTCTGGCTCAAGGAGAGACTTAATCATTGTAGATGCCACTCGATCCCCTCCCTCCAGACTCCTCCCCAGGCATCATGGCAAGGTCCCCTCCCTGGAAGATGGCACTGAGTATCCCCAAGGGAAGGGGGAGTTGGCTTCCCTAACTTCCTCCTTAGTTTGCAGTGCCTCTTTCAGTTCTTTTAACACTGGGTGGTGGTTAAGCATGCTGGCTTGAGAGCCGGTCTGGCCAGCTCTCCAGCCCTGCCAAGTTATTTCACTTGTGTGCCTCATCTCCATCATTTATAAAATGATTGAATTTTTTTTAAAAAAGAGTGTTTATTCCTTGAGTTTATTGTGTGAATTATTTTCTTTAAGACTTTATTTATTTTTTTGAGAGAGAGAGCACGTGTCAAAGAGCATAAGCAGTGGAGAGGGAGAAGCAGGCTGCCCATGGAGCAGGGAGCCAGATGCAGGGCTCAATCCCTGGACCCTGGGATCATGGCCTGAGCCAAAGGCAGCTGCTTAACCCACTGAGCCACCCAGATGCCCCATTATGTGAATCTAATAAGATACTACAAATAAAGTGCTTAGACATGGCACATGTAGTTGCTATTGCTGCTTATGCAGTAGGGAGAGTGGCTGGGAACTACAGAGGTGGTATATTTTGTATCACATTGTTGTCCTATTATAAA
Source organism: Canis lupus dingo (assembly GCF_003254725.2). Lineage (NCBI taxonomy): Eukaryota > Metazoa > Chordata > Mammalia > Carnivora > Canidae > Canis > Canis lupus. The sequence continues at coordinate 32,188,029 of NC_064248.1, read as the reverse complement.
AGCAACTAACCAGAAAGGAAAAGCTAATGCAGAAGCTGAGACATTCAGGGGAACACCTGGCTGGTCTGTGTTGTGCATGATTTTTTTTTTAAGATTTATTTGTTTATTTATTTGAGAAGGGGGAAGGGCATGAGCAGAGGGAGGGAGAGAATCTCAAGCAGACTCTGTGCTGAGCATGGAGCCCAATGCGGGGCTCAATCCCAGGACCCTGAGATCATGATTTGAGCCAAACCAAGAGCTTAACTGACTGATCCACCTAGGCACCCCCATCATATTATATATATTAATATATAATATATATTAATTATATATTGATATATTTTATATATTAATATATTTAATATATATTAAGGTACAAATGGGGAAATTTGAATATAGAGTATGTATCAGATAACATTAAGGAATTATTCCTCATTTTGTCAAATGTGATCATGGTATGATGATTAGGTAGGAAACTACTCTTATTTTTTTTAGAGATACATATTAAAATATCTAGGAAGAAAGTAGTATGATATCAGTAACTCTAAAATGTTTCACCCAAGGGGCACCTGGTTAAGCATCTGCCTTCAGCTCAGGTCATGATCCCAGAGTCCTAGGATCGAGCCCCACATCAGGCTCCCTGCTCAGCGGGGCATCTGCTTCTCCCTCTCCCTTCCCCTGCTCATGTTCTCTCCCACACACATGCTCTTTCACTCTCTCAAATAAAGAAATAAAATCTTTAGAAAAAATTTCACCCAAAAGAAAAATAAAGATGAATTGAATATGGCAAAATGTTAACAATCATTAAATCTAAGGGATGGGTTTATGTTCATAATATTTATTCATAATACTAGCCTCTCTATTTTTGGGTATGTTGGGAAATTTTCATAATAAATAAAACATACTTATGCAAAAAATTAAAACCTACAGAAACCACACTGAAGAAAATAGTAATTCTAACACATGAAGAAAAAAAATCACTAAAAATGTTCCACTGTATCTCCATCATGTTTTTATTCTGTTTTAACATCACTGCAATCACAAAGCACACGACATCCTGCGGTCTGCTTTTCGTAAACTTATCATAACCTGAGCATTTTTCCCTGTTATTAAACTGTCTTTGCAAACACCATTTTTAGTGGCTGCAGAATATTCTCTGAGGGGATGAACCAGGAAACTTTTTAATTCCTCCCCTTCTAGGCTTGGAATTATGATAGTTAAATATAATTTTAATTCAAATTATAATGATAATGAAAATGATGATTATGAAGATGATGATGATGGCTAATATTCACTGGGTGCTTACTATGTGCCTGGCACTTTAACAAAGGACACCCCTTTTAATCTTTGCAACCTGTGAAGTAGCTATTATTATTACCAACTAACACTCAGGGAAGTCTAGTGACTTATTCAGGGTCACACAGCTAGGAAGGGGCAGAGCACAGACTCCTATTCACAGGCACAAATGTAAGCTCGTATCTTTAATTTCATTCCTTTATTTATTCACCAAACATTAGTAGGGTCAGGTAAACGGCTGTGAACAAGGTCTGTGGCAGGAATGCTAACAATTTAAATCTGTCAGACCCAATGTCTCAAGAGCAGTGATTCCGGAGGCTACGATACCTGCACTCCTTCTCTGAATAAGCCAAATAAGCCAAATCCCAGACTTGTGGTAATGACTCTTCCTGTCCAGGGAAGAAGGGATCCCTGACAGCCAGAGAGAGGGTGGGGGTGGAGAATAATTTATCATTGATAATTCCTGACACCAGAAACCTTTTAATATTCAAATTATTTATTCTTAGTCCTGCCTGCCTGAACCAGCACTAATAGTTCGTTGTTAATGAGACTGAAGCATTTTTAAATCAACTTAATTGACATTTTTATGATGTTCAGAAGGGCCTAAACATAGGATTTTCAGTGGGGAGCTGAATGTGAGCTATGGGAAGGGACAGGACCCCCGGCGCCTGGTGCGGAGGAAGGTCACTAAGGAGGGGCCGAGGGGCAAGGAGCCTCATGGCTCCCCAGCTGGATCCAGGAATTCTAACCCATGGCTCCTTCTTGGTCCTCCACTTCGTTCCCATCACAACACTGCCCCTCCCTCCAGCCCTTGAGGTTCCGCTAGTTCTGCAATGTTGGGCATGGGACTGTAACTGCTCAGTGCCTCGATTTCCCCATCTGTAAAATGGGAATGAGAACAGTCCTTTCCTCACAAGGTTGTTATGAGGGTTTAAATGGGTTAACATATGGGATGAACTTAGAACCACATCCGGTACTTTGCTACTGTTGGTATCATTATTGTTTATAAAATGAATTTTATAAGGTTTCCATGGTTGATTTTGATGATGTCTTCCAAGGATTCTGGATTATCTCCTATGTGAGTTTTATGTCCCCACCCTACGGGACTCAGCAGTGGCCATGTGACTTGTTCTGGCTGCCGACATACAGGTGGAATGGACATGTGTCACTTCCAGGCAGATTTAACATTACTCACCACGTCTTCTTTTCCCCCCTCTCCTCAAAACTGGCATGTTCCACGCAGTGATACTTCCATCTGCCAGATCCCAGAGTGAAGATGACATGGAGAGAGGCCGTGGGTGGACAGGCGATGTGAGGAAGAAATGAACTTTTGCAGCTGGAGGTCACGAAGCTCTGGGGTTGTTTGTTACTGCAGCAAAACCCAGCCTATAGTAGCTGACACAGTATCTTGCCTTAAGGTGCCCTTGGTCCCAAGGGGAAGACATCATACACAGAGAGGGCTGTGACACTGGAGCTCAAAGGGGTGCCGGGATTCCCAAGGAAGAACACCAGACCCAGCCAGGAAGGACAGAGGGGGAAGAAACCAGCCTGCCAGTTTGAGCTGGGAAAAAGCATTACATCACAGGGCGGTACGCTAATGTTGATCGATTGCTTACTCTGCTCCAGATAGTTTTTCATGTTCTCCATTTAATCTTCAAAACAGCCCTAGGAAGTAGTTACTGTTATTGTGATGACTTCTTCTTTTTTTTTTTTTTTTTTTAAGTAGGGGTGATGAAACTTTAAAAGTTTCAGTAAGTAAGTAAGTAAATAAATAAATAAATAAATGTTTCCGTAATCTGCCCCAAGTCTCATAGGAGAGGATTGGGACTCAAGCAGAGTGTACAGACTTTCCACCACGTTGTATTGTCTCCTGTGCAGGCCCTCACCTTCCACCTGCATCTGAACCCCTGGGAGCATGGGGGCAGTCGGGTCATTAAAATGAAGATTTACAAGCCCATCCCAGGTCTGCCATAGGAGGCAGAATTTTCAGATGTCCTCACATGATTTCCACCCCCTGGTGTTATATTCCGTACAGTCCCCTCTCCTGAGTGTGACCAGGGTCTGTGACTTGCTTCTACCCAATAGAGTATGGTATCTGTAACTGGGTACCTTCATGTTCTCTAGAAAGTAGGAAATAGGGGCACCTGGGTGGCTCAGCGGTTGAGCGTCTGCCTTTGGCTCAGGTCATGATCCCAGAGTCCTGGGATCGAGTCCCACATCGGGTTCCTCGCAGGGAACCTGCTTCTCCCTCTGCCTGAGTCTCTGCCTCTTTCTGTGTGTCTCTCATGAATAAATAAATAAAATATTTTTTAAAAAAGAAAGTAGGAAATAAGGCTAAAGCTATAATTGATGGAGATGCAGCGGTCACTCATATTCACCAGGATGGGTTTGTAGCTTGGACACGCTTCCTGTTTTGTCTGTGTTCAGACAGGACTGCAGAGTGGTCTTCTCTGTCTTGACCCATCAGGGTCACAGAATGGCCTTGTCTGATGCCGGCGATCTATGAAACCTCTTCTGCTCAACAGAACACCGAGGCCCAGCTATGAGCACCAGGCCAGCTCCCAGCCAACAGGGGCTGCTTTCCTCTTGCTCAGAAAGGTGGAAAGTGAGGAACACAACAAGAGGGAGAGAGAGGCAAGAGCCAGTTGCACAGGGGCTTCCGCATGGAGACCTGGCCCCTTGGAGGCCGTTAAAGAGACAAGGTCTAGCTGTTTGGAGGCTCTCACTCCAAGCTTAGGGAGCAAGAGGAAGGATCTCTCCTTCCTTCCCTTCTCCTCACGGCTAGGAGCTGGCATCACTTAGGACTTGGGTTAGGAATTACAACCATGTCGTTGCTTGAGAAATAATGACCACCCAGCTGGGCTTTAGCTCTCCCCTCCTCCACCCCTGGAGACCAAACAGTTCTTGATTCCTTAATTCATGCATTCATTACTTTATCTAATATTTATTAAATGCCAACTGAGTGTCAGGCACTTTGCCTGAGCATTATTGATAGAACAGAAAACAAGACTGATGATTGTGCCAGCCAAGTGATTTTCAACAAAATCCCTTTTCCCCAAATTGCATGCTTTCCTCTTCTAGCCTCCAATGCTCTCACTCTTCTCCACACCCTGCCTATGAAAACCCCAACTATCCATCATTTGAGGTCCATCCCAGAAGCTTCCTCCTCCATGAGGATTTCTAGATCCATCCTGGCCCCGAACAGGACACTCCCCCATAAGACCCTTTCCCCAGAACCCTTTTGCATGAAGAGGTGCTGCATGATTGGACAAGGGTCTGATGGGCTTGATACTGGTTGGGTCTGAAAGACAGACAGCCTAAACCAACAAGAAGAGAGAGTGGGCCCAAGGGATCAGTGAGGGCTGATGGTCATCACTCCCTAATGAAAATGGAGAGACTTCACCAAAACTGGGAAGCCCCAGGAACTGGGCCACCAGGGAGCAGGTGACCAGTGAAGTGTGTTGGGGAGCCACCCACTTGCGGACTTTCATGAGTTGGAAGACAAGACTGAGACCTAAACGGAAGGGCTTCCTTGTGCATTCTACTAAACACTAATCATAGAGACTGTTGGGTGCGGCCCTCCCTCGGGTGCAGAGCTGGGTTCAGTGCATTCCGGAATCATGGTGGTTGCAAGGTCGAGTTCCCAGCATGCACAGCACTCTGGGCAAGACACCAGCCACCAGCCAAGTTGAGATCATGCCCCTGAGAGCTGAGACATTCACCCGAAGACTGGGGCTCCCAACACACTTTAAAGAGGCTCCTTTTCTGCTTCATCAGCCCAAGCTGGCTTCTATTAAGAACTCTAATGGGTACACCCACCATCCACCTACTCAGGGATGATCACCATTAACTCCACGGGGTTCAGATTTCCCAATCTTTTTCTGGTCATATATGAATTAACACTTTTTCATAAAAGTGGAACTGCATTTTATATAATGTTGTATAACCTACCAGAATTTATTTGAGCAATTCACTGATTGTTTGAAGCTTTTTTCCTACTAATCCTCTATTTTTGAACAATCTGATTGCTCCACCTAATCCTTGACTGTTTCCAGTGCTCACACAGAGGAGCACTGTCTGACTGATAATGGTTTACAAAAGAAGAAAAGCTCCTCACCACCTCTAGTTCTTTTAAGGCAGACAAAATATTAACGGCTGACTACCAGGTTTTTAGTGTTTATTTTTGTATCAGGGAATGTTCTAAATTCTTAACATATATTATCTCATTTAATCCTCACCAAAATCCAGCATGGGTTGTGAGAGGTGGGTCATTCTCCCCATTTTTTCTGGATGGGGAAGCTCAGACCTAGGGTAGGTCTGATGCTTGCCAAAGACCACACAGCCTGAATATATATATCTATATATTCAAATCTATATTTTCTGATAAAAATCTCTAGGCACACCACAGCAGGGAGGATCCCCATCTCTTGTGGATGTTTGGAAATATCCACGTAGGAACAGCTCATAGGCAGCTCTGACCCATCCACCATTTGCTTCAAATATCTGATAAGGTCTGACCGTTCACTCCTCTGAATTTCTTACTACCCCTGCCATTCCCTCCTCTCTTCCTCTCCGGGACTAACTCAGTAACGGAGAGAGCTGATACCACGCATACGCATGTCACTGCTCCCTTATCAAAAACCCACTGCAGACATTGCCAATCAATCATGTTCTTTTTCCTGATGGGTCTGAATGGACCTCAGAATCTTTCTTAACACAGTACCCCCAAGCACTGTCAATCGGTTAGAGTTGACATACGAGACAGAGCCTCTTTGCCATCTCTATTCTAGACTATGAGTATTTCCAGAGCAGGAACTGTACATTATTCAACCTTTTAATACAATTAAAAAAAAATACCGGCGACAACTACCATTTTATATGCTTTTAATGTACTTCAGACACTGTGTTTAGGGGCTTATAAATATCTTCTGCCTTAATCCTTAAGGAAGATATTTATAACGCCCATTTCTCAGATGAGGAAGGAAAGGCATGGTGAGCTTGACCGAACAAAGCATGAAAATTGTGCTGCTAATAAATGGTGGAGGCAAGACCACAACCTATGCCGTCTGAGTAGCAAAACACGCTCTTAATCATATGCACCATCGCCACTGCCCCACTTCCAAAGTCCCCAGGCTCCATCCAGCGCGTGGCACGCAGTAAACACAAACTCAGCATTCCATAAATGAATGCACGCACACATAAATAAATGGATTAGATCAAAGTCGGGCTCCAAGGGGGCAGGGCAAGGTGGTTATCAGCCTCTCCAGGAGGCTGGGCTGTGGGAGACGGTTTCTGACTCAGACCCAGCTCCCAAACCGGGCAGGAAGAGCTGCCTCCCTGCTTCTCAGCCTGAGATTCAAACCTTCCAAGATTATAATTATCTGGCTCGCCCCGCCCACGGCCCTGCTTCTCCATGGAGCCACCGCTCACGGCCTGGGGGCTCCAGAGGAGAGGGGGCGGCTGAGGGTTGGCAGAAGGGGGGCCTCCGGGGTTCTCTTAGTCAGAGAGGGAGAGGAATGAGCCAGAGGGGGCTGCAGCCCTGGGGTGGGGGAGGTAAGCCTTGGAGGAGCCACAGGTCATCAAGAGTCCCCTCGCATCCGCAGCTGATGCCAGGAGCAGGGGGTGGGGGCACACAGGCAAGGTGGCAAGCAGACACAGAGAGCCAGGACTCGGTGGGTGGGGCCCAGCTGTGCCCCACTAAGGCACCCGGTCTTCGATCGTTCATTTCTGCTACCCAGGCCTCCACTGGCCCATCCTGAAAAGTGGCAGAGGAGCAGGAGCCTAATGTTCTCTAACTGGCACATTTTTCATTGCACAGGAAGCACATGTGCTTTTCCCCCTCCTACCCCCACCCTGGCTCTCCCTTTGGATCCAGCCTGGAACCCTGGTGCTCAGACCTCCCCGCTCCCCGCCCTTCACCATCAGCATTTTCACCACCCAAAGCTGTCTAGGACCCACCTGAGTCGCCGCCGGTCCCTCCCTCACCAGGCATACACGGGGAGGCCACACAGTCTGGCACCACAGACCTTATTTGGGCACTTATTTTAGGCATGTATTTTAATATCAGTAAATCATCTTTTAGGCATTTTCGCCTTTGCTTCTGGACTTGGTGGCTACCCTACAGAAGGCACCCTTCACAAATGCGATGCTGGAAATCTCCTGGGCTTTGCCACCAAACAGGCTGAATTCCAAACCAATTCCCACACCGACTGCCTGCATGGTTTTGGGCTAATCTCCCCCTTCCAGAGTTTCGGCTTCCTCGTCTGCCCAAGGGAGACAGGACAGGTGCAAGGAGAACAGGTTTTTGTTACTAGACATACGGTAACTATCTTGCCTCCTCAGTCGTTTTGCTAACTCCTTTGCTAAGAGGTTTTTCCTACTCAAGACCAGGCAGGGTAGCAAAGGGCCCCCGCCCAACCCCCCCCCCCCCAGGAACAACCTCTAGTGAATCCCTGAGCTGCCCCCTTGAGCATCTGGGCGCACACCGTGTCAGGAACCGGGGAGAGCACACCTGCTCGATGCAGGGGAGCAGGTGATGTGTGATGGCTTGAAGCCCCGTTGTAGTAAACAGTTAATGTCAGCTGTAGCCATCATCAAGGGGGAGACGTGAGCCACCCGATGGAGCAGATAATCTGGCCACCTTCTGTGCTCACAGCATGTGTAAGTGGAATAAGAAGGAGAAGCAGGAAAAAAAAAAAAAAAAGAACGGAGTCCTCTGAGCATTGGTCTAGCCTGAAATGAGCCTAGAGGGACCAGGTTGCCAAGAATCTGTAGCTTTTCTGGCATTTCCGTCTGGCCATGGCCAGCCACTCTGCATCTCCTTTCAGCTAGCAGGAAGGGGAACGAGATGAAAATGCAGAGAGAGTCTCGGGAGACACAAGGAGAACGTCCTGGCTGCAGTGGAAAGCATGGGACTCCAGGCAACGGACACATGGCACGGGGTCTTCCGCGCATCCTTCCTCCCTCTGCCACCAGCTGTGGCTGCAGCTGCGCCTGACACCATCCCTCCTCAGGCTGCCATGGCCCTCCATATTTCTGTTTCGGGACTCTTTCCAGAATGATAGAAGCTCACTCAGTTGGGTCTCCACACACAGGGCAGTCTGGGCTTGCAGAGAAGTCACACCCTGGTGCGATCGTCAACCACCGAAAATCGGTGCCCAAGCTCCCGTGCTCCGGAGGGACAGCTCTGAAGTATATTTTGGGTCCAAGAAGCACCAAGGCCTAGGTGCCTACAGGTCAATAATACACTTCTTATTGGTTTCCTCCCTTCCAAGACATATCGTCCCTTGTCACCTCTGTCCTGTCTCCTGGGGTCCTCTCCCAAATGAAATACCTGCACCCACATCCTTGTGCCGGGTTCTACTTTCAGAAAAGCCTGAACTAGGACTAAACCTAGAGTGACATCACCTCTGTCCTCACTCCAGGACACCCCTGTTGACCTCAACCCCAGGCTGACTTGATCCTGCATCTCCAGCTCCGGCCAACATCTGTGCAGACATCCGCATGGTCCACCGCATCCCACTCTACAGTCTCAGGGCATCTGCGAGCTCACTCCTAGGTGCTTGCAGACCGAGACATCTCCTCATCACTGTAAGGCTAAAGGCACTCCTTATTCTATCGCAGTTGTGATCATCATTATCAACAGACACATCGGCTCTGGCAGCCTCTACACTGACATTTAGCTTTTTTCTAGAAGGTAATGTGGTGCTCTATGGAAAAAACAGAGTTGACAGTTAACTTGATTACCTGATTCTTAACTATTACCTGTGGATTCAATAAAGTAATAGTTACATGAAAAATGACAGCAACAGACTACTTTGCAGCCATTTATGATTTTAAAGTATTTTATTATAATAAATTTTGCTGAGCACTTAGGATATACCACACACTGGGGTAAAAGGTTTTAAATGCATTATTTCATTTGATCCCCACAATAACACTACCATATAGGTTCTGGTATTATTATCCTTATTATCATTGCTGTTACGTTACAAATGAAGAAATTGAATCTTTTATAAGATCGATGATTAATGCTCATAATGTAATATTGAGGTAAAAATTAGGATATAAATTTGTTTGATATGTCAGTTCTGTTTAAATATATATGTGGAGGGGAAAAAGACTAAAAGGTAATGTATTAAAATGTTAGCTGTTGTTGTCTCTGAATAATGAGATTATAGGCAACATTTCTTTCCTCTGAGTATATCTAGCTTGGAGATTATATATAATTAATGTCTTTGGGTTGGGTCCCAATGGCTCTATCTTCGTCTCCCTGAGATTCAGGATGGGTTCCCAGGGCTCCATCTTCTCCACCCTGAGATGCAGGCTGGATCTCCAGGGCTCCCTTCTCCTTGAGATGCAGGTGGATCCCCAGGGCTTCATCCTCTAGTCCCTGAGATTCTGGTTGGGTCCCCAGAGCTCCATCTTCTCCTCCCTGAGATGCAGGCCGGGTTCCCACAGCTCAATCTATTCCCTAAGATGCAGGTTGGGTCCCCAGGGCTCCATTTTCTCCTCCATAAGAAACAGGTGCCAGAGCCTATGAACCCTGAGAGTCCTGAGGAGCCTTCCTTGGTTAAATGTGCCAGAATTCTACAATTTCAGTGTCGAGAAGAAATTGCCAAGGAGCCAAGCAAGACCCAGCATACAAGAGAGGCTACAGCAATTATGCTGGTCAGACCACTGAAACAACTCACAAGACTCCCAACAAAAAAAGTCATGAAAGGCTTTGTTACAGGAAAAACTCAGAACAACAGGGTAAGGAAACTTGGAGGAACTTGAGGAAGATATGCCAACATCCATGAGCAGTTGCTAGGGCCCCTTGATCTCTAGACCATTATCACCTAGATGAAGGATCTCAGCCTCAGGGATGCCAAGACATAAGTTTCAATGAGACATTTGTTCATTTTATCTCCCCAGACTGGGCTGAGCTACCCCGCATAATAACTGAAACCAGGTGCAGACCATACATCTATGTTTTTACAATAAACTATGTAGCAAATTAGTACATGGCACCTCCAGGCAGTTTTGGACTTCAGACAGCGCACTATAAATCACTGATTAATACATCCCATCCCATCCTGGCCAAGTCTCTGGTTCTAGTGTCTCTGGAGATAAGCACAGAGTTACATAGACCAGCTGCAAATTGGCCCTATTCTTAGAAGGGCCAACACTGAAGATTCCTGGGTCCCAAAAAGCCACACCCAGCCATGCTCCAGATAGGAAGAGTGGCAAGTGTGCAAGAAATCTCCTGGTCATGGAGAAAGCATTAAAAAATGTCCCCCTAGTGCCTGGGTCCAGACTGGAGTGTCCCTTTCAGTCACCACTGCTCCTTCGATTCTGGCAAAGTAAGAGCAGTGGAAGTGAAGACAAAAACTATTTTCCTGCCTCTTCACTCCCACATCCTTTCCCACCTTCCCTCCCCATAGACCTCTGCCAACATCCCATGGCCTGGCAGAGGAGAGAAAGCTTGGGATGGAGTGGGAACCAATCAACCCGAATTCCATCTTCCTTCAAGGACGGTTAACTCTTCCCAGCGTGTCAAGAGCTGTGCCAGATGCCATTGAGTCCACGGGACTAGGCAGAGACCATCCCTATTTACATGGAACTTACAGCCTAGCAGGAAAGACAGATATTTAACATTCAAATAAATATATGACTTCAAATCCATACAAGGGAAAAGAAGCAGGTTGTCATAAGAGAGAATAAAGGGGGTTGGAGCCTGCAGGAGACCAGAGGCCAAGGGAAGTGATACTCCCTAAGGGACTGACACCTGAGACCTGAAGGACTGGCATAGATGAAGTGGGAGGGTAGGGCATTCCAGTGGGAGGAAATATCATGTGCAAAGGGCCTGCAGAGGGAATGCTTGTTAAGTTAAAAGAAGATGGCGGTGGGTGCGCAGTGTGGCCGAAAGGCAGCAGGTGCTGGGGAAAGCAGTAGAAGTGAGACTGGAATGATGAGAGCCCATCAGGCCTGGCCCTGCAGCCACAGTGAGGAGTTTGGATCTCACATCAGGCCTCACGATATTGTGAATTGAGTTCCCCAGAACTCAAGCAGAGCCTGAGACGAGGGTTTGGAGCAGGAGATTTATTGGGGAGATGACTTCAAGAAGTAGGAATGAGGCTGTGGAAAATCTGGGAGGGGAAAGCCATCCACCGCTGAGGGTAACAGAAGCCCAGAATGCTGTTGGGACCTCCAAGAAGTGAGCAAGGAGGCTCCCAGCAATTTCCTCCTGAAGGAGGGAGGGTAGTGCATCTTTTCTACCAGCTCCGCTGGTTAACAGATGCCTCCTGGACTGTTTACTCTTGCACTTTTGCACGGATTGAGTAGGTTCCGGCAGCATCTGAGAAGGCCCTGGGGCAGAAAGCAGAGGATGCTGGACATGCTCTTGAGGTGGACAGCTATGAACACGAGTGAGTCTCAGCTCAGAGGAGGACCACAGGGATAAGACGCAGGCACAAGGGATTTCTGCCACTGATGGGGAGTCTCGGAAAGTCTGTAAGCAGAAGAGGCCCATCTGATCTGCAAGGTAGAGGACATTTGCCCAGCTATGCAGGCCAAGGAAACAGGAAGAACCTTTCTGTGTATGAAGCATCTAGCCATGCACCAGTATTGGGACCTCTACACACATCATCTTTAATTCATCACAAGAGGAATATTATCCCCATTACAGATGTGGAAACTGAGACTCAGAGGCATGAACTGATTTGCAGGAGGTCTCACAGGGAGCAACGGAGCTAGGAGCCCCTCCTGGCCCCCACTCAGACAAGACTGAGCCTCTGACAAGAGCAGGGGGCCTGTGCCACTGTGTTCTCCTGGGGTGGGGGGGGGTCCACAGCCCATAGGCTCTGTCCAGCCCAGGTAGCACTGAGAAGCCAGCCCCCCAGACCCCCCCCAGGGCCTGCAGGTGTTTGCCTCCCCCACACACAGAACTGTGCCGCCAGGAAGACCAATTATAAATGCCGGGTATTTATAGTGACTTTCTCCACCCAGTACTTCCAGCACCTCCAAGGAACTATTTACGGAATCCTCCCAGCACCTCGGAGAGAAAGGCAGAGCCTCAAAGGGGAAACTGAGGTGAAGCTGAGGGGGCAGGGTGCCCCCGAGGAAGGACCCCGAGCTGAGGCGACTTTGCAGGTGTCCTCTGAGGGATCTGACAGGACAGCCGCAGGCAGAGAGCAAGCCAGAGGAAACCCGCAAATGCCCACGCGCCCACGGCCCTTCCCAAGCATCCGCCCCCTTAATCCCTCGGCCTTGACTTTCTCGCCTGTGACATGGGGCTGCCTCATCGACTTGTGAGATTTCAAGGAGCTCAAACAAGTACAGAACAACTCCTGGCAAGGCGTAAACCTCAGTAAATGTCAGCGATTTCTGATTTTCATTATGATCATCCTTACGACTAACCCGGTAAGGCAGGGAAGCGCTATGTGCAGGGTTTGAGCTTCAGAAAGCTAATGATCCTAATTAAGGTTTCCAGTTGTTTCCTCCATAACGTACGATTGTATATGAGGCTATTTGGGAACCAAATTAATAAAGGCCAAGGCAGGTCTTAATGCCTCCACCCAGAGCAGAGGACAAAGAAAAGTGGGGACGGTCAGGGGATACACAGACAGACTTGTTTCTGGCTCTATGCTGACGGCCAAAGCATGGTGACCCACACGGCATGTGACAGATGAGCTGGCAAAAATGAGAAACTGGGACAAGATCTTTGGGGGCAGCCACACAACCATACCTCCCACCTTGCAGCAGGGGCCAAGCTAAGAGCTAAGCACGGGTCACTCAAGTTTTCAGCTGCCAGCGAGGCTCCAGTGGCTGAACCAGAGAACTCTGGAGATCCTCCCCAAAATGTGCAGCATGAAGTGGTTACCATCTCCCACCTTTCAAGACCTAGTGAGGACAGGCCAATAACACACGTACAGAGTTACTGGTGCACGGTGTGGCTTTTCCAAAAACGGTCACCATTATTTCCTTTATGATTTGTTTCTTATCCAGTCTTTGGTGTCTTTTATATATGAAAACTATAATGTGTTTGGTATTAAAAACAACCCAAACTGTAAAGCAGGATGGAGGCAAGGGGGAAAAAAGGCCCCTCCTCCTTTCTCACCCCCAAATTGTCACTGATGTTGTTGCTATTATTTTTGCTTCCTTGGGTCGGGGCAGAAATCCTCAATCCAGAAAGGCAAGAGTCTGACTCCTCTCCTAGAATAACCAGCAACCCTCTGACCTACCTACCCCGTGCAAGCCATTTTCACTCCATGGGAATTGTCCTCTTCTGTGTCAGGAAGGAGGTGGATTAGACCAGCCATTCCTAAACTGTGCTGCACGTTAAAATCACCTGGGAGGTCTGAATGATCCCAACGCCCGGGCCACACACCAGGCAGATGAATCAGGTGGGACCTGGGCATCAGTGTGTTTTTCAAACTCTCTAGGTGGTTTCAATGAGCAGCTGTGGTTGTAGGGAACCACCCCAGGGCCTTCTCGGACTTCAGCATGTGTAGAGATTGTTCTAGGTCTTGGCTAAAATGCAGATTCTGATTCCTCAGATTCTAGGGTAGAGCCTGAGACTCTGAATTTCCAGCAAGCAGCCAGGCGATGCTCATGCTGCTGGCCCAGGGATCCTATTTAGAGCAGTGAGGGACTAGACTCCTGGTTGAAAAACTTTGTTAGCCTTGGACATTTTAAAGGAAGGAAATTTTACATGGAACTAGTCTGGATGAAGTAAGGAATAGGAAGCAGGGGTCCCACACTCAGACTTACCCCCAACCCCCGTGTAAGGGAGAATCATGGCCCCCAAAGACATCCTAATCCCTAGAACCTGTGAATATGTCCTGTTACATGCAAAGGGGAAATTGAGATTTCAGGTGAAATTAAAGGCTGATAATCAGCTGACCCTAAAATATGGAGACTATTCTGGATTATCTAGGTGGCCCCACTTCATCAAAGGATGTCCTTAAACGTGAAAGAGGTCAGAGATAAGAGATATGAGAACCCACCCCACTGTTGATGGCTTTGAAGATAGAAGAGGCCACGAACCAAGGAGTGCAAGCAGCCTCTGGAAGCCAGAAAGGACAAGGCAATGGAGTCTCCCCCCAAAGCCCCCAGAAAAGAACACCTTGATTTTAGCCAAGTGAGACCCATACCAGACTGCTGACCCCCCAATACTGTAAGATCAATTTGTGGGGTTTTTTATAAGGCAGTCAGAGTTTGTGTTACTTGATTACAGCAGCAATAGGAAACTAATACACGGCCGGCAGCATCTCCTGTGAAGTTCTAAATCACGAAGAACAGCTGGACTAGATGACCTTCATCACCACGGATCCGTGACGGGGCTGAAACACTCTAAGCTTGCCCTACACAGCGTCCTCCTGGGCAGGCAGTGTTCCAGGACTGCTAGCACATCCTAGTCCTGTGGAACCCGCTTCCTCGGGGCTCCAGGGCCCCCACTGCCCCTCTTTCTGGCAGGAGGGGAATCCCCAATAGACTCCTCAGCAAACTGGAAGTTATTTTCAGCTCAGCAGTTGAGCATTTCAGCAAAAAGCAGCTTGGAAGTGTCTCTTGGCCCCTCGGGGAGGCCTCTGTTGCTCTCCTTGTGGTGTACACACCAGATTTAGCCTAACACCTGCCCGCTCCCCACTACCATGCTGCCCAGAACATCTCTGGTCCAACCAACCAAGCCAGAGCAGGACTGGGTGAGGAGGAGACCCTGAGTCTGCCCTAGTCTGGTCTCTATTGCAGAGGTGGATGCTGAACTGTTCTGTAGAAGAGCAGGTGGACAGAGTCTCAGGGGTGTCCTGGAACAATGAAGCACTAGAACAGTGGTTCTCAGCTCTGCTACACACTAGATTCACCCAGGGGCATTCAGACTGATGATGTCCAGGTTGTGGCACCCCAACTCAGTTAAATCTGAATTTTTGGGGGTAGGGCCAAGGTGGCAAGTTATGGTTTGGTTTTGTTTTTTTTTTTTTTTAAGCTTTCATTGTGCAGTCAGGGCTGAGACCTGCTAGACCAATGGTTCTCAGAATGTGCATCACAGATCAACAAGGTGAACATCATCTGGAAGCTTGTTGGAACGGTAGAGTCTTAGACTCCAACCCAGACCCACCAGGATCAGACTCTGCATTTTAACAAGGTCCCCATGAGGGTCCTGAGTACATGAAGTTTGAGAAGCATGACTGCAGAGCTTAATAGTTAAGACTGCCAGCTCCGGGTCAGACTGCCTGAGTCAGTGGGAGGGTCTCTACCACCTCTTAGCCACCAGGCCTTGGGCACACAACCTCTCAGCAACTCTACCTTTGGCTTTTCCCCATGTCCCACATTGGGGTTGAGCCAGGAAACCCCAAGAGTCCACAACATTTCAGGAAGCCCAGGGGAGAAATCCGAAAGAACCCACAGCCTGTCTTGGAAGAAGAGGTTCAGGGGGACCCGAGCACCGAGACAATCTGGAGGCCCTCCCAGAGAAAACGAATCTGAAATCCCACATATAAAATCAGATGCATCAGGAAACGGGTCCAATTTTAAGTACTCTGCCCCTCTGACTCTTTAAGTACTCTGCACCCTCATCAGATTTCCTGTCCCGACTTCCGGTTCCCAGAAAACAGTCTTTTTGCGTATGCGTTGGATCCATAATCTCGGCCTCTGGAAAAATTAACAACCCATCTGTAGTAGCTGAAAAATACCAGAAGCTTCAGGATGTTCAAGGGAAGAAGGATTACGGAAAGCACTTAATTGAAGCACCTCCATTGATGTCATCGGGGACTAGAAGAATGTTGGAAAAGCCAGTGCTTCAGAGGGAGAACCAGGCAGCTCTCTGAAGAAATTTTTAAAGCAGGAACAAGGATTTCTCAGTTTGCAGGGCTCTCTGGAAGCGGGCCCTTTCGGATGAAGGCAGGCAGGCTATACTTAGAAAGAGACGCATGGTGAAGAGCAGTTCTGTTACTATAAATTCATCTCCAAAAGCCAAACATATGTGTGTGCGCACACATAAATACCATATATATGGAGGAGATAAATCAGCGTATGACATTTAGCCCTTCCTAAATTGGGAAATATATAAATTACTACTTTTCTCTCTCTCTCTCTCTCTCTGAGTGTGTGAATAAGAAAGAAGACCTCTCACTCCTGTAAGATCGATCTGATAGAGGATAATCTATATATCTGAGTGTAGCTCATTCATTGACTCATTCAGTCTGCAAATAGTTGAGAGCTTCCGTATGCCAGTGAGGAACAAGACTGACATAATTCCCGTCTTCGTGAAGACCGCAACCCGGTGCCCACCTCTCCAAGTGTGGTCCTGGACCTGTCAGCGTTGGCCTCTTCTGGGAGCTGGTTAAAATGCAGGTTCTCAGGGCCCGTCCTAGACCTACTAAATCAGAATCTGTACTTTATTTCAGCACGGTCTCCCAGAGGCGTGCATACACAGCAAGGCTGGAGAAGCACCGATCTAGTACAACCTAGTTTCCAAGTCTGCTTAGCCACAAAGGAAAGTTGATTTCACCTGCGAACCGCAGATAGGGTGTTGTTAAATGGGAAGATTAATAAAGTTAGCTATACCCAACCCGATCACTTGCCCCCACCGACGCAGATGATGAGTCCAAGACACTGCCGATTTATGTCCTCACAGAAGACGGTGGAAATTGGCAACAGCGATAAGGGAAGCCGGGACGTATTATACAACCATTTCATGATTCATGGGTCCAGGAACCCTCTCAGAAAGGAAGAGATGGGTTCAAGTTGCAGGGTGAGAGGGTTTGGAAGAAGAGCTTGCTTATCTTGGTACAGAAACTGAAAAGTGTCAGATTCCAACTCTGACACTCAAGCCCACTAATGGATGGACTGACTCCAAGTTCGGCAGGGTAACAGATGGAAGTGGAAGGAAAAAAAATATCATTTCCCCCAAACTTGCTGAGTCCGAGGAAGATGTCGGAAGATTTGGATGCAGCCAGCATGATTAATCTTACTGACTTTACCTTGAGCTTCGTTTTTGGCGGGGGAATGGCATCGGCTTAAAAGTTAATTACAAGCAAGAAACAAATCATGCAGCTGATGTGCACATTACAAACAAATTAAGTTCTTAAAATAGGCAACACACCACTTGGAACAATGGTTTATGAGCCCAAGGGTGCATGAAAATAATTGTGGAAGGTGAGCAAACTAATAGCTGATATAGATGGATTAAATGAGGGCAAATTGCAGATATTAACCAAAAAAGAAAGAGAAACATAGTCAGCCTCTCATTTTGTAAACAACAAGCCAAGCGGAACAATCCAGAATGCAACCCCCCTGTGGAATGGGGGGGGGCCTGCCAGAGACGAGGCTCCCCAAAGATGCGGAAGCAGCCGGAGAGCTGTGAATCAGGCCAGGAGGAGGGGCCGCCGGCAGGGGAAGCTCAGATCGGCGCTGGCAGGCAGCAGCCCACCAAGAGTAAATTCAGAGGTGTGTGGGAGAGAAAGTTTCTGTTGTACAAAGTTGGAAATTAAGCCCACAGTCCTCATCAGGAAATGAAACCAGGCACGGAGAGCAGAGGTAAATCTCCCAGGGTAGCAGAGCGAGTGTCAGAGTCCTGGCTCGAACCCCAGGCTGCCCTCCCCAAGCCGGACTTCCTTCTCATTCAGCAGGGACTGCAAATTCATGTGCAGGCATGCAAGAAGCTGGCCTGATGGGGGGGACCGCAGGCCGGCACCGTCCACAGAAATCTGCTGAACTTCATGGGCAAGAGAGCTCTCTGGAGACTCGAGTCTAAGGCACTAATCCCATCCGTGAGGGCTCCACCTTCATGACTTGAAAGCCTCTCAAAGGCCCCACCTCCTAATACCATCACCCTTGGAGGTTAGGATTTCAACAGATGAATTGGGAGCGGAGAGGGGACCTGAACCTTCAGACCACAGCACGGTGCTAGCCAGAACGGATCTGAGAATCATCATGGGGGCCACCGTCTCCCAACCTGCATCTTACACCAGGCTACCTCCTCACCCCCACAAAGAGCAACTTCTTTTTTTTTTAATGTTTTTTCTAGCAACTTCTTTAAATAAGCATCTTAAGCATCCTTAGGAACCTCATATGAATCATTAACCAACCACCCTTATTGATGAGTTCAAGTCTGACCCTGTCACTCCTCCACTACAGGAAATTTGGTGAGTTAACTTCTCTGGATGTCAGTTTTCTCCGAAATGGGAATAATCTCTTTCATGGGCATGTTTTAAGGGCCAAATGAGAAGATTAAATGGAAAAGCATCTCGTAACTGACAAAACACTGCCCAAACATAACGGCGGTGACTGAGACATCCTCGGAGACTAGGACATGGCTAATAGGGCATGCGATGCATCTGAGACCTCACCTGCCACCGTCACTGGGATTCCAAGCCCTGCCTGTCCACACCCCACCCCTGAAGTACAGAAGAGCCTTCTTCACCAAGAGTTCTCTGCCTTTCTAGGCCCCTTGTACCCCCTGTATTACATGCCAGGTGGACACAGATTCACTTGTTCACTCAACAAACAACCACTGAGCACGCACCTGGCATCAGTTGTTCTGGGAACGGAGGGTAGATGGTGTATGGACACTGTCCGTGTCCCCCTTATCAGGTCGCTGCTCCTCTCCCACATTCTGTGTGCCCAGCTCACTCCTGCCACCTTCTTCAGAGGACTGCCTTTGAGCTACAAGATCACCATCACCCATATCTCAGCAGCAGTGCCTGTGAACTGACATCCCCAGTGACTCACGTGGGCAGGCGTACACAAGCCCAGCTGCTCCTTGGCTCAAGAAGGGACAGACTCTAAGATGTCATTTATGCTCCAGAGCTCCCCAGGGATCAGTCTGAACTGGGTCTGAAATCTCATCCTTTTAGGCTGCATCCCCTTCCCTGTCCTATTTCCCCCCTTGCTGTCAATTTCTCCCTTGCTGAGAGCACATTCCTAATAAATCACGTGCTCAGGAATCCTTGTCCCAGGATCCGACTCTGGGGGAACCTGACAAGGACACACACGTTCACACACAGCCCCTGCCCTCAAGCAGCTCTCCAGCTAACTGGAGAGGCTGACGTGTCACAAACTGGAAAGCGTTTTTTTTTTTTTTTTAAGATTTTATTTATTGATTCATGAGACGCACAGAGAGACAGAGAGGCAGAGACACAGGCAGAGGGAGAAGTAGGCTCCATGCAGGGAGCCCGACATGGGACTCGACCCCGGGACTCCAGGATCACGCCCTGAGCTGAAGGTGGTGCTAAACCGCTGAGCCACCCAGGCTGCCCTGGAAAGAGTTTTATTCACCAGGATTCCCTTTGGGGAAAGTGCTATATTGGTTTGCAAGGATGCCTTAATAAATTCACCAGGGGCAACACTGATTCCCTGTGGGCATGAGTGACGCTGGTGCCAAGACTTCAATAGAAGAGGAAGAAAACTGCTCTGTGTGAGACCACAAGAAGGATTTGTTTCTTCCCCAGAGCAGAAAAGGAAGGAGGGTTCTGGGCATGGAGGGGAGGCCGGGAGCAGTGTGCTGTGGCATGATCCCCTCATCGTCCACAAGTTACAGAGCCAGCATGCGGACACAGGCACTAGAGACAGAAGAGACCACAAGGAACCGGCCCTTGAGAAATCACGCAGAGGGCTTTAAGCCATCTGAAACCACGGTATCAGGGATCTCTGAGGCAAGTTTGGGTGCTGCCACCAATACTCACTAGGAAGACTGCAGTAGGCTCCTATGCGGGCTCCTTCTTCTGTACCTGTCCCCCTTCCATACACGGTCAGTTCTCTACCAGTAGCCAGAGGGAACTTTTGAAATGCAACCAGGTCTTGATAGCTACCTTTAAAAAGTCCCCGAGTCCAGGGCTGTTTCAAACCCTGCCTTCCCATTGCATTTACAACAAAACCCTGAGTTCTCACCCTAGCCTTCATGACCCTGTAAAGTCCTCCTTTCTGTTCCTTGAAAAGACCCATCTTGTTACCACCCCAGGCCCTTTGCACTGGCTGTTTGTTCCACCTCGACCACTCTCTCAACTCCCATATCTTCCCAGGGCTGAGTGCTTCTCATCGTTCAGTTCTCAGCTCAACTATCACCTCCTTGCTCGAGTCTTTCTTCCTCAGCACTCTATGGACTTGGGCGCCTCCCCCTAATCTATAGCATGTATTCTATATCCGTGTCTTCAGAACACTATCATCTGAACTTGCACTATTGGCTCATGTGTTGCTTATTATCTCTCTGTCCCCAGAACATAAGCCTCATGAAGGGCAGAGACCTTATCTTATTTACCAATGGGTCTACAGGGTCTGACACTTAGTAGATGCTCAAGAAACACTTGTTGAGTGACAAAATGAGCTTCTGAGGGACAGGGGAGCCCCAAATGGCATTCAGATGGTGTGAACAAGTGATGTTGACAGAGAGTACGTGAAGGAAGGATGTACCAAGAGATACAGGGGGGCCAGAGAAGGTTCCCCAGAAGAGAGGGTATATGAGCGCAGCCTTGGCACGCTAGCCTTTGCCTTGTTCAGACTGTTCCTCAGAAGCACAGAGCTCCTTCTGATTCAGGCCTTTAGCAAATGCTGTTCCCTCTTTCTGGGAAGCTCCTCTCCATTCTTCACCTGGAGAATTTCTTATCACACTCCAAGTCTCAGTTGGAATGCCACTTGCTCAGCCAAACATTCATTCCTTGACCCACTCTCATCCAAATTAGATCTCCTTATTGTTCTCTCTCCAAAGATCCTATCTTCTTCATTCTCTTACTCTCTGGGGATCCTCTGTTTAATGGGCTCTCCCCATTAGACTATAAGTTCCATTAGGGCAAGAACTGTGTCTTCTTCACTATTGTATCCACCACTCCTAGAATGCCGCCCAGCACACAGTAGGTGTTCAATAATTTCACTAGCAAATGAATCAGTGAGAGAGTCCACAGGCAAGGCAGAGGAAAGGGAGATTCCCAAGAGAGTTAGAAGCATATGCAAAGCTAGTAAGCCTTTGGGAAGTCACACATTGTTGAGTGTGCCAAGAGAATAATGTGCACATGGAGAAACGACATGAGATGCGGTAAGAGAAGAAGGAAGATGTGAGATTGGGATGGAGATTTTCAATCACCCCTGTTTTCCCTGCCAGCTAGACAGGTCCCTACAATCACTGGCTGCATCTGCATCTTTGCATGATGACGGAAAGAGTGGGTTTGCTTGTCCAAGTTCTCCTGGGATAGTATATGTGCTGCCGAAGTGAGCACGGTTCTCCTGGGATAAAAGAAGAATCTTTGTGGCTACCAAGGGGAAGAAAAGTCCCATGTGCCAAGAAGGTGAAGATGCAGAAAGAGTCAACAGCTCTAATAAATTGTAGGTCACTATGGGTCTGGACCAATGAGACCAGGCAACACAGTCACCTAAGAAGAAGAGATCCAAACAAACTGCGATCCAAACAAATGTGGGTCAACCTGTGTCACTTTGGATCATCTACTTTTTCCTTGCGATGATGCTTTCTGAAAAGGAGTCAATCTGTGTTGAGAGAGATGACTGGATGGGAAATGGAGGACAGGAGATCCTGTGAGAAGTGTATGTAATAATCCCAGTCAGAGAAGATTTGGGTCCCAAAGGTACCTGTTGAGGTCGTCACCACCGATTCACCAGATGTTCTCCAGCTTCCGTCTTCCAGGTTCCTGGTGGAAGAGTACTTCTGGGACCTTTGCCACACGGTGGAGCCACATGACTAGTTCCACACAGTGAGTCATGCACACAATGGTATGTGTCACTTCTGGACTGGGACATTTAATTGACAGCACAAGACCTTCTATACCTCTC
The DNA here is from genome assembly GCF_003254725.2 of Canis lupus dingo. NCBI lineage: Eukaryota > Metazoa > Chordata > Mammalia > Carnivora > Canidae > Canis > Canis lupus. The sequence continues at coordinate 32,165,997 of NC_064248.1, read as the reverse complement.
TTTACCTTGGTCTTTCTCCAGAATGCACCATTATTTCTGCTAAGCTCCCCTCTCTCTACCCCCCACCGCACAATCTAGGGAGAAGCCTCACTCTCCTCAAACTCCATTGCGATTTTGAGTGATTTCCCAATCACTCGGGAATTTTTCTGAATCCTTTTCATTCTCCCAATGGCTGAGACGTTTGAAAGCTAAACACTAAAGTCAGGCACTTGCAGACTTTCTTCTTTATACTGTCCCATATATTTTTTATACCATGCTATTCCTCCCCCCTAGGAAATAGCCCAGCCATCTGTTTAGCTTAGGGTAGAAGAAGCACGGAGAGAAAAAGGAAAAAGGAGAGAAAGTACATCAACTAATACTTCAAAAATACCATTGATCTATTTTCAAATTCCCTGACTCTTTCCTCTGTCATCTTTATTCTGCTGTTTTAACTCTTTGCCATGGATATTTTATTTCAGTTATTATACATTTTAGATCTAGAATCTCCATTTCCTTCTTTCCCATCATTTCTATTTTTGGCTGAGATTTCTTATCTTTTCATTTATCATGAGCAGATTTTCCTTTACATCACTGAGCACAGTTAGTCATGCATCCTTTAAAAATCCTTGTCCGCTAATTCCCACATCTGGGTCATCTTGGGCTCAGCCTCCATAGATTGTCTTTTCTTATGAGAATGAGTCACATTTTCCTATTTCTTTGCATTTCGAGTAATTTTGGATTGTATGCTAGATATTTCCAATGTTATGCTGCAGAGACTGGATTCTGTTCTTTCTCCCCCAAAGGGTGTTGATTTTTACATTTGTTTTAGGAGGCAGTGAACTTAATTGGACTCAAACTGCAAATTCTACCAGGTGGGCAGCAGTGCAAGTCTGGGTTCTTCTCTTTTAGCCTCATCAGAGCTGCTTAGGGATTGTCACAAGCAAGCATGCTTCAGAAGTCAGCCAGAGATTTGTGCAGATCCATCCATGGATTTGAGGCTCCCCACTCTGTCTCCTTTTCTTTGACAGCAGTTGCCCAGAACTCTGTCCTCTGTCTCTTCAGGTCACAAAGAGTCCAGGTTTCCTATCAGAGTTTCCTGCAGGAGTTGGAGGTTTTTTAATGTTTTTTCTCCGCCAGGGTTGATATTTGTTATCTATGGAAAGATCAGTTCAGTCAGCACTTACTACATACTTGGCCATTATTAATAGAGCAAAATTCCATATTTCACTTAAGAAAGGATTTTAAACTAAAAAAAAAATCCAAAGCACATCATCTCATAATAAAGGACAAGTCTTGAGAGACATATGTATCTTTATTAATAATTGAATACACGTTATTTTTCATTTTGTCGCAAACCTGTGAAAACATCTGGGATATATGAGAGTCAAAGAGAAAGTTTGGGAATGACTCTGAATTTGTAACCACTTCCCACCTCCCCTGTAGGTGTGGCTCCTCCCTAGAAACCAAAGGATGAAATTGATATTTGTAGGGTACTTTCTAAGTATCCAAGCCTTTGCTAGACAATTTGCCAGTTTAAGACACAGACTTGCCCTCATTATATCGATGATAAAACCTGGGCTTTGAGAGAATAAGTGGATTGGCAAAGTCTCAAAGTTACAGAGTGATGGACCTGGAGTTTGCCCTCAGGTGACAGGAGTATTCCATAAAGGTAGATGCTGTCATCAAAGAAGACACCTGCCAGGCACACACACCCTCCTCCACACTTGAAAAAGCCAGGTGTGTCTATCTTCTCTAAACAATACTACCCATGCTCAGCCAGAAATCACACAGCTAGAGGTGACTAAGCAGGTCAAGAGTGTTGGGATCCCTTCAATGTCATATTTAATGACGTTCCACATGATTCTACGTTGTGGTCCTATGTAAGCCACAAACTCAAAGAGATCCCAGTCCCACTCTGCCTGCTTTGAAATTTCTCCAGCATGCCCTTATAAATGACAAATATCAACCCTTTCCTTATTCTGCTGGTGGGGCTATAAATTGCCCTTTCTAGGGGACAATTTGGCAATACCTCATTAAAACTGTCCAGACCTTCTCACCAAGGAATTTCACTTCTAGGAACATAGCCTGAAGGCACAATCATAGAAGCACACTGAGATTTATATACAAAGATGAACACTGCAGTATCATTTATAATGGTGAAAAATTGCAAAAAATTGAAATGTCCAAAAGTAGGGAATGGCTAAATAAAATATGATACAGCCATACCATAGAATATTAATATGCAGCTGCTAAGAATCATGTTCTTGGAGAATATTTAAGAACATGGGGAAATGCCAATGGTATATAGTATTGAGCTAAATAAAATAATGCAGAACACAGGTCACTGTGTAATACAATCCCATGTATAGGTGTGTGTGTGTGTGTGTGTGTGTGAGCATATGGGTCTGTTTGTATATGCATATGTAGGTATGTATCTGTCGATCTCTAAATGTATCTGAAAGGACATACAACAAAACGTTAATGGTGATTATCCCTGGGGGTTGATATTACACATAACTTTAAAATTTTATCTCTCATACCATATCCTGAAGTGAGTATGTATAGTTCTTAAAACGAAATATTTAAATTGTAAATGCTATCAAGAGAAACCAGAGTGTCAAAGGGTAGAGAAGAGGGTAATATAGATTCTTAAATACTGGAATTTCAAATATTCAGGGAAGATAAGGGCATTTCAGATCAGATAATTAACAGCCATGTATCAGTTAACCTCTGCCACAGAATACCCATAAAACCTCAGGGTATGAGGTTGACGTATGACAGAAGGCATTCATTACATTCACCTGTCTGAGTGGACTAGGGTTGGCTGATGGAGGCTGAGCTCGCTACTGTACCCCTGGGCTGGCTGAGTTTGGGTGGCCTAGGTGGAGCTACAACAGCTGCATGGGGTAGCTACAGTGGCAAGGCTCTGCAAGTTCTTCCTATGCTGGTGGGAGTGTACAAGACAGCAAGTGCCTTCATGCAAACGATTTTGCCTCTCCGGGGACATTATATATGTTGCCATTCTATTGGCTAGAGTGGATCACATGACCAGACCCAAATTCAAGGGGCAATCCTGCCTCTTTAACAGGAGGAAGCGCAAAGGCATATGAATGGCCCCAATATGAAAAACTGGGGCCATTATTCTACTTACAAGTGGTCACCACCCTACTTGACAGATGCTTACGCGTGGTGTGAATTGGAAACCTTAACTTATGAGGGCCATTCTGTGTGGTCTGAGACAGACTGCCCAAGTCTACCAATTCCACATCCACTAAAGCCATCCAACTAATACTTTTTGTTCCACGGATATCAAGCATGCCAAGTTTCTCGATGACTGGTTGTTTGAATTTGTTTGTTGTTTGGTTTGTTGGTTGGTTGGCTTTGGCTTTTTTACATCATTCAAACCATTAATTATCTTTGAGATGCCTGTTAATTTGTCCCATTGCATGTTTCACTGTTGCATTCCTGATGACACAAAGAATAATAGCAGTGTTCTAAAAGTCACATGGCGTACTTGAGAAACACAGACGTGAAAACCACAACGTTTAGCCACACAGGCTGGGCACTGCAAGACTTCAGGGCAGTACTGTCCAAACAGTGGGTGCTACTGGAATTGAAACTTTAGCTAACTAAACTTAGGTGAGATTTCATTAAAATTAAATACAACTTAAAATGCTGTGTCTAGGTCGCACAAGACACATTCCAAATACTCGATGGCTACATGCGGCTGGCCGGTGGCTGCCCTACTAGACAGTGCAGAACAGAATAGATCCGTGTTTGCAGAAGGTGCTGATGGACAGCACTGCTCCAGATGACACCACAGACATAGACCATGGTGTGGATGGCGCCCCCTGGAGTTGTGCCATCCAGCAATCCTGATCCACCGACCCAGCTAACTTGTGCCTGGGTTTTTGAGCAACATTCATAAAGGCATTGGCTTCCTCCCTTCTTTCAATGTAACTGAAATGAACCTGCTGCCCTTTTAACTAAACTAGTTCCTGCCAACCCCGTTCATCCGGGATGTTTTTCAGAGAGTAATGGGTTTCTCTGACATTCTAGTTCCTTCACTTGGCAGCCCCAGCCCTGGAGCATCTTTCAGTTCTCATCCCCCAACACTCCTTACCTCATGCTCTTGCTCCAGCACTTTGTAGTTCAGCACATATGGTATATTGTTCTGTGTCTCTGGACTTGGGGACTTTTGGACATTCTGCCCCTGCAGCTAGAATGCTTTTCTTACTCATCACCTGGTCTTTTAAGACTGAATGCCAGCCTGCATCCTGGGGATGCTTTTCCTAACGACATTGATTCAGATGCTTCCCTCCACCCTCAGGTGCCCACAGTAACCTGGGTTTGCCTTTATCATTGGCCCTGTGCTCCACTGCCTGGCTTCCTTTCTAGGATGTGAGCTCCCTCAAGTCAGGACAGATTATCATGATTTTGTCCAATTCAGATTATTAAAATGGTCTGGAGCCAGACCCATCTGGATATGATTGCTCCTCTACCACTTGCTAGCTATGTAATCATAAACAAGTTGCTGTAGCTTATCTATGTCTCATTTTCCTCAACTGTAAAATGGGGATAATAATAGGGTGTTTTAGGGATGACTTGCAATGATACCAGAAGGAAACTTAGAACAGTACTACCCACACACTTTAAGTGCCTACTATGTGTCAGCTGTTTCTCCTTATATGGCAAGAGTCTAGCATATAAAAGGGACTCAGTTATTGCTGCTTGAATTAGCAAAATGATAGGAGACCCAAATTACTTTAAAAGAAGTCCCTGTGGATTATCATAGTGCTACAGAACAACCAGGCACTTTTAAATAATTCTCCCAAGAAAAGCTTAGAGCTTTCCCCCTAAGGTCAGGAACTAGACAAAGATGTCCACTCATCACTTTTATTTAACACAGTACTGGAAGTCTGTGATTGCCACAGCAATCAGACAACAAAAAGAAATAAAAGGAATCCAAATTGGTAAGGAAGAAATAAAACTTTCACTATTTGCAGATGACACAATACTATATATAGAAAACCCTGAAGACTTCACCCAAAATCTGCTAGAACTGATAAATGAATTCACTAAAGTCACAGGATACAAAATCAATGTACAGAAATCTGTTGCATTTCTATACACCAATAACGAAGTGGCAGAAGGAGATATTACGAAAACAATTCCATTTATGATTACAGCACAAATAATAAGATACCTAAAATAAACCTAATCAAAGAGGTGAAAGACCTGTACTCTGAAAACTATAAAACACTGATGAAAGAAATGCAAGACAACACAAAGAAGTGGAAAGACATTCCATGCTTATGACTTGAAAGAACAAATGTTAAAATGACTATACTACCCAAAGCAATCTATACACTTAGTGGAATCCATATCAAAGTACTAACAGCATTTTCCAAAGAACCAGGACAAACCATCTTAAAATTTGTAGAGACACAAAAGACCCTGAATAGCCAAAGCATTCTTGAAAAAGAAAAGGAAAGCTGGAGGCATCACAATTCCAGACTGCATGTTATATTACAAAGCTGTAGTAATCAAAACAGTATGACGCTGGCACGAAAATAGAATAGAATAGAAAAGCCAGGGGATCCCTGGGTGGCGCAGCAGTTTGGCGCCTGCCTTTGGCCCAGGGCGCGATCCTGGAGACCCGGGATCGAATCCCACGTCAGGCTTCCGGTGCATGGAGCCTGCTTCTCCCTCTGCCTGTGTCTCTGCCTCTCTCTCTCTCTCTCTCTCTCTCTCTCTCTGTGACTATCATAAATAAGTAAAAAAAAAAAAAAAGAATAGAAAAGCCAGAAATTAACCCATAACTATATGATTAATTAATCCTTGACAAAGCAAGAAAGAATATCCAATAGGAAAGATAATCTCTTCAACAAATGGTGTTGGGAAAACTGGACAGCAACATGAAAAAGAATGAACCTGGACCACTTTCTTACACCATACACAGAAATAAATTCAAAATGGATAAAAACCTAAATGTGAGACCCAAACCATAAAAATCCCAGAAAATAACAAAGGCAGTAACTTATTTGACATCATCTATAAAACTTCTTTCTAGACATTTCTCCTGAAGCAAGGGAAACAAAAGCAAAAATAAACTATTGGGACTTCATCAAAATAAATAATAGATTCTGCACAGCAAAGGAAACCAACAACAGGGACGCCTGGGTGGCTCAGCAGTTGAGCACCTGCCTTCAGCCAGGGCCTGATCCTGTAGTCCCAGGATCGAGTCCCACATTGGGCTCCTTGCATGGGGCCTGCTTCTCTCTCTGCCTATGTCTCTGCCTCTCTCTCTCTGTCTCTCATGAATAAACAAATAAAATCTTAAAAAAAAAAAAAAGGACACCAACAACAAAACTGAAAGGCAGCCAACTGAATGGGAGAAGATATTTGGAAATGACATTATCTGATAAAGGGCTAGTATAAAAAAATATATAAAGAACTTATAAAATTCAACACCTAGAAAAAATAATCCAAGTAAAAAATGAGCAGAAGACATGAATAGACATTTATCCAAAGAGGACTTCAGATGGCCAATAGACACATGAAGAGATGCTTGAGGCACCTGAGTGGCTCAGTTGGTTAAGCATCCAACTCTTGACTTTGGCTCAGGTTACGATCTCAGGGTCATGAGATCGAGCCCCGTGTCAGACTGCAGTGTGCATGGATTCACACTGTGCTTAAGATTCTCTCTCTCCTTTCCATCCACCCCTCCCTGCTCACATGCTCTCTCACTTTTTCTTTAAAGAAAAAGGGCAGGGGGAAGATGCTCAGCATCATTTATCACCAGGGAAGTGCAAATCAAAACTACCATGAGATACCACCCAACCCCTGTCAGGATGGCTAAAATCCATAACACAAGAAACAACAGGTATTGGTGAGGATGGGAAGCAGAACCCTCATGCACTGTTGATGGTAATGCAAACTGGTGCAACCACTAGGGAAAACAGTATGTAGGTTCCTCAGAAAGTTAAAAATAGAGCTACCCTACGATCCAGCAATCATACTCCTGGGTATTCACCCAAGGAATACAAGAACATTAATTCAAAGGGATACATGCACCCCTGTGTTTATAGCAGTATTATTTACAATAGCCGAGATATGGAACCAGCCCAAGTGTCCACTAAATATATGGATGGATAAAGATGTGGTGTGTCACACCACCGGGGGCATCATAATGCCAGATTTATGTATATATATATATATATATATATATATATATACACACACACAAACACACACACACACACACACACACACCACATAAACACATACACACACACAGAGGGATATTATTCAGCCATAAAAAAAAGAATGAAATCTCACCATTTGTAATGACATGGATGGATCTACAGAGTATAATGCTAAGTGAAATAAGTCAGAGAAAGACAAATATATGAGTTCACTTATACATGGATTTTAAGAAACAAAACAGGCAAAGGGGGAAAAATAAGAAAGATAAAGACACAAATCAAGAAACAGACTCTGAATTATAGAGAATTATAGAGCACACTGATGATAACCAGAGGGGAGGTGGTGGGGATATGGGTGAAACAGGTGATTGGAGACTAAAGAGTGTACTTGTTGCGATGAGCACTGAGTGATATGTGGAACTGCTGAATCACTATATTGTACACCTGAAACTAAAAGAACACTATATGTTAACTAACTGAAGTTAAATAAAAACTTTTTAAAAATTAAATTAAATTAAATTAATCCCCCTGAGACAAAGTACAGCATCCTTTCTTCTTCTTCTTTTTTTTTTTTTTTCAGCAGCCTTTCTTGATTAAAACTCCTCACAGTATAGGGATACAGGGAACATACCTCAATATCATAAAACCCATATATGAAAAGCCCACAGCAAATATCATTCTCAACAGGAAAAAACTGAGAGCTTTTCTCCTAAAGTCAGGATGTTCACTCTCACCACTGTTGTTCAACATAGTACTAGAAGTCCTAGCCTTGGCAATCAGACAACAAAAAGAAATAAAAGGCATTCAAACTGGCAAAGAAGAAGTCAAACTCTCACTCTTCACAGGTAGCATGATACTTCATGTGGAAAACCCAAAAGACTCCACCCCAAAACTGCTAGAACTCATACGAGAATTCAGCAACATGGCAAGTTACAGAAATCAGTTGCATTTCTATACACTAACAATGAGACAGAAGAAAGAGAAATTAAAGAGTCAGTCCCATTTACAATTGTACCAAAAACCATAAGATACCTAGGAATAAACCTAACCAAAGAAGCAAAGGATCTGTACTCAGAAAACTATAGAACACTCATGAAAGAAATTGAGGAACACAAAGAAATGGAAAAGTGTTCCACACTCATGGATTGGAAGAACAAATATGTTAAAACGTCTATGCTACCTAGAGCAATCTATGCATTCAATGCAATCCCTATCAAAATACCATCAGCATTTTTCACAGAGCTGGAACAAATAATTCTAAAATTTGTATGGAACCAGAAAAGACCCCAAATAGCCAGTGGAATGTGGGAAAAGAAAACCAGAGCCAGGGGGATCACAATGCCAGATTTCAAGTTGTACTACAAAGCTGTGATCATCAAGACAGTATGGTACTGGCACAAAAACAGACACATAGATCAGTGAAACAGAATACAGAACCCATACAGCCCTCGACTCTATGGTCAACTAATCCTCAACAAAGCAGGAAAGAATATCCAGTGGAAAAAAGAGTTTCTTCAACAAATGGTGTTGGGAAAATTGGACAGACATGTGCCGAAGAATAAAACTGGACCATTTTCTTATACCATACATATAAATCGACTCAAAATGAATGAAAGACCTAAATGTGAGACAGGAATCTACCAAAACCCTAGAGGAGAACACAGGCAGCAGCTTCTTTGACCTCAGCCACAGCAAGTTCTTGCTAGACACATCTCCAAAGGCAAGGGAAACAAAGGCAAAGATGAACTATTGGGACGTCATCAAAATAAAAGCTTCTGCACAGCAAAGGAAATAGTCAACAAAACAAAAAAACCTACAGGATGGGAGAAGATATTTGCAAATGTCTTATCAGATAAATGGCTAGTATCCAAGATTTCTAAAGAATTTATCAAACTCAACACCCAAAAAACAGTCTAGTCAAGAAATGGGCAGAAGACATGAACAGCCATTTCTCCAAAGAAGACCTACAAATAACCAAAAGACACATGAAAAAATGCTCATCACTCAGCATCAGGGAAATACAAACCAAAACCACAACAAGATGCCACCTCACACCAGTCAGAATGGCCAAAATTAACAAGTCAGGAAACAACAAATGTTGACAAGGAGGTGGATAAAGGGGAAATCCTCTTACACTGTTGGTGGGAATGCAAGCTGGTGCAGCCACTGTGGAAAACTGTGTGGAGGTTCTTTAAAAACAGAGCTACCCTGCAACCCAGCAATTGCACCACAAAGTATTTACCCCAAAGATACAAATGTAGTACTCCAAAGGGGCACCTGCACCCCAATATTCATAACAGCAATGTCCACAATAACCAAACTATAGAGAGAGCCACAATGTCCATCAACAGATAAATGGATAAAGAAGATGTGGTCTGTATAATGGAATATCAGCCATCAAAAACAATGAAATCTTGCCATTTGCAACAAAGTGGATGGATCATAGAGGGCATTATGCTAAGCGAAATAAGTCAAACAGAAAAGACAATTGTATGATTTCACTCATATGAGGAATTTAAGAAACAAAACAGAGGAGCATAGGGGAAGGTGGGGGAGATAAAACAAGATGAGATTAGAGGGGAGACAAACCATGAGAGACTTTTAATCATAAGGAAACAAACTGAGGGTTGCTGGAGGGGAAGTAGGGGGGATGGGGTAACTGTGTGAGGGCACTTGATGTAATGAGCACTGGGTATTATATACAATTGATGAATCACTGAATTCTACATCTGAAACTAATATACTAGATGTTAATTAACTGAATTTAAATTTTTAAAATAATTTAAAAATCCCCCCAAAAGGGATTGGGAACAAAAACTGCTGACTATTGCCAAGGAGAAAGCACAGCTCTTTGGGATGCTTTTCCCTTCAGGCTACCCTAACCAGGGAGAAGCTCCAGATTTTCTCAAGAGGTTAAGGAATTCCCAAAAGGACTTTTCTGGCAGCCTAGCTTTGAGATAGCTTAGGGTCCAATCAGAATAATAATCATAAAATGCCTATCATGTAATGGGCACTTACTATGTGCCAATGGTTCTTAAGTAAGAGCAATTTCTGCCCCCTTCCCCTGCTCCAATGGACACTTGTCCATGTCTAGAGACATCTTCAGTTGTCACAACTGGGAGTGGTGGTGCTGCTGGCACCTAGTGGGTAGAGTGCATGGGACAGCACCCCCACAGTGAAGAATGATCCAGCCCCAAATGTCAATGGTGTCAAGGCTGAGAAACCCAGTAATGTTCCAAGACACTGAGCATCAGAAGCATCATCTTATTGAACAATTTGTCAGTGAGGCACTGTTGCTACTTTCAGGGTTCCCACCTTCCAGCGAGGAAGCTGAGGTTCACTGATGCAAACTGTCCACAGTCACATAGCCAGAAAGTGGGAGAGACTTGATTTGACTCAGGCGCCCTGACACGGAGCCCATGCTCTTAGTATGTGCCACACAGTGGCAGGCACAACACGCTCTGATCCCTATGGGTTAGCAGAGAGAACCTGGGCCATCATCACTCAGACCTAGGTGGGAGGCCTCACTTGAGCCATGTGATCTTGGGCACACCACCTGGTAAGCCATCTAAGCTTCTATTTTCCCCATCTGTGCAATGGGGGAAGGATGCCCACCTCACGGGGTGGTTTAAGGCTTCCATCTGACGATGACTGTAAATGCCTGGGGAAGAGCCTGCCACTCATTAGATGGGAGCTGCTTCTGTACTGTTGTCCTCGTCAACATCACTATGATCATGCCCATTGCCTTGGAGGCCTGGACTCCCTCCCACCCGATCCTAAGGAAACAAGAACTCGGTTTTGTAGCTGGTCCCGGTGCGCCAGCTGGCAATCCAAGACCAGTGGGATGCTGCCTCCCCGGCGCCAGATTTCTCCCCTGTAGAAGGGGGCCTGTGCTTCGGGAAGCAGAAGCAGCTCAGAGGGAAAGAGGCATGTTGCTCACATGCTCAGGGCTGTGAGACCCCAAGCAGGCGGCTGGGCCACTTGGGCTGCGCCCTCTTTCCCAGATGGGGTTAGTTCTTTCTGGTCCCCCCACCCGGAAGCACTAGAGCCCTTCAATATGGGAAGTGGTGCTCCTTTGGCCCTGCCCCAGATTCATGCTGCCCTCAGAGGCTCCGTTCCCCAACACTGGGAGGGAGATGGTGGCCAAGGGGGAGAGTGGAATTCTTTGAAGAGAAAAATAATTTCTCTGCTAACTGTCTGGGAATGCCTGTCTTTTGGAAGGTGCCAAGAGAGTACAACAGCCAAACTGGAGAGAATATGCTAGAAAAGCTTCCAAAGCATGGGAGCCGGGGTTGATTAAGGCAGTGCTTCCATGAAGCCTCGCAGACCTAAGGCCAGCTTCACTTCATGTCTCTGTTAGTTAACAGAGAGAAGAAGATGATGAGCCACTGTGTGTGGGGTGGGGTGGGGTGGGAGGCACTGTTATAACTACTTCTCTTACTTCACCATCTCTAACCTTGTAATTGGCGTACCCCTTCAGAGGACGGACTGTTGTGTCATCACATAAACGTTGCCTTCAAGGGGGGCAAGATGACAACGTTCGCAATCAACATCAGCATCACTACAACAATTGCTACTATCACTGCCCTGCGAGGTAGGTATTGTCTCCGTGGAACAGCAGGGCAAACAGAGGCTCAGAGGGGCTGATTTGCCCAAGGCCGTGAAGGAGGCAGGAAAGCACAGTGGTGAGGCCAACATTCAAACCCTGATCTGGCTGTTTAGTAACCACATGCCAACCTGAGCAAGCTATCTCCCTCTCTGAGCCCTGGATGTCCCTCCTGCAAAAGGAAGGAATAGAATAAAGGCCAAAATGGTGATTCAACCTGCTTGTTTCATTATGGAAACTCATCTCTCCAGTACAGAAAGTGCAAATCAGACTGATGTTTTGTGAAGATTGAGCCTTCCCTGCCCTTACGGGGAAAAAAAAGAACCAATTTTGTGTGGCTAGTACTATGCAGGCTCCACTGTTAAGGGCCAGAGAGGATCATCTTGCCCCGCCTACCATAAAGGCCACCGTGGAAGACCGGAAGACAGGCAGGATCAGGGCCACTGAGGTGAAAGCGGTGGAGAAGGAATCCGACACAGGAGGCCCTGTACCAAAAGCAGTTCAGAGTGGTACCAATCCCTAGGAAATGCCAGGTGAGCAGGACCCTCTCTGCTAGACCAGAGGCTCTCCTGCTGCCGCCCCTCTTCGGCGGATCCTGGAAGGCAAGAGAGGCATCTGCCCCAGAGTCAAGGTCTTCATTTCTGCTGTGTGTTGATGGTGCAAGAACACACCCTTCCCCACCCCTCGACAGCCATAAAACCCAAGGCAACTTCTAGATGCCGAGAAGGGCAGTGAGAAAGACATACACACGCACGCACGCATGCATATAGGGTGAGTTAAAGTGATCCCACTTGGGTATTCCGAGATGAGACAGTGGAGCATGGATGCCCCCATCCCATTAACTGCTGTCATTGTCACTACCATTCATCATCCTCAGGCTGGGCTGCAGGTTGAAGAAGAATTCCCTGAACTCTGCTCTCAAGTCCCTCCAAAGCCTCTCTGACTCTCCAGCATTGACCTCTTTCCTCTGCTCATCCAGCCACCTGGAAGCAAAGCTGTCCGTGCTGCTTCTCTCCCCCACCCAGCGCTGCAGGCTGGTCAGCAAGCCCTCCCCTGGCAGGGAATGGGAGTGCAGGAAGTAGCCTGGGGCCCTGCTTGCTAAGCCTCTGAGGCAGGGGGTGGTGTTGGGGGAGGACAAGGCTTTTGTACACAAAGCAGATGCGCCAGAAACTCATACTCCCCGGGCACAGACACTCCGGGGGAAATGCTGCCGATTTTACCCACTCATTCCTCTGAAAATAACTGCACACACTACCTGCCAAGTTTCCGGAACAGAACAAGTGCTGAGGAATAGGGACCTGATGGAGAGATGGGAGTTTGGGGCGATAGGAAGTCAACCACACTGCTTTGCCCAACTGTAGGTCTCTGACAGAGAAGGATTTGTACTGGACTCTATTATGTCAACTGTTTTTAATAGCAGTGATACTAATTGCTACCATTTCTAAAGCAGCCATCCTGTCCTGGCTCTATACTTTACATACATGGTTCCATCTAACTCTGCTGGTACTGGTAGTGTTCCCATTTTCCCATTTTTACAGATGAGTTAAGTGAGGCTCTGACAGGTTAAGTAACTGGCCCAAGGTCATAGAGTAAAATATAATCATGATTCAAAGCCAGGTCTCCCTGACTTCTGAACCTGTCCTTTCGAAAGCTACCTCTCAAACAACCCATCCACCTGTGTTTCTCAATAACGGATGGATGGATGGATGGATGGATGGATGGATGGATGGATGGAATTAAGGACAGAGATAGATAAGAGAGAGATAAGTAAGTAGGTAGATAGGCTAAAGATAGATGGATACATAGATGATAGATGATTGATAGATAAATAGAGAGAGATATGAGAGAAAGAGAAAACTGAAAACTGTGATAAACATAAGACATATCTCAACCACCCACTTTTCTAGATGAGGCAGCTGAAGTGCCTAGGGGTTGAATAAAACTTGCTGCAAGTCTTATAGTCAGCTGAAATCAGAACCCATCCATCTTGTACTCAAGGACTACGTGCTGAGGGTCTACTTTGCGTCAGGCACAGCATTAGGCACTAGTGATGAGGTCTGCTCCCATGAAGTTTAAGTCTGACAGAGAGGACAGAGTTAAACAAGCAATAACAGCAAAGGTGGGTCTGTATTGCAATACAGACCCCAAGATAATGGGGGGTCTGGGAAGGCAGCCTTGATGAGGAAGGGCCCAGCCTAATAGTCTCTGGAAGAACAAGTGCTGGGGAAAGAGGGAAGGACTAGAGACAGCGGTCAGCTGGGGCGTCCGCCGGTAGGACCAGTGGCAGCAGAGAAGATTCAGTTAGCAGCCAGACCACACAGGACTGTAGGGGTTAAGCTTATGCCTCTGAACATGATCCTGACAGCACTGAATCCTTACTGGAGACTGCCAGCAGGCAGTTAGCATGACCAGTTTATGTTTAAGAAAGATCCCCTGGGATTCTGGGTGGCTGCAGAGGCCAGTTAGGAGGCTGCTGGAGTCATCCAGGTAAGGCACAAAAGTGGCTTGGAAAGGTTGGCAGCCGAGGGGATGAAAGGATAATGGGCACACTGGAAAACATCTAGAAGAGAAGAACTGCAAGATTTGGCTAGATATGGTGACCAGGTGTCCCATACATCTGAGGACCTTCCCACTTTGAATGCAATGTTCTATTATTTGACCTTATTGTCCCAGTTTTTGTTCAAAAATCTATAATCTGGGCAGCCCAGGTGGCTCAGCAGTTTTGTGCCACCTTCAGCCCAGGGCGTGATCCTGGAGACCCGGGATCGAGTCCCGCATCAGGCTTCCGACATGGAGCCTGCTTCTCCCTCTGCCTGCTTTCCCTCTGCCTGTGTCTCTGCCTCTCTCTCTGTTTCTTCAATAAATAAATAAAATCTTTTTAAAAAATTTTTAAAAAATCTATAATCCCCTTAAGGGACACCTGGGTGTCTCAGTGGTTAAGCGCCTGCCTTTGGCTTAGGGTGTGATCCTGGAGTCCTGGGATCGAGTCCCTTATCAGGCTCCCTACATGGAGCCTGCTTCTCCCTCTACCTATGTCTCTCATGAATAAATAAATAAAATTTAAAAATTTATAATCCCCTTAAATAGTTACAGGCAGGTGTCCCAACCCCTAGTTGAGTATTTATTCCTATCCTACTGCCCACTTTTGTATGAGGGGACACCCTCCATAGACAGAGATCTTTTGAGCAAATGTGAAAGCAGTTCCTCACAGGTGAAGCCCCACCATGGTCACAGAAGACTGCTCTTCGCCCAAGATGTTCACTTCCTAGTCCCCAGAACATGTAAATATGTTACCTTACCTGGCAAAGGGATTTAGAAAATGCAGTAAAGTAAGAATTTTGAGATGGAGAGATTATCCTGGATTATCCAGTTGGACCCAGTGTAATGCAGAGGTCCTTATAAGAGGAAGGTGGGAAGTTTAGAAAAAAGAGAAATGATGGGAGAAGCAGAGGTCAGAATGAGGGACTGAAAAGGTAGAGAAGGAGCCAGGAACCTGGGGAATGCAAGCAGGAACCCTCCAGCAGCTGGGAAAGACGAGGAGATGGATGGATTCTTCTCTGGAGCCTCCAGAAAGAATACAGCCCTGCCGACCCCTTGATTTTAGCCTCCCTCAAACTGACTTTGGACTTCTGACCAGAACGGTGAGATAATAAATTCGTGTTGTTTTAAGCCAATAACTTTGTGCTAATCTGTTACAGAAGCCATAGAAAAATAATAAATGGGTTTCCTGACTTAAAATAAAGCTGCATTTTGCAAAGAAGCAATTAAAACATTTTAAGTCTGCATTACATTCATGCAAGGGGAGATGCAAAGAAGCAGTGGTATGGGAGGAGATTCAGAAAGAAACAGATGCCACCACAAACAGAAACAAGAACAGAGTTCAATAGATACCTACTGTTACAGGGACTGAATTGTGTTTCCCCAGAAGAAGTATATTGAAGTCCTAACCCCCAGTACCTCCGAATGTGACCTTATTAGGAAATAGAGTCAATGACCCTAAGTCTCACTGGAATAGGATGGGCCTCTAATCCAATAGGACCGGTGACCCTATCAGGAGAGGGAAATACAGACAGAGGCACATCCACTGGGAGAAGTCCACATGATGGCAGAGGTAGAGACCAGAGGTGTACAGTCGCAAACCAGGGGAGGCCAAAGACCACCAGACACCACCAGAAGCTAGAGAGAGTTAAGAATGGATTGCTCCAGGTTTCAGAGGGAGGGTAGTTCTGCAAACACCTTGATCTCAGACTTCCAGCCTCCAGAAATACATGTTAGGGAACACATTTGTTTTAAGCCATCCAGTTTGTGGTCCTTTGTTAGGGCAGCTCTAGCAAAATACAACACCTGCTTTCATGAAGCCCCATCTACTGGATTTGGGGAATATTGTTACTAAATATGTTGCATTTTTGTAGCTATAGGCATAGACTTTTCAGCTCCCCCAAAATCAAAGTCTACCATACTTTCATGTTTCTGAAACTTCTTACCCCAACTATTTACATTTAATATAAACGTCTTCCTTTCTTTGTTTGTTCTTTTCTTTCTTTCTTTCTTTCTTTCTTTCTTTCTTTCTTTCTTTCTTTCTTTTTTTTTTTTTGTCTCTTTCTCTCCTTTGCTTTTACTACCAAAGGCCACCCTTCAATTAGTGGGTGCATCTTATAACCAAGAGCATTTTAGAATCAAGAATACAAAATAAGTGGATATCCAGGAGACCGTAAGCAACATGAATGCAGGATGCCTCTGAATCCCAGTACTTAGACCAAACACTGGCAGGTGGAAATCTTATTGGATAAGTGACTGTGTGTTGAAAGAGAGGCATGGAGGGAGGTCAGGGGGAAGGGAGAGAAAGAGAGTCTGGACTAGAAGGAACTGATCTAAGGCTGGATGAGGCCTCAAGCAGAAATATCCCCCACCTACATGAAATACTGGTTTCTTCTCTGAGTCTCATTAAGCTCTAGGACTCTGTAATTCTAACAGACCGTTAATTTCCTATTAAGAATTCCATGTGTTTACATAAACTCCCTTTAAAGTTGGAGAAATCCTCTAAAGCCTCATCAGTTTCTGAAGAACAGTGCTCTGGAAGTTGGGGGAAATGACAAGTCCCCTGGAGCTGGGAGAGGGGCTTGGGGCTAGGGAGTAAAACAGTTGGAAAAGTCTCAGAGGTGCATAAGCCCTGGGAGACATCCCCTGGGACGTGGCCCAGGACAGGAGGGCAATATGTGCAGACAAGTGGGCAGCTCAGCACCAGACCCAGACGTGGCCCTGTCCCTAGCCCAGTGGAAGATGACACCTGTTGGGGGCCTCAGGTCTTCATGTGTACAAGAAGGGTCTGAGACTAAGTTCAAGAGTGACAACTGGGGCCATGCCAGGGAAGTAGGTCAAATGTGAGGCTGGGAGTCAGGAGTGGCAGAGTTAATGGCTCATAAGCAGGGGTTCTCAACCTGGGACAATTATACCTCTCAGGGGACACTTAGAAATGTATGGAAACATTTTTTGGTTGTCACAGCTTGGGGAAGAGGTGCTACCAGCATCGAGTGAGAAGAGGCCAGGAGTGCTGCTCAACATCCTACAATGCACGGCCCCTTAGATGACAAGGAATTATCTGACCCAAGATGTCAGTCGTGCCAAATCTGAATAACCCTGGCCTGCAGTCTACTAGCATTCAGTTTGTTTTATTAAAAAAAAAAAAAAGTAGATGGAGGGGGGAGGTAGAAAGATACAATAGACGGATGGATGGACAGGTGGGTAGATGGATGGGTGGGTGGAGAGGTGGGTGGATAGATAGATCAAAAGAAAAACACAGAGAATGTCTGTGCCATCAGTCATCTGTTTGTAACTGGGACAGAGAAACTATCTCACATTCTACTTTGAGGACAAGCACATCCCAAGTAAGGTTACAAGACCTTCCACCGGGAAGAGGTCCTCACTTCCCAGGCTAACCCACAGCAAGGAGCTATTGGGGAGCAGGTCTGACTGGTTATGTCATCACAGCTGCCTCCATTTTGTGGGCTCATCTCCATTTGCCTCAGTTGCATGTGGAAAGGATGTGGGGTCAGGGAGCGGCCCAGAACACTTTGCCATTGGACAGGGAGTTGGGAAGGAGACACGCTCCCTAACAACCCCCCAACTTGAGTCAGGTCCCCCTTTTATGTGCCCCACTCTTCTGCATAGCACTTGCCACAGTGTGATTCAGTAACAACCGGTATTACCATTTAAGGATTATCTTCCTCCCGCCACAATACACCGCAAGTTCCATGACACTGACCCCTTACGTGTCCTGCCACTGCAGCATCTCCAGCAACCAGCAGGGTGCGTATTAGTTGTTGAGTGAACAAGTGACCACAGGTGATGAGTGCATGATGGGAACGAGAGCCCCATGAATGAATATAGCTCTGACAAACAAGATGCCCAGAGGAGGGCTGTAATCAAGGCTGCCTACCAGGATCTGAGTGGTCACATCGCCACCCGTGGGGGGTCACCTTTTCTTCTGTCTGCTTAGGGATCTGAGTGGTCACATCACCACCAGTAGGGGGTCACCTTTTCTTCTGTCGGCTTAGCTTCATCATCCGGTGCCTCAAAACCAAGGGGTCCACTTGGAGTCTCCCCCGTTCCCAGCCATATCTAACCCAGGGAGGACTGTGGAAAACAGTGCTTGAGAGAGCAAGTCGGAACATTCTGGGTCATGTGAAATCAGGGTCTGAAAAAACACAAGCGTAACTAAGACATGTGTGGACACGTTTGGCATCTTTGTTCTCCTTCTAAGGACCAATTATTCATCCTGGACCCAAATAGTGGCAAGTCTCCTTCCCAGGGGGACAGACGGCAGATGCCAGAGGACAGAGGTGGCACCCGGGGGTGGGCGAGGAGGGCACAGGATAGGAAGACTGGACGCCACCTTTGCCGGGGGAGGGAGAGCGGTGGGAGTGGCTACCCTCCAGGGCACCCTCCTGCAAGGTTATCTGTAGCACTGGCTTGAAAGGCTTGAAAGCCACGGGGCAATAAAAGTGAGTCATCGTCACCCAGCAAGAGCCGACTCAGCCGCCTGGGGCTCCGTGAAGCGTGTCCCCAGATGCAAAGTTACTCAAATGCTGGAATGAGTTTTGCCTGAATAAAGGGCATAAAAATGTCCAGGCCCATAAAGACCGGCTGCTGGGTATAGCCAGTGTGGCTGACTATGCCAGGGTGATCAGCTGACAGGCACCGCCTGAAATGCGCCTCATGCTGGAGACAGACAGTGTCATACCCTTTAGAGACATCTGTCCTGAGACGCCTAACCCAGCTCCCTGGCTGCCTAGCTGTACGACCTTGGGCAGGGATATCTCCTCTCTGATATTCGTGCTCCGCACCCCTAAATGATCCCTACAGTGCCCTTCATACTCTGAGACGCATGCAATAGCTATGAATAGCTCTGTGTATTATTCTTCCCAGGGCTGATGTTTGCATTTTAACCAGAAGTGTCTGCTCTCTCCAGGAGCCTACTGGTGAAAATCATAGATCCGAGAATCCATTTGTCCAGGTTCGAAGCCTGGCCTCATCGGTGGTTAGCTCTGTGACTTTAGGCAGATCACTCAACCTCTCTGAGCCTTCACTTCTTCATGCGAAGGGTAATATAACCAATGGAAGGGCAGGGAGTCTTCTCCCAAACCCCCAACTTTTGATTGGATTCCTCATGGTCCAACATCTTTGGGCTGAGGTTTCTGGGTGCTAATGTTTGGGGCAGAAGCCGGAGCATCATGATAACCAGGCCATTTGCTCCACAGATAACAGCTGGCAAAGGCCCTCCGCCAACATGCTTTCTTGCTCTCCTTCATTACTCTGTGTTATTTTTCTTTCTATGCCTATTCACACCCAGAATTATCTATTTCGTCTATTTACTCATTCGCTATGCACCTTCCTCCACTGGATTTCAGCTCCAGGAGATCATGGACTTAGTGTAATTCATGACTGTATTCCCAGCAACTAGCATATTGCCCGGCACATAGCAAGTGCTCAATAAACACCGGTCAGTGCATGAATGAAGAATGAAAGAATGAAGGAACTGCCATTCATCAGTGGCTTCTCACATCCACCTTCCCAAACTAAGTTTCTCTGTATCTCTGCTTTGCAGATGAAGGAACAGAGCCTCGTGGGGTGGGGAGGACCCAAGGTCACCTAGCAGTGACTGACACGCAGGTCTGCTTGCCTCCAAATCCCACATGGCAGCCCTTCCCAGGAATGGGTTTACCCTCTAACAAGAAAGCTTGGCGAAGGCAACAGCACTAAAGAGGTTATGGGGCGTGAGCTGTGAGCCTGCCAATCCCAGGTCGGCACTATGATAGACTCACTCGGGCAAGGGACTTTTTTTTTGGGGGGGGGGGACTTAGATAAGGATAAATTTATTTGAAAGGGTTATTATAAGAGAGAGAAACTGGCATGAATGCAGTAGGAGTGTAGGATGATGATCATGGGGAGAAGATTCAGACTGTGACCTGTAAGAGTTTCATAGGTTAAGCAGAAAAGCCTCTTGTTGGGACACCTGTGTGGCTCAGCGGTTAAGCATCTGCCTTTGGCTCAGGGCATGATCCTGGAGACCAGGGATCAAGTCCCATATCGGGCTCCCTGCATGGAGCCTGCTTCTCCCTCTGCCTGTGTCTCTGCCCCTCGCTCTCTGTGTGTCTCTCAAGAATGAATAAATAAATAAAATCTTAAAAAAAAGTCTCTTGTAAAGGGAACCTATAAACATGGTTTGAAAGAACCTAGAGTGAGCAACCTTGGTGGCTCAGTCTGTTGAGCATCTGATTATTGATCTCTGCTCAGGTTATGACCTCAGAGTACTGAGATCAAGCCCCATGTTCAAGCCCCATGTTGGACTCAGCACTCAGTGGGGAGCCTTTAAAGATTCTTTTCCAGGGGCAGGGCAAGATGGCAGAGGAGATCCCCAGGTCATCTATCCCCACCAACTTACCTAGATAACTTTCAAATCATCCTGAATACCTACGAATTCGTCCTGAGATGTAAAGAGAGAACTGCCTGAATGCTACAGAGAGAAGGGTTTTCGCTTCTAACAAGGTAGGAAGGCAGAAGAAAAATAAAAAAGCACCCAGTGGGGGTGGGGGGTGGCCCACGAGGACTTGGTCAAGGGACTTAACCTGGGCCTCAGTCTCCCCATGAGCAACGGGAGGATAATACTGCCAATATGTTCCTCTTAAGGCTGAGATTATCAGGACAGATTAAGCCCACTGTGCACACTGCACATAGTAGGCCCTCAATAAATGTTAGCTCGTATGTGTTACTACTTGTACTGCAGCCTTGTGGAGAACCCCACGGGCTGTTCCACTCCCCCTACAGAAGCACATGGGGGCCTGCCATAGCCCACACCACTCTGCTGTCCACATCAGGCCGTGCGCTCCCAATGATGGCCCCCTGGCCTCTGACCTCCCCAGCCACCTCCTGCACCCACCTGCATTCCCATCGGACCCACTCCTGTGGGAGGAGAGCCCCACCGCCACAGCTGATCAGGAGAGCAAACCTCACTGCCCCTGGCTCCTTAATCCACTGCCATCGGGCTTCCTCCCCAGGCTGCCCACACCTGCCCTAGCCAGGGCCATAATGCCTCCCACGCACCATGTCCCCCATCTTTCTTAGGTCCTGCGTGTCTCCTGGGAGGGAACACGTAATGTTGATGACCACCACCTCACCACCTACCTTATTCTGACTCCCTCCTCTCTCAACTGCTCTGACCCTGCCCACTCCGACTGTTCTGTCCCTTTCTGTCCAGACTCGCTCACTCCCACACTCTTCTAGTCAACTTTTAATGCGATCCTACCCTCAGCTGAACATTGCTGGGACATCATGAAGAACAGGGCAGACCCTGAGAACAATATGCTCCTATGGTAGGAGGTTGCATCAGGATCACCTGAGATCAACTCCCGGCTCTGCCAACCTGCAAGCTGTGTGTCATTGGGCAGCCCCCTTACCCTCTCGGAGCCTGTACTATACGGATGGAGGTTTCTGTGATTTGTCCTGCATAAGTGACCACCCAGACCCAAACATATGCAGGCAGGCTAAGAATGTTCATGAGGCTCGTGCTGCATGAATGATCTAGGGAGACCAGTTGTTTGAAATACATTATGTGGCCTCCAGGTCAGAACTGGCCCTTCTGCTCTGGATGCCAAGAGCTATAAATCTTGCCTTATACCCCCTCCTGCTCCAGGCTGGGCTGGCCCCTTAGGATGGAATTGGGGAGGGGAGATGGGCACACGTAGCCCAGGCTCCTTGAAAATGTAAAAGCCTGATAACATGGAAATGCAGCTCGCTCCAAACTGCATGTAGGAGAACAAATGCCTAACTTCAGACCCCATCATTTGCCCTATAAATTCGGCCCTTATGGGGAGGGTCAGCTGAAGTGTCAGCTGAGAGGAGGATGCTCTGCCCAGACCTCCAGCCTGGCTTTCCAGCTGGTGAGGCTGGAGGTTGTAAACACCTGACCTGATGTAACTCCGCCGCCGTAGTCTTGGGTCTCGCCCACTGTTACCTTCATCTGTGCATAGGTTCCTTTCCTCTTCTGTTTCTATTAGATTTTTAGAATATCAGTATTTTTCCCTTTTGAAACAGGAAGTATGGCTGTCATGAATCTTTTCTTTAGAACAGGTCCTCAATGACCTCCTCCATAAAATGGGGACTGACTGTGAGATTTACACGAGGCCCATAAAGCATTCAGTGTGGTGAGTTTCCATTATTGTCTTGTGCCACCTTAGCCCATTTTTTGCACAGCAGCCAGCATGATTTTGAAATATAAATTAGGTTTTGGCAATTGCTCACCTAAAGCCCCTCCAAAGGCTTCCTGTTGCTCTGAGCATAGAACCCAGACTCCTCACAATGGCTTGTGTGGCCCTGTGATCCTCTCACCTCGTGTTGGGCCATTCTTGCCTTGGTTCAGAAAATCCCAGCCTGGGATTCCTTCATTCCTTATCAGGACTAACGCAGTACTGTTCCCTCTGCTTGGAATGCTGAGCCCTGCCTTCTTGTCCCTCCATGTCCTGGGTCTCAGCTTCAACGCCACCTCCTCAGGGGCCTTCCCCGACCACTGGGGACAAATATTATTGTGTCCCATCCAGATCCCCATCACCAGGCCCTACAGGTACTGGCCACTCCTGGCTTACACCCAGAGGACTAGCCTTGGCCATAGGGAGCTGCCTCACCTGGAAATGCTGGCAGGTAATGCCCTCCCCAGGCCAGTGACTGATGGGACATGTAGGACCACAGCATCCTTGCCCCTGGGTGAGACCCCAGAGCCCATGGGAGCAGATCAAAGCTAGATTTCTCTTGCAGTAGCATCTTCATGCAGCTCCTTTCCTATCGTCCCTGGCATCCCTCACTGTCCTTTCTCCTGAGAGCATCCCTCAGTAAATTATTTCCCTGGGGATCCCCCATCTCAGTGTCTGCTTTTAGGGAGTCCAACTTAAGACAAGCTGGGTCTTGTTATTTACTTTGGTTTCTTTCAGAGCACTTCGTTATTAGCTCTACGGAATGTTTGGCACACATCTGTCTGTCTGCCCCACTACAGGGCAAGAATTGCACCTGTTCAATCCATCCCTTTGTGCCCAAGGCCCAGCATGAGGCATGCACGTAGGAGATACTGATAACTATTTCCTGGATTCAGGAAATGGTGTGTTACAGGCCATCCATAAATGGATTTTGGAGGATGACTTCTTCTCCACCTTCTCCTCTCTCAGCTGTCTTGTTGGTCCACAGTGTTTCCCCTTAGGTGACCTGCCAGGATCAGAACCAGGGGGTCCAGAGGAGAGTTGACCATCCACCCTTGGGAGAAGAGCTCTACCCCCGACTTCCCTACATCTGGCAGGAGCACCAGCTCTCCAGGACCAATGCCATAAAACGCGGATGTCCTTTCTGACTCGCTGAGGTTGGTCCTCCCTGCAGCTGGTTGGTGGCCCAGAGGTGTCCAAGCCAGCACATCCACATGGTCCTCTCTCCCATGCTCTGTGCTCATAGCCTTTGGGCCAGCTCCAGCCCACATATGAAAGTCCTGACAGTTCACAGAACCACGTTCCAGTGCTTTGCCTGAGTCTGGCATTCAAAGCTCCCAATAATAAATCCCCAAACCACCTCTTCCAGCCTTGTCTGTAATATTACTAAAGGTGAGAATAATAGCAATAGTGATAGAAAAGGCTTACAGAGCTATACTGTATGCCAGGTGGGACCACACACCTTTCTGAAACCCTGATAGCACCTGCCTCCCACATAACAGCTACTGGATATATATTCAATGAGGAAATTATTACAATGTGCTGGGCATGTTCTTCAGGTTAAATACAATCTGATTGTATTTAACCTGAAGAACAGCCTATGGGGTGAGGACACTGAGGCTCAGACACATGATCACTTCCCTCCAGCCAGAGCCGAAAGCCAGGGCCAACCAAGCCAGAAGCTGGGCACGGAATCGCTATGCTCCCAGCCACAGCTTCCCTGACCCATGGCTAAGCAGAACTAGCCTACCCATTCCCTAGCTCACACTCTACCCCACATTCATTCCCATGCCTTGTAAGCTTTGTTCAAACTGGGTATTTGCTTGCAAAGTCCTCTTATGTTTCTGTATACTCAGATTCTTTATAGCCTCTCTTGAAAATATCATGTCCATCAAGAATTCTTTTATATCTATCTCCAGCCATTGTGTCTTCCATAAAATCCCCAATGGATTTCTACCCAATCCTTGCTCATAGATTCACACAGTCATTCAACAAAAACATTACCTGAGCACCTACTCTGGGCCAGGTCCATACCTGGTGCTGGGCATAAAGAGATGGATCACAATCCCTGGGCCTCAAGTCAAATCCAGTAGTCCGTCCATCCATCCATCCATCCATCCAACCATCCATCCAACCAACCATCTATCCATTCATTTGGTAAATAATGACTGAGCTCCTACTATATGCTAGGTATTATCCAGGTTGAGTGGACAGCAGTGACAAAAATAGTCACAGTGTCTGCTCTCACAGAACTTGCATTTTAGTGGGAGAGACAGACAATAAATAATAACCCCTAATGTATGTGGAGGGCTGATGAGCTTACAGGCACTCTTCTAAATATGTCACACCCCATGCTGATTTGATCCTTACAACTAGAAGTGTCATTATCTCCATGTCACAGATAAAGACTGAGGCTTGGCACAATTCAGTAATGTGTTCAAATCACATCACTTGCAAATGCAAAGTGGACCCTAACCCAGACCATAGAATCTATGCTTGTAACCATGCTATACTGTTTCCCTAGTAATTATCCAAATAAACAAGGAACGTGTCAAATGGTGGGACATGCTCTGCACAAAAATAAAGTAACATGAAGGAGACTGGCAGGCCATGAGGGGTGGTCAGGGAAGGCCTCTCTGAGAAGATGACATCTGAGCCCAGCTCTGACTCACAAGAGAGAGCATATGGTTTTCAAACTCTGGGGCACCTCAGAATCCCTTAGGAATGTAAAAATACATAAATTCCTGAGGTTTACCCTGGATCTACTGTGTCAAAATCCAGTGATGAAGGCTGTATTTTTTTTTTTAACAAGCTTCCTAGGAAATTCTGTAGGGACACTTAGAATCCACAGGTCAAGGATCAGAGAGATGGATAAATGGACGGGAAGACTCATAAATCAATAAGTTGTGGGGTGCCTGGGTGACTCAGTCAGTTAAGTGTCCAACTCTCAATTTCAGCTCAGATCATGATCTCAGGGTCATGAGATTGACCCCTGCATTGAGCTCCACTCACTGGGGAGTCTGCTTGATATTCTCTCTGCTTCTCCTTCTGTCCCTCCCCTCTACCACACACTCTCTCTAAAATAAATAAATAAATTTATTAAAAAAAAAGTTGTAACAACGAATCCCAGAGCTATGTCTAAAGAGCCAAAAGCACAAAAGCACTGAAATTCTTTCTTTCTGGGAAACCCAGGAAGGTATTAAGGACGAAGGTCTTAAAGGATGAGTGGTGTGCTAAGGGAAAAGAGAAGGAAGTGAGCTCCAGATAGAGAGAGCAACCTGCAGCAGAGGCCCTGGGCTATGGCAAGAGAAGATCACCAACAGGGAGCCATGATTACATTAGGAGTCAGCGAAGGGCACAGGGGGCAGGTGGTGTGGGAAATATAACTGAGGCTGGAGTCGGGGCACTGAAGACCAGATGGGGAAGGGCTGTAGGGTCTCTTGATTAGGCTGGAGTTTGTTCTCACGTCACCAGGAGGCACCACAGGTCAAGCGCGGGATTGGCTGGAGTAGCTTCCCTTGGCTGGGAAGTGGCCCTGAGTGGGGTTGGTAGTGAGGTGGCTATAGCAGTGAAGAGTTCATAAAGAAATAAAAAGGCCTGAATGAGGGCCATAAATGCGATTTATAGCTTCCACAGCATGTCTTTTGGCCTGTGTTAGAATTAGTGTGTGCCAAAGATAAACTCAATATGGTTGAAAGATCTAAATGTGAGACAAGACTCCATCAAAATCCTAGAGGAGAACACAGGCAACAACCTCTTCGACCTCAGCCACAGCCACTTCTTGCTAGACACATCTCCAAGGCAAGGGAAACAAAAGCCAAAATGAACTATTGGGACTTCATCAAGACAAAAAGTTTCTGCACAGTAAAGGAAACGGCCAATAAAACTAAAAGACAAACTACAGAATGGGAGAAGATATTTGCAAATGACATATCAGATAAAGGGCTAGTATCCAAGATCTATAAAGAACATACCAAACTCAAAACCCAAGAAACAAACAATCCAGTCATGAAATGGGCAGAAGGCATGAACAGACATTTCTCCAACAAAGACATGGCCAACAAGCACATGAGAAAATGCTCCGCATCACTTGATCAGGGAAATACAAATCAAAACCACAGTGAGATACCACCTCACACCAGTGAGAATGGGGAAAATTAACAAGACAGGAAACAACAAATGTTGGCGAGGATGTGGAAAAAGGGGAACCCTCTTGCACTGTTGATGGGGATGTGAACTGGTATAGCCACTCTGGAAAACTGTGTGGAGGTTCCTCAAAGAGTTAAAAATAGAGCTACCCTACGACCCAGAAATTGCAATACTGGGGATTTACCCCAAAGGTAAATATAGTGAAACGACAGAACACTTATACCCCAATGTTCACAGCAGCAATGTCCACAAGAGCCAAACTGTGGAAGGAGCCGCAATGTCCTTCAACAGATGATGGATAAAGAAAATGTGGTCTATATATACAATGGAACATTATTCAGCTATCAGAAAGGATGAATACCGGGATGCCAGGATGGCTCAGGGGTTGAGCGTCTACCTTCTGCTCAGGTCCTGATCCTGGGATCCGGGATCGAGTCCCACATTGGACTCCTTGTGGAGAGTCTGCTTCTCCCTCTGCCTGTGTCTCTGCCTCTCTCTCTCTCTTCTCTCTCACTGTCTCTCATGAATAAATAAATAAAATCTTTAAAAAAAATATAAAGGATGAATACCTACCATTTATTCCGACATGGATGAACCTGGAGGGTATTATGTTGAGTGAAATAAGTCCATCAAAGACAGACAGCCATCATATGGTTTCACTCATATGTGGAATATAAGAAATAGTGAAAGGGATTATATGGGAAGGAGGGAAACTGAGCAGGGAAAAATTAGAGAGGGAGATAAACCATGAGAGACTGTTAACTCTGGGAAACAAACACAAGGTTACAGAACGGGATGTGGAGGTGGTTGGGGTAAATGGGTGACGGGCATTAAGGAGGGCACATGATGAGATGAGCACTGGGTGTTATACTATATGTTGGCAAATTGAATTTAAATAAAATACTAAAACATTCTTAAAAATTAGCGTGTGGGGACACTTGGGAGGCTCAGCAGTTGAGCATCTGCCGTCAGCTCAGGGCGTGATCCGGGATCTGGGATTGGTTCCGGCATTGGGCTCCCTGCAGGGAGTCTGCTTCTCCCTCTGCCTCTCTCTGTGTGTCTTTCATAAATAAATGAATAAAATCTTTTTAAAAAATTAGTATGTGCATTTGGCACATCTCTGCACTGACTCAGATGGAAGCAAAACTTGTATAAAGTATTGCCTAGAACAGGGTTTCTCAACGTTGGCACTGATGACATTGGGGGCTGATGCTTCTTGTGAGGATTGTCCTGCGCATTACATGATGTTTAGCAGCATCCCTGACATTCCCACTAGAGGCCAGTTGGTAATCCCATCTCAACTAGTGATGAGCAAAAATGTCTCCAGACATTGTCGCCTGTCCCCCTGAAGACAAAGTCCCCCTCAGTTGAGAACTTCTGGGTCTAAATGAAGGGCTGAGCGGTTCTACTCTGTCTTGGCTCTGCCACTTCCTGGCTAGGTGCCTTGAGCCGACGTCTGTCCCCATTTTACAGATGAGCAAACTGAAAGGCATCTCTCTGTGCCTCTGGTTCCTATCAAGTAGGGACAGTAAAGGATTGGCTTCATAGTCACTGTGAGAATTAAATGCTGTGATTGACGGGGAGGGCGCGCATGGTGAATGGCATCAGATCTCAAGGAAACGAGCGCTAGACATATAGGAAACCTTTAGCAAATGTTGGCCACTGTTGCTCCTGCCCTTATTTGCTTACTCATAACTGCACAGCTCCTCCTGGCACCTGGATGGGTCTTGCACATACACACTTGCCAAAGAAAACTCAGTGGATGGCAATGAGAGGGGAGGATGCCTACTTTCTAAGATGTGACCTTGCCCCTGCTGGTGGTGTCTCGCCACCTCTACGCACACTAATGCTGTGGGGGTGGCTATGATGCCTACGATGAGGCAACTACACCCCCAACCCAAGAACTCCCTAAAGGTGCATCCCAAGGGATACTAAACTCGAAAGGTATTTCTCCTAAAAACGGGTTTTCAGGCTGGAAAATGCAAGAGACCCCGTTCCTTTTTGAACCAACTAAGCGTGTTCAGTGAAAAAAGGCTCTGAGAGGCCCTTGATTTTAAGCTCTGGGAAGTCAGGGACCAAGCCTAGCTCACTACAGTATCCCTGCTCCTTGAATAATGCTGAACAAAAGGGGGCACTCAATGAGCATGTGATCAGTGAACGCATGAAATGAGTATTTACATGAATGAGCTTGTTTGTTAAAGAAGCCGGTTTGGCTGTGCCTTAAGCAGTGTTCTCAAACTTTTTAGATCACTCCGCCGTGCATAACATCCCCTACAACCAGAGTCGCCCCAGACCTGCTTTGGAAAATGTGACCCGTCCCTAGGATGGCAAAGCAAAGGTGAGAGACTACAAAGGCAGTACTCACTACTGGCTTCTACAATTCCCAAGGACTTTAGGTCCACCCAAAATAAATTGAAAACATTTTATTTTAGTTCCAAAATGAGCCCAGAGGGATTGAAAAGAAAATGCACTCTTAGGGACTCTTGACAAAAGGACTCTATTCTAAGAGGAACCTGGCACTCTGTGTGCCATTTTGTGTGCGGTGGAATGGCGAAGCAAGTGTCACCCATAGAGGTGATACCAACCTCACTCCTCATGTCCACAGCAAAAACCATAGCTCCTACACCCGAGAAGACTTAAGTTTTTCCCAAGTCCTGGTTCTATTCTATGGCAATTCTGCCCCATGGCACTTAGGGCAAAGGTCAAGACAACTACCAATGGCAAACTCAGTTCCGGGTTCTGATTTTTCAAGTATATGTGGTTAGACAAATGCCCCCCTTGTTTGCAGCTAAAATTTCCACCTGGATGCACAGTAAGCCAAACAAACCACTGTGGTAAATGTGCTCCAGAGGCATGAAGACTGTGCAACAGAAAAGGGGGAGAAGCGCGCTGTGCTCACTGTATGTCAGATCCCATCCCAGGTGCTTCACGGGCAACAAGCTCAGTCCTCCAAGCAGCCCTACAAGGCTGGGTCCTGGCATTGTTCCCATTTGACAGAGGGGTCCATTGCAGCTCTGAGACTAAAGTGACTGAGCCCAGGACAGGAGCTGGCATTTGGACCATAGTCAACACTACCCTCTATAACCGCAGGAACTTGCAGGAATCACCAATGCTGTTCTTGTTTTCGGGAAAAGCTTTAACATGCACTGAGGTGATCCCCTTATCAACTAAGGCCTGGGTTAATTATCTGCTAGGAATATGGAACGTGTAGGGAGAAAGAGTCCCTTTCCATCTCCAAGATCTACTAGATTCCTTCCGGTGCTTCATTGCCCTCTGACCTGGAGGACATACAAGGCAAGGTGTAGTTACCATTCAGCAGTAAGAGGCAGTTACCAAATCTATCCCTTCTTTCGTGCTCCTGGTATGGTCCAAAAAGGTTTAAAACAAACAGAAGATGTCTGGGATGCCAGCTCAACTTGCACAATTTTAACGAATCAATTCCCAAAAACATTCAGAACAGTTAACATCCCCACTTCATCCCCTGGCCTTCCTCTGCCCACCCCCCCCCCAAAAATTATTTGATCCCTTTATATACATTGGTGTAGTAACAACCTATGGTATCTCATTTAATCCCTGGCTTAATGGGAAAAGCAGAACATAGTCCCCATTTTACAGATGAAGAAACTAAGGTTCAGAGTGGCTAGATGCCTTGCCCAAAGTCACAACAGCTAAAGGACACAGGGAGGGTTCTAAGCCAGGTCTCTGTTTCCAAAATCTTCAGGTCCTGCTGTTTTATGGAGTCTAAGGTAAATTTACCCAAGAAAAAAAAGTGGGTTTGTTTTTTTTTAAAGTTTTTTTAAAAGCCCCAGAAAAAATTTTTTTTCTAGGCAAATGTCCTCATGAGAGCTGGAGATGTTGTAAATGTTACTGAACTTGAGATTCTGCTGGCTGGGAACTGTGACCAATTACATAGCTGTCTCTCTGTTCTGAGCTACATCAGGCTTGTCGATGAGACTGGCAGGTCAGCAGAGCGAAGGTAATAGTAACTCTGAGGCATAACACCAGGAATCTATGGGAGAAGACAGACCAGATCTGAAACCTAATATGGGTGGAGCCCAGGGTTGAGGCCAACAGCTGTAAATATACATTAATAGTAACACCTGTGATATCCTTCCCACCAATGAGAATGTTATGTGATGTGTAAAAAAATTTGATATGCTAAAAAAAAAGTATTATCTTTATTCATACAGATCAAATGGAGACATTAAACCTCTCTGTGGGTTTCATTTCTTTTGGGTACAAACACATTTTGTCATATTCAAACACAAAATCTCTGAGGCTGCTGCTTGCTCTCGAAAAACTAATAATAATGCATCAACTGCTACAAGCTATTCCTTGCTCTGGTTGAAAAATTTCAAAAATCTCCAGGGGGACCATTTTTTTTTTCACAGGGCTTTGTACAAGGTTGCTGCTCTTTCCAGGGTGCACATCCTGAAATGTGGGCATGAGGGTGAGGTTGGGGAAGGGTCAATGCCAGAGCTCTCATCTAAATATTTGAATCTGAATTTAAAACTTTATTTTTTAATTCAACAAACTGTTTCTGAGCGACTGCTGTGTACAAAGAACACTGCTCCTGACCCTGAGGCTTGAAGCAGGGGAAGAAGAGGACCAGGTCTGCCTCCTTGGAAGTTTATATCCTGGGGAGAAGGGGCAGGGTAAGCAATAAACCAGACAAACTCCCCTCTGTAATGGGTACAATTATGTCCCCCTAAAAGATATGTTCAAGTCCTAACACCCAGCACCTGTGAATATGACCTTATTTGGAAATAAGGTTTTTATGTCAAGTTCTGATGGGGTTCTGCTGGGTTTGGGTGGGCAATAAGCCCCTGCGATGGGCGTTCTTGTAAGACACAGGAAATTCAGGCACACACAGGGCAGAAGGCCATGTGAAGACAGAGGCAGAGACTGGAGTGATGCATCTAACGAACTAAGGAATACCAAGTACCAAGGATTGCTGGCAGCCACCAGAAGCCAGGTAGGAGAGAAGCAAGGAAGGGTGGTCCCTGGAGCCTCCAGAGGGAGCATGGCCAGGCTGACACCTTGGTTTCAGAACTCTGACCACCAGAACTACAAGAGAATAAACTTTTGTTGTTTTAAGCCACTCTGTTTGCAATACTTTCTTACCTTGGCCCCCCAAAAGGAATACAACAGCTAACATGCTACCAAAGAGTGCCAAATGGTATGAAGAAAAACAAGCAGGGTAAGGGGATGAAGAGTAACTGGGGAGGGACTATTTCCAATAACGGAGTCAAGGTGGGGGAGAGTGCACAAGGATGGGATTGTCGGGCCAGTGCCACAGGAGGCAGACATTATCCGAGCTCTGGCTGCCACGACAAAATACCATAGACCCGATGGCTTAAAGACAGACATTTATTTCTCAGTCTCCTGGAAGCTGGGAAGTAGCAGATCAAGGTGCCAGTAAGGTAGGTTTCATCCTGAGGCCTCTCCTCCGGACTTGTAGGAGGCCACCATCCACTGTGTGCTCACACGACAGCACACAGCACAAGTGTGTACCCTTTGTGTGAGTATGTAGCCCTAACTACTTCCTTACTGTAAATACGGCCACACTGGGGGGTCAGGGCTTCAACATTTGATTGGGGGGTGGTGGGAGGGGAGTGGGGTCAGCCACACATACATGACAGAGAATCTCATCCAAAAGCCAGCTCTACCAACGATGCAGAAGATACAGGTGCCCCTAAGACCCAGGTGAAGCCAGCAGGATTCCTCCGGCCCTTCCTTGTGCATTAGGACACACTCAGGCCTGGGATTTACATCCGAGGCCTCTAAGTGATTCCAGGCAGGACTACTTTTGTGATACAACAGCTCCATTTTATATCCAACAGTCTATTTTCCAAAAGTCTATTAATTCCAAGTTGGCTTATCATCAGTAAATTCAACCAGCCAGGGTTAGCCTGCTGGAAGCATTCTATACCAGGAAAAAGGCAGCGACCCAACGCCAACCTCCAGTACAACATATAATGAGGGATGCTCCGTCCAAGAATTACTGAAGAATTTCAAGATGATGACCACGGAACATTAAACAAAGTGGAGGGGGTCTAACCACAGACCCCCGTGTGACTGATGAGGCCTGGCCCTTATCTGTCTGTGGTGAATACCAGCAAGAGGAGCCAGGAGCTTGTTCACTAGGAGATCTGACCTTATCATGTCTTTCTTTTACTGTCTTCTCTTCCCCGGCTTCTCCAGGTGAAGGTGGAGGACTGACCAGCTGTAACCATTCTTCCCCAGGAGGCTCGCTGGGTGAGCTGGCCCTGGACCACAGCCTTCTGAGGAGGAGAAGGGCCATGAGAGGGCCCTGGGGCCTGGCAGACTGGGCCAAGGGCTTTGGCTGTACTCCGTGGCGATGAGACCTCATGGGCAGGCTTCCAGAGAGGAAGTCACATGATCTGACATTTCTGAATGCTAGTCCAGCTGTTGTTGTGAAGAATAACCAAGACCCTCCTTGTGATCCTGAGAGTTATAATTGTGGGACAAATGCCCAGAACTGCCATGCCCACCTAACAGCAGGTAACAAAAAGGTTCTGCGTTAGTGACCTGACTTTTAGATTTTACCTTCATTCTCGGGGCTAGCTATGTAATGTTTACCTCCCCCTGGTCAACCGTTAGCTCCAGGATCAAAGAAGTGTCTTGCATGCAACTGTCTCTAGTGCCCAGCACCTTGTCCCACACAAACTAATGCTCAATAAATACTTGTTAAATGAATTAGTCCTATTGAAGCCAAATGTTTTTGTTGTCATCTTTTTTTTTTCATTCTTAATTGTGGGAAATATTCATAAAATAAAATTTACTATTTTAACCATTTTCTAGTGGCATTAAAGTACATTCACAATGTTGTCTCTAGAACTTTCCAACAGCCTAACTGAAACTCTGTCCCCATTAAAAATAACTCTCATTATTCCCTCTCTTCTTGCCCCTAGTAATTATTGTCCTACATCCCGTCTTTATGAATTTGATTACTCTGAGTACCCCATATAAGTGGAATCATACAATACTTGCCCTCTTGTGTCTGGCTTATTTGATCTAGCGTAGTATCTTCAAAGTTCATCCGTGCTGTAACACTTACCAGAATTTCCTTCCCTTTTTAAAAGCTAAATGTTCACTGTATGGATAGACCACATTGTGTTTATCCATTCACCCATCGATGGACATCTGGGTTCTTTCTACCCTTTGGCTATTGTAAATAATGCTGCTAACATGGGTGTGGAAATATCTGCTTTGAGTCCCTGCTTTGGATTCTTTTTTGTGTGTATCTTTTTAAATTAAGCTTTTTACTTTGAAAAAAAAATTGAAAACCTCAGAAAAAATGCAAAATATCAAAATGAAACCCATGTACCCTGTGCTTCTATTCTTCATGTTAGATTGGAAACAAATCTTAATAGCTTTTCTCAGTTACCCTGGATTCAACTGGGGGGGTGAAGAGGAGGCTGGTAAGAGGGAGGGGGCTGAGGGGTTATTATTTGAAAGCAAGGAAGAAGTTTATGTTCTTGTGCAGAATGAGAATGGGGGTAGCCTGGGTGGCTCAGTGGTTTAGCGCTGCCTTCAGCTCAGGGCGTGACCCTGGAGACCCGGGATCAAGTCCCGCATCAGGTTCCCTGCACGGAGCCTGCTTCTCCCTCTGCCTGTGTCTCTGCCTTTCTCTCTCCCTTTTTGTGTCTCTCATGAGTAAATAAATAAAATCTTTAAAACAAACAAACAAAAAAAAGAATGAGAATGGTAGGCTGATGGGAGCAGCATAGGTGGGGGGTGATACAATTTCTCCAAGCCTCACTTCCCTGTATTGTAGAATGGGAATAACTCATAGAACTAATTCACAGGATCATTGAGAGAACCAAGATGATGTGGGTGCTGTCTTATCACAGTGTCTAATTACCCATAAGTGTCAGCCATTCTCATCACTAATTATGATTAGAGAACTGTTTCTTTCTTCCACCTGGTTTCATTTGAGGGCTCAGAAGAATTAGAAGTTTCCAAAGTCACAAGAGGCAGTCTGAGATTGGTGCACGGGTTCAAATGGTGGAAGAAGGCTGAGACTTGAACCCTTTGCTTTACATCTTTTGACATACTCTTGGCATTTGAGCAAAAAGGAGTTTCATTCTTTCCTAAAGGCTGTGTCCTTAAATCATATCTTGATGGGATTTGGATGGTCAAGCAGGACAAAAATAATACATTTTCAAGACAGAAGTGCTAAATATGACATATTTTCTCTTTGGAATAGGAGAATAATCAAAATCAGTAAGTATAAATTCCCTCTTTCATGTGAGCATGCACCCTGGAATCCTGAGTTTGTTTTTACCTAATCAACAACTTCAGGAGATTCAAAAAGTCATATAAGGCCATCAAGAGTGTAAAACATTTCTTGATATCCACATTAATTAATCAGACTCAGCAAGAGTGGCTGACCAAATTAGACAGGATAAACAATTAGGCAAACTGAGTTTTCACACTGGGAAACCGAAAAGCCAAAATTGTTTCCTCCAAGGACAATGAGCCATACCCATCATTGGGTACTGCTGATTAATCCAAAACTGACTCAGAGCAATTAGCAAGCTACAGCTGACAGATTTGGGCTCTTCCATAAAGGCATGTAACATTTGCACTTATACCTTGCTTGTAATTTTTAATCACTGGTTAGGATTATGTTAGATTAACTGTATGATTCACATGAGTTTGACTTGACATGTCAACTCTTTGCGCTAACACAATTTTCTTAAGGAAATTTCCCCAGGGATCCCTGGGTGGCGCAGCGGTTTAGCGCCTGCCTTTGGCCCAGGGCAGGATCCTGGAGACCCGGGATCGAATCCCACGTCGGGTTCCCGGTGCATGGAGCCTGCTTCTCCTTCTGCCTATGTCTCTGCCTCTCTCTCTCTCTCTCTCTCTCTCTGTGACTATCATAAATAAATAAAAATTTAAAAAAAAAAAAAGGAAATTTCCCCAAAGTGAAAATTACATAAAATTCTGAAACCAAAAGAAACTTTATAAGATTAAAGTTGATTTTTTTGGAAACTGAAATTTTGGAAGTGAGAAAAAAAGGTTTGCACCCTTAAAATTCTGATCCATATTGTCAAGTTGAACTTCCTTCAGAGAGTCTTAGCCACTTTCAGTGACACCAACACAGCATGAGCATGTCCCCTTCACACATACTCACACACTGGCTCTGGACTCAGTACTACCTTTGTCCACTGTGATCAGTAGAAAACAAACTCATTCATTAGTCTCAGTAGGAATAACGCGATAGTCTGGGGAAGAGAAATCAATCAAGTCTTTCCAAATTAGGATGCCACTTCCTTGAAGGGACCAGAAGAACATAGCAGCTGTCAATCAGCCATGTCCCTGTATCTGCCTTCCCAAAGGACCTAAGCATTGACACCTGCCGACCACCCATCTCAGTTATACCCAGCAACAACCCTTAGAAACACCAGACTTTCAGGACACCTGGGTGGCTCAGTGGTTGAGAGTCTGCCTTTGGCTCAGGGTGTGATTCCAGGGTCCTGGGATCGAATCTCTCACCAGGCTCCCCACAGGGAGCCTGCCTCTCCCTCTGCCAATGTCTCTCATGAATAAATAAACAAAATCATTAAAAATGAAAGAAAAAATAAAAATAAAAAGGAAAGAAAAAAGAAATACCAGACTTCCAATAAAAGTAGAAGGCTTTGGGCCAACTGAGAGTCCTGTGTATATAGGAGCCAGGGCACTGAACTATGTACAAGGCCATCAAGAGTGTTGATGCCCTGGTTTTGCTCTCTTGTGCCTGCCATTTCACTTCTCTGGGATATACAGTTCCAGGGACTACAGGTCATTCAGTCCAATGAAATGGTTCAAATGAAATGAATTTCAGAGACAACTCTGCAAGTCTCCAGCTTTACAAAGGAGGAAACCAAAGCTCAGAGCACTTAAAGTTCATCTTTTCTTCACTCAACAGGTATTTGTTGAGTGACTAACGTGCTCAGTGGCAGGCATGGTGCTAGGAGATTGGGACAGAGAGGGAGACTGGACAGGCTTGTTTCTGACCTCACAAAGTTCACAGCCTAGCGCCGCAAAAGAGGTGGGCCTTAACTTAATCTGGGGTCAGGGACCACTTGGAAAATCTAATGAACCCTACCCTCACATAAACACAAGTCAGCCTATGAATTCTGGTAGATGCACTGACTCCTAGAAGCCTATCCATGGATCCCCAATTTAAAAATTGTTCATTAACACGAAACACACTGTCATCACAGTAAGCCATTTTATTTGGAATCTTTACAACAACCCAGTAAGTAGATAGAGATTCATAGTCTCATTTTACGGAGGAAGAAACCAACACACAACAAAGTCAACGAACATGCTCAGATCATTTTGCAAGCTGTTGTTTACATTAGTTGCGTTCTTTCAGTGCAAGTAATAGGAATTTGCTCTGGCAAGCTGATGAAGAAAAGGAATGAATGGAGAAGATATCACATACCTTGAAGAATCAAAAAGAAGGCTATGGAATTGGGCTCAAAGCAATAGGAGTCAGGGTAGCTCTACAGTGATTGACCTCTGGGTATTATGACATTTTGCAGTTTAACAGACATAAGGTCATAAAAATAGTGGTTATAACAAAAAAAAAAATAGTGGCTATAGACAAGATGGTGTGTGTCCCTTATGCTAAGCCCCTGGTATCTCATTCCCTACTGGTTTTAAGATTATGATTCAAATCATTGATTCATCAACACTTGGTAACAGGTTATATGTTGGCTTTATGAGTAGTAGTTTTACTGAGTTAATCTGTCGTTTAATAAAATTTATGATCTAATTGATGATACAGGGTCCTATTGTTATGGCTAATAGCAAGAAGATGAGGGGTCCCACAGCAGCTGACACAAGGGTGGTGACCCATGGTGACCAGTTAAACAGGTTTTCGAACCACTTATTTTGTTATTTCATTATTTTTTTTAGCTTCGATTTTGTTTGTTCATTTTGACTAGAGACAGGCTCTTTTATTAGAGTTGTTAACATAAAAACAACAATTTTCTCCTAGGGCTACACAGAGGCCTCCTTGTTGGAGAAAAAGGAGGTCCAGGCCCCGTCTGTTTTATAAAACCATTTCTGCTAGAGGATTCACTTGGCTCTCAAGGTGTGAAATGGAACTTTCGAGGTGTCCTAAGTCAGCATCTATTTGAGTTGAAAGCTCACCAAAAAAAAAAAAAAAAACCTCACCAATACTGATGTTTCCTTTTATAAGGACTGAGGCCCCTATAGCTGTTGATCCTGCAATTTTGAGCCCGACAAGAATGGGCATTGGGATTGGGACTCATTTCCAGTGATATGAGGAGACGGTGCTAAATAGATAAGGGTTCTTTCTCCATCCCCATCATATAAGAGTATCTGGGGTAAAATGTAGACCAAAATACAGAGCCGGGGTTTTGATTGATTTGTAAATTGAGTAACGGCCACATATTTAGTGAGCACATTTGTACAGGCTAGCCAGGTTTGATTTGGAGCTTGATAAAGGGTTCCAGAGCTATTATTACTTATTAGAATAGTCTGATTGCAAGCTTAGGTATAAGGTAATTGCTGGAAATTATAGTGGGTTGAAATTAAACATGTTCCTGCTCCCTTTATGTCTCCCAATGTTCGTTTTGACTGTTCCCAATAAAAGTTTTTGGGGTTTTGGGTAGATGGGATGGGCCCAGGAAGGCCCATTCCTATATAATATGGTGGTTTTGAGTTAAAGCATAACCAGCAATCAGCTCCTAAACCTGGCTAGGAAGCATTTATAAGCCAATAGACAGTATCTAGTATATTTAGTAGAGGCGGTTCCCACGGGAAACCTAGATGGGGGCGGGGAGGGAGGCGGTAGTTGATTTTGGGGGCCAGGTTTAGACAGGGTAGTTTCTATAGAGGCTGTGGGTGGCCCAGTAGGGCTTTTGTTTATGGGTATTGGCAAAGCTAAGTCAGCAAGGGGCCCATTGGTCTCCTGAGCGAAGATGAGATTCTTTTTTGAATAGTAAATAGGGTTCCCAGGTCCCTTCCTGATACATAGAGTCTAATTCCCCATGTTTTTCCAGTTTCCCATGAGCCTGAAGCAGAGTAACCTTGTTTAGGTGTGAATTTCACCGGGTTATATTCTCCTATTTTACAAGCGGTGGGGATGGATTCCCGACTAAATTTTAGGTTGATATCCCCATTTTTGTGATACCCATAGACAGTTGATAGGGTTTCACAAGCCTGCATGGGCAGAAGTATTCTCCTGAGTTTAAACATCGAAAGTTAATCTTTTCTGTGCCCTGGCAAAGGTAGATTCCTATCCTTTGTAGCTTTTGTTTAGCCTTTTTAGTTCCACATCCCCAAGGTGCTCCTCATCCCTGCCCTATACCTATTTTTATGTAATTTCCGAACAAGGGGCAGAGGTCTGTTTTTAGATTAGTTTCTCCCCAAGTGGTTTGTGTAACATTTGTAAGTATTTCTCCAGTAATCCCATTTCTGAGTTCCCATATAGCCTGGGGTTTAGGCTGGTAAGGGTCTACAGATTTACTTGCACAGAATGTGATAAGGGTTAGGATTAGGGAACATGTGAGAGTCTTATCTTTAAAGGATCTTGGGTTTCCTGAACCTTCCATGTTGCTTTTTTCTTTTTGACACAGGACTGACGGAGCCAGATGGGGATGCCCCTGACTTTAACGGCAGTTGGCGTGGTTAAGACAACTGTGTGTGGTCCCTTCCAAGTGGGAGTTAGTCCCTGGGTGGTAAACTTCTTTATCCAAACTAAGTCTCCAGGCTGGAAAGAGTGTACTGGATCTGTTGATGATTCAGGCAAAGCTTCCTGGACTTGTTTACGAACCGCCTCCTGGGTGAGTTGTAGGGCCTGTACAAACTTGGTTAGAGAGTGATGATGAATTTTAGCCTTTAACTCCTCTTGGAGTTTGGGAAGAATAGGAGGGGTCTTGAGAACATAATTTTTTTTTGAGAACATAATTTTATGGGGGATGAACCCATCCCTATAGTAATAGGGGTACAGGAGGGCAAGAGGGAGTAGGGTGGTCCAGGTTTCACCAGTTTTCAGGGTGAGTTTTGTCTGGGTTTCCTTTAGAGTTCTACTCATTTGCTCTACCCAAACTTTAG
This sequence comes from Canis lupus dingo, assembly GCF_003254725.2. Classification (NCBI taxonomy): domain Eukaryota; kingdom Metazoa; phylum Chordata; class Mammalia; order Carnivora; family Canidae; genus Canis; species Canis lupus. The sequence continues at coordinate 32,126,212 of NC_064248.1, read as the reverse complement.
GGGCGATACACACAATGTAATTTCCAATTAATATTTAGGGCTTTAGCAATGTCTTGGGAGATTTTAGCTGCAAAAGCAGGGCCATTATCTGAACCAATAGTTGTTGGTAAGCCAAATCTAGGAATGATTTCCTGGAGTAATTTCTTTAGTGCCACTGCTGTTTCCGCCCTTGTAGGACAGGTTTCTGCCCATCCAGAAAAGGTATCTACAAAGACCAGGAGATGTTTATATCCTGCTGTCGGGGGTTTTATTTCTGTGAAGTTTATTTTCCAAAATTCCCCTGGGGAGACTCCCCTTAACTGAATTCTAAGAGGAGCTTTCTTTCCTTGCATTGTGTTTACCTGTGCATAGATGGTACATCTAGAGACAAGGTGGTCTATTAGGCTGCTTAGGTTAGGAATATAATATCTATTTTTTAATAGTTCATTGAGCTTTGTTTGACCTAAATGTGTTGACTGGTGCAAACGGTTAATTAAAGTCCGACCTAGAGCCTCAGGGACCAGTAACCTTCCGTCTGGTAGGGTCCACCACCCATTTGTTTCCAGGCAGGCCCCTTTCCATGGGCCAGGATGTTTCTGCTTCCATGTAAGTAGGTGAGATAGGTAGTTCTGATCGGGTATAGTCATTAAGATCTGTAAAGGCCCCATTGGTTTTTGTGTGACCCCTCGGGCTACCTGGTCTACCATTCGATTTCCTCTGGCTTCAGTTGAGTCCCCCTTCTGATGTCCCTTGCAGTGGACTATGGCAACTGCCTTGGCAGCCATATGGCCTCTAGCTAGGCTAGAATTTCTTGTTCTTAACGTCCTTGCCTGCTGAGGCTAGCAGTCCCCTTCTCTTGATATATTGTGCCAAAGCCATGTGCTGTGGAGAATGCATACCTGTTATCACTATAGATGGTTACAGTCTTTTCTTTTGTATATTGGAGAGCCTGGATGAAGGTAACAGTTCAGCCTTTTGAGCTGAAGTTCCTCTGTTGAGGGCTTATGCCCAGATGATCTGATCCAAGGTTACTACTGCTGCCCCACGTACCTGATTCCTTCCTGGACATAATTGCTGCTGTCAGTGAATAACAGCTCATTGGAAGCAGGCAGTGGCGCATCCTTCAGGTTCAGGTGAGCAGTCTATACTATATCAATTGTTTCCAGGCAGTGGTGTATTGGTTCCTCCAGGTCATTATCTGGGAGCAAGTTTGCAGGATTTATACCCAGAGTTTTTTGAAACTTAATACAAGGCTGATCTAACTGAAGGGTCCTGAAACTGAGTAACATGAGCATTTGACATCCAACGTTCCAGTGCCCCTCGGAGTAGGGTTTCGACCGAGTTAATAAGAATTCTTGCCCCAACATCAGTTTGTCCACTTTTTTGACCAACAGGGCAACTGCAGCCACATCTCGGAGGCATGCTGGCCATCTGGCTGCAACTGGATCCAATCTTTTGGACAGGTAGGCCACGGGTCTCTTCCAGGGCCCCAGTGTTTGGGTTAGTATCCCTTTCATCATTCCCTGCCTTTCACGTATATAGAAATGGAAAGGCTTTGTGACATCCAGTAAGCCCAGTGCAGGGGCTGAGGTGAGAGCCCTTTTTAACTGTTCAAAGTCCAATCAATAAGTTTCAGTCCAGTCCAGGGGCTGGGTACCCCCATGTTGAAATATAGGGGCTTAGCAATCTCAGCGAACCCTGGAATCTATAGGTGGCAATATCCAACCACTCCCAGGAACTCCCATACCTGCCACTTTGTTTTAGGCATGGGAATTTGTAGGATGGCTTTGACACTATCAAGAGAAAGGGTCCGTTCACCCTTGCTGATATTGTATCCCAGGTATACAACTGTGGGGGAGCATAGCTGAGCCATTTTGGCCGAGACCGGGTAGCTCAGAGTCTGCAAGGTTTCTAAGAGATCCTCAGTAGCTTCTTGACAATTAGCCTCATTATCAGTGGCTAATAGAAGGTCATCCCCATACTGGAGTAGGGTGCATTTAGGATGTCCCTGTCGGAACATGTGGAGGTCTGAACTTAGAGCCTCGTCGAATAGGGTGGGAGAATTTTTGAATTCCTGTGGCAACCTAGTCCAAGTTAATTGTCCAGAGAAGCCTCCTTCTGGATCCATCCATCCAAAAGTAAAGATGGGCTGACTGATGGGTGCCAAGGGAATGCTAAAAAAAAAAAAAAAAAAAAAAAAAATCTTTTAAGTCTAAAACAGTATAGAACTTGCGTTCTGGAGTTAGGAGGCTTAATAAAGTATAAGGGTTAGGGACGGTGGGGCGTAAGTCTCTACTCGTTTGTTTACTTCTCTGAGGTCCTGCACCAGCCAATAGTCCCTAGTTCCTGGCTTCTGGACAGGAAGTAGAGGGGGATTCCAAGACACCTGGAGAGGGACTAGAATTCCTTCTTGTCCCAGTCTGGAGATATATATGGTGCTGCCTTTTTTTGCATCCAAACTCATGGAGCATTATTTTACCCGGACAGGAGTGGCGGTGGCTAATAGCTGCACTACCACTGGGGTCTGATGACTGGCCAGTCCCAGAGGGCTGTCTTCCACCCACACTCAGGGAAACTTTTCTCGGAGTTTTGAAAGATATTTGGAAGGCTCTGGAGGGCCAGTACTCACCCTTTCTTCTAGTATATATTCTGATAGTGGACAAGTGAGGAAGACCCACATTGGGGGTTGAGGAGTTTGTTCTGTGGGTTCCAGTCCCTGCCTGATGGTCAGGGTGGCCTTTGCCCTTTCAAATGAAATAGCAGCTTGGAGCTTTTGTAGGAGATCACGCCCGAGCAGGAGGTACAGGCATCTTGGAATGACTAAGAATAAGTGAGTGACTGTGTTTTTTCCTAGATCCACAGTTCGTAGCGTGGTCCATGGGCATGAGATGGATTGCTTGGTGGCCCTCTGAATGGAGGTTTTAGGAGAGGTCAAAGATCCCATCGGCTCAGTCAAGACTAAATGAGTTGCACCACTGTCTATTACAAAATTAACATGCTTGCCCCCTATCTGCATAGTGACCAGGGGCTCCCGAGGGCTCAGCAAAAAGGAGCACAGACCCCATCAGTTCTCTTAGGCTTAGGACTTTTGGTATCTATGCCTGTTGAAGGTCTCTTTTCTGTTGAGATACTCTTTTTTCCAACGTCCCTTCTCTTTACAATAGGCGCATTGGTCCTTCTTCAGCTGTATTTTAGGACCTTTGGGTATTTAATTTCCTTTTGTGTTTCCTTCCCCAGGTCAGTTTCTCTGATGGCTGTTACAAAATCTTTGCTATTTTCTTATCTTGTTTTTCCCCAGGGGTGTCCCTGTTGTTAAAAAACCTTCTGTGCGATTTCTACCAATTGAGATTGGTTTGTATCTTCGAACCCTTCCAATTTTTGTAGGGTGGACTGCATGACAAAGGCAACATTTATCGCCCTCTGATTCTCTGGAGCTTCTAGGCCTATTGGGGTGTAGACCCAGTATGCTTCTTAGAGGCCTTTTAGAAAAGCAGCAGGCAATTCCTGGAGTCCTGGGGTTGTTTCGGTAGCTTTTGACAAACTGGTTAGTTTGGGGGCTGCTGCTTTTAAACCTGATACAAGAATACAGTGAAAAGTGTCCAGAACATCCTTTCCAGCTACTGTTTTTGGGTCCCATTGTGGACGCAAAGAGGGGAAGCCTTCCTCAATTGTGTCTCTATTCTCCTTGAGTGACCCTCCTCTTGGCCCTAAGACCGCCTTTTTAGATTTCAGCTAGATTTTTTTCCCTTTCTTCAGATGTGAAAAGAGTAACCAAGACCTGCTGACAGTCATCCTAAGTGGGTTGATGTGTGTGAAAAACCAATTCTAACAGACTAGAGCATGTGATTTCTCTGAGAAAGGGGGATTTGGGGCTTTTCAATTGTAGAGGTCATAAGTAGAGAATGGGACATATACCATGAAAGGCCACCCTCCCAAGTCCCCATCCACCCAGGGAGCTTCCCTGAGGGGTAAGACAGCCTCTCCTCTACAGCTTTCCTGTGTATTTTCTTCCCGAGTGTGCGGGGATGAGATCACAAGTGTGCGGGGATGAGATCACAGACTCACTACCGTCATTTTTTTTTCTCTCCCTCTTGGCCTATCCCTGGCTGTTTGAGGGTTGTAAGGGGGCGGGAGGTCAGCCTCGTCGGGGTGTGACTGGAGGACAGAGGCTCCCTCTCGTGGGCTCCTCCTAGTTGCTAATTTTTGTTGTATTATGAGGACATGGGTTCCAGTTTTTAGAGCATATGTTTGTAACCAAGGGGATGGATTTGGACTAGGGTGAGCCATTGGTCAATATATGGGAACTGGTCTGGGTGGCCTAGCCTTCCATCACAACATTCCAAACAGCCTGTGCGAAATGGAAATCAAAAGATCCCACATCTGGTCAACCAACTCCAAAGGTGGGCCACTCAAGTTCGCATAGTGTCCTCAGAGTTCCTGGGGTTAACTTAACCCCATAATCACAGTTTTCCTCAAATGCCTGCTTGAAATGTCTTAACATGCATCCCAGTGGGGTTTTAGCCATGCTGGGGCATCCCCCCACCATGGAGACTGAGATCAGAAGGGGAAAGAGTTTGAGGGTTGTGGGTAGAGCCAGACTAGTCAGTCGTCCAGCATGGGCGGAATAAACGTCCTCCAGGAATTATATTAAGGTTCTGATAACATTCAGGAAAAAAACAGAAGAAGAACCAAAACAAAGGTCACGAAGATTCCAAGCAGGATCAGCCAGTTAGTTCATGAATGAGGAGACACAAAAGAGGAGCATGAACAGAAGGAGGAACTGGGTTCAGGTAGGGCCAACATTCCCTTATGATGGGAAGGGGGATTGACCGAACCCTTCACCTGAGTCTTAAGACCAGCAGCCACGCTACTCACTTTTAAATGGCTGACCCGCATTGGGTCCCTTAAGTAGAAGCCAGGAGGGACCCCCACTTGGGTCCCCTAAGCAGAATCCAGGAGGACCCCCATTGGGTTCCTTAAGTAGAAGCCAGGAGGACCCCCATTGGGTCCCATAAGTAGAAGCCAGAAGGACCCCCACTGGGGCCCTGCAAGGGGGCTCGTGAACTCCAAAATCTCGCAGCCGCCGGCTTTTAATAAAGACTCCTTAATTTGGCCTTCTGACTGTGGCGCCCATCTGTGTAACTCGTGGCTCTAGATATAACAAGTTTATCTTTTAACACTGTCCTCAAAATTTAAAGCCCTGTGCCACCGACCAAGGCTCTGTCCTTAACCAAGCTATAGTCAGGTTCCTCGGAAACCTCCTCTCAACTAGTCCCCAACCTCTGGGTGTCCTCACTCACCACAGCAGTGCTTTATTTGAGCAAAAATCCTGTCATGTCAGTGTAGCCTGAATCCACACCTTCCACATTTGATCAAATTCCTCACCTGCTGCCGTCCCCGGAGGCTTTCTGCTCACCTTGGGCTGCCTTCAGCGAGAATCCCATTAGGTCAGGTAAGCAAGAATTACCCTGTTTCTTCCACCCACTCCTTGCCTTAAATCCCCACGGTTCATGCTGCCTTTGGGGGTGAGCCCAATCTCTCCCCCCTGCTGCCCTGTCCCACCGCAGTGGTCCCTTGAATAAAGTCCTTGGTACTGTTCTTCAACAAGTGTCAGAATCATTGTTTTTTGACACTATGGGGCAGGTTCCCCTAGGTGGGTCAGGTGTACATCCACGGCTAGAGCATGGTCTTCACAAGGCTGTGTACTATGGGAAGGCAGATCTCTGAAAGGAAAGTGGAATGCATTAACTAAAACCAAAGTAGGGAGGCCATAAGGACCCACGAACTTACAGTAAAAAAAAGGCATGTGTAGAACCACAGTTTCAGAGCAAATCCAAAGAAGGTATCCCCACCCTCCTTTCAAGATTCTTTCATTTGAACAGAAGTCAAACTCACTGGTAATTAGTCATTGTATCTAATTAATGTTTCTCTCCACCCTGAATTCTTAATTCAATTATCCTAATGATATTCCAGAAACTTTGAGCCATCTCTGACCTGTGAGCTCTCAGAAAGTAAATCTAAAGCCAAATGCATTGTTAGGCTGCATCCCAGGCCTTGGATGACTCATGAATGTGCAGACGTCATGGAAGGATGTAGTTTTGCCTTCCCAGCATCTATCCCTCCTTCTGCTGATAACAGCATCCTGATTTTCCCCTGCTCTGTACTCCAGAGGGTGTATAGGAACCAGGCAGAAATAATCAGCATTAGTCCCAGGAATGAAAATATCGGGCAAAGTATTGGGAAACGCATGTGGTTTTTTCCCTAGGTTTGCTAGCCTAGAAGGCAGACTCAGGCTAATGGGTCATTATTTCATCATTTAAGCACCCTGATCCAGCCATACCTGAAGCTTTATGAACTTTTTTAGTTAGGTCATTTGATGTTGTGTGTGTGTATGTGTTTTAATATTAGGTTTATCACCTGGAAGCCTATTTATCTATCTATATATCTATCATCTATCTATCTATCTTACATGAGCGTATATGTATATTATATATACATATGTATATATAGGCTAATATAAAGGTTAAGTTTTACCATGTCTAATCATGTAGTGATACCAATGATTTTAGTTTGTTAGTACAGGTATTTTGTTTTGTTTTTTAAATTAATCACATAATATAGTATAAACATAGAACAGGAGAAACAGAAGAAAAAAAAAAGAAGAAGAAGAACAGGAGAAACACAAGAGAGCAAACACAAGACCAGCTCACTCTTCCTCTTCCATCCCTATTTCCAGGCTCCTTTTTTTATAGGCACCCAATATTATCAAGATGCTGGGTTATCCACCATTCACAACTTTTACTAACAAAATTAAATGACCAAGGACCCAAGATTTTAATGTATTTTTGTCACTGCAGTGGTTTGCATTTTAAGAGCCACCTTTAAGAAAGGGCAACATATCCAATGGAACCAATTAATAATGGTGGGATTTCAGGGGCGCCTGGGTGGCACAGTTAAGTATCCAGCTCTTGGTTTCAGCTCAGGTCATGACCTCAGGGTAGTGAGATCGAGTCTCGCATCAGGCTCTGCGCTCTGCGCTCTGCTTAAGATTCTCTCTCCCGGGGATCCCTGGGTGGCTCAGCGGTTTAGCACCTGTCTTTGGACCGGGGCATGATCCTGGAGACCAGGATCCCTGCATGGAGCCTGCTTCTCCCTCTGCCTCTCTCTCTCTCTCTCTCTCTCTCTCTCTCGTCTCTCGTCTCTCATGAATAAATAAATAAAATCTTTAAAAAAAAAAAGATTTCTCTCCCTCTGCCCCTCGCCCCACTTGCATGCATACACGCTTGCTCTCTCACTCTCTCAAACAAGTAAATTAATTAATTAATGGTGAACTTCAAGTATTTATCTAATACAATGGACTGAATGTTTATGTCCTACTCAAATTCATATTTTGAGATCCTAACCCCCAATGTGATGGCATTAGGAGGTGCAGCCTTTAGGAAGTGATTAGATCATGAGGGCAGTGTCCCCTTGAATGGGATTAGCACTCTCATAAAAGAGACCCCAGAGAGCTCCCTTGCCCCTTCCAGCTGGTGAGGACACAGCAAGAAGATGTTATCTGTGAACCAGCAAGTGGGTTCTCACCAGACACTGAAGCTGCCAGCATCTTGATCATCACCTCCAGAGCTGTGAGAAAGATGTTTGTGGTTTACATCACCTTGTGTGTGGAGTCTTTGTTATAGTAGCCCAAATAGACAAAGAGGACCTAATAAAGATTTACTGAGCATCTACCACGTGCCAGACAAGATACCATGATACAAGAGTATACAAATGTTCTCTTCTCGCAGAGAATTTGCAGACAACTTCAGAGAGCAGCTCCGTGTTAAGATGATGCTGTGAACACATTCCCTGGACACCTACCCTCTGGGAGAGGGAGACGGCCACCAGGAGCAGCTTCCTCTAACCTAGCACATTATTTCTAGTCTGAGCACAGCATCTAGCACACAGTGTCTGCTCTGTAAATATGAACTATGCAATGGAACAAGCTGGTGTGAGCCTGAGTGTTTTGGGGCTGCGGATCTGCCTCCTTTGGTGCTACACCTCAGCTCTCTCCAAAGGGCACACCATCAGGCTAGGCAGTGTTTTCCTCAGCCTCAGAGGGGCGGCCAATCTGCTCGCCTTGTTTACTCTGCTATGGTCTCTCTCCCAGTCACTACCATCCTCTTGTCAGGGTCGTAGGCTTTGGACTACCAGCAATTAGTCAGGAAGTTCTGCACAGGATAAACAAACAGGGAACTGCTTTAGAGCCAAACTCTGGCATCTGGAGTGGCAGTGTATGATTTTGAATACTTGAGGAGAGAAGGGTAGGTGATTTAGGTTGAGCTCTGGGCCTGGCTGCAGCTACCCTAGAACAATTACAAAGGAAACTGAGAAGGTAGAAACATAGTCCAGCAACCCCCTAATTATGTCTTTTTTTAAAAAAGATTTTATTTATTTATTCATGAGAGACACAGAGAAAGAGAGAAGCAGAGACACAGGCAGAGGGAGAAGCAGGCTCCACGCAAGGAACCCGACATGGGACTTGATCCCAGGGCTCCAGGATCACACCCTGGGCTGACGGCGGTGCTAAACTGCTGAGCCACTAGTGCTGCCCGGCCCCCTAATTATGTTGATCAAAGTTAATGAATTATGGTGAAAAGACACTGCTGTCAGCCAGGAGGATCCAGGGTAGATCCAACTGGCAGCACTTGTAATGTCCAAGATCAAATTCCACACGTTAAAAACAGCATACTTGAGTATTGCCAAGCAGAGGGAACAGAGATGCAGGACAGATTGGCAAAGACTCAGAGAGAAAAAAAGGAGGGAACACTCATGGAATTAGACAGAAGCTTCAGGTGTATAACGTGTGTGTGTGTGTGTGTGTGTGTGTGTGTGTTCGTTCCCCGTGCTCTAGTCAGGGTGGAACTCCCCATTAGGCACAGGGGTCACAATAACTAGGGCCCATGTTACTTGTAAGTATCATGTTTTCATTTTATTTTAAAATCAGAAATAAGAAATGAGTATGGCATTACTTATCCCAGTTTGGATTTCATTCACCTTGATACCAGCAGGGCTGCAAAATATGATTTCATTTTTTTAAAGATTTTATTTATTTATTCGTGAGACACACACACACACAGAGAGAGAGAGAGAGAGAGAGAGAGAGAGGCAGAGATGCAGGAAGAGGGAGAAGCAGGCTCCACGCAGGGAGCCCGATGTGGGACTCAATCCCGGGTCTCCAGGATCACACCCCGGGCTGCAGGCGGTGCTAAACTACTGCACCACCGGGGCTGCCCTGATTTTGTATTTTTTTTAATGGAGGAAAGGACCTATGACAGCAAAAGTTGCCTAGGGCCTATAAAGTCGTAACGTGGCCACGGCCCGCCTGTCTAGAACAGCTTCGCTCAATCACTACATACGAATTATGATCATCTGTTACCCTAATATTCCTTTCTTTCCCTGGCAATATCAGCTCCACTCCACAGAGGAGGCCACTGCTGCCCCAAAACAGGCAGATCTGCGGTGACAGGACAGGCTGGTGACAAAATGAGTGCTAGAACCCAGGCCCCACCTCCCACTTCAAGCTCTTTCTTAACACACTACGCTGTCAGAGCTTCAGCACCTGTTGGAAGGAGCCCTGAATACAAATCACTGCGGTAGGAGCATGTCTACCAATCAAGAGCAGCAGCTTATATGGGATGCACCACCACCGTTTCATCTCTCTGGTGATCGATGCCTCAACCCTCTGGTCCTGCTCAGCCCTGCACTGGCTTCTCCAGCCAGTGCTTATTAACCTCAGGGTTGGCTAGCACCAGAATCTCTATCTTCCGGGAGATTTTAGAACCATAAACTATTAGTAAGGAGCTGAATGTGTTGACTACCATGGTTCCACCCAGCTTGGAGCCACCTCGCTACTACCACCAGACACAGCCTGAATCCCATGGAGCAAGGTTTTAGAGTCAACACTTAAGATGACCAACACATGTGAGTAGAATTACCCTTGAAGGCTCCCACTCGGAGACCACTATCCTGCACGGTCTCCAGTAGGTCCAGTCCAGCCAGCATCGCTTGCTTCCAGTAAAGGGAGACATTGCTAGTTTCTTCCTTATGTGTTAGGTGGTATGGGTGAGCTGCACTTAGGGGCCAGGCTGTACCTTAACAATAAGCCATCTCTTAATACGTAGCAATCTGCTTATCTATTCCAACTCTGCATCTAGGAGAGCCATGCTGGCCCTGAGTGCCCAAGGGACTCGTGGTCACATCTCCCCACTGCACAATCGCCCCAGAGCACAGATCACAGAGTGGAATGTGGGATGCCCCACACTATTTTAAACTCTCTCCTTCCTTTTCTCCCTCCTTCTCCTCCTTGAGTGAGGATAGCTGAATTTACATATGTTATTTGCATCTAGGATACGACTTCATATTACTCAACAGAATGTGGTCTTTGGAGCAGTCACCCCTGGGTTCAAATCCAACTCTTCCACCTCCTAACTGAACCCTCAGAAAGGCAACTTTGCTCTGCCCTAAGCCTTAATGTCCTCATCTGTTAAGTGGGAATGATTCTCTGGGTCCACAGGTTGCTATGAAGGTTAAAAATAATTTATGCTTGGGCAGCCTGGGTGGCTCAGCAGTTGAGCCTCTGCCTTCGGCCCAGGACATGATCCCAGGGTCCTGGTATCGAGTCCCACATCGGGCTCCATCCATGGAGCCTGCTTCTCCCTCTGCCTGTGTCTCTGCCTTTCTCTTTCTGTCTCATGAATAAATAAATAAAATCTTAAAAAAAAATACCTTATGCTTTATTGTGTCCTTAGCAACAAAAGGGCATTATAGCACAGCAAACTCCATTCCCCAGGCCAAATTCAGCTTGCTGCCTGTTTTTGTGAAGAACGTTTCATTGGGACACAGCACATCTGTTTATTTATATATTGTCTATGGCTGCTTTCCTGCCACAACGGCAGAACTAAGTGATTGCAACAAAAACTGAACAGCCCACATGGACTAAAAGATTTTCTACCTGATTCTCTAAAGAAAATGTCTACTGACCCCAGGCACAGTTCATTGCAATAATAATGACATTAAATTAATTAAACAAGGACGCGGTTCTAATACCTTAGCAGCCTACATAAGTAAACCAAAACTTAACCCAGGCAATCAGAACCTGCCTGCTCAGGTGGGTACCTAACCTAACCTAAAGACTCTTTGTTATCCCGAATAAGGAAGGTCACCCTGCGTTAACCAGTGTTTGCCTAGGCTGACTTCCTTCTTTCTGCTTACCTTGGGCTATCAAACACTTGTTGCTTTGTCCGCTCTTCAGAGCTCCTTTCTATTTTCTAGACTGGATGCTTCCCAATTAATAAATTGCAAAATAAAGTCAACTAGATCTTGGGCTCCTGGGTGGCTCAGTCAGTTGGCATCTGCCTTCAGCTCAGGTCATGATCTCTGGGTACGAGCCCCACATCAGGGTCCCTGCTCAGCAGGGAGTCTGTTTCTCTCTCTCTCCCTCTACCTTTCCTGCCACCCCTCTCCCCCCTTGTGTACACTCTTTCTCTAATAAATAAATAAAATCTTAAAAAAAAAGTCAACTAGATCTAAAAATTAAGTATCTGTGGGATTTTATTTTAACAATGATAAAGATTTTTTTTTAATGTTTTCAGGTTCAAAAGAATGTAAAGACCTTTTCTAGAGGATCCAGTTGCTTTTGTGGGGGTTCAGAATGTCACCCCGAAATATGCCACTTTGGCATACTGATTATTTTGAATTAAAGACGTTTCAGAAACAGCCATTACAAGAAAAGCACTCTGACCCTCCTTTGTCCCCCTGAAAGCAGGAGATAAATCACTCAAATGAAAAGTACTCTCCCTGTGCCCCGAGGGTAGAAGGCATCACCAGAGACAGGGGATTTGGGGCCAAGAATTCTGTATAAACAAACAAAGCTTGTTACTTCTTCATTATTCTACTACTCCTAGACCAAACCCCTTCATCTTGTCAATTCTTCACAAATTGTTTCTTTGTCTAAAAGGTATAAAAGCCTCCTGCTTTGGTCACTTCTTTGAGACTTATATTTTTGTGGGGTTTCCATACATATGTCACTAAATTTGGCTTTCTCCTGTTAATTTGCCTTTATTATGGGGGAGAGTGGCAGTGTGTGGGGGAGGGGTTCTCTGCCAAGAACCTAGAAGGACAGAGGGAAAATTTTTTTCTCCCCTACACTTTCTGCAGGAATGTGGGGAATGTAAATGGAGCCCCTCCTCTGCCTCTTTCAGCTCTCTCAGTAAGTGAGTTCTTTTTTTTTTTTTTTTTTTTTTTTCTTGGCTTCTCAGCTCTTTTTTTTTTTTTTTTTTTTTTTTTTTTTTTTTTATTTTTTTTATTGGTGTTCAATTTACTAACATACAGAATAACACCCAGTGCCCGTCACCCATTCACTCCCACCCCCCGCCCTCCTCCCCTTCTACCACCCCTAGTTCGTTTCCCAGAGTTAGCAGTCTTTACGTTCTGTCTCCCTTTCTGATATTTCCCACACATTTCTTCTCCCTTCCCTTGTTTTCCCTTTCACTATTATTTATATTCCCCAAATGAATGAGAACATATAATGTTTGTCCTTCTCCGACTGACTTACTTCACTCAGCATAATACCCTCCAGTTCCATCCATGTTGAAGCAAATGGTGGGTATTTGTCATTTCTAATAGCTGAGTAATATTCCATTGTATACATAAACCACATCTTCTTTATCCATTCATTTTTCGTTGGACACCGAGGCTCCTTCCACAGTTTGGCTATCGTGGCCATTGCTGCTAGAAACATCGGGGTGCAGTAAGTGAGTTCAAATCTTGCCTCAATCATTCAGTTGTTTGGAAATCTGGACCAGGATGCTCAGTCCCTGGCATAGCCTCCTTGTCTTGGGAGTTACCTCAGATTAGTCCTCTATACCCCCAGCCCACCTAGAAGAGTCTTTCCAATGAGCATTATCGCCTCAAACCTCTGTGTTGGTCTTCCCTGCCTTGGGCCAGTTTTCAGTGTTTTTATTGCATCTGGCTCCCTAGAACAGACTTGAAAGGAAATTGGGTCCCCTGGGGGAAGAGGCTGGGGACAAAGAAAAGAGGTCTCTTGTCCAGTTTAAGGCAGACCAGTCAGCCCTCCCAAAAGGCCAGGAGTGGTCTTTATCATACTATAAGTGCCTTTTTCTTTTCTCCTTGAGTTGCATTATAAAAGACCTCCTGCTATCCTGGCAGGGTGGGGGTTGACTCAAGGACAGAGAGAAGGCTGGAGATGGAAATGAGGGGTGGAGTTTTCTGCCTCATTCTGTGTCACACAACTTCTGGCACACACAGTAGTGGCTGCCTTAACAGATTTGTACTTTGAGCCAGTCATGGTGCTAAGAACCTTCCTGTAGTCGTCATCCCAGCTCCACTTTGAAATTGGCTCTATTCTTATTCTTTTTCTTATGAATGAGGCCAAAGTGGTTAAATGATATGCTTCTGATCACAGAGCTACAGTGTCAGACCCCGGTCCTCAAAACCAGGATGGTTGAGGCCAAACCTTATACTCCATCAAAGCGTAAGTCTCCAAAGAACATTTTTTTAATAATTCTCATTCAAACAGATAATATGCACGTGTCCAAGTCTTATTTAGCTTATTTATGAGGGAAGCAAAATAATGACAAGCCTACTACGCTGTGAGAAATTGAAATGTTGTAGACACTTAAAAAAAAAAAGCTGAGATAGAATTGCTGTTACCAAATTAGACATAAAATTGGTTAATATCCTACAGGGCAATAAAACCATAACCTTTAGGTTAATCATCTCTATTAGACAGAAAAGTCATCACACCTTATTAATTCTATAAAATGATAAGGTATCTGGACACTAATCAGTTGTGCAAATAGAGTTGCTTTCCCCAGGGTATCAACTAAGCTTTAAGTAGGTTCTTTAGATGTCCTCGCAGGCTGTGATCATCTTTTTGCCTTATTTCCAAGTTTTAGATGGTTCTCCTTAGCAAATCTTAACCTCCATATTATTGTTATTGTAGATGAGAACAGGGCCCTGCTCCTTGGTCTTCTCAATGAATCCCCAACTATCCCTATGCTGGGGCTTTTCTGTGATCCCATTTCTCTATTGCTCCCAAGTTTGGTCAGGACCAAGATGTGGAACTTCTCATCAGGCAGTAATCAAGTCTGACACTTGGTCAGGAGCTGGGGACATGAACTTCCTTCCAGCTTTCAAGGATGTGACTCATAATGCAGAGAACAGGGAAACTTGCGTACCAGGATCTTTACCCTCTTGGCTCTGGCCACTCTTGTATTTAAAATGTCGTCTTCTCGCTGCCTGTCTCTATTAACCTCACTTTCTGTTGGAAAGTCAAATGCCTCCAAGGAAAGTCATCGTGTTCAGAGGCAAATGAGCAGAAAATCCGCTACTGGCTAATTGGGAAATGTACCGTGAGCAAAAAGTCGTCTGTTGAAAGGGGGCCCCTCTGGTCCTGCCCTTGTTTTCTGAGGAGGAAACTAAAGATGAAGTTGGGGGAGAAATGGCTTTTTTTTCCTCCCCTTGCTAAAGTTCACATTTTTCCCCTGGAATAATTTTAACTGTCCCCAGAATAATTTTAACTGTCATGTGATATGAATTTAAAATATTCATAACTTAATCCTGATGTTGTGGGGTCGCCAAGTACAACAGCCAAGAAAGAATTCTTGAGATGCTGTATGGTGTAACTTAGGAAACTTATTTAAGTAGCATGGGGATAGGACCTGTGAGCAGAAAGGGCTGCATCTTTGCTGTATGAAGCTGGTGGTTATGTGCTTAGTGCTCAAGAGGAAGGGGATGTGCAGGGAATATTAAATCAAGAATGTCTTCTTCAGGGGATCCCTGGGTGGCTCAGCGGTTCAGCGCCCACCTTTGGCCCAGGGCGTGGACCCGGGATCGAGTCCCGCATCGGGCTCCCTGCATGGAGCCTGCTTCTCCCTCTGCCTGTGTCTCTGCCTCTCTCCCTCCCTCTGTGTCTCTCATGAATAAATAAATAAAATCTTTAAAAAAAAAAAAAAAGAACGTCTTCTTTGAATTTCTACTCATAAAACTACTTTCACAAGATTTTTCTGGTGCTTATCACTCAGTTTGCTATTAACTTTCAGTGAGAAATACAAGCAGTTGTGAGACTCTTTAAGAGTGTAACACCCTGCGTGTATTTGATCTTCATCAAAACTACACAGGCTACCCGGTCAGCCTTCTGAACATTTTCTGCTTCTATTCTTCATCACTGGTGTTTCCTTTGATTCAGAAAATGGGCCTATGGATAAGGAAATAATATCTCATAATAATGCTCACAGTAAGGACAGGCACTGGCTTGTGAAGAAAAGAAACTCTACATTACAATGGCTTATAAGAGCAAACATGAAAGTATATTTTCCTTTCCCCTCCAAAAAATGCAAGCAGCTTTAGTGGTTCTGCTTTGCAAAGCTCTCAGGACCCTGGGAGCCTTTTATTTTTATTGTGCTTTTATCTCTAAGGTGTTATCCTTATTCTCCTGGCCCAAAGTCCACACTCCAATCAGTAGAAAGGTGAAAAATGACTAACAGAAGACACAGCTTACTTTATAAGGCAAAATCTAGAGGCTATTCACAGCACTTCCTCTCACAAACCATTGGACCAAAATGTAGTCACATGGACACACCTTATCACAAAGGAGCCTAGGAAATGTAGTTTTTATTCTGGAAAGCATGTCCAGCAAAAACCTAGTGGTCCTCTAAATAGAGGAGAGGGGAATGTCTTTTAGAGAAAGGCAGGCAGGTTTGTGCTATGGCGAGGTAGCTGAGTATTTGGCCATTTCCAGACCTCACTGATGATTTTCTCTTTGCAAGGGGCTTCTTTAAGAGAAATGCACCCAAGACAAAGTTGTTAAATACTTAGAATTCTTTCCAGTGAATTATATAACAAGTGAAAAAAGTGAGTTCTTTTTATGGATGTGTATGTGTGCGTGCATATGTGTGTGTGTGTGTGTGTGTGTGTACATATATATTTATCTGCCCTGGAAATTTCTGAAAGGATACTCCGGAGACTGTTAAAAATGGTTAACTTTGGAGAGTGGAACAGGCTGTGAAGAGGAGGGAGGCTTTACATTTCATTTTATTCCCTTCCATGCTGTTAAAGACACTTGCCATGTACATGGATTTCCTTTATAATAATGAGAACTAGTTAATAAAAATAAGTGAGATTCTGGCTTTGATTCAGAAGCATACAATTTAAAGTTGGAAAATGGGATTTAGCAGAAACTCAAGTTAAGATATACTATCAAATGGAGGGAAGCAGTTGAAGATTCAGTTTGACTACTATGATCCTGTTTGGGTTTTTAAATTATATGTAGGATATAAATATACACATGTGGGTGTGAATATAGATAGACATAGCTACATAAAAAATTGGAGGAGTACACATCAAATCATGAACTGTACTTATCTCTGGATGTTAATGATGTGGAGGAGTTTACTTCCTCTTTTATTTATTTTCGTAATAACATTATTATTATATTGGCTCACGTCTTAATAAGTAGAAAGACAACACCATAGATAAAAATGGAAAGATTCCAACAAGGGTTTTTTTTTTTTTTTTCAATTCCTTCTACAAAAGCTCTAGCATTCAGGCTCTCATTAAATAATTTCAATAAAGGAGAATTCTTTCATTTATTACAGAAAAATATATGAAATATGGCCCACCATGGTGGGCTCTAGGAATACAAAGATGAAATAAATCCAGAGGGGTCTTTGCTCTGGAGCTCCAAGCAGTCAAACAAGGATAAAAATGGAAGAGGAAGTGGGGACAAGGAGGTGGCAAGTCAAGAGAAGAGCACTATAAGGGTAGATCGTGCCTATCTTTCCATGGTTGCATCCCACTTCCTAGACTAGGAGCTAGCACATAATAGGTGCTCAGTAAATTTTTTTTAAATAAATGAGTAGCAGAGGAAGAAGAGATGGCAAATAATCTGATTTGTCAGATGGAAAGATCATTCTGTCAGCAGCGTAAGGAAGAATCAGGGATAGGATAAATGAAGGCAGCAGTCATGGTCAGTTAGGGGGCAGGGAATGCAGAACTGGATTTCTGAAGAAAACAAATGCAAAAGACATATGGGGTAACCTCTAATTCTGTCCTTTCTTTTGTCACATCTTCCTCCTTACACCTTCCAGTCATCTGTATTTTGCTATATAAATAAAGGTGTTATGCCGGTATGGTGATTAGAAAGTTAGTGATAGGGGCAGCCCGGGTGGCTCAGTGGTTTAGTGCCTGCCTTCGGCCCAGGGTGTGGTCCTGGAGTCCTGGGATCGAGTCCCACAGTGGGCTCCCTGCATGGAGCCTGCTTCTCCCTCTGCCTGTGTCTCTGCCTCTCTCTCTCTCTGGGTCTCTCATGAATGAATAAATAAAATCTTAAAAAAAAAAAGTTAGTGATAATTACAATTGCTTCCTTTGGTTCTCCTGCAATTAGACTAGATATTTCATGTGGTATATACATTTTATTCAATTATACTGAGCTGACTTTGATGATGGAAAAATACAAAAGAGTTCACTGATCATTATAACAGGATATTTAGCATAATTTCCAAGGAGTCCCAGATTTAGTTCATTCTTTTAGAGTGAACCTCAAAAGATGAGTTTGAGTCTCCTTACAATTTTTTTTACTTCAACAATCTCTCCACCATGAGATTGTGTTACCTCTATAATAATACTTTGTAGAAAAAACTGATAACAATAAAGCCACCAAAGATTTTACTTCTGTTCTAATCACACCAAAAGTTCTGGGGGCACTAAGTATCACCAGCAAAGGGGAAAAAAAGAATTTTCCAGGCTGCTACAATGGAAAGTGACCACTCCCCCTTCCTCTTGCCAGAATGTTTCCATGAGAAATCTACTGGTTATAAATCCTTTCTCTAACCTTTCAGTATGTCTGTAAATTTCCTTAGAGGTAAATAAGCTTCTTGCCCATTTTACAACCCGGAAACATTTTTGCAAAATTCTGGAATTCATCCCTTTTGAAATGTGAACTTCTGAAAAGGTAATAGCCCTGTCTCCCTGTCACCACGGGTACCATTCTCTGAGCTAGCAGGGGAAGGAAGAAAAGTCATACTGCAAATTTTCAGCCCCTCCAGGCAATGAAGCCCACTATCTTCACTATCTGTCTAAATAAAAGAAAAATTCTTTGATCCTTCAATACACTGTCAAACTTGCATGTACTCAGTGCCACTGGATATGGATAGGGTTCTCTACTCAGCACCTACAGCTTCAATCTCTCTGGCAAACCAGGTAAGATTTCTTACAGCTGAACTGGAAACAAGGAGTCTTAAATTGTAGTCTCAGCTCCACCACTGATAAGAAGAGGGATCACCTCTCAAAGGTATCCCTCTTCTTCAATTTCATTCTCCATACAGGGGAAGTGCTAAATCCTTTCCATTTAAATTACCAGAAGATTCATTCAGCCTTAGCTGGGCAGTATGTCTGGTATCTTTTCCTCCCACTTAAAGGAGACAGTGGATTGAATCTTCAACCAACATTAATATCCCACAAACCTCTGCCAAGAATTTGATTAATGTATGCCCCAAAGTGCTACAGACAACCAGTGCAAAAAGTACACGTTGGAATGCCCGGCCAACTCGAACGAATCCTCCTCCTCTAGGTAATGTCTTTTTGAGTACTCTAGACAAATAAGGGATTTATGACAAATAAGATGATGGTTTTCCTTTCTTGTCCAAAAACCTAGATGGTAATTACTGGCCAAACGATGCAAAAAGAAAGAGTGAATGGGTAGCATCATCCAAGCAGTTCCTACAAAGCCAGCACTTGGTGTTGAGTGGGCTGGTTAATGCTATAATAAATATTCATCATGTTTCTGGGAAATTCAATCTAGGAGAAATACAAATACAAAAAAAAAAAAACCCTACAGTTTTTTAATTTATCTCTTATCTCAGTTCAATGGTCTTTGCAAATAAAGAGCAAAATTTAGTGAAATGAATAAATCTAATACAAAGAATGAGGTAAGATGTATCTTAACCAAAAAGGTGTTCAAGAACAAGGACCAGATCAGGCCTCAGATGTCACTGGATGGTGATATTTGGAATAATATAAAAGAAACAGCAGGTCTATAAGATTCAGAGCTAATTAGTTTTGGTCAACATTTATGCAGTCAACAAATAATGAGCATGTATCACGTGCCTGACATGATGTGTGGTGCTGGAGTAAAACCAGACATGCCCCCGTCCTCAAGGAGCTTACTGTCACATAAGGGAGACAGACATTTATCAGACACCCAGATAAATGTTTTATCTCCTATGTCCTGAATGAAAGGGTCCCAGATAGGTGGTCTTAACCCAGAGAGAGCAGAGGAGGCTCTCTTGATGAAATGATGCTTATGAAGGATGAGAACCGAAAGTAAGAGGAAGCAAGAGTGATTAATAGAGGGGACTAGCAGTGCCAAAGTTGTGGCCAAAGGGAGAGGGACAAATACACAGGACAGAAGGAGCTCATGCGTGGGCAGAGCAGAGAGAGCTGGAAAGGGGACAAGGACAGCTGATTTGCATTTTAAAAGAACTCTCAAATAAGCTACCAAGCCCTGAAAAGACCCAGAGGAAACTTACATGCATATTACCAAGTGAAAGAAGTCAGTTTGAAAAGGTGAAAGTGAAAGAAGGGATGAGGGATGCCTGGGTGGTTCAACATTTGAGCGGCTGGCTTCTGCTCAGGGTGTGATCCCAGTCTGGGGTTCGAGTCCCACATTGGGCTCCCTGTGAGGAGCCTGTTTCTCCCTCTGCCTATGTCTCTGCCTTTCTCTGTGTCTCTCATGAAAAAATAAATAAAATCAAGAAAGAAAGAAAGAAGAAAGAAAGAAAGAAAGAAAGAAAGAAAGAAAGAGAAAGAAAGAAAGAAAGAAAGAAAGAAAGAAAGAAAGAAAGAAAGAAAGAAGAAAGAGAAGGGATGAGTAGATGGAACACAAAATATTTTCAAGGCAACGAAACTCATCTATATGATGCTGTGATGCTGGACACATGTCACCATGCCTTTGTCCAAACCTAGAGAACATCCCACACCAAGAGTGAATCCAAATGCAAGCTATGGACCCTGGATGATAATGAGGTGTCCATGCTGGTGTCAAAGGACATTAATTCCTACCTTTTCAAGGGTCTATCTAGCTAGACTAAGAATCAAATTGATATGAGATAAATTCCAGTAGAAAATAAAATTTAATAGCATAGGTATAGGAAATTCACACAGACATGAAAATGCCAAAGACAGGCAACATGAGGTATATATGTCATCCTGAACTAAGGACCAAGGGGCAGGCAGGGGTCTGAGATTGCAGAGAAAGGGAAAGCATTTCACAGGGTGATAAGAGCAGATGTTCCATAATGAGATGTTTGCCCTGCCATGAAGATGGGTCACTTGGATAAAATTTATCTCTGATAATAACCCTTATGCTGGGAAACACCCCCAGTTGAGATTCTTCTAGGTAGTTAAGGGAGGAGCAAAAGTTTCTCTTGAGGGGCACCTGGGTGCTGCAGTCAGTTGGACATTGACCTCTTGGTTTTGGCTCAGATCAGGCTCTTAGGGTCATGGGCTCAAATCCCAGATCGGGCTCTGTGCTCAGTGAGGAGTCTGCTTGAGATTCTCCCCCCTCTCTCCCTCTGCCCCTCCTCATTACACTCATGCTCTCTCTAAAAACAAATAGATAAATCTTAAAAAAAAAAAATTTCTCTTGAGCCTGCAAGATCCCAAATGCCTTCAGCTCAAAATAATCCACATGCCAAAGTAGCACGCTGGAGGGGGGAGGAGGGACTGTCTTGAACACCTTCATAGGTTCACCAATTATAACAAATGTGCCAATCTGATCGGAGTGTTGATAACATGGGAGGCTGTGCATGTGTGGGGACAGGGAGTGCACAGGAAATCTCTATCTTCTGCTCAGTTTGGCTGTGAACCTACAACTGCTCTGAAAAATAAAGTCTATTAAAAAAAAAAAAGAAAGGCACCTCTAGTTTCACAATCAAGAATGGGACAGGTGGGAAATTATGCAAAATGAAAGTTAGAAGGCATCTACAACATTCCAGGCAAGAGATGGTCACGTCTTAGACCAGGAAGGTGGAAATGAAGATGGAGAGAAGAGTACTGAAAAGTACTAACACATTTAGGAGATGAAATCATTAGGACTGGGTGATAGATGGATACAGAGGTTGGGGAGAGGCAGGAGGCATCAGCAATGGTGTGCAAGAGCCGATTCAGACTGTCTCATGAGAGCTGATAGTTACATTTCCAGAAATTCTGCAAGCTGATTGTTAAACAGCCACTATTAGAAGTTATAAAATTATAAAAATTATATTTCTTTTTTAAAAATTTTTTTTAATTTATTTATGATAGTCACACAGAGAGAGAGAGAGAGAGAGAGAGAGAGAGAGAGTCAGAGACACAGGCAGAGGGAGAAGCAGGCTCCATGCACTGGGAGCCCGACGTGGGATTCGATCCCGGGTCTCCAGGATCGCGCCCTGGGCCAGAGGCAGGCGCTAAACCGCTGCACCACCCAGGGATCCCTAAAAATTATATTTCTTGTTAAAAAACAAAATACTCAAAATTTATCACTTTCTAGTTATTTCACTACATTTTACTATTATCTACACTCCTGAGATTAGTTATGCTCACAGTATTTATGTGGTGGGAATATTACATCATGGGTGGCTCCTCTATGTTTCTTCCCAATTCCAAGTTCTGTGACATCATGTCAGTAGCTTGAAACTGGCTGTGGTGGAAATGTTTATGTCACAAAAGTTGGCAAAGGACACAAATCGAGTTTTTATTTTCCCTAAAGAGTAAGTTGTTGAACGTTTACTAGCAAACTACCGGTGAGGGAATAAAACAGCAGTGAGGGTTTCTGCAAATCCACAAGACAGAAGATCACTATAAAGTCTATACCAGAAACAAGAAACAAGTTATTACTGTGAATTATGATTACTCTACCACCAAACATTTACTAAGCTCTTGCCAGTGTTGTGTTCACTGCTCAACATGGAGTCTTGCTTTAGTCTTCATGGCAATCCTAGGAGACTGGCGCTCTTGGTGTTGTCCACTTTCCTGGTGAGAAAATCCAGGTTCAGATAGGTTGGGTGACTTGCCAGGGGCAACATGACAAGTAGGCAGCACAGCCAGGACTGGAGGCTGAGTCTGTCTCCCTAGAGTCCCGTTCTTTCTCTTAAGGGGATTAGAACCAAACTCGATTCTGAGGCATCTTGAGAACAGATCTAGGGCTCCTTAATTCAGAGAAAAGATGTATTCTAGAGTCTTCTATTCCCCTCCCCTTGTCTTTTCTTGTCTATGTCTTTCTCTCTTCCTTCCTCTCTCTGCTCCTTCCCCAATTCCCCCCATTTCTATTTCTCCCTGACTCTATGCCTTATAAAACAGCTCACAGGACACCTGAGTGGCTCAGGAGTTAAGTGTCTGCCCTCAGCTCAGGGCATGATCCCTGGGTCCTGGGATTGAGTCCTGCATTGGGCTCCCTCCATGGACTTGCTTCTCCCTCTGCCTGTGTCTCTGCCTCTCTCTCTCTCTCTCGCTCTCTCTCTCTCTGTCTCTCATGAATAAATAAATTAAATCTTTAACAATAAATAAGTAAGTAAAGAAATAAAGAAATCAGTTCACAATTTCCTCATGGGATAACTAAGAAATGCAGATTATCACTCTTTTATTCAATTCATAACAAGTATTAAAGCTATAAATTATCAATGCAAGTAACACCGAAAACAACTACACATCACAGAGGGTCAAATTTACTTCTGCTTAAAAACTGACAAATGAAAAAAAAATTGACAAATGAATCACATTTTTCTCGACAAAATGTGCATCTTTGCTAAATTTATCCCAGGAAAATAGAACTTGGCAGAAATAATGGTCTCAAAATGAAATCAATAGTAAGTTGTAATCAGTGTATGGGGGAAATAGTAGATTAAATAAAATTTGTCACAAAACTTAAGTGGAAAACAAGTGATTTGGAACGCCTGGGTGGCTCAGTGGTTTGGTGCCTGCCTTCAGCTCAGGTCATGATCCCGGGGTCCTGGGATCGAGTCCCACATCAGGCTCCCTGCATGGAACCTGCTTCTCCCTCTGCCTCTGTCTCTGGAGGCATGAATAAATGAATGAATAAATAAATAAAATCTTTTTTAAAAAATTGATTCCCAGTCCACTAATTTCAGCAAACTAAAAAAGAAAGAAGATTCAGGGAAAAGTAAGAATAACTTATTGACCCAGGTAGATCATTGATCACAGAATTAAGTTGACTTAATAGAACTCACTTTAGATAATGCTTTCTCATTAACAATTCATCCATGTTGATATCATTCTAATACAAACATTTACATTGAAAATATCCTTTGCATCACATTAGTGTGTAAAAGAGGGTAAAAACACTTTTCTCTGGCCCCTGAGACCAGTTCTACCCAGTTCAACATCCTTGCTTGTTTCTTAAGTCTCTTTCATCCCAAAGTGTCCTTACTAATCCAGAAGACAATGAAGATCTTTGGGCTTCCTGTAAAGGTATCTTTTTACAGTCAAAACTAAGTAGGAGTGGCAAAGCATCCCAGGGTCTTGGGAATCAACTCTGGCCCATTGCACTTCTGAAAGCTGAAGATGAATAAAGATTTTGCCCTTATTTACAGTAACTGGTATATAGTAGCTGTTCAAAAATGTTAGAAGGATACATGGCTGAATGGGCAAATGTATAGATTTACTGGGGGAACAACATACCCTTAAAAATCCATTTTTTGTCTTCTCTCCTTGGCTCACCATATAGTTATAAAAGTTAAGTATGGAGGTACCAAGACCATCCAGTCTAGCCAATAAAGTAAAACTCCTAGAGATATTAATGATTAGGTTAGCTAAAATGTCTAGACTGCTGATACTTCACATACCAAGAAAATTTGATGAAAAGTTTATTGCTCACACAAGGGACTTCTGGGGAGACCAGAGTAGACACTAGCAACTTGAGACTGGCTACAGGGAAGTAGAGAGAGCAAGTGGGACCTTTGTAGTGGCTAAGGGGTGAGGCTCAGGGAAAGTTCCTATGCACAGACTAGAAATTTGTAAAGTCTGAATTTCCTACCAGCCCCAAAACAGGAAGGACACATGGGCTTTATTGGCCTGTCCAGATGTGGGCCAAAGGAGAAAGGGAGGGTGAGGTCAAAAGAAGAACATCAAGGGGTTCCTAGGTGGCTCCATCAGTTGAGTGTCAAACTCTTGGTTTCAACTCAGGTCATGATCTCAGGGTCATGAGATGGAGCCCCATGTCAGGCTCCACACTTAGTACAGCGTCTGCTTGAGATTCTCTCTCTCCCTCTGCCCCACCCCTCCCACTTGTATTCTCTCTGCCAAATAAATAAATAACATTTTTTTTAAATGTATATGCTGTTAAAAAAAGAAGAATGGGATACCTGGGTGGCTCAGTGGTTGAGCATCTGCCTTCGGCTCAGGGCGTGATCCCCAGAGTCCTGGGATTGAGTCCCACGTGGGGCTCCTTGCATGGAGCCTGCTTCTCTTTTCTCTGCCTATGTCTCTGCCTCTCTCTATGCTTCTCATGAATACATAAATAAAATCTTTTAAGAAAAGAAGAAGAAGAAGAATGTCAAGAACTGGAGTCTATATTGTAACCAGAGCCCATGGGTGCAAGAGCACCTGGAGTCCCAAACAGACCAGGTTCAGCCATCCACCGCTGATAAAATCCAAAGACAGAGAGACGAGTGGTGGTGAAACAAGGAATTTATTTTAGGGAGGCCAACACCAGGAAGACAGTGGACTAGCATCTCAAAAACTGTCTCCAAAGTGCTGAAAATACTTCTATGTATATATTAGAATGGAGGACAAAAGTCAGTGGATACATGGAAATGGGAAGTAGAGGTCAGGTAAACCATTGTCTTGAGACCAATCAAGTGGGGTCTTCCTGGCATCAGAGCAGTTGTTATTGATGGAGGGGTAGTTTTTGTGCCCATCACGGATGCTTTGCCCACCAGTCTCTTGCCTCTTGCCTTAGTTAAGAGAAAACCTATAAAGAAGAACTTAATCAATTAGAAAGTACAGACTGAGGTCAAAGTGGAGGCAGCTGAAGTCCTCTTTCATTATCACAGTAACGTGTGTCCTACCTATCACACCAGCTATATGAAGATAAAAATGAGAAAATGTAGGTAGCTTTAATTTTTTATGAAATTTTTTTAATTTCATATTTGTGTGTGACTTCATCATTACCAACAATGCAACAGATGAAGGGTCGGTCACTAAATTTTTCTGTAAAAGGCCAGATGGTAAATTTGTTAGGTTTTGCGAGCCATTCAGTCCCTGGCGCAACAACTCAGCTCTGCTCTTGTACAAAAACCACCATGGATGATACCCAATAAAAGGGCATGGCTGTGTTCCTGCTAGCAAGGAGGCAACAGGAAGTTCTCAAATAAGAGGGCTGAACACTACAGCAGAAGAGAGGAGAGGAAGGGACAAAAGAAGGGAAGAAATGTGTTTCGGTTTGCAGAACCAATAGTTCCAGCCAAGGAGACACCCAAGTGTCTGATAGCCCTTTATGTGAGCCAGTTTGAGCCAGCCTGGAGTGAGAGTCTGCACCGAAGCCCCCCTGAGCTGACCTGAAGTTACCTTTAGCTCATTATAATACTAAGATCTCTTCACAGGGGCAGAGTTTTCAGCCATTTTTTGAACATGTGATGTATGCCCTCGCATGCTGGCACGTTAGGCATGTGCCTCTGCAAGCTCCCTGCCTCTGCCCCCATGCGCTGAATAAAAGTTTCCTGTACTAACCCCCGGGGGGTTTGCTTTGAGAGCTATCTCCCTGTCTCCTCACTTGTAACAAGTAATGAAAATTCTTGGCTTTCATCACTTCCTTGGGTTGTGTTCAATTTGGTATATGTGAAGCAGCAAGTCTCTTGAGTTTTGTTACATTCCTGTAAAACTGAAGGGGCTCAGAACAAGTCTTCCCAAAATGTGCCATTGTGGCAATGTGGCCTATTTTGAGCTGAAGATGACCAAGACTCCACAGTTTCAAAAAAAACCTTTTACCTCTCCCTAGAACTGTCACAAGAGATAACTACAAAAATATGGACTAAGTGTGATAAGTTGGTGGGAGCTCAGCAGAGCCTGGAAATGGGGTCCTCTCTGTACCCTACTGTTTCTATATGCCCAGCAAACATTTGTTTACCAAACATTTACTCTTTTTCATTTTTCTGTGCATTATATCTCTCTCCTTTGAAGTCTGAGACCTCCATCTCCGTCTCCTCAACTCTGGATGGCATATAAGCCTCAACTGCCTGACCATCTGTCTAATTTTAAGGAACCCTGGAACTGAATTTTTCTCCTATTAATTTGTCCTATGTTAATTTGATTACTAGGCTAGTAAAGAACCAAGAAAGGGAGAGAAAAAAAAATGTTTCCTCTAAAAGGAACTTGATTTATGGACACCGAAACTTGAATGTCATATAATTTTCACATGTCATGAAATCTCCTTTTTATTTTTTCAACCCTAAAAAAAAATGTAAAAACCAT
This sequence comes from Canis lupus dingo, assembly GCF_003254725.2. Taxonomy (NCBI): domain Eukaryota; kingdom Metazoa; phylum Chordata; class Mammalia; order Carnivora; family Canidae; genus Canis; species Canis lupus. The sequence continues at coordinate 32,099,707 of NC_064248.1, read as the reverse complement.
TCACAGCCCATAAGCCATACAAAAACAGATAGCACTGTTGAAATCAACAACACAAAAAAACAACAGGTGTTGGTGAGAATGTGGAGAAAAAGGAAACTCTCTTGCATTGTTGGTGAGAATGCAAACTGGTGCAGCCACTGTGGAAAGCTATATGGAGGTTTCTCAAAAAGTTAAAAATAGAACTACCCTACAATCCAATTCTTTGAGTATTCACCCAAAGAATATAAAAACATTCATTCAAAGGGATAGGTGCACCCCTATGTTTATAGCAGCATTATTTACAATTGCCAGGATTTTACAGAAATATATTTACAGATATTTACAGAAGCAGCCCAGGTGTCCATCAGTAGGTGAATACATAAAGTAGTGTATACACACACACACACACACACACACACACAGGAATATTCTTCAGCCACGAAGAGGAATGAAATCTTGCCATCTGCAACAACATGGATAAATCTAGAGAGTATAATGCTAAGTGAAAAAATTCAGTCGGAAAAAGACAAATACCACATGATTTCACTCATATGTGGAAATTAAGAAACAAAACAAATGAGCAAAAAAGGGAAAAAAACAGAGAGAGAAAGAGAGACAAACTCTTAACTATAGAAAACTAATGGTTATCAGAGGGGAAGTGGGTGGGGGATGGGTGAAATAGGTGATGAGGATTAAGGAGGACATTTGTCATGATGAGCACAGGGTGACTATGGAAATGTTGAATGACTGTATTATACACCTGAAACTAACATGTCACTGTATGTGAACTAACTGGAATTAAAATTAGAACTTTAGGGACGCCTGGGTGGCTCAGCAGTTGAGCATCTGCCTTTGGCTCAGGATGTGATTCTGGAGTCCCGGGATCAAGATCCACATCAGGCTTCCTGCAGGGAGCCTGCTTCTCCCTCTGCCTGTATCTCTGCCTCTCTCTCTGTGTCCCTCATGAATAAATAAATAAAATCTTTTTTAAAAATTAGAACTTTAAAAAAAGAAAGAAAAATAAAGAACTGGGTGGATGAATTATGAGAGCAAAGTATACAGTTGATTTCAAACAAAAAAAGAAACTTGTAATTACATATTTTTTTTCTCCTCCTCCACCATTTCCATTGATGGAGTATATTTCCCACCTCTACTGATGCTAGACTTGGCCATATGACTTGCTTTGGACAATGAGATATCAGCAACTATGGTGGATGTAAATAAAGATATGAAACTGTGATTTATAATAAGATATATGTGGGCAGCCCGGATGGCTCAGCAGGTTAGCGCCGCCTTCAGCCCAGGGTGTGATCCTGGAGACCCTGGATTCGAGTCCCACGTAGGTCTCCCTGCATGGGGCCTGCATCTCCCTCTGCCTGTGTCTCTGCCTCTCTCTCTCTCTCTCTCTCAGTCTCTCTCTCTCTGTCTCTCATTAATAAATAAATAAAATCTTAGAAGAAAAAAAAAGAAATATGTATTTTTGTCTTCATCCCCATTTCTGACACAGAGATCCTAAAATCCTTAAAATTTCCTAAGTGATAAAAGAAATAAAGCTTTCTTTTGTTATTCATAACAAGCCCCTTTCAACCACACCTGAGTTTGTATTAATGAGGTGACTTTTAGAAAGCCAAAAGGATGGAGGCTGGTTGCCAAGGGGATCAACCAGATGAGAAAGTTAGACCTTTCAGCCCCAACTCCCACAACCTCCAAGGAGGGAGGCCAAGTACCAGTGGCCAATGATTTAATTAATCATGCCTACAATATGAAGCTTCCAGAAAGATCCCTAATATATGGGGTTTACAGAGCTTCTGAACTGGTAAACATGCAAAGACGTGACACACCCAAAGAGGGCATGAAAGCTCTGCATCCCTCCCACGTACCTCGCCCTATGCACCTCTTCCATCTGGTTATTCCTCAGTTATGTCCTTGTATGATAACCAGGTACTCAAGTAAGTAAATTATTTTCCTTAGCTCTATGAGCCACCCAGGCAAACTAACTGAACCCAAGGAGTAGTTTAATGGGAACATCTTGGGCAGCCCAGGTGGCTCAGTGGTATAGCGCCGCCTTCACCCATGGCCTGATCCTGGAGACCTGGGATCAAGTCCCACATCAGGCTCCCTGCATGGAGCCTGCTTCTCCCTCTGCCTGTTTCTCTGCCTCTCTCTCTCTCTCATGAATAAATAAATAAAATCTTTTAAAAAATAATGGGAACATCTGATTTATAGCTGGTAAATCAGAATAGCCAGTCAGCATAAGTAACAACCTGGATTTGTGATTGGTGTTTGTGGGGGCATGGGATTGGGGTCAGGCATCCTTGTAGGACCAAAACTATAGGGGCCAAAGGCAGGCCACTCCAAGATGTCACTTTGGCATGCAGGCTGTTTTGAGCTAAAAGCAATCAAGTCCCTAAGGGCTCAAGATAAACTTTTTGCTCCTCCCTTAACTAAATAGAAGAATCTAAATTGGAGGTCTTCCCAGAATAAGGGTTATTAACAGAGATAAATTTTATCTGAGTGACCCATCTGTATGGAAGAGCAAAGATCTCTTCTTATTGCCCTGGGAACTGCATTTCTTTCTGCTGAAATCCCAAGAACTCCCTTCTCTTTAGTTCAGGATACCTACACACGTACCTCATTTTGCCTGTCTTTGGAATTTCCACATCTGTGGATTCCCCATACGTAGGCTATTGAATTTTATTTTCTCCTGTTATTTTGTCTCATGTCAATTTGATCCTTAGTCCAGCTAGGAGGACCTAGAAGGAGACGGAAAACTCTTGCTCCCCACAAACCTTGAGCCTGCAGGATCTAATGCTATTTCCAGGCAGACTGTGTCAGATGTGAGTTAAATTGTTGGACATCCAGTCCAGGTTTACTGAGAATTGGAGAATGGCTTGGTGGTACTGAGAAAACACCTCAGGAAAAGTTAAAAAGGCACTAGTAGAGTTATGCCATCACCTAAAAGGGCTTCTCATGGGTAGCTGTTGCCACGTGGCCTGGGCCCCAGAATGAACACACCTGAAGCAGCCCTAAAAATGTCAGCAAAAAACCAGGACCAGCTAGACCAGCTTCACAGCCTAAAGCAGAGCCACCAAAAAAGCTCATCAACCCCTAGCCAGACCTGCAGATGCCTGAGAAATAAATGCTTACTGTTGTATGCCACTGAGGCTCTGAAACTATTTGTTACTCGGCAACTGCTGACTGCTGACAAGCAACATCATTATTTTTAAAATATTATCTCTGCCATGCATTCACTTTATTGTTAGGCATCACATAGATTGCTTTATGTTATTTAATCTTCATTTCAGGAGATGAGTATTATTCCCCATCTTATAAATCAGAAAATTGAAGCTCAGAAGTTTCTAAGAGGCTTGAAGAACAGGAAACAAACCCAGCTGTATCTAGCCCCAAGGCTACTGTCTTTTCCATTAAGGTTTCAAATAATAGTAGTGCCACTCACCTGCTATCTAACATATTAACCTCTTTGAGGCTTTTTGCATCTGAAAAACCCAGGTAACAAATATAATAAACTTCAAAGGGTTCCTTTGATGACTAATTAGAAAATACCTATAAATCATTAATTTCATCACCTGATACACAGTAAGTGATAAATGGAGCTGCTATTGTTATGTTGAAATTATTATTAATAATAGTAGTATTGCCTACAAGTATCGTCTACACTGCTTCCTTTCCCTGCAATACCCTTCCTCCACATTCTTGAGTGGAATAACTCATTACTCGACCTTTAAGTTTCAACTCCCCTGAGCTCTCCTGGCCTCCTGGACTGACAACCTCACAACTCTTTATCCCCACTGCACTTGTATGAGCTTCTTTCTGACACCAATCAACTCTGACACCAACTGAATGTCCAGCAATTCAACCCAATTCTGACACTAACTCCAGATCCCACAAGTTCAAAGGGCTCCATCTCACAAGACTGCTCCCATATCAAATGTTAGTCATGAGCCCTGGGCCACCTGTACTCCAGACCAACCACATATAAAGCAGAGGTTCCCAGGACTCCCTCCCTCAGGTTTGAAAATTTGATAGAATGGCTCTCAGAACTCAGGAAAATACCTTACTTATGTTTACTAGTTTATTATAAAGGATACAAGTGAGGAACAGCCAAATGGAAGAGATGCAAAGGGCCAGTATGAGAAAAGTGTGCATAGAGCTTCTTGCCTTCTCTGGGTATCTCACATTCCTAGCACCTGGAAGTGTTCATCAACCTGGAAGTTTCTTGAACCTCATTCTTCAAGAGCTTTTATAGAGCTCAAAGTTCTGCCTCCTCTCCCAGTGTGGGGCAGATGGGGCTGAAAGTTCCCATCTTTAAACTACTTGCTCTTTCTGGCTATCAGCCCCATCCTGAGGCTATCTGGGGCCTCATCCTAAGTCAGCTCATTAGCATAAACTCAGGTATGATAGTAAAGAGCCCCTTATAAATAATAAGACATCCCTGTCACTCGGAAAATTCTAAGGGTTTTAAGAGCTGTATCAGCAACCACAGACAAAAACCAAATATATTTCTTATTCTTCCACAACATGGCTATTTGTTTCTCTTCCTCCTAGATGTTTGAATGCCCAAGGGATAAGTCTAGTTACTTTGAATTTCTACCGCCTGGCACACAGTTAGAATCAATATATAATTGTTGGTTTTATTAATCTCACCATGACAGTTGTTCTTTTATTAGTAGTATAATATCTACCTCGCAAGAAGTTACTATGGCCGAGTTCAAAAAGGGTGTTGCCTGTGTTCTTCTCTAGGATTTTGATGGAATCTTGTCTCACATTTAGATCTTTTATCCATTTTGAGTTTATTTTTGTGTATGGTGAAAGAGAGTGGTCTAGTTTCATTCTTCTGCATGTGGATGTCCAATTTTCCCAGCACCATTTATTGAAGAGACTGTCTTTCTTCCAATGGATAGTCTTTCCTCCTTTATCGAATATTAGTTGCCCATAAAGTTCAGGGTCCACTTCTGGATTCTCTATTCTGTTCCACTGATCTATGTGTCTGTTTTTGTGCCAGTACCACACTGTCTTGATGACCACAGCTTTGTAGTACAACCTGAAATCTGGCAACGTGATGCCCCCAGATATGGTTTTCTTTTTTAAAATTCCCCTGGCTATTCGGGGTCTTTTCTGATTCCACACAAATCTTAAAATAATTTGTTCTAACTCTCTGAAGAAAGTCCATGGTATTTTGATAGGGATTGCATTAAATGTGTATATTGCCCTGGGTAACATTGACATTTTCACAATATTAATTCTGCCAATCCATGAGCATGGAATATTTTTCCATCTCTTTGTGTCTTCCTCAATTTCTTTCAGAAGTGTTCTATAGTTTTGAGGGTATAGATCCTTTACATCTTTGGTTAGGTTTATTCCTAGGTATCTGGTGCAGCCACTCTGGAAAACTGTGTGGAGGTTCCTCAAAGAGTTAAAAATAGACCTGCCCTACGACCCAGCAATTGCACTGTTGGGGATTTACCCCAAAGATACAGATGCAGTGAAACGCCGGGACACCTGCACCCCGATGTTTATAGCAGCAATGGCCACGATAGCCAAACTGTGGAAGGAGCCTCGGTGTCCAACGAAAGATGAATGGATAAAGAAGCTGTGGTTTATGTATACAATGGAATATTACTCAGCTATTAGAAATGACAAATACCCACCATTTGCTTCAACGTGGATGGAACTGGAGGGTATCATGCTGAGTGAAGTAAGCCAGTCGGAGAAGGACAAACATTATATGTTCTCATTCATTTGGGGAATATAAATAATAGTGAAAGGGAATATAAGGGAAGGGGGAAGAAGTGTGTGGGAAATATCAGAAAGGGAGACAGAACGTAAAGACTGCTAACTCTGGGAAACGAACTAGGGGTGTTGGAAGGGGAGGAGGGCGGGGGGTGGGAGTGAATGGGTGACGGGCACTGGGGGTTATTCTGTATGTTAGTAAATTGAACACCAATAAAAAAAAAAAAACAAAAAAACAAAAAAAAAATATCTACCTCATGGTTGCTTAGTTCTTTCAGTGACATGAGCTCTGTGAAGTTATTTAGTAGAAGATTTAATGAATACTTTTCACTATCCTTTCCATGTAAGTCCAGAGAAAGCTACCTACTGTCTTGGCCAAGGCACCCTAACTCTTTGGAACAGAAATCAAATTTCTTGACTCTAGAGTACTCATTTGATTGCATGCTCAAAGATACCCAAAAAACTTTTTAGCATATTGGCCACTGAGACAAAAGAATTTCCAACCACAGTGACAGATCCCAACTCTGACTTCCTGATTCCCTTTTTCATCTTACTTTCCAAGGTCATCCTTTCCCCATGGCTGTATAAAATAGATGGAATCAAATGAACCCCATTATACCCACTGCTTCCCTCCACCAGGGCCAAGAGCAGCCCAGCTATACACTGCTCACTGAAGACAGACATTGGTCAAAGCGCTATACTCCTCTTTCCTTCAAACCAAAAACAAAAACAGCTGGCTGTCTCAGCCAGTAGAGCATGCAACTCTTGATTTGGGGGTTGTAATTTCGAGCCCCATGTTGGATATGGAGATTGCTTAAAAATAAAATCTTAAAAAAAAAAATGAGACATTACTTCTGTAGTCTTTCCCCCAAGAACTGATAACCTGTGGCTGATCATGAGAAAAATATGAGACAAAACCCAATAAAGAGACGTTCCGTAAAATACCTGACCAGTACTTCTCAAAACTGTCATCAAAAACAAGACAGTCTGAGAAAATATAAGAGTCCAGAGGAGGGGATCCCTGGGTGGCTCAGCGGTTTGGCGCCTGCCTTTGGCCCAGGGCGCGATCCTGGAGACCCAGGTTTGAATCCCACGTCGGGCTCCCGGTGCATGGAGCCTGCCTCTCCCTCTCCCTCTGCCTATGTCTCTGCCTCATTCTCTCTCTCTCTCTCTGTGACTATCACAAATAAATAAAAAAATTAAAAAAAAAAATAAAAGAGTCCAGAGGAGTCTAAAGAGACTAACAACTAAATACAATGTGGTATTTTGGATGGGTCCTAGAACAGAAAAGGGACACTAGGTAAAAACTAAGGAAATCTGTATAAAGTATGAATTCTATTTAATAATGATGCATCAATACTGGTTCATTAATTGCAACAAATGCGTTGTACTAATACAAGATAATGATGCGGAAAACTGACTGCAGGGAGTAGAGGCTGCTTTTAGACGATAGGCTTGAGGAATGCCTGGGTGGCTCAGTGGTTGAGCATCTGCCTTTGGCTCAGGGTGTGATCCTGTAGTTCCAGGATCGAGTCCCACATCGGGCTCCCTGCATGGAACCTGCTTCTCCCTCTGCCTATGTCTCTGTCTCTCTCTCTCTGTTTCTCTCTCTGTCTCTCTCTGTCTCTCTCTCTCTGTTTCTCATGAATAAATAAATAAAATCTTTAAAAATATAAAAATAAATAAAAAACAAAAACAAGACCATTTTTTAAAAATCTCTCAGAAGTATATCAATGTAAAATATTTCCTAAAATATTTACATTCAAGAAGGAGCTTCAGAATAGACCACATGAATAAAATATAGTAAAAGCTGCAGAGAAATTGATTTCTCTAGAGAGTAAGAAAATAATAGCCAGTACCTATTCAACAATACAAGGGATCAAAGAAAGAACATGCCAAAGGAAGGGAAATTATTCCAATTGGTCTCCTCCTGCAGAAACTATAAATATAAAGATGAAATTGTGCTATGAATCTCTCTTTGAAAAAGGGGAGGTGATCAATAGCTTACATCTAGTTTCACTGCCCCGCTGAGATGACACTGTTTCTAAAGGGGGAAAAACAAGCTGCCAATGAGAAAGCATTCAGATGACTAAGAAAGACATCATCTTGGGAACTTCTAAATGGAGTCTGACTGTTAATCCATTTGCAGAGTGGTTGTTATATGTCAGTTCTTCTCCAGAAGATGGAGCTTTAGTCTAAAATATGGATGCAAGACAAGTTGGCAAACAGAGCCAAGAATGATAAAGTTCAAAGAAAATGCATAAAAATGCAGTCTATATCAAGGAGGGTTTCACAAGGATCTTAAATCTCCTTGGAGATGAGTTCATTTGACCTGATTCTCCTACCCATTATAAACATCCATTGCTTCAACTGTTTTATCCAGGCAAAAATGAAAATTGTAGTGGGAGTCATAAAAATAATTATGTATCATCTTTTCCTATGGCATTTCTCTTCCCTGAAGTCTAAAGGCTCAATATTAACTTGTTGGGCACTTTTTATGTTGAAGGAGGTGACATTTAAGTTCACTGTTCTGGTAAATTTATGACACAGTTATGAATTTTCTCCAAAATATTCTGATGTAAAATTCATCTCTCACGCTTTATTCTAAAACAGATCGATCTGACCTGGCCCATATCTCAGTCATATTTTTCTCATTTCTAGCCTCCGTATATAACATATATGGGAAGAATTCTGATTGGCATTTGTTATTTACGAATATTTATGTCCCCACAAAATTCATGTGTTGAGATCCTAACCCCAACAGGATGGTATTAGGAGGTGGGGTATTTGGGAAATGATTAGGTCTTAAAGCCTCATAAATGAGATTAGTGCCCTTATCACAGAACCTCAGGGACCTCCCTTCTCTCTTCTACCACGCGAGGATACGTCTATGAACAAGAATGCAGGCTCTCTCACCAGACCTAATATGCCAGTGCCTTAATCTTGGAGTTCAGCTCCAGAGAATGAGAAACTGTGTTTTCCAGCCACCCAGTCTTTAGTATTCAATTAGAGCAAACTGGATGAAGTAAGACACATATCTTGATTTACCTGCTCATTTCAACTCATCACAGTTGACTATGGGAATGGTCCCATGAGGAGCCAGGATGGCTCATGTGCGCATTCCTACGTGTAGCCAGCAATGTGGGATAACATGACTGCCTACTGCCTACTTTCTTTGAGGCCAAGGAATCTGAACAAAATTTATATTCTGTTAGTTGGGAAGAAGGGATGGAAATAGATGTTTTTAGGCAATAAATAGTCCCCGCCATGTTCTTTCTATCCAGTGAGCAACCGCTGCACAACAAATTGCCCCAAAACTCAATAACTTAAAATAATAGGCATTGGAGTCTATATAGGTCAGCTGGGTGGGTCTGCTCATCTCAGCTGGGCTCACACCTGCATCCATGTTAGGTGCAATTAGGTAGGTGGCTTTGCTGATCTAGGTTGGGGTCTCACATGATGGGAGATGGGCTGGAAACAGAAGGAGATAGGTGCCTTGACTCATTTCCCAACACAGGCCTCCTTCTCTAGCAGGCTAACTTGGGGTTGTTCACATGACAGACAGGGTTCTAAGAGAAAGAGTAGTAGAGACCTTGGACCAAAACTGGCACACTCCCAATTCTACTGCATTCCATTAGCCAGAGCAAGACATCAGGCCATCCTATACTGAAGGGCCAGGAACATGGGGCACCTGGGTGGCTCAGTCAGTCAAACATCTAACTCCTGATTTCGGCTCAGGTCATGATCTCATGGTCATGAGACTGAGTACCACGCCGAGGTCCCCATGCAGTGAGGAGTCTGTAAGGAGTACCCCCTGCCCTCTCTCCCTCCCTCCCTCCCTCCCTAAAATAAATAAATAAATCTTTGAAGGGTCAGGGACAGTACTCTGTCTCTTGACAGGAGGAGCAGCAACGTTATGTTATAAGGCAGTTATGGAGAATGAGATAAAGAATTGTGGTTGTTTGCGCAATCAATGTACATTATGTTTTTTTTTCTTTTTCACATGATGTTTTTTATATAGAGTAAACTCTGAGCATGCTTGATCATATTTATAAGTATAGATGGATCACAACTGAATTGAAAGACTGATCATGCAAAAGGGAATTTCATTATCCTCACAACCCCCCTCCCAACACACACATATTATGCAATCATATCATTTGGAGCACTGCATTTTGGTGGAGGGTTTACTGCACTTTCACGCTGTATACACATGGTATATAAAGGTCGGCCATCAACTCTCCAAGGATCTCAGATAAAACCTGTTGACCGAGCAAAGCTGTTTATTGTGTCCACTGCAGTAAGGAAGAACATCATCTCGACAAGATCTTGATAGTATCTCAAGATGGAGAAATCAGTATCAGGGAGGAAAAACTTTTCCTCTACTGTCTTAAGTTTTTTATCTGGAGCCTGTGAGTTAAACTAGCAAAAGACAGATTAACAGGGGGAAAGTCACTGCATGCAGTAATGTTTGCATGCATGGGAGTTCACAGAAAAAAGTGAAAACTCAAAACAGTTGTTAGACCCAGGGGCTTATATACCCTTTTAACAAAGGAAAGAGGGTTTGGGCTCCAAGGGACAATAAAGTATGAGGAAAGGACAAGGAAATCTGTGAGAGAACTGATGCAGAAAAGAGTTATTTTAGTAGGATCTGTTCCTACAAATTCTTCTTGCTGTAGACTCCTCATCTATAATGGTAAAGATTGCTTTTCTCTCCCTGGTACTGGAGGGAAGGGGATAGTACCTTCTTCAAAGGACACTTGTGCCCTGCTCTCAGTCAGCTTAGGGGAGGGTAGTTACTTTTCCTGCATTTGTTGATTCTATTATTATTATTATTATTATTATTATTATTATTATTATTTTAAATGATCTCTCATGGGGCACAAACTCACAACCCCAAGATCAAGAGTCACATGCTCTATGGACTGTGACAGCCAGGTGCCCTCATTTGTTGATTCTTAATTGACTTGAGCACCAAATAATCCTTACACTAAAGTGGCATATTTTGGGGTGGCATATTCGGATACCCTTCATTAGCAAAGGGCATTTGTAGGATTTTAGGGCCCGGGGTTGGGTGATTTTCATGTGGGTTTCGCAAGGTAGGGATCCAACAAGGATTGAACATAGTTTATGATAGACTGCTCTGGATAGGTAGACCCTACTGAGGGGGAACACAGGGCTAGCTGAGGACAAGGCACGAGCCCAGGGCAGCACACTGACAAGTCCTTGAAACAGGCAGAGGGACATTCCTCTACGGACTCAACTGCCTCAATGTTCATACTTTGCTGAGGGCAAAAGGCAATCTTAGCCTGACCCTCAGGAGCCTGTAAGTCTGCTTTAACATAAAAAAATTCCTCTAGAAATTTCCCTTTATCTCTAAACCCCCAAGATTCGTGTTGGCGATCGTCCCCCAAGCACAAGGCCCACCGATACACATCTGAAGGGTCTCATGACTCAGGTCCTGTTAGACTGGTAACAAGTGACCTTTTCCCAACAACAGCTAGCCCCCTCAAGGTCCTGGAAACCTTGCTTCCAAAATTCCTTAGAGAGTCCGCTATCCTCAAACCCCTCCCAACTCCCAGGTATATAAGCAGCCTCCCCTCACAGGCCCAGGGCGGCCACTCTTCCTGCCCACGGATCCTGTCCTGCTTTCATAAAACTACCATTTTGCACCAAAGATGTCTCAAGAATTCCTTCTTGGTCATCGGCTCTGGACCTCACCTATATTCCAAAACTTCATCACTATGACTTGAAAGTTTTATTTATTTTTTTAAAAGATTTTTAAAAATTTATTTATTCATAAGAGACACATACAGAGAGAGGTAGAACCACAGGCAGAGGGAGAAGTAGGCTCCATGAAGGGAGCCCAATGTGGGACTTGATCCTGGATCTCCAGGATCACACCCCGGGTTAAAGGTGGAGCTAAACCTCTGGGCCACTGGGGCTGCCCGACTTGAAAGTTTTAAAGCAAATTCTGATCTTTTTCTGGTTCATAGTCTTATCTTCCAGGAAGACGTATTTCCTAAAATCAACAACTGAATGTTTATGCTTGGTCTCTGTATTATTTAATAGAGGCATAGCAGAGTATACCTGGCCCTAGTATGGTTTAATTCACGGACAGGAAATTATGTCAGTTTCCGTTCTCATATACATTCAACGTGTTTTATTGAGCCCCTACTTTTCTTTAACTCTGGCTGTGTCTGGGTATAATATCCCATGACCTCACCTCTTAAAAGCATAAGATGGTTTTGAACTGCAAACAAAGTTTAAATTCAGGCAAAACAGTCAACAAAATACTGAAAAAGCTAGCTCAGTTCCAAGTAGGGAATTAGTTGAAAGGCCTGATTTCACTATTTTTGCAAACAGGACACAGACTCCCACACAACCTCTTTTAAAAATCACTTCATCTTCAGAAAAGCCAATTTTCTCAACCAAGGTTCAGTACATTTTTACAGTAACACTGTAAAAAGCTCTGACATTGACAGATTCCAAAGAAAATGAGGCAAGATATAAAACTTAGAATACTACTCATTGAACATATGGCTAGACACTTTATTTAAAGGAAAAGACAAGGCATTCAGAAAGGCTATAATTAGAAGATGACTTCACGTATTGCTCATAGGAACAAGGAGTTTTCCTAGGACCCTGAACATTTGAGATAATGGCCTCTGACATTTTGAAAAATGGCCATATTTTATCAAGTCAATAAACATGAAAAGACACACTCTGTGAACAGAAAACTGGGTAATGTGACATACTTTTTGCTGTCTACTGATGGAGGAAGTTGATGGACTATTTTCTTTGTTCCTTTGACAATCATTTTCCTTTGTAGGATGGACAACTGTGCCATAATTTGGTGAGTTCAACCAAAGCCAAAACAAGTGAAGCAGGATGGGAATCTACCATCTTTTGCTGATATGATCAGGACGGCCTTCTATTCCCACCCAGCTCCATTCCATTCTTCAGGCAGCAGTAAGCACCATCCTCAACATGATCAATCATTCTCTACATAAGTCACACCGCTGTTTACAAAACCCATGAGTGTTGTCTCCTTGGATTAGCCTAACTCCATAACCTGGCCCCTGGATCTCTCACCAATTTTACTTTGTGCCAGTCTCCCTTGAACCAGTTTCTCATCACTGGAAGGTTTTGTCTACCCCTGCATAGCTGTTCCTTCTGCTCAGAATGGTCTCCCCACAGACCCCTGCATGGCTGACTTCTATTCCCCCCTCAAGTGGCAGGAAATTTTGCCTTTACAGAAAGGCCTTCCCTGCCACCCTAGGTACTCTAAGTCTTCCCTCAGCCCTTGCCTCTTTCAGCTCTCAGCTCTCCATTTGTTTTCACCATAATTACACCAAATTGTAAGAATATCATCTGTATCTCCATTCACTAATTTACTGTCCTTCTCTCCTAATAAAACATGACTCCCATGAGAATGGGGACGCTGTCAGCCTCGTTCATTGAAATATCCTCAGTGCCTGCCACATCTAAACTCAACAGTATTTCTTGAATAAGATAAATGGAATGATAAAGGTCCAGCCAGCAGAGAAATGAATGGAGAAAGGAGGGAGGAAGGAGAGAGAGAGGGTTATCTGATGGCATGATCTGAGCTGTGCCTGAATATAATGCCTGTAGGCTTTTCAATTAGGTGAGTCAAAAATTCTGTATTTACTGTTTAGGCCAGTCTGGCTTGTATTTCTGTCCTTTGCCATTGAAAAATCACTCTAAATCCATATTTTTGTTGTTGGTAGTGGTGGTGTATCCTTCAATCCTAATATCTTTCTATAGATTTGGTTTTTGAAATGGCCGCTATTGAATTCCCATGTGCAAGTAAGTTTTTTTTGTCTGGTTATAAGGTCTTTCCACACTCTCCAGAACTAGTTATGGAGGATGATCTTAGCTATAGATTTTTATTAATTCCGATTTTCTCCCTAGAAAAACACCTGTAGTCATATACAGGTGGGGGTGGAGGAAGGGGGCACTCTGGGAAGAGGAGAGAAACCTGTGACCTTGTCAGCATGAAAACTCAAAAGGAATGCAGAATTGTTATAAAATCCTTGGCTTTCCATGTGACCTCAGACTTCAAAAACGTATTAGAAGGGACCCCCAATAATATGACTTCTCAATCACCACTTCTCTCAAGCCCCTTTCTTTAAAGCAGCATGTTAATTCAGTTATTCTATTTAGGGGCAGCGGCTCTCCACCGGGAAAATAGATAATGAGCACTGTCTCTGAGGATAACAAATGTGGTCAGCCTTGGGTGGAAGGGAGTGGAAAAGATAAAAAGTCCTTGAAAAAAGGAAATAGGAGCTAAAAGGTATCACGTGTCTTTGAGAAAGAGAGAGATCACTATAGAACAAGATAAGCAAATACTGGGAGGCTTGGTTGGGATGGAAAACAGGACCTCACCTCTTGGGCAGGGAAAGGAGGAAGTGGTGGGGGTAGGTCTGCACCTCCTGGGAAGAACAACTTAGAGAAAAGAGAAGAGGTATCAGGGGTCTGTAAGCCATGTCTGCAGCTGCTTCCTGGACCTCAGGAGCAGGGATGTGTCTTCACTCCATCAGTTGGGAGACTGATGTAAAGTCTTCAAAATTAATAGCAAAACTAAGCCATATAGGGTTTACTGTGTGCCATGTATGATTCTAAGTGATTTTCAGACATATGCCCAGTTAGCCCCATCAAAGAAAACCCAGAGCTGGACAGTGAAGTGGCAAAAACCAATTTTATGCAGGAACTATCGTAACAGGGTGGCGAAGACCACAGTGTAAATCCAGGCTTGACTGCAAGGACAAGGAAGTGGGAATTTGTACCCCAGAAGCAGGGAGGAGGTTGGTTGAGTAAATTTTCTAAGAGGAAACATCAGAGGTCAGGGGGCATTCTGACTAACCCTACCTAACAGGACTCTGACTGAGAGCAGGTCAGGGTGTCAGACACCAGCTGGGGGTTCCCCAGGGATAAGGAATGTGGTTGGGTACCCATGATGATCAGATATTGAGAACAGGGATTCTGGGTCACCTGACTTCCTTGACAGGACCCTTGCTAAAATTGGAGAATGCAAAGAAGACTGAGGTCCAAAGTTGAGGCCTAGTAGCAAAGGGTCCGGAAGAGCTTGACTGAGGTTTGGTCAAGAAGAGAGTCTCTGTCAACCCTTCAAACAACAACCTGGATAAACAGTATTGTTCCTTCTACAAATGGGAACACTGGGGTGTTCACAGGCCTGCTTGCTGCAGATTGAGCATTCCGTGCTCAGCAGTGTAATTTAGAGTAGGTGTGGAAGGGGGCTGTTGATCTGTCATGCATATGGCTAGGTTTGGCCAATCAGCAGCATCCATGATGCTCCCCTTGTACCTCAGTGTCAGTGGTTTGGAGGATGACTACCTTCTTTAAGTATTCCCCGCAAGGCCTTCCGAAGTGAAATCTGTATGTTCTTCATCGCCTATTTTTCAAGTGAAGGGGATCGGGATATGTCACTTTGGCAAAAGAATTGAGCTGAACGAAAGGTATCTGTGTTCCTGAAATCCCTTATCTACTTAAAAGCAGCCGCGCCCAAAAGAACTTACTTTCCTAAGGACCCTCTCAACCACACCCAGACTGACGCCATCACAAGACTTTCCTGTCTCCCATCTGATCTCCTAAGGCCCCTTTATCATCCAAAAAAGCCATTTGCTTTTCAATAATAACCCTTTCTCCCCCTTCCCTTTGCCCTACCAAGTTGGGTGGACAGACCACAAATCCTAACTATGTCTTTGAACTATTCATCCCTTGGTACTCCCCCCTGTATGTGCCATGCATGTGCTAATAAACTTCTGTCAGATTCTTCTCTTGGCTTTTTATTTGTTTTACATTATTCTTTTGTTAATGTGTCTTTTGTCAGTCTAATTTACAGGGCCCCAGCTGTAGAAGCTATGATAGATAGAGGGAAAAGATTTTTTTTTCCTCCCCTATACAACCCAGAACATCTTAAACACACCTTCCATGTTTGGTGGAAATCCATCCAGTCTTTTTTGCCCAATTAAGTGAGTTAGGGACAAACGGAGCTAGGCAGGGCTAGGTAGGGGGCCACGGAATCAGGCTCACAAAAATTCCAAAAATGCTGAGGTGTAAGGAAACCAGAGATAAAGAAACAAGCCAGACCACTCTGCCCTAGCTGTGGATGGTCATCCATAACCAACAAAGAATAACCAGACCCCAAAGAAGAAGTAAGCCATTAAAGGTGTTATCACTGGTCCTTACTCAATGACCATATCAATAGATATGTTAAAAGGATTTAGGTTCCCTGGTTAGCTTTCAATAAAAGATCAACCCTACAAGCCCTCAGCGGCAACCCTATCGGGATCCCTCTCACTTCTGAGAGCTTTCTCTGTATATTTGCTTAATAAACTTCTCTTGCTTTACTCACTCTCTCCTTTGCGAGATTGATTCTTCAACTCCGTGAGACAAGAACCAAGCTCTCCCATATCAGAAACAACAAGTATTTTTGGAACCTGGTCTTATCTACACAGATGAGCACTCTCATGGCATGGCCACATTCCCTGATGTCTCAGCTCTGAGGTTTGGAGCCTAGAGGTTTGAGAGAATAAATTATACAGGGTGATACACTCTATTTCTTCAGATTTTAACCCCAAGTGGTACCCAAGTTTTATGATGCCTTTGCATTTTAAACTGTCTTAGCAGAACTGATCTGGAGAACTGTGTTATTTACTGACGTCTAACAAGACACCTCCAAACATAGTGCCTTAAAACAGCAATGAGTTAAGTTTTTTTTTTTTTTATCATTCTGTGAGATGGCTGTGATGAGGGAGCAGGGCTCGCTGAGGACAAAGCACAGCTGATTTCCCACAAACAACCCCCACCCAGGGTGGGCTCTGTGTGACATTCTTCAGGAAGCTTCCAGTTGTTTTAATGTTAATACCTTGCTAGAGGAAAAAGCAATCTTTAACTTGACAATGGCAAGGCCTCCAGTATTTTGTAGGTCCTACCTAGCATATGAAAATCCTTTTGGAATCTCCCTTTTGCTTACTTTCCCCAACTCCTGGGTATATAATCAGCCACTCCTCAGAGGGCCAGGACAGCAGCTCTTCCTGCCCACGGGTCCTGTCCCCGTGCCTTAATAAAACCACCATTTTCCACTGAAGACGTCTCAAGAATTCTTTCTTGGTCGTTGGCTCCGGACCTCACCTATATTCCAAAACTTCATCAGCTGGGCATTTTTGGCTGGCCTCACCCAGGGTCACTCAAGTGGCTGCATTCAGCTGGAGGGTCTACTGGACTAGATGGCCACAATGTCCCCACTCACATGTCTGCAACTGGTGCTACTGTTAGTTGAGGCACCTTTATCCTTCTCATCATTGCATCTGTCACCAGCAACTCGCTAACAAGCTCCGAACAAGCCACAATTACCCACTTTTTTAATCCTGCTTACAGGTGTTGCTTGTCATCAGAAACTAAGGCCAGATGACAGAAGCTACAAGCCCCAAAGAAGCCCCCATAACCCAATTTTCGACAGTTTGATCCAGTTCAGATGCCGCTAACCCTCCAGATGACCTTGAGATCATCACTATATAACTGTAATAACCAAAAAAAAAAAAAAAAACACACACACACACACACACCCATGAGAACCATGACAGATTCAACTGCACCCATTTGAGGGAAGAAAAGAGGTGGCACTCTGATTCCCAGAAACATCCTCTCCTTTCCTTAGAAAACCCCAAAATCAGCTTACTTACAAAACCCTTAATTACCCTGACCCCATAAAACCCTGTCCATGAGACCTAACTGCAGAGAAGGCGCCTTTAAAACATAAGGTCCCCTTCTCCATTTTGCCCATTGAATAAATTACCTCCTTGCCATCAAATACTGTTGGGGTTTTTTTTTTTGGCTAACAGTATGAAGTAGGAAAAGAACATTCCACCATGGTGACATAGCCATACTGTAGGCTCCATGAGCTTCCTCACAAGGTAGTCTCAAGGTAGCACTCGGAGAGAGCAAAACCTCCTGAGGCCTGGGCTCAAAAGTTAACACAGTTTCCATCACATTCTATTGATGAAGGCAAGTCACAGGCCAGTCCCCGTTTATGGGCAAGAGAAATAGATCCCACTTTTAGATGCAAAAAGGGTCCTATTGCAATGTGCGTATACAAAGCAAGGGGAGAAACTGTGGCAACCATTCTCAAAAACCACTGCAAATCACATGTACACTTACTTGATAGTGAATTTATTAGCAGAAGGAACCAACAAAAGCAAAAGGGTTTTTTCGGTCATAAAAAAGAATGAAATCCTGCCATTTGTGATAACATAGACAAACCTTGAGGGCATTACCCTAAATAAATCAGAAAGAAAAGAAGAATACCATAAGGTCTCATTTACATGTGGAACCTAAAAACAAAACAAAACCCCCAAAACCAAGGACACAGATATAGGGAACAACAGATTGGTGGTTGCCAGAGGTGGACGAGGGGGGCAAGTTGAGAAATGGGTGAAACACGTCAAAAGAGGCAAACTTCCAGTTATAAAATAACTCCTGGGGATGTGATGTGCAGCATGGTGACTACAGTTAATAGTGATGTGGAAAACAAAGGCAGAAGAAAAGTTATCAAGTTTCCTTACTACTGGGACACCTGGGTGGCTTAGCAGTTGAGCATCTGCCATTGGCTCAGGACATGATCCCAGGTGCAGGGATCTAGTCCTGCATCAGGCTCCCCACAGGGAACCACTCTCACTGTGTCTCTCGAATCAATAAATAAAATCTTTAAAAAAAATTTTTTTCCTTACTACCTACAGCCCACTGACATGTCCCTGAAATATGTGTATGACCCACTAATATGCATCTGAAAGGTCTCATACTAACGGTTTTATTAGACAATAATAAATGACCTTTTCCCAGCAATAACTAGCCCTCTCAAGGTCCTGGAAACCCTGCTTCCAAATTCCTTAGAGGCTTACGCTATCCCTAACCCCCTCCCATCTTGAAAGTATATGACAGGCCACTGCTCATGACCCCACTGCAGCTCTTTCTGCCCATCCATCCTGTCCCCATGCTGCACCAAAGATGTCTGAAGAATTCTTGGTCATCAGCTTCGAACCCTAACACCTTTTCCTACATCAATAGCACTGCATTGCATATTTGAAAATCACTAAAAAAGTAGATTTTAAAAGTTCTCATCATAAGAAAAAACTATGTAAGGTGACCGGAAATTATCTAGACTTATTGGGGTCGTCATTTCACAATGTATACAAATATCATATCATCATGTTGCACACCTGAAGCTAAGATAATGTTGTATATCAATTATATACAATTAAAAAAAAACAGAAAAAAGGTGATTTAATTTTTTGGACAATTTAATTTTTTTAAAGATTTTATTTATTCATTTGAGATGTAGAGATAGAGATGGAGAGAGAGTGAGAGAAAGAGAGAGAGAGAGAGAGCATGAACAGAGGCAGAAGGAGATTCCCTACTGAGCCTGGAGTGGAAATGGAGCTTCATCCCAGGACCCAGAGATCATGACCTGAGAAGAAGGTAGACACTTAGCTATCTGAGCCACCCAGGCACTCGTTTTGGACAATTTTAATCTTCTCAGCACATTCTCCTTTTCCAGCCACTTCCCACATCCTGGCTTCCTGGATAAATATACCACTATGAAAATTAAAGCCTGTTGAACACAGAACATATAAAATCTTTCTCCCTAAGCGGCTCTATTTGCAGCATTTTTCAACTCTTAACAGTACACAGATGTAACCACACATATCTGAATCTGAATCATAATTCCCTTGCCTCTCTGGCTTTTTTCTTGATTTGTTTTTAGCGGTTTCCTTTTCATTACATCAAATGTAATGGCTGCATCTGTTAGGATGCTCTGAATACCAAGGAACAGAGATCCGTATCTACCATCTTAAAAAATTAGCATCATGGGGACACCTGCATGTGATTCTTGATCTTATGATCATGAGTTTGAGCCCCATGTTGGGGGCAGAGTTTACTTTCAAAAATAATAAGAAAAAAATAGGAAGAATGTATTGCCCCACAAAATTAGTAAGCCCAGTGAAGAACAGACTTTAGCTGAGACCTAACAGAGCCACTCAGCAATGGCACCTATGATCTGATTTCTTTTGAACTATCTTTTAAAAAAAATATTATTTATTAAATGAAGTTTTGTACCGAACACCATTTTGTGGCAAAATCTATATGTATTTTCTTTTGAAACCTGTGTTGCATATTTTTTGAAGGTTTGTTGATTTTTTTTACTTTTTAGTAATTTCTATACCCAACGTGGGGCTTGAACTTACAACCCTGAGATCAAGGGACACGCACTCTTCCAACTGAGCTGGCCAGGTGTCCCTCTTTTGAAGTATCTTTGTCTTCTCTAAAACTGGCTTCAAGCTAAGGCCATAGAAGCATTCAGAACATGCCACCCCAAAATCTGCTGTAGGAGCAGAAAATTTTTCATTTTACCCTTCTACGTTCTTTGGATAGTCTAACAATAAAATGACAGAAAGTAGATTAAAAGGAGAAAAAAAATTTAATTTTATATGTATAGGAGTCCCACTAAAAATATGACGACATTCAGGGGCACCTGGGTGGTGCGGTCAGTTAAGCATCTGTTCTTTTTTTCAGCTCAGGTCATGATCTTAGGGTCCTGAGATCAAGCCCCATGCAGAAAGTCTGCCTGGGATTCTCTCTCCTTCTCCCTCTGCCCCACCCTGCTCTCTCAAAAGTAAATGAATCTTTTTTTAAAAAAGTGAGACCCCAGGGACGCCTGAGTGGCTCAGCGGTTGTGCATCTGCCTTTGGCTCAGGGTGTGATCCTGGAGTCCCGGGATCGAGTCCCACATCGGGCTCCCTGCATGGAGCCTGCTTCTCCTCCCCCTGCCTGTGTTTCTGCCTCTCTCTGTGTCTTGTATGAATAAATTAATTAAATCTTTAAAAAAAGAGAGAGAGAGAGACCCCAAAGCAGTCAGGCAGTTAAGGCTTACATAACATCCTGAGCTAGGGAATGCGACAGGGGTCTGGGGCTTCACAAGGGAGGAGAGTGATTCACAGGAAGATAAGAAGAGCAGATGTTTGGTAATTAGGTGAGTTGGATAAAATGTTACTCTCATTCTGGGCCAGGAACCCCATCTAAATTCTTGTAGACAGTTAAGAAAGAGGCAAAAGCTTTTCTTGAGTTTGCTAGGTCTTGATTATCTTCACTTCAAAATAATCCACTGCCAAAGTGGCCCATTTGGAGGTGGCATATTTCACTCTCCTCACCACGTTGGCATATTGATTACCTTGAGCTGAAGGCATTTGAGAAGCAGCAAATGCAGGAAGGGCTCTCTAACCTTTCTTTCTACCTAAAAGGAAGTTAAAAAATTTGGCATGAGAAAGTTACCCTCTCTGCACCAGGAAGAGGAGAACATTCTTTTTTTTTTTTTTAAAGATTTATTGATTTATTTATTCATGATAGACACAGAGATTGAGAGAGAGGCAGAGACACAGGAGGAGGGAGAAGCGGGCCCCATGCCGGGAGCCCGACGTGGGACTCGATCCCAGGACTCCAGGATCGCGCCCTGGGCCAAAGGCAGGCGCCAAACCGCTGAGCCACCCAGGGATCCCGAGGAGAACATTCTTATCACAAGACTGGTAGTCAATACCAACAAGGATCTGTCCAGACCAACCTGCTAACAGAATCCTTGTATTCATTTCATCAGCTTTCCCCCACATATTTCCTAGCTATTGTCTCACACTTTACTGCCCCTAGCCCAAGCCCCTTGGCCTCCTGTTACATCCCCACAATTTATTGCTCCTTGTGAACTTTTAGGTCTCATGGTTTCTTGGGGTCTTCATTTTCCTCATGAAGACTCCCATGTATACATGAAAATATTACATAAAATGTGTATACTTTTCTCCTTTAATCTATCTTATGTGAATTTAATTCTTAGCCCCAGCTACTGAACCTAAGAGGGGAGAGAAAGGTTTTCCCTCCCCATATCGGCCTCCAGTGTGGTCCCAAGATGACTGCAAGGACATCCAGGGCTATAGACTTCATCCCAATTAGAAGACGCCTCTTTCCCTGTACTGTGTTAGAAAAGAGAAGAAGCCTTTCCCAGAATTAACCAGCAGCTAATTGCCTCTTGTAGGGCAAATCTGGTCACATGGACATATATTCTTAAGGCAATCACAAGTCCTAGGAAGTGAAGTGGTTTTCGGCAATTGCATTAAACTGAGTGGGTACAGCCCCCGAATCTGTAGGTAGGATCTATCCAGTTATGACCAATGGGAAGGAATGGGTGCTAGGCAGCAAGCAATAAAGTTCAGTTATAATAGCTTAAATTTAATAATTATGAAATTCTTTAAACTATGTCTCTGCCTTCTAAAACATATTGGGACAAAAAAACCTTAAATATTGGTAGGAAGCTTTGTAAAAGTACTCCTATTCATATCACATGTGAATGAGGGAAAAATGCTGTCCTTGGTTTACCATATATTTCTCTCATTTCCTCCTAGAATATGCAAATAATAAAACAAGTCTTCTTTTTTTTTTTTTTTTTTTCATTTAAGTCATCAAATGACCCAGCTGGTCCTGTGCCCTTTTCCTATGTTAAATCTGTTTTGATGTCATGTGGACATGCTCATCTCATTGCTTTTCTTCTTAATTTATTGGGGAGAAATATCTCAGATCATTTCTCTTTCATAAGGAAGGTTATCTGGACTAGTCCTAGGATGCCAAGAATTCAGGATGAAGTATAGAAATGAGTTTATGGGCATTTTTGAGAAAATGCCCATAAGGGGTAGGTGGCTGAACACACAGACACTAAGTCTGGAATAGTGTTTATTAGAGGAGATGATAGAGATGGGGCAGTGGCAGGTGTGTGACCCCTCTCCCCTCCAGTGCTCACTGTCTTACCAGAGCCAAATAGGAGTGCAGGAGATGAACTCTAACCTCTGGACTTACCAGTTCTGTGGCTGAGGATACATAAGCCTCTCCTTGATGACCTTGGGCTGTGGTTCAATTCTTGTGGATACAGACATTTGATAGGACATACTACCTCAACCCAGTTTCACTACATCAGCATTCTGCCAGAGTGTTTATTCTTTTCACTCTCAGCTTTAACCAGCTTCTGTAACCCAAACAGACTCTGTCCACAGGAAGTCAACTTCCTCCCTAGGAAGCCTGTCTATGGGGAAGCAGTCTCTGGACATGTTTATCCTTGCCTCTCAATCCTTCTAATTTCAAAGGATAGCTGCTGCGTGTCATATTCCACTCTACCAGCAGACTTGTACCTGTCCCTGTTGAACCATAAGGATTGTGAGGCTACTACTGTCTGGTTTTGCTGTAGGAGACACTGAAAGATGATTAGAAAGGCAAGTAGGAAAAGGAAGATCCTAACACCTGAAGCCCTCCCCAAAACCAGAATTAAGGGATCCCAGAGCAGACAAGAGAAGAGGTTCTCGGTTGCTGATCAGCCATTCTACCTATTTCTAGATATAAGAGTCCAATTGCTCTACCTTGATACCAGTTTTGAACTAAACAATACAGTTGGGTCAGGATACAGTCCACCCCTTGGCTGGCCAACAATAGAGAGTAAGAAACAATTCTATTGTCTAAGACCACTCTGACCAAGACATCCAGACTGGCTTGCTTGCACCCTAAGGCTTGAGCCATTTCACCGGCTACTTGGTCTATTTAGCAGGGTGAGGATTCCCATAGGAATCTCTGCAATTAACAGCACCCCTAACCCAGAAATAAAGCCCCATATGAAGTTATATTATCATGTACAAAAAACAATTTTAGGCTTGAGGATGGTTGCAGATCCCAGGAGGGAGTCCTAGAAAACTTGGACTGGTCACCCCAGAGTGATGGAATGACCACCCCATAGTGCTCACCCCCAGAGTGATGATGAGATGCATTAAAGGCAGCCTGCAGATGACTATTGATCCAGATAGTTAGAACAGATACAATGAAGTATTCCAAGAGGCCAGGACAGCTGGGAGCAGACCCTGGGACAGTGGCCAACTTTCTCTCTCCACATGTAGTTCCAGACTGATGCCCCACCTTGGAGACCAACACACCTTCTCCCTAATAATCAACACAGTAAGTCTTCTCTCCAAGTTTAGATTAAGTTGTACATTCACGAACACCAGACGAAGTGCTTAGCTTGTGTCTGGAGGCATGCCGAACAAAAATAGCTGCTTTTCACATACTAGAGCCACATTCTGGGCAACAAGACATACATTCTATGACAAGCACCACTTCAGAAGTCAGGCTTGGGAGAAAATGCAGATTTCTATCTCCCAATTAAGCTCAGCTGGATGGGACACAGGTCAGCAAGTAGAAACCTGTGTAGAATCTGATGACGAAAAAAAATATAACTAAAGCCTTGGTATATAAAGGAAGCCATTTTAGATTTAGATTTTTTTTTCTAAGTCAGCATGACTGGACATAAACTTTATTTAAACCAAAAACTTGACTTATGGCCAGTCAAGCATGCATTGTGCATCTGCCTTGCAAATGAGTAGCCTAAGGAAACATCTTGTCCTTCAGATATTGATCAATGTCCCCACTCCTTACATTCCATGACGTTAATACTTGTGATTCCTGCCTACATGTTAATCTATAATCTTTTTGAACTTTTATAAGAATGTACTCCTAACATATTGACTTATGGCCCTTTCTGTAAAAAGTATATATAATCCCATAAAACGCGTTCATTCTGTGGAGCACTTTCCTCCCTCTAAAGATTGTGTTTTGCAGGCAGCTGTCCTACTAAGGCTCAAATAAAACTCTGTATCTCCTTCTTATATTACAGTTTTTTTCTGTTCACTTTATGTGAACATTTATTGGTGTACTCAGCAGTATATCACAGAAACCCACCTGAGGCCTTTCTGAGGTCCTCTAGAATCTGATAAATGGTTTCCATGTGTCCCTCCAGCTTCTCAGCAACCTTCCTGTAGATTGGTGAATTCTCCTGATACCCAGACATTCTTATTTTAACTTGATGGTCTTAACTTTCTTTTGAGCTGTTTTTAGACTGATTTTGTTTGTATTGGTATGATTTTCTAGCTAGGAAATCTAAAGGGAAGGGAGTAAAACTTGAGCTGGCTAATTCGTATTTGACCTTGATTTTGCAATAAAACTTCAAAGACTGTACAGTGCTGACTGGTCAGAAAATGAGAGACTGAATTATCCAGCTCTGAAGATAAAGGACACTTGCTCCTTCCAGCCAAAAGGCATCCTCAGGTGACTGAGAACTTAGTGAAAGGGTCTGGAGTTTATTCCTCTAGACAAGCAGTCCCATAGGGAATCCCATCTTCTTCACATAGTAAATAGTTTAGCTTGTCCAGAGACGCACATATAAGGGTTCATCATAGGATGCTCAGAGCCTCCATGGTGGTTTTAGACTATTAGTGGGAGAAACTAAGACTCCTAAAAGAATGCTTCACGGTCTTCTGGAATGATGCTCATAAATGGCACACTTCGATCCACTACATTCTCCTCTCCCAAGAGAACTGTCCAGATTTTATACTAAAACTCAAATCAAAAGAAAACAGAATCATGCTTTCAAAGCCTAACAGCTCCCAAACACACAACAGCCACCCACAGAAACTATAGCAGATTTTACACATAATACATACAGAATTTATATTTGCAAGTGTTTGAACAGGAAAATTCAACAAAAGATAATCTAAGTGTTAGAGGGCCAAAATGGCCAAAATTTAATTTACCAAAAATAGTTTTCTTGCAAGCACAACTGGAAAAAGCCAGCTATAAAGTTACACAAATGGAATGGCAAACTAATTTCTTCATTTACTTATTTATTTATTTTGTATTTTTTTAAATTGGAGTTCGATTTGACAACATATAGCATATCACCCAGTGCTCATCCCATCAAGTGCCCCCCTCAGCGCCCATCATCCAGTCACCCCATCTCCCTGTCCACCTTCCCTTCCACTACCCCTTGTTTGTTTCCGAGTTAGGAGTCTCATGTTGTGTCACCCTCTCTGGTTTTTCCCACTCATTTTCTCTCCTTTCCCCTATAATCCCTTTCATTATTTTTTATATTCCCCGTATGAGTGAACCCATATAATGATTGTCCTTCTCCGATTGACTTACTTCACTCAGCATAATACTCTCCAGTTCCATCTACGTCGAAGCACGTGGTGGGCATTCGTCATTTCTAATAGCTGAGGAATAGTCCATTGTATACATAAACCACATCTTCTCTACCCATTCATCTTTCCGTGGACACTGAGGCTCCTTCCACAGTTTGGCTATTGTGGACATTGCTGCTGTAAACATTGGGGGGGGGGGGCAGATGTCTTGACTTTTCACTGTGTCTGTATCTTTGGGGTAAATCCCCAGCAGTGCAATTGCTGGGTCGTAGGGTAGCTCTATTTTTAACTCTTTGAGGAACCTCCACACACTTTTCCAGAGTGGCTGCACCAGTTCACCTTCCCACCAACAGTGCAAGAGGGTCCCCCTTTCTCCACATAATCACCAACATTTGTTGTTTCCTGTCTCGTTAATTTTCCCCATTCTCACTGGTGTGAGGTGGTATCTCATTGTGGTTTTGATTTGTATTTCCCTGATGGCAAGGGATGTGGAGCATTTTCTCATGTGCTTGTTGGCCATGTCTATGTTTTCCTCTGCAAAATTTCTATTAATGTCTTTTGCCCATTTCATGATTGGATTGTTTGTCTTTTTGCTGTTGAGTTTAATAAGTTCTTTCTAGATCTTGGATACTAGCCCTTTATCTGATAGGTCATTTGCAAATATCTTCTCCCATTCTGTAGGTTGTCTTTTAGTTTTGTTGACTGTTTCTTTTGCTGTACAGAAGCTTTTTATCTTGATGAAGTCCCAATAGTTCATTTTTGCTTTTGTTTCCCTTGCCTTTATAGATGTATCTTGCAAGAAGTTGCTGTGGCCAAGTTCAAAAAGGGTGTTGCCTGTGTTCTCCTCTAGGATTCTGATGGGATCTTGTCTCACATTTAGATCTTTCATCCATTTTGAGTTTATCTTTGTGTATGGTGAAAGAGAATGGTCTAGTTCCATACTTCTACACGTGGCTGTCCCATTTTCCCAGCACCATTTATTGAAGAGACTGTCCTTTTTCCAGCAGATAGTTGTTCTTGTTTCGTCAAATATTAGTTGACCATAGAGTTGAGGGTCCATTTCTGGGTTTTCTATTCTGTTCCATTGATCTATGTGTCTGTTTTTGTGCCAGTACCACACTGTCTTGATGATCACAGCTTTGTAGTACAACTTGAAATCCGGCATTGTGATGCCCCTGGCTCTGGTTTTTTCTTTTCTTTCTTTCTCTTTCTTTCTTTATTCATTTATTTGTGAAAGACAGACAGAGAGAGAGAGAGAGAGAGAGGCAGAGGCACAGGCAGAAACACAGGCAGAGGGAGAAGCAGGCTCCACACCGGAAGCCTGATGTGGGACTCGATCTTGGGTCTCCAGGATCACGCCCTGGGCCAAAGGCAGGCGCTAAACCACTGAGCAACCCCGGGATCCCCATGGTTTTCTTTTGCAATATTCCCCTGGCTATTTGGGGTCTTTTCTGATTCCATACAAATTTTAAGATTATTTGTTCCAAATCTGTGAAGGAAGTCGATGGTATTTTGATAGGGATTGCCTTGAATGTGTAAATTGCCCTGGGTAGCATAGACATTTTCACAATATTAATTCTTCCAATTCAAGAGCATGGAATACTTTTCCATCTCTTTGTGTCTTCCTCAATTTCTTTCAGAAGTGTTCTGTAGTTTTTAGGGTATAGATCCTTTACCTCTTTGGTTAGGTTTATTCCTAGGTATCTTATGCTTTTGGGTGCAATTGTAAACGGGATTGTGGGGCAGCCTGGGTGGCTCAGTGGTTTAGCACAATCTTCAGACCAGAGCCTGATCCTGGAGACATGGGAGCGAGTCCCATGTCGGGCTCCCTGCATGGAGCCTGCTTCTCCTTCTGCCTGTGTCTCTGCCTCTCTGTCTCTCTCATTAATGAATAAATAAAATCTTTAAAAAAAAAAACTTGACTTAAAAAAAAAGTAAATGGGATTGACTCTTTAATTTCTCTTTCTTCAGTCTCATTGTTAGTATATCGAAATGCCACTGATTTCTGGGTATCGATTTTGTATCCTGCCACACTGCTGAATTGCTGTATGAACTCTAGCAATCTTGGGGTAGAGTCTTTTGGGTTTTCTATGTACAGTATCGTGTCTTCGCAGATGAGAGGGAGAGGGAGAGTTTGACTTCTTCTTTGTCAATTTGAATGCTTTTTATTTCTTCTTGTTGTCTTATTGCTGAGGCTAGGACTTCTAGTACTATGTTGAATAGCAGTGGTGAGAGTGGACATCCCTGTTGTGTTCCTGATCCTAGGGGAAAGGCTCTCAATGTTTTCCCCATTGAGAATGATATTTGCTGTGGGCTTTTCATAGATGGCGTTTAAGATGTTGAGGAATATTCTCTCTATCCCTACACTCTGAAGAGCTTTGATCAGGAATGGATGCTGTATTTTGTCAAATGCTTTCTCTGCATCTATTGAGAGGATCATATGGTTCTTGTTTTTTTTTCTCTTGTTGATGTGATCTATCACGTTGATTATTTTAGGAGTGCTGAAACACCCTTGCAGCCCAGGGATAAATCCCACTTGGTCATGGTGAATAATCTTCTTAATGTACTGTTGGATCCTAGTGGTATCTTGTTGAGAATTTTTACATCTGAGGATTGCTACCTCAGCTTTCTTTTGAGGACCATTTGAATGGTAAATGGTTCTCCAACCTTTCATTTTCAGGCTCGAGGTGTCCTTAGGACTAAAATGAATCTCTTGTAGACAGCAAATAGATGGGTCTTGTTTTATCCAGTCTGAAACCCTGTGTCTTTTGATGGGATCATTTAGCCCATTCACATTCAGAGTAACTACTGAAAGATATGAATTTAGTGTCATCGTAATACCTATTCAGTCCCAGTTTTTGTGGATTATTTCTTTGGGTTTCTTCTTTCTTTTACAGGGTCCCCCTTAATATTACTTGCAGAGCTGGTTTGGTGGTCACATATTCTTTCAGTTTCTGCCTATCTTGGAAGCTCTTTATCTCTCCTTCTATTCTGAATGAGAGCCTTGCTGGATAGAGTATTCTTGGCTGCCTGTTCTCATTTAGGCGCCTGAATACATCCTGCCAGCCCGTTCTGGCCTGCCAGATCTCTGTAGAGAGGTCTGCTGTTAATCTAATATTTCTCCCCATATAAGTTAAGAATCTCTTATCTCTTGCTGCTTTAAGGATTTTCTCTTTATCTTTGGAATTTGCAAGTTTCACTATTAAATGTCAAGGTGTTGAATGGTTTTTATTGATTTTGGGGGGGACCTCTCCATCTCCTGGATCTCAATACCTGTTTCCCTCCCCAAGTTAGAGAAGTTCTCAGCTATGATTTGTTCAAATATGCTTTCTGGAACCCCAATAATATGTAAATTCTTCCTTTTGAGGCTATCATTTATTTCCCTTAACCTTTCCTTATGGTCTTTTGCCTTTCTCTTCTTTACTCAGCTTCCTTCCTTGACATCAACTTGTCTTCTATGTCAGTCACTCTTTCTTCCACCTCATTAACCGTCATCGTTAGGACTTCCAGTTTGGATTGCATCTCATTTAATTGATGTTTAATTTCGGCCTAATTAGATCTAAATTCGGCAGTCATGAAGTCTTTTGAATCCTTTATACTTTTTTTCAGAGCCACCGGTAGCTTTCTAATTGTGCTTCTGAATTGGCTTTCTGACATCAAATTGTAATCCATATTCTATAACTCTGTGGCAGAGAGTAGTGTTTCTGATTTTTTCTTTTGTGGTGAGTTCTTCCTTCTAGTGATTTTGCTCAGTGCAGAGTGATTGTATGAGTGGGATGAGTCAAGAATATCAACCATGACCTAAGTAAATTTCACCGGAGATGATTCTTGCTAGAAGAAAAATGCTTCTCTTTCTTCCAGACATTCTCTCTTTAAATCTCAGGTCAAATTCATAGGTGTTCAGGATGATTTGAAAGTTATCTTACCTAGATAAGTTGTCTTACCTAGGTAAGTTGGTGGAGCCAGATGAGTTGAGGACCCCCTACTCTTCTGCCATCTTGCCCTGCCAGACTCAGGAAACTAAGTTAAAAATTTTAGAATCTACTGCTAAACTGATGAAAACTTTGGAAATGCCAGCTACTAGCTTTTCCCCACCTTTAGACCACTCTGGTCCTTTATATTCCCTTCTTCCTGAATTCCTCTGTCCTGAGGTATCTGCTTGGCCTCTACCTCCTTTCCCAAAGGAAGAAGCCCCCAAAATTTAAGGAATTAATAGAGAGGGACTAACAATTATTCCAGTCCCTGTTAAGGAAAAACCTGTGTTAGGGAGAGGTGAGGCAGCATTTACTTTCACCCCGCTGGATCAGAACAGAGCTTAAATATTTACCTAAATATTTCCTGGACCCTTTACAAGATCCCACAGGTATTGCTTGAGAATTCGATTTAACTGTTAGAGTATATGAACCTGGATATTCTGACCTATACCAGTCTGTACATGTGCTTATAGCTAAGAGTAAAACAAAGGAATGAATAAATAAGGCAGAATGGAAAGCACCAACGGATTTCCTGATACATGAGGCCTTGAAAAGTACAGAATTGCCATCCCTGAGGTTTTCCCTTAAAATTCAACAATATAAACAAAAACCTGGAGAAACCATTTTTTACTATTTTGAAAAATTCAAAAAATCATTTAAACAGCACTTTGGAATAACTCCTGAGAGTTTACAAAATCGACAGAATGATCCGCTCTTCAATGTGTCATTTCTAGAAGGTCTAGATGAAGAATTGGCTTTATTAGTAAAGCAATATTACATAGGATGGGCAACAATACCTCCTAAAGTACTTATTACCCTTGTGGATCAACTTTCTTAAAAAAAAGTTATTTAGCCATTTATTTGAGAGAAAGAGAGAAAAAGAGAGAGCACACACAGGGGAGGAGCAGATGAAGAGGGAGAGAGAGAACCCCAAGCAGACTCCCCGCTGGGGGTGGAGGCCTACACAGGGCTCAATCCCACGACCCTGAGATTACGACCTGAGCCAAAAC
Source organism: Canis lupus dingo (assembly GCF_003254725.2). Taxonomy (NCBI): domain Eukaryota; kingdom Metazoa; phylum Chordata; class Mammalia; order Carnivora; family Canidae; genus Canis; species Canis lupus. The sequence goes on along the minus strand of NC_064248.1, from coordinate 32,068,900 downwards.
CAAGAGTTGGACATTCAACTAACTAAGCCACTGAGGTGCCCTGGGGATCACCTTTCTAAGTCTTTACAAAAGAAAGAAAAGGAAAAAGAACCTTAAGTTATGAATTTACAATTACAACAGCTTAATGGTCCCACGAAGATGCCTTTCCAAAATCCCAAAGGCTTGAGAAGATGGGCTCTGCTGCCATTGCAAACAAAAACAAAAACAAAAACCCCTGAGCATTTCAAGCAAGACTGTCACAGGTTTAAGTGGGACACTGAGAATAATAAAATCAAAAAGACTAGGGATGCTCCTAATACCTTAGGAGAAGTCAACATCACTACTGGAGGGGACACTTCAAGGACCCGAACAGACACTTGGGTTACCTTATCTCTTCTCAGCCCTACTTTCTCACATTGCCCTCACCCTTGGAGTAAAAATTCAGTTCAAATGGTAGGGGTTTCAAATCTGACAATTTCAGCATTTGAATCAGAACCAATAACTTTCCATTTAGGAAATATGATGAAATCATGTCTTTGTGTAGTCTATGCCCCCAATTGTCTTATAGAGTGAGACCATTCAAACACATATAATGCTCAAACATTTCTCAAAAAGGTGAAATGATTTTAGATTTAGAAGGCACTGATGAAGACCACAATCTGGTTTCTGAAAACTTAATTATTACAAAACAAATAGACCAAACAATCCAACAGGAAGATAACCATTTATTATTATAAGTCCCCCACAAATTATGGTCTTCTTCTCCTTCTGATGCTGGAAAAGGTAATTTGGCAACTCCAAATTAGGTGACTGCCAATAATACTAAACCATGACCTAATATTTGACAACATCCACTCAAATCAGAACAAAATACCTCTGTAACGACATGGGAGAGCTTGGTTCTTGTCTCATGGAGGCAAAGAATTAATATTGCAGACAAAGGAGAGTGAGTAAAGCAAGAGAAGTTTATTAAGCAAATATACAGAGCAAGCTCTCAGAAGTGAGAGGGGACCCAACAGGGTTGCCACTGAGGGCTTGTAGGGTTGGTCTTTTATTGAAAGCTAACCAGGGAACCTAAGTCCTTTTTAACATTATTCATATCACCACTAAGGGCCAGTGACAACATCTTTAATGGTTCATGTCTTTGGGGTCTGGTTATTCTTTGTTGGTCAGTAATGACTGTCATAAAAAAGACACCCTCCCCACCCATACCTAGGGCAGGATGGTCTGGCTAGTTCCCTTATCTCTGGTTTCCCTACACCTCAGCATTTTTGGGATTTTTGCGAGCCTGATTCCATGGCCCCCTACCTAGCCCTGCCTAGCTCCGTTTGTCCCTATCTCAGTAATACTCCTTGATTTATTTTGTTAATGGGAGTACTTTTTTGTCATAATGCTACTGCTATATGGTGTAATACTGGCTTTGCAATTCACATTGCCTGATGCTAACAAAAACTATACTAATATTGATTTTGATGACTAAATATTTTGGGAGATAGAATTACAACCACTACAAGACGTACTACTATAGAAATTAGCTGGCCAGAAAATCGTTACAGATAGTAACAGAAAATTTATTTACCATTTTAGCCAATCAGCTCAAACAGATCACAAAGCACAAATAACTAGATGGAGGCAAACAGATACTCAAACTAGTCCAAGATCATCAAAATACATGTAACAAAATTTTTAGATGCTTCTATTTCTTATTTGTACCTACTCCCCACTGGTTGCTTCAAATGTTATTAATTGGGTTTTTACTATTATCTCTATATTTATGATTTAAATATGTTGCCAGGTAACCTGGGGACAGCCTGGGGCCCATGAGGCCTCGACAGAGCCCATCCCAAAGAGGTGACCAAAGGCTCTTGGTCTTGTCCCGAGACAGAATTCAAAAAGAGACACAATACTGCAGAGGAGGACACAGCAGGAAAGTACATGCTTGAGGTGTGAGAGCAGGAGCCCTCAAGAGAGGAGAGAAAACTGAATGCCCTGGGGATTGGATTGCTATCTCTTATGGACAGTTGTTATGTAAAGGGTGGAATATTCATTACTTAGGGTGAGGCTTTCTTGGAAGGGGTGTTTTTGTTCTTCCATATTTGGTCAGGGGTTTCCCGCCTACTTTGTCAGCTGTCTTGGGCCTGTCTGGTTTGATCCGGCTACTTGTGGCTTTGTTTGGAGTGCTGCCAGGACAGGCCTCTGAGTTTCCAGCTAGCCATGACTTCTTGGTTGGCTTCAAGGCATCCTGTGAGAACCTAACTGCCTCTACCATATGTTATCAAAAAACGCAATGGCAAAAACTCACCACAAAGCACACGTATGATGTTTGCATGACAATTCAATCTCACTGAAAATAAAAATAAATCAATTATAACATTCCTATGAAAGACTACACTGCTGACTCCCCAGTGTAGACTCCTGGGCAACTTACATTGGGCCTTGTGGTGAGAGTAAGATGGAGTCACCCATGTCAAGCAGTAACGTAGGTCAAAAAATGATGCAAGTGACCAAAGGAATCTCAGTGAAGACCACATTTTGCTGAAACTAGCACCAGCTAAGGACACAGTCCTCAGAACTGAGAACCAGCAGAACCAGAGAAGGTCTGCAAAGCCCAAAACTGATTAAATCCCTTTATAAAGGGAGGATTTATGCGGCAAACCATCCAACGTTCTAGGCACTGACCCTTTCACGTCTGACCACATAAAAAAGGCAACTGAAGGTTGTGCCCAGATGATCTCTAAACATAACAGAGATCCTCCATTGTAGGACCATAATAAGCAGCAAGTGCTGAGAGCAGACCTGGACCAGATCAGGGCTTCATCTTAGCTGGGTGCTCCCAGACTTGAAGTTTGGTTCATTAACTTCTTATCCCCCCACCCCCATGGCACCCACCCCATTCTATCTTATCTTTGTTGTGCAACTTGTCTTGTGCTTTGCTTTGTATGATGTGCAAGAAGCCAAGTTCAAACACACGGTAAAATATCACTGAGTTTGTAATCCTGAACCTGCTTTATAATTATGTTAACCTCTCTGTATGACCAAATAAAGCTAATGCTGTGAAAGGTACTATTTGTGTGTACCTTCGCAGATAGCATGCTCATGACACCTATCATCAAGGGATATGATGCAACCAGGGCAGATAAGATCCTTAGATCTTATCAAGGGACAAAATAATGATCATCAATGCTTTATATCAAAAGATTTTTTTAAAAGATTATATTTTTAATGAATTTTTGCACCCAACATGAGGCTTGAACTTAAAACCCCAAGATCAAGAGTCATAGGCTCTACTGACTTGAGCCAGCCAGGCGCCCCTCTGTTGAAAGATTATTGATCAGAAAGGAGGAAATGATGAGAGACAACCTTCTAAAGGCCTGATAAATAAGGGAAGCCATTTTATATCTAAGTCGACATAACTGTATATAAACTTTGTCTAAACTAAAAACCTGATTTATGGCTGGTCAAGCATGCATTGTTCATCTGCCTTGCAAATGAGTAGCCTAAGGGAAACATCATGTCCTTCAGATATTGATCAATGCCCCTAGTCCTTGCATTCTACAACATTAAAACTTGCAATTCCTGCTTACATGTTAATCTATAATTTTTTCGAACTTTTATAAGAATGAACCCTTGACATATTGATTTATGGCTCTTTACGTACAAAAAACACATAACCCCGTAAAAAATGTTCATTCTCTGGAGCACTTTCTTCCCTCTGAAGATCGTGTTTCCTGGGCAGCTGTCCTATACAGTTTCAAATAAAACTCTGTTTTCTTCTCAAATTAGAGTTCAAGTCAATTTGCATCAATACATCCTAATGTGGAAGGCGTGAGGTGGTATAAGAGAGGAAAGAATTTTCCTAGACCTTCTTAGGCCAGTCTCTGGCTGGATTTAAAAATTTGCTCAATGCAGATAGAAAGAGCAAAGAAATTGATGTAAAGTCTGTTTTACATGGCATGGGTGCCTTCATAGGGAAATGGGAACCCAAAGAAACAGACCTGAGCACCTTTATGTTGAGTACGTTTGATGAAGAATGGGCATCTTGGAGGGATAGGAAAGGTTAAGGAGCAGGAGGAAAGTATGATAAACCACGGACAGAAACTCAACGAGATCTGTTTGTTAGGATTCTTCTCTGCATCCCTCGAGTCAGCTCAGGATGTTCCCTTTCTCGAGGTAGCGGGGGAGGGCATCTCCCATAGGAAAGTGTGATGGCCTGTTTCAGAGAAGAAGGGCAGGAGGGGGAAGATCAGAGTGACCTTCCTGTTTCTGCCACTTTCTCAAACTCCTCCAGCTTAAAATATTCAATACACAAAGGTGCCATATTTTGGGGCAGCATGTCCTGAACTCCATTGGAGGCCGTCACCTTCCTGTCTTTCTTTATTAAGCAGAGAAAGTCTGATCACCTTTACCCTGTGGCTCCTGCTCGGTTCTTGCCTTTGCCTCAGCTCTCCCCAGACCTGATAAAGAAATGCACCTGAGGCAACTATTTGTGCAGAGAATTTGCCAAAGGGACAACTGAGGAGGAAATCCTACGCTTATTTCATCAGCGCGCCACACTGCAACAATTATTGTCACAGAGACTGCTATTAATCATGTTGTACAACAAATCACAAGAAAAGTGCCAGAATCTATTTTCTATGTATATATATATATATATATATATATATATATATATATATTTACACAATACACGAATGCAGAATACATTCCTGTAAAGTGTTTCTAAAAATATGCAAATGTGTAGGATTAAAAGATAAAGTCTCCTTTTTCCCCCTTCCTCCACCTGCCCCCCCACCTCTGCTTTCCCCTTCAGAGGAGACTCAGACTTTTTTTTTTTTTTTTTTGACTCAGACTTTTTTTATGCATAGCAAGAAACAAAGGCCCAAGTGGTCTGAGAGGTCCATCGAATCCTCTGGCTTCCTGGGTCTTTTGCCCCTCAAAGATGCACTTTGCCCTCCAATCAAGGCCCTCAGGTCATCAAAGGCTTCATGTGGTATGAAGATTCTTATTTATTTATAAGGAGCTTGACCTGAAAGTTGGACCTTGCCAGACACAAACCTCAACCCTTTGATCAATGACTTGCGATCTGTGGTGATAGGAAGGTGGGAGGGTGGGTCTAGTTAGGATTCTGGGCTTGTACAGAGGAACTGAGATGGATTAAAAGATATTAAGGATGCCCGTCCCCTGTCTCCCTTGTTTCTGGAAACCTTCCCAGCCAATCTCACATATTCCGGAGACTTCAATTACCACCTTCAGGATAATGACCCCAAAGCTCTGCCATGGAATCTGACCTTAGTCAAGAGTGATCCTCAAGAGATTTAGCAAGAGTGGCACCACCATCTACCCTACTGGTCCTAACAGAAGCCTGAGTGTCACACCCATCACCCTCTCCATGTCTCCCAATCAAATTGGCTGCCAAGCCCAGAGGCTTCTTCCTCCCTGACAGCTCTCACATCAGAGCTTCCCATCCAATGGGCCTGCACACTGGTATTGAGGCAGGAGACCTTGGTTCTATCTCACAGAGTTGAAGAATGAATCTCTAGGACAAAGGAGAGTGAGTAAAGCTGTATTAAGCAAGGATACAGAGAATGCTCTCAGAAGTGAGAGGGGACCCGACAGGGTTACCACTGAAAGTTTTCTGGCTGGAGATGATGGTCTTGAGATTCCTTGTGCCGTCTTAAGTGAATAACATATGGCTGGTTCTGAGTCTGGTCTCTGTGATTATTCTGTAGCCATCAAAGGAAGATACTCCCTAGCATTTTGGAGCCAGGTGGCCGGATCTACTTCTTTATCTCTGGTTTTGTTGCATCTCACTGTCCTTGAGATTTATGGGAGCCTGATTCTGGGGCCTCTTCTTATCTGTCCCTGCCGAGCTTTATCTGTCCCTTACTCAGTATCCCCCAGACTGGGTCAGGGTTACTGATGGAGCAGCTGGTGGGTGAGAGGCAGATTCCCAGGGCCAGCAGGGAAGCCTGCATCCATCTTGTTAGTACAGATGAAAGAATGAATACTAGAGCTCACATTGTGGTCCCCAGGCCTGGCCATACTTGCCAAGGAACACATAGGCCTAGGGTGATGGGGTTGCTTGCTTATCATTCAAAGGAATACATAGGAGGAATGCAACCTCACTAGCTTATGAGTAGTTAATCAGCACCACCCTAAAGATATAATCACCAGATATATCTAAAGAAATGTCTAACATACAGAACAAAGATATTTTTCAGATTCCAAGTCTCTTGAGATGGAACACAGTTCGAGGTAAGAGTTGAAGCCGTACTAAAAACTACGGAGTACCATTCGAGAACATGATCTCTTGGGCCTCCAATCAACAGCATCCGCCTTCTGGGAGACACCTGCCTCAAATTTTGCCTTTAAAAACCCTCACTTGGGGATCCCTGGGTGGCTCAGTGGTTTAGCGCTTGCCTTCCGTCCAGGGCGTGATCCCGGAGTTCCAGGATCGAGTCCCACATCGGGCTCCCTGAATGGAGCCTGCTTCTCCCTTTGCCTGTGTCTCTGCCTCTCTCTCTCTCTCTCTCTCTCTCTCATGAATGGATTAAAAATCTTTAAAAAAATAAAAAGAATAAAAACCCTCACTCATGCCCAGGGCACCTGGCTGGCTCAGTCAGTAGAATATGCGACTCTTGATCTCAGGGGTTGTAAGTCTGAGCCCCACGTTGGGTGGAGAGATTACTTCAAAATAAAATCTTAAAAAAATGAATAAATTAAAAACCCTCACTTGCGAGTCATCAAGGAATTTTAAGCCTTAGTTCCCCCTTCTCTTAGGGGGCACCATGCCAGTAAATACCTACTTTTCTTCACTGCAAAAGCACAGTGTCTGTTATTTATTGGCTAATTGTGTATTGGGTAGAGGAACTCTCCTTTGCTTTCATTACGGTGGCCTCAATCTGTGAGCTTGTGTCCGCAAGTACCCCAAACATACAGGATAAATATTAAATGATAAATCATTTTTCTCTGCATCCTGACACTTAAAAAGATGTGTCCTCTCTATCTCCACTGCTACCATGACTGTGGTCCCCACCATGTGACATTTCTGCTTCGGGCTGGCCATCACCCCATGCTCTACACCGGAGCTAGCGATCTGACCCTGACCCCGACAGCCACAGAATAAACTTCAAAATCTCAGGCCAGTAAATTGGGTTACAAGACTCTTCTTTACCCACTGACCTCCTTTTTTTCTCCCTACACACCGTCTTTCTTTCCCTACTTTCCAGGCAGGCCAAACTACAGTTCCATCAATCATCCCATAAAGGCAGTTTCAAAATCAAAATCCAAACTAGTCGTAACAACTAAAATTTCTTTCACAGTAAATTCACTTGCTACAAAGCCTGACTTTGGGCTACTTTGGTCTTAACTGTCATACACAGTGTGCCTATCTGTATATTTTTCTATGAATAAGTTAGTATTTTGCATTACTCATGTTAAAAAGAATACCATGGGCCCAATATGGAGTCATTTATGCTAGGGCACGTAACCAAATCGGAGCTTAATAACTAATCTAATTATACTTTCAATCTTCCCTAGAAATGTAGTCGTGACCAGTCAGTAAGGAATTTCCTGGTCAGAAACAGTAAGATTATCTGTCACATGGGCACTCTCTGTCCCCCAAAGAAAGCTGAGGTAATCAACTTACTAAGTCCCTTTTGTCCCTAAAAAAAAAGGTGACTTCCCTTGAAATAATCCCTTTTTTCTGGTTATAACATTCGTGTCCTGCCTTTTAAAAACCTTCCCTGGGATACCTGGGTGGCGCAGCGGTTTAGCGCCTGCCTTTGGCCCAGGGCGCGATCCTGGAGACCCGGGATCGAGTCCCACGTCGGGCTCCCGGTGCATGGAGCCTGCTTTTCCCTCTGCCTGTGTCTCTGTCTCTCTCTCTCTCTCTGTGACTATCATAAATAAATAAAAGTTAAAAAAAAAAGAAAAATAAATAAATAAAATCTTTAAAAATATAAAAATAAAAATAAAACCCTTCCCTTTCTGTAGCCCCTTGGAGCTCCCCTCTACTTGCTAGATGGGATGCTGACTGATTCAGGACTTGATTAATAAAGCAAATTAGAACCTTAAAATTTCAGTTGAATTTTTGTTAATACACACAGAGGATGTTATGAAAATATGGTATAAGTACCATATCAAAAATTCCAAATCCTAAAATTAAAAATCCTGAATTCTGAACTACAGCTCACCTTGAGGATTTTGAGTAAACGGGTGTGGGCCTGTAACAGATGTTAGAATTGGATGGGGCCCACAATACCCTTTTTATCTGGTTAACTGATAAGCTGCTATTGCTGGAGAACAAACCATCCTAAAGCTTAGAGGGTTGAAACAACAATCTTTTCTTTAGCTCACACATCTGCAGTTTGGTCGGGTTTCAGCAGAGAGCTTGGCTCTGTTTCAGACAGCATCGGCTGGCATGGGGTGGGGGGTGTTCCACAGGGACTGAAAGACCCATTTCTAGGATGGCTCACTCACATGGCTGGCAAGTGAGGCTGGCCCCTGGCTGAGAACTCAGCTGAGGCTGAGGGGTGGGGGCTTAGGGGCCCTCAGCTTCTTTCCACAGGAGCCTCTCCACCCACCTTTTCCACAGACTGCACTGCATGGGCTTCCTCACAGCATGGCAGTCGGGTTTTAAGAAAGTGTTTGAGGGACAGGAAATAGAAGCCACTCATTTCAAAAGCTGGGCCCAGAAATTGGCACAGCATCACTTCCACCTTATTCTGGTGATCAAGGAATATAAGGTACACACTGGCTGGCTGGTTTGTGCAAGCACACCCTGAGGGCCCCTGTCAATCACTATCTTGAAAATGTACAGATCCCATCCTTCCTCTATATTCCTATCAAACAGGATATGTAGAAAAACATGATCAGCATTCAAGGTCAGGGACTCCAGGGGTGGCCAACCTGGTACAGCTTCTTTGTAACAAAGAATGCTTGTACGGCAGGCCTTCCTCTCCTTGGAGCTGCTGCTGGCCACAGGTAGTTGCTGAGCCAGTTGCTGCAGCATAAAAACTGCTGGTGTAGATCCCAGCAGCGGATGTTATGTCAAGTCTGCTGCTTCTGGGCCTCCTGTAGGTAAGTAAGTTCCCCCAATAAATCACTGTCTCCATCACCATCTCCAGGACATTTTTTTGGTCTCACTCAGTCTTCACACACCCAAGGTATACAGTCTGCAAGAGTGTGGCTGCACAGTAGTCACAGGTCTTCAGGTGAGGAGTGTCACAGAATTTTGGAATCTTGGTTTAAATGGCCACACTACCCCTCCTCATTCTTCCACGAGCTGCTCCAACAGCATCAAGTATGAGACGTCTCTAGCACTCTTGAAAAAGAACAAAGCACCCCTCCTCTGTATTTGCCTACAGTGCTCAGAGAATTTCCTTTTTCACATCAACTTTAATGAGGTATAATTTACATACAATAAAATGCCCCTATTGTAAGTCTACAGTTTGATGGGTTTTGACAAATTGTATACACCTGCGTAAGCACTACCACAATCAAGATACAGATATTTTCATTACCCTAAAAAGTCCCCTCGAGCCCTATAGATTTCTTAAAGAGCTCTGTCAAGGCTCTCCTTGGTTTTGTTTGTTTGTCTCTGGCTAGGAAATATCAAAGAAAAACTGATTAGAAACCACTCTTCTGAATCCGGAAGTACATATAACCATGTATTTGTCAGCTACGGATAGCCACAAAAGTTTGGTAGTTCTGAGTGTTGCTATACTTTGCTCAAAGAGGAGTTAGGTAGAGTGAACAATGACAAATGAGCCCTACTTCTGCGGGCTCATATAAGTTAGATCTGATGATCTCTGGTTAAGGTACTCCAATGGTTTCCTATTGCCTTGAAAATGAAATCTAACCACCTTGTCCCAAATGATGCCACTGTGATCTGGCCTGTAGGAGTCACTATGCTTTGGTCATCTGGCCTTTTTCCAGGTACTCTAAATGTACCATGTACCCCTAGGCCTTTGCATTAGTTGTTTCCCCTTCTTGTCTGTCAGATATCTCTTTGAACGTTACCTCCTCAGAGAGGCTACCCCTGAATTCCTGATCCAAATACATTCCCTTGCATATCACCAAACCAAAAATTCCATATTTGAACAGGGAACACAGAAAGATCTAGATTTCATATCTTCTATCTAGAGTGTTCCTCTACTGTTTTGGCTGTGAGCTCTGTATCTTAGGACTAAGCACCCCTGGTGGCACTCTATTAGTGAAATTGAACTTGTGACACATCATGTGATCATAGCATTGATCAGACTATATTAAAGTTATTGATTTACTTGTCCACCTTAATTTCAGATGGCAAATCCCTTGAGGACATGGACTGGGTCCTGCTCATCGTGCCCTTGCATACATTAAATATGTGTTAAATGACTGAAGGAATAAATGAATAAAAACCCTGTAATTACAGATCTGACCAGTACAGTGTGCGAAGCCACTGTCACTGGTTGAGACTTTGAATTATGTCCTAACAAGAATATTTATAATTCTCCTGGCCTCCTACTCTAGTTGCTACAAGGTTATTTTATGTGTCACTTTGACTAGGCTAAGGATGCCCAGATAGCTGGTATGACAAATACATTTTTTTTGTCTCCTAATATCCAATTTGTGGCCCCTTATTCAGATACCTACACATATATACACAATACCACCAAGCTCTTTTACAAGGTGGTAGTACCATTTTACATTCCTGCTAGCAGTGTATAAGAATCCAGTTGCTGTATATCCTCACCAACACTCAGTGTGGTGAGTCTTTCAAATTTTTGCCATTCTATAGGGTGCATGATGACATCTTATCATGGTTTTATATGACATTTCCAATTATGTTGAGTGCTTTTACATGTTTTCATAGGTGATCCCTAGATGAAGTATAACAAGTTAACTTCAAAGACAAAAAAATAAATAAGCGAAAAAAATCACAAAAGAACACAAGCTTTTGAGAGAAAGAGAACTCTCACACATTCTTGGTAGGAATGCAAAATTGTACAACCACTATGGAAAACAGTATGGAGGTTCCTTTAAAAAAGTTAAAAGCCAGAACTACCATAGGATACAGCAATTCCACTTCTATTTATCAGAAGAAAACAAAAACACTAACTTGAAAAGTTATATGCACATTTATGTACATTGAAGCATTATTTACAATAACCAAGATATGGAAGTGACTGAAGTATCCATTAATAGATGAATGGGGAAAGGAGATGTGAATGTATATATATAAAATGTAATATTACTCAACCATAAAAAAGAATAGAATTTTGCCATGGGTGACAACATGGATGGACCTAGAGGGTATTATGCTAAGTGAAATCAGTCAGAGAAAGACAAATACTGTATGACTTCACTCATATATGTAATGGTCTAAAAAACAAAACAACACACACACACACACAAAGAAACAGACTCATAGAGAACAATCTAGAGGTATAGAGAACAATCTGATGATCACCAGAGGGAAATGGGGTAGGGGCATGAGCAAAATAGGGGAAGGGGGTTAAAAGATACAAATGTTCAGTTATGTTAACATTAAAAATTAAAAAAATGAAAGCAAATGTTCAGTTATAAAATAAATAAGATACACAATATAATGTTTGGCATAGGAAAGATAATTATATGTGACAACTTTGTATGATGACAGATGGTAGCTAGATTTATCTGGTGATCACTTGGAAAACACACACACACAAGAATACAACTTGTGCTCTGAAACTTCTAAACAATGACCTTAAAGGCCACATGCCTCTGCTAGGTAACTTTGTCCACTTCCTGAAGTTGAAAGGTGTAGTGAACACCTTCCTGTTCCCCAACTCCTAGAGATGAATATGCAATTTCTATCACGCAGTTAGCAAATACACTAGAACCACAGTCCTATATCCAAAATGCCTAACAAAATGGAACCAGATGTAGAGCAAACAACCTGTCATTCTTGCCCGGCTGCCCTCAGCATCATCATATAGATCAAGACTCCAGAGCAATATCTAGAGCTCATCCCACTGATGTGGATATTGTGCAAGTATTTCACTTGGAAATATTTATGGACTGTAAGTGAAATTACTGTGTTAACTATATATTGTCATATACTAAATATATTTCAGAAACTACTATATTTTCTTAAAAGAATCTTAAGTGTTAATTTTTTTCTCAGGTGTTTCTTCCATCTAATCAGCTGAAGATACTTGTGATTTTTTTTAATATGTATTTATTTGGTGGGGGGGGCAACTGGTTGGCTCAGTCATTTGAGCATCTGCCTTTGGCTCAGGTCATGATCTCAGGGTCCTGGCATCAAGCCCCATTTTGGGCTCCCTGCTCAGTGGGGAGTCTCCTTCTCCCATTCCTCTTTACCGCCTGCTTGTATGTGTGCTTGCTCTGTCTCTCTCTCAAATAAATAAATAAAATATTTTAAAAAAATAAATAAATAAAAATTAAAAATAAATATTTATTCATTTGGGGCACCTGGGTGGCTCAGCTGGTTGAGTATCTGCCTTCCACTGCCATCCACTCCAGTCCTAACCCTAGCAGGGCGTCTGCTTTTCCCACTTCCTCTGCCCCTACCCTTGCATGTGCACGTTCTCTCTCTCACTCACTCACTGTCTCTCAAAACTTTTTAAAAAAGATTTATTTAGAGAGTGCACACAAGCAGGGGGAGGGACCAAGGGGGAGAGAATCTCAAGCAGACTTCACACTGAGCATGGAAGCTGATGTGGGGCCTGATCTCATGACTCTGAGATCATACCCAAGCTGAAATCAAGAGTTGGCCACTCAACTGACTGAGCCACCAAGGCACCCTGCCTGCGAATTCTTAAGAAAGATTTCAAACTTCTTCAAAGAAGCTTTGACCAGATTCACAGGAGAGGATATTTTTGTTAGAGTTAAGTTATGAAAGGAGAAATAGCTCCAAATCAATTAAAAACAAAACAAAATAGGAATTAAAACAGATTGGATCTTGACAGGAACTCCATGGCTGTGAAATGATGTGGGTTTTGGACAAACACAAACTTGAGGCAGGAACTCGTGACATGAAGCAAGCCATGGCATGTGACAAACTTGTTCTGTAATCAAACTCGGTACATGCCTCATCTGAATGTATTCTTTGAGAGCAATTGTTTCTTCCTGCCACAAGAACAGGACCCTTGTTCAGTTTGGGTCCAGACACATCTGGCAGGAACAGAGCCATCAGTGACTTGCAACTGTTGTGAGCTGAACTGTATTCCCCCAAAAAGATAAAGCTTAGTCCCCAGTACCTGTGAGTGGGATCTTATTTGGAAAAGAGTCTTTGTAGGTACAAAGTTAAAATGAGAATGTACTAGAAATGGCCTTCAATCTAATTTGACTGGTGTCATCATAAGAAGAAAGAACATGGGGTGCCTGGGTGGCTTAATCAGTTAAGCATCTGTCTTTAGCTCATGTCATGATCTCAGGATCCTGGAAGAGTCCCACATCAGGCTCAGCAGGGAGCCTGCTTCTTCCTCTCCGTCTGCCTGCTACTCCTCTTGCTTGTGCTCTCTCCTCTCTATCAAATGAATAAATAAAAATCTTAAAAAAAAAAAAAAGAACAAGAAGAAGAGGAAGAGGAGAGAACACACAGGAGGTGCCTGGGTGGGTCAGTCAGTTAAGCATCTGACTCTTGGTTTCAGCTCAGGTCATGATCTCCTGGGTGGTAAGATCAAGCCCCACATAGTGGGCAGTATGCTTGAGATTCTCTCTCCCTGTCTCTCTGCCCCCACCCCTACTTGCCCACATTCTCTATTTCTAAGTAAATAAACCTTAAAAAAAAAAGAGAGAGAGAACACAGAGACATACATGGAAGAAGGCCATGTGACAATGCAGCCAGAGATCCAAGTGATACAGCTACAGCTTAGAACTCCAAGGACTGTTGGCAACCACTAGAAGCTAGGAAAGTATCTCCAGAAGACACCAACACTCCCAACACCTTGGTTTTGGAACTCTGGCCTCCAGAACTGTGAGAGGATAAATTTGTTGGTTAGCCACCCAGTTTGTGGTACTTTGTTATAGCAGCTCTGGGAAACTAATCTACTAGCCAGTGCAAACATGAGCAAGTGAGTGATTAGCCTTTGTTGCTGACATCACTGAGATGTTGGTGTCATGTTTGTTAAAAGTTAACATAGAAAACTGAAAAACACAGGAAAGAAAGTACACAAACCCTATCAACAGTCTTAAGCACTTGAGACTCTGAGGTGTCCTGCTAGGTCCTATGTGTGTATATACAGAACTAAGCAAATGTTTTTATTGAGTTAAGATTATACAGTATGCATCATACATTTTTACATATCACAATCATGAATATTTACCAATACAAAGTCCAAAAACCATGAGTATTTTGATAGCCAATGGTTTACTACACCAACTGAATCAGGAAAAAAAAAAAGGAAAGGATAAAAGAAATCCTGCCTTTTCTGGTGTGATGGCTAATTTTATGTGTTAACTTGACTGTTGGGATGCCTGGGTGGCTCAGCGGTTGAGCATCTGCCTTTAGGCCCAGGGTGTGATCCTGGAGACCCAGGATCGAGTCCCACATCGGGCTCCCTGTGTGGAGCCTGCCTCTCCCTCTGCCTGTCTCTGCCTCTCTTTCTGTGTGTGTGTCTCTCATAAATAAATAAAATATTAAAAAAAAAAAACTTGACTGGTAATAGAGTACCCAGATTGAACATTACTTCTAGGTGTTTATAGAACCAATTCCAATCATTCAATCAATCAATCAGTTCTGGTTATGTTCCTCTAGAATAATACTACTACCAATAGTAATAATTAGTAATTTCCTAATACACTTGGGAACAAAAATTTCATAAAAGACAAGAAAAAAAAATGTCAACGGGCCTCTATTCTCCAAAGAAGACATACAGATGGCTAACAGACACATGAAAAGATGCGATCCTCGTAACCACTTACCATCAGGGAAATGTAAATAAAAACTAAAATTAGATGTCACCTTATACCTGTCAGAATGGCTAAAATCAACAACACAAGAAACAACTTGTTGGCAAGGATGTGGAGAAGAAGGAACCCTCACGCGCCATTGGTGGGAATGCAAAATGGTGCAGCCACTGTGGAAAACAGTATGGAGGTTCCTCAAAAAGTTAATTTAAAAATAGAAATACCCTAAGATCCAGCAATCGCACTCCTGTGTGTTTAGCCAAAAAATACAAAAACACTCATTCAAAAGGATATGTGCACCTCTATATTTATAGCAGCATTATTTACAATAGCCGAGATACAGAAGTAGCTCAAATGTCCATCAACTGATGAATGGGTAAAGAAGATGTGGTATAAATAAATATACAATGGAATATTATTCAGTCATAAAAAAGAATGAAATCTTGCCATTTGCAACACACATGGATAGAGCTAGAAAGTATAATGCTAGGTGAAATAAGCCAATCAGAAAAAAACAAATACCATATGATTTCACTCATCTGTGGAATTTAAGAAACAAAACAAAATGAGCAAAGGGGAAAAAGAGAGAGAAACAAAATGAGAAACAGACTCTCAACTATGGAGAACAAACTGATGGTTACTAGAGAGGGTGAGCAGAGGGATAGGTGAAATAGGTGATGGGGATTAAGCAGTTCACTTATCATGATGAGCACTGAGTAATTTATGGAAGGGTTGAATCACTATATTGTACCCTGAAACTAATATAACACTATATGTTAACTAACTGGAATTAAAATTAAAACTTTAAAAAATGGGAACAGGTCTCCAGATAAGGATATTGACAGAATTACAAAGAAAATACTGCATTCCCTATGCTCAGTATTAAGTGAGATGTAAAGCAATAGAGTAGAATGATTTTAAGAGAATTAATTATCAGATTTTTAAAAAATTTATTAAGGCCCCCAGCCCCGCTCCAGATATTTTTTAAAAATATTGTCCAGAAGCTATGTTTCCATTGAATTATTTAACAGTATATTTCTACGGTATAACCAAAGGAGTTATATATGTGCAGTAATAGTTATCATCAAAGTGTAAATAGGATGTACATGTATGCCTACATCCCTCCCTGCCACTGACCTCCTGTACAAGTCCTGGCATTCACTGCCTAGAGGTAGCTCCACAGTTCCCACGTCCAAGATACTTCTTTTCTAGTTACTATTTTTTAAGTTATTTACACAGTCGTTAATTCACTACCTCTTCTTTTTATCATACATTTTCACCTCAAGACATCCAAAAAGCTTCGAAGTTGCAAAATAAAGACTGAGCTTTGTCCCCAGTAAACAGAGGCACCTTATAAAAAATTCACATGGAGAACTATGGACATAATCCCAAACTGTCCTCCAGGTGTGGAGACAATAGCAAAGGGCCCCTCTCGGCCCCCTTCCTTTTCGCCCTCTCCTACCACTGCAATGACTCAAGTTCAGAAACTCATCTAACACCAAGGGGTGGATGAACCAAAAATCCAATTTGGTGACTCCACTTTCGTCACTTACTTTCTTTAACAGCTAAAAAGACTAGGCATTGTAAAATTTGAACGTGTTGATCCTTTACATATACTATATACACCACAAATTAAAACAGAATGCACAGAACACAAAAGGATGACGGTTCCTCTTGTCTAACTATAAGCAGACTGGCATTGAGCCCTTGGCACTTCCTTCTCTTCCCTCTTCCCCGAACCAGCACGAACACAATGTGTTCTGCTCAGAGAGGTAGTCTGACCGTTCCATTTCCAAAATATACCACTTTGTGTGAATTTTAACAAAAGGATATTTATAAAATGTGTTATTTCGCTACCTCTGCTTTTAACGTACTTTATGTACTTCCAACCATCTAGAAGAGCTAATATGTTTCAAATAGGGACTTAAGTCTGCCCACTGTGTACACAGCAGTGTAGAATCAACTACACTACTGTGACAATAGTTATATCTGAAGGTGACTTCTGATTAGGGACGTTATAGCCCGGAATCCTTTGATTCCTTTTCTCCAAAAACGACCCACTGAACACGATGTGGTTTTATAATACCATTCCCAAAACCATTTCAGAAGACCATCTTTCTATGGACCCCTAACAACACAAAGTGAATAAAATCTGTTAGGTTACTAACTTTATGGTGGTCTCTGTTGGGGAAACAGAATTACAAATAAAATCTCCTCCCAACCCAGAAATCCTCTCCACCAAAAGTTTTTGAGAAAGAAAACAGCTTTATGACTGAATACGGATTAACCCAAGATGTGATGCTCATCACAGACAATCCACGGAGAGTCTAAAAAGACAGGAAGAAATCTCACCCTGTCTTCCTGGCAACACTTCTCACACCAACCAGATACAACCCATGACTTACATGTTCTAAAGATAAGTGATAATTATGCTCAAGTAAGAGGACCTGACAGCACCATTTGTCACACATAGTCCATCCTAGATTCACCTGGTAAATGAGGTGGCCATCTGGGTGTGCTAATTGGCTTTATCCAGAGGAAAAATAAACTTATTTCGAGCATTTATGACAGAAGGTAGTTTTGCAACTTGGTAGGCGCCCACTGAAGCTAGGCTCCTACCCTCCCACAGAAGCTGGGAGATATGGTGTGAGATCATAGAAAATATATATATTGGTCTCTGCCCCCAGTTCCTGGTACTGAGCTCCTGAAATCCTTTCGTTTCCTAAGTGATAAGAGCACTAGGAACATCTCCTGTTCTAATATTTGTCTTTAACTCTGTCCCTGACACAGAGCTTCTAAAACCCTTGTAAATTCCTAAGTGACTCTGGGTGGCCTCCTGGAGGGCTCTTGCTTGGGGGCTGGTCACCAGAAAGATGAAGCCAAGAGCAGAAGATTGGAAGTCTCAGCCCTATTCCCTATCCAACAGAGGAAATGGAGTTAATCATTGATCATGCCTATGTGAGACAGCCTCCTTGAAATCCCAATAGTGGGGACTTTGGGGAACTTCCAGATTGGCAAACATATCCATATACAGGGAGGGTAACGCAACCCAACTCATGGAGGCAAAAGCTCCTGCTCTTGGGACCCTCCCAGATCTGGTCCTATGTATTTCTTCACCCAGCTATTCAACTGTATCCTTTATCGTATCCTTCAATAAACTGGTAAACATAAGTACAGTAATCCCCCCCTTACCTGCAGGATATATATTCTGAGACCCCCCCACTGGATGCCTGAAACTCAGATAGTATCAAACCCTAAATATATTATGCTTTTTTCCTATACACATACACACTTATGATAAAGTTTAATTTATATATTAGGCACAGTAAGAGATGAACAACAATAACTAATAATAACATAGGACAATTATACCAGTAACTGTAATAAAAGTTACGTGAATGTGGTCTCTCTCTCAAAATACCTTAATGTACTGTATTTGCCCTTTTTCTTGGATGACATGAGGGGATAAAATGCCTACATGAGGAGATGAAGTAAGGGGGATGACTGTTGGCATTGTGATGTGCCCTTATGCTACTACTGACCTTCTGAGGATCCCTGAGAAGAAGGATCATCTGCTTCCCTACAGTGGTTGACTACTGGTCACTGAAACTGCTGAAAACCAAGCATTACTGAAAATGCTTCCCTGAATTTTGGGAGCTATTCTGGCAAATACTGGAACCTAAGAGAGAGGAGGTCATAGAAACCTCCGATTTGTGGCCAACTCACACAGGAGTTGTGGGTAACCTGGGGACCTGTCACTTACAGTTGGCATCTTAACTCAGAGGCGGTCTCATAGGACTGAACCCTTAACCTATGGGATCTAATGCTAACTCCAGGTAGACAGTGTCAGAATTGAGTTGAACTATAGGACACCTAACTGGTGTTACAGAATTACTTGGTGTGTGGGAAACCCCACAATTTGGTGACCAAAAAAAAAAAAAAAAAAAGAAAGAAAAAAATTTGGTGACCAGAAGTGTCATAAGAGAAGCATTCTGCATGAAAGTAAAGGAAACGAACAGAGAGAGAGAGTTGGAGGGTTTTCTGATACATATGGGCTACCACCCTTGATGGTTGCTTTTCAGAGATGGTTTCCAGGCCCTTGAAGAAGATAATCCTGGATGTACACACACTACAGCAAAGTTAAATGGAATGTATGTTACACACTGGGCAGTGTGTTACATGAAATCTTCTGGTATATGCCAGCAAAACACATCTTGCAATTTCTTTTCTCCCAAGACCCTCAACCCAAAACACAAGCCCCAAGAATCTACTGTTCACAGAGATAGTTTGACAATCCCATTTGCAAGAGATGATATATCTCTCATCAATTTTTAAAAACTGCTTATTGCAAAGCACCTGTGTGGCTCAGACACTTAAGCATCTGACTTCAGCTCAGGTCATGATCTCGGGGTCCTAGGATAGAGACCCATGTCTGCTTCCCTGCTCAGCGGGGAGTCTGCTTCTCCTGCCTCTCCCCCACCTCTCAACTGTGAGCTCTCTCTGTGTCAAATAAATAAATGAAATCTTTAAAAGAAAATAAAAAAACACTGCTTATTGTAGTAAAATATACATAACATTAAATTTACCATGTCTTAAAAAAAAAAAAAGGGAGTGGGGAGAGCCTGGCTGGTTCAGCCAGTGGAACATGCAACTCTTGATCTCAGGGTTGTAAGTTTGAGCCCCACACTGTGTATACACATTACTTAAAAATAAAATCTTTAAAATAATTGATCACATAAACATTTTAAAATCTCCAGTCCAGTGGCATAAAGTGAATTCACATTCTCATGCAACCATCACCAGCATCATCTCCGGAACTTTTTACCATCCCAAACTGAAATGCTGTACCCAGTCAACAAGAATTTCCATTAGCACAGTTCCCTCCAGCCCCTCATAACCACCATTCTACCTTCTATCTCTATGAATTTGATTATTCTAAATACTTCATATAAGTGGAATCATATAATATTCCCACCAATTTTCTTTTCCTTTTTTTTTTAAAGATTTTATTTACTTATTCATAAGAGACACACAGAGAGAGGCAGAGACGCAGGAAGAGGGAGAAGTAGGCTCCCTGCAGGGAGCCTGATGCAGAACTCGATTCCAGGACCCCGGGATCACGAACCTGAGCCCAAGGCAGACCCTCAAACGCTGAGCCACCCAGGCGTCCCATTCCCACCAATTTTCAAAAGCTATTTATAGGAGGGGAAAAGCTATTTAAAGGAGCTCCTTTGGTGGTTCAGTTGGTTAAGTGTCTGACTCTTGATTTTGGCTCAGATCTTGACCTCAAGGCTGTGAGTTCAAGCCCTGCATTGGGCTGTACACCTAACATGAAGCCTACCTAACAAATAAAGTAAATTTTTTAAAAAAGCTATTTACAGAACATTATTCTATCATTTCTAATTTTAGATCAAACACTTCTAAACATCCAGAAAGACTCGCTATTTCCAATAAGGACTGACTTATACACTACATATATACAGTACCGTTAAATAAAAGTGCACGCACTGAGCAATGGTTACAGCTGAGGTATCTTCTAAATGTGACCATTTGGGCCTTGAAATTCCTTCCTGACTTCCTTCTCTCCACCACAATTCAGTGGACAAGTACAAGCTTAGAGGTGGTTGAATAAATTCATATCCAAAAGTCATTTACAGAAAATAGGTTTCCCTGTACATTTCAACACAAACCGTACAAAATGTGCTAGTTTTTCTAAGTCTACTTTGCCATATTTTGGTGACCTCTTTACATCTAGAGACTAGATAGCATAAAATGAGGACTCATTTGTCTATTATACACCACTAGGTACACAGCAAAATAAGATGCACATAACATCCAAATACAGATTTGTCTGAAACTATCCAAATATGGACGTATTAGCATATCACTTTTTGTATTTCTTTTCCTCCTCAAAACTACTAAACAGGTATAGACAGTAGTATACTACTCACAGAGGTAGTTTAGCAATTAAATTTCTAAAAGGCAATATTTCCTATGAATTTTAGCACAAAGATACGTACATATTGATAGTTCACTACTTCTACTTTAAACATATGGCATTGGACACTGCAAAACATCTACACAGACTAGCTGTTTCACACAAGGACTACGTTTGTCCACTATATAGAGAGCAGTCCTGAGTAAATCGCACACATATAGCAACCTTTATAATCTAAAAGCATCTTCTACGTAATCTGAAAGTATCCTTTAGGTTCTGAGCTAGAACCCTTTATTCTTCTCTCTCCCCCCCACCAACCCAGTGTGTGGTACATGTTAGATGGCTGATTTGCACAAGCACACCCTGAATGCCCCTGTTAATCGCTATCTTGAGAATGTATGGATCCTGTGCTGTCTATATTCCCATCAAACAGAATATGTAGAAGAAAGTGTCATTCAGCTTTCAAGGTCAGGGGCTCTGGGGGTGGCTAACCCAGAGCATCTCCTTTGAAACAAAGAATGCCCAGATGGCAGGCCTTGATCTCACTGGAATGCTGGCCATGCAAGAAGGGAAAAGGCTACAGATAACTAACAAGGCTAATTGCTACACTATAAAACTTGCTACATGTAGATCTCAGCAGCAGATGTTTTTTCCAGTCAGATACTCCTGGTACCTAAGTTCCCCCAATACATGTATGTCTTCATTGCAGTCTCCAGGTCATTTCATAGGTCTTGTTGGGCCATCACCCACCCTTGACATAGACTCCAATGGAGTGTGGCTCTAAGTAGGCTATAAATGCTCAAATTCTCAGGAGACAGTCTTTCCTAGGAACTTTAACACAAAGCATACAAAATGTATTAGCCTAACATCTATATTCTAGTCATAAACTGCCAACCTCTTTAACATCCACAAAGACTAGATGCTGTAAACTAGGACTTGCTTGTCCATTACAGGCGCTGTTACACACACAGCAATGCAGAGCATAATGTTTGAACCAGAGGGATAATGGTTAATCCTAAGTATAAATACACTTGCATAGAGGCCTTTATATTTGCTTCGTCTGTCTTCTCCACCAAACTAGTGCCCAAACAATGTGTACTTAAGGAAGTGGTTTGGCCATTCCAAAACAAACAAGCGGTATTTCTTATTGTTAACCTTAACAACAACAACAACAACAACAAAAAAAAAAAAGAAAAGAAAAGAAAGAAAAAAGAAAAGAAAGCCCTAGCCAGTGATTTCAACAGCAAAATAGGTTTACTCAGGAATAGCAAAGAATTGCAATCCAGGACATGCATGCTACAGCAAAACCATGGGCAAATCTGAGCCAAAAAAGGAGAAGAACATTATTCCCTGGAGAAGAATGGGGAATTGGGAGGGATTGTTTTGAAGAAAGTCCACTGGAGAAAAGCAAGAATTCAGGGTGAGGACAGATTCTCATTGGCTGAGTGGCTGTGGCAGTCTATTGCTTATATAGGAGAGGCAATCACGTCTTTTCCTGTTGGGGCTTCTAATTGATGAGTCTTTCCTATTGACAATTCTTCCCCTCCAGTAATCGACCCAGAGTGGTACTGAAGCCAACATCCATCTTGTTAATTCAGATGAAAGAATGAACACTGGAGGCTAAATTGTCCCCAGGCACAGCTAGACTAGTTAAGGAACAAGCAGGCCTAGGTTCATGAGGCAGGCATGCTTGCTTAGGATTCAAGGAAACATGAAGGAATGCAACCCCACTAGTTTACCCATGTGTAGGTAATTAACTGGCACTACCCTAAAGATATAATCACCACATGTACCTAATAAAATTTCTTTTTTTTTTAAAGATTTTATTTATTTATTCATGAGAGACACGGAGAGAGCGAGAGAGGCAGAGACACAAAGGAGAAGCAGGCTCCATGCAGGGAGCCCGATGCAGGACTCGATCCCGGGACTTCAGGATCATGCCCTGGGCCGAAGGCAGGCACTAAACCGCTGAGCCACCCAGGGATCCCCCCCCTAATGAAATTTCTAACCTAATGGGCAAAGATATTTTTCAGATTCCAAGTTTCTTTTCCTTTATTATTTTTTAAATTTTTATTTTGAGAGAGAGAGAGATAGAAAGTGCAGGAAGGGTGGGGAGGGGCAGACAGATGGGGAGAGAACCTTAAGCAGACTCTGCACAGAATGCAGAGCGCGACTTGGGGCTCGGTTTCATGACCCTGAGATCATAACGTGGGCCAAAATCAAGTGTGGGATGCAAAACAGACTGAGCCACCCAGGTGCCCCCAGATTCCAAGCCTCTTGAGATAGAACAGACCTTTTTGTGACCAGATGAAGTGGCACCAGGAGTTACTAAGTAACATCTACTAACATGACTTTGTGGGCCTCCTATCAACATGGGACTCAGGAGACCATTGCCCTAAACTGTGCCTTTAAAATCAGGACTTCCTTCACTAAATCCTTCTTCTGGGTGGCACCACACCAATAAACAGCTTTCTACACTGCCAAAGCTCAGCGACAGTTTGGCTTTTTTATTGGCTTGCGGTGCATCAGGTTGACCAACCCTCCTTTTGTCCAGTTAGGGGATGAGCTCTCCTGTCTAGCTTCTTGCCTCCCTTTTAGTGAAGTTTCATTTTCATATTATACATTTGAACCAAAAAAATTTACGTAATGAATTATTGTACAAACTTCAGCCTTAACATATATCAGGCAGTTCTGGGCGTCTAAATAGAAAAGATAATTTAAGAAAAAGTACTAAGCACTGTCAACTGTACAAGGTGAGGAATAAAATATTACACACAGAACAATGGCTTTAATGTGATAGCATTTCCTGAATACAGCCGGCCTGACATAGAAGCTTCCTTTCTTTTTCCTCACACCCTTTGGCTTCACGTCCTCTAACCTGGGCGTGAACACAGAGGTGTGTAACACCTGACGTCGCTTCTAGAGGTCACCTAACAAGGCCTAGAGGTAGCAGAAACTTTCTTTTAAAAGGCTGGGGATGGGGCAGCCCATCCCAAGGGGTTTAGCACCTGCCTTCAGCCCAGGGCCTGATCCTGGAGAACCAGAATCAAGTCCCAAGTCGAACTCCCTGCATGGAGCCTGCTGCTCCCTCTGCCTGTGTCTCTGCCTCTCATAAATAAGTAAATAAGTAAATAAGTAAGTAAGTAAGTAAATAAATAAGGTGGAATAAATATTTTAAAAAAATAAAATAAAAAAATAAAAGGCTGGGGATGGGGGACAGGAGAGCCACTTTATCCTCTTTCGGGCACAGACCTTCTGTAATCAGCCAGCAGAGGCTCCCAAGGGGGGCAGCCCTGCCCACAGGCCCAGGGCGCTGCCTTCGGCCGCCACCTGCGGCCACCAACGGTTCCAGCTCCTGCTGCCATGTGGTCTGTGCACCTGCTGCTGGAAGGTCTCACCCACACGGTCTGGGATGGGGGTCATTAGCCTGATAGAGGTGGCCAGCTGGCGGCCCAGGCCCGCGCTCCCCTACCACTCTGCGTTCCTGAGTCTCTGGTCCACGTTCCCTGCCACTGACGACCACGTGTGTCCCTGGCGGCCCAACTGCGACCTGCCACCGCAGGTCCCTGGCGGTGGGATGGAGGGGTGGCCACCGCAGGCCTCGCATCTCCCCCTCATCCCGGTGCCTGTGCCCCCAAATGGGCATCCCTATTGTTCCTTTTTTAACTGCAGTGGAGCAAACACAATCCGCGGAAGTTGTTAGCACTGAATGACCTTGTGTTTCCACCCCACATTTTGGAGTCACTCTGGATTGGCAGGATCTGAGTCACTGCACTGGGGAAGTGAAAGGAAGCGAAGCTGGCATCCATGTGGTCAGAGCAGATGAAGGAATCAACACGCAAGGTCACACTGTCCCCAGGCTCGGCAGGGCCTGCCAAGGAACTTGTAGGGCTAGGTTCAGCAGATAGGAATGCTTGCATATTCAAAGAACATGTAGGAATGCAACCCCACGAGCTCAGGCCTATCAAAGCCCTTTAGGCAGCTTACCCACTTATAAGTAGCTCATCAGCACCACCCTAAAGATAGCATCAGCACAGTGTACCACTTTGACATTTTTAACCTAAAAAAACCAAAGCTATTTGTCAGATTCCAGGTCTCCTGTGATGGAACACACCTTCCTGCGACCAGATAAAGTGGTACCAAAAGTTATTAAGTAATATCTACTAACAGGATTTCAGGAGCTTCTCATCAATAGCATTTACCTTCTCAGGAGATCCATGCCCCAAATTATGCCCTTAAAAACTCTCACTTGCAAACTATGGGGGAGTTTGGGACTTTTAAGCATTTACTCCCATTCTCTTGGGTGATACCACGCCAATAAATGACCTTTCTTCACTTCAAAAGCTCAGTTGTCAATTATTATTGGTGTACTGAGCAACAGGAGGCAGTGGGGGTCAAGGAGGTTCTCATTTGGTTCAGTTACAGGAACACTATTTTGTGATGGCTAACTTTTTCTAGATTTTGGGTACTTTGGATTTTTTTTTTTCAAAGATTTTACTTATTCATGGAGACACACAGGGAGAGAGAGAGAGAGAGAGAGAGAGACAGAGACACAGGCAGAGGGAGAAGCAGGCTCCATGCAGGGAGCCTGATGTGGGACTCGATCCCATGACCCTGGGACCTCATCCCGAGCCAAAGGCAGATGCTTAACTGCTGAGCCACCCAGGCCTCCCAACTTTGGATTTTTTTCTGTTACTTGCAAAACAAATAAAATCTGCAAAACAGATAAAAATCTGTCTTCCTGGAACAACTTCCCTTTTAGAACACTTCCCTTTTTGAGCAACTTCCCATGAATCCATCATTTGGCAATTACTGTCAAAATCTGACATACAGAGAGCATTTAGCTGAAGACTTTTTTCACTCATAGGTCCTTAATTTCTAGAACTAGGAGGGCAAGACTGAAAAGATATTGATTATATGAGAAAAAAAGGAGGGCATCATTTCATGTCCTCTGATTAGCAATTGATTAAGTAAATTATGTCAACACAACAGCACACAGTACAGGTTTTAAGAATGAACTAGCTCTACACTGATGTGGAAAGAACATATTATATCTTGATTAATAAAAGGTAAGATGAGCCCATTCATGCAATAATAAAAACTCTAAATTTGTGTTTATGTATAGAAGTGTGTGCATGTAAATAGGAAAAAGTCTGGAAAGCATGTTAAGAAGGTTAGAGTAGGGATGTGGTTAAGCTCAGTTGTGAGTAAGGGATCTCAGGGGCACCTGGGTGGCTCAGTGGTCTGCCTTTGGCTCAGGTTGTGATCCCGAGGTTCTGGGATCAAGTCCCACTTTGGGTACCCCGCAGGGAGCCTGCTACTCCTTCTGCCTATGTCTCTGCCTCTCTCTCTGAGTCTCTTATGAATAAATAAATAAAAATCCTTAAAAATAAAAAAAGAAGAAGGGATTTCAATGTTGATTGTATAGAATGCTATATGCTTTGCATTTCATAAGGATGTATATGAATAATAACTGGGTACTTTTAAAAAATCAAAATCATATCATGTACTTGGGGTAGTTTTAAAATATGCCTCCAGGGGCACCTGGGTGACTCAGGTGGTCAAGCCTTTGACTCTTGATTTCAGCTCAGGTAATGAATGATCTCAGTCAGGGTTGCGAGATCAAGCCCCGTGTTGGCTCTGGCTCTGTGCTTGGGTGTGGAGCCTGCTTAGGATTCTCTCTCCTTCTGCCCCTCCACCTCCACCTCTCTCCCTTTTTCTCTCAAACAGACAAACAAAAAGAAACAAAACAAAACAAAACAAAACATGTCTACACATTCTAGAATATTCTTCCATTTAAGTGGTAAAATTTAATTCCCTTCCTCATGAATATCAGATGTTCCAGGTAACTTGTACTTTCCTGCATAGACCTGGAATCAACTATTTCTCCAAGAAGCTCTGGTTTCTTGCAGTGGGAAGTAATATATACAATGAACACTGGGAGAGTCAGTTGCCACTAGATTGGTCTTGTTTCTTGGCTTTTCTGTGGGGAAATTTAGAAATACATTATTTCTTTTTGTTTTCAAAAGAATTATAAATTCACAGTGTACAAAAAAGCTATTCGGATGAAGGTGCTTTTATGATGTAGATGAATAGACAATACCGCATTCTTTTTTCAATGGTATTTTTAAAGTTTAGTTGCTAAGGACACACCATCAAATAATTTTTTCTTGTGGTAATGAATCTTCTATTTTAGTTAGAAAGACAGAAACAATTATTCTCTCTTTTTCTAATATAGTTACTTGTCTCTGAATCATTCAAATTAAATTGAGCTGTTGCATAACCAAAATTAGTATCTTTTTTGGTCTAGCTAAATATTTTTAAAATAATATTTTTTGAGACGGAAAAGTAAAAAGAACAAAAGTATTCTACAATCCCGGCACTCAGAAGATTACTATTACTATTTTTAATAAAAATTATACATACACATGATAGACAGTACTTGTCAAAGTATTAACTATTTATGGATTGAAAGATTCAGTACTTTTAAGAGTCTCATGCTCTACCGACTGAGCTAGCCGGGCTGATTCAGTACTTTTAAGATGTCAATTCTCCCGTATTTGTCTATGTATTCAATATAGTCAAAATCAAAATCAGTGTACTTCTTTTTTTATATAAAGTAACAAGTGGATTTTATATTTTTATGGAAATGAGAAGGACCCAGGATAGGCAAGTGGTTTTGAAAAAGAAAAACAAACTTGGAGGATTTATACCCTCTAAATTTGAGACCTATTATAAGGCCATAGTAATCAAAACCATAGGATGCTGGCATGAGGATAAATATATAAATCAATAGGTACACATAGGGAGTCCAGAAACAGATCCATATACATATGGTCAATTGCATTTGATAAAGGTGCAGAGTAATTCAATGAGGGAATAGTGTTTTCAACAAATGTTACTAAAACAAGAAAAAACAGTATGAACAAAAGAATGACCCTTGATCCTAACCTCACACCATCTACAAAAATTAATGGAAAACTGATCTAGAACTAAATATAAAAACTATAGCTATGGGGTGCCTGGGTGGCTTAGTGGTTGAGCATCTGCCTTTGGCTCAGGGCATGATGCTGGGATGGAGTCCCTCATCGCGCTCCCTGCAGGGAGCCTGCTTCTCCTTCTGCCTATGTCTCTGCCTCTCTGTATCTCTCATAAATAAATAAAATAAAATCTTTTTTAATAAAGCTATAGCTATAAAATGTCTAAAAGAAAACATAGGGGATCCCTGGGTGGTGCAGTGGTTTGGCGCCTGCCTTTGGCCCAGGGCGCGATCCTGGAGACCCAGGATCGAATCCCACATCGGGCTCCCGGTGCATGGAGCCTGCTTCTCCCTCTGCCTGTGTCTCTGCCTCTCTCTCTCTCTGTGTGTGACTATCATAAATAAATAAAGAAAAAATAAAAATAAAAAATAAAAGAAAACATAGGAGTGTATCTTTGTAACCTTGATTGCCTGCATTCGGTGAACTATGGATGACTGACCATATCTGACCCACTACCCATTTTTGTAAATAAAATTTTATTGGAACACAGCCATGCTCATTCAATTATGTACTGCCTATAGCTGCTTTCACACTACAATAGCTGACTTGAGCAGTCGTAACAGAGATCATATGAACCACAAAGCCTAAAATATTTACTTTTTGGCCCTTAGAGAAAAACTTTTGCTGACCTTTAAAGTTAATGTATATTTATTATATATATTTAGCAGTTCCACTCCCAGGTAGGAAAAAGAAAAAAAACATATTCCCTGAAAGACTTAAACACAAATGTTCAGAGCAACTTTATTCATAATAGATAAAACTGGAAACAACTCAAATGCCTATCAGCAGGTAAATGGATAAACAAAGTGCAGTTCATCCATACAATAAAATGCTACTCCCCATTAAAACAGAAAAAAAAAAGTATTAAACACACAGCACATAGATGAATCTCAAAAATATTATGCTGGGGGCACCTAGGTGGCTCAGTGGTTGAGTGTCTGCTTTTGGCTCAGGTCATGATCCCAAGGTCCTGGGATTGAGTTCCGCATCTGGCTCCCTGCAGGGAGCCTGCTTCTCCCTCTGCCTGTGTCTCTGCCTCTCTCCGTATCTTTCATTAATAAATAAAATCTTTTTAAAAAATTATGCTGAATGAAAGATATAAAAGAGTATACACCATGTAATTCCATGTATATGAAGTTCTAGAATAGGAACAATGAATATATTTTGATTGAAAGCAAATCAGGGGTTTCCTGGGATGGGGAATCAGAGTTTGGGGGTGACTGCAAAGGACACAAGGGAATTTTGGGGAGGAGAATATTCTTGACAATGGTGGTGGTTACATTTCTCAGAACTCACTGTAATTTAAAATGTGTATTTTATGTTATTTTTATGTTCATAAAGTTGATTTTAAAAGTAAAAAAATGGGACGCTTGGGTGGCTCAGCGGTTAAGCGTCTGCCTTTGGCCCAGGACATGATCCTGAGTCTGGGGATCAAGTCCCACACTGGGCTCCCTGCATGGAGCCTGCTTTTCCCTCTGCCTGTGTCTCTGCCTCTCTCTCGCTCTGTGTCTCTCTTGAATAAATAAAATCTTTAAAAATAAAAAAATAAAAAACAAATAAAATAAAAGTAAAAAAAAAAAGTGAATGAATCAAACTTGAAATTCATACCATAGAAACAAATATTAAAGTCTCACTTAGTACAACACTTGTAATAATCTATGCAGAAACATATTTAAGTTCTGAAGCCTACTTCTGATATAATAAGCACCTTAGAGATTAACCTTGATCCCCTTGATCCCCTTGAATAAATGGTTAGGAATGTTCTGAGTAGGTTTGTGCTAGTTACCAACTGACAAGCATAAAATAACATAAATGTTTTGGGTTCTTTTTTTTTTTTTTTTTTTTTTTTTAATGTTTTGGGTTCTGCTGTAAAGATTTCCCATCAAACACACTGCAGATCAGAGACAGGAGAAGTAAATGGTAAACAGGCAGACATGTAACAGTCAGTCTTCCTCCTAGGGAGGGCCATAATGCTATAAAGACTCTCTCAAATCAGGAGAGGGAAAAAGAAAAGCTTCACAGAGTCCACATTCTAGTGCGGCTTTATCATCAATAGTCACACAACCATGGAGGATGTCCAGGGAACCAACACCTAGTATCGTTGCCTGTTTGCACAGTTATTAGCCTGTGGATGTTTCCATAAACTTTGCCATCAAAGACACCTTACGTTCCTAAACATCTTTGTGGCATCTTTGTGGCATCAAAGACACCTTACGTTCCTAAACATCTTTGTGGGCATCTTTTAATCACAGCACCCTCCCCAACTCTGATACCCATCTGTGGTGAATGCCCTAAAATGAGAACTTTGACAGGAATGGAATAATTTCAGAATTGGCAGGCTGAATGCATCCTAAACATATCTAAGCTCTTTCCATTTAAGTTGCTAAATGGATCATCCTTTATCAAGATTAGACTTGGATTATGTATGATTTGTTGTCTGTGAAGTCAGTAGGAAAGCACAAGTGTAGGAAAATTCTGTGGTCCTAATAGCCTTGTATTGATTCTATTTTCTGCTCTGTATTTCATCTATCTCTGCTCCGATTGTTATTATTTCTTCCTTCTGGTGGCTTTTTTTTTTTTTAAGATTTTATTTATTTATGAGAGACACAGAAAGAAAGAGAGAAGCAGAGACACTGGCAGAGGGAGAAGCAAGCTCCACGCAGGGAGCCCAATGTGGGACTTGATCCCAGGACCCCAGGATGACGCCCTGGGCCGAAGGCAGGCGCTAAACCGCTGAGCCACCCAGGGATCCCTAGCTTTTGGTTTTAGTTTAGGAACTTTTTCCAGTTCCTTAAGGTGTAAAGTTTGGTTATTTATTTGAGATCTTTCTTCTCACATAGGCATTTAGATCTCTAGATTTTTCTCAGAACCCTGTTTTCTCTGCAACTCCCCTCTCCCTCTCCCCGCAACCCCTAAGTTTTGGTTATTGTGTTTTCATTTTCACTCATGTCAAAGTATTTTCTGATTTCCTCTTTGGCCCATTGGTTGTTTAAGAACATGTTGGTTAAGTTGTACATACACGGGTGCTTTTCTGGTTTTCCTTCTATTACTGATTTCTAGTTTTATTTCACTGTGGCCAGAGGAGATCCTTTTGTGATTTCAATCTTTTTCAATGTTTCTAAGACTTGTATTGTGGCCTAACATCTGGTCTGTCCTGGAGAACTGTTCCGTGTGCATGTGAAGGTGATCATTTTCCTGTTTTGATATGGGATATCCTTCACAGGTCTGTTAGGTCTGGTTAATTTATACTGTTGTTCAAGCCCTCTATTTCCTTACTGACCTTCTTTCAGTTGTTCTAACCATTGTTGAAAGTGGCATCTCCCGTGACTGTTGCAGAATTGTCTATTTCTCCCTTGTGAGTGAATATGTTTATGACTGGATGGACCGATCTTTTTATTAATATTTAATATCCTTCTCTGTCTCTTGAAACAGTTCTTGACTATAAATCTATTTTGTCTAATATTGGTATAGCCACCCCACATGCTCTTTTGGTTGCTGTTTGCCTGGAATTACCTATTTTCAATCTACTTGTGTCTTTAGATCTCAGCTGAGTCTCTTAGCATATAATGGGGTCATGGTAATGGTTGTTTTTTAATCTATTCTGTCAAACTAGCTCTACTTTTTTTTCCCCTAAGATTTTACTTATTTATTTAGAGAGACTGAGCGGGGGGGGGGGTGGGGGTGGGGGGGTGGGGAGGAGCCGAGGGGAGATAGAGAGTCCGAGCAGACTCCCTGCTGATCATAGAGCCCAATGTGGGGCTTAATCTCACAACCCTGAGATCATGACCTGAGCTGAAAACAAGAGTTGGACACTGAACGGACTCAGCCACCCAGGTGCCCCAATCTATCTCTACCTTTAGAGAGTTTAATCCATTTACATTTAAAGTAGCTACTGATAAGGAAAATCTTATTGTTCTCCATTTGCTATTTCTCTCTTTTTTTCTTGTCATTCTTCAGTATCTCCAATCCTGCCTTCTTCTGTTTACATGATTTTTTTATAGTGTACCTTTTTTTTCCATTCTCATTTCCTTTTCTCTGAACATGTTAAACGTTATTGTCTTACTAGTTACCCTGGGAGATTATAGACTCTTAAACCTATTACAATCTATTTTGCATTAATATCACCTTAACTTCAATAGTACACAAACCCTGCTTTTATACAGCTCCTTCCCTCCCCTTGTATCTCAACACAAATTTCATCTTTACATATTGGCTTTATCTAAAGTCAACTGATTTGTAGCTATCATTAAATCTACAAAATATATTCACAACAAAATCTAGAATGGTATTTGATCAAACAACTGAGCACACAGCCTTGCCAAGTAGACACATAAAATTTAACCATCACAATAATCATACTAAAAACAAAAAAAAACAAAAAAAACTTCACGATAATAATAAATTGTCTAACTCCAGAAATGTTCTTCAGTCTACAGTATTGAGAACTATATATAATCCTGACTTCTTTTTTTTTTTTTTAAGATATATTTATTTTAGAAAGAGAATGAGAAAGAGCATGCACAATGCACACAAGGGGAGGGGCACAGGGAGAAAAGAATCTCAAGCAGACTCCCCCTGAGCATAGCCCCTGATGTAGGGCTTGAGTTCACCACCCTGAGATCATGACCTGAGCTAAAATTACCAGTCAGATATTCAGATATTTAACCAACTTAGCCACCCCAGCACCCTTATAATATTGACTTCAGACGTTGTATTTTATGGCTGCTAAAATTCTCCAGTAGATAAAGTAGTAACAATTTGTATGTTTTTTAAATATTTTTTTCTTAATTATGTAGGCTCTACACCCAGTGAGGCTCAAATCGACAACTTAGACATTGAGACGCACTCTCCACCAACTGAACCATCCAGGTACCCCAACGTGTATGTTAAGGTAGGAATGTTGACAGATAGGTTAGGAAAAAGGCAAAAAAAACTGGTTTTTAGTAGTGCCCATTTAGTAATCACATGAATAGCTCTCCACAAAAAAATAGTGATAAACATTCATTGAGCACCTACTGTGTGTTAAATGCTTTATTATAGGCTTTACATGGATTTAATCCATGTAATTTAATCCATGCAACAATTCTAAACGGTTGCTTCCCCCCCCCCCCTTTTTCTAAGAGGTAACTTTTTACTATATTTCTTGTATTGGTAATTTCCACTTTACAGATAAGGAAACTGAGGTATAGCTTAGAGTACAATCAAGAAAATAGAAACCACTGCAGAAATGTCAAGCATAATGATATTTTGTGCAGAGAATTTGGTGCTTAAAATTCTTTAGGAGGAAAAAAGCCTTTGGAAGGGCCAGAGGGGTGACTGTTACATTGGTTTTATTTGAGCCACAGCTTCTATGTTCTAAGGAGTAGGGAAGCTGATGCTGTTGCTGCCAAAAAAGTTCAGAAAAAAACACATTTGATTGTCACAGCTGCCTTATATCACTGAAGCAGGGACTGGCAGGGAAGAGAGCCAAAGCCCAAGCAAAATATACAGAATGGCAATTTATGTCTTTCTTCTACTTTCCAAAACTCAGAAAGCGTTGTCCTACTTGGCAAAATGACAATAAATCCAGAGCAGTGGCCATGGGGCATCTGGGAAACGCAGCTCCCAGGATTCTAGCCGTGGCCCTGGGATTGCTGAGAGGGGTATGAGAAAGAATGCTAGTATTAATTTTCTATTGTCCCCGTAACCAATCACTACAAATTTAGTGGCTTAAAACAATGCTCAGTTGTCGTGTCACAGTTTTATAAGTCGGAAGCCCAGTGGACTCAGCCTGTAGAGCATGTAACTCTTGATCTCAAGGTCGTGAGTTCACGTCCCATGTTGTGCATACAGCTTACTTTAAAATAAAAAAAAAAAAGGCACACAATTATACTATTACCCTAAATGGACATGACATTTCTAAAGGCTACTTCTCACTCTTTGAATTAAGTCCAAATTCTTTATCTGGCTCCAATTCACTTGCCTCCCATACCCTCTCTTTTTTTCTCAGCAACCCTATGTATACTCTTCAACTATATTGAAAATCATTTTTCCAAAACAAAAACAGTTGTGCAAGGATTGGCGCTGGTTTGCATTTTTCGCCCATTTCCTTAGTGTTTGACCTCAGATCATCGGATTCTCGTGTCTGTTTCTGCCTTTGTAGATGTTGCAATAGCACCTAACACTTTTCCAGAAATTTCTAGAAAAATCCACTGAACACACCTGAGACCACTGGAACGAAAATGGGAAAAAAAAAAAAAGGGGGGGGGGTAAGGGGGACAAATAACGTCTATTAAAAAAAAAATAGTATTGACTTTGCGGACACCCTCCCCCCCTTCCAGAATCCCTGGACCTGGTTTTGGGAACCCACTGGGTACTTTATTGTGCTCATGACCCAGCCTGCTGGAATGTCAGGCCTCCTCTCCTTTTTCTCGTGGCCAGTGACTGTTCCAAGGCAGGGCAGCTCTCTCTTGGCGACCAGAAGGGCTTTACCGCACAACTGACCCTTGTTCGTTGGGTCAGCCTCGAGCACAGAGAGGGCACTCAGGACTGCCTGGACGCACAGCAATCCCACCGAGGGCCATTAACCGCCTCAGGAAACCCAATGCAGCCTGGGGGCGGGGGGGTGCATGGTGGGTGGGGGATGGGGGGTGGGAGAGGGGCAGGTTCCCAGGACAAACTGCAGGAAACTCCAGAAAATGCCACTGGGTGGGCCTGGCCCGCCGGCCCGGCTCGCACAATTTAAGGAGCGGCCCCCCCCAACTCCGCAATCCCGGTAAATAAAATGCTAAAGGCCAGAGTGTGAACATTCAAATGGGTTTTTGCAAACAAGGTTGCCCTGGTAACGCCAACAGCGTCGCACGAGCTCCGCGGAGCAGCAGCCCGGCCCCGCCCCCTTCTCAGGCCCCGCCCCCTTCTCAGGCCCCGCCCCCGCCCCGGCGGCTATGGCGGGGAGCGAGCTGCCGGCACCCCGCAGCCGACTTCCACACCTCCGGCCGCGGCCCCCTCCCAGCCCCGCCCACCCCGCCCGGGCGCCCCTGATTGGCTGCGCCGCCGCATGTTGGCGCCGTCATTGGCTGCGCCTCCGGCGGGGGGCGGGCGCGGGCAGACTCACCTCGGCGCGCGCTGGCTGGAGCCTCATTGTGCGCGGCGATTGCCGTCGGCGGGGCTGCCGTGGCGGGAGGCGGCGGGCGAGCGCCGCCCGAGGTACGTTGGCGCCGGCGGGAGCCCCGCGCGAGCGGCGGTTGGCCGGGTCGGCGGTTGCGCGGGCCGCGCGCCTCTGCAGGGCCGGGCCGCAGTGACCCGGGGACGCCGCGCGAGCCGGGCGGTCGTGGTCGTGGTCGCGGTCGCGGCGGCGGCGGCGGCGGCGGGGCGGGGCGGAGCGGAGCGGCCCCGGGGCTCCCACTGGCGGAGGAGATGCCCGCGGCGGGCGGCTGCACGGTCCGCGGCGCTTCCCGAGGGGGCGGGCGGGGGGCGGCGGCGTGCGCCCCGCCGGGGCGGGCGGGGGAGGGGCGGGGTCGCGCCTCCCGAGGGACTCGGCGGCGGCCCGGGGATTCCAACTTCCGCGTAAGTACCGCGTCGGGGGCGCGGCTGGGCGGGCCAAGCGGGGGCCGGCGGGGCCGGGACAGACAGAGGGCGGTGGGGGGCGAGGCGAGGCGAGGCGGGCCCTGCTCTGGCCGGGGGTCCGACGGCGCGGCTGGGGCGCGGCTGGGGCGCGGCTGGGGCGGGGCTGGCGCGCACGTGGCTCCAGCCCTCGCCGACGGGGCCCTTCCGCCCTCGCTTTTAAGGCCCACGGTGAAGTCCGTGCCTACCTCCGCCTCTGAGATTGCTGTCTGCCCCCGACCATCCGCCCCCGCATCCATCCCCCCACCCACCCCCTTCCATCCCCTCACCCACCCCCCTCCACCACCCATCCACCCCATCTATCCCCCATTCTTCCCCGTCCACCCCCCTCCATCCCCCCATCTAGCCCCCTCATCCCCCATCCTTCTCCATCCAGCCCCCTCCATCCCCCATCCTTCCCCCCATCCAGCCCCCTCCATCCCCCATCCTTCCCCCATCCTTCCCCCATCCACCCGTCTCCATCCCCCATCCATCCCCTTCCATCCCCCATCCACCCCCCTCCATCACCCATCCACCCCATCTATCCCCCATTCTTCCCCGTCCACCCCCCTCCATCCCCCCATCCAGCCCCCTCATCCCCCATCCTTCTCCCATCCAGCCCCCTCCATCCCCCATCCTTCCCCCCATCCACCCTCCCTCCATCCCCATCCAGCCCCCTCCATCCCCCCTGCTTCCCCCATCCTTCCCCCATCCACCCGTCTCCATCCCATCCATCCCCTTCCATCCCCCATCCACCCCCTCCATCCCCCCTCCATCACCCATCCACCCCATCTATCCCCCATGCTTCCCCCGTCCACCCCCCTCCATCCCCCCATCCAGCCCCCTCATCCCCTATCCTCCCATCCAGCCCCCTCATCCCCCATCCTTCTCCCATCCAGCCCCCTCCATCCCCCATCCTTCCCCCTTCCCCCCCATCCATCCCCCATTCTTCCCCCATCCACCCGTCTCCATCCCATCCATCCCCTTCCACCCCCCATCCACCCCCCCCATTTATCCCTCCCCTCGTCCATCCCCCTACCGGCTCTGCCTCCCGTTCTGGCAAAGTTGGAGGCAGTGTGCAGTGCAGAGAGGACGAAGCGGTCGGTAGGGTTTGAAAAACGTGCCTTCCCGCGCCGCCTTGCCTGTTTGGGTGCCTGAAAGACGAAGCCGCTGCCTGTCGGGGGCTCCAAGCCGAGCTCGCTCCGCCGGCCCTAGCGACGCGTGTGTGCGCGAGGCCCCTTAGAAGGGAAGCGGTGCAAGGGCTTGCGTCCTGTCCTCCGCAGCCGGGCTGTGCGGTCTCGGCAGGCTGGGCGTCCGTGTTCGCCCCGCAAGGATTTTGTCCTGAGTCTGACTCGTAGCCCTTTAAGCCACCCGCAAGACGCAGGTGTTTGCAAAGCAAGCGGTGAAGAGCAGTCAAGGCGTAACTTCTGTCCCGCGAGAGCTATTGAGAATGCAAAAAGGCAGCGCCTCTGAATCGAGGATTGATTACGTGGAGTTCAGGCCTCTGTGAAGTAGGCCTGCGTAGTGGGCCCTGCAGTGCAGGTGGAGAGTTGTTGGGTCTGGCCCGAATCAAAGTCGACCTAACGCGCAGTCCTGTCTGCAGATTTTTACAGACCTCCTAGGGCCGACTTCTGCCCCCAAACAGAGAGGCACGGACAGTGCCGTGTCGGAAATGAATTCCGTCTTCCAAGACCTGGCGCGTCTGGCTGGGTACATCTTGAATTCTGCTGCTTTACCTTATTGACGCCTGTACGTCACCTCGGCTTTCTGTCCACTGTATTTCCTTGCTACTCAATATCTTGAATTTGGTATGAAAATACTGTGTGCCCCCCACACCTTTGCTTGTGCATGCCCTGTAATTATCTTGTAGTGGGTGGGTACAAATGTATTGCATTTCATGTAATCAGATTTTTCGTCATCTGTTACAAATAAAGATGAATTTTATAACTGAATGTGCAAGAGTGTTAATTCTCATTAAGTTGAGGAAGATTATAGTAAATCTAAAAAATAACTATACCTTATTTTGTCTCCTATTCTTGCATCACTTACATACTCAGTCCTCTGAGGTTTTTTTTTTTTTTTTTTTTTAAAGATGTTATTTAAGAAGAGAGCAGGAGCAGGGGAAGGAGGAGGGGCAGTATGAGAGGGACAAACAGAATTCCCTCCTGAGCGGGGGAAATTGACTGGTGACCTGTTCCTGGGACCCTTAACCAATGTAGCCACCCAGGCACCCCTGTTCTCTGAGTCTTAAACTTTGACATACACCTTTAAAATGTATTACTCTAGACTCAGGTACCTAACTTCTTATCACTCTTCAGCTTTACCAATCTCAGTAGGACAGAAAGATCGTAGTCAGGCAATATTTGGAGAGAAATAACTGACTCTCTGGTAGGGAGAGATAATAAGATGTAGTTTGAGTTTTTGAACTCCTGATTAAATTTCGTGGGATATGAAGGATGTTCATTGACAAACCTTCCTAAATTTAATGATGTAGATGCACTAAATGTATCTAATGCACTAAGTGTACTGTTAATATACTTCTGTGACTCTGTGGTGTACAGTGCTGCTGATGGGAAATAGCTATGGTAAAAGTTGCTGAGGGCTGTTTTTGGTACTTTAAGGGAAAAATAACCCTGGTTGGCTTTCCAGAAGTTAATTTTTATATGGTAGCATACATTTAATCAGCATTTTATAAAGCTGTATGAGCATCATCTTCCTTAGGATATAAAAGTAAATAAAACAGCTCTGCTCTCAAAGCTCATTACTAAAAATATGTTTGTAATGGAATATTCGCATAAGGAAGTCATTCTCTTGGAGGAAGGCGTTATTGAAGAGATGATCTTTAAACATGACCTTGAAGGAGTGGGGAAAAGGGAAAAGGATACTTGACAGTTGTGATTAATTTTAAAACAGTTAAGGATAGAATTATAGGAAATCAGGAGACAAATTATCAATAGCTTCAGGAAAAACAAGATCTAATAGGAAAGATAATGTAATCATGATACTCCGATTATATAGAAAATATTTGCCTAAAACTTAAATATTAGCTATAAATATGATAAGGCATATAGGGTGTAGAAAAGAGCTAAATCTCCTCTGTAAACATAGGGACTTAATAATGGTTAGAATTTGTAACTCCAGTAACTAGTGTGAACATATTTTAAAATCCTGAGATCTAAAACAAGTTGTTAAATCATTTAAAATTGATTGCCACTGGGCATTAAGGAATGCTGACAAGCAACTACTTCATTTTATTATGAACACCTTAGACTTTTATGGTATTGAATTGTTAAAATTTTGAAGTTAAAGCAAAATTCTGACAGCACTTAGAAAGTGGCTAATGCAGCTGGTCCATGGACCACACCTAGAGTTGTAAGGATTAGTTTATAATCATGAGATTGTCACTTGGGACAAGTTGGTCAAGTTTTGTCATTTTGTTGACCATTGTATACCCTGGAAGATAACCTTGTCTCTTCATAATTCCTTATCAGACTTAATCTTTCAATACAAGATTTGTTTGAGTCTTAAAATCTGAGGATTAAATGCTGGCTCCAAACTGTGTTTCCTTGAACAAGTTTTATAGGGTAGCTCAGTCTGGTTGGTTTTTTTAAGTTTCACTTTTTAGTAAAGGGAAGGTAAAGATTTGGTCCAGTGCATTTTTAAAAATAGAACAAGAATTGCTATTTTAGGGATCCCTGGGTGGCGCAGCGGTTTGGCGCCTGCCTTTGGCCCAGGGCGCGATCCTGGAGACCTAGGATCGAATCCCACATCAGGCTCCCGGTGCATGGAGCCTGCTTCTCCCTCTGCCTGTGTCTCTGCCTCTCTCTCTCTCTCTGTGACTATCATAAATAAAAAATAAAAAAAAAAAAAAAGAATTGCTATTTTAGGGTTGATAATGTACTATCAGCCAAAAGCATTATGAGAGATTTCGTAATCTCTCAATCCATCACCAGCAATAGAGAAAATAAATCAGTATCTACTAAATGCTTCAAATTATATAAAGGGAAAAAACACAATGATTAAAAGAGGTGGACAAACCCACAATCAGTGTTTTTAATAGCTGGAAGATTTTGAACAGCACAACAAAAAAATCTGAACTAGTTGCTAGTTGGTGTTTACATATAATAATACCACCCCCAATGATGTTAGAAGACATATTTGCTCAAGTATATATGGAGCTTTTGGAAAAATTAACCGTGAACTTAGACTCAACAAATAAGAAGATTGAAATCATTTTGGAGGATATTCTCCAATTATGGTACAATTAAGCTAACTTTCAACAGAAATATAAATAGGGAATCTGCAATTACCTTGATACTAATGTTTTAAAATAATCCACAGATCATAGAAGAAATTATAGTGGAAACTAGAAAATATTTTGAACCAAATGTTAAAATTGAGATAGGGTTTGTCAAAAAATGTGGGATTCAACTAAAGCAGAACTAGAGGAAAATGTTAATAGCTTTAAGTGTAAAGTAAGGAGGGGAAAAGAATGGAAAACTAAAGATCTGAGTTTTCATCCCAAGGTGGAAAAAGAACAAAACCTGAAGAAAATGGAGTTAAAGTGTTAACAGGAGGTTACCTGGGTGGCTAGGTTGGTTAAGTGCCTTTTACATGGATCATGATCTTGGGGTCCTGGGATTAAGTCTTGTGTCAAGCTCCCTTCTCAATGAGGAGTCTGCTTCTCTCTGTCCCTCTGCCCTGCCTCCCCCCCCCTTGTGTGCACACACTTTCTCTCAGATAAATATAATCTTTAAAGATAAAATGCCAACAGGAAATGATGAATACTGTGTACAGTAGGAAGTCAGAAAAGCCAAACATCAGTGCTTTGAAAGTATTGATTAAATGGACGAATTTCTAGTAAGAATGATGAAGGAAAAAAAACCCCACATCACTAATATCAAGGATAAAAAGAACACTACACCAGGCTCAGTGAAGCTTTGCTGGCTATAAGGGCAAAGGAGCAGTGGCAGCAGCAACAACAGCAGAGTCCCTGTGCCAGACAGCCACGGGCCAGAGTGACTTCAACCCGCTGAACCACTGGGGCTGGGCCTGCTGCAAAACCAACTTCCGGTGCCCATGGGTGCAAATATACTTTGACTTCACTCAGTGTGCTGACATCTGCCCAGATGAGAAGGCTGTGCAGGTGGTAAGACAGCTGGAGTCTGGCCTGCGCTGACACCACCCCCGTCCATTTTTTAAAAAGAAAAGTACTACAGATCTTGCAAATGTTACAAATATAGAGAATATTATGAAGAACTTTATAAATTTGAAATTCTTGTGAAAGGGAAAACAACTAAAAGGAACAAAAAGATGCAAAATATATTAATGGTTCTGTGTCTATCTTTAAAAATTCAATCATAGTTGAAAACCTTTATCACTAAGTTAACTCCAAGCCCAGATGGTATTATGGTGAATTATTTCTCACATTTAAGAAAGAAGTAATACCATCTGTAAACATAAACTCTTCAGAAAGTCTTTTATTTAGACTTTTACGAGGTCACCATAACCTTGGTGTAAAAACCCAGTAAAGGAAAATTAGACTCCTCTCTCTTAACATTGATACAAAATTCCTAAACACAATGTTAACAAATTGAATCCAGGAATATGGAATATCTAGGAATAAGATAGAGTAAATAATTTAAAATATGTATCAGTGTGATGCAAAATAATGGAAATTTATAAAATATATAATCTCATGAGATTATATGATCATCTAAATAGATATGAAAAGATTTGATTAAATACTACATTTATGATAATTAGGAATAAAGGTGTGATTATTAATGCAATAAAGTGTATCTCCAAAAATTATTACAAAAACCATATTTAGTGATGAAGTGCCACTTGTCAAAGTTTGATTTGATGAGAGAAACAACACTAACAGCATGCCTATTCATATATTGGAGGTTTTAAATGTAGAAAGAAAAAATAAGGATTAGCAAGAGAAAATCATGACATTACCTACATAGAAGATTCAAACAAGTGCATCTAATGAATTAATTGGAGATGTGATCAATTACAACACGGATTATATTTCTCTAATAAGCAGAACTGTGAAATTTTAAAGATTTTTTATTCATTTGAGAGAGTAGGAGCACAAGTAAGGGGGCAGGTGAGAGGGAAAAGTAGACTCCAAGCTGAGCAGGGAATCTAATGTGGGCCTTGATCCCAAGACCCCAGGATCATGACCTGAGCTGAAGGCAGATGCTCAACTGAGCCACTCAGGTGCCCCATAAATATGAAATCTCCATACCACTTACAAAGCATTTTAAGCTAATAACTAGGGCATTAAAGGAAGTAATAGAGAAGCAAAAGATGTTGGACATAAAAAAGCAAAAAGTAAAATGAGACATAAACTATCAATAATATCAAATGTGAATGGATTAAACAATCTAGTCATAGATTTTCAGACTGGAGGAAAAACGGCATCCAAGTATATGCGGTCTGCAGGAGATACACTTCAGTTTGAAGGATACAAATATGTTGAACATGAAAGGATAGAAAAAGATCTTTTGTCCAAAGAGCAACCATAAGAAAGTGTGGTTATATGGATTTCAGACAAAATAGACTTTAAAACAAAAATTTAACTAAAGATAAAGGAGGATGTTTTATAATAAAAGGACCAGTCAGTCCTTCAGAAGTTAGAACAGATATATATATATATATATCTGTATATATATATACACACACGCACACAGTTATATATATTTATATACACACATATACATATGTGTATATATGTGTGTGTGTGATATACCTAATAACACCACTAAAATATGTAAAGCAAGTATTGACAAGAATTGAAGGGAGAAATAGACAATTCAGTAATCATGACTGGCAGCCTCAATACAGCACTTTCATAATGGATTGAAAACTAGCCAGGAGATCAGTTAAGACTTGAATGACACTATGAACCAACTAGACCTAAGAGAACATCTTGTGAAACAGTAAACAAAATAACAGCAAAAAACATTCTTCTCCTGTATATAGGACATTTTCCAGTACAGACATACAGAGCCATAAAACAAACCTCAGCAAACTTAAAAGGATTGAAATGAATGAAGTACTTTCTCTGATCACGGAATGAAATTAGGATTCAGTGCCAAGAAGAAATTTTAGGAATTCAGAACTATATGGAAATTAAACAACCCCTGAATAACCACTGTGTCAAAGAACTCGTCAAAAGAAAATAGGAAATATTTTGAAATGAATATAAATGACATAACACACCAAAACATTGTAGTGAAATTAAAGCAATTCTTTGAATTGTAGTTAAGGAGCCTGAGTGGCTCAATCAGTTGGGTGTCTGACTCTTGGTTTCAGCTCAGGTCTCAATCTCAGGCCCTTAAATCAGGCCCTGTCCCTCATTGGGCTCTGCACTCCACAGGGAATCTGCTTAAATCCTCTCACCCTCTCCCCTGCTCGTGTTCACACACATTGTCTAAAATAATCATTTTTTTTCTTTATAAAGGAAATTTGTAGTGATGGATACCTATATTTAAAAAGGAGTTCTTGGGGCACCTGGGTGGCTCAGTCCGTTGAGCATCCAAATCTTGATCTCAGCTTGTCTTGATCTAAGGGTTGTGAGCTCAAGCCCCACGTTGGGCTCCATGCTGGACTCTCATTACTTTTTTTTGTTGTTGTTTAAGATTTTATTTATGTATTCATGAGAAACAGAGAGAGAGAGAGAGGTGGGGACAGGCAGAGGGAGAAGAAGCAGGCTTCTCGCAGGGAGCCCAATGCAGGACTTGATCCCTGGACTCAGGATGATGCCCTGAGCCGAAGGCAGACAATCACTGAGCCACCCAGGCATCTCTCCATTACTTTAAAAAAAAAAAAAAAAAAAGGTAAAAATAAAAGTTAAAAACCTCAAGTTAATAACCTTTTAATCTTAATACAAAAAGAAGAGCAAACTAAACCTAAGGAAATAAAGATTACAGCAGAAAATAATAAAGTTAAGAAAGAAAAATACGGAAAATCAAGAAAGCCAAAAATTGTTTTTCCAAAAAAGGTCAAAGATTGACAAACCTTTGCCTAGAATGACTATGAAAGAGATTCAAATAGCAAATCAAGACTGAAAGAGCATTAGTACTGACATTCCAGAAGTTAAAACAATTACGAGAATACTGTGGAACAAATCACTTCTATTCCAGCCAGTTAACTAGTTGAAATAGACCAATACTTAAAGAGACTCAAATGAACAAAAACAGACTCAAGAAGAAATAGAAAATCTGAACAGGCCTATAACAAGTATAGGGATTGAATTAGAACACAAAGAGAAGCTTCATATCAGGTAGCTTTATTGTTGAATTCTACAAAACACATAAAAATAACAATTCTTTACAGATTTTTTTTTTTTAAGAAACAGAAGAGGAAGGAAACCTTTCCCTAATCATTCTGTGAGGCTAGGAGGCCAGTATTTTCCTGATAACAAAATCAAAGACCTCGCAAGAAAACTACAGAACAATATCTCTTGTGAATATATGTAAGAATCACTAACAAAAAACTAAAAAATTCAATCCAGCAACAGAGAAAGGATTATACACCATGGCCAAGCAGGATTTATCCCAAGAATGCAAGGTTGGTTTCACAACCAAAAATAAATTAATCTACCATATCATTAGAATAAGGAACCAAGAAATATGATTATGATAATAGATGCTAAAACATTTCCTGACAAAATGCGATGCTCCTTTATGATAAAAACATTAAATAAAGTTGAGATAGTTGGGAAACTCCTTATCTTGATAAAGGGCATCTGTGAAAAATTCCACAGCTAAAGTATAAATGATTAAAGGTTTTTCCCCTGAGTCAGAACAAGAGGAGGATGTCAGCACTTTCCACTTCTATTCTCATTGTACAGGAGTTCCTAATCAGGATAGGCAAGAAAATGAAATAGAAGGCATCAAGACCGGGAAGGAAGAAATAAAACTACTGACACGTGATAGGATCTTTTTTGTAGGAAATCCTAAAGAACAACCCCTCCCCCCCCCAAAAAAAAACAGATAAAAACAAGGTCAACAATGCTGCAGGTCAGATCAATATATAGTATTGTTTGTATTTCTATTGTACTTGCAATGAACAGTCCAAAAATGAAATTAAGAAAAAAGTTTCACTTACAACAGTATCAAAATGAAGTGCAAAACTCTAAAAACTACAATATACCTTTGAAAAGAGATTAAACATCTAAATAAATGGAAAGACTTCCATGTTCCTGGATCAGAATACCTGATAGAATTGAGGTAGTTATACTCCCTAAATTGATCTATAGGTTCAACACAATTCACTGTTAAAGTCCAATAGGCTTCTTTGCAGAAGTTGTTGATCTGATCCTGGAATTCATGCACATATTCAAGGAACTCAGAATAGCCGAAACAATCCT
Source organism: Canis lupus dingo (assembly GCF_003254725.2). Lineage (NCBI taxonomy): Eukaryota > Metazoa > Chordata > Mammalia > Carnivora > Canidae > Canis > Canis lupus. Next base: position 32,024,079 of record NC_064248.1, on the reverse strand, counting down.
CAAAAAACAAAACATAAAGTTGAGAACTCATCCTAAATTTAAAACTTAACAGCTACAGCAGTTGAGACCTATATATCAGTGGGATAAAATTGAGAATCCTGAAATAAACTTAATATTTAAATTACTTGGTTTTGACAAGAGTGTCAAAACAATTCAGTAGGGGAAAGAATGGCCGTTTTAAATGGTGCTGGAACACCTGTCCACATGCAAAAGAATAAATGGATCCTCTTCACGCTATTTAAAAATTAAAATGGATCAATAAAATTTTACAACTATTAAATATTCATGACCTTGGATTAAGCAGTGATTTTTTTTTTTAGATCTTATACCAAAAACTCAACAAATAAAAAACTTAATTGGATTTTATCAAAATTAAAAACTTGGGGCACCTGGATGGCACAATTGGTTAGGCCTCTGGCTCTTGGTTTTGGCTCAGGTAGTGGTCTCAAGGTTGTGAGGTCAAGCCCCACATTGGGCTCCACACTCAGCTTGCGGTCTGCTTAAGATTCCCTCTTCTCTGCCCCCCTCCATAAATAATTATATATTTTTAAAAAGTTAAAAACCTTAATTTTTCAAAGCATATCATCAAGAAATTGAAAATAGAATGTGTGAAAACATTTGCAAATCATATGTGAAATGGGACTGAAATATAGAATATATAGATAGAACTCTTATAAGTCAATAATAAAAAGGCAAATAACCCAGTTTTAAAGTGGGCAAATGACCAGAATAAATAAGATAAACAAGTGGCCAATAAACAGCATCATTAACCATCAGGGAAATGCAAATCAAAAGGACAGTGAGGTATCGCATCACTCATCAAAATGACTCTACTGGAAAAAGAGACAGTAACAAATGTCATGAAGAGATATTAAAATAAAATCACTCTTTTGCTCCCTATTGTGAAAATATTGGTCTAGATGCTTTTAAAACAGTTTGTTCCTCTGAAGGTTAAATATGGAGTTAAAGTATGATTCAGCAATTTCACATAAGGCATATAACTAAGAAAAATGAAAACATGTCTACACAGAAATTTATACCTGATTTTTATAGCAGATTTATTAATAATAGTCAATTTTGGCTCTGAAGCAGAATGTAAATATCCAGAATTCTTGAAGGTATATATAACATAAAAGTAAGGTAAAATCTGGGATGTAAAGTGTGAATACTTTTTATTTATTTAAGTAATCTCTACCCCCAACGTGGGGCTCAAATTCATGACCCAGAGATCAAGTCATATGCTTTTCCAACTGCACCAGCCAGGCACCCCTTGAATACTTTAAGATAATGTGTATTTAAATAATGTTTCACTTTTTACTTAAATGGTTATTGAGGGGATCCCTGGGTGGTGCAGCGGTTTAGCGCTTGCCTTTGGCCCAGGGTGCGATCCTGGAGATGTGGGATCGAATCCCCCGTTGGGCTCCCAGTGCATGGAGCTTGCTTCTCCCTCTGCCTGTGTCTCTGCCTCTCTCTCTCTCTTTCTCTCTATCATAAATAATAAAAAAAAAATTAAAAAAAATTAAATGGTTATTGAAACATTGGCTAAAATGTTTTTGGAAAACTTTAAAATATATTAGAATCCATGGAATCCTGAGGCATATGTAAGACTTTATAAAATAAAAAGGACATTTTCATAACAATAGAAAGTAAAATATAGCAGCAGAAAGCTATGAAGATCAGAAGGCAGGACACCAAGAATAAGTGGCATTATATTAAATGTAACTGGATTAAAATCTATTAAAAGATTCATTATGCTAAAATATTTTCATTGTTTAACAAGAGGCATCTAAAACAAATTAATGAAATAGACAACAGCATGTTCAGCAGGAGTCATATCATTGGATAAATAAAAGATAATTTTAAAGTTCAAAATTAATAGGACACTGTCCAACAACTATATACCTGAGGGCAAAATGAAATGAGATCCCTTACTCTCAGTATATTCTAAAATCAATTCTAGATGGATTAGACAGTCAAATTTGAAAGACAGATCTTTAAAACTTGAGAAAATATAGATGACTTCTCTTTTCAACCTTGTGCTGCTGGACAAGTACCATGATTCCAGAGATCTGTACAAAATGTGGCTTATTTGACAGCAAAGGATTCAAGCTGGTTGAAGAGAGAAGTTCTGTGATGGCAGGATCCCCTAATTAGACTGTCTTTTATTTTTATTTTCCCAGTAATAAATTTTACTAAACCTCTCTACAGTATGTTAAAGTCTCATTTACTTTAGAGGCAGTTACCAGTACTTAACTTCCCTGAGCCTTTTATTGGCAGTTTAACTTATTTTTCCCTAAGCATACTTCCACATGGAGTATCTCTCTGTAGTGCCCTATGTTTTATCAGCTAGCAAGGTGCACGCTGTTATGACCAATTTTCTCATATTTAATTTAATTTAATTTAATTCTCTCTGACCAAGTATTCCTATTATATATCCATTCAGGTCTGCTCTTAATATATTTTTAATTGCATAGTCATGGTACAGGTCTGTGTCTTGAGATGATCTCGATCAGAAGAAGGCTTCTGTACTATCAGAGGGCTTCATTATGTTACACATTACCTAGGGGTGGGAAAGGATTTTTCAAGAGTGATTAAACAATAACAGAAAAGAAATTATTAAAATTAGGAAGATCCAGGGGTACCTAGGTGGCTCAGTCAGTTAAGCATATGCCCTTTGGCTTAGGTCATGATCCCAGAACTCCAGGATTGAGCCCCATGTCGGGCTCCCTGGTCAGCAGAGTGTCTGCTTCTCCCTCTGCCTTTTACCGTGTTCTTGTGCTTTCTCACTTTCTCTCTCTCTCTCTCTCTCTCTCTCTCTCTCAAATATAGAAGTAAAATCTTTAAAAAATTAGGAAGATCTAAAGACAAGCCACAAATGAGAGAAGATACTTGCAACTCATACAACAAATGATTGGCAAAGGATTTCAACTGTAATCATTTAAGAATACTGTCTCTCTTCATCTTGACTTCTTACCTTTGTGTCACCTGGCAGTAGAATAGCTTCAGGCATTTTGTGATTGGGGATATACTTAGTGTAGGTTTAATAGGATACATTTGTGGTTCATAGTCAATTTTGAAAGTAGGTAGTTACTACCTGTTGGCTTTTGATGGGAATAGGGTCTGCAATGCCTGGTACCTGAAATATATGAGGAATAAAGAAGCCATGAATTGAAATTTATGAAGGTAGTCAGGAGAAATATTCCCCAATTACCTGATGTTTAAAACTAAGTAGAGGATTTAGTTCTCATGGATTTCCAGTCAAAAGAACTTCTCTGTTAGAAAAATAATAACATAGCATATTAAAAATTTACCATACTTTTTGTTGTTAGGAATCCTGCCTTTAAAAGAAAACAAGAATTTTTGTGTTTATAGGGCACACAGCTGTAGCAGTACCAAAAAGAAATGTCTTTACATGAAGCTGATTGTTTCATGCATTCTGATTATCAATTAAAATTTAATCACCTATGCTGTGCGGCACCAGAGTGGCTAAGTCGGTTAAACATCCAGTTCTTGATCTGGGCTCAGGTTTGTTGTGTTTTGTTTTTATTTTAAGGTTTTATTTATTTGAGAGAGAGAGAGAGCACAAGCAGGAGGAGCAGCAGAGGGAGAAGCAGACTCCCCACTGAGCAGGGAACCCGATGCAGAGCTCAATCCCAGGACCCAGGTATCATGGGTCCCAAGCCAAAGCAGACGCCTAATCAACTGAGCCACCCAGACACCCCCTAGACTCAGGTTTTGATCTCAGGGTCATGAGTTCAAACCATGTGTTGGGCTCCTCACTGCTGGGCAGGGAGCATACATTAAAAAAAAAAATTACGCTAGAAGATAGACTTAGTTTGTTCATTTTCTCTGGGAAATACTACAAAAATAGGTAATCAAATAGTCCTATAGGAAAAAAATCTTATATTGAATCAGGCCCTTAATGAAAGTATGCAGTTTTTTTGGTTTTTGTGATTTTTTAAAAATATATGACAGTTTTGTTTTTGTTTTGGAGGTGTTTGTTTATTTAAGTAGGTTCCATGCCCAGTGTGGAGCCCAAAATGGGGCTTGAACCCAGGACCCTGAGATGAAATGTTGGAGTTTACTGTCTGAGCCCCTGTAAATGACAGGTTTTTAAAATATGAATCAACAAATGTTGATTTTTTTTTTTTCTTGTTCTAAAGAAATATTTGCCTCAACCTTCAGGTCTCACAGATCCTGGGACTGTTCCTGATCAAATGATATGGTAAATAAAAAAATAAAGGAAAGCTCCAAGTAAGATATGTGATAAATGAAAAAATTATTCAGGTAGCTTTGACTGGTTATTTGTGCCTTAAAAAGTCCTAGCTTCTGTCATTTCAGTTTAAAAGTTCTCTATATTTTGTTAGATAACTGTCATGCCTGTATATATTTTTTTTCTTTTTCATTTCTTATGCCTTTGATTGCCTTGTAATTTGGCAGAGTAATTTCCTTTAAACTATATACCTACCTATAGTTTACATCAGACTTGATGTAGATCCTAAGAGATAAATTCTAAACTGTTTTTTTTGCTATGTAGGTTTTTACTAAATTATGAGAAATAATTATAAAATTTAAATTAGCTTTCTTGTTTGAACTGGCATCCTGTTGTGTATCTTTAGTGCTCATTTTATATTCCTATTGGGAATTACTCCTGCAGTACCACTTATTTTGGAAATATGAGCATTAGGAAAGAAAATGCAGGGATCCCTGGGTGGCGCAGCGGTTTAGCACCTGCCTTTGGCCCAGGGCGCGATCCTGGAGACCCGGGTTTGAATCCCATGTCAGGCTCCCGGTGCATGGAGCCTGCTTCTCCCTCTGCCTGTGACTCTGCCTCTCTCTCTCTCTCTCTCTCTCTCTCTCTCTCTCTCTGTGTGTGACTATCATAAATAAATAAAAATTAAAAAAAAAAAGAAAATGCAAAATTTTTTGCAAAAAATTGAGTTTTGTTTTTTTAGGAAATGGAATTTAATCTTTACATCATGTAAAGTATAGCCTGCTTGGATTATTGAAACTAGACTTTAATGGTTATGACAGTGAGGTGATAAAACAAAAAGTAGCCAGATAAAATTTTCAGGTTTTTATTAAGTAGAGGCTTACTAGCAATATAAAGTTTGAATTTATTTAGTTTAGATTTATAGAAAAGATTAAAGTTACTTGTACGTTTTCAGTGATAGGTAAGAATGGATATAATTTTCAAGAAAAATTATTATCTAAATCTTTAGAGGGGGCAGCCCCAGTGGCCCAGTGGTTTAGTGCCACCTTCAGCCTGGGGTGTGATCCGGGATCGAGTCCCTACATCAGGCTCCCTGCATGGAGCCTGCTTCTCTCTCTGCCTGTATCTCTGCCTCTTTCTCTCTCTGTGTCTCTCATGAATAAATAAATAAATAAAATCTTTAAAAAAAACTTTAGAGGGAGTCTGAACATTATTTTAATACACCAAATAAATAAACTTTTGTCTATTAGAGAAATGCATCTAAATATAGTACTTTAAATTCTAGGTTATAAAAGATGGCCAGTCCAGACAGAAGTAAGCGCAAGGTACTAAAAGCCAAAAAAACAATGCCTGCAAGTTGCCGGAAGCAAGTAGAGATCCTGAATAAGTCAAAGAATGTCGAAGCACTGAAAACAGCAACTGGGAATAATGTGTCAAGTGGTAATCAGAGTTTAAGTACTGGTGTCATAAGTAGCAAATATGGACATTCTGAAAATGATGCTTCCTTATTGGACTCCAACAAAAATTCAGTATGCTCAGAGAATAGTAAAGTATTTTCTCAGAATATTGTGAAACCACTAGAAATTGTTGCTTCAGAAACAAGATTGGAAAACTTTGAAGAGCAAGTTCTGTGCCCTTACCAAAAGTCAAGAAAAACAACAGAATTTTCCAAGAAGCTCTTTACACAAGAGGCAAAAGAGTCACAAAACACTTCTGAAAACCATTTTGAATGTCAGACAGATGTAACAAGATCTTGTTTTGAACAACTTGAAGATTATAATCTGAAACCCATTTATTGTCCATCTAGTGTATCTAGTGGTGTTGTTCAAATGCCAGAAACTACAGTAAACAGTGCCTTGGATGATAAGAGGATCAACAAAATGGTTTCCTGTTTAGAAAACTCCGGTTCTGAGTCATGTGATAAAAGACAAGATGACATTTTAAGTTCAAATACCCGTTTTGTGCCTGTTGATAAAGTACCTAAGTTGAACAATTCAGTCATTTCCAGTAACTATGCTGCTGCTATTTTGAAAAGTGAAGAATCCTGTAGGACCTGTCATTCTAGCATTTCAAGTTGTGAAAGTGTAGACTCAACACTGCTGGCAGCACTTGACACTGGTAGGAATAATAGTAAGTATATACTTATGCATCTTTTAGAGAAATTAAAATAGTCACTTTCCTTTTGGGGGATATTTTTAGCCTCAGATATAGAAATAGTAGAGCATATATAGCCAAGAGAAAAGTAAATCATGAAATAATTGTTTCAGAGTGTCTTGTTTCTGAACCATTTAGGGTGAGGAGGGGGAAACGGTATCCTCCATATCTGAAGGGAGGTAAATTCTGGCAAAGAAGGAATCAGTCACTTTGCCTTGAGAGTACAAAAAAAAAAAAAAAAAATCAAAAAGGTGACATAGGGCGATTGTTTGGTTTATTTCATCTACATCTTAATTTGAAGTTTTATTTATTAGATTAATGAGGCTAGTTGAAAGAGTTTTTTTTTTTTTTTAATCGTTGATGAACTCATTTCTTTCCATAGAATTAACCTGTAAATCATAGGCCAAATGTAAGGTGATAGATAATACATACATGTGTGCATGGAGTGACAGAAACATCGAATAACTAATGAAATTCTAGAATTATAAAATCATTAAAGTAACAAAAGTAAATTTCATTAAAAGTAGGATGTTTTTGTAAGTTAATGAAATAAAAAGAAAAAACATTTCTTAGGATAAAATTTTATTTGTGTTCTTATGTAGGTTACGTAGTCATTTAACAAGACGGATTTAAAATTGCTTAAAAATAATAACAGGATCACCTATTAAAAAAAATGTCAGACTGCGTAAGTAACTGTACTGTATAAAAATGATGTATGACTGCTTAAGTAACTAGAGGATTAAGTATTATAATTTATTCAGTTTTTGTTGGTATTAAATAGGTATTAAAGTTGAAAGGAAAGTGTATCTGAGACCAGAATCCTACCTAGGAACCTGATAGAATCATTTTTTGAAGGTTATATTTTGTCACAAGTTTTTAGACAATTACATTTGCTAAAAAATGCTGCCTGACATCACATTTTAGTTTATTTCCTTAGAGAGTCTGAATTCCCTTGTTTCCTTCCTTAGAAGGAATATTTTTACTTCTGATCTTTCCATTTCCCCAAGGCCATAATCAAAAGAAGAGGATGTTTTCAGAAAACAAAGAAAATGTTAAGCGCATGAAAACTTCAGAGCAAATTAATGAAAATATTTGTGTAACTCTGGAAAAGCATACAGCATTGCTAGAACAGGTAAAATATTGGGGCTTCAAACCTTCTGATTAGTAAAAAAATGGTAAAAGTTAATTGATCTCCATGGTGATTTAGTACAGATGACTTTCACTTGGTGCAAAGGTGGTGTATGAAAGTAGAATCAAACGATGGAGGTATTAGGGAAAGATAATTGTTTACATTACCAAAACATCTCCAGTTAATTGAAAATAATCTTATGCAGAGTAGCCTGGAGAATCCTGTTTAGGTAGAGTGCTGTAGTAGAAAGAATGGACCATTTTAGTCAACATTACATTTAAATCTCTTTGAAAGACATTGTCTGACCTTAAGTTTTGCTGAATAATTCAATCTCTTTTGTACTGGTCTTAGGGTTCTCTGATCTGCAGCTTCAGCTGTTTGTATACCTCATCACAATTGACCACTGTGTCATAAACTCAGACAACCCAGAAGTTCGTCATAAAGTCCTGTTGCATTCAGGTTTAGTGACCTAATTTCCAGGTTTACATGGATATGTTGCATTATCTGACTCTGCTTTATAACATCATTGAATGCACATTTTGCTTTCATTTTGCCCCATTTTATTTCATTGTACTCTAGTTTCCCATGTCTGATCAACTCTGAATTTAAGTGTGAGATTCAATTTTACTTTTTATCTTTTTTATGAGATTCAATTTTAATAGGTCCTGTAATGAGGACCTGTTTTAATGATGTTTTGCTATTTTACTACCACTAGAATTATTCAGCTAAAAGTCATTATATGATAGATTAATGTCTGTCACCTATAATAGGTCTTAATGTCAGAACCAAACTACCCTGCTGTTTTAGGAAGGAAAACACTACTGTTTTCTAAAACAGACCATTACAACTATATAGTTACTATATAGTTACGTGTTATATGGATATATACTCACATAATAAATAAATGGAAACCTTTTTGAAGGACTCTTGCAGAACCAGCATCTAAGGTGAGCCAGCAGTTTTTCCATTTCTACCTTGTCTTTTCTTCCAGGAAGACCAAAGGGAACAGTAAAATAAAGATGTCTAAGTCTTATTATTTGCTGGATAGGACTAATAGAATTACGGTGAACAAAGATCTAGCTTAAGAAAAAGGCTGTGTCTTACTCCCAGGAATTAGTAGCTGAATTTAGAAATAAATTCTGATAGGGACATATAAAGATAAAATTTAATCTGAATATTTTGGTTTCACTGGCATGGAAAAATTAGTTTTCATTCATTACTATTACCTCTCTCACAAAATACTTGGTTTGAGTTGACACAGAAAATGGTCCTTTCCAGTGAGGTTTAAGAAATGCAGTTTATTTTGTTTTCTCAACCACCACCACCACCCCTGGCAGAAGTTTCTTGCACATTCCTCAGAGACATTTGGTGTTTTAGCTAATTACTATCTTTTCACCTATCTCCTAATAGCTAGCTTTCCATAACTTGATATTTTAATTCCTGTCCAGAGACTTAAGTCTCTAAACCACATCTTTTTGGATTTTTTGTTTGAATCCCAGTGGAATAGGGATTATCATTCTGATGTTCTTCTCTGAGAGAGTCCCCTAGCTGTTGACTCTTCTGAGGTTTTATAAGGATCTTGGCCTCCTTGATTCCAATTGAGTTAATGAAGTATAGAGGAGTTTTTCTTCTAAAGTCCAAGTTTTTAATATTTATTTATTTTTAAGATTTTATTTATTTGACAGCACAGGTAGGTAGAGTAGCAGCCAGGGGGAGAGGGGAGAAGCAGGCTCACCCCTGAACAGAGAGCCAAACATGGGGGTCGATCTCAAGACTCTGGGATCATGACCTGAGCCAAAAACAGACACTTAACCAACTGAGCCACGAGGCGCTCCTTTAAAGTCCAAGTTCTTCATTCTACCTACTATCATAGAAAGTTGAGGCAGATTGGAAATATATAATTGCTAGTCTTTGTCCAATTTTTAGGATACTTTGGCTGTCATCTGCAAGTTGTACCTAGGATTTCCGTCTGATACCATAATTTTGGATATATTACTATCAGCAGAAGACATTTATGAGGTATTTTTTTGGTGGAGGTTATTGTGTCCTCTTTATGAGGAACATCACCACTAAATGAGAACAAATGTCCACTCTAATCAAGAGTAACAACCTATGGATGGGCATTTAGTACTTTTAAATAACCAGGTTTTAAGAGTCTGCCTCCATCTGAATTGTCCGGAGTGATTCAGACTTTCTTGCTTAAATTGTGGTTTATTGAGCTTACTAACAGTTGAAGACTGTCATTTTCGACTACTCTTTCCTCAGACTTACCTGATCAGAATTACTAGTGATGCCTGTTAATTAGATGGTTTTTCAGACCTTTTTCCAGGAAATTCTGTTTGGTGAATCCAGGTTAGGGCCTAGGAATCTATGATTTTAGCAAATGTCCCATGTGTTACCAGGAAAGTTTCACAAACACTGTGTGGCCTCCTCTTGTTAGCAAAACAGTATTTCCTTTTTTTTTTTTTTTTTTTAAATTATTTATTTATGATAGTCACACACACAGAGAGAGAGAGAGAGAGAGAGGCAGAGACAGGCAGAGGGAGAAGCAGGCTCCATGCACCGGGAGCCTGACGTGGGATTCGATCCCGGGTCCCCAGGATCGCGCCCTGGGCCAAAGGCAGGCGCTAAACCGCTGTGCCACCCAGAGATCCCCAAAACAGTATTTCCATACTCAAGACATTTAGAAAGTTTCTCCAAGATTCATCTGAGTATGAGCTTTACATATTGAGCCTAGCCATTGAACTAGCAAGCATGCAGGAAAAACCACACATGGGTAACAGGGGTCACCTATCAGTAAAAATAATGTGTTTTTGAGCACTTATTAAATACTTAAAAGTTTGTTAGTAAAAATGATAATGTTGAGAAACCATTGAAGAAATATTAAGCATTACAGAAAAAGTCAAGTACATGGTTATGTTGAAGAGCAAGAACAATGACAAATGAGAAGGAAAAACCTTAGGATTAATCAAATAAAATTGCTTAATATCCCTAATCATTCTGGTGATATCCATATAATAAAAGAGTTTAACATAGAAGGTTTGTGTTCCAATTTCAAACACCAAGAAGCAAGAATTTAGGGGAAAGATAGAAATATTACTAATAAGTACCTCAGATGTATCATGACAGGTTTTGTTATTGAGAGAGACGACCTACTCTGTTACGAAAGCAGTTTACGAGAGGATACTAATTCAGCAAAAAACTACAGTGGATGTTTCTGAATACATGGCTCAGCAGAGCTGTTTGTATCAGTGGGCATTGAGATTAATTATGCTCCCTGAAAATAGGTTCGTCTGTTTTCTAAAAAACAGCCAGATAATGAAATGCATTAATGTTTCATGTGACAGCTACTACACATTATTAGAATAGCATGCATTATGCCAAATAGCATTAGTCACTAACTAATTGTGCCTGGCTTCTTTCATTTTAACAATAAGAAAGTCACCCCCTAAAAAAGCTATTCAAGTAAAATAGATTATCTTCCTTTTTATCAATTCACTTTTTTCTGTTTTATGGAGCTCTTTCACATATTAACCTTTTATACTTTTACAAAAATCCTGTGAGCATCACACATTCAACATTGTATTATCTGCCCACATGTGAGCAAGGAAAATGAAGCAAAGTGTGTGACTTTCCAAAGGTCATACAGCTTTTGTTAATGGCCAGATCAAGGCTCAGACTTTCATAATTTGCATCGTAATCTACTACAGACCAAACCAACCATTTTCATTGGTCTCTGGCTTTCAGATTAGTGGAGTTCCTTTTTATGGAATATTTGGTTTCATTTATGCTCATTAGAAAAATAAATGTGATAGAGGCTTTTACCTTTAATATGTATTATGGAATTCAGCTGAAACTGTAAAAAACAAAAATTAGCCCTTGGAGAATAAGTTTATTTTCTAACATCAATATATTTAGATACTGGGTGTGTTTCGCTGAATTTGATATTCAAACTTCTATAAAACTTACTTGTAATATGAACATAAAATATGAAAAAATGTATTTTATCGGTTACAGTAAATCTAGAAAAGAACAAAGCTATTTTTAAGGAGTAGAAAATAAAATTGCTTTTAAATTTGAAATGGGTGTTTTGGTTTTTATTTTAAAATTCTAGGTCAAACATTTGATTCGACAGGAGATCTATAGTATAAATTACAAGCTATTTGATAGCAAACTGAAAGAATTGACCGAACGCATTGGGAAGACACAGTGCAGGAATAAACATGAAGCAATAGCTGATGAACTCTTTGTAAGTTTCTAATTTCATTTAATTTCATTTGAAGTAGATTTTTTTGCATGTTATGAAAGGAAAACAATAAAGCAGACCCAAATCTGATCTTTGCCCACAAGCCTGATATACTATACCATAAGTAACAGAATTTCTTAGCTGTATTGGCCCTCATGAAATACTTTTGGAAATACTATACTGTGTTCTTCTGTTGTCAATTATTTTGTGTCAACTGACAGGCATAATACATAAGCGGTTTCTTTTAATTAAAAATATATTCTGTGTTAGAGCTTGTACAACATATTTCAGACTGTTCTGGGGTTTTTATTTTGTTCTTATCCCTATAGGCTTACTTGCTGATTGCTGTTTCTACCAACATTAACTTTATCGTGGCTCCATTAGAAGTTTGATGTTTTTATCTTCCATTCTTATGTGCCATACTGGCATCAAACGTGATTTAAATTTTTGCTTATATAAGAATTTGTCATTTATTTGGGTGGATGCCTAAGTCTTATGAGACTGCTTTGGCAGATACATAGTTTTCCTTCAATCTCTATATATTATTTAGTGCGCTGGTTTTGTATTTTTCTTTTTTCTAGGCAAAAATATCAAAACTTCAAAGACGTATTAAAGCAGTATTGCAATGTCAAAAGAATTTCTTGGAAACAAATGTATTAACCAGTAATACAGCCTGTAAGGTTGGTATAAACCCATATGAGCTTTAATTAGCTCATTGACCCACTATTGTAGGTAGTTGGATTTTAAGAAATGAAATCTATTTCCAAACTAAGAAGGCTTTAAAGACAAATTTATATGTAGAATATTCCTGTGATACTATCTCTGGAGAAGATACTGTTAGGTAACCAAAAGTAAATGCCACTTGTATTTATTTCAAGTGAATAAGAGACAATTTGTGATCCCTACCATTTTATCATGAAACAGATAGTATATAGCAAAGTTGACCAAATTTTACAATGAACACTCATAGATGCAACACTTACATATTTTACCTTCACTATTTTAATATCTATATGTCTGTCAATCTGTTCATCTCCTAAGCCATCTTTATATTTTGTGTATTCATAAATACATTTTTTTGTATCAAAATACACTCTGCAGTATATGCTTCCAAAATATTTCAGCAGGGATATCATTAGAGTTTTGTATCTGTTTGTATTTTTTATATAAAATTTAAATATAATCTTCAGTATATATTCACTGAATTTTTTTCTTGTAGGATCTTTATTAGCTTTGGTATCATATTTATGCTAGCCTCAATAATTAAATTGGAAAGCACTCCCTCCCCTGTATTCTGGAAGTTTGTGTGTAAGATTTTTTTACTTCCTTAAATGTTTGATAGATTGCATCTCTGAAAACTATGTGTGGGCAAGGAGCTTTCTTTTGTAGGAAGACTTTTTCTTGAAATTCAATTCTTTAATAGGTATGGGGCAATTCAGATTTTTCTATTTCCTTTCCTCCTGTATGTTTTGTAAGTTATCTTCACAAGGAATGTGTCCCTTGTATCTATGTTGTTGAATTTGTTGACATAAATTATTGACAACATTTTTTTGTCCTTTTAATATTTGTAGATCTGTAATGATAGACTCTTTCATTTCTGATATTGGTAATCTATATTTTCTGTTTTTCTGGATGAGACTTGCTAGAGTCTTAAAAATCTTATTCTCAAAAAAAAATCTTATTCTTTGTTGTCTCTTCTATTTTTTTATAATTTTCTTTCTTATGTTTGATGTAATTTCTTTTTTCAATTTCTTCAGTGTTAATTTTAAATCATCTTTGTTACTAGAAAACATTTAAAGCTATAAATTTCCTTCTAAGCACTGCTTTTTCTAAGCATTTTCTATGCATCTTTTCAGTGATTAGACATTGTACTTTTGTTTTTCTTCAGTTGAAAATAATTTATAACTTCCCTTGTGGTATTGTTCTTTGACCTATGGGTTATTTAGAAGTATGTGTTTAATTTCCAGCATTTGGGACCTCTCTATTTTATTTTGGTCAGAGAACATACTGTGTAAAATTTCAGTCTTGAGAGTTACTGACACTTACTTTATAGCCCAAGATATGCTTTTCCTTCCTTAGTGAATGTTCCATGTACACTTGAATGTTGGATATAATGTTCTACAAATGTCACTTTTGTATTGAGTTTGCCACAGTGCTTGATAGTGGCGAATAATGATCCCTAAAAGCTATCCATGGCTTCATCCCCAGAACCTGTGAGTATGTTACTCTGCATGTTCAAAGAAGCTCATAGATGGGGAGATTATCCTTGTGGGATTAGTGTGATTATTTCAAAGGCAGAAGAAAGAGATGGGATGATGGAAGCAGAGGTTGGAATGATTGCACTGAAGATGGAGGAAGGGGCTAGGAGCCCAGGAATCCTGGCAGCTTCTAGAAGCTAGAAAAAGGAAACACTCCCTTGAAGCCTTCCAGAAAGGATGCAGCCCTGCCAACACTTGATCTTGGCATAGTGAAACTTGATTTCAAACTTCTAGCCTCCAGAACTGTTAAGGAATAAATTTCTGTTATTTTAAACCACCCAGTTTGTGGTAATTTGCTATAGCAGCCTTGGGAAACTAATAGAGAATGTGGTACCGGCAAGTGTGGGATACTACTGTAACAAACACCTAAAAATGTGCAAGTGGATTTGGAATGGGGTCATGGATGGAGACTGAAAGAATACTGATGAGCATGAGTTTTTAAAAGCCTGGATTGACTTTCAGTAGAAATACAGATGTTAAAGACTGCAAGCAAGTGCTCAGAAGACATGAGGAGTACCTAAGAGAAAATCTGCATTGCCCCAGAGAATACGTAAATATTCATAAACTGACAGTTGGTGGAAATTCGGACATTTATTTATTTTTAAAAGATTTTATTTATTTATTCATGAGAGACACAGAGCGAGAGGCAGAGACACAGGCAGAGGGAGAAGCAGGCTCCATGTAGGGAGCCCTATGCGGGACTCGATCCCGGGTCCCCAGGGCAACACCCTGGGCTGAAGGCAGGCTCTAAACCGCTGAGCCACCCGGGCTGCCCAAATTCGGACATTTAAAAGCACCATTGGTGAGGACCCTAAAGAAATGAGGAACATTACTAGAGACTGTAGGAAAGGAGATTCTTGTTACATAGTGGCAGAAAGCGTAGCTGAACCGTGTGCTACAGTGACATGGAAAACAATTTGTAAGTGATGGAATGGGATTTCATTAGGCAGATGAGATTTTTTAAAAAAAAAAGATTTACTTATTTGAGAGAGAAAGGAGGAGCAGAGGGAGAGGAAGGAGCAGACTCCCTGCTGAGCGTGAAGCCTGACCTAGGGTTCAATCCTAGGATCCTGAGATCATGACCTGAGCCAGAGTCAGATGCTTAACTGACTGAGCCACCCACGCACCCCAGGCCAATGAGATTTTTAAGCAGTGTTGAAGGTTTGGCTTGATTTCTTTCTTGTGAGAGGGAAGAGATCATTTGAAGGAGTTTCTATCTAACAAAAAGGAAGCACAACTTGATTGGGATATTCTGAGCCTACTCAGGTTATAGAAGACCCTAAAATTAGGAAGTTCACCATCAAAAAAACCATGTGCCAGAGAGAAAGCCAGTGGTGTATTGGATCCTTTGGCTAGTGCCTTACAAGGATCAAAAGGTCAGAGTATTCAGTCACACGTCACATGGAAGTTCTTTGAAGAGCTTAAGTATTTGACTCCTTATGCAGGCAGTTACCTGGTTTAGATTTAGCATACAGGTCCTGGACTCCTTCTGTGACTCCTTTTAGTCACAAAGACAGTTTACTTTTCAAAGCCCATAGAGTGCTGTTTTGGTTGGTTTCCTTCTTCTGGCTCCACTGGATCTCCTGTTCAATCCTTGCAGGTGCTCCCTGGGCATCCTGTTGACTTTGGGTGGGAATTTCAGGAAACAGCCTGTAGTCACTCCCATGGCAGTGGATGGGGCCTGCCACTGCCCCAGCGATGGAGTAGAAACAACACTGATGCTTCAGTAATCCTTGCCCAGGCTGTCCCAAATGAGGGTTGATAGTCCCGCCTCTGTTCCAGGTGTGGAGTCCTGGGATTTGGTCCCTGGCTGGGCTTTGCTAATACTGCTACTGTAGCTGGTTAGGTCCACTGTGCTCAGGTTGTCAGGTGGGGACCAAGATGACACAAATGCAGTGAATATGGCTGCTGGTTTTGCAGGTATGGAGTAGGGGTTCAGCCACCCCTGCTCTAGGTTTGGGGAGAAGGATGGGTCCCTGGCATTTGTGGCACCCATTGTGTAGGATATACGGATAGTAAAAACAGAGGGAGCTCACTGTGCTTTCTCTCTGCAATCTCACGATCCGCAGTCAGCCTGCCCTTTTCTTCCACCCTTCAGAGGCATTTTATGATGGATCTGTTATCTCCAGGGTTTTTCATTATACTTAGATGAGAACAGCAGGGAAAAGTGAGCCACTTTGTCCTGGAACTGAAAGGATACCAAATATTTTTTGCTATTGTTTTCCAATGTTGTTTGAACCTCTTTCTAACATACAGAATCTGCAAACTTAATAACATTTCAGAATTCTGTCTCTGTGTACGGTCGTCTTTGTTCATGTTACCCACCAGAAAGGCTCATGAGTTGGGCAATCAGCTTGATCCTTTTGTATTGATTAATAGACGTATATTTTAAATACTTCACATTCTCAACCAAATACGGACTAAGTGTTTCAGCTTCCAAGTTGTAAACAAAACTCAACTGGAAGAACAATTTGAAAATTAGTTTTATTTCTGGTCTTCACTTATTAGGAGTATAATGGAAGTACAAGTTTGCTTGTTAAGAGTCTAGTGTTTCTGAGTTCCTAAAACATAGTCTAACAGGAATAAAATGCTGTCTGAGTACTTAGGTATTTGTTTTTCCTTTCCACCCAAGCTAGGAAGTTGATTTGTACTATCATTATTTTTATTTCTTAGAAGTATTTTTTAAATTCATCTTGGCAGAGAAACTGCAAGCATTGTCATGAGCCATTGAAATACATATAATTTAACATATGTTTTGCCATTTGTATTCAAGAATATTTTGAAAACGTTTTCCAAGTGAAATTTTACCTATATCAATTTCGTGTAGAAGACAAGTGGTAACACTCCTTTTAACTGCTTTTTCTCCACCCAATTAACAGGTTATAAATTCAGAGACCATGAATTTGAATCAGAATCCAGAGTCAGTCAGTCCAGATGAAAGACAGACCTCTGTGAGTTCTGAAACTTCTGACCCTTCAGAAAAATCAAATGAGAAGGTTAACTTATCACGGGATCGTGATGAGGCTGTTTCAGAAAGGTAGGCATTTCTACAAAAATGCATAAACTTATCTAAGTATATGCTTGTAAACATACCATTTCTCAGTTAAGCATGAAACAGCTTAAAGGTTCGTATTCGTTCTTGCCTGTTATGAAGGAATGGGGTTGGTTATCCAGGGCTTTTATCATTGTTTTAACAGTACCAAGTATGGGTATACCTGGCTGACTCTCTCCATAGAGTATGCGACTCTTGATCCTCCAGTTACTGGGTTCGAGCCCCATTTGGGAATAGAGTTTACCTTTAAAAAAAAAGAAACTGTACTAAATAAAATTTTGTATTAGCTAGGGGATTGGATTTTGCATTGTGGTGTGTTTGGTATGCATCTTTGGTATGCTAATCCGAGTGATCACTTGATCATTCTCATGGTTTGTGTTCTACACTTGGAAAAGTCAATGTCCTATAAAACAGTGGCTTACAAAAGTTAGAAGAGGAAGGCTAAGAAAGTTAAGAGTAGGAAAGAAGTTCCTAAAAGTATTTGTTTCCTACAGGTTGAAAGCAGTATCATGAATCATGATAACATTAAACTGCAGCAAACAGGTTAATTTATTTGTCTAATCGAGTCAAAAAGCAGCCACGACACCTTAAGAGATTAAGGGCTGAATCTAGGAAAGAAATCATTTAGTTTAACAAAGGAACACGGTTTGTGATTCCCACCTAGATTGATGTTGCTGGGAGGGACATTTTAATGAATTGTTTTCTTTGGTCTGGTGATTTGCAACAGTTTGGAGCTTTATAGTATTATATATTTATTCTTAGCATTAACTCCATAAAATGTTTCTAAGGTTTTCCCTTTTATATGTTAAATTGTAATCCAGCTTTTAAAAAGAGAATATATAGCCCAAAATAAGGAATTATTTGAAGAATAACACCCTTTCCCCCATATCGCTACCCAGACTCAAGGGGGCGACAAAATGAAGTCTACAAATCTGTATCATCTGCAGTATATCCTTTGTTTTGAGGAATTTACATGCAGTTTTGACTCTTCCAAAGAAACCCGAATATTGCATGGTATTGAATCCTACATTTTAGTTTTGAACCAGGAAGCTGCTATGAAGAAGTCATTTATTTAGTTTGTGAAGGCAAGAGTCACATTTCAGTGAGTCTTTGTTGTTACCACTTTTTTTTTTTTTTTTTAAGATTTTATTTATTTATTCATGAGAGACAGAGAGAGGCAGAGACACAGGCAGAGGGAGAAGCAGGCTCCATTCAGGGAGCCCGACGTGGGACTAGATCCCTGGTCTCCAGGATCACGCCCTGGGCTGAAGGCCGCGCTAAACTGCAGAGCCACCTGGGCTGCCCATGTTGTTACCACTTCTTAATGTGTGTGCTGAAACTCAAAAAAGGGACAGAAAAGAAAACTAAAATGTTAGTGATAGAAGCAAAAAAGTGAAGACCCCATTAAAATAGCATTTTGTGGACTAATGTGTCAAATTTTTATCAGTGGCTTCTATCTATGTTATGAACAACCCACCTTATGCTCTATAATAAAGGAAGAACCTGCAATTTAAGAAACTTGTCCCAGGCAGCTGTGCTAACAAGAGAGTATATAACTTGAACCTGATGGGTGGATTCAATGGTGAGTTTTCTAAAACACTGAAGAAAGAACACCAATTTTAAACAAATTTCCAAAGAATAAGAAAAGAGGGAATATTTTTCAGTTCATTTTATGAGACTAGATACTAAAATCTAGTATATCTGTGATACTCTGATACTAAAATCAATTTTAACATTTTACAGAAATGGAAAATTACAATCCATTTTTACCCATAAAATAGATGTAGATATCCTAAACAAGACACTAGTAAAGCCAAGTTCAACATCTATAAAAGTTGAGTTTGTCTCAGGAATGCTGCAAGGTTGGTTCAATAATAATAATAAAAAAAAAATCAGTTAATGTAATTTTCCAGGACAAGAATCATTATTAACTCACAATAGAAGTAAGATTTGATAAAATACTTGTTTATGATTAAAAACAAATTCTTGGCAAACTTGGAATAGGGAGGTACTTCCTTAATCTGATAAAGAGTATCCAGAAAAACCCTAAGAGAGATCGGATGATCAAATATTGGAAGTATTTCCTTTGAGTACAAAATAGAAGAATGCCTCCTGTCACCACTTTAACATTATACTGTGGCTCTTGACTAATGAAAGAAAAAGAGGTTAATATAGAAAGGATTGAAAAAAAGGAATAAATATTATTGCTATTCATGGATGATTGGGGTAGGTATATAATGTAGGAAATCCAAAGTAACTTACAGATAAATTATTAGGATTAACAAGATGTTAGCAAGATTGCCATTCTCAAATATATAAGAAATTATATTCCTATATACCAGATACAAACAATTAGGGAATTAAAGAATGTTTTGAAAGGACATGATACCAATACTATAGCACCAAACCTAGGAATACATTTAATAAAACATGTAATAATTGAAGAAAATTATAAAACTTTGAGAGATAGTAATTCAGTGACGAAATGAACTATGTTTATGGGTTGGACAATGCAGTATTTATTAGAATGTTTTCACTTTTGTTCAAATTAATTTATAGAGTGCAATTTCAATCAGTTTTCTACTGTGTAATTTTGTGGAACTTGACAACTAATTTGATTCTAAAATGTATACATAAATGCAATGGATTAAGAGACCAAGATATCCATCAACTAGAGAAATTAAAAGGAAGAAATTTGCTATCAGATGTCAGGACACTACAAAACCACAGCAATTAAAATACTGTGATGTTATTCATCAATTCAAGTGATAGACAAATAGAGCCAGGGTCACAGAGAACCCAGAAACCCATGCATATGTGTATGTGTGATATGTGATGGAGGTTATATGGTGTACATCATTTAGGAAATGATTGATTTAGTAAATGGTGTAGTTACTTTGGTATTCATGTTGAGTGAAATATGAAAGATATTGGATCCCTATGTCAGACCACATTAAAATCAATCTGTGGATTAAGGAACTCAAAATCTAAAGGAAAGTTATAAAGCTTTTAGAAGGTAATATAGAATATCTTCATGAACGTTGGATAAGGAAGGATTTCTTTCTCTTTTTTTTTAAGGATTTTATTTATTCATTTATTTATTCACGAGAGACACACAGAGAGCCCAACGTGGGACTCCATCGCAGCACCCCGGGATCACAGCCTGAGCTGTGCTCAGCAGCTGAGCCACCCAGGCATCCCTAAGGAAGGATTTCTTAAGACACAAATACCTTTGCAATAAAAAAAAAATTGATCAGTTTTACAACATTAAAATTAGAAACTTCTCTTAAGCTGCTGTAATTTTAGTGAGAAGATAGGCTATCAAGTGAGAAAGACACTTGTACCACATAGAACCTCTAGAGGCCCAGGTCCCAGAGTATACATAAAGAACTTTAAATCAATGAGAAAAAGTCAGATAATACAAAAGAAAAATGGGCAAAAAGACTTGTGTATCTACTTCACAAAAGAGGAATTCCAAATGACCAATATGAAAAGGTGCTCATCTTCATTAGTAATCAGAAATGCAAGTTAAAGCCACAGTGAGATGCCTTTTCATATTGGTAAGGAAAAGTAAAGCATTTTAAAATCTGACAACACCAGGTGTATCGGTGAGGTTTTGAAATAACAGGAATTGATTTTATTTAACATTTTTGTTGTTAGAACAGTAAATTGGTGTAATGCTTTAGAAAAAATTTGGCAGAGGCACCTGGGTAGCTCAGTGGTTGAGCGTTTGCCTTTGGCTTAGGTTGTGATCCTGGGGTCCTGGGATAGAGTCCAACATCAGGCTCCTCGCAGGGAGCCTGTTTCTCCCTCTGCCTATGTTTCTGCCTCTCTCTCTGTGAATAAATAAATAAAATCCTTAAAAAAAAATTGGCATTATCTAAAAATATTTAAGATCTGAATATTCTTTGATCTCACAGGCCCACTTTTTATATTGATCCACTGAATGTGCAATAAATATATGTAGAGGAATGTTCATTAGCATTTTTTGTAATCAAAAACTAGAATGACAAAAACCCTATCTACAATTGAAAAGAAAATTACATTGTAATAAGTCCTTATAAAGGAATTCTGTATTTTAATGGAAATGGAAAAACTGTGGTCACAAGCAGCAATATGAGTTACTCCAAAAACATGGAAAAGCAGACACAAATAGTAGGATTCTGTTCAGTTAAAGGTCAAATATAGCCAGAAAGAAAGTACATTATGTAGGAAGTCAAGGGTAAATAGTAAATCTCCAAAACAAAGAATTTAGCACTACAAATGCCATTTATGGAGGAAATTTATGATACAGAATAGAGGTGTGTGTGTTTCTGAAGTGCTGATCGTGTAAACTGTATTTATCTGAGCGGCGGCTATATGCTTTGTAATTATTTCTTAAACTATACATGTGCTTTTAATCCAATTCAAAAAGTCTATTAGAAAATTTAGATTGTCTAATCTCACTGAGATGTGTGGGTTCATACTACTTGCTTGCTTTCATCTATTTTATGGGCCTTTTCCCCTGTCTGTCTGTCTCTATTTTAACCTTCTTTTGGGTTAATCTTTTTTCTTTTCCCATTACTTATTAATTATACATCTTTCATTGTTTCTTTAGAAATTATCCTTAAAAAAATCATGATTTTGATTCTCGACTCTAATAATTAGAATCCAATATGAATTACGTTGACCATTTTGTAGGTAATGTTTGACCTTAAAACCCTGTAATTCCATTTACTGCTTCCCCTCCATCTTTTGTGTGTTTTCACACAATTTTATATTACAGTTGACCATTGAACAACACAGCACCAACTCACACGTAATTTTTGACTCACCTTGAATTTAACTATTAATAGTCTACTGTTGACTGGAAGCCTTACTGATAATATAAACAGCCAATTAAGCATTTTGTATATGCTATATGGTATATACATAATTTTTTTAGTAACATAACTTAGAGAAAAGAAAATATTAAAAATTGTAAGAGAAAATGCACTTGAGTGTACTATACCTTATTCATTGAGAAAAAATCCATATACAGTTCGAACCCTTGTTGTTGGAGGTCAGCTATATTTTAAGTCTCAGAAGATGAAATCACAATTTTGTATAGTCATTATTCATTTAGAGCTATCTACCTATTTACCCTTCCTGTTGCTCTTCATATATTTCCATCTGGGAAAATTTTCCTTCTGCCTGTAGAACTTTGTTACTTCTTTTTTTAGTTTTGCTCAAGATAAATTCTGTCAAGTTTTTTTGGTCCGGAAATAATTCTATTTTGTC
Organism: Canis lupus dingo; assembly: GCF_003254725.2. Taxonomy (NCBI): domain Eukaryota; kingdom Metazoa; phylum Chordata; class Mammalia; order Carnivora; family Canidae; genus Canis; species Canis lupus. The sequence continues at coordinate 32,001,768 of NC_064248.1, read as the reverse complement.
TTTATTTCTAAAGGATATTTTAACATAAGTATTGAATTGTAGGTATTTCCTTTCAGAACTTGCAAGATATCATTACATGTCTTGACTTCTATAATTTCTGTTGAAAAGTTAGCTTCATTCTTATTGTGGCTTCTTTGAAGATAATATCTGTATTTATGCTTTTAAGATATTCCACTTCTGTTTGGTTTTTCTTAATATACTGTATGGTGCTATTTGTGGGGACATGGATTTAATGTTTGTTTTTTTAAGTTATCTTGATTGGGGCTCACAGTTTTTCATGAATCTGGTTTTATGTCTTCCATTATCTTTGGAAAACTCTTCACCATTATCCTTCAGAAATTCCTTCAGCACCACTCCATCACTTCTCCCCTTCAGTATTCTAATTATATGCACACCATCCTTCAGTCTGGATATTTTCTACTGCACTGTTTTCCAGTTTATTAATGTTCCCTTCATCTGGATCCAAGTGGCTGTTAAACCCATGTATCAAATTGTCAATTTCATTTTGCTTAATTTTTAGTTCTTCCCTTCCCCTTTCCATTTTATTTTATTTTATTTTATTTTTAAGAGAGCAAGAGGGCATGCGCATTTGCGAGCAGTGGGGCAGGAACAAAGGATGAGGGAGGGAGGAAATCTTAAACAGGCTCCACACTGAACGCTAAGCCCGCTAAGCCAGATACTGGGTTTGATTGCACAACCCTGAGATCATGACCTGAGCTGAAATCCAGAATCAGATGCTTAACTGACAGTCACCTATGCAGCCCACCGTTGTATTCTTTTCTATAGATTGAGGTTCTCTGGTGATATTCTTTATCTTGTCCATGTGTTGAACATTTAAATCACTGTCATTTTCTGTTCCATTTATTATGACCCTTGTATCCAGCTCACCCTGAGCTCTGTTTCTATTTGGTATTTTTAAATTTTTATCCTATTTCTTATTGTAACTGCTAATTTTTTTATTTTAATCTTAAACATTGTGTATTGAAAATTGTAGAAATTCTAAATGAAGTTACCTTCCACCAGAGTAGATTTACCCTACACTCTGGCAGGCAGCAGATAGAGGGACAGACTCTGTTGATGGTCTTAAAATATGGGCACACATTCTTTGATATACTCTTCCTTTAAAAAAATGGAGTCTAATTTTTGTCTTGGGCTATACTTAGTGACAGCAGATAGAATATGGCATAAGTGACAATATGTAACACATCATAAAAAGCATCATAGCTTCCTTTTTCTCTCTTGGATTGCTTGCTCTGGGGCAAGTTAACTGCCATATTAACATGGCAGCAAACATAGGTTACTAGAGGACATCAAGCAGCCTGTGCAGAATCCCACATGGTAAGGCATTCTGCCAACAGCCATGAGTAAACCATTTTGGGAGCAGGACCTTCAGCCCTCATTGAGCCTTCAGTTGATTGCAGCTCCTGCCATCATCCTGACTGCAACCTCATGACCGATCCTGAGCCTAAAACCCCAACTATACTGCTCCATATTACATTACCCAGAGAAACTGAAATAATAAATATTTATTTTTTAAGCCATTATGTTAAATAACACATTTCAGTCTAATCAGGAATTGAACAGAACTGAAGCTTATTTGCAGTCTTTATAAGACTCCATCTATTTTGATTTTTACTCCATCCTCCATGTATGGCATAGCCTTCTATGACTTCCACCAGAAAGACTGGGATGTTACCTTTGGCTCCCCTTCTATTGCTGGTCATATGTTCCAATTTTTGCCTCCCCAGTACAGTCCATTGTAATATCAGCCACCATCTGCCTGGCTTCTCAGTATTCCTGAATGGTTTAGTTGACAGACGCCCTAAGAGGAACACCAGTGGCAAGTGTCTAGCCCACTTCTATATACACTCTCTCTCTGGAATCTCAGTTCTTTAAGTTGTCTTCTACTACAGCTTTCTGATGTCTTCAAAGATAGATATATGTGTGTACACACATACACTATCAAACAAATACATATAAAGTTACATTTCTTAAAAATTTTGTAAATAATACCTTCTCAAATTGTTCAAGTATAGGGGTTCCATCATAGCTGTTCTGTGTAACAGTTTATATACTACTTTGTGACTTATTTAAAATTTTTCAAAAAATATTTAAGAAATAAAGGAATTTTAAAAAGGAAAGCAAAAACATATTGTTCCCACTATTATTACAACTCTAGAGAAAGCCAGGAGGTTTTATGCCTGTTTTTTCTGCTAACCCCGAGTATTGAAGGAATTAATGCCACAACTATGTCTGTAATGGTTGGATTTAGAAGTGTAAGCATTTTTCTTCTGAGAATGTGAAGAAAATGGGAAAGGCAGTAATAGCTAAGCTGAAGAAGTTCAGAGCAGATAAGGCTTATGGACTAGAACACATGTTTGAAGGAAAGGAACTTGCTTAAATAGGAAGAAAATGCCTTTATATGCAGTCATTTCCAAAGATGAAAAGCAAGATCAAGGTGTAAGGCATCCAAGAACAGAGTATTTCACCAATGTTGATTGAATGAAACATTAATTATGCCTAAAACATAAGTGTGGATTGAATTTTATGAGAAATATTTGTAGAAATCAAAGGGTGAAAAGCCATTACCAGCCACAATATTTTAATATTTCCTACAATGTTGCATGTGCTCCTTCCTACTCATTCTTTATTAACATTAATTTAATCTTAAGAAAATTCTCCCTGTTTTACAGATGAAGAAACCAAGGCACAGTTTTTTGCCCAAAACACTCAGCTAGTAAGTGGCCAAGCCAGTAAAGCCACCAGTGCATTTAGACCCAGACAAATTTGTCTCCAGAACCCATGATTTTACATTATTATAACATTACCCAGAAAGTTGTAATTACTTTATCTATCTATCTATCTATCTATCTATCTATCTATCTATCTATTTATAATTACTCGTTTTAGACACAAATTTTTCTCTAAGGTAAAATGCAGGTAGAAAACATAGGTATATCTAGAATGAATATGAAAATCATCCCTGTCTTTGGTTTTCTTCTCAGATATGGTTCATTTAAAAAAATAACCATCATTGGGGCATCTGGGTGGCTCGGTTGGTTACGCGTCTGACTCTTGACTTCAGCTCAGATCATGAGATTGAGCCCTGTGTCATTCTGCACTGGGCATGGAACCTGCTTCAGAACTTCTCTCTCCTTCTCCACCCACTGCCTACATTCATACACTCTTGCTTTCTTTAAAAAAAAAAAAAAAAAAAAAAAAAAAGTTTAAAAAAAGAACAGCCCTTGGGGTGCCTGGCTGACTCAATTAGTTGGGTGTCCAACTCTTGATTTCAGCTCAGGTCATGATCTCAGGCTCATGGGATCTAGCTCCTCATTGGGCTCTAAGTTCAGTGGAGAATCTGCTTGATATTTCTCTCTCTCTCTCTCTCTCTCTCTGTATATATATCCCTCTGCCCCTCCCCCACCACTTGCTCTCTCACTCTTTCTCTAAAATAAATAAGTCTTAAAAAAACAAAAATAACAGCCATCATTGGTAGCAGTCAGTGGAACAGTTTTGTAAAAGTAATGTATCATATGCTCATAAAATTTCAGTCTTTAGTTTGCAGATAGATTTCTTGGGATAAATAGTAACAACTTTATATACACAAACACATGCCCTATATGTGTATAATTTTTTAAATAAAGTTAATTGAATAATACTCACTGAACTCTGCACAAACTGAGCATATCCCTTGGCAAATTTTGACAAAGTAAACACACTTTGTAAATATCTCCCAGATCAAATTAGTGGCATCTAATCTGCCTCATGTCCCACCCCTAGTCTCTAATCCCACCCCTACCACATTGACCTAAGTAACCACTATCTGAGCTTTAACACCATAAATTGTTTTTGTTTAGTTTTCAGGTTTATATAAATGGAGTCATACTCTGAACTCTTAGGTGTCTTTTTTGCCCAACACTGTGTGTTGTGAGGGTCACCTGTGCTGTTGCTTAGCTGTAATAATTTATTCATTCTTGTTGCTATATAGTACTCATCACACAAATAAACCTCAGTTTGCTTATTCACAACTGGGCATCTAGGTTGTTTGCAGATTGGGAAAATTTGAGAAGTGCTATTGTGAACATTCCATCACTTGTCTTTTGGTGAATGCACATACATTTCTGTTGGACACTTGCCTAGGAATGGAATTGATAGGTCATAGAATATGTATATTTTGAGGTTTAATAGATATTACCAAACACTTTACCAAGGAGAGATCATACCAAACCTACATTCCCATTAGATAGTATAATGAGGTTTTTTGTTTTTTCATGTCCTTGCCATCACTTAATATTAGCTGCCTTTTTTGCTTTAGCCACACTGCTATGTATATAGCATCATGTACTGAGTTTTGTTTTGTTTTTGTAAGATTTTATATATGTATTTGAGAGAGAGTCTGAGCAAGCATGAGCAGGGGAGGTGGGAGAGAGAGAGAAGCAGACTCCCTGCTGAGCAAGGAGCCCAGTGATGCAGAGCTGGATCCCAGGACCCCGGGATCATGACCAGAGCCAAAGGCAGATGCTCAACCATTTGAGCCATCCAGGGGCTCCCATATATTAGCTTTAATTTGTATTTCCTTCTGATAATGAAGGGAAGCACATTTTTATGTTAGTCATTTTGATACCTTTTATGACATTTCTCAAGACTTTTGTGTTTTCCCTTTGACTTGCCTATCTTAAGTTTTTTGTCTATATATTTACTATAAGTATCTTTTTCCATCCAAGTCTTTCCACTTTTCTAATAGTGTCTTTATGTGAATTGACTTCCTAATTTCACTGTAGTCTTTTTTTTTTTTCATAATTTCTACTTTTTAATGTGCATGTTTTATAACCCTAGCTTCAGGATCATCTATATAATGATTTCTGTTGTCTGTCCATTTCTGGTCATTTCAGTCTGTCTTTTGGCATGCTTGATAATTTCTGAAAAATTGGTGAGGCTATGGAATATCATCTTACTGTACACAAGGTTTATTCTCTCTGGCAGATTATGACCTGGTCACCTAATATACTTAGGGAAAGGTATAAATTGAGGCTTGTTGTTAATGTGGTAAGACTCCTACCCCTAGTTCACTGTGGCTCTTAAGACATAGACCTCCATGGATTCCCAGCTGAAAACCTGGAGCCTTCACTAGGATCCCTCCACCTTAATGGGTCCCTCTTTACTGCCTCAGCCCAATGAGAAAACCAGAAATTCCACTCTGCTCTTTAAGGTCTTTCTGCTTGGTTTCTTAAACTCCTAAATAATACTATATTTGATGTACTATAGCAGCAAGCAGAAATACTTAAAATACTAGAAATATTGGGACACCTGGTTGGCTCAGTTGGAGGAGCATGTGATTCTTGATCTTGGAGTTATACATTTGAGCCCCATGCTGGGAGTAGAGATTACTTAAATAAACTTTTAAAAAATAAAATATTAGAAATATTTTAGAAATGTTAAATGAAGAATTTTGAGATTGATAGGAGATTTTGACTGCAGTGTAATGAACATCTGAAAAGAATTGTTTATAATTAAGCAACAAAATATAGTCATCAGTCTTCCAGCCATATGATGACTATTTCTAGTAGAAAAAATATATATATATAAAATAAACTTTGTAAGTTTTGTTGGAGGCCAAAAATAGAAGAATGGAATATTCTTGATAAAATTTAGATCTAAACATTTGTTTTTGTTTACTGAACTTAGAAATAATGGCTACTAGAATTTCTTACTGATACATTTGGGAAAAATTATTGAATTAACTATGTTTTAAAATGTGCATGAAAAAAATAAAATGTGCTTGAAAACCAGTTGATTTCAGAAAACTAAAATGAACGTGTAGAAAATGTCTGCTTCTGCCCATGAAATATTAATTGCTACAGGAATTGTTCTTTTGTTGTCAACAAGTAGAAAACCAAAGTAAAAAAGAATTGTGTGCAGACATTGTTCAACAGGGAGCAAAAACTCTCTCCCTGGGAGAAGGGAAAGTGTGAAATGCACTCTACAATTGTTCAAGATTACTCCCTGGAGGCATTTCACAGGTTGAAGGACAAGGGCAGGAAGAGCTCAAACAGCCTTAGAGGTCTTACCACATTTATTTATTTTTTTAAAATTTTTTTAAAAGATTTTATTTATTTATTCATGAGAGACACACACAGAGAGAGAGGCAGAGACACAGGCAGAGGGAGAAGCAGGCTCCATGCAAGGAGCCCAATGTGGGACTCGATCCTGGGTCTCCAGGATCACACCCTGGGCTGCAGACGGCGCTAAACCGCTGCGCCACCGGGGCTGCCCCTCTTACCACATTTAGATCAGAGATTGGGGTGTCTGAGTTGGCTAAGACTTTGTGCGGAGGAACAATGAAGAAAGCAAATTGTGTAAAGGTAGAACTCGGTTGATCTCCAAAGAGAACCTCTTAAATCATTGGCTGAATACAGATCTATGCATGCAAAGACTGAAACTACAAGAGGCCAGGGGGAAAAAAAACATTGAAAAGAAGACCAAACATTTCTTGGATATTGTACAGGGCTGGGAACATTTTGTTTTCCCTACTAGCTATAATGAAAAAACTTATAATGTAGAGTAACAGTAAAGAGTCTTTAGGTAGACATAATAGTGAGGGTGACCTAGTCCTAGACTAAGGACTGCAGTGGGCCTACTCCCGAAAAGCTAAAAGGATACAGAGGATACAACTAATCCTGAGTAATTTAACTGCATACCAGAGTAAAGTCCAGCACTCTTTGAAAGAATGAAACATCATCCATCATTCATGTGAATTTTACAATGTCTGGCATCTAATCAAAAATTACCAGGCATGCAAAGTAGCAAAATATAGCAAGGAGAAAACAGATATGCTAGAAACAACGTTTGATGGACAACAATGATGTAAAGCAGCTATTATCAGGATAGTGTTCATGTCCCAACAGTAAAAAGGAAAATGTGAAAATAGAAGATGTTAAAAAGAAAAATTGAACTTCTAGAGACAAAAACTGAAGAGTCAAGAGTACATTGATTAGGATTAACAACAGGATAGGTAATTACTGATTTTTAAAGACAGTGGAATAGCAATATAAACTTTAAACAAAAGCATGGGGAGAAAAAAGACTAAAACGATGAACAGAACAGCAAAGACCTTTGGAACAGTATCAAGGAGTCTAATATTATATATATATCTTTGAAGTTTCACCAGTTGGGAGAAGAGAGCAAAGATGTTAAATCTAAAATTTTTCCAAATTTGTTAAAAATTCAAAACCCACAAATGTTAAAAAAAAAAAAAAAGTTATAAAGATTAAAGGAAAACCACATAATCAGACTGGTGAAAGCCAGTAGTGACAAGAAAATCTTAAAAACAGCCAGAGAGAAAAGACTCATCATACAGAAAGGAATAAAAAGATAAGACCAAGAAACTTCTTGATGTGCACTATTTAAACTAAAAGACATCTCTAAAGCATTGAAATACAGGGACATCTCTAAGACATTGAAAGAAAAACTACCCATTAAAATTTCTATACTCTGTGAAAATATCTTTCAGACATGTAGGGGAAAACACATTTTCACACTAAAAAAAAGGTGGTGGGGGGGGCGTGTGTAGAGAATACATCAGCAGGAGACCTGCATTGCAGGAATTGTTAAAGGAAGTTTTACAGGAAGAAGGAAAATAAAACTAGATGGAAATTTGCAAAGGTAAAGAGATGAAGAGTGCTGGATATTATAAATATGTGGGTAATAGAAAATATATTTCTGTGTATATATATATGTGTACATCACACTATTCCTGTATATTATGTGGGAGGGTGTATAAATCATACTATTTATAGTTTTTCTGTATATAGGCAACAAATAGTTGGAATTTAAAATTTTAAATCAATACTATTTACAATAACATTAAAGAACATGATATACAGAGGGATAAGATTATCAAAATATCTGTAAGACCTAACCTCAAAACTACAAAGTAGATTTCAGATTTGTGATCTAGCACATAAGGAGTCTTACAAACTGAAAAAACCAGCACCTCCTTTTAAATCCATTAGATAAGTAAAGTCACTGAGCAAAACACTGCCCCCAAAGTTGGAGCGACGACAGAGGCAGAAATGATAACCACAACATTTGGGAACGAGAGCAGAAACCCAAAAGCAGAAACTTCCATGGGAACCAGTGCCAGTTTAGGAAAACCTAAACTTAATTGCCGGAGGCTCAGAATAGACACATCAAGAGTTAAAAACTCCAGGGGAGCCCATAATTTTGTTTTACCTCCAGGAGCGCTACCAGGTCCTTACAGTGAATCCTGGAGAAAATACCTCCCACCTGCAGCAGCCAGTTGGTGAAAGGAGCCTTTGAAATGTACCAGACCACTCTGTTCTTAACAAGGCCTGTCCAGGGAGAAACTACTACTAGAGCCCAACTCCTGCTCCCGCTAGCCTTCCACATGGAGGAAGTGAATCCCCAACTCTAGCAGCTCCATCCATCCTGTCCCACCTAAAGCAGACGGGCAGTCAGAGAAGCACTGGTGAAGTTTACACTCCAGGGGTGTAGGCTTACTTAGAAGACAGAGCTAATCATAGGATTAGTAGAGCCACTACGTTACTAAAGGCCCGTTTATCATATTCCTTTTACCTAGTGTATCATGTCCACTGTTCAGCAAAATACCATAAAACATACTAAAAGGCAACCCCCCCCCCCCCAATTTGAAGAGACTAAATAAGCATCAGAAACAGAGTCAGGTATGACAGAAATGTTCACATTATCAGACCAAGAATTTTGAAAAAACTATTTGCAAAGGGCTTCAATGAAAAATGTAGGGGAAAAAAGGTAGATAGTATAAAAGAAATGGAAAAGGAAGGTACTTCACTTATTTGTGAAGCCGGATAGTATTATTTGAAAGTGGACTTGAGTTAGCTGTAAATGTATATTGCAAAAAGGAAGTAGAATTGATAGGCTAAGAAAGGAGAGGAGAATCCTATACAGTGCAATTTTATTCATAATTGCCAAAACTCGGATGCAACCAAGATGTCTCTCTGTAGGTGAATGGATAAATAAATCATTACATTGAGACAATGGAATGTTATTCAGTACTAAAAAAGAAATGAGCTATCAAAAGACACAGGAAACTTAAATGCATATTACAAAACGAAAAAAATCAAAATGAGAAGGCTACATACTGTATGAGTCCAACTACATGACATTCTAGAAAAGGCGAAACAATGGAGACAATAAAAAGATCCAATACTGCCAGGGCTTAATGGGGAGGAATGAATAGGCAGAGCAAAGGGATTTTTATCACACAGAAACTATTCTGTGTGATACTATGATGAATATACATCGTTGTACATTTATAGTATGTGGAATGTATACCCTAAGAGTGAACTCTATAGTAGACTGTGGAGTTTGATCATGATGGTGATGATGTATCAAGTGTAGGTTCATTCTTTGCGACAAGCATACCTGTGGTGTAGGATTTTGGTGGGGAAGCATGCGTGGGGCGGTTGGTTAGAGATGTAGGTTTATGGGGAACGCTCTGTACCTTCCAGTTAATTTTGCTATAAACCTAAAACTGTTCTTAAAATAGTTTAATTAATTTTTAAATATATAAAAAGTTGAGAAAAATGAAAGGAGACTTAAATATTTGGTGAGATATGTCATGTTTACAAATCAGAGAATTCATTATTAATGTTACATCACCCAAATCATTTTGTACATTTAATGCAATCTAAATCAAAATCTTGGCAGCCTTTTTTAAATAGAAAGTAACAAGCTGGGATCCCTGGGTGGCGCAGCGGTTTAGTGCCTGCCTTTGGCCCAGGGCACCATCCTGGAGACCTGGGATCGAATCCCATGTCAGGCTCCCGGTGCATAAAGCCTGCTTCTCCCTCTGCCTGTGTCTCTGCCCCTCTCTCTCTCTCTCTCTCTGTGACTATCATAAATAAAAAAAATAAAAAATAAAAAATAAATAAATAAACAATTAAAAAAAAAAGAAAGTAACAAGCTGATTAAAAACTTAATACGAAATGGAGTTGTTGAAGACCTACAAGAGGAAAACAGTGTTGGAAACAAAGTTGGAAGACACTACCTAAGTTTAAGACTTCTATAAAGTTAAAGTAATTAAGACAATAGTGTTGTCTTAGGATAGACCTACCAAATCCATGGACAGATTAGAAACTATTCTATATCATCCATCGGTTTTCAAAGAAGATGCCAAGGTAATTTGTTGAAGAAAAGATAGTTTTTTTTCAACAGCTGTTGCAGGAATATCCAGAGGGGAAGAGTGAACCTCCCTTCCTACCTCACACCATATACAAAAATAATTTGAAGTGGATCATAGACCTAAATACAAAAGCTAAAAATTAAAAACATCTATAAGAAAGTGGTATAACTCTGTGCATAGAAAATTCATCTAGCAATTTTATAGGCTCCATGAAGTCTGTGTCAAGATCTTAACAAAGATTCTGATGTGAATGTCAAACTCATGAAAGTAGAGTCAGGGTCAAATGGGAGCAGTAATCATAATCAGTGTCATTTACCATCTTTGCTTAGTTTAGCAAGTATGTGGTCAGTATTTCTACTGTAGTGATGTAACATAGAATTGTGGCAGGACTAATTTTTTAACAGCCTTATTTTTTACAGTCCTGTGTAAGAGTCAAAGTGTCTTACTGGGTTTTTTTCAATTACACTTTTCATTTTCATGAAGGCAAGTCTATGTGCTAGAGTGACTTTTGCATATTTTGTACATTTATGTGTATTGAATGCTTATAGGTTATATATTTGGATTCATTGTAAATGAGTTTCTAGTAAGTTTTAAGGATCCATTATATTGGACACTTTTGGTCATATAATTGGCAACACATAGGGTTTCTTGGGCATTTAGTTTTATCTCCAATTCCCCACCACAATTGTTAGATTAAAACTTGTCAGTTATGAAATGTTAAGTCAGAAGAATTCTAACCATTGATTGCATGTTTCATCTTGATAATACATGTTTAGTTTATTTTTGTTTTTAATTTTCTTATCATTTTAGTAACAATGATGATGTTATGTTGATTTCTCTGGAAAGTCCTAATTTGACAACTCCAATTACATCAAATCCAACAGGTATCTTAAGTTGATTAAAATATGATCTATGAAATTAGAAAGCCTCAAGTCAATATTTGTTTAAAATAGAGAATTGAACATTATCTTTCAATAAAAAACTCTACTTTCAAAAATGTTTTAATTTATATCTGTGACTAATATCTGAACAAATAAATGATTTCCTAACTATAATTGAGGGTTTTTTTTTTACCCTTGTGTTTATCAATTTATGACCTTTTGTTTGTTTACTGTGCTTAATGGATTTGTAAGTTAGAAAACTACTTAACCTTTCATATACATTATTCTCTGTTTGCTGTGGCCTGTGATGATGGTAATACTTTGGTTCTTGTTTATGTTTGTTTTATTTTAAGATTTAAAGTTTGACTATTCTTTAGCATCTTTTTTTTTTTTTTTTTGACTTTTGGCTTTTTGAGAGTACTTTGTTCCTCTTTGGTGTTTCTGTCTTACTACATTTACGTAAAAGTCTTTAACCTCAGGTTTCTAATAAAGTTCCTCTCTCTTAAAATGGCTCTCTTGTTGGCCTATAAGTTCTCATTCAAAATTCCCCATTTCCTTTTCTTTGTTTACTATTTTAGAGTATTTGTATCTTGATATGAGAAAGCTTTCCCATCACTTAAATAGCTATTCAATTGCCCCCAAGGCTTGGACTGTTAAGATCCTGAATCAGATAGTTACAAGGGATAATAAGCATTTATCTGAGGTTTTTCTCCTGTTCTAGATAGAATGCCCCTCAGCTATCTCGAGTCTGGTTTAGAGATACTATGAAGAAAAACTACATTTGGGCAGTCCTGGTAGCTCAGCTGGTTTAGCCCGCCTCCAGCCCAGGGCATGATCCCAGAGACCCGGGATCGAGTCCCACATCAGGCTCCCTGCATAGAGCCTGCTTCTCCTATGCCTGTGTCTCTGCCTCTCTCTCTCTCTCTGTGTCTCTATGAATAAATAAATAAAATGTTTAAAAAAAAAAAAAAGAAAAAGAAAAACTACATTTCCAAGTCCGTTTTCTCAAATGCCATATTAATTTACATATTAATTTACATATTAATTTACAGATGGATTTTCAGAAAAACTAATAGTTGTAAAGTTACAGGACAAAATCTTTTAAACTCAAATTACATTTTTTTTTGTTTCAATTGGTTCCTTGGTCTTTAGAATAGATAATGTCAATTGAATTACATTTTTGTGATTATGTAATAAATGGTTAATGCGAATCCTCATTATTATTGTGTTTCAGCATTCATATGTTATAAAGTTCATAAATATTTAATAGCTTAATAAATTTGCCAAATGTTGATATTTTAATAATTTTCTTTCAGATACTGGAAAAACTACATCAGGAAATTCTAACAATTCACTTGGTGCGGAAACAGAAGTTACGGTAGGTAATAAATATTGCCTCTGAACGTTGTTCATTTGAGTATGTTAGTTTTCTGGGAACTTTAGTGTTGCTACCTGGGAAAGATGGACTTAGTTTTGTCATTCGTTGTTTGGGAGATTCATTGTGTGTGAAATTAATGCTTGACTAGTTACTATACCCAGTTTCCAGTCTAGCTTAAACATTAAAGCAGATAGTTAGTGACAAACATATTTCAAAAGCCTACTTATTTACCAAGCTAACTCAGACTTTGCCTAGTCGTATTCTCAGAAACCATATAGTATTTCATGACCTTCTCTCTCCTAATAGTGTTAAACTGTAAGAATTTACAGGATAGTTAATCTCCCAGCTTATAAATGGTAATTTAAAATCTGTGTTTTCTTTTTCAAAAATATTTTGTGCTGAGGCAAAATCTTAGTTTTTTAACAACTTTTCAGGTAGTAGAGAAGAAGAAATTTGATTCTGTGGTTGATGTGACAAAAGAAGCCTTATCAAAGTACAACACAAGTAAGTGTTTCTTTTTAAGAAAGAGGGAAGGTGACTGTTCAAAAAGCATTTGACCCATTTATAAAGTTTGTTTTAATGTGTGTGTGTGTGTGTGCGCGCGCGCGCATATAGCTGTATGTAGTTTTATCATGTATAGATTGATGGAATGGTCACCACAATCAAATTACACAACTATCCTTGGGTGTTATATGATGATACAGTGTGTATCTTTTTGAGATTGGCCTCTTTTCCTTAGCATAATTCCCCCACGGTTCATCAAAGTTGCATATCAGTAGTATTCCTTTTTGTTGTTGAGTGGTATTCCATAGTATAGATGTATAATAGTTTATGTGTTCACTCACTGAAAGATAGCTGGGTTGTTTGGGGCTATTATGAATCTCATTTCTGGTACACACCTTTTTTCTTTAGATCATTAATACTATGAGAGGGTATTAGGGCATAATATGAAAATGTAGAAGAAGAATGATTACAGTGCCCTCTTTCTTAGATTTAAACAGGAAGAGGTAAAATTAAAGTCATTTGGAGCTAGTTATAAGTTATAAAGTTTCATCTCTTAATAATTGCCCTTGAATGTTCTTGATACTCTTGATAAAAATCTTAGAATATCACTTTTTTAGCATTGAAAAGTATATAATACTTAAAAATGGAGAGTAGCATAGGAAATACATAGCCAATTCCTTCTCCCCTTTCAACTGTGGATTCAAACAAAGGTTAGAACCATAGGAATCTCCAGGTACCTCATGATATAATTAAAAAACCCTTCAGTTTCCAGTTTCATGATGAAAATGAGAAATATACATTTGACAAATGAATTGGGAATCTAGAATAATCAGTTACTTTTTCATTAAGATTATTAAATCATTTCCACACTCGAGTACAGGATTTGAGATACAGTAAAATAAAAAGTAGGAACACCGATCCATTCAGTGCTTAATAAATCAGACCTCTAACTTGGGAGGGGGGCGTTAGTTTGAAATCTAACAGTTGGACATGCTGCTGACTCATAACAGCGTGGATCTGTTCACCTTGTAGAGTGTCCAGTTCTGAACGAAGGTATGGTTTGTCAGGTTGAACCTGGGCTGTTCCCATATTCCTTGATGAATGGTATCACCAGCTGGCCCAGCTTCCCTAAGCTAGACATGAAAGAGTCACTTTGGACTCTTTGATCTGCCTCATTCCACTGTGCAGTCAGTTTTCAAGGCCACCAATTCTGTCTCCTTTAAAGCTGACAGGTCTGGTCCATGTATTTCCTTATTTCAGAATTCCATCACTTTTTGTCTATTCTACTGCCATAACTTAGCAAGTAACCAATGTTTCTGCCCTAACTTAAACTGCTTCTTTTGAGTCTCCCAAGCTGCCACTGAAACGCTCCTTCCTATAGACAGATCTGATTTTGCTTTTATCTGTAGGATAAAATCCCAACTCCTTAGCAAGACAGACTCCATAATGACTTAGACCCTGAAAACTTTTCTAGCTTATGTTCTACAAACTCCTTACCTGTGCCTTAATAGCTTCTCAATAGGTAATGCTTCTCCTCTCCTTACCACCTCTGCATAGTTCTCTTTGCCAGGAATGCTGTCCTCTCTGTCTCTCCCCAGGTGTGTCTGATGACCCCACTCATCATTCTTTCATACTCCCTTTAGACACTTAGATTGTACTGTTACTTCTAGGTTCTCCTTACCATTGGTATTTAGTGCACACCTAGATTACAGCTGTATTACATTGCTCTGTAATTGTTTCTTTTCATCTGTCTTCCTGAGAGGACTTGAGATTCTTTTCAGCAGCATCAGACTTCCTAATCTGTAACTTTCCATCCTTTTAGTACAGTGCTTAGCCTATAGTATACTTTACCCCCCAATACTAAATTAATGCAGCAGATTTTCCACTGAAGAGTTTTAAAGGAACTGTAAGTATCCATACTCTGAATGGGAGTATAAATCTTTCTGGGGAGGTATTTTGTCAACATCAGAAACTTTAGAAATATACAAGCCTTTGACCCCCAAATTCTTTGAATAGTTACCTAAAGAAACTAAGGTTAAGTATATGGGGAAGTATGAAAATGTTCATCACAGTGCTATTTGTGAAAAATTAAACTTTGGAAACCCTTAAATTTCTAGAAATAAAGGACTAATTACACAAATTAGATTTATATGGTACAGCAGTATTCAACCATTAAAAATAACGTTGTAGAAGAAGTACACGTGTTGATGTAAACATGTTAGTAATGTAACGAGAAAAAAGTTATAAACATATTTTGAGAGAGTAGTAATGGGAGTAAAGAGCCCAGACATAACTTTTCTGCCATAAACAACTAGAAAACTAAATAAGATGTAATTAAAAAAAAAAAAAAACCTTTCCAGATATTGCAGTATAGGACTACAATCCCCGAGAGAAGGGAATGAGTGAGATGAACAGTATGGATTGCCCTAGCTTTCTTCCTAGACTGTGGTACAGTGGAGGAACTGCCAAGCAGAGAATGTCTGGCAGAGCGTGGCTGTCTTATTGAGGTCAAGAGACAGAGATTGGCATTCAGAGAGGCTGAGGCAACTAGAATGAAGGGGAAGAGCATAACATCAGGATGAGGAAGGCACTCAGAAAAAAACTCCCAAGAGATTAGCATAGAGTCCTCTTGAGTCCTTGCTCTGAAGTATTAAGCCCCACATGCGTAGAGTAAAACCCCATAAATATTGGCAAAGAATGACCAAAGAGCTTTATGCTCAGGGGTGAGAAATATTCAGTTCTGACCAGCTGTAGTGCCAGATTCTTACTGAATACCTGGGTGTAAACTCATCTTAGAACAAAGGCAACTATGGCCTTACCCTAATAAAACCTAAAAACAGGGCAGCCTGGGTGGCTCAGCGGTTTAGCACCGCCTTCAACCCAGGGCGTGATCCTGAAATACCCGGATCGAGTCCCGCGTCAGGCTACCTGCATGGAGCCTGCTTTTCTCTCTCTCTCTCTCTCTCTCTCTCTGACTCGCATGAATAAATAAATAAAATCTTTAAAAAAAAAAAACCTAAAAACAAACTTTGAAAGGATCAAATTGAACTACATATAACTCAATAGCTTATCACACAAAGCCCACTGTGTTCTGGAGAACGGAATTCAACCCACAACCATTTAAAATTTATAATATCCATCATCCAATTTTAAAAAATCACTAGAGATACAGAGACAAAAAATGGAATCTATGACCAGGAGAAAAATCAGTTAATGGAAACAAACTCAAACAACAGAGATGACAACTAATAGACCAGGACTTTGAAGGAGCTGATAGAAATATGCTCAAAGTGGGGTACCTGGCTGGTTTAGTCAGTAAAGCATGTAACTCTTGATCTTGAGGGCATGAGTTTGGGCCCCACACTGGGGGCCAAGATTACATAGAAAAATAAAATTTTAAAAATGTAATAAAAGAAGAAAGAGGGAATCCCTGGGTGGCTCAGTGGTCTAGCACCTAACTTTTTTTTTTTTAAAGATTTTATTTATTTATTCATGAGAATACACAGAGAAGAGAGAGAGAGAGAGGCAGAGACATAGGCCGAGGGAGAAGCAGGCTCCACGCAGGGAGCCCGACGTGGGACTCGATCCCGGGACTCCAGGATCACGCCCTGGGCTAAAGGCGGCGCTAAACCGCTGAGCCACCCGGGCTGCCCTAGCACCTAACTTTGACCCAGGGCATGATCCTGGAGCCCCAGGATCGAGTCCCACATCAGGCTCCCTGCGTGGAGCCTGCTTCTCCCTCGGCCTGTGTCTCTGCCTGCTTCTCTCTCTCTCTCTCTCTCTCTCATGAATAAATAAAATCTTTAAAAAAGAAAGAAATATGCTCAAAGATAAAAAGTAAACAAGAACATAATGAAATAAAAGATATAAAAAGAGAACCAAAAAATTTTTAAAATTCTATATATTTATTCATGAGAGACACAGAGAGAGAGAGAGAGGCAGAGACACAGGCAGAGGGAAAAGCAAGCTCCATGCAGGGAGCCTGATGTGGGACTCAATCCCGGGTCTCCAGGACCACAGCCTGGGCTGAAGACGGCGCTAAACTGCTGAGCCACCCAGGCTGCCCTAGAACCAAATTTTAAATTTTTTTTTTTTATGATAAGCACACAGTGAGAGAGAGAGAGAGGCAGAGACACAGGCAGAGGGAGAATCAGGCTCCATGCACCGGGAGCCCGACGTGGGATTCGATCCCGGATCTCCAGGATCGTGCCCTGGGCCAAAGGCCGGCGCTAAACCACTGCGCCACCCAGGGATCCCTAGAACCAAATTTGAAAAAAGAAAATACTTAAAGTTCCATGGATGGAATATAAACAGCTTATTACACACTGAAGAAGGACAAAACAAATTGGTAAACTGGAGGAAATAGTACCTGACCAAATAGTTTGGAAAGAAACTATCCAAGCTAAAGGAGGATTAAAAAGAGAAAAAGAAGGCTAGGAAAAGGGAATCAAACTTTAAATGAATGTGGGATAAAATCAAGTGATCCAACATAATTGTATGGTCAGAAGCCTTCTAAATTTAATGAAAAGTACAAATCCACATAATTAAGGACTTCAATAAATTCCAAGTGGGATAAATACAAAGAAAATCATATCAAGATACATCATAGTCTCCATTCCTGAAAACCAGTGATAAAGAGAAAAACCTTAAAAGCAAACAAAAAAAAAATTTTTTTTCTTAAAAGTTTTTTTTATATCATAAAATATAGAGAAGAACAAAGAATTCCATTTTATCAATTGGAACTATGGAAGCCAAATGATAGTCAAATGATATCATTGAGAGGCTAAAGAAACCCTTAACCTAGAATTCTATATCCACCAAGTATATCTTTCAAAAGTGAAAGCAAAATTAAGATTTTTTCAGATAAAGTTTGTTGCTGGCAAATCTTCATTATCAAAAAGAGGGGTGCCTGGGTGGTGCAGTTGGTTGATGTCTAACTCTTGGCCAACTCAGGTCATGATCTCATGGTCGTGAGATCAAGCCCCACACGGGCAATCTAAGCTTCTCTCTAGGGGGAAAAAAGAACAAATTAAATCCAAAGCAGGTAAAGGATACTTCACTGTAGAAGATGGGGGGAATGGCACAAGCCACAAGAAGACATTATCCTCATCATCGTTACTCACCAGGGAAATGGAGATGATGTGAGATGCCACAGCTTATCTAGTAGAATGATGAAAATGAAAACTGAAATACACAAAGTGTTGGCAGGATGTGGAGCAACCTGGAACTCTTAGGCTTTTGTGGGAGGAATGTGAAATGATAAAACTCCTTTGAAGTGGCTGAGCAGTTCCTCCAAATATTAACTATACTCTTACTATGTGACAGTGTTAGTCGTAGGTATTTACCTGAGAAATGAAAACCTATATCTACACAGACTCCTACACAACTTACTCAAAATTGTCCCGAACTGGAAGCAGCGCAAATGTCCACCAGCAGATAAATGGATAAATGGGTTGTGGCATATCTATCTGTACAGCCAATACTACTCAACAGTCCACAACACAATACGGGGTACCTGGCTGGCTCCATTGGTGGAGCACATGCCTCTTGATCTCCAGGTTGTGAGTTTGAGCCCCACACTAGGCATGGAGCTCACTTTAAAAACAATGAACAAGATGTTTTTATATGCAGCATGGATGAATCTCAGAAACATTATGTTGGGCCAAAGAATTCTCTGTACTGCGTGATTTGATTTTTATTAAATTTTATAGAAAAGTCAAATCTAGTCCATAGTGACAACAGTCCTGTGGTTTCACGGGGCCAGAGTGAGAGAGATCCCCTGAGAAGGGATCCTGAACAGCTTGGGGTCTGATGAAAACATTCTGTGTCCTGATTTTGGTGATGGCTTCACAAGGGCACATTTGTCAAAACTCAAGGAATCGCACATTTAAAATAAATACATTTTATTATATGTAAATTATATCTGAATGGTTCATTAAAAACCCAAATTTTTAAAACTTTTTATATTATAAGTATTTACATATGCTTGTGTGTGTGTGTGTGTGTGTGTGTGTACACATGAGCATATCCATGCGGCAGAGGATCTGGAAGGTCAAACATCAGAAGGTTAATTTGCAACCAGAGGTCACAGTTCTCACCTAGCAGCTTAAAGAGTAATCTTTATATAATGGGCTACTGGCTGCTGCTGCTTCAAGAATTCCAAGGACTGAAGTAATCCTTACTCATTTGTTTATAGATGAGGGTAAAAGCTAGAGAGTGCTTAGAAGGTGTGGGTGCTGATGGCACAGGGTATAAACAGGAGCAG
Source organism: Canis lupus dingo (assembly GCF_003254725.2). Taxonomy (NCBI): domain Eukaryota; kingdom Metazoa; phylum Chordata; class Mammalia; order Carnivora; family Canidae; genus Canis; species Canis lupus. The sequence continues at coordinate 31,982,554 of NC_064248.1, read as the reverse complement.
GTTTGGGACCAAAGTTCTGTGTTGTCTCTTCTTACCATCCTGAAGTTGTGTTTCTATCTGGCCCTATTTTAAGGACCAGCTGACTTACCACCTTGGAAGAAGGAATGTTAGTTAGAGGGGGTTCTATTTGTTAGAATGTTTTGAGTATCGTTCACTGGATGTCCTCTGTGTCCTTCCGCCACCTTCCGGTTATGATCTCACAGGTCTAGCTCTAGTTGCATTAACCAGTTAGGGACCCTGTTACAGACTCATAATTAAAATTGAGAGGTCTTTACAACTCATACAAAGGTTCTTTACACCAGTAGATAAATTGACTAATGAATTAACTTTGAAACACAATGCAGAATCTGGATTATCCTTGTTAGTCACAAGAAAATATAAATTAAAAAAATTTTGTTTGGAGAGATTGAGAATGTATATTCAACGGTTATATCATTGTGCACACAGTGGATCAAAATGGTTTTGATGCTTATTAGACGCATTCAAACTTGCGAAGTTTTTAGCTTCCTGGCCTAACTACTTCCCAACAGGAGATCCTGTTTCTTAACCACCACCCATATAGCCTCTCCCCAGTTGTTTTAGACAATTCTAACACCTACTTAAACCTTCTTTCTCTCCCTGACGCCTACAGTTTCTCTATTTTTCCCTTTCTTCCCCTCACCATCTCTCTTCCATTGACCTGTTTGCCCCTCCTTCCTCCTCTCTCCCTTACCACAGTCCACAGTTTACACTTAACCACAATTTACATTTGACCCTGAGCAATGTGGGGTTAGGGTCACTGACCCCACATGCAGTTGAAAATCTGTATATAACTATTAACTCCCTCAAAACTTAACTACTGACAGCCACTGTTGACCAGAAACTTTACCAATAACATAACGTCAATTAACACCTATTTTGTATGCTGTATGGATTATATACTGTTTTCTCACAATAAAGTAAGCTAGAGAAAAAAATGTTCTTAAAATCACAAGGAAGAGAAAATAGATTTACAGTACTGTACTGAATTTAGTGAAATGAAAAACATCCATGTATAAGTGAATCCACACAGTTCAAGCCTTATGTTGTTCAAGGGTAAGCTGTATATCTGATTCCCTCCAGGCTAACACAGCCGCAGCAGCAGAGATTCCTTTAACCCTCAGACTGCCTGATATTTAGTTTGAATTCCCAGGACTTGCGTGTGTCACATATTTATATTGGATTGTAAATGGCTCTGTGTTTGCAAACATCCTGTTGACCTAAGAGCATAAGGCACCTCTAAGAACGCTGAGCAAGGGTCCCTCTCCCATGTATAACTTTTCCTAGTTCCAGGTTAAATAAAGACTTAGGTGTTTATCCTTAAGAGGGGAATTTCTGTCATATTAAAGGGAAATTCTCTATATTTGGCACCTTTGGTTCTTGAACTTTTATCAAAAATTAATTATCTTATTTCATAGTTTTGTAATTTTAGTTCACATTTAGTTACCACCTAAGTTGGTTTTGCTTAAAGGCTATGGAATTGATTATCGATGATAAATTTTACTTCTCAAACCTTGTGTTCACAGAAAGTTCAGTATCCACCCTGGAGTCACTTACAAAAGCTGCTCTGATTGCAAAAGAGACAACCCAAGTGGCACAAAACGCAGCCCAGGTACTGATATGAAATGCTCTATTAAGGGATATTCATTCTACATTGAGTGGAAGTACCCATTTTACTTATGCAGAAACATTTGGGTCATATTTCAGCTTGTGCCTTTTGAAAATGTATTATTGTGCATCTACTTATTTATGCAATCAAAATAATTTAATTTTCCAGAAACTAGAAGCTAAAACTATATATATATATATATTTTAACACAACAAAATATATTTTTTAAAGATTTTATTTATTTATTCATGAGAATACACAGAGAGGAGGGAGAGAGGCAGAGACCCCGGCAGAGGGAGAGGCAGGCTTCATGCAGGGAGCCTGATGTGGGACTCGATCCCGGGTCTCCAGGATCACACCCTGGGCTGCAGGAAGCGCTAAACCGCTGAGCCACCGGGGCTGCCCCCAACAAAATATTTATAAGAGTAGTTAGCCATTGTTGATGAGGGTGGAGGGGTGATGGGGTGTTCTTGTACACTCACACTTTTCATGCAAATTAGCACAGTGTTTGATCACTTTTAGGGAATGAGATGGAATATTTGTCCAGAGTGTCTGGGACCTAACCCTTTCTGGATTTGTGATATTCCAGAGTGTAGAAATCTTAATGCCAAAAGCAGCTTATGCTTGAAAAGAGTGGATCCAGCCCCACATATTTATGAAGCATCCTTTTGTTCTTATGATTTCAATAAATGGATCAAAGACTAGGAAATATATTTAGAACTGCAGTTGAGCCCTTTAATCAAAACCGGCCAGTTCAGCTTGCTAAACTTTACAAATGTGTTTCCTAGGTTCTTGAGTCCTTTGAGCACTTGCCACCTCTCCCAGAGCCACCACCACTCCTGCCTGAACTGGTAGACAAAATCCGAGACACACTTCCTCCCCAGAAGCCCGAGCTCAAAGTGAAACGGGTGCTGAGACCCAAGGGCATTGCCCTGACTTGGAACATCAGCAAAATCAATCCCAAGTGTGCTCCAGTGGAAAGCTATCACCTCTTTCTCTGTCATGAGAACCCCAATCATAAGTTGATTTGGAAGAAAATTGGAGAAATTAAAGCTTTGCCACTCCCAATGGCCTGTACTTTATCTCAATTTTTGGCTTCCAACAAATACTATTTTACTGTCCAGTCAAAAGACATTTTTGGGCGATATGGACCATTTTGTGATATAAAATCTATCCCAGGGTTTTCTGAAAATCTTACCTAGAAGGGAAAAGTCTCCAGTAATTATATATTGTACTACATTGCTTTGTTTTTTTCCTATTTGATTTGTTGGTTTACAGTGTTCTCTAACACTATTTGCCATCTTAAAAGGTCAATTCAGATTGTGAACCCTTTGTATGGGGACAGTCGTCTTCCCTATGTTGTAAATGGCCTTTCCTTTCATGAATTTCTGATATGCATTCAGTAAGTACTTCCAGTGGATATGTTCTGAAAGATACACTACCGTGCACCTGTGTCACTGAGCTGTGCCATGTACGATACCACTGGTCACTGTGGGCTGCTGCTTATTTATATCAAAGCCTTAGGTTATAAGCAGCCACAATTTCCTCTGCCAGCAATCCACTGTTGGTGACTTGCTCTTGTGGTCAGTGTAGGTCAGTAAAAAAAATCCGCTCTTTACTGAGGCAGGATCAGCCCTGACGTGCATCTGACCAAGATCTTACAAAACTGTCTTACTCTGTTTGAAATCTAAGGGCTATTAATTTGCTCTCTCCCTTATTTTTCCTTTTTGGCTATGTCAATCCCATGGGGAAAGAGTCTGGAGGTTTTCTCCTAAATCAGTTTGTATATTTAGGTACATAATAAAATTAGTCCAACAGTGTGTGCTGTGTACACAGAACATAGAGGATCTCTTGTAAAAGCATTCTCCAGCCCACTGTTTCAGCTCCAGAAAATGGAGTTGTCTGCCCTAGGTTTAAGGCCTTAATTTGTTGGTTCTTCCATGCTACTGGCTGTTCATCTCCTGGCTGTCATCAGTACTCGGAGAAAGAAAGTAAGGCGAAGGGACCCCGATAGATGCGTCCCGTGCACACCTCTGAGGGCACTGTAGTGAAGCTGTGGCTAGCACAAGCCACCTAAGAGACTCCGCGAGCAGCAGACTAGATAAGTGTGCGTCGAGGCCCGGTGGGATGTTGAGAAAACAAGCATGACTGTTGGTATGAAGAATAGTCTGTTCACAAGAGGTGTTCTTCCCCGATACGGAGTGAAAGTTCAGTCCTCAGGCTCTGAGATTTCAAAAATTGAATAAGGAATGGTTTTCTTTGGCATTTTGTAAATGTCTTCACATCTTCAGTCATAAATAAAGCTATTATTTTTCAGTCTCCTGTGTGTGTCTTCGAAAAACATTACAACTGGAAAGTCCAGATTCTGAGCTGACCCCGTGTGAGGTCTTGTTTCAGGCCCAGAGCAATGGTGGTCATCCTGTGGCACAGGACAAGGCTTCATTTTAGGGGATCGTTGCACCCTTGGGTTGGCGCAGACTAGACATTCATGTACATGCTCAGCGACGCCCAAAAACTTGACACCATAAGCAAGATTTGAGCGTGCGTCACCAAAGTGAGAATACATCCCCAACCAGCAAATCTGGAACGTCGGGTGCACAGGTCTTCAGCAGGAGCTTTCACAATAAGTTGAGTGAGGAGGGCTGGTAGCAAGCATTTTAGAGCTGGGGGCTCAAAAAGCATTCATTTTTCCTGCCTTGTGGAGAGTGTAGGAGCAAGATTCTCAACCTTTAACCTTGCAGTGGCACCAGAAGAGAGCCAGCCTCAGGACAGGAAGGACCGAGTACATAGTACAGTTGCATAGTACAAAGGGGAATGTCTGCCCTGATTCTAGGCAGGAAGAGGGAAAGCAAAGAGGTCTTCTGTGCCTGCTGTTTCTCAGTGACCTTCAGCTCACCACAACCCTTACGCCAGAGCAGCATATTTGGGGTGTGTTTGGATTTCCTTCAGCATGGATAGAAATATCAAGTAGTTGCGTGTATCCCCTAACAAAAAATCTATGAGGCTGAAAGATAGGAACTGATTGGATTTTAGAGCTGCATTAGAGGACCTTTTTTTTTTTTTAAGTTCAGTTTTACTCTACCTTCTGGATTTGTGGTAATGGGTTATATATAAAAGTGTTAATCTCTGAATTTCTGGCACTTCGGCTTCTATAAAGATTGCAGCAAGTTGAATCAGTCTCAAGGGACACAGCTATAGATGCTGTCACCAGCCAGATGTGTGTCAGCCCTTGTGGGGCAAGGACACATCTGGAAGTTCTTTTTCCTTCTTTGATGGAGGGAAATAATGTCTGATCTGTGAAGATAATATTTCTGTACTCAAGCCTTAGTTAATTAAAACTATTTTCCAACCCAATTCTTTTCCACTGGATTTGGGGGGGATCCTGTGTGTGCAGTTGCACAGACAGGATGGAATGGACTTAGGATAACACAAGAGGCAGAGGATAGTTGATTTTTGCAGCATAGAGTTTTAACTCTTTGGATGTAAGGAAATAGTTTGGGGGCGCACCTAATGATGGGAGTGATTTGTGGGCCTGACGTCCAGAGTGCCTTGAAGAAAGGGTGCAGACACGGCAGAGAGGGTGAAAGCCACACATGGGGGTAACTACTCAGGGCCACAGGGTATTTTCTGGCCTGTCTGCAAATGAACCTGGTCACCACCAGAACTTGAGGTCAGCTCCCATTGGGTGAACTGTGCTGCTCTGTCCATGAAAAAGAAGTTGTCCCATAGCTAGGGACCCTGCCTCTTGCTCACACACGGGGGCCCATGAGTGGCAAGCACAGATACTTGGGTAGTTCAGCAGTAGGATTTGGGACCTTGTTTCAGCCCAAACGGGCTCTGTATAAAACCAGTTTGGTAAATTTATGCGCACAGGTTATTCCTTAGAGCCGAATAGAGAGGCCAGGCTTGGGTAGGCTGGGGAGCAGCCCGACACCAAGGAGAAATTCTTAGCAGTTGTGCCAAGAGGTTTATGACATGGTAAAGGTTTGGAACATGAAGCTCAGCCAACCCAAAATTGTTTTCACCGATTCATTAAATTTTCCCAGTCAATTATTCATGTATTCATTCATCAAGGAATTATTGAACAGCTGCCATACGCCAGACACCAGGCCGGGGGCTAACATGGCAAACGAGTAGATACTGTCCCTGCCCTTTAGGAACGGACCTAAGGACATTACCAAGTAAAAGTAAACAAGATTTTCAGAGAGCGGCACAATGTGGTCCTTGAGGAAAAGGAGCAGAGAGATACAGGGGAGCGTGGTGGTGAGGCTACGTGAGACAAGCTAGTCAGGGAGAGCTTCTCGGAGGGGGCGGCCCTTAGGAAGAGGATTTGGGCCTAAGAGGGGATCCCGTGGGCTAACGAAATGCAGTGCATGATTCATGGTGGGTTCTGGATTCAGAAAAACAGCTGCAGAGGACAGTATTTGGACAACTGGCAAAGTCCCAAACTATAGGCTATATAAATAATAGTGCTGTGTCCGTGTTAAATGATGGACACTTAACTCCATGCCTTGACGGCAACTAACAAATGGTTCAAAAATACACACAGAAAGATGAGAGCAAATAAAACCACAGTGTTAATAGCTGGTGAATCTAAGTGGAAGGTGTATGGGTGTCATGTTATTCTTGCAACACTCCTGTAGGTTGAAACTTTTAAAAATAAAAAGGAGACAGCTCTTAGAGTCCATGTTGGGGTCCGGAAATCCTGATTGAGCCGAGATCTGCAAAATGGGTAGAGCTCACCAGGTTAAGAGCCCAGAGAAGAAAAGGTGCAGGATCATTGAGCGAGGCCTGCAGAGGTGAGCGTGACATGGACAACAGAGTGTGGAGTACCTCCCAGGCCACCTGGTCTCCTGCAGTACGGCCTTGCCTCTCCCCCAGCTAGCGGGGCAGTCTGTCTCTCCAGCCCCTTGACCCCGGGCAGGTCTGTGACTGCTTTGGCCACAGTGGAAACGGTGCTGTGGCAGCTCTTGGAGCTGGCCTGGCAGCTTCCACTCCCTGCTTCTTGGAAGCCAGCCACCGTCTAAGAAGTGCAGCCACCCTATGATCACCTTGCTGCTAGTAGCTTATGCCATGCGACCCTGGAGGACGAGATGTCACACACGGTGGCAGGGGGGCGGCCAGGGAGCCCTCAGGGGGCAGACCCACGAGTGAGGAAGCCGTCTTTGAAGGAGAAAAGCTGGGTTTCAGATGCCCCCGCTGAAGTCATGTGGGTCAGACAAGCAGCTCAGCTGAGCCCCATTCAAATTTCTGACCCACACAACTAAGCAAAACAAAAGTTATTTTAAGCCTCTAAGTTTGGGGCTTGTTTATGAGGCAGCAACAGCACCTGAGACACTGTTAGAGCCCAGCAGTCCCATGTTAGGAAGCAGGGCCATTATTATAAATAAATGCTGCTATAAACATAGGGGTGCACGTATCCCTTTGAATTTGTGTTTGTATTTTTTGGGTAAATACCCAGTAGGGCGGTGACTGGATCATAGGTGGTTCCATTCTTAACTTTTTGAGGAACCTCTATACTATAGCAGCATTATTTACAATAGCCAAACCTTGGAAGCAGCCCAGGTGTCCATCAATTGATGAATGGATGAAGATATGGTGTAAATATACAACAGAGTATTATTCGGCCATAAAAAGGAATGAAACCTTGCCAGGTGCAATGACACGGATGGAGCTAGAGAGTACAATGCTAAGCAAAATAAGTCCGTCTGAGAAAGACAAATACCATAGGAAATCATATTGCACTCATGTGTGATTTAACTGACACATGGACAAAGGAAAAAAAAAAAACAAATCAAGAAATAGACTCTTCACTATGGAGAGCACACCGATGATTACCCCAGGGGTGGGGGTGGGGGATGGGGGAAACAGGTGATGGGGATGAAGGAGCGGTGATGAGCACCAGGTGATGGATGGAAGTGTTGAATCTATATTGTACACCTGAAACTAATATAACGCTGTTAACTATACTGGAGTTAAAATTAAAACTTTAAAAAAAAAAAGAAGAAGAAGAAGAATCTGGGTCGTTATCTTGGGAGTGATGGAGAGCCAACAATGAAGACTTCAAACAAGATGGTAACAGGATCAGATGAAGTTGAGATCACTCTGGTTGCCGTGTAGAAGGTAAACTGGAGAATGGGTGGGAGTGGTGGGTAGACCAGGGGACCAGGGTGACTAACTGCAAGCCTGTTGCAATGTGCTGAACAACAGGACAGCAGCCGGCCTGGAGTCATGGAAGTCCCGTCCAAGGGCAGGAGACTCAAGAGGGTTTCTAGGGAACCCTCAGTGCATGTACCAGGCCGACCTCAGGATCCAGTTACTCTGCCCTGAGGCCACTGAGGAGGCCAGAGTAAAGATGCACACCGTCCTTCCTCCAGGAAAAATAACTCGGCAGAGGGAAATGTAGAATGACTGCGGAGGGAATCGCTTGGAATCGTTCCTCTTCTTTGGGGGGAATATCTGCTCTTACAAAAATAACTTTTATCGGACCAAACCAAATTGTTCTGGCTCATAATTGAGATTTTTGTTGACTATAGAGACGTCGGTATCCCAGGTCAAGAGCCGACTGCTTGAGAGCATTGGGATGTTTGCGTTTCACTACTACATTCAGGGTCACCAATCTCTTCCCTAAAAAGCCTCATCACACAATTTGGAAAAATAGCCACCAGGTGGCAGTACGCCTCTTCCCCATCTTTCTGAAATTGGAATTAAATCTTTTTTCTTGAAGCGTTGAAACCCATTGTAATAACGCTACTAATATATTTGAAATATGGTGCCAGTGTGGCCGGTCTTTTAGCTAACACCTAGATACAACATTGATTCTGAAGGGGCTCAGAACAAGGGTCCCTCAAAATGTGCCACTTTGGCACGGGGACCGTTTTGAGCTGAAGGCAATCAAGACCCAGCCAACTCAAGAAAAACTTTTACCTCTGCCTCAAACTACCTAAAAGAATTCAGGTAGGGGGTCTGGCCCAGAAAGAGAGCCATTACCAAGAGATAACTTTTTAATCTGAAATGACCTGTCCATACAGCAAAATTTCGTTTCGGCTAATTACCAAGCATTTGCTCTCCTTGCCCTGTGAGGCCCCCTCCCCCACTTTGAAGCCCCAGGACCTTGTCTCATTCATTGGCTCAAAATGACAGGCGAGCCTCAGTTGCCTGGCTTGTCCTTGGGTCTCACTGTCTTTGTGGGGCTCTGGTATGTACTAATTCAATTTATTTTTCTCCTGTTAATCTGTCCCATGTTAATTTGATTATTGGACCAATCCCAAGCAAACAAAGCCAAGAAGCGTAGGGGAAAAATGCTTGCTGGCAATCTCGATTTCAATTTTGAATTTGACTCACAAATTGCAACTGGAATTGTCACAGAAGTCAGCTTTTCAAAAGCCCTTCCCTGACTGTTCTCAATTTCAGAACTTCAGTTCTACCTAGACACAAAGCCTTTGGAGTGGGGGGCACCTGGGTGGCTCAGCGGTTGAGCATCTGCCTTGGGCCCAGGACGTGATCCTGGGGTCCTGGGATCGAGTTCCGCATCGGGCTTCCCGCATGGAGCCTGCTTCTCCCTCTGCCTGTGTCCCTGCCTCTCTCTTTGTCTCTCATTATAAATAAATAAAATCTGTTTCTTTTTTCTTTTTTTAAAAAAGCCATTGCAGGTGGATTTTATCACCTTCCCCAACCCTTCCCTCTTCCGCACTTTTGTCACATGGGAGTCAAATGATGCAGATTAAATCACTTTCTCGAAGCAGAACCCAGCACAAGTGGAAGACTCACCTCCGTAAGACTCTAGAGGCAGCGTTGCCTGTGTTGACCGCCATGAAGATGGGAAGCTTCGCTGGTGGACTGCGTTGAGTGGGGCAGGTGCATGGCGCAGCAGTGACTCCCATTCTCATCTCCACCTCAGCTCTTCCCCTCTCCCAAGACAAGACGAAGCTTTCCAGAACTTTGCAGCGACACTCAGATACACAGAGAGAGAGGCCTTCAGAGTTGCCAAGCAGACCAGAATTTAAGGAGTAGGGTTTAGAGAGGGATGGAAGGAGGGTCACATAACTGTGGTGTAGAGTAGGGCAGGCTCAGAACGGGGCACACATGAGATGCACCTGCTCCAGGGGGTAAATGCCAACAGGCTTTTCCACCCTCACCGAGCCGACGAGGGTCTACGAAAGAAACGATTGGCCTCACACGCAGCAAGACCTCTAAGTGACCTGCCCGTCAGATTGCCCACAGGGAGGGAGACGATTCTCCAAAAGGAATTCCGGGGTGTTGTTACCAAAGCAAGAGGGACCGTGTATGAGCCAAAAAAAAAAAAATATCAATAAATATCCAGATGATTAACAGGTATTTTGACAATCAACAGGCCATGTGTGGGAGGGGAGGTTCCCTTTTCATTTTTAATTTATCAGTCTTGGCTGGGCTGCACTCCCATCAGGTCACTGTGCCTCCAAGCCACCTTCGAGGTGCACTGTGACCTGATGGCACCCAGTGAGACGGAGCGGGGAGTGGCGGAGAGGAAAGGAGGTGGGGGGCTGGCAGGCCCAGACCTCCCCAGAAGCACTCCCGGCGCCGGCCCCCTGCTGCCTCCCTGGGGTCCCCAGAGCTTGTTAAGTGGCAGATTCCCGGGCCCCACCAACCAGGGTCAGGCTCAGCCTGGGGGGACCGGGACCCCAAGCTCAGCACCTGCCGACTTGAAATCGGCGGAGCTGCCAGCACCATGCGGCTGGTCACACGTCTTGCCCTGTCTTGCCCGCTGGGGCCAGGAGACAGGCCGAGCACAGTGGGGACTGGCAGGGGGCACTGAGCCATCACCCCCTCAACATGCACCTGGGTGCTGTGTCAGCGCCCCCCCCCCACCCCTGGGAAGCTCCCAGAGCTTCCATCCCCAAGGTCAGCTGAGCCCCCACCTCCTCCAGGAAGCCCCCCTGGATGCAGCCCTGCTCTTTGGGGGCTCTCACCCCTCTGGAGCCTTCAGCACTTCTCTGAACCACCCGTTGGACACTGTGGTGGTGTTTTAATTGTGATGAAAAATAAAACAGCTTCTTAAGGTCTTGACTGTCCACTATCATTCCCCATAAACACTATGTTGTATATGGGATTTCTAGAACTTTTTCAAAGCTGCATGAGTGAACCTCTGTCCCCTGGAACCCCAGCTTCCCCTCTCGCTTCCCCAGCTGCTGGCAACCACATCCTACTTTCTGTTCCTGTGAGTCTATTTGAGGTACCTGGTGAAGTGCTATCTAGAGGCGGTGACAAACTGAGTCCCCATCAACAACGCATAGTGGGGACGCCTGGGTGGCTCAGCAGTTGAGCACCTACCCTGGGATCCTGGGATCGAGTCCCACGTCGGGCTCCCTGCATGGAGCCTGCTTCTCCCTCTGCCTGTGTCCCTGCCCCCCCCCCCGTGTGTGTCTCTCATGAATAAATAAATGGAATCTTAAAAAAAAAAAACACTGAGTGTTTAAGAACACTGAGTGGATTAAGAAAAGATGGTGTGTACATACGATGGAGTATTAGGCGTAAAGAAGAAGTAATCCGGTGACGAGCAACATTGTGGACGGACCCGGAGGACGTTATGCTAAGTGAAGTTAGCCAGTCACAGAGGGTCAAATACTCTAGGGTCCTGACTTACTCGATCGCACCTGAGTTACAAGGCGGCCCCATCACAGGTTCTCCGCCTCGGGCTACCCGCTACCCGTTAGCATCACCTGGAGAACCTTAACAACCGCCCCACCCAGGCTGCTCCCCAGCCCAGTAAATGAGCACCTCTGTGGGATCTGGGTTCCAGGAGCACCCCCAGGGGCTCCAGCACGTGCCAAGGTTAAGAACCCGGGATGCGGGGTCAGCACATCTAACCCCAAGCCTTGAATCTGCCACTTACTTGGTAGGTGCCCTTGACAATAAGAAGAGATTAACGGCCCTCATTGAGCACTGACTGTATGCCCCCGGCAAGTATGCCACAGCCAGTCCCATTTTCCAGGACGCAGAGGCCCAGAGAAATCCAGCCGTTGGCTGTGCGGCACACAGCACGGGAACCACTGGGACCAGATTTGCATGGAGGCGGCCAGCTCAGCAGGGTCCTTAGCCCGGTGAGGCCAGGCTCCTGGGTCCTACAGAGGTAATTCCCCTTGATCTGGGTGCCACACCTCATTCTGAAAAGGTCTGGGGGGCTTCGCAGGATCCTTTTTTCTGGACAAAAGTCCCAGGATGCCATAGGATGACAAAGATGAAGGGTGGGCTTCAGAAAAAAGCAAACGTAGTGGGGCGCCCAGATGGCTCCATCGGGTGAGCATCTGCCTTCAGCTCAGGTCATGATCCCGGGGTCCTGGGATCGAGCCCCACGTTGGGCTCCCTGCTCAGAACAGAGCTTGCTTCTCCCTCTGCTCCTCATCCTGCTCTTGGTCTCTCTCTCTCTCTCAAATAAATAAAATCTTTTTTAAAAAAATGAAATAAAACTTAAAAAAAAAAAAGCTAAGAGCATAGAGGCATAGTGGCCCCTGTTAACACTCCTGTCCCCCGTCACCACTCGGGGTCAGACAAGGAAGGCGGCCGGCCTTCTGGCCGGGCTCTGGCTCCCGCAGCTCACTCAGCCACCATTCCCTTCTGGCCGAGGCAGCAGCACATCCTGGCAACTTAACTTCTCCTTCTGGGGGGAAAAGAAAAAAAAATCTGTTATTGAAGGTGACCCTGTGCCAAGGGCAGGTCACCCCTCTCTTTCCTCACCTGTGTCCAAGCTCCTGGTGAAATGACGCTATTATCCCTCTGCAAACACGGAGGAGCAATTTCCTCCTGGCTCCTCCCGCCTCTGTTTGTTCCACTGGATGACAAATATTGAGCAAATTTGCAGTTTGAGCTTGGGGACCAGGAACATCCCATGCTGTCCTCCCATGTATTCAGACAAGCCCAGGGCCACAGTGGGGCAAGGCCGTCATTGGCTCTGCCCTATTCTCCCGCGACGGTGTGAGCTGCATGGGGCTAGCCACCGTCAGAGCAGTTTCTAGCAGTGTCCTCGCCCTGGCAGCGTCCCCAGGATTGCCAGGCACCCTATTTCCTGGTATTTAAAACCCTACAGCAGGGGCTCCCAACTGGCGGCAGTTTGGCCTCCGCTCCCCAGGGGACTTTTCTTGCTGCCACAATTTGTGGGTGGTTGGGGGGGGTGTCTACTGGCATCTGATGGGGGGAAGCCAGGGCTGCCGCTGAGTGCCAGGTACACAGAAGGCAGTCCCCACAACAGAGCATGATCTGGTCCCCAAAGTCCATTGCGCCAACGCTGAGAAGCTTCAGTATGGACTCGGGAGCTCTTACAAGGATGAATTTTGAAAGGACACATTGACAGGTGCTTTTCATAATGTAAGTATTTACTTATTTATTTATTTTTAAGATTTTATTTATTTATTCATGAGAGACACAGAAGGAGAGAGAGGCAGAGACACAGGCAGAGGGAGAAGCAGGCCCCATGCAGGGAGCCCGACGTGGGACTTGATCCCAGGTCTCCAGGATCACACCCCAGCTGAAGGCGGCGCTAAACCGCTGAGCCACCAGGGCTCCCCCATAATGTAAGTATTTAAAACGGCTTCAAAGTAGTTTTGTGCTGAAGATACTCTTGTCTCATGGAAGGATGGTAACTTCTGGGGGTGCCTGGATGGCTCAGTGGTGGAGCATCTGCCTTTGCCCTAGGGCATGATCCCGGGGTCCCGGGATCGAGTCCTGCATCAGGCTCCCTGCATGGAGCCTGCTTCTCCCTCTGCCTGTGTCTCTCCCTCTCTCTCTATGTGTGTATCTCTCATGAATAAATAAATAAAATCTTTGGGGGAAAAAAAAAGGCAATAGTAGTGAGGCAGAGACCAGCAGCTACGATGGTCTTTCCTTCCCTTAAAAAAAAAAAAAAAAAGGTAACTTCTGTACTGACTCTCGGCTGTAAACTGCAAATCTGTCTCGAGGCTGTAATACTCTACCAACTGTCAACAAGAGTACAGAGGTCGCACGGCTAAACATTAACTAATTAAGCTAATGAAAATCGGTACAAAGCAATGCTCCGGTCGGATGGATCGAACTGCATAGTAATAGGGATCAACTCGCGTCAGCTTTGTCAGCTGTGTTGGGTTTGGCTAAACTGTATGTGAAAGAACCTTAGCTTCGCTATGGGGAGGAGGAGCTTCGTTGCTATGTTGTGTGGCCACACTGCACCCCTAGGGGGTGATAGTGTCACCCGCTCGTCCACTTTCTGGCCACTTAGCCTCCCGGAGTCCACGGAGCAAGTGCCTGGGGTGCTGGATAATTTTTGGATACATATTTTTTGGAGGGGTGGAGTACATAATGATATGCGTGCCCTGGTGTTTACCTCCAAATGTAAAATTAAAACTCCTCTGACTTTTATGTACATCGGTCTGACCCCTTAAAAGGATGGTTTGCCAACAGTGACCATCTGAAGAACCTGAAAGTCCTAAAATTCAGATCCTGGGTCAGTCCCTTTGAGATGTAACAGGTCTGGAATCTGCATTTTCGTGAGGATTCCCTAAATGGTGTGTGTTCTAGATGGTTCCATTGCCACACACACACACACACACACACCTTTCTCTATTTTATGGCCCTGAAGTCTGCACTAACGGATTGCATTAACGGCCTCAATACGTGGCTCCCTCCCGCCCTCACCTTCTCACCCCCATCCCCCGAGGTGACTGTGTGGTCCTGTCACTGAAGGAGGGTGTCGGTTTCCCCTCCCTTGCACCTAGGAGAGATCTGTAGCCGGCTTGGCCAAGAAAAGGCAGCGGAAGTGGTATCCCAGTCCCAAGCCTAAGAGAACGTATATGTTTCTGCTTGCTCTCCTGCATCTCCCCCATCACTGTGAGTCTATGCCTGGGTCAGTCTGATCCAGGACGAGGGATCTCTAGGACAAGGTTGAGTGCCCCAGCCATCTGCGGGAGGAGCCGCAGGCCTGTGTGAATCCCCTTCAGCCAGCGAGGACTTTGGCTTATGCTTTTTTTATACTGCTGTTATGAGGCAAATACCCCAAGGCCAGTCCTCATCAGCCAACCCCCAGACTTGAGGGCATGTCCAGCCAGAGCCAGCAGAGCTGCCCAGCCAACCCCCAGCTGAGCCTGGACCTGTGAACAATGAACACTCGCTGGTGTGTGCCAGCGTGCATTGTGGCTGCTTGTTATGCAGCTGTAGCTAGCACATCCACTCCCATCTTGCAGGTGTCCACCATCCGTCAAAGGAGGTGGCTCTGGGAAGAAGAGAGACCAATGGAAATGGCTTAGTCTCCTTGCTGTACTTCCCTGCTCCTCTTGTCACTCGCCCACCAATCAATTGAGGCCTCTCTACCTGACGGGACGAGAATCAAATGTAATGATACAATTCATGTGAAGGTGTTGTGCAAACCAGAGTTCTTTCTGGGTGTCTCTGCGGGTACTTAGCATCCTCCACATGGTGCCACATTGTCTTGCATGTGCCCTGAATGCCCACAACCCTGTGAAACAGCTGGTCCTATGGCCCCATCCCATCTGCCCTCAGCTCTTCTAACACAGGTCTTGGCATCAACATCATGTTAGCAACAAGTCCTCACCTGCCCTGAGTTGCTATCTTCCTGTCACACCATTTCCATGTCCACAGATTGCACTCCAATTTGTAGTTTTGTTCACCTTGCTTGTCGTCTGCTCCCCGCTGCAATGAAAGCTCCATGAGCGCATGGGATGTCTGGTACATCCCTGAGTCTCCATGCCTGCCCCAGTGTGTGGTGCCCAGTAGGTGCTCAACACGAATCAGCGGAACGGGAGACCAGAGGGACCAAGCATTACCCCATTTTGCAGATTAGGCCATGAGGTCTGCAGAGTCTAATAGCTGGGCAAGGCCTCTCCGTGACTAACTGCTGAGTTGGACTGGAACCTGGGCCTGTCTACTTCTGGGGTCCATGAAGTGACTTCCAGGTTCTTCAGATGGTCACCGTTGGCAAACCATCCTTTTAAGGGGTCAGACGGATGTACATAAGTCAGAGGAGTTTTAATTTTACATTTGGAGGTAAACACCAGGACACGCATATCAATATGTACTTCATGTTCCTTCACGTGGCCCAGCCTGGCCTCCCAGGCAGGGTTTGGTTGGTTGCAGAAGTCCTAGGCCATGGCCTTGGGTGGGAGCAAGAAATGCAGTGATCAGAAAAAGCCAAATCCTAGCTCCTGCTCCCCGGGGGCAATGAGTCAGAAACCTCAGCTCCTTAAAAAGCCAGACACGCTCTGTAATTAGTGCACTCCAGACCCCTGGCAGAGCAGCCGCTCCTGCCGGCCGTGCGGAATCACACAAGGCCCTCCTGGGTCACTGCCGCTCCAGAAGCTCGAGTGGGGCTTGTGGGCAAGGGGGGTGAGAGTACGGGGCACACGGGCTTCCGTGGAGGCTGGCAGCATCTGATTACACACCCAGGTGTGGCTAAACCCAAATGCCTATGTCTCATCTCCCATTGGATTGGGATGTATTACTAGGCCAGCTTGAAAGAGGTTCAGAAAGAGCAGGCTCAGGCAGTGCGGTAGGGAGGAGCCGCAGGCCTGTGTGAATCCCCTTCAGCCAGCGAGGACTTTGGCTTATGCTTTTTTTATACTGCTGTTATGAGGCAAATACCCCAAGTGGTACCCAACGAATCTAGGTAGCACCTGCAGACACCCCCACGGAGGGAGGCCACTGCCTTCTCTGTTCTCTTGTTAGCTTTCTGATTACATCAGGCAGCTATGGTCCTGATCATATATTAACACCTTCCCGTCTTTTCCTAGCCTCCTTTCTTGGGGAAGGACCAGTCCTCAGGTCAAAACCTCCACTGGACGACAGTTTGTACTAAACTCTTAAACGCATTCTTGTTTTAAATCGTATCTAGGTCACTTAGGACACCCGATGCCGATTTTCAACTTACCTTAGAGTTTCCCTCTGAATAAACGTATTTCTGTAAAGAAATAGTTTTTTAAAGAAAAATGTCCAGTAAATAATAGTGCAGGCTATCAGTGCCTGTAAGCAGAGTAACAGGCGAGAGATGGGTCAGTAAAGCTGGGAAGCATGAGCTCAGCTGTGGGTTAGCAGGGAATGGGATTCTGATAGGATGTAGCCGCCAGTTGTCATTGGGTTCGACTGCCCAGCACTTGAACTTCCGTCCTCTGTTGGGGAAATCCCTTCCTCCTGAGTCTTGGCAGGTTGCAACCTTACCTCCCACCACCAACGCTGAAAATGCCCACTAACTAGTTGCCAGCCTCCCTTGCAGCGAGGGCGTGGTCACATGACCCAGGCTTTGCCCATCGGATGGATGCACCTTGCCTCCGAAGGAGTAGGGATGGCATGGACTGTTGCCTTCCGTTGGAGCAATGGGCTGCACAAGATCAAGTTCCCAGCACGAAGGACCACCTTGCAGCGCCGGCGGTGGATTCCTTACCAAACTGTTCTGTGGAAGAATGTGAGGCAATCAACAGGGACTTGGCTGCCTACCTCCCAGCCTTGCCCCACCTGATTTCCTGTTACTGAATTCCTGTTCTGCGGAAGTCAGCCAGTCACTGTTGCTTGCAATGAAGAAGAGGAATGATACAAAATTTGGACGCTACAAGCAACAGACACTGTAGTGTGCAATTGGCCAGTCGAGGGGGCAGGGCCATGAGGGCCTGCTATTCCAGGCTGGGACGCGATGGCCCTTGCATGATCTTTGCAAGGCATTTGTTGGACATGAAGGCTCGGCAAGCTTTCCTGTAAAGGGCCAGATAGTCACTGCGTCAGGCTTAGGGGTCAGTATGGTCTCCTTGGCAGCCACTCACCTCTGCCTTTGAAAGCGGCCGCAAACGGTGTGTCAGCTGGTATGTGTGTGGCTGGTTGCCAAGATCATTTTGCTTACAAAATCATGTGGTGGGCCGGATTGGGCCCATGGATCAGATGTTTGACCCTGGTTTAAACTGTTGTGGAAACATATCTAGCTGCTGCCATGTTCAGCTTCCTAGAGTCTTCACCTCCTTCGAGAAAAAGTCAATCTTGAGCCACAGGTGGCTCATTGAGTGGCAAAAGTGGAAGACAGTAGGGGCATCACTGAGATTCTTTCTGCCTGAAGCCTTAACAATCTAAACTGATAAGTCCAGGGATTCAGAGGTTTGCGGGGACAGGCGACTCAAATTCTAAGCAGGAATTGGTGCGCTTGGCCCGTAAGGGCCAGACGGTAAAGAGCTCAGATGTTACAGGCCACATAAAGCCTTTGTTTGTTTCTTCTTCACATTTTTTTTGCAACTCTTTAAAAACAAAAAAGCAGGACACCTGGGTGGCTCAGAGGTTGAGCATCTACCTTTGGCTCCAGTCGTGAGCCCACAGTCCCAGGATCGAGTCCCACATCGGGCTCCCTGCATGGAGCCTGCTTCTCCCTCCGCCTCTGTCTCTGTCTCTGTCTCTCATGAATGAACAAATAAAATCTTTATAATAAAAAATAAAAATAAAAACAAAACACCATTCTTATCTCCTGGGCCATTAAAAAGCAGGCTATTGGCCAGCGAGCCTGTCATGTGCTAAACTGTGCTCTAAACTATACAGATCAGTGGTGTGGAGGCAGAAAGCGGAGTGGAATGGACGAGACATCTAGAAAAGATGCGCCAGGTCCTAGCCTTTTCCACCAGAGGGACAAGCCCAGGGACATAGCTTGGACTATGACAGCTTGAAGTTATTGCCTCAAGACATAGAGCCATGACACTAGGAGACAGCAATTCTCGAGCTCAAAGATTAGGCCCATCTCATAAGAGACCATAAGACAGAACCATCCAGCTATGCTGCGCCTGGATTACTGTCAAAACCTGTGCGACAGGAGCACCTGTGTGGCTCAGTGGGTGAGCACCTGCCTTCAGCTCAGGTCGTGATCCTGGGATCAGGGGATCGAGTTCCACATCGGGCTCCCTCTGCTTGTGTCTCTGCATCTCTCTCTGTGTCTCTCATGAATAAATGAATAAAATCTAAAACAAAACAAAAAAAAAAACCTGTGTGATAATAAATGCTTGTCGTTTGAAAAAAGAAAAGATCCAGGTACGATCTCTGGCTGACTTGCCCACTAACTAGTTGCCAGCCTCCCTTGCAGCGAGGGCATGGTCACATGACCCAGGCTTCGCCCATTGGATGGATGCACCTTTGGCCTTGCATGGCCAAAGGAACCTTATCTGTGACCAAACACATCCCATGAATGTCCTCCCCTGAGGCACTTCTGAGACACTGGGCCTCATGTCCACAGAAAGGAAGAAGGGGCTCGTCTCCACTGCCCATCTTGGGTATGACCTTGGAGCGCTGTGCCCGGGAGATGGTCCCCCTGAGTGGAATCAAAGGCCATGGACTGACCAACCACTGACCTCACTCTCCACCAGGGAGTGGTACTTGCAACTGACAAGGAACTTTGGCCACTGGGCATGGATTCTCCTTCTGCTCATCCATTTTCCAAAGGGGATCATCTGTTACAGGGATTCTGTTCCTTTTCCCCCATTATGTGTTGCTGCGTTGGGCGTATAGGACTTAGCTTTTCGTCATAGGTCACTGGGCCATGAGGAGCCACATCTGGATCTGACACAGGATAATCCATGTCACCAAATGATTCTGGAGCTGGAAGTACTAACTGGTTTTGGCGTCAGGGTGTGTACCTCTTGGGAAGGGGTTAGTTCACTTCATGAATATATAAGAATCTTAAAAATTCTTATGAAGTTGTGTGTGGATGTTGGGCAGCCCAGGGACAGACTGTGGCAGACCCTGTTGGTGGCCTCTTCTCTTCTCTAGGAGTGTGGTTGATAAGTATATCCCTCACTGAGAGACTCTAATGCCCAGCTTAGAGTTCAACACCAGTCGTGGTCATTTTAATTACCTCTCCCAGTGTTTGGGTTAAGCACGAAAATCGGAATCCTCAGGCATTGGGAAGAGTTTGCCAAAGGATTCTAAGAAAACTCTTCTTGTTCCTAAAAAGAGACACACACGAAAAAAGAGAGTACCCTTCTCATTTGATTAGACCAGGGAATGGCAAACATTTTCTGTAACAGGCCAGATAGTATTACAGGCTGCAGGCTGTGCGTGTTCTGTGGTAACCCTCCCGATGTAGCCTGAAATCAGCCTGCATGATATCTAAACAAAACAGCCACGCTCCAATAAAACCTTATAGATGGACGCTGAGATTTGAATTTCATGTAATTTTCATGTGTCACCAAGTATTCCTCTTTTCACTTCTGTTTTTTGTTGTTTGTTTGTTTGTTTGTTTTAAATTGGGAACTAAGATAAGTCTAGACAATGGCAGGGACTAAGTACCAAACACCCAGCACAACACTTATGCCATAATACATACACAAATACTTGGTGAATAAATATTTACAATACCCTCATGACGAATTGACCCCTTTAGCAGAAATATTAGTGCACCATCATTACTGCAACATCAGAGCACCTAGATATCAAGCAATAGTAACAGATCCAAGTAACAGATCCAAAGGGAGGGATACAGTAATAGTAGCAGACTTCAGTACCCCACCGTCAGCAATGGATAGATCATCCAGGCAGAAAATCAATAAGGAAACATTGGGTTTGAGCTAGACTTTAGACCAAATGGACCAGAAAACATCTATGGAACGTTCCCTCCGAGAGCAGCGGAATATACATTCTTCTCAAGCACGCAGGGAGCATTCTCCAGGATGAATCATGCTAGGCTACCAATACTTGGTGAATGAATGAATGACACGCTTCCTTCCAAGTGGAAGAAATATATAAAATTGAGTTCTCTGGGGTGCCCACCATCTATCTTCCACATGGACCAAAAACCAAACCAAACTGACCATGAAAAGACCCTAGAAACACAAAGAATACAGACAGTAAGTAAGCCTTGGAGGTTTTTAGTTTGCAACTCCTACATAGAGACAAGTGAACGCAGGTTCTCCATATAGATTGCCTTTACTACTTTTGGCATTCCTTCACTAAAAATTCAAGATCTCACTCTGTCTCCATCTATCATCTATCTATCCATCCATCCTGTCTGTCCATCCTATCTACCTATCCATCCTATTATCATCTATCTATCTATCTATCATCTATCTATCTTCTATCCATCCTATCTATCCATCCATCCTATCTACCCGCCTATCCATCTTATCTATCAACTATCTATCTATCTATCTATCTATCTATCTATCTATCTATCTATCCTGTCTACCCATCCTATCTAATCTACCTATCCATTCTATCTTCTATCTATCCATCCTACCTATCCATCCTATCTATCTATCTATCTATCATCTATCTATCTATCTCTACCTATCTATCATCATCATCAATCTATCCATCCTATCTACCTGCCTATCCTATCCTAGCTATCTACCTATCCATTCTATCTTCTATCTATCCATCCTACCTACCCATCCTATCATCTATCTATCTGCCTACCTACCAATGTATCTATCATCTCTTTCTTTCTTTCTGCTGAATTTTTCATTGTTTAGCAGAGTGTGCTGTAAAGATAGTCTGATATTCATCATCACCCAACCCTTTATTTTTTTTTATTTTTTTTTTTAAGATTTTATTTATTTATTCATGATAGTCACACAGAGAGAGAGAGAGGCAGAGACATAGGCAGAGGGAGAAGCAGGCTCCATGCAGGGAGCCCGATGTGGGATTCGATCCCGGGTCTCCAGGATCACGCCCTGGGCCAAAGGCAGGCGCCAAACCGCTGCGCCACCCAGGGATCCCTCACCCAACCCTTTAAAGCAGAAGTCTTCATTAAGCAAACTGGAGAAGAAGGTTGGCTATATGATTTTCAGGGACCCTGCAAATAGAAAATGTGAAGCCATTGGTTCAATATCACTAAGAATTTTAAGACGGCACCAGCAGATTGCTAACCAAACAGGGAGTCCTGAACAACTGCAGGTCATTCTTCCAGGAAGCTGGTTCCATGAGAGGCAAAGGGTTGGAAACTGTCCTGTGAGGAACTCTCAAACATCAGTTGCTCACTATGAAAACCGCACGATTATCTCGATGAGAAATCACGTGGTGCCCTGCCACTCAAAACGGTGGCAGTCTACCCTGGATGCTGGCACAGTTGGAACACTGGAGTCTGTTGCTCTGGGCCATTTGGTTCCAAACTTTATTTGCCATGTACAGTTTCACAGTATATAAAATATAGGAAATAAACTATTTGAAAGGCACGTGAAATAGAACATATCTAACCAAAGTCACATTTTGTCCCCAAACCAAGATTCAGATTTAGCCTCTAGGCCATTCCCTCACATTTCCCCCAAAACCACTACTCCCCCCAGTACACAAAACTGTCTAGTCTGCTGTACTATAAATAACCTTTCAACTATTAGCGAGTTGATTCCCCACTCAGGCAGATTTTAAATGAAGCCACAGCTACTATCAACCTTCCAGCTACTGTGTTTAGTGTGTGTATGTTTGGGCTTGGGGTCAGAGTTTCTGCATCATCAGTAAATACAGAGCATCAGGGGACTCCGATGCGCTCAGGCTCACAACCTACAGCAGAGAGCATGGGGGTGGGGGGACGTCGCCAACTTTCCTGTATTCACGTATGAATATACACATTCACTCAGAGCAACAAATCAATCCTACAAACTCATCTCAACAGAGACCCAAAGTCATTTTAATGCAAATAACAAAACAAATTAGTCTGTCTCCATCCATAGCCTCTCCACAAAAGAAGTACAGTACTTTATAAAAATGTTCTAAAATGCGCAAACTACAGTTCCTTCAAATACAATTGTTACGGGTAACACATTTGGTCCTAATATTTGCTTCCTGGATGTCTCAGCTAATTTTCTTCATTGGGGTTGTTCTTGAGTCACTGATAATAAGCACTGAGTGAGGGCTGGTTCTGCCTACAGGTAAGAAGTTTGGACAGTTTCCTCCTCCCACCATCACCTCTTCCTTGCTTCCCCGAAGGCATGTCACACCCGTGGGGGATGGAAAGTTGCTCTCACGTTTCACAAAACCTTGGTGTCACAGATGGGTGTGGACATTGAATGCTACATGG
This sequence comes from Canis lupus dingo, assembly GCF_003254725.2. Classification (NCBI taxonomy): domain Eukaryota; kingdom Metazoa; phylum Chordata; class Mammalia; order Carnivora; family Canidae; genus Canis; species Canis lupus. The sequence goes on along the minus strand of NC_064248.1, from coordinate 31,959,938 downwards.
TAGTGGTGACCAGCCAGGAAAACCCATGGGGTCATTTTGGATGCTCACGGACCCCTCAAATTTTGGGGAAGGATGTTCACACACTACCTGGAGAGTAGGCTTTCCAGATTTCTGGCTCTGAGCGTTTTTGTTTCCAGTGTGGCTACAAGAAAAATCTGGAAGAGCCACCTGGGTGGAAAGCCCTGGGGGACTCAGGCCCACCTTCCTCCTTGAGGCTCAGATAGCATCTTGCAAACCCCAGGGGTGTGATCCACACTCCTACCCACAACAGGACTTAAAAGAGTTTTCCATGGAGACAGGAGGTGACAATGTGTCCCGTCCCTGTCCCTGTGTCACCTTCCACCGGGCTGGTGACCTCTCCATGAGGAGGGGGCCCTGTCTCAGAGAGCATGTCTGAATTTGCCTGCCCCGTGTGTTGAGAGCTTCACACAGTGCCTGGCACATAACAAGCATTTAATACTCTGTTGAAAATGCATGCACGAATGAGTGAATGGATGGGTGGATGGAGAGAAAACCTGATCTTGTCCTGGTGTCCACGGCGGCCCTGAAACCACTCAAACCAGACAGCCTCCCAGCTCCACGGGAACCGGGCTGATGACAGAGCATCACTGCACTTAGCAAAAGGTCAGGTGCACTCAGCAGAAGCACTCACATAGCGTCAGCGCAGAGGCGTGGCCATCAGGTCCACCCGCGGCCCCAGCCACATGTCCCCAGCAGCACGCTCAAAACCCAAGAGGCTAATAGGCAGCGAGGTGCAAAGAGCTTCTTCCACAGGTACTCCGGGGCCACCTGCCTTGCCACACATTCACAGGTGCTTTCACGCCTAAGGACAAACTCCCCACGGCTGCGTTCCGCAGGACAGTCTCAGAATCACCTGGAGCGCTCTTCACCCAGACCCTGGCAAAGCACGTTCCCAAGTGGCACGGTCCACGCTGCAGCTTGAGAGTCACGGCAATCTGGAAGCTTCTCACGGCTTCGTTTGCCATCGGGACCCCCAGACCCTCCAGGGAAGTGTCCTCTGGGTGTGAACCAGACACCATGGCCCAGCGAAGGCACTCTGAGGGGCTGGTGGCAGTGGTATTTTAGCCCATCTAAGTGAGCGTTTCACTTATAAATGCTCTCGTTTGAACCTGCGGTGTGTCCTCTGCAGCTTTCCTTGCAGCGTGTGATTACCTTCCCTACGTTTTCAATCTATCTCCGCCGCGGGATGGTGAGGCCCCGAGGACAGAGATTGTCCCCACGCGGCAGCCCCTGTGCCCAGCAGGCACCAAGCCCTCCGTGATGTATGCTGGCTGAATGAATGGCAGGTGGGTCCGTGGAGGCTCTAGGAATGGGGGTTTGCAGAGGCCGGCCAGCCTTAGAAGGCAGGGCAGGAGAAGATGGGCCTTCAGCACCCCTGGGCTGTCTGTCTGGACACAGGGCCCGGCTGCTGTTGGGATGGCCCATCTGTGAGCAGCCGTGAAGGCCGAGAGCTGATGGAGGCCAGGGGCGGCCGGCACCTCGCCATCTCCCCACAACTAGATCTTTAACGTTTAGGAGGCAGCTCCACTTGCCTGGCCCTGGGGCTGAGATTCTCGGCTTCACTGCACCTGCACATCCCCAGGGAGCTTGTCAGAAATGCAGGTGCCCAGGCCCCATCCTGAAGGCTCTGATTCCATAGGTCTAGGGAGGGGCCCCCTGCCAGTCTGCATCCTACTGCATCTGCTGGGGATCACATGCTGAGGTTCTTGGCCTCAGGGTGAGCCCAAATCTGACCTCAGGCTGAAGATCGCCTTCCCTAAGGCAAACAGGAAGCAAGTGACACTGTCAGCAAAGGTGGGTGACACTCTCTGGCCACCAGCCCATTACAGGAGGGTTGGGGCTCTGGTCTGGATAGACAGTAAAGCAGGGCCTACTACCCCTGTTTCTCACATGGAACTTGGCTAAACATCTGAGGAGGCTTCACCCCTCCCCTGGACTCCCCTCACCCCACCTCCAACACTAACACAGACCGAATGGGGAGGGAGGGCTGAGCTGAGACAGGGCAGGGGGGCTCGGCATGGCTCAAAACCTATGGAACGATGTCCCCCGAGACCTGGTGTTCTTGGTCTCCTGTCCCATCACATCACACCCCCACGGTTAAGAAACATCCTGCTGAACATTTATGGATTTGAGTATTGCTGAATTTTGGGCTTTGTGCCGCCGTTGAGACTTTCAGATGGACAGGAGTCCCGAATCCCAGCCTTCATAGTCTAATTCTCTGATCTCAAGAATGCAAAAACACTCTTCTCTCTCTCTCTCTCTCTCTCTCTCTCTCTCTCTCTCTTTTTTTTTTTTTTTTTTTGGCTTTTAAAGGAAACAATATGTTTGCTAGAAAAACCACACACACAAAAAATGGATTATATACAAAACGGTTATCTGAATGTGGATTCTGTACTGCAGCAAAAGCGACCTAGCTCCCCGGGTTCTATTTGCGCTTCCTCAAGATCAGGTACATGAGGCCGCTGATGAAGGTGAAGGCGAAGGCCACCCACGCCAGGATGAAGGAGTAGCCGTAGCTGCCTTCCAGGGTCAGGGAGTACCATCCCGGGTTGTTCTTGTGAAGGTCTTCACGCCGGTCTGTGTATATGGAGGCTGCAATCATGACACACAGGCCTGCCGAAAGCAAGCAGATAATTAAATCACAGACCACGTCACAGCGCGCACCATGGACCCGAGCGGACCGCGGCCGGACAGGAAGGCAAAGTCAGGCTCTGATTATTGGCGGGTATTCCTTTTAATCTATGGGAAAGATCACAAGTGGTAGTTTGTGGCAGGACATTGCTGCCTACCCTGGAGCCGCTTCACTTCCCGCTTGCTCCGGCTGAGCCCGATTTTGCCCGGGCAGCTGTACACCCAGCCCAGAGGCTAAGCCATAACTGGTCTAAGCCATGGGTCAGCCAGACAGAGAGTACTTTCGGGTTTGTGTGCCACACACATGCTCTGTCCCAACTACTCAGCTCAGCCCTACTGGCGTGGAAGTGGTGGTGTGGAAATAGCCAGAGGCAGTATGCAAATAAGAGGGCGGAGCTATGTTCCGGTAAAATGTCATTTACAAAAACAGGCAGCGAGCCAGATCTGGCCCCTGGACCATAGTCTGCCAACTGACCATCCCCCCACTACCCTACCCCACCCCAGGCAATCCTGTTCTTGTTTACTCGTAACAGTTTATGGATCCCTATGTGTCCCAGTTCTGGCCACAGAAAAATCCTAGAGTGAAAAAGACTACTCCCTAGAAAGACACAGATAGGGAGGAGAAGGCGTTTTTTGTTGCTGTACTTTCCCTTGTTTACTGCTTTAGATATTGTCAGGTCAGGATGAATGTCTGGAGCTGCAGCAGCCTTTCAGGGGCCATGAGGAGGTCATCACTGACACCCTGAAGATGAAAGCATCCGAGGATCAAGTAGAGGTTCTTGATGCTGCTCAGCTGCCAAACCTACAATGGCACCTCCCACCTTCAAGCTTCTTGTTGTATCAAAAAAGTAAAGGCCTTTGTGGCCAAAGTCATTGTTAACTGGCTTTTTTTTCTCTTACTCGAAGTCAAAAGCATCCTGAGTGAAGCACCAACAGACATTAGTGGGAGGATGAGGTCAAGTACCCTGATCTTCCTTGGGGAAACTGTGCCTTGTCCCTCGGTACCAAGACAGCACGTTCTCACAACCACTCCTCCTTACCCTACAGAGGCTGGCTCAGGCTTCGTGTCTTGGGCACGCTGGCCCCGACCCTCGGACCTGACCCTTCCAGACTCTGAAGTACAGGATGTCCCGCCGCAGCACGGCGGCCAACGTCCCCGTTCCAAATCCACACCTGCCCCGTGGCTCCTGACTCCCCCGACTCGGTGGCCGGGGAAGGAAGCGCTTCCTCCAGGAAGCCCGCCATTGTACTTACACGACATGAGCTGGATGATGGAGGTTAACACGAACCTCTCTCCCTGCTTGAGGCGGAAGAGCTGGAGCAAAAAGATCAGGAAGGCAATGCAGCAGAGGATGGTGGACAGGATCATGGTGGCCTGGACCGCCTGCATCGTGGAGTAATCTGTGGGGAGAGGGCGAGAGAGCATGAGGGAGGACAGCAGACACCCGGGGCCCCTCGGGGGGGTTCAGTGACGGTGCTGGCTCCAGAGTGAGGAGCAGAAGTAAATTTGCATAGCATGGGCTCGAGAACAGCCAAGCGATCTCCCCAACATCCCCTCCCTGTGGCGACCATCTGCGCGCGGGACCAGATGACCCCACTGGCCTTATCCGGGAAATGGAGCAAGCAGCACCTGCTCTGTCATTCGTCTCAGCCTGGTATTGCCCCCAAATGCGAAGCTCGTGGTCGGGGAATTTTTTTTTAATTTATTTTTTATTGGTGTTCAATTTACTAACATACAGAATAACCCCCAGTGCCCATCACCCATTCACTCCCACCCCCCGCCCTCCTCCCCTTCTACCACCCCTAGTTCGTTTCCCAGAGTTAGCAGTCTTTACGTTCTGTCTCCCTTTCTGATATTCCCCACACATTTCTTCTCCCTTCCCTTATATTCCCTTTCACTATTATTTATATTCCCCAAATGAATGAGAACATATAATGTTTGTCCTTCTCCGACTGACTTACTTCACTCAGCATAATACCCTCCAGTTCCATCCACGTTGAAGCAAATGGTGGGTATTTGTCATTTCTAATAGCTGAGGAATATTCCATTGTATACATAAACCACATCTTCTTTATCCATTCATCTTTCGTTGCAATGGCCACGATAGCCAAACTGTGGAAGGAGCCTCGGTGTTTTTTTTTTAAATGTACAAACGCTCAGGTTTCAATCTGGCCGATTATGGTTTGGGAGCTCAGGATGGATGAGGGATGATTAGGGATCTCCAGAGGAACTCTTGGGGGGATTTGGGGCTCACGGGGCTGAGTGACCTTCAGAACGTGCTCTGCAGACTACCTAACACCCCCTAAAAGGATGAGAGTTAGCCTTGCGAGTGCTGCTTAGGAAAAGAGAAAGGGAGGTTTCTCGGATTAGCCTCGGGGAGCGGGGCTCGGCGACGGAAGTCCCAGCAGAGAAAGGAGCCCGTCTTGGACGGAGGGCACCGCATGTGGGAAGGACCCGGCGGAAGGCACGCCCTGCAGGTGGAGAGAAGGGGTCAAGGGCACAGACCGGACCTCCTGCGTGGTCCTCAGTGTCCTCGCCTGAAAAAACAGGGATGGTAACAGCTTCCACTGCATCAGGCAGGGGAGGCAGAAAAAATTCATCCACTTGAATTTAGGGGGTGCTGCAAAAGGGGGGTTCCCGCGTAAGGGCTGAACCTTATCACCAGGATGGCAGCTAAGACAGGTGAGGGGACAGTGACCAAAGTTACCCAGGAAAATCTAAGAACCAACCTTCTTCTTTTTCCCCAATTTTGCCTGAAGCATAATTCGTAAGCATGTAATGAAAGGCTTGGTGCCACGGATCATGGTTCCTCTGGGCTGCACATCACGATCACCCCCAGAGCACCCAGGCCCTCGGCCTCGCCCCATTCCTCATGTTGAGGAAGGAAGCCCGACCCGCACACAAACACACACACACACAAGAGGAGGAGAAGGAGGAGGAGAAGGAGGAGGAGGAGAAGGAGGAGGAGGAGGAGAAGAAAGAAGAAGAAGGAAGAAGAAGAAAGAGAAGGAAGAAGCAAGGAAGAAGGAAGAAAGAAGAAGAAGAAAAAAAGAAGAAGAAGAAGAAGAAGAAGAAGAAGAAGAAGAAGAAGAAGAAGAAGAAGAAGAAGAAGAAGAAGAAGGAGAAGAAGAAGAAAGGAACAGACTCCTAGACCTCTCCCCCTGAGATTATGGTACAGTTGTTCTGGGATGGGCACCAGGAATCTGCATTTTGAAGTACCCCAGGTGACAGTGCCCATAGGGACCACTGTGGACGGCCTGGATCTCCTTAGAGTTCCTATGTTGCAATCCTAACCCCCAACAGGACGGCATTAGGACGGAGGTCATCGGGGCGCGAGGGCGGAGGCCTCGTGAATGGAAGGCACAGCAGCTTGTTTGGCTGTCTGCCCTCGGCCTTGGGAGGCCCCAGGGAGGAGGTGGCTGTGCACAAGCCAGGAAGAGAGGCCTCACCACACACAGCTCCACTGACCCCTGGTGACACACAGAAGCTCTGCCCAGAAATGGGGAAGGGGAAGGGTGCACCCAACTCAGCCCGGGCCCAGCCCCCCGGCCAGGCCCCTCTGGGCACCCAAGTGTGCAGGGGAGGGTGTGACAGCAGAGAACAGAGGAGCCCTTAGATTGAGCACTCCTTCACTGGGGGTTTCCGTATCAGCGGGGCACTCACCCTGAAAGTTGGCACCGATTTCTGTACAATTCGTGTTGTTGACACACACTCTCCAGACATCTGCAAAAAACTCTTCTCCTACCCACCAGGCCTGTAACGTAGGAAACACAGGGAGGGGCTGCGTGTTAATCATGAAAACGCTGCCTTCTACTCGAGTGTAAGGCACGGCGGTAAATAGATATTCGGGACCAGCGCTTCTCCATGTGCCGCGTGCACACGAGTCACCTGGGAATCGGGTTAGAGCGCGGGTTCTGATGTGAGGGGTCGGGGGTGGGGCCTGGGCTTCTGCATTTGCAACAGGCTCCCCAGTGAGCCCCATGCTGTGGGGCTGCTCAAAGGTAAGTCGCGGGCTGGGCCCTCACGGGGCGCAGGAGAGCGGCGAGGCTTAGCTGGTGATGACGAGTGTGCACAGTGGTAAATCCCCAAGAACTAGGGGGACGATGTCAAGCAGAGTCAGGAAGGCTGAAATCCAGGGCCAAGGCCTGTTACGGAGGGAATGACACAACTCTCCTATCAGAGGCCTTCTGCCTCTCTGCCTCTGCCTGCCTTCTCTGCCTTCCATCCATCCAGACTGGAATCTCCCCCTCCCTTCCTCCAGTCAACGGACGTTCACCGAACTCCTACTATGTGCCAGCCACATGCCAAGCCCAATTCCTAACTCAGATGAACAACACAGGAGTCCCTGGTGGGCAAAAAAAAAAAAAAAAAAAAGGCCCATCTGTGTCTTCTCGTAAGTGCCACAGCAACACAAACACCCAGCGGTGCCCCCAAAGGATTAACTGGTGCTGGGGCCAATGGCTTTTCTTTTCTTCCCCTAATGTCCGTCCATCCCTTTCAGGATCCCAAAGGGGTAGATGCAAGGCATAGAGAAAGGAGCCTCCAGAAGGACATTCACTACCGGGGCACCTGGGTGGCTCAGCGGTCGAGTGTCTGCCTTCAGCTCAGAGTGTGATCCCAGGGTCCTGGGATCGAGTCCTACATCAGGCTCCCCACAAGAAACCTGCTTTTCCCTCTATGTCTCTCTCTCCGTGTGTCTTTCATGAATAAATAAAATCTTAAAAAAAAAAAAAAAAGAACATTCACTACCATTTATTTCACAGAGCGTGGGCCCTCTGGATAATGGCAGTCCAAATACTTTAAGCCACAGCATCAGTGTGCTCTCTGCCCTGGCCACTCACAGCAACTTGAGAACTTGTAAGAACCCAAACCCATCACTGCATTTAACCCCCTTACGGGATCTAGGGTCAGGAGTGGTTCAAATCCCAGCTCCGCCACTCACTGCAGCAGAGACTCCACAGGTGTCCCAGCTGCCCCGAGGCGGTGCCAGAAGACAGCCCATCTCGTAGGCTTGAGGTGAGGACCAAATGAGCTGATGCAGGTAAAAGGGCCGAGCGCAGGACCTGGCTGGAGTGAGCACTCTCTAAGTGGCAGGGGTTGAGATGGTCTATGTTGCTCTGTGATGATTAATCAACAGGAGCCTAGATGTCGGCAGAGCTGTTGGCCACTCGTGGGGTGTGCTTGGTGGCTTTCTGGGCAGTGTTTCTGACTCGAGACGCCTCTGAGTTTGAAATGGTCAGGACTGAAGCCAGGCCTTTGGGTCAAGGTGTGGGCCACTGTCTGGCACAAAGCTTCATTTCCTGCTAGGAGAGACAGTAATCTATACCAATAGGTCATTTATCAAATGCATCCCTGCCATATGGCTGCAAAATGGATGCTAAAGTGAAACGTTCAATTTTCTAGGGGGGCATGGGCAGCCAGATTTCCAGCCATGAACTCTGCTGGGGAGGGCAGGGCAAGGTGACTATCAATTGGGTTCCTGATTTGTAAGAAGATGAAGGCAGGAGGGGTGGAGAGCACCTGGGATGGGTCACCTGGGGGGATCTGGAGCAGTGGTCCTCAGTGAGAGCGGTCTTGCTCCCCCTCAGGACATCTGGCCGTGTCCAAAGACATTTTTGGTTGTCACAAGTAGGGGTGGGAGGGGTTGCCATCTAGTGGGCAGGGACCAGAGATGCTGCTGAGCACCCTACAGGGCCCAGGAGGGCCCCAGAGCAAAGAATGATCCAGCCCCATATGGCACACTGCTGAGGCTGAGAAGTTTATCTAGAATTTTATCTCCAAGAGTTTGAGACACCAGAGGCACCACACCAGGCTCTGTGGGGGAATCAGGGATGAGAGCAGCCAGGTCCCCGCACATCCAGGCCTAACCAGAGACGCTCTGAACCTCCAACCTCCACACGTAGGCCGAGTCCTTGGGCCTGAGTCGAGATGGGCGTGTCTGGGTAGGGAGGACTGGCCCAAATCCTCATCCCCTTGGGGAAGCTCTCAATCCTGCCTCCAAGGACTACAGGACCCAGGGGCTCTGGGGTGGTCAGAAGGAAAGGGAACTTACATTGTCGATGGTGGCGATGAACAGCAATGCGGCAGAGGTGATGTGGAAGAGGATGATGAAAGCCAGGAGCACCAACATTTTCACGGGGCACTGTGGGGCGGGGGTCGCGCTTTAAAGCCTGGAGAGAGAGACGCTAGAGGGAGCATGAGACAGAGATACACTTGTCAATGCCAGAACAAAATTAAATGAAAAACAGGCAATTTTTAGTGGGGATTTTTAGAAAATCAAAAACTGGGCCACGTGAGTAGCTCAGTTGGTTGCGCATCTGACTCTCGATTTCGGCTCAGGTCATGATCTCAGAGGTCATGATCTCAGGGTCCTGAGATCAAGCCCTGAGTCAGGCTCCACGCTCAGTGGGGAGTTTGCTTGGGATTCTCTCTCCCTCTCCCTCTGCCCCTTCCCACACTTGCTCTCTCTCTCTCTCTCTCTCTCTCTCTCTCTCTCAATAAATAAATAAAATCGGGCAGCCTGGGTGGCTCAGCGGTTTAGTGCTGCCTTTGGCCCAGGGTGTGATCCTGGAGACCCAGGATGGAGTCCCACATTGGGCTCCCTGCATGGAGCCTGCTTCTCCCTTTGCCTGTGTCTTTGCCTCTCTCCCTCTCCGCGTCTTTCATGAATAAATAAATAAAAATCTTATAAATAAATAAATAAATAAATAGAATAAATCTTAAAAAGGAAAAAAAAAAAGAAAATCTAAAACGTCTCTTCTCATCATTCCTCCCCTGGAGAGACTTTACTGAACAAAATCTGGCCTAAGGAGCTGCTCCTTGTTGCACCCAGATGCCAAATATTCCTGGTGGAGGACAGGTGAGGACCAATTAAAATCCCCAGTTCAGAAAAGCATCGCACCTCCTCAGAGCTGGTGCCAGGGCAGGAAGAAGCTGCTCTGTATGGGCTAGAGGGCTGCTCCCCACCTGCCACCCACCAGGCAATGGTGGCAATGCCTTGGGCGGGGGTGGGGTGTCATGGCCTAAGGGGTGGCGGGAGGAGGTGCTGGGTCTGAGTATTCAGATCACAGCCACGGTGCATAACAAAGTAAAATCGATCCCAACACAAAACTATTCCCTAATGATACGGCCATCTGTCAAATTAATCCCCACGCAAACCCCCCTCCTCTTGACGTCTACCTCTAAGTGAAGACACAGTGTAGGGCCCACGGCTGCTGATTGACTTTCTTCTCCCGGGACCTGGAAGGGCTGCATATCCCAGGCTCCCCTGTGGTTAGACTGGAGCCTTGTGCCTAATTCTGGGCAATGAGCTGTAGCAACCCTGGTGCAAGGCATTTGGGGGCTGAAGAGCAGGTGTGAGCTCTCCCAAATCCCTCCCCTGGAAGCCTCACACTTTGGATTGATACTGTGATGGACAAACAAGCCTCTCTGGAGGTTAAAACACTGAGATTTCAGGGTACTTTTTTTTTTTTTTTTTTTTACTGTGGCTGGACGGTCTGAATAATATGCAATGGGAAGCAACTGCAAAGTTAAATTGGAAATCTTGCAAAAGAACTGGGGTTGTATCTGCTTTTTCAAAGTGATGCTGGAGAGCTCCTCAAAAGGTGCCAAAGGCATTCGCACAAGAGGCCTTGTCCTGTCTGACCATGCTGACTCTCACTCATGGGACTCATTCCGTCATGGGGACGGACGCTGGTGCGCTCGCACAGGGTGACTCCGTAAGACCCAGGACTCACTAACAACCAGCCAGGAGCCTTGGCTGCAGAGCTCCGCCTGGGGAGTCCCAGCTGTGAGTCTGCACACCATCACTTAGAAGAACCCAATGAACCAGCTTCGAGATGCTTCCAATTCTTTTTAAAAGGACAAATACTACTTTGTTTACGCCTGCATCATATTAAAAAAAAAGATTTTGCTTATTTATTTGATAGAGATAGAGCATGAGCGAGGAAGGGAGGGCCAGAGGGAAAGGGAGAAGCAGACTCCCTGCTGTGGGGCTCCATCCCAGGACCTATCAATCAATGTTCCATCCCAGGATCCTGGGACCCTGGGATCATGACCTGAGCCAAAGGCAGACGCTTAACCAACTGAACCACCCAGGTGCCACTTTTTAAAAAAGATTTTATTTGTTAGAGAGAGAGAGAGAGAGTTGGGGAAGGGGCAGAGGGAGAAGGAGAAGGAGAGAGAGAGGGAGAAGCAGACTCTTCACTGAGTGTGGAGCCAACTCGGGGCTCCATCCCAGGACCGTGAGATCATGACCTGAGCTGAAGGCAGACGCTTCCCTGACTGAGCCACCCAGGTGCCCACGCCACGCCATCATTCTTAACTGCCACCATGGGCTGCTTCCAAACAGATACATTTCTGACCCCTGCCAAAATGCCAACCAGAGCAGGCAGGGCCATCAACACCAGGGTGACAGCGGACTTCATATGTTATCCAGTTCAGATGACACAAGAGCATACAGACACATAACTAAAACCTTCCAGAAGAGGGGGGAAAAGTTCAAGCTCCGTTTTCTCCAAAGTGTGACGTTCAGATGCTCCAGGGCATGATTTGGTTGGAGCATTGATTGATAGGGCATTAAATTAACACTGAAACACATAGTGAGAAAGTCCCCATTCTAATCCTCCTCAGTCCATCAAGGAAAGAGACCCAGTTTGGTGCTAGCCTGACTCAACACTTGCCATTTTAAAAAAGGGGAAAAAAAGAAGGCAGGCGACACCTGGGTGGTTCAGTCGGTTATGGATCTGCCTTTGGCTCAGGTGATAATCCCAGGGTCCTGGAATTGAGCCCCACATTGTGCTCCCTGCTCAGAGGGGAGTCTGCTTCTCCCTCTCCCTACTGCTCTGCCCGTTTGCGTGCTCTTTCTCTGTCAAATAAGTAAATAAAATCTTAAAAAAAAAAAAGAAAAGAAAAAGAAAAAGCTGCACTTTAGGCAGATTATAGTGTGGCTAGAATTTAACAACGTTGTTTAGATTTTATTACATTTATTTTTAAGGTTCTTTCTGTTTATAAGAAGCAATGCTATTTATAGACAAATTTGAAGTTTTAAAAGTGAGTCACTTAAGAAAAATATTATGTCAACGAAAGGACAGGTGGCCTTGAGAGTTTACAAAAATCCTGAGGGTGGTTCTCGAATGCCTCACGTCTGGGAGGCACTGCTTTACCACCTGGGAGTGAGTCCAGCTGGAATTCCAGACTCTAGGAAGGAGCCCCTGCAGAGAAGAGGGTAAGTTTTTACAAGTGGTCTCGAGTCCAGTGTAAGAGAAAGATCTAGGAGCCTACGAGGTGGCGACAGATTGTCTTGAACGGTTAGACGTCCCGGAAGATTAGGACGCAGAGCAGTAAATGCTAACTACTAGGCGCTCCCCCATGATGATGTCTGGCTCTCTCACAAAAGGAAAATGGGGGTAAAAAGAGACCTTGTGGATCTAGAGCATTGCTAGTGACCTCATCAGAGGCTTGGGAGGAAATTATTCATAAGTACAAGAGATCCCTTGAACCTTCAAGAGGGACCCTTTGCTCCTGCATCTTTACACCAAGCATCCTTTAACCACTTTCCCTGAGGCCACCCTCCTCCTTCCCTCAGGGAACCGCTCTTCAGGTCTGCTGGGCGTCCTTCCAGAAGCATCCGCCAGGTGGAACTGCACCAGAGCGACAGGTGTGGCCTCATGCCCCGCCCCGCCCTCTCTCCTTGGCTCCTGAGGGAGCACCAGTGCCAGCCTTCCAGATTGGTGGAGCTCTCTGCATCTCTTCCCAACCCCGGGGAGCCGGACAGTCTGCTCAGCCCGAGTCCCGGGGTTCCCTGGGCTGGGGGTGGGGGGTCCCTGAGCTGCAGCGGGGCAGGGTGTGGAGCAGAGAGCCCATCCTCCAACCGAGCTTCTCATCCCACCAGGACCCCTCCGGGATGGTTCTCTTCCAGCCAGTCCACCTTGTTGCTGATGCCACAGTGTACTCACTGGTTCCCTGCTGGTGGCCACTTCGGTCCTTGCCGGACGTCCTTACATCCATCTGTCCTTCCTTCCCTCCTTCTTTCCTTTCTTCTCCTCCTCCTCTTTTCTTCTTCTTCTTCTTCTTCTTCTTCTTCTTCTTCTTCTTCTTCTTCTTCTTCTTCTTCCTCCTCCTCCTCCTCCTCCTCCTCCTCCTCCTCCTCCTCTTGTTCTTCTTCTTCTCCTTCTTTTTTTTTTTTTAATATTTTATTCTTAACTAATCTCTACTCCCAATGTGGGGCTTGAACTCAGGACCCCGAGATCAGGAGTCACTCACTCCTCTGCCTGAGCCAGCCAGACACCCCACTTACACTTATTTCTCTGCATGTTGGCATCAGTGTATCTGAAGGGCAGAGTCCTAGAAGTGAGGGGGCTGGGTCGAAGGATTTGCACCTGTAGCTGATTTTGCTCTTACTTTCTTTTTAAATTTAATTTTATTTTTATTTTTTAAAGATTTATTTATTCATGAGAGACACAGAGAGAGAGAGAGAGAGAGAGGGGCAGAGACACAGGCAGAGGGAGAAGCAGGCTCCATGCAGAGAGCCGGACGTGGGACTCGATACTGGGTCTCCGGGATCACGCCCTGGGCTGAAGGCGGCGCTAAACCACTGAGCCACCCAGGCTGTCCCTTTTACTTTCTTTCTAACTCAATTTAGTACCCGGGACACTTGGTGCTGTGACATCCTCCACCTTCAAAGGTGACCTACTGGACCAACTGCTGTGCATGGCCTGGGTGGGTGAAGAAGCCTGGCACAACCAGCTGCCTCTTCCAGCCCTTTATGGTCACGTCATTGACTTGTTACCACCCGAGTTCCCCAGGAAGTGTAATCCTCTGCCATCTCCTGGCCCTTCCCAGCGGAGCACCCCTTCCCGGGACACCGCCCTCCCCATCTTTCCCTCCTGTACCGGGTCTCCGTGCACCCTCTCTGGGGATCCTGAAAAGCAGACAGTGCCCTGAATTGGGGGCTGCATGAACAACCGCCCACCAAACCCAACATAGTGCCTAATTTACCCCTGCTGTTCACAGAGATTTGTTTTCCCCCTGACAAACGTCATACTCAGTGCAGATCCCTCCTGCTTCTCCTTGTCCTTGCGGGCTTCAGGGCTCTGCGGGGCTGGACTCCCTCCTCGCCACCGTCAGCTGGCTCTCCCTCCTACCGCCTGGGCCTCAATTCCAACACCCACCCTCAGGGAAGCGCCCGGATCACCTGCTCTGAAGCACCCACACCCCCTCCCATAGGGTCTATCCTGTGCCCCTGCTTTATTTTCTTCCAAGGACTTTCAGGGTCTCAGAGTATCTCCTTTGTTCATATGTGTATTATCTATCTCCTCTTCTGCTCGCTGCCGTGCCAGTGTATAGAAAGCTATGTCCTATCATTGGTAGTTTTAAAAACGTATTAACTGTGAAGGCTCTCGAAAAACTCAAGGCCCTGATCGTCCAGAGGCAGGAACGAGGCCAGGGTGGGCCACGCCTTGCCCGGATCCCACAGCAAAGCAGGAGCAAGGGCAGGACTGGAGGGTATCCTGGCCGCTGCTCTAACTGTCCCTTGGGCCTCAGTGGGAGACCCCGCAGAGGACGGGGGACGGTCTTCCAGCGTCAGCAAGCACTTCCCGGTGGCCTCTGCACGTGCCAGCACAACCTTCACCGGGTGGCGCGTGTCTTCAGGGGCCACACCAGCCCAGGCTCTGACAGGCCACCTGGCTTTGGGCGTTCACCTGTCCGAAGGTGGGAGGCCGCGCTGGGTGAGCTTTTCAAGTCCCTGCCTAGAAATCAAAGTCTTAGGACTTGCAGGGCTTCTCTTTTAAAAATACGTTTTGATCTACATAATACATGTGATGACAAAGAAAAAAAAACAAAAGATAAAAGAACCAAAGGCATGTGATAAAAAAAACCACAGCCTCTACCCTGCCTCCAGTCCGGACCTCCTCCGGAAGCCATCACTTTTAACCCTTTCAGTTGTGTTCCCGCCCCCCCCCCCAATTTTCCATGTTTCCAAACAATATTCATTTCTTGATTTCTATTTCTCGATTCCTCCACTGTAAATATCGACTTCCTGCCCACAGTAGAGTTTCTCTGCCACCATCACCACCCCCCCACCGACACCTGCCCATTCCCTTCTTTTCCTTGGCACAACCAGCTCCTCTTCCAGCCCTCGGTGGCTCCGTCTACTGTCCCCCACATCTTTGGTTCTCCCCACATTTGGATCGTTCCGAACCCTTGGTCGCAGAACACCAGATGCCAAGCAAAGGCACTGTCTCAGTCACCAGCCTGTGGTCAGATGTCCCTCGCAGGGTACGTGACCCGGCCAGGCCCTCTCTCCCAGCCCTGGTCCCCTCTGCTCTTGGCCATGTGCAGCCTCAGCAGCTGCCGCCACGGAGGACTAGCAAACTCGCCCCTGACCGTGACCAGGGCACAGGAATGCCCGCGGGACCCCAGGACATGTAGGAGGTAAAGCAGGTCCCGGATGGGGTGGGGTAGGGTGGGGCGGGGGTGCTCCAAGGGCTCATCCCACAAGACTCCTCATGACTAAAGCTGGAGCTGCAGTCTACACGGCAGGTCTTGTGTCGGACCTTCATGTCAACCCTGTGAAGCTGGCAGGGCGAGGTATCATTATCCCCACTTTACAGATGAAAAGATGGAGGCTCAGAAGGCGTCAGGTGATTTGTCAACGTTGGCAGAGATGCATTCCAACCCCGGGTTTTCCAAGTCTGGCTCCAGGACATTTTCTGCTACCCTCCTCCCTGCTCCCACATTTAGGGCCTGATGAAGATCACATGGTGGCCTAATTAGCATCAGGCAAGAGGGTGCAGGCGGTGTCTGCACCCACTACCTTTGGTGGGATGTCCCTCAAGCTCTGCAGGAGGCTGGAGGGCCCTGGGGAGGCGGCGTCCCTCTGCACTGACCCATTGGCTAAACTGGCATACGACCCTTCATTCATACTAAAAATAGTGTTTCCTGCAGTTTTGATCCTATTAGCTCACTGGCCCCACAGGAAGCGAGTGTTGTCTTTATTGATCTCCTTGGGAGATTGGTCTGGATGTGGGGGGAGAGCTTTTTCCTTGATCATTGAGAGGATTCATTCAGAAAGTACAGGGACTTGGGGCACCCAGTGGCTCAGCGGTTGAGCATTTGCCTTTGGCTCAGGGCGTGTTCCCAGGGTCCTGGGATTGAGTCCCACATCAGGCTCCCTGCATGGAGCTGCTTCTCCCTCCACATAGGTCTCTGCCTCTCTCTGTGTGTCTCTCATGAATAAATAAATAAAATATTTAAAATAAAATAGAAAGTATAGGGACTCGGTTCTGTTTGCTACATTTATCACAATGCCCCCTCCCCCACTTTCCACCTGGAAACTCAGGTGGCTCTTGCAGGGCACAACACCTGGACCCTCCAAGCTCGATCGAGGTGCAAGGCCATGAGAAAGTATCTTGAGATTGAAGGCCTAGAGGCTCTCCATTCTATAAAACACCCACAAAAATAATCACATAAAATAAGAGGGAACCTGGGGTATGAGAATTTAAGAACTCAAAAGAATTTTTTTTTTTTTTTTTTTTTTTTTAGGAAAGAAAGAGAAACGGTAGCTGGAGTAGGAGCAGTAGCTAGTGGGTTTCCGGAAGCAAGCACCCTCTGGGCAGCAGCGAGCGGGGGTGAAGCATGGGGGGTGGTTGTCAGGACTACGGAAACTCCGCACACCGAATGGAGCATTTGCAGCTCGGTGAGTTTTATGTTCTGACGGTGGACGGGACGAGGGACGGCACTCCCAGAGATGTCCAGCCAGACCTCAGGCAACAAACAGGACATGCCCCAAATTGGCACACGCTCACTGGCTCCTGGGCAGAGGCTCTGTCCTGCTGCGCCATGGTCCGATGTTTGCCTGAAGCATGTGTGCGTGCGTGCACGTGTGTGCGTGTGTGCACGTGTGTGTGTGCGCGCAGGCACGTCTACCCCTGGGTGTGGAGAATGTCCTGCTGGTGACTCACCGGCCCTCTCTTCCCCCAGGAGCAGCATCAGATCTGCTGTCGATGGTGGGACACGACCAGGACGTGTCGCGGGTGAAAAGAAGGCTGCGGAACCTGCCCAGGGCAGCGTCAGGGTCCCTCGTCTGGTCCCCTTCATGGAGACGCAGCTCCACACTGCAGCCCCTGCCTGTTGCTAAGAGGGAGCGGCTCTGGCACCTGCTCCGCTACGTGCCGTGCCGTGCCGGGGAGCAAGAGGGAGCAAGCCGGCCCGCCTCCCTGCTAAGATGACCACTCGCCACGGCCACCGCCACCCCCACCCCCTGGTTTCTATCCCCACCCTCGGGAGTTCTTCCTACAATTTAAACCACGGCCCAGTCTCAGCCTGAGTTGGAGCCCGTTCCCGGAATTGTAAGCAGGAGGACAATCCCGAGATGTGGGACTTTTCAAAACAGACCTGAGATGTTTGGCGTCTGGAGGTCCGGGGTAGTTCCTTCTACCCAGAAGCGCCCCACCCACAGCTCCGGCTGCAAAGGCCAAGGAGGCCCTGGGTGGAACCCCGGGGAGGGCCGCCCCGCCCGAGGGACTCCGAGGTCCGCTCTGGAGCTGGACTGCCACCCCAGGCTGGCTGGCTGCGAGCCAGGCCCCTCCCGCCACCCGCGGCACTCGGAGGGGACGGTGGCTTGGGCCTCCGTTTTCAGGAAGGCAGAGGTCAGCTCAGCCTCCTGCCTGGTATCTGGACACTGGCCATACTGGGACATCCAGGCGTCCGAGATGCCCTGGGGCTGGCGGAAGCCCCTTGGCCCCAGGCGGCCCAGCTTTGCGCTCCCTGTGGCTGGGGCTTCTGGGCACGGCGCCAACACTTGGCCTGGTGCAGAAAGGGCAACAGGCGGGACGCTGGGAGTTAGCAGTGCTCCGGGGCAGAAGCCGCTGGGGAGGATCCCGGCCGTGCAGGCCTGAGTCTTTCAGTCCATTGGAATAATCGCGACCACAACATCACTGATACTGGCAGCCAACATTTAGTGCCTACTGGATGCTAGGCAGTGTTCTAAGCTCTTACTCATTCCTCACAAAAACACTACGAGGTAGGTCCTGTAGTTAGCCTCATTTAATAGGTGAAGGCTCAGAGAGGTGAAGCAACTTCCCTAAGGTCACACAGCCAGGAAAGGCTGCATCTGGCAGTACAGAAACTACCATGTTGCCCACCTGAAATCTAAATTCCTCTTCCCTTGGGGGGGTCCTATTACTTTAAGGTCTGATCAGATTGCTCCAAGTTTCTGGGGTCACAGGTGGCCCTGGATGCTGGCCATCACTACACACCATTCCTCTAGGACCCACAAGGTGAGACACATTTTGTGAAACACCCTGGAGACAAAGTTCCCCAGGAGTCCCCCAGGCTGAAAGCATCTCTCTTTACTGCATGCAGGGTAAACGCCTGCCAGTGAGGAGACAGCCCCCCGTCATGAGGATGAGCAAGGGCTGGGACACCTGGGGGGCTCAGCGGTTGAGCACCTGCCTTCAGCCCAGGGCGTGATCTCGGGGTCCTGGGATCGAGTCCAGCATTGGGCTCCCTGCATGGAGCCTGCTTCTCCCTCTGCCTGTGTCTCTGCCTCTCTCTGTGTCTCTCATAAATAAATAATCTTGAAAAAAAAAAAAAAGAACAGGCAAAGGCTATGGTCCCCTTTGCAGGCTAGAAGTCCAACTCAGAGGATCTGCCCATATCATCAACTTAGCAGGTGGCAGAAGCAGGCTCAAAGCCCAGCCTGCTGCTCACTGCCTTAAAATGGAGCAGTTATCATATCACCAGAGCCCACCGGATACCGGGCTCTGGTGATACACAGATGAGTCAGGCAGGCCTGTGTCCCCCCGGAGCTGCTAGTCTGTGAAGAACCTGGGTGGATAAATAAACAAACATGACATGCTTTAACGCCCGATGTGAGAACACAGAGGAAGGTGTGAGCAGCCCCATGGGGGCAGCCTCGGCAGCTTCATGAAGGAAGTGACATCCCAGCTGGGTCTCCAAGGGGAAGGCGGGAGGACCGGCGGTTTGGCAGGAGAACCCTGGTGCTCGAGGCACCAAAGCACTAGTGTGAGCAGGGTGTGTGCTGGGCAGGGCCCGGAGCCTGGCCAGGAGCTTACTGGGCCTTGGAAGCTTGCACATTGTCCTAGAGGCCGTGGGGAGGGGCAGAGGCTTTTAGGAGGAACATACTGACATCTGACTCTGGAAGAAACACATTCCACTGTCAGAGGATGGGTTAGAAGGAGGCTAAGGGGCAGATCCTGGGGAGAAACGAGGGTCTGGACCAGGGTGAGCAGCGGGCTGGGGAGCAGAGGAGGGAGCAGGAGCTCCCCATGAACAGTCACCAGGCCTGGTGCTGGGCTGGGGGGATGGGTGGGGGGCTCAGCTGAGCAGAGCAGACACTGGTTCCCTAATGACCCTAGATCATGACCTGAGCCGAAGCAGACGCTTAACAGCTGAGCCCCACAGGCGCCCCGATGGTGCCCTGGATTTAGCCAAGTCTGGTAGCAATGCGGAAACATGCCCAGGAAGGTGGAAATATGGGCAGGACCTTCCCTCAGGAGAGAACAGGAGCGGCCAGCAGAGCCCCTGGGGTCATGGGGTGGGAGATGGAGCCCCTGGTGGGTATCAAATCCCACCTGGGAAGAAGACTGGGGGGTGGGCACAGAGTGGGGAGAAAACCAAGAGCTGATGGTGGGACGCAGAAGTAGAAGCCAAGAGAGATCTGAGAAGAGGGCATTGGGCAAAGTTGCTGATGACAATCTTCGTGACGTGAACTAAAGCCTTTCTGGGGACACTCGGGTGGCTCAGTGGTTGATCAGGCTCCCTGCTCAGTGGGGGATCACTTCTCCCTCTCCCTCTGCCCCTCCTCCCTGCCTGTGCATGCGCTCTCCGAATAAATAGACAAAATCTTAAAACAAAAACAACAAAACCTAAAGCCTTTCTTTATTCTTCCCCCGTAGCACCTGTCCTGGCTTGATGCTATGCTGCAGCTGTTGCCCTGCGTGCCCTCGCCCTCCCCTGCCATGGCAGCGGGGCCCTCGTGCAGGGACTCCCAGCACTCAGCACGGTGCCCGGCCTCCAAATGGTGCCCAGTAAGCATGTGCCAAAGGAAGAGCTGAACGAGCCAGGTTTCCAGGAGCTGAAGAGGTAAGAAGAAGAAACAGAGCTAGGCCTTTCTACCAAGTTTGGTAATGGAAGGAGGAAGAAATGTTTATCAAGGAGAACCCTTCCCCAAGATAAAACTCGGGGCCTGGGTGGCTTCACCGATGAACTCTGCCAAACATTCGAGGAAGAATAATGCCAACTCCATATGATACACACCTCCATAAAAATCAAAGAAGAGGGAGCACCCCCTCCTTGCACCCACATGCATGCTCTCATTCTATGAGGCCAGCATCATCCTGATTCCAAAAGCAGGTGAGACATCACAAGAAGAGAAAAATGCAGGGCCCAGTGGTTGAGCATCTGCCTTTGACTCAGGGCCTGATCCCGGGGTCCTTGGGATCAAGTCCTGCATCGGGCTCCCTGCAGGGAGCCTGCTTCTCCCTCTGCCTGTGTCTCTGCCTCTCTCTCTGTGTGTTTCTCATGAATAAATACACAAAATCTTTGAGAGAGAGAGAGAGAGAGAGAGAAATGCAGACCAACATCCTTCACATTCTCGAGTACAGAGGTTCTAACAAAATTTCAGCAAATCAAATCTTCCCTTGGAGGGAAGTGCCTGGGTGCCATCTAGGGGTGCCTGGGGGGCACATTCAGTTGAGCATCTAACTCTTGGTTTTGGCTCAGGCAGTGACCCCGAGGTCGTGGGATGGAGCCCTGGCATCATGCTCCACACTCAGCGCAGAGTCTCCTCAAGGTTGTCTCTCTCCCTCTGCCCCTCCCGCTCAAGCACGCTTTCTCTCTTTCTCTAAAATAAATAAATGAATCTTAAAAAAAAAAAAAAAAAAAGAGGTGGAATCTATTTCCCCACCCACTGAACCCTGGCTGCCCTCGTGGTTTCTTCTATCAATAAAAGGCAGTGGAAAAGAGACGGTGCCAATGCTGAGCCGGGGCCTCCAGAGGCCTCAAGCGCTTCCTCTCTCTCTCTCTGCTCAGCTACTGCATGAACAAGCCCGGCCTGGCCTGCTGCGGTAGGAGGGTAGGAGACCACACGGAGCCCAGACGAGCCTTTCCAGCAAGGACCACGCTGGACCAGCCAGTCCCCAGCTGACCCGCCAGCTGACCATAGACACGTGAGAGCGCCCAGCTGTGCCCAGCCCGCACTGGCCACCCGCAGAATCAGGAACTAGATCGCTGTCTTCTGTTATAAGCCATTACGTTTCAGAATGCTTTGTTACGCAGCAAGAGCTCACTGATACAGGGCAAACAGCGCTTTCACAGATTCAGTTCTCAAGGACAGAGATCATGCCTTACTCCTCTTCATCATGCCCAGGGCCCAAGGCTATTCATTAAATACTTGTTGAATGCCTGCTACCTTGGGCAGCTTTTGCAGAAGACCTAATAACCACCACTCTGCCAATGACTGTGCCTGACCCCGCAATTAAAGATCCCACTGCTGGCTGCTGTCATCCGAGGAGCTCCTTGTAATTATGTCACCCGGCAAACCCACACCCCAGCTCAAAGAAGGTTGGTGGTAGTACCTGCAGGCCTACATGTCTGCGTGGGGGTGGAGTGGGTTTGGATGAGGCGGCTAGGGGTGAAGCAGGTGTCAAATTCAGGGTGTTACCCATCCCCTATATTAGTGACTTTCAAATCATCCCTGGGTGATTCAGTGGCATTCACTTTAACAGCCTTGTCATCTTTCCTAAGTGACACGAGCTGTCATTTCTGTAGGCGCATTCTGCTGGCGAGTTAGGGACCAGGAATCACCTCCTACAACTTCGCCAGGTCCGAGGAGCCCCACGATCAGGAAAGCCAGGCTTGGGCCTCCAGACAGGTTAACACAGGAAGGTGGACAAAGGGGAGAAGGGTGGGCAGGGAGTAAGGTGTGCAGAGACAGGAGCAGCGACAGAGCCGGACGGAATGGACTGGAGCCTGGCATGTCAGTACCCTGTGCCCGTCTCCTCCCTGGCAAAAGGGGGACAGTGGCATGCCTACCTGCCAGGCCTCCTGGGAGATACAACAGTGGAGGAAGTGCTTAGAGCAGCGACTGGCACACAGCTGGTGCCAGATGCGCCACCCATCGTGGCCACTACCATGGCCAAGGAGCTCCTTAGAGCCGCCACCCCCAGGCCACTCCTGCCCACGGAGCCACATGCTCTCCTCCTGTCCCCACCACCACTCTCCAATGGGAGCCTCCACGTGGAAATCAAGCACTAGCATCTGTCTCCTCGGTCCAGAAGTGCAACCCGGCAACGGGCAGCTCAGGGCACGTGGACCATTAGAAGATGTTTCAGGCACCATCCCCACTAGGCTCCTGTACATTTCCCCAAATCCATCACTCCTGTGCCCGCCTTGAGAATCTCGGGCATTTCCACGTATTACCCTTGCTTCCTAGTAGGTCCCTCACTTTTTAAGGTCACATCCTTCATAAAAGGAAACCTGGGAGCAGGACTCGAACACAAAGTCAGCATTGCCTGCCATTAATCAAGGGGGCTGGGAAAAGAAAATGCAATGAAAACAACGTGGTTAGATGCCCAGCTAGACGTAGCGGCCGCTGAAAGCTCACGTCCAAGGCCAACTTTGTCTCTTTCCGTGCTGAAGCAGGATGTCACGTGTGTTTGGGAAGTGTTAAAGGACCTACTGGCACAGAACTGAGACTTTCTCCTTGGAAGGTTGGATGGGAATTCAAAAGGGAATGATTTTAAAGGGGATCTATCTTATGTCACACTGTGTGTCTACCTTACTTAAAACACAGCTGTGATCGTTAGTTGTATGTGTCAACTCAGTTGAGCCACTAGATTTCTCTGAGGGTGTCTTTGGATGCGATTAGCATTTAGATTATCCTCCCTTGTGTCAGGTGGGCCTCGTCCCATCAGGTGAAGGTGTGACCAGAGCACAAAGGCTAACCTTCTCCAAGGCCTGAAACTGCAGCATCAGCTCTTCCCTGGGTCTCCAGCCCGCCAGCCCACCCTGCAGACGTTGCACTCCCCAGCCTCCATGACTAGGTAAGCCGACTTCTTAAAACACGTCTCTACACACACACGCGCACACACACACACACACACACACACATCCTATTGGTTGTATTGGAATCACCGTGTAACATTTCCCCGCCGGGATGCCTGGGGAAGAGGGGGAGGATGGGCTGCGGAGCAAAGGCTATCCCCCCAAATCCCTCACCCTTCTGACTGGGGTGGCTCTGATGACCCGGCATCTGCAGCGATGACACCGTCAAGCCGTGGCATCGGGAAACTGACCCCACACAATGAGACTCGCGAACTCATGCAGTGTCAGCGGAAAGGCACCGTGCGATCCCGCAGAACCACCCCTGCCTGCCCACAGCCTCCGCCCGCATTATTTTTACAGCACCCGGTTTGCATTCGTATGTGCCCCAGGACTGGGGACCTCACCGCCCCTGACACTGCCTCCGATCACCGGGGCCCTGCATCGTAGGACAAGGTTGCCCCAAGCTTCGTTGGCCTGTCACCTCTGGAGCACCGCTGTGGGATCCTCCTGCATACTGGGCTTTAAATAAACCCACTCTCCAACAGAAACACACGCTATTTAAAAGAGGCCTTTTGGCTCCCTGGAAGCGGAAAATCGGCATCATTTGCCACAAATAGAGATTGATTGTGAAAGCAAACACCCCTTGCCCGCCCCCCTCCCCCCGGCCCACCGAAAGCTGCAAGTCCTGGCTCAGCGCTGCTGCTGTCAAAGGGCTCAGCCCGAGACCCACTCTGTCTGGTTCAAGAAGGCAAATGAAGTCGGAAAGGCATGAGACATGCCAGCACCGGCCAAGATGTGTCCGCAGTGGAATCAGAACTGTTGAATGAGGGCTGAAAAGGGGACCACGTTCTCACAGCGTGATTTAACGCCATTGAATGCTGTGTCCAGGGCCACCCAGAGTCCCTACGGCATCTGGGTTCCATTTCTACTTTGGGCAGCCCCCACCCAGGGGACCACAGAGCATGGGACCCCCTGTCCTTCCACACACACACTCCCTTCCCGCCCACTGAGCCAGGCCAGCAGGTCCCAGAACTTTTCGGGGGGTCCTCACTTAGCCCCAGCTCCCAGGAACCGGCTCGCGATCCATAGGAGCCTCACCAGCAGAGAGGCTCCCAGAGGAGCCAGAACTGAGGCCAGGCCCGGAGTCAGGATTAAATCCTGGGGAAGCAGAGAACCCGGAGCCCTCAGACATGCTGGGGGGACCGTGGCAAGGTGCAGCCACTTTGCAAAACAGTCCATCGGCTTCACACAATTACCCATGGTTGCCATAGGAACCCACAATCCCACTCCTGGGGCTGACCCAAGAGAACAGAAAACAAGGGTCCATATATGTATGCGAATGTTTACGGCAGCATTATTCACAACGGCCAGAAGGTGGAAACAGCCCACCTACCCCTCAACTCAGAGGTGGGTAAACAAAACTCGGTCTAGCCTCTCAGTAGGATGAGATTGGGCCCTAAAGAGGAATGAAGCCCCAACTCCCCCCAGAACACAGACAGCCCTTGAAGACGTTATGTGGAGTACAAGACGCCAGACACAAAGGGCCATGTAGTGTATGACCCCATTTATAGGACGTGTCCGCAATAGGCGGATCTGTAGAGAGAGAATACAGATTAGGGGCTGAGTTCCCCTTGCCAAGCAGCTGACATTTTACTAATGCACTTGAAAATAAATGTGAGCACACCACAGTTTGTACGCCGCACACTGCATCTCCAAATGCCTGTGGGCGTGCACCCCGCAGTCTGGGTGTGGCCGTGATGAAGCCTCTTTGGGGCTCTGGCCTAGAAGAATGTGACCCCGCGTCACACTGTATAAATGGACCCTGACCCTGCTGCCCGGGCCTGACATGGCTCCAGGCGACAGAGCCAGCTGCAGGAGGGTGAGGGAGCAGCTGCCCGGCCCCAGTTATCGCTCGCACTCCCCAAACCTCGCCCCTCCCTTCCCACCCCCTGCAGCCTCCAGCTGGGGCCCACCCACCCCTGGGGCCTCCTTCTGGGACTCCTCCCCTGGGACCGGCTGGAAAGCAGGGAGCCCAAGACTCCCGGTGACTCCCCGTCTCGGCTCTTCGGGTGCCAGAGATTCACTGCGTACCTACTACATACCTAGCTCTGTGGGTGCTGGAGGAGCCCCGGGGAGCTCAACAGACAGGGGTCCCTGCGTCCACCAGCCTTCCCTCCCTCAGGCAGGGGTCTGTCCTCGTGAGACAGGTTGGGGGGCAGAAAGCTCATGGCCAGGACCCTCGGGGCGGAGACGGCTGACTCTGGATGAAGAATCCCTGCCCTGGGACACCCCCAGAACATCTGTAACAAAGGAGCTTTCCTGAACCAAAGCACTGGGATTATTTCCAGGAGGACCCAGATGCCCGATTTTACAAAGACGGACGGGACGGGATACAGCAAACGCAGCAGGGGCCGTGAGCTCCGCCAGACTTGGATTCAAATCCAAACACAGCTACTGGGTGTTTTTTGTTTGTTTGTTTGCTTTTGTTTTTGTTTTTTTTTGTACTGGGTGGTTTTAAGCGAGAATTTTAAGGCTCCACCTTTCCATCTATAAATGGGCATAACAGAAGTCCCCACCTCATAGGGGCTGTTGCTCATTTTAAACGAGGCAAAGGATATCAAGCCGCAGCCCAGGAAACTGCCCTGCACCCCACAAATGCTACACTAACTGCAATGCTGGTCATCATTCTTGCTGAAATCTAAGTCGTTTTCTACTACCTTCAAATGCCAACCTGCAACCGCAGCTCCAGACCCAGGCCCTCGTGTGTCTCCAGATGCTCTTCAAAGCTCCAGGCTCCCATTCCCCATGGCGTCCTGGCCACCTTGCTGGGGTTCTCATCATGGCCCTGCTGGGGCCCACTGTGCCCATGTTGCCCCCTCTGCCCTTAACACCCACACAGGAGACCCATTACACCCACCAGGTGTCCACGGTGGGATGTTCCAAGGGGATGCTCTGGGGGGGGGGGGCGGGTGGCACCTCCCGAGCTAAGTCCCCATTACCTTGGCCCCTGGTGACCGTGCCGCCCCCACCCGCCCCTCTCCAGCAGGCAACCCAGCTCCCAAGGCTCCCCACCCCCACACCTGCAGCACCTGAGCGCCTTGCTGAATTCAGGGAAGACCATTTTACTATTATTCTTGAACTTCGGGTCCAGAGCAAGCTCGTGAGTACGTCCCCCCTGGTGTAGATGAGGCTGGAGTCCGTCTGTCCATGCTTTCCGCTGCTTCTCCTGCCCCTCCCCTCTCTCCAGAGGCAGCCACCTGACCTATTCTGATGTGTCCTTCCTGGTACGCACGTAACACATACGAGGCCATAGGAAACCCAGCGAGCTCTTGTTTGTTTTTTACATAAAAAGCTATTTTCTTTCCACCTATTGCTTAGCTACTTGCTTTTTTTTTTTTTTTTTTTTAAATTCAACAATGTCTCACAGATCTCTCTACACTGGTGCACACAGATGAACCTCGCTCCTCTTAACTTCTGCGAACGGTCCTGCTGTGATCGATGGATATTTAGGTCGCTTTCGGGTTACTCCCACATTTTCCCTGGCTCCTGTCTCCATTCCAACAATGCCGTGTGAACGTCACCGTGCCTGCCTCGCTCGCCAGGTCCCCCCACGGCGCCTCTCCGCCCTCTGGGCTCCGTGCCCCAGAGCTGCCCTCCCTTCACGCTCTGCACCTGCACAGCTCCCCCCGCAGGGTCCCTGCCAGCATCTTCTGCTTCTCTTCTCTCTTCCTGGCTGCACACCCCCCAGAGCCGGCGCTGCTTGGGGAAATCCTAGGGACTCTTCTGAGCCCGTCCCTGGTCCTATAGGCTTAAGGAAAGCCTTGCCTGCCACGGCCATGGGCTGCCCTGAAACCACATCTCCCATCCCCGGTCCTGGCGCACACGCATCCTTGGACCCATCATCCCCTCCCTAGCCGGCAGGCCTCCTTTGAGGAGAGAGATGCCCCTCTGCCTAGTGCTGCTCAGTAAGACCCATCAAGGTGAAAGCGGGCTAGCCAGCCTCTCGCTCGGCCTTCCTGGGTTCAAGCAAGCCACTTCCTTTTTGTTGTTGTTGTTGCTTTTTTAAAGATTCTATTTACTGATTCATGAGAGACGCAGAGAGAGAGGCAGAGACACAGGCAGAGGGAGAAGCAGGCTCCATGCAGGGAGCCTGATGCGGGACTCAAACCCAGGACCCCGGGATCATGCCCTGAGCTGAAGGCAGACGCTCCATCGCTGAGCACCCCCCCCCCCGTGCCCCAAGCAAGCCACTTCCATCTACACCACTATACCAACTCCTCTGATCCCTAGAATATCTTCCAAGTTCATGCGGGCACCACGACGACCCTCACTGAAGTGGGAGAGACTCCCTGGCAAGCCGAGTGGCCGCTGGGCCTGAAGCTGAACGCAGGGGCCTCTTTGCAGCAGAGGAGCTCGGGCGGGGGGCTCCTGGATGCCCCCCCATGGGCTGTGCTGCGGAAAGTGTGAACCGTGTCCACCCCATAAGCTACAGTTGTGCCACTTCCCAAATGTCAGTCACTCCAGGCCTAAAATTTTTGCCTCAGGTCACCTGTGCTTATTGACAAAATATTTTGATTATTGAAAAAAAAAGTTTTAAAGTTGGGGCGCCTGGGCGTCTCAGTTGGCCCAGCATCCGACTCTCCATCTAAGCTCAGGTCTTGATCTCAGGGTCGTCAGTTCAAGCCTGGCACTGGGCTCCATGCTGAGCATGGAGCTCACTTTAAAATTAAAAAAAAAAAAGTATATATATAAAAAAAACTTTTAAAGTTCAAAGTATCAACCTTAGTTTCACTCTACCAAACAGCATCTGTGAAATTACGGGTCTGGGTGCAGCTTATGTTTTTTTTGAAATACCAAGGGAGAAAAAGACACTAATTACTCTTTCTTGTTTTATATTCAGCTGCAGAAACTTTTAAAATGATCTTGCCTTGCCACCAGCGACAGCATGCTGTGAGAAGCATTCATGAGAACAAGATTAATGGGACAACTCCAGGTTGTATTTATTCACTGCAAATTTTTAGAAGTTAAATTTTTTTATTTTAATCTTTATTTATTTATTTATTTATTTTTTTAAGGAGAGGCCACTTGCCAGGTAAGCTGGCGATCAGAGGCGTCAGAACAAGAAATCCTCCAAGTGCCTCCTCTATGGGGAAGCAGTCTGCACTGAGGGACTTAACTTGTCCCTCCCTATGTTAGTTTATGCCTGTATTTCTCAAGATCACCTTGATGCTGAATGTCACCCTGGTGACCCTTCCTTAAGCCTGAGACCCGAGAGTGCTAGGAAGCTTCTAGAAGCTGAGGTCATCCAACCTGTCCCGAGAGGGCAGGAATGTGGGCAAGCTCTTCACCCTCAGTTCCCTTTCAGATCACCAGAAACCCTGCTTCCCAAGGACAGTGAGCTTCCTGAGGACAGTGATGACCCGAGGAATTCAATGATTCTGGTTAACAACTGCTCGTCAGGCAGTGGAGACACCGTGTGAACACAACCAACAGTGTCTTCAGATGGGAAGGAAGGAGGAACTCGGTTAGCCGGTTCCCCTCGAGCCCCCTCCTCCTTGCATCCTGCCCCAGGATGGGCCAACATCCCCAGAGCCCCACAGCTGTGCCCTGTGCCCCTGTGCAAAGTGACCCACTGCCTAAGCACGCCTCTTGCCCACCTTTCTCCCATCAGTACGTGAGTGTGGAAATTCAGCATCCCAGATGGAAGACACATGCCACAAGGGACCCTGGCCCTGGGGACCTGGCCTGGAGCCCCAGTGACCACTCCGAAGCCATTGAGCTCCTGGGCAGTGAATCCCAAGACCCAGATCTAGTCCTGGTTCTGCTGCCAACCTGCTGGGTGATCTTGGGTGAGCCACCCCCCACCTCTGTGCCCCTCATTGTCAAACCGGGACTTTCTAAGGTTCTCATGTCCTTGAAATTCCCCGACCTTAGCCCATGGCTGCCCGTGAGGAGTCACTGCCGGACTGCCGTGAGCTCTCACCCCCTCCAGGCCTCTGCCCCAGGTTTGGCTGCCTGGAAGAGCCCAAGTGACTGGAACAGAGCTTCGCTAGTTTTGCGTCAGAGGCACCACCACCAGCCCCCACCCTGGGTATCGGGTTTCTAGCCCAGCACTCTCTCTCGCTGGGTGGCAGCTCTGCCTCTGATATATTTAGACTCCCCCCTTGGCCTGTGCCTAACGAAAGCCAGATGCATCTGAAGAGGATTCCACTCTTTGCACTCTTTGGGTAGCTCCTGCAGGAAGCCAGACTCCATCACTCCTGGGGCAAGAAGGGGAGCCTCCTCTTCCTGCCACCCCCAGCCCACCCCCTAGTCCTTCCCAGTCCGTCTCTGGTGCCAGCTGCCTTCTTTCCCCATTCCAGCTGCTGCCTCCAATGGCCTGCTCTCCTAAGCCGTGTAAGACATCCAGAGCCCACTATCCCACCCAGGAGTCTCTCCCTGGACCTTCACCTGCCTCTTCTGGAAGGGCTCTGCTCCCCAGTCCCAGTGCCTGGGACCCCACCCTACTTTGGGGGGATGGCTGCCAACACTCCAGCTCTGCAGCTCCCCAGAGCCCGGGTCAGAGGCCCCACTTGTCCACGGAGTTGGGCACCAGCCACATGTTACAACACACACAGACACAATTATCTCCCCCCCCCCAAGGATGGTGGCTGGACTCTTCCTCCCAAACAAACACACCAACCAGCCAGCAATCCAACGCCATCCCCTCTGGCCTGGAAAGGCATTTACGTATTTTTGTCTTGACAGATTCCCTTCCTGGTCATGTCTGGCAGAGTTTACTATGACAAAGAGCCGGCCTCTGCTGTGACCCCATTAACCAGAGGGGCTGCAGAGAGGGACAAGAGAGTCCCTGGGGGTGAAAAATTGGCCAGTTGAGTCAACCTATAAATCACCTGTTGCCATGAAATTGAGAGTCTGGACACACATGTACGGGCTTTCAGCTCCTGCCTGAAATACATATGTGAGGCAGGGAAAGGAAACCTAGGTGAGCCTTCCGCTTCCACTCCAGGAAGAAAGGGCCTCATAAAATATCTGCATGTGGGGCAGGGTGACTGAGTGGACGTGCCCTGAATCCACGGTTAGATGCCAGGGAGTCCTGCAGGCCCCTCATGAGCTGTGCCATGTAATGGGGGCCACGCCACCAGACACGGTGCCACTTCTCCTCTGGGTGGGGCAGTGCAGTCGCAGCCCCAGGGCCTCCCCACCACGCTGGCCCCCTCCGAGGCTTCCACCACCAACACCTGTCCTCGGGTTTTACGTGAATCGCAGTTTCCCCACTTTGGGGACATAGGAGGCTCCAGGCTACGTGGCTTGCTCTCTGACTCTCTCTCCCACTCCCCAATTCCTGGCAGGGGTGGTGGCGGCAGATCCCAAATCCCTCAGTGGGAGAACAGGTTTGGCACCTTCCTGCCACCCCCATGCCCCTCCCTCGGCTGTGGGCTTGGCATCTGCCAAGGCCCCCCTGGGCATGGGCCCTGGTTTCTCCAGAAGGGTCTCCCTCTCTTTCCGGGAAACCCACCAGGGCATATCCAGGGGGACAAGGGAAGAGGCAGACGGGGGTTCAAAGTCGTGGCCCTTAGTGGCTCAGTGATCTTGAGAAACTGACTTAATGTCTCTGGCCTGGCCCTCCCCACTTGCCACCTGGGGAGCAGGGATGGCAGGAGCCACACCAGGGTTCCAGAAGTGGAGAGCGTGGGCGCCCTGCAAAAGCTCCATTAGCTTTGGTTCTAGCCTTGGTCCCTTCCTGATGCTGGGGAAACCCGGGCTCCTGGTCCCCCCCTCGGCCTCCTTCCACTTCCTTATACTGAGGCCAAATCCTGGGGACAGGTGGCCTGCAACAGTCAACAGCCTCGGGGATTCCTGACTAATTCAGACGAAGCATAGAGGGAACTGGAGACTTTTTTTTTTTTTTTAATTGTGGCAAAATATACATAACCTACTACCAATCATGTAACCACTTTAACTGCAGAATTCACATACGTTAAATACACCCCAAATGTCACGTAACCATCACCACTACCTATGTCCCAAATGTTTTCATCCTGCTGGACAGAAACTCCAGACCCATAAAGCAATGACTCCCACCTGCTTTGGCGCCTGGTGACCTGTACTTTCTGTTTCTGCCCCTATGAATCTGCCCCTCCTAGGCGCCCTGCCTCAGTGGGGTCACACAGGAGGTGGGCTGCAGGCTTCTCAAGCCCCTCACCTCTCCTCTGCCCTCCACTTTTCAGGCTGGTCTCTCCACTGCAGACACAGCTAGGTTAAGAGACCACTCCCGACCCCACCCCATGTCTTTGGAGCTTGGGAGGAGGCCAGTGCAGGTTTTTCCCAAACCCGAAACTGGGCTGTCTGCCTTGTTCCCAAATAATGTATTGGGTTCTGTGGCCTGGAGGGAGGGCTTTGCCCTGCGGGGTGTCCCTCCACTGGTCTCTGCTTGTGAGGTTTCCCCGTGGATTCAGCCCCAAATTAGGGCCTCCGTGGGGTGTGCTGAGGACCCTGGATTTGGAGAGTGTATGGCTCCTGTCTACGCGAGCTCTGCCTCTCCCTTCTCCGGAGCCCACGGCAGGGGGGGATCCTCAAAGCCCCCAACCCAACCAGAGTGGGGAGGGACCAGCGTGGGCCCTGCGGCGCCTCCAGGCTCCTCGGCCCCTCCAGACCTCAGGAAGTTGCTCCTGGTCGCTGGGGGGCGCCACGGAGCCGCCGCCGGGGAGAGCAGGGGACCGCTGACCCCGCCTGGGCGCAGCCCGCCCCGTCCGCTCGGCCAGGAGGGAGACTGCGCCCGGGGCGCCGGGACCTTCGCGACCAGGGGCTGCCCTGACTCCGGGAGCCCCGGGAGCGCAGTCCGGGCGCGAGGGGCGCCGCCCTGACTCCTCCCCAAACTTTTCCCGCCCGCCTCGGCGCAAAAGGCTCAGGAAGCAGTCCGGGGGTGGGGAGGTGGAATTCGGGGTCCGGGCGAGCTCGGCGCAGTGGGGGGACGGCCGCGCCCGGGGCGGCGGTACGGATGGGCCTCGGCCCCTCCCCACGGCGGGGGCTCCCTCGGTCCGCGGGTGCGGGGGCTCGCGGCCCCTCCCCGGGCGCACGCTGCCCGCAGCCCCCCCGTGGCCCCGCGCCCCGCGCCTCCCCGGGCGGCCGAGCCCCACTCACCCGGCGCTGGCGCGGCTGGACCGACGACGGGCTGGGCGCGAGGCGAGGCCGCCGGGCTGTTTTGAAGCTCTGGCTGGGACTGCGCGCCCTCCCTCCTCCCTCCTCCCTCCCCTCCCCTCCCCCCCCCCCCCGCGTCCCCTCCTTCCCGGATCCCGCCTCCCGGGGCGTGATGTCAGGGACCCGGAGAGCCGAGTGGGAGGGCCGGCGGCTGGCGGGAAAGGCCGCAGCCCGGGGGGCGCCCCCGGACCCCGCACCCCAGGGCCCCCGCCCTCCGGCCACCTCCCCCCGGCCCCGGACCTCGGGCTCCCGGTCCCCCGGCAGTGCCCCCGCCCCCCTCGGTACCCCGGCCCCCATCCCCCGGGGACGCCCCCGGACACCCATCCCCCCGGGGCGCCCCCGGACCCCAGGCCCCCGCCCTCCGGCCACCTCCCCACGCCACTCCGGCCCCTCCACCTCCGGCCCCCGGTCCCCCGGCAGTGCCCCGGCCCCCCTCGGTACCCCCGGCCCCCCACATCCCCCAGGGGCGCCCCCGGACCCCCAGACCCCAGGGCCCCCGCCCTCCGGCCACCTCCCCACGGCCCCGAACCTCGGGCTCCCGGTCCCCCGGCAGTGCCCCTGCCCCCCTCGGTACCCCGGCCCCCATCCCCCGGGGACGCCCCCGGACACCCATCCCCCCGGGGCGCCCCCGGACCCCAGGCCCCCGCCCTCCGGCCACCTCCCCACGACACTCCGGCCCCTCCACCTCCGGCCCCCGGTCCCCCGGCAGTGCCCCGGCCCCCCGCCCCCCATCCGATCCTCCAGCACCCCGGGACCCCGATTCCCGGGGAGCTCCCTCGGACCCCAACCCCCCAACCCACCCATCCAGTCCCCTGCTGCCTCCCCTCACCACTCCAGCCAAGTATGGGGCAGAGTTTGTGGCACAGTTGGAGAAAGAGGGAGAAAAGCTCCGCTGCTCCAGCCTGGACTCCCTCCTGGGTGCTCACCCTGACCTGCCTCCACTCCCTCCCCTGTCCCTCTGCTCCCGGATTCTCCCCTTCCCTTCCCGTGAGGATTAAGGATGAGGGTTCTAGAATCGGACTCCCAGCTTTAGAACACCTTCTCTGGTGCTTTTCTTCAGCTTCCTGACCTTACCCCTCGCGGTCCCTGCCTCAGTTCCCCCATCTGGAAACTGAGAGGACAAAAGTGCTCTGGAGGTTCTTGGGGGGATGGGGAGGAGGTCAGAGGGACCCGCCTCCCATCTCCGGAGTGGGGGAAGCAGTGAGCAAATTGAACAGTTGAAATTCCAAAACAGGCCCCCAATGGGTACGGTATATTTCAAGCTTTTAATTTAACAGGTAAAAAATAATAATAATAATTTAACAGGTGAGTGATATTCGCATACACCCCAAAATATAAGGCAAGAGATTGTGCTACGGAAGAGAGAATTAGAAACACTTTTAGGAAATACAAATATATTGCGCACTGGCTGGTGGGGCCAGGACGTGATGTTTAAATTGTCTGGTGCCTTTTTTCAATCCTGCTGGGATTGAGAGCCTCCCTGGGTAGAAACTGGAGATCTTTAGGAGATTAGAGACCCCCTCTAAAGGCCCTCCTCCCTCCTGCCGAGGTCCTGAGGTTCCTGGCTGTTCCTGTGGCCCACCTGTTCTCTCCCTTTGAATTCTGGGATTTAATGGCTGCTCCAGGCCACCAACCCCGATGCAGGGGACTCTCTGTAGGGCTGGAGGGGGTGGGGGCAGGAAGGTGTTCATTTGAACAGAGGCCCTGCCTTTAAAAGGGAAGAAAAGCAGAAGAGGATTAGAGTCCCATTGGCCACTTGGAAGACAGAGGAACTCAGGAAGTTCTCCCAGAATGGACAGCCCAGGTAGGGGCTGGAGCCGGTGGGTTTCCATCATCTCCGGAGTGTTTACTGTGTCCCAACACTTTGCAAACATTACCTTCAATATAACACAACAGCCCTATGAAAGAAGTTCTAACCATGAAGAAACTGAAGGTCAGAGAAGCTACCTAAGGAACCTGCTCAAAGGCCCCCCCATATGACACATGAAGGGTGGGTTTGAACCCCGACCAACTGCAGCAAGCCCCACTCTTCTGTTCTTACCACTTCACTGTTTACCAGATGCTAACCAAAGGCCAAGCCATCGTTCCTGCCATATCCAGGTGCCACCTGTACCAGCATTCACTTAATATTTTCTCTTTAAATCAACTGTTTATTTAACTCTATTCATTTCCAAAGGAAGCCCTATAGCATCCCAGTAAACAGGAAACCAGTGCCATTTACCCAACATAGAGGACTAACTCACAGATACAAACACTGCCCCCAAATACCCAGTGTTAGTATATTCCAGCCAGATCCTGTTGCCTGGAAGAGTCCGGGAACCTGGGGTTCAGAGTCTATCAGTCAGCCAGGGAGGGGTTGGGGACTCGCTAGCACAGAAGGACACTCTCCTTGGCGTCAGAATCATTGCAAGATCACCAGGAAAGGGAATCTCACTCTCACGCTGTGATTCAAAGCTAGGCGGTGCCTCCTCCTGTATCGTATCTCCTAAACCACCTCCCGTGTGCCGGCTCGTGGGGTGTGCCTCACCGTGGGAAGAACCTCACCAGACACCAGAGAGCCTCTCCAGGACTGAGAGAAAGGAGGGGATCCCCAGTGCCTCTCTATTGTCCCCAAAACCACTCCACAGCCCCACCTACCCTGCCATCCACCTGCAGCCTGCACCACCTTGTCCGGTTTCTTTAAATACAGTCCTGTCTCTCCGGTAAGACTTGAGGCAGACACCTGCCTTTACCCACTTCTATTTCCCTCCAAGTGTTTCCATAATAAACTTGAAACTTCAATGTGGTGCAGCGTGAGGTTGGGGTGGGGGGAACGGATAAGTGTGTTTTTCTGAGTTCTGGGTCCCGAATCTTCACCCTCTATACGGTGCATCCACACCTAGCCCCCATGGCCAGCAGAGCATGCATCCCCCCTTGACCTTGAGCTACGCCGTTGATAGGCTTTGGCCGGTGAGATATTAGCAGACGGGACACACACGCAAAGGCTGGGAATGTGCTTGGGCATTAGGGCTTGCCCTCTTGTGCTTTTGCCACGTCCATAAGCAGAACATACCTGCGGCAGCCCATTGTTCCCAGAAAAATGAAAGACATGGGGAGCAGAGCTACCCTCAGGGTGACCTATAGAACCTCCATCTGGGCTGCAGAGCTGTGCCAGCCAAGCTGCAGACACATAAATGAGAAATGCATGTCTGTTACTGTGTGTACTGAGGCATCATGGTTAGTTGTTTCATAGCAATAACTGGTTGATAAAAGGCTGGGGGTGAGGGTCGGGGTTGAGGAGACAAAGTCATTGAGAACTCCGTCCTCTTTCATGTGGCCTTTCTGGCTTGAATGTTTCAAGGTTCCACAAGTTGCTTCTAACCTGCTTTGTTGGCTCTTTTCTGTCGCTACAAGGGATGACTAGGGGTTGGAGCAGGATAAGTAACAGAGAACATGTGGGCTTTTGTCAAGGAAGGATGGAGACCTAAAGAAAATATCTAAATCCATAAAGCCGGGATGGGAATGGATCAAGTATGAATGAAGGTGATTTAGCCATGGAAACCTGCTTTTGGTTGATGGGCCAGTGTAATCTTGGCAGATGGCAGAGGGCTCCCCGACTTTCAACCAATAAATAGTTCCTTTGAAAACAAACTGGTGGATAGGCTGCTAGGGTGGCCCCATGTGGTCCTACCTCCTGTAGCCCACACCCTTCCGTAATGCCCCGCCCTGGAGACTTGGCGGGACACACAACTGGCTTTTCATGAATAGAGTAAGACAAACATGATGGATGTCACTTCCATGATTAGGTTGTAAGAACTGTGACTTCTGATCTGCTAGCAGACCGTCTATTGCCTTCTAGGCTTGCATGTTCTCATGAAGTAAGTGGCCGTGTTAGAGAGGCCCCATGGGCAAGCTCTGGCCAACAGCCAGCCAGGAACTGAGGCCTTAAGCTCACCACTCCCCGAGGACCAGGGTGCTGCCAACAACCATGTGAGCTTGGAAGCATATCCTTCCCCAGGTGAACCTCTAGATGGGACCCCAGATCTGGCCAACACCCTGACGGAAGCCTTCCGAGAAGCTCTGGGGCAAGGAACCCAGTTAAGCTGCGCTCAGGTCCCTGACCCACAGAAACTGTGAGTTAATACATGTGTGTTGCTTTAGGCTCCTACATTTTGGGGTAATTTGTCATGCAGGGATAAATAACTCACATGCAAAGGAAGTAATTAATATCTACTGCCTCGGATTTGGAAGGATGGTGTTTAGTTGTATCCCTGTATTGGGTTATGTCATGAGAAATGATCCCAAGATCTCTGCGGCTTGCAACCCAGGTATTGCTATATCTTGCTGTGTTACACGTCCATTATGGGTTGATCGTGACCATTGATCAATATCATCTTTACTGCAGGATGCAGGCTGATGGAGCAGCCTCTATGTGGGCCATTGTTGGTCTCAGGGAGGTAGGAAGATAGGGGAGCGAAGCACAAGCCGGCTATTAAAAGCTTCTGCATGCTCACATTTCAAGGGGAAAGCAAGTCATGAAGCCAAATGGCAAAAGAAATCTCCCACTAGCCATGTTATCCTGGCCAATCACTTCTTCTCTCAGGGTCCAACTCTATCTTTGACCTTGGCTTACAGCTCTAAATGCCTCTGGAAGTAGGAATGCAGCAAGCGCATTCAAGGAGCTCACAATCGACATCTTCTCTTGGCGACTCTTCCAGATGTGAAGCAGGACCCTCAGAGGAGAGCCACCCGGGAGAAATTCCAAGTGTCAAAGTTACAGGCAACTACTTTGGGGTCGAAGCCGCACCCCCACTGCTAGTCAAACGCCCTGCCATCAGCACTTCCAGGCATGGCTCAGCTAGCTGGCTGCCCATCTTGCCATAACAGAGACAGCTGGGAAAGCCTCTAGTGCCTTCTGTATGAAGAGCCAAGAAACCTGAATTCCTGGAGTGGGATCTGAGAAATACACTCTTTTGAGAGACCATTTCCTCCCTGTCGCCCACATCCACAGACTGGGTGGGGGTGGGCTGTAGACAATGGTTTCCAGCAGAGCAACAAGCCCTGGTGTCCTCTGGACCAGAGATAGCTCGGACCTCTGGATCTCATCGCTTTTCCCCATCATTAAACATCCTGCAAGTAAAAGAAGGATTCACAGTACAAATATTGTGCATTTGTCTTATGACTGAGAGATCTCTCACCAAAGTCAAAGGAGATACGGCTCACAGCCACGTCATCATGGGCTTTCACGTCTTTTAATGATACCACGTGTAATGAATGCAAATGGACAGTGAATAGAACAAACCTACCGGGTTGTGTCTGGGTTTTCCCCATCCTGGGAATGTCTGGCGCTGAGCCCCAGGGCATCTGGCGGCTTGACCGTAGGCCCCAATTTCTATCAGGAGGTTTGGCACCAGAGGGGCAGAGCTTGAATTTCCCTGAAATACAGTCAGAAAGAGGAACAGGAAGCCGGGGAGCTTGCTCTCTACCGCCAGCATCATTACCACCCAAACATCTGGAGCCCAGGTAGGGCCCGTGGGATGTTCTTGGCAAGTCACAGAAGAAAATCCTCTGGTGTCTCCCAGCGTGGCAAGGCGGGTAGAGGCCTGCTCTCCTAGCCCATCTTCTGAAGAGACAGAGTACAGTTTAACACTGAAAAGGCAGAGGAGAAGAAAAAAAGCTGCTGCTGTTAATAGTATCCCAGGGTGCGCTCTC
The DNA here is from genome assembly GCF_003254725.2 of Canis lupus dingo. Taxonomy (NCBI): domain Eukaryota; kingdom Metazoa; phylum Chordata; class Mammalia; order Carnivora; family Canidae; genus Canis; species Canis lupus. The sequence continues at coordinate 31,922,323 of NC_064248.1, read as the reverse complement.
ATTTTCATGGGACCTCAAGCACAGCCATAAATATTATTCCTTCAGGCTTTGAGAGCATCCTTTGTGCTTTTCTAAATATTTTTAATTTAAAAAAAATCCCCCTTTTTCCCTCCTTCCTGCCAAACAATTGCTCATGGAAATAATATTTTTTCCAATCATTCACTTAAAGGATACTTGCTGTGAATGTCCCACCGCTTGAGGCCCTGGGAATATCACCTTGGACAAGCAGATCCTAGGTCTCATGGCACATACTGACCAACACTGATCTGCTCTCTTCATTACCCTGCTTGAAATGATACAGATTTTTTTTTCTTTGCATTTCTTCCTAAGATACCTGGATATCCTTGTTGGAGAGGGGAGGGGGGGGAGTTGACTCTTAGGCTGTAAGCTCATAGAAATATCCCCTAAGCTGAGTGACCCCTGGCCCAGCCAGGCAACCCCAGTCTCAGGACTCAGGTGAGACTCCCAAATCCGTATGAACTTTGGGTAGGGGGAAGTAAGGAAGTCTTCTGTTTCCAGAACACACACACATACACACATACCCCACTCATGATGCCTTAGTCCCAAACTCAAAGAATGACAACAACTTGGGAGGAAGGGGCCTAGAAATTCTTGTCCATTCCCAAGCTTCCAGGCATGAAGGTATGTGAACCATGCTGGGCCATTGAGATTCTCGATCTTGAAGTCCTTACACCTGAACAGCCTGGGAATTCCCTCCTTGTGTGGGATTCGGATCCTCTGGACACAGCCTGTTTCTGTTTGCTCTTGTTCCCTCCTCCCCTGCAGGATAACCCCTGAACATAGGTGGTCCTGGGTAGGCAGTCTACACCTCCTGACTCTGGCCTCTGCCTCTGAGGAGCCAGCACAGAGTAGGTGCTTAGCAGAAGGGCTTTTCTCCCAAAACACTGCTTACAATCTGTGGTTATATTTCTTAAATTTTTGTTTATGCACACTATTACTCATTGTCTTCATCCTCCAATAGAACACAAGCTCTGTAAGAGCAGAGGCCGTATCTCTCTTGCCCATGGTTTTTTCCCTACCGTCTGACACATAATGGGTGATGAATCAGGGTTTTCCGTTAGTCCCTACAGCTCTTTTATGAACATTTGAAAAAGCTGCCTCTTGCAAACCAATGATTTAGAAAAAGGCATCCTTTCATACAGGTAGCTTAGCACAAAGAGGTCACCTTTGTGCAAAGGAAAAACAAAACAAAGTGCCCGTCTCCAGGCAGACACAACCCCAAGCCAGGCATGTGGCTTGCAGGACCTACCTCTCAGCTAGGAACCCTTGTGCCATGCTCAAACTATGCGACAAGAGGTAGGAGCACTGGAATCAATAAATATTTGAGGAATAAATTAATAAAATTCAAATCCTTGGAGATAGGTGGTAGTTTCAAAACATGTCTGCAAATTCTCTGACACTCAGCCCTGTTGAGAGCTTGGGCTCACTGATTGGCGACCAATCAACCAATAGACTATGGTGGAAGCGATGTCATATCACTTTCAAGGGGACATCACAAATAACCATGCAGGATCTCCCTAGTTCTCTGGAGCCAGGTGCTGGAAGCACAATGATGAGCAGAAACAAGCAAAGCTCTGGTCCTTGTGGAGCTTACAGTCTGGTGGGGTGGCTACCCCTGGGACGACCATATAAACTATCATCCAGGGCAGCCTGGGTGGCTCAGCGGTTTAGTGCTGCCTTCAGCCCAGGGTGTGATCCTGGAGACCTGGGATTGGGTCCCACATTGGGCTCCCTGCATGGAGCCTGTTTCCCCCTCTGCCTGTGTCTCTGCCTTTCTTTCTCTATATGTCTCTCATGAATAAATAAATAAAATATTAAAAAAAAACTGTCATCCAAAGTAAGGCAATTTGAGAGTGAAGGGGGTGCTATTAATAATTGCAGTGGGACAATAATCATAAATCGGAGTTCCAGGGAAACTGGGGTGCACAATCACCCTAACTGTACTGAATTACTGAACTAAGTAATCACTCAGCTAAATGTGAACATGGTGGCGTGACAAGCAGGCTCTGAAGGAAGAGGTAGAGTGCTCTGAGAGCCTGCAGGAAGGGGATTTGACCCAGGCAGAGATATCAGGGAGGACTTCCCTGAGGAAGCGGTACCAGAGCTTAGGCCTGAGATCTGAAGGACACCTAGGAGTTGGCTTGGCAAAAGGGAAGAGAGAGGGCCCCAGGTAGAGAAGCAGCAAGTTCAAAGGCACTGTGATTGAACAGGAACATCTGAAAGAAGCCAGTGTGGCTAGAAAGGGAAAAGCAAGTTTGAGGTTGTGGAAGGCAGTGGGGCCAAGGTAGGATTGGGGGCTTCATTGCACCAGCTTCTTTCCAGATGGGTTGAGGGGCCCGTCCTCCCTGTTCGCTTATCACATCGAAGGAAGCAGAGTTATTCTCACAGTACCCACTCCTGTTTAATTAAGCCTTCTTCCTTGGGAGATTGGAGGTTACATGATATATTTTGTGGTCATAATCTGATGTGGCTCAAAAATTAGTATTGAATTTATAGCATGCGCAGAACAGTGAAATATTTTACGCATGTCCATAAAGGGAACACCTGTTCTCGCTCCACAGAGAATGGAAATTGGAAGTCAAACACCCTTTGTATTCCAAAACAGAGCCTCAACATAGTTTGAAGTTTTCATTTAAATTGTTAGAGGAGGGCAGCCCCGGTGGCGCAGTGGTTTGGCACCGCCTGCAGCCTGGGGTGTGATCCTGGAGACCCGGGATCGAGTCCCACATCGGGCTCCCTGCGTGGAGCCTGCTTCTCCCTCTCCCTCTGCCTGTGTCTCTGCCTCTCTCTCTCTCTGTGTCTATGAATAAATAAATAAAAATCTTTTAAAAAAAATTGTTAGAGGAGGTTTGGTGCTATTGGTTAATCTATCTTCCAGTACACCGTTTAATATAGCACTGAATCGATGATGCAAATTCCCAGTGGGGAATGATCAACCACTAGCTCTGCTAGTAAATGAACTATTTTTCTTCAATACAGTTGCATGAAATTAAAACAAGGAAAAGCAGCGACATGGTCCACGTGACTGCTGCATGGAGGTTGTCAGGGGTAGGGGGCGAGTGGGCTCAGGCAGAGAAATGATGAGGTGAGTAATGATAGGAATGTGGAATTCAAGACTGCACTCACACTTTAGAATGGCACCGGGTCTGGGAAAACTAAGGGTGAATGTGTAAGGAAAAAACATCATAGAGAAGCCTGAAGAGTCTGGGGCTCCGATGAACATCTGAGTGTGTGGGGCATGGTTTAGATCACTGGAGTATTTGCTGGTGCAGATATGGGCTGCAAAGATGGGCTGGGCTCGGGGACTGGTTGGCTCAAGGTGTAATAAGGAAGAATTCACCGGGTAGCTTCTATGTGGGCTGCACTTTGATGGCAGGTTCTTTGGCAAGAGGAGCATCAAAGGGGCAGGGTGGATCCCTAGGACACCTAGTCGCATATAAAGCCTAGTGTATTTACTCTACTCTCTGGTTTCCAAAGAAGTTTGAGGTGGCTTATGATCAAAGACACACAACAATAGAGCTGACACAAAAGGAAATAAAAACTATGTACATAGACTGAGGAGGAGGCAGATATATGACCCCAGAGACTTTGAAAGGTAGCACATATGAATCATCTGGGGAGCCTATGAACCATGCAACTCCCTGGGCCCGGTTTCCAAAGGTGCTGGAACAGGAGGTCTGGGGTGGAGTGTGTCTGCGTATTTTACAAGCTCTTTCCCTACCCTCAACTTCAGGTACCAGTGGTATGTGACCCACATTTTCCCTACCCTCAACTTCAGGTACCAGTGGTATGTGACCCACATTTTGAGAAACATATTAGTCCTTTAACCAAACATGGTCATAGTCACCGAGTATCCAACTTAACACTAGGCATGTGGTGAGTTGACATCTTGGTGGCAGAGGGCCACCTTACCTTCCCATAGACATGGGCCCCTGGGGAGTAACCGTCAGTTTAGCTGAACTTGTCCTACAGTTGTTCCTTTCTGTGTCCAGAGAGGGCTATGGGTGAGTCCGTGGGTGGGGTGGAAACCAGATATTGTCACCACAGCAGTGGGGAGTACCCACTTCTGGAACAGCCAGGCCAGGTGTGGTAAGCTGGTGGCTGTGCATGGTGAACTTTGCATTGAGAAGGGAGGCAACCTGGTGAGGCAGAGGCTAACTATCCCAGCCTTGGAACAGCCTACCACCTTGCTGGGAGAGACCTAGGGTGTGACTATCTTTGTTCAGGCCCCTAAGGTCCACACATGCTGGGTTGTATCCACTGGACACCTCTGAAAGCCTGGTGTGCCATTCTCAGCTAAGCTTCTGGAGCTTCATTAGCTCTGCACTCCCTCAAATTTCTCCTACTTCTTTACTAATCCTTTCTTGGGTTTCAATAGCCCCTTTCATGCTTCTGAAACACTAGAAACCTCTCTTCAGGCATTGGGACCAGAGAAAGGGGATGGATGAGGGTGGTGGGATGGACACACTTTACCTAGGATATTGCTAATTAAGGCAGGATCCAGAGGCTGGCAACATCCCATGAGAACCCTTGAAAAATGCAGACTCTCAGGCCCTACCTACCCACTTACTGAATCAGAATCTGCATTTTAGTAAACTCTCTAGGTGCATCACATGTACATTAAAGCTTAGAAGCATTGCTATCCTTGTTTCTTCATCTAACAACTGTTGACTGTGGGCTCCCTGCTAGGTGTTGAGAGATGAATGATACATACAGGTGAATGAAAATGACATGGTCCTTGACCCAATGGAGGGTACAATTTGGCAAGGGAGCCCTGAGATAACAAGTGAACAAACAAACAAACATATAATTATAAGTTGTGGCAACTGCTATTAAGGAAGTAAAGAAATACCAGTGGTCAGAGGGCCCAAAGAAGGGAAGGACACTCTGGAAAGGTGTGTGTTAAGCTTAGAAGGTGGCTAATCCTTGGAAAAGGAGTTGGAATATTCTAGAATGGATGCCCAAGGCTTGTCCGGGATCACGCAGTGAGTTAGAATCAGGTCATGGTCTCTTATGACCATGGGAGCAAGCCCCTCTTCGGGGTCATGCCCAACACAGAGACTGCTTGAGAGTCTCTCTCTCTCTGTCCTTCTCCCTTTGCCCCTCCCCCCACCTGCACATGCTCTCTCCCACTCTGTCTCTAAAATAAATAAAATCTTAAAAAAAAAAAATCCAAGCAGATCAGTAGAGCCAAGTGTTGGCCTGAAGAGTCTCAAGACGCTCAGTGGTCATGCAAAAGTCTAGGAGAGCCAACCACTGGGCATCATGAGGCCATGGGCTGTCCTAACTGGTCAGGTTTATATTCCTCAAAGCAAGGAGCATATACCCTGGCAGATATTCATACCATTAAATTACGGAGTAAGAATGCTATTTTCTTCTCAAGTCCTGTTCAGGCTCTCTGATGACCACAAGGAGAAAGTCTCAGTTGGGTGCTAGGATGCCTTCAGCACCTATGGATGGAGCGTGGTGGTTACATCTGGGTTCTGCATCTCTATGTAAGTCAGCTACTTAAACAAGACAAGTTGACTCCCTCACCATTCTGGAGGCTGGAGGTCCAATATCAAAGTGTCAGCAGGGTTGGTTTCCTCTGGGGCTTCTCTCCTTGGCTTGTCTTCTTCCTGAGTCTTGACATGACCTTCCCCTCTGTATGTGTGTCTGTGTTCCCATCTCCTCTTCTTTTTTTTTTTTTTTTTTTAAGATTTTATTTGTTTATTCATGAGAGACACAGATTGGGAGATTGGGACGCAGAGACACAGGCAGAGGGAGAAGTAGGCTCTCTGTAGGGACCCCAATGTGGGACTCAATCCCAGGACCCCCGGGATCATGACCTGAACCCAAGCAGATGCTCAACCACTGAACCACCCAGGCATCCCTCCATCTCCTCTTCTTATGAGAACGCCAGTCATATTGGATTAGGACCCACCCCAACAACTCCCTTTTAACTTTAATTGCCTCTCTAAAGACCCTGTCTCCAAACAGTCACACTCTGAAGTACTGAGGGTTAGGACTACACTGTATGAATTTCTGTGTGTGTGTGTGGGGGGGGGCACAATCCAGCCCATAACAACCTTCCCAGTAGTCTAATTTTCACAGACTTCTCAACTTCTCTGTGCCTCGATTTGCCTATCTGATAAAGGGGATGATGGTACCCACCTCATAGGACTATAGAGTTTAACAAATGGACACAGACGAAATGCCTAGAATAGCACTTGGCACCAAGCAAGCCCCACAAGGACAACACTCATTATAACTCATGGCATATTGAGCAGGTGCTCAATAATTGCCTGTTGCATAAATGAAAGAATCATATCTTTCTTTAGAAAGAGGGCTCAGGCCACAACTCAAAAGTTTGGTTAGGTAGGGGGCAAAACAGGCAAAGGTGATTAAGAGGTACAAAGTTCTAGTTATAAAATAAATAAGTTGTGGGGATATAACATACAGAACACAGGATATAGTCAGTAACCTTGTAATAACTTTGTATGGCGACAGGTGGTGACTAGACTTACCATGGGTATCATTTCATAATTTTACAAATATTGAAGTACTATGATACACATGTGAAACTAAGAGGGTATTATTTGTCAATTACACTTCAATAAAAACCTGAAACAAAAACAAAAAAGTAGTCTTCTTAGGCAAGAGGATGTAGGTAGAAATGAAAAATATTATTTTGCTTTCATTACATTTATTTTCTTTGTTGTTGTTGTTGTTTTGTTTTGTTTTCATTACATTTATTTTCATTCACAGGTAGGGAGTCTGGTTTTCTATTCATAGCAGTGATAAAATTTTCTCTCCCCGCCCCCCCCTTTTTTTTAGAGAGCCTGAGAGCAGGGGCGGGGGATAGCCGCAGAGGGAGAGGGAGAGAGAGAAGCTTAAGCACTCAGGGCAAAACCTGACCTGAGGATCAATCCCAGGACCCCGAGATCCTGACCTGAGCCAAAACCAAGAATCAGACACTTAACCAATTGAGCTACCCAGGTGCCCCAAAAGTTTCACTTTTAAGGAAGCCTATTTGAGTCAAAAACACAAGTTGATTTTTTTTTTTTAATGAAGCAAAATCAAGAGTCAGCACACTTTTTATGGCAAATATTTTTGACCCTGGGAGCACAGACCTCGGAGCTCTAAAGCCAATCCAAGATGAATAGGGGTGGCTGTGCACCAAGAAAAATAAAAGCAGGGACACCTGGGTGGCTCAGTGGTTGAGCCTCTGCCTTCGGCCCAGGGCCTGATCCTGGAGTCCCGGGATCGACTCCCACATCAGGGTCCCTGCATGGAGCCTGCTTCTCTCTCTGCCTGTGTCTCTGCCTCTGTGTGTGTGTGTCTCTCTCATGAATAAATAAATAAAATTAAAAAAAAAAAAAACTAAAAGCAGCCATGGGACTGCATTTGGCCCCCAGACAAAGTTTAACAAGCTCTGAAATGATAGCATGGGTCAGAGGTACAGAAATGACAGCAATAGTGAAGGTGATACTCAGAGGACGGAATTCAGGGAAACTTGTTCTAGAATAAATGTAAGTATAAGAAAAAGGAAGAGAGTCAATCTCGGGTCCTCTTCCCACAAGCAGCCCCCAGACCTTTCCCGGGCACATCATTGATCCTGTCCTTGTGCAGCCCGCACGTGGCAATGTATCACAGGATCCCCAGGGAAATGATGTAGGATGCTTCACTGTCTCCCCACTTTCCTCTTTCCAGTTGTGTGAGCTCCCGCCCATCCAATACACCCAGGGCCTGGTACTAGTGCTCTCAAGAGAGGTAGGAAAATACAGAAGGCCCCTTCTGGGCTTATCCCCACCTCCACCCCCACCCCAGGGGCTCTTCAGAGAATGTTCCTTTGGCTTCTCAAGCCATCGCTGATTAATATGTAAATATTCTTAGAAGGAGAACCTCATTAAGCCATTATCCTATTAGCTACAATCAGCCATTAACACCTTAGCTAGAGCCATTAGCAACCGCTTCCCAGAGGGACAGGTTAGAATCCGGAACTGGAAGGATCCAGAAGGGTGGGGCCCATCCCTACATTTCCTACACAAGGAAAGGAAAACTGCGTTAGGAGAAAAAGCAAGGGGTGTTATACTATATGTTGGCAGGTCGAACTCCAATAAAAAAATATACAGAAAGAGAAGAGAAGAGAAGAGAAGAGAAGAGAAGAGAAGAGAAGAGAAGAGAAGAGAAGAGAAGAGAAGAGAAAAAAAGAGAAAAAAGAGAAGAAAAGAAAAGAAAAGAAAAGAAAAGAAAAGAAAAGAAAAGAAAAGAAAAGAAAAGAAAAGAAGAAAAGAAAAAGCAAGGGTTGCAGGGAGCAAGATGGTCCTCAAAGCCATCCCCCCAAGCTCATTTTATTGAGCCAGTACTGAGCGCTAAGCACCTTACATGTCCTGGCTCATTTAATCCTCACACCACCATGAAGAGGTGAGGACTGTGGTCCCCCTTTCACACATGGGGAACCCGAGGCTCACAGGTTAAATAGGAGGCAGAGCCAGGATTCAAAGGTCTTTGTGGCTCGAAACACCCACCCCGTAGGTAAGGCCCCCACCGAGGCTTCTCTCCTCGCTGCCTCTTCCTCCAGCGGCTTATCTTGAGCCAATCTCTGTGCTCGGGGCCACTCCATTCAGCCCGATGTTTCCTCCTCGCCTTCCACCCATGAGCCGCTCTGGGGAAGCCCAGTCCCCCAGATCTGAGCCCAGCACCTCCCTGGCTCCTGGAAGGATGCCAGGGACTCTTCTCTGGTCTCCTGTTGATGGTCCCACACCGGCCTCAGTGCCGACGAGCCGGAGAGACGCTGGGAGGCCACCTGTCTTCCCGGAGCGCCTCTCCATCTCCAGGCTGGGGGTGTCACAGTTCACCGGCTGGCACCGTCACCGGCCCACACCCCACACTCACCCAACCAGTCAGACCACACCACCCACATGCCAGCCAGAGCCGCATGGACGGCTGTATGGCAGGACCCAGCTCGTCTGCCCGCCGCCTGTCCTCCCGGCCTCCCATCCTCCCACCCCGCAGGTGCGCTGGGGCTCCTCCGTCCACTTCGGGTTTCTCACAAAGAAGAGAAGCAAAGACTCCCTCCTGGACCCCCAAACCCATGCGTTCCCTTTGGAGGGAGCTGGGGCAGTCCTGCTTCCACAGGGAAGGAAGTCCAGGCTCAGAGAATCCTGATACGGCCTCTTCTCTCACCGACTGTCAATTTTCCCCTCTGCAAATAGGACCAAGAAGTCCCTCATGAATCTTGAAGTATTCCATATGAGGACTGCCTGGGGTTAGACTCACCCCGTTGCCTCATTCATTCATTCATTCATTCATTCATTCATTCATTCATTCAAACATTATTTCTTGAGCACCAGCCATGTGCCAGGGCCTCTTCCAGGCTCAGGGAAGTAAGACACCCAGAGAAGGGCTCTTCCAGGGTTTATGTGAGGGAAGGAAAACAGAAATGAACCAACAAATAGGTCGGCAAAATAACTGGAGCCATGGTTGTATGTCAGAAAGCAAATACAAAAAACAAACAAACAAAAAGAAAGCAAATACAACTGGAGGATACAGTAGGTACCGGGCAGGAGGGTGGGGCATGGGCTCAGCTGGGTGATCTTCGGAGGGTTCTCTGAGGACACCTTTGGTGAAGGCTGAAATGACAAAAAAAGAAGCTAGGAATGGGAAGGAAGGTCTGGAATGGAATGTTCCAAGCAGAGGGAACAGCAAGTGCAAATGCCCTGGGGCAAGGAGTTGCCCTGTCAGAGGAATAAAAGGGCGACAGGGTAGCCTGACCGTGGAGAGTGATGAGAAATGAGGTCAGAGGGCCATCTGTGGCTGCGGTGTCACCGTGGCGGGGCAGGGGGTGGGGTGGTGGTGGGGGTGGGGGGGGATCTGGAAGCAGGCATTGACTTCCTCTTTCCCTTCCTGCTTCCCCAAGCTGAAATTCCAATTTGGAGAGGGGAGCTGATTGGCCGAGATCAGGTTGCGTGGCCACCAGGGGAAGGTAGGACATTGTGCCCGGAGCCGCTGATTCTACATGGGGTGGCCAAGGGCTTGTTCCCAGCAGATAACGGGGCGCTGCCAGCAGATGGAGGGGCCCAACGCGACCCAAGCACTAACATGGGCACTCCACCCCACCTCCAAGTTCTGGCGCAGACCCTCATGCCTTTCCCTGCCATCGCCCCCGCCCCCGCCCTAGAGTCTATGTGACGCTTGCAGGTGACACTCATTTCTCACTTACTAGAATCACAAACTAGAGAGGGAGGCCCATCTTCTCCGTACTTTGGAAATGGAGAAACTGAGTCTGGGGTGGTAGGAAGCAGTTGGGGCTGCTGATTTCCCCCATCAGGGGGATGCTTCACTGTCTCCCCACTTTCCTCCTTCCAGTTGTGTGAGCGCCTGCCCATCCAATACACCCAGGGCTTGGTACTAGTGCTCTGGAGAGAGGTAGGAGAAAGCAGGAAGCCCCTCCTGGGCTTATCCCCACCCCTGCCTCCACGGGGGGTGGGTGGGGGGCTCTGCGGAGATGTTCCCTTGGCTTCTCAAGCTGTTGCTGATTAATATGCAAATATTCTTAGATGGGGAACCTCATTAAGCCATTATCTTAATGGCTCCTCTTTCCATCAGGGTCTGGAGAGAACCCCTTGTCCCCCGACCCCTGCCCTCTGCAGCCTGGGGTCTGGGGTGGGAGTGGCCACCGTATAATGGAGTGGATTTCCTCTGCCTGTGCAACCAAGCCAGCCGAGCCGTATGCCCCTGCTGTCTCCTCAGGGGCCGTAGGTACATACAGCATAGGGAGCTGGCTACGCCTGGGTCTGACCAGCGGTGTGACCTTGGCCAGGTCACTAACCTCTCCGTGTCTTCATTTTCTCGTCTGTAAGATGCAAATACTGCTACTTAGTAGCATTCAGCTCCCTCACAGGGTGGTTGCAAGAGAAAGTGGGTTCACATACGTAATCCCCAAGATCACCCCTGGCACGCACGTATTGCGGTTGGGATGGCGACGTGTGCAGTCTCCAACCCTGACAGTACCTTGCCCGCCCTGCATGCTTTGAAACTCTATCACTTTCTTTTGTCCATTTCTTCAGCCAAAACTTACTGAGCATTTGTCAGGCCCAGGAACTCAGAGCAAAAAGGCCAGAAAAGGTCCCAGCCCTTGAGGAGTTTACTTTCTAGAGACAGATCATAAACTTAAAAACCAAAGTTCACAAATAAGACAGTTTTAATTGTGATCAGTGTTGGGGAGAAACAAAACAGACTGACAGAGACAGTGATGGAGGGGGGGCTATTTTAGACAGAGTGATCTGGTCTGGGAAGGTCTCTTTCTGAAGGGTAACAGGGAGAACAGAAGAATGACCAGCCATGGGAAGAGTGTTTCATGTAGAGGGAAGAAATAGCAAGTCCCAAGGCCCTGGGGTAGGAAAGAGTTCAGTGAGGAAAGGCCAGCTGTTGTACTCAGGATGAGCAAGGGGGAGGGGAGAAATCAGAGAGCCTGGGGCCACATCAAGCAGCTCTCATGGGCCGTAGTAGGAGTCGGGATTTATCTTTAGGGCAGCAGGGAGCCCATGAACAGTTTAAACAGTGGAGTGATGGATCCAGCTCCGGTTTTCCCAAGAACATGCTGGCTGCCTTGAGGAAAACAAATGGAAGGGGCAAGATTGGAAGGGGTGAGATCAGTGGTGAGGCTCTCAGCTGTGAGAGATGGTGAGGATAGAGACTTGCCCTTAGATCCCTACAGAGCATTTACACAGCCACCTGGGAGCGTGGCCCACCAGCCAGAAGCCTGGGCCTTGTCTGAAAGGAGGCGGCATTACTCCAGGGGGAAAGAGAGCTCGCTGCACTCGGGGTGCCCCCGGCAGACAGCTGGAGCCGAGCATTCCTGCCTGGAACTCTGGCAGGATCGGCCCCATCCACGGCTCCTTCGCACCTCCCACCTCCAGGGAGTGCCCAGGGCAGAAATCCGGCCCTGCCCACCCTGCACTGTGCTCTGATAACCTCCCCGAAGGGGAAGCCGGTTGTTTGGAAGGAAATGGTACAGAATGAGGCAGTGGCCACGCTGAAAATAGGGCTGGGGCCTGTTTCCAGGGCTGACCTGGGAGCTTGAAGGCCGCAATTCCAGTTGAGGAATCGGGAGGCCTTCCCGGGGCTGTGGCGGGGGAGACTGAGTGAGGCACCTGCTCCATGGGGCCCCAAGGGGCTCAGAGCACCGCGCCGAGCAAGGAGGGATGTGATGGCTCTTAATCCTCAGTTCTGGGCGCCTGGGTGGCTCAGTGGGTGAAGCGTCTGCCCTCAGCTCGGGTCATGGTCTCAGGGTCCCAGGATCCAGCCCCACGTCCGGCTCCCTGCTCATCGGGGTCTGCTTCTCCCTCTGCCTCTGCGGTGCTCTCTCTCAAATAAATAAAATCTTTAAAAAGAAAAAATCTTTAGTCCCGTGAAGTGGGTTCAGGAGAAAGATCACAGGGGATGATGTGGGAGGGGGGTCCTTGGGGCTGACCCAGAATGCAGGTTGACCCTCCCTGCCCCTGCCTCCTTCAACCTGGCATCCCACCCGGTGTGAAGGGGAAAAGAACCGGATATGTAATTACAATCCTAGGACTGCACATTGGCAACCCCTGGAGAGATTTTAAAGGGGACCCCACCCCTACCCAATTCAGTTAGGCCCTGGAGTGGGGCCCGGACACTTGTCTTTAAAAAAAAAATCTCCGCCCCCACCAAAAAAAAAGAAAAAAGAAAAAAAATCTCCCCAGAGCATCCTCCTGTGCAGCCAAAGTCAAGAACGTCTGCTTTAGAAAGTTTAAATTCTGTGCTTCTCAACCCTGAGGGATCAGCCCAATCTCCTTGGCAGATTTTTTTTTTTTAAATAAACCCCCATCTGGACTTCTCCCCAGACTATGTAGGCTGGGATCCCTGAGTATGGGGTGCACTCCTGGGGTTCTGTTGCCTCACAGGGCAGTTTACTTTGAGCTCATTAAAGGGGGCCGCTCCCCAGGTGAGCCAAGCCTAGTCACATGGGCCCCCTAGAACCAAGACGTCTCCCCTGGCAGGTGGTGGGGCGGAGCAGGGTCATTGGACTCAAGTGGGCATTGGAGGACTTGCTTTGCCAGTGTCAGCTTGGGAAATGGGGCCACGGGAGAAGGCAGAGAGCGTCCCCCACCCCGGGGACAGCCAGCAGGGAGACAGGGACCACAGAGCAGCCGCCAGCAACCACACTCTGTTGTCGGCAAGCAGAGTGAGCTTGGAAGCAGATTCCCCTCCGGGGTCTCCATGTAAAGGCCGACCCCCTGAATCCAGACCCCCGGGGGGCCTAGAGAAGGGAACCTGCCACGCCTGGCCTTCTCACCTACAGGGGATTTGCGATGCTGCGGTGGAGACCCAATGTACTCCCCGCAGCTGGAGGAGAAGCCTGACCCACTCCCAGATCCCCCTCCAAAGCCAGGCTTTCCCCAAGGCACCCGGGAAAGGAGAGACCGTGAGGATGAAGTCAGAGGGCTGTTGCCAGAGAGGCCAGGCAGATGGAGCAGCCAAGGGGTAGGTGACAACAGGTGGGCATGGAGCTCAGCCAGGGCCCCACGCCGCCAGGGACACACCAAGGGTGATGCCGCTCCCCGTCCTCCTGCCCCACCCCCTTCCAGCTCAACTCAGACAAGGGGGCATGAATGAGGGGATGGCGTGGGCACAGGTGTGGGACACGGGCCAGGGGTCAATACTGTCCCACAGACCCCTCCCCATGCCTGGGGTGAGATCTGGGGCCCTGGGGAACCTAAGCCCCCTACAGGGCAGGACCTCACCTCCTCTTGCACTTGGGAGGTGGAGCAGCTGCGGCCCTCCAGGGTGCAAGCAAGCAGACAGCAAAGCCAGGCTTGAACTTGATCAGGACAGAGCCCCCTGCCTGGAGTGGCCTCTCCCTCTCTGTCCTTCTTTCTTCCCCTGAGGGCTTCTAGGACGGCTGTCTGTGCCTGGTTATGTTGTCTAACCCCCGCCTTCTCCTGTGGGTAGCATCTTGCACGCCCAAGCCCACCCACCTGGGTCCCCCAGACTTTCACCCAGAGCTCCAGGAGGTCCTGAGGCTCCCAGGGGCCTGAGTTCAAAGGTGAAGTGAAGGAGGGTGAGGCCAATGGCCCTGACGGCTCCAGGGGAGACATTCCTGTGCTGAAATCCCCAGAGCTTGGTGCTCACCAAGCCATTTTTCGGTGAAGGGCCAGTTTGCTTGTTTTTTTGGGGGGGGGATCCATTCATCACGAGCCCATTCCATACCATGCAATAAAAACAATGAAACCCGCCACAGGCCTGCACGTTGCTAACGGCTAACAGCTCCCCAGATTTCCGAAGCTGGACTCCACGTGTGGTGCTCGGCACTCGGTGGGCTGGGAGCAGTTCGTGAGATGTGTGGATGGACAACGTGCTGTCTGGACACACGGACGGTGGCGTGAGTGGGCAAGTGCTGGCTGCTACAAGGCCCCAGATATGTGCCCGGAGGCCGGGGGCAGCACGATGGGGGACCTGGTGAGGGGAGGTCACAGTGTGTGACCCCGACAGGAAGGAGCCAGGGTGGGAACCAGGAGAAAAACCCCAGGAAGTGGGGCTCATGGCGGGGAGCAGGCTTGGTGTGGGGGGGTCCCCAGCCCAGAATCCATGTCCAGGGGAAGTTTTGCAGGGCGGGGAGCAGACCTGCCCTGGCCCGGGCTTGTCACCGCCACTCCACTTTGGCCTGGAGTCCTTAAACTCCTCTGGAGTTGTTTGTCAAGTGCGTCCTGGCGCAGATTCCAGTCCTAGAGGAATGCACACTAAGGACAGGAAAGCAGGGTCGGAGGCCTCGCAGCTCCCTGGGCCCAGCCTGGGGACAGCTGGCTTCAGCGGGGGGCCGGGCAGCAGGCAGGGTGGGGTGGCGATGCTGTCCCTGCCCAGTGTGCCCCAGGGATGGCAGCCCGCATCGCCCCGCCCTGCCCCTCCCTGGGTTCCCAAGGAGCCCCAGACACAGAGGGAGGGGAGATCGAAACTCTCCCCACACCTTCGAGAGCCGGCTGACCCCCGCGCCCCAGGGCTGGCTGCCACAGCTTCTGGGCAGGGAGCTCCCCACCTCCTGCACACAGTAGGCGCTCAAGCACTTAGCCAGGCCTGCATGGAACCCGACCCCCGCCCGGCGTCACCTCCCGGGCCTCCTCAGGCCTGTGGTGGCTGCATTGTTCCAATTCCTCTCGGGTTTGGAATGTCTCTGTTTACCATCAGTGTCAACCTGACTCAAGAACATCCAGCTCCGAGAGGCCTGCTGGGGTCCAAGGGGGAACATGGGCCGGGGGGACGGGAGCAGCCCCCAGCCCCCTACAAGGCCTGCGAGGTCAGAAGCCCCACACCAGGCACAGGCCTCTCCGGGCCTTGGGATAGAGTAGCCAGGTGGGTGGTGGTGGGGGTTCCCTGGGTCCTCGCAGTTCTCTGCCTGGGCCCCCAGCCCCTCTTCTCTCCTCCCTTCTTCAGAGGGGCGCAAGGAATAACGGCTCCTCCTCCAAAGACGGCCCCTCCTCGGTCCCGGACCACACAGGGCTCTCCACCCAGCAGGACACGACAGGACACGACCTCGCCCACCTCCATCGTTGCAAACCCACCGTGTGAGATCTCAGCTCTTATGGCTGGCCGGCTGGGATCTCAATCCACCCCCCACCCTTTCTAGCTGTGCCACCTTGGGCAAGTCACTCGACCTCTCCGTGCTTCTATTTCCTCATCTGTGACGTGAGAAAAGTCGGGAACGTCTCTCACATCCGTGGCCACCTGTCATCTTCGGATAACCCTCCGTCTCTGGGGAAGGGCTCGTGGTAGGAGCCCACCCTCGCTGGCGTGGAAGTAGAACCCAAGTTTGCAGCCCCCTTGGACCTCGGACCAAGCGCTGTATCATAAACAGATGCAGCCACAAGAGACTTCCACGGGAAGGGGATTAGATAACTCGGGCGTTGTCTTTGCTTTTGGTGGACTTGGTGGCAGGGGCACCTGGATTTCTGGGAATGGCTGTGGCGGTACCCATGTGTCCACAGCAGCTCTGCCTGTTGGGGCGGTTGTGTGCTTGTTAGAGCGTCCCCCACGCTAAGTGTTACGTGTAAGCCGTGTGCTGTATAAACCCAGTTTGTCTCCCCCACCCTGAGTTCGCAGAGCTACCTATTTTTTTTAAGGAAAACCTTTCCCAGGGGCACTTGGGTGACTCAGTCAGTTAAGCATCTGACTCTTGGTTTCGGCTCAGGTGGTGATCTCAGGGTCGTGGGATCGAGCCCCAGGTCAGGCTCTGTGCTCAGCATAGTCTGCTTAAGTCTGTCTGTCTCTCTCTCTCTCTCTAATCCTTTTTGAAAAAGGAAAGAAAAAAGAAAAGAAAAAGAGAAAGAAAAACCTTTTCTGCTTAAATTAGTCAGAGTGGATTCTGTTACTTGCAACCAAGACCTTAAATGAATTCATGGGGGCAATAGTAATGTCTACCTCCCAGGGCGGTTGTGAGGATGAAGCAACCCCACAGCCTTGCTGAGGACTCAAGAGGAAGCCAGGTCAGCACTGAGCACCGTCCCTGTGTCTGGGGTGTCCAGCTCCACGGTTTGGGGACAGAGTGCTACGCCTATGTCCTGGAGCACAGCTCCCTCACAGATGGGTTGGTTTTCCCTGCCCTCCCCTTCAAGGAGGCCAAGAACCCGGAGGGGGGGGGTGCGTACACATATGACCGCATGCCCAAGGACCCCATGCTCTGAACCCAGGATTGAAATAAGATGTGCTTCCTACAGACACCGGGAGCTCCTGCAGCTGGGAGCAGCCCCCATCCCCAAGGGGAGTTCAGTGACACCTGAGAAGCACTGAGTTTCCTGACGCAGGGGCACATCCCCAGCCCCAGAAACCACTGTCTGGAGTAGGACTGGGATCCCAGGGTCCTAGCTAGTTAGGCACTCAGCCAGTCCTGGCATGTGGTTCCCATACCCACGGTCACTTCCCTGGGGCTGCAAGCTCACCCACGGGGGGTTTGGTGGAGGCAAGACTTAGAACCTCTGCCTTGCAGCCCCAGAGCTAATGTGCCCAACCTTCTGCTCACGGGGAGCTCCCCCCACACGGCCACTCTGGGGCAGGGCTGGCCTCCCAGGCATCCTGAAACAACCTAGTGGTCACTGAAAGAACTGACAGAAGCCCATGTCGGGCTATGTCCATGCTGCTGCTTCTCCCCTCCTGCCTCTTTTATTCTCCAAAACAGGTCACCCGGAAGACCTCCTTTGCTCTACTCAAGGAGATCCCGGTGCTGAGATGGCCAGTGTCCTTCCCAAAATCATGTCTACCCAGAGCCTCACAACACAACCTTATTAGGAAATAGGGTCTCAGAAATACAAATCAAAACCACGATGGGACACCACCTCACACCTGTCGGAATGGCTAAAATTAACAACAGAGGAAATAACAGGTGTTGGCGAGGACACAGAGAAAGGGTAACCCTCTTGCACTGGTGGTGGGAACACAAACTGGTGCAGCCACCTTGGAGAACAGTGGGGAGATCCTCAAAGAGTTAAAAATAGAGCTACCCCATGACCCAGAAATTGCACTACTAGGTATTTACCCAAAGATTATAAAAATACTGATTCAGAGGGATACGTACACCCCCAGGTTTCTAGCAGCATTATCTACAATAGCCAAGCACGGAAATGGCCCAAATGTCCATCGATAGACCAACAGTAAAGACGACATGGGGGGGACCTGGGTGGCTCAGTGGTTGAGTGTCCACCTTCGGCTCTGGGTGTGATCCCGGGGTCCTGGGATCGAGTCCTGCATGGGGTCCCTGCATGGAGCTGCTTCTCCCTCTGCCTGTGTCTCTCATGAATAAATAAATAAAATCTTTTTTTTTAAAGAATATGTGGCATATATACACAATGGAATATTGCTAAGCTATCAAAAGGAATGAACTCTTGCCATTTGTAGCAACATGGACAGAGCTAGAGGGTGTAATGGTAAGTGAAATAAGTCAGAGAAAGACAAATACCATATACCAGATGCCATTTCACTCTGATGTAGAATTTAAGAAAGAAAACAGATGAACATAGGAGACAGGGGGGACAGAAACAGAGGAAAGCAGGGGATCCCTGGGTGGCTCAGTGGCTTAGAGCCTGCCTTCGGCCCAGGGCGTGATCCTGGAGTCCCGAGATCGAGTCCCACATCGGGCTTCCTGTGAGGAGCCTGCTTCTCCTTCTGCCTGTGTCTCTGCCTCTCTCTCTCTCTCTCATAAATAAATAAAATCTTAAAACACACACACACACACACACACACACACAGAGGAAAGCAAACCGTAAGAGACTCTCAACTGTAGAGGAAAAACAGGGTTGATGGCAGGAGGTGGGCGGGGATGAGGATTAACCAGGGCACTTGTGATGAGCACGGAGTCCTATTTGTAAGTGATGAATCACTAAATCCTACTCCTGAAATCAATATTACACCAAATGTTAACTAACTAGAATTTAAATAAAAACTTGAAATATACACAAAAGAAACAGGATATCACTAGTTAATAATTACAAAGTTCACGCTGGGGGCACCTGGATGGCTCAGTGTGGTAAGCGTTTGACTTTTGATTTCAGCTCAGGTCATAATCTCAGGGTCGGGCTCTGCGACGGGCGTGGAGCCTGCTTAGGATTCTCTCTCTCCTCCTCCCTCAGCCCCCACTCCTGCAACTCACGTTTTCTCTCTCAAAAAAAAAAGTTACACTAAAAAGGGAATTTGGGGGGCACCTGGGTGGCTCAGCAGTTGAGCACCTGCCTTCAGCTCAGGGTGTGATCCTGGGGACCTGGAATCGAGTCCCACATTGGGCTCCCCACAGGGAGCCTGCTTCTCCCTCTGCCTATGACACTGCCTCTGTGTCTCTCTCATGAATAAACAAAATATTAAAAATAAATAAAAAGGGAATTTTGGACACACACAAGGGAGAAGACCATGTGGTGGCGAGAGCAGATGGGGTGATGTAGTGCAAGCCCAGGGACCCCAAGGACTGCCGGCTGCCAGCAGAAGCTGGGAACAGACACTCCCCAGAGCCGGGAGGAACCGGCTCTGCCCACATCTTTATTTCTAACTTGTGGCCCCCAGAATGAGAGAGATCAACACTGTTGCCCTTCTCAGCCCCCTCCTTGTGAGAACTTGTGAGCAGCCCCAGGAGACTCATACAGTTCCCTTTTCTATTAATAGGAGGCTGGGGAAGAGGGAGCTGCTAGTGGTATTCTTCTGACGGGGGTCTGTAGGTGCATGAAGAGGAGTCTCCCATCCCTGCGTCCCAGGAGGTCTGTACCTTAAAGGTACCTAGGATACAGTTAGGAAATTTTGGAAAAGGGATTTGGATTGGATTTGGATTCCCTCTGAGAAGGAAGTAATCGAGATGCTGTCCAATAAAAAGAGAATATATATTTTATATTTTCTAGTATATATATAGAATATAATTTTATATTTTCTAGTAGCCATGTTAAAAAATGGCAAGATTCAACTGAATAATACATTTTCTTTAACCTAAGAGATCACAATTATTGCAGCATGCAACTGAGATGCAGCCTCCCAATAAGATATTTTACATCTCTCTTTTTTAAAACTAAGTCTGAAAAAAATAAAAAATAAACTAAGTTTTCAGGGGCACCTAGGTGCCCCCATTTGTTCAGCATCTGCCTTTGGCTCAGCTCATGATCCCAGGGTCCTGGTATCAAACCCTGCATGAGGCTCCACTACTCAGCAGGGAGCCTGCTTCTCCCTCTCCTGCTCTCCCTGCTTGTACTTTATTTCTGTCAAATAAAATCTTTTTTAAAAAAAACAAAAACCTAAGTCTTCAAATTCACACCAGCCACACATCAGGCACTCAGGGGCCACCTCCGGCTGTGGTGTGCATTACCGACAGTGCAGCCTGATTCTGAGCTGCAAATGTAGTGGTGTTTGGTCTGGTGGCGAATGGGACAATTCCTTTTCCATGCTGGTCTGTGGGATGGCCCCGGCGGCCTGTGGGGCAGGCTGGTAAGTCTGGCTGCTTATCTGCAAGCCTTGGTAAGTGATCGCATGCCAATCTTCTGTGTCGTAAGCAGTGGGAGTGGGCTGCACACGGTTCCTTCCCCTAATACCCATCCCGCCCCCCCCCCCCCCAGTCTGTTTCATCCAAACTTGCACAGCCAGCAGGGAAACAGGTTCTACGCGGACCTGGCACCTTCAGCTGCATGTAGGAGGGTAGGGCAGGTAGAGAGGGTGTGGAAGGGGAGGGGCTGAGGTGTCCAGGCTCCCACTTGGGAGTCTAGACTACACATTCGGGGAAGGAGAGCCCCATGTGCGGTCTTGGTGTTGGAAGACGTTACACTGAGTAAGCTGGAGGTGGATCTGTCCACGGTCACTCAGGACCACGGATAAAGAACTGAGCCTTTGGACTCCCCCAGCCCAGAGCTGTTTGCTAGCACGCCACCCAGTTACTCTGAGCACCCAGGGACTAAAGCATTGCTTCTCAGAGCATGGTCCCAGGACCACCAATGAGGGACTCCCACCTGTGTGGGGGCCAGGGGAACGCTTGTGAGAACATAGAATCTTGAACCTCGGGCAACAGGGTTGAGGAACCTGCATTTTTAATTAATTCCCCAAGTGGTTTCTGGAGACACTGACATTTCACATACAAAAACACATAAATGTCGTGTAATTTGCTGTGTGACTATGGGTGGTTGCCTTTCTGGGACTCAGTTTACCTGCATGTAAAATAAAGGTGTGGAAATCAATTTCTAAGCGACTTTCTAACACTACTTTCTAGGGCGATGTTGGTGGTGGGGGGGTCAATTCCACCCCTACTCCCACCCCCACCCCTGGGCCAGGCAGTGTAACCCGCAGGGGTAAATGCACCCTTCCTGTAGCATATCCCATCTGGACAACTGCTGCCATGTTGGGAATGTGGGCCCCAGGCACCCACACTTCCAATTATCCAAGAGGGAGCCAGGAGCCAGATCTTTCTGTTAAATGTCTCGATTTAAATATTGCATCTGGGATGCCTGGGTGGCTCAGTGGTTGAGCATCTGCCTTCAGCCAAGGGTGTGATCCCAGGGTCCTGGGATCAAGTTCCGCATCGGGCTCCTCCCCACAGGGAGCCTGCTTCTCCCTCTGCCTGTGTCTCTGCCTCTCTCCATGTGTCTCTAATGAATTAAAAAGGAATCTTAAAAAACATACCTATTGCATCTAATTTCTAAAATGCAAAGGTTTGTGTCTAAAATTTTAAAAACTGGAGAAGTCGGTTTGGGCCCTATCATTTTTATGAAGCATCTGGCCAAGAATTAATGGCATAATAACCATTTCCCAGCCACAGATAGGGTGCTTCCCTCATCTATACTTGGCAAAAGGATCCCTCCTTTATGGGAGCAGTTTCACCAGTGACCCTGCATAAGTGACCTAACCACTTTGTACCTCTCTTCCCTCATCTGTGACACAGAGATAATAAAGGTCATCCCCTCCTAGGGCTGTCATTAAGATAAAGAGAATGAATTTTGTGAAGGGCTCAAAGAGTAAGCCCTCGGTAGATATTTGCTCTCTTATTGTTATTAGTGGCTTAAATGGCTTGGAGCAGGGACAGTCTGTGTCCCTCCTGCCCCACCACTCCCGGTGTGTGGGGAGCTCAGCAAGGCACATGCGCTCCTATAAAGAGGGAGATGACACGCTGCTTCGGGGAGGATGGGATGCAGCCTTCCCAGACTCTGTGCCCAAAAGCCGCTGCATCTGCAAAGCTATAGTTGAAGACTAAGGGTAGGGATGCTGAAAGGGTCAGGGTGGTCCCTGCTCAACAATGGGTGGAGGGGCCCCTGGCTTCCCAGAGGAAGGGGAAGAAAGGGCTGCTTGCGAGTGAGAGGTGTGGCTGGGATGGTGGAGGTTGGGGAGTGACGGCTCAGGCTCCGTGCCAGCCCACCCCCACCCCAAGGTGCACGCTGGTCAGTACGTCGGTCTGCATCCTTGCTTGACATCATTCAATACCTCCTAAGCTCTCAGGCGAAGTCCCGTTCCTCAGCGTTCAGGACTTTCCTGGGCTGCTCCCCTCCTCTATTGCCATCTGTGTCCACTGGCTTTGAACCTGACGCTGGAGTCCCCTTCATTAGACGCCCTCCGTCATGCACACCAGTTTGCACCTGCGGTTTCTTTCCTCTGCTCAGAAAGCTCTTTCCCAGCCGGTCTCACCTGGCTGGGATTCTTGTCGTCCTTACAGCACCTCCTCCAGGAAGGCTTCCGGACCCTCCCCACGGGGGTCAACATTCTTCTATGATGAGGAGGCAATTTCTGTTCCAGTGGCCATGTCCCCTGTCTAAGCTGTCAGCATCAAGGCAGGGATACTGTTGGGGTGGGGCTGAAGAATCCCAAAGGGGTGCTTTCCATTCCCTGTCCCCCCAACCTTGACTTTAAACACTGCCTTGCAGGGGTGCTTTGAGCCGATCTGTGCTCCCCTCTCAAATTCATCTGTGGGTGTCCTAAACCCCAGCACCTCAGACTGTGACTGTATTTGGAGACAAGGGTCTTTGAGGAGGGGATTAAGGAAAAATGAGGTCATGTGAGTGGGTCCTCATCGAAGGGACTGGGGTCCTTACAGGAGATTCCAACACAGGCATAGCAGAAAATAAGACGATACCACTGTAAGAGCCCAGAAACCGATGTGGATGAATGACATGATCCCTGGATCCAGGAACTGGAAAGGCCCCTTGGTGTCCCCTACCTGTCCTGGTAAATGAGGAGACTGAGGCCAAGTAGGGGCAAGGGACCTGCCCAAGGTCTCCTGGTAATGGGAGAGCCTCCGGGGCTGGAGCAGAGCCTCCAGGCTGAGCGCCAGCCACACCATCCTGTTAGTTGCGGGTTTCAATAGGCAGTAAAATTCTCTGGTTCTTGGTTGCCCTGCTTGCCTTGGGCCAACTGGCCAACTTGACCCTTCCTTGATGACACAGTCTGGGAGGAGGACACTGACTGGCTGCTGGGGACAGCCAGCAGGGGACAAGGTGTTTCTGGCTTTGCATCTGCTAAGATACTCTCTCTGAGGGCCTCTCCATGTGTCCAGGGAGCCAAGAATGTCCCCCACTCGGGAGCTTTGCGCAGGATCTGGGGCTGAGCAGAGGGCAATGGGACAGGGCACCCTCTAAACACTGGGGGCAGGAGAGAAGGGGACCTCATGGAGCTACCTGGAGCTGCTCTAAGCCACTAGGACCGGGAAGGCAGGCAGGGCCCCATCCTTCCTCTGGCCAGCTGCTGCCCCCTGAGCCTACACTGTATCATGCTGGACGCCCTTGGGTCCTGCCGTGTGGGAGGGAGGGCAGCTCTCTACATCACCTGCAGGGGGACATGAGCCCCATGAGCCCCTCTATGGCTAGGAGCCTCAAGCTCTAGAAACCCACAAGTCAGGGCACCTGGGTGGCTCAGTAGGTTGAACACCTGCCTTTGGCTCAGGTCATGATCTCAGGGTCCTGAGCATCGGGTTCCCTGCTCAGTGGGGAACCTGCTTCTCCCTCTGCCTCTGCCGCTCCCCCTGCTTGTGCTGTCAAATAAATAAAATCTTTTTAAAAAAGAAACCCACAAGTCTCCAGCTCCGCATCATCCTATGCCACCACCACGTCTCCATCATGTGTCCTCGGCTTGCAGCACACTCAGGATGAGGAGCTCACTACCAACAAAGTGCTCTATCCCACTGTTGCGGGGTCCTAAATCCACGCCATGCAGCTGAATTATAACGGAAGCACATTCACGTTGCCTCAAGCAGTAAAAAGAAAACAGGCAAAATTAATTTAATTTAATTTTATTTTTTTTTTATTTTTATGATAGACACACAGTGAGAGAGAGAGAGGCAGAGACACAGGCAGAGGAAGAAGCAGGCTCCACGCACCGGGAGCCCGACGTGGGATTCGATCCCAGGTCTCCAGGATCGCGCCCTGGGCCAAAGGCAGGCGCTAAACCGCTGCACCACCCAGGGATCCCGCAAAATTATTTTTAATAAATTTTTTTTACCCTACATATCCAAAATACGATCAGCAAGGAACATTTTAAAACATTTAGTGAGAGGTTTTACATTCTGCTGCTTTGCACTGGGTCTTGGAAATCTGTTTTTTTTTTTTTTTTTTTTTTTTACACTTAAGCACTTCTCCATGAAGCTAGCAATCCTGGTGCTCCAACGTCACATGGGGCTGGCGCCTGTAGTACTGGGCAGTGCAGCTCTCGCTCCCGGACTCCTTTCTTATGCTGCATTAAAATCTAACACGCTGCCCATTGGTTTTCTTTTTGTTCACTGTGCTTACAGACTGATCAGCTATTTGGTAACAATGAGTAGCTACAAATAAACTGTTATGCTCTTAACTCTAGTGCCAGCCAGTAAGCCAGATGCCTTATGTGAATTCCATTTAAAACCCACACAGCCCAATAGTGCCAGTTTTCAAAGGAAGACATCAAAAAGGTCACATAGTTAGCAAACGAGAAAGCCAGGACACGGCCCCAGGTCTGTGATCCACTCACTTCGTCTGTAACACCAGGCTGCCCAATATGGTAGCTGCCACCATCTATCACAGCCCAAGCATTTGAAACGTGGCTGGCCCAAACTGAGGCACGCCGTAAGTGTAAAATACACACCCGATTTCCAAGACCTAGTACCCAAAACCAATCATTTTTCTGTTGATACCATGCTGAAATGACACTATTTTGGTTAAGTAAAATATTAGGTCATTAAAATTGCTTACTCCTGTTTCTCTTTGTGTTTTTCTTTAAAGTGGCTATTAGAAAGTTTAAAATTTCCTATGCATCTGGCATTATATTTTATTGGACAATGCTGCTCTAGCCTGTTTCCTTCTGGGCTAAATATTTTCCTTTCCTTTACCAGTTCAGGCATAACATCATTTCTAATCCTTTCCCCGAGGTGCTCCTTTGGATCAATTCTTCTTGCAACGATCAATGGTCCGGCTGACTATCCTTCCGTGATTTGCCTGTTCATGTTGTTTGCCCAGTTTGGATGTGAGACTTTTTTGTATTTAGAGGCATTTATGTCTTCTGTCCATTGCAAGATTGCAAATATTTTCTCCCAACCATTATCAGCCTTTCGATTTTTTCTGTGGTGTCTTTGGCCACATAGGTTTCTGGTTTTATGCACCCCATCTGCAAATAGTTTCCTCGGGGGCTATTTAGAGGCATTTATGTCTTCTGTCCATTGCAAGATTGCAAATATTTTCTCCCAATCATTATCAGCCTTTCGATTTTTTCTGTGGTGTCTTTGGCCACATAGGTTTCTGGTTTTATGCACCCCATCTGCAAATAGTTTCCTCGGGGGCTTTGGGATTTCAGATCACAGAAATTCAGAGAAATCTAAGATTTTTGCCCACTCCCAAATCTATCAAAAAAGCACTCTGCATTCTCTTCTACTATATTCACTTTTCAATCCTTTTTTCTTTCATCCAGCTGGAACTATTCTGTTTGTGATGCGAGGAAGGGATCTGACTTAATTTTCCCCTAAGTGTGTAGCCAATTGTCCCATTTAGTGAATAATTCATTCTTTTCTTTATGAAATGCCATTTTAAAAAATCATCTTTGAGCTCTGTTTTCCCTCTGTTGGCAGGCAAATGAGGCACCAGCCGCTCCAAATTTACATCCGACCAGCTCAACAAATAGAGGTCTTCTCTAGGTAGTGCCAGCAAAAGTCCCAGGGCTGACTCTTGGCAGACCCTTGACCCAACCTGGTGGCCAGGAAAAGATTATGCTAACAGGCCAAGTCTGATCTGTTTGTCTCCTGGAGCAGAGGGGTAAGGACATTTGAGAAAGTGGGGGAAGGTGGTAGTTCCTCAAAGGGAAATTGGGATGCTGGAGATAGAAGAATAAATGCTGATCATCAAAAACATGCCTAGCACAATGTGGACCCTCCTAGCCTGTCACTGGGTACCCCAGAGCCCAAGCTCCATAGACATTTTGAGGGAGTCCTTCAGGTCCATTCTGTACTAGCTGGGCTTCGCCCTCAAGGATCAGCTAGGGTCATGTCTGCTCAGAAATTCAGATCTGGCTCCAGATGCCCTTGCAGAGGGATCCCCACCAGCCTGGAAAATCAGCACAGTGGGGCCGGGGGGTGGAGACTGCCTTGCTGACTCCTGCCCCAGGACCCTTGGCCAGGTCCCTTCTCCCTGCCCAAGGGGGTGAAGCTCGGGGAGGGAAGGAAGAAGGAAAGGTGACAGCAGGGCAGGGCCACTGTTTACAAACAGAAAGCAGCTCCTTCCTGCCCGTCCCTAAGAATGTTGCTGTCAGGACTGGCTCAGGAAGTTGAGCTACTATAGGCAGGGTCCCCAGAATGCCTCTTCTGGCCTCCTTCCAAGGGCAGCCCCTGGGCCACTAGGGATAGAATACAGAGATCAAGCTCTTCTGCAGAGAGGTTTTGCAACACAGGCCAGAATGTTGACCTTGGGGGACAGGAGCCTGTGTTTCTACACAGGACGCCCCAGCCCTCAGTGCATCACGCCACAGATGCTGGCACTGCAAGCCCCGCCCTCTAAGCCTACGGGGGAGCAGGGCAAGATATGAGGAGTCCTCAACACAGGAGGCCAGACCCCGATTCTCCTGCTGGCTCCTCATCTCCATGGACCTCTCCAAAGCACCCCCTCCTGCCATATTAATAATACACTGACCAGAACAATAGTAACTGAAAACACCATATAAAATGAGAATAAAAGTCTCTTTAGAAAACTTTGCTCCACTGGATGACACAGAACTTTGGCAACTAAACAAAAGCAGGCTGCTTGCTATACAGAGGGAGGGCACCAGGACACCAGGGTTCAAAGCTCAGCATTGCCACTTGCTGGCAGCGGCCCGGAGGCAGCTCGTTAAACATTTCAAGCTTTTGTTGACTCCCCTTCAAAATGAGGCTGAGGACAGCCCCGCTTCCTAAGGTCATTTGAGGCTCTGCAAATCGAATGACTTCCATAAATGATCGATAACTGCGATGTGTTCGGTGACTGTAGCACCTGGGAAGGGACATGAGTGGCAGCTGTGCTGTAAGGGAGGGGAGGGAGAGCGTAGGAAGACTCTGTGAAGCAATAGAAAGTGCATGGAGATTAGCTATAGATGCATATTATAAGATCTTTAGGTCAGCCACTAAAAACATACATATATATTATGTATATATTTAAATATACATATATATAAAATATATATATTTTTTTCTTTTTAAGATGTATTTGAGAGAGAGAGAAAAAAAGAAGAGCCGGGGGAGAGAGAGAGAGAATCGCTCTTTTTTTTTTTTTGAGAGAGAGAGAATCTCAAGCAGACTCCTTGCTGAGTGCAGAGCCAAGATCCTGAGATCATGACCCGAGTTGAAATCAAGAGTCAAAAAAAAAAAAAAAAAAAAAAGAAAAAAGAAAAATCAAGAGTCAGACAGGTAACCAACTAAGCCCTCCCCAGACACCCCTAAAATTTTTCTGAAATAGGGCAGCCCCGGTAGCCCAGTGTTTTAGTGCTGCCTTCAGCCTGGGGTGTGATCCTGGAGACCCAGGATCAAGTTCCATGTCGGGCTCCCTGCATGGAACCTGCTTCTCCCTCTGCCTGTGTCTCTGCCCCTCTCTCTGTCTGTCATAAATAAATTTTTAAAAACTTTAAAAAAATAAAATTTTTCTGAAATAAGTATAATTGGAAAAAAAAGTATAATTGATAGGCAAGGAGAGGAGGAAAAATGGAATCATATGAAACCATTAAAAATAGAGAAGGCAGAAAAGGAGGGGAAGTTTTTTTTAAAGGAAGAACAAGTGCACTGAGTACTATGCAGACATAGTAGATATTAACCCAACTATACCATTATATTAAATGTGAACGGCCTAAATACACCAGTGAGGAAACACAGACCATTAGAGTACATAAAAAACAAGACCCAATCATATGATGTCTACAAGAAACTCCCTTATTTTTAGTTTTTAAAAATATTTTATTTATTTATTCATGAGACACAGAGAGAGAGAGGTAGAGATACAGGCAGAGGGAGAAGCAGGCTCCCCGCGGGGAGCCCAATGCAGGACTCGATCCCAGGACCCCGGGATCACACCCTGTGCTGAAGACAGATGCTCAACCACTGAGCCACCCAGGTACCCCCTACAAGAAACCCCTTTAAACACCAATGAATGGGAGTGGAAGGCAAAGAGCTATGGAACCAAGTTGCCCAGGACTGACCTGGCCATTTCCTCAACCTGAGACTCCATTTTCTCTGCTGTAAAATGGGGATAGGAGGGGTTCTGATCATATAGAGGTGTTGTGAGGATTGGTTGAGTTAATTCATATAAAGCATTTAGAATGAAGACTGGCACAGAGTAAGTGCTGGAAGACTATAATCTCTTCAGCGCCATCATTATTATTATCCAAGTGCAGGTTCAGGACTTGTCCAGCTCTCACTTCCACCCAGCCTTTCACTGAAAAGCTTCCCCTTAACAGAAACTCTATAGAGCCACCACTGTTTCCTTGAGTTTTAAGACCAAGATGAGCCATAATTTTCAAGGTCTAGTGCAAAATGACAAAGCGGGGCCCCTGGTTCAAAATTAGGAATTTCAAGAAGGTGTACAGACAGAACATTAAATGGAGGGCAGGGCCCTTGTGAACTCAGGGCCTAGTGAGGTTACACAAGCCAAAAAGGCAGTCAGAATCTAGGATGCCAACCACCCTGCCCTTCCCCCTCTGCTGACCCAGCCCGCTCCTCCCCATTGGGTCAGGAATACAGTGACCTCCACGCTGTGAGCACACCTCGCCCCTCCAGACCCATGCAACGCCAGCCCAGAAATCCCAGCGTCCCTTCCGAGAGCAATGCTTTGCTACCTGCTTTCTTTTCAAATCCTGGACAGACCCCCAGTTTCCAAGGGGGCCTCCTTTCTGGGCCCACCAAAGCTGGGTGCCAGGTTTGGAAAGGGAAAGGGCTAATAACATCGTTTCTGGGAGCCTTGCCCAGGGTGGGCTGGGAACCCCTGGTCCACGTACTCCCCACCCTCAGTCCATCCAGTTGGCCACGCACAGCCCCCACACCAGGGGTTGGGGCTGGCAGAGAGAGACCTCAGAGCTTTTTACCTCTCGGGGCCCCTGTTTACCAGATCTGGCAAAGTCCAGGGGCTCAGCTCACTCTGGTCCCTCCCTACTCTGTCCCAAAGGTCACCACCCAGGGACCCTTGCCCTCTGGGGCACTCTCAGAGCTGCAGGGGGATGCAGGCCTGGGCGGGGGTGGGGAGTGGGGGGTGCCTACTGGCCACAGGCACTGTGTAAGCCGCAGCCCCGGTGCCCAGCCTAAGGCAATTCCCAGCGAGTGTGGGCAGGAGGCAAACAAGCCTTTAGTGTCAGCACGGCCCACCCGGCTCAGAAACACTCTTCAGTCCTTAGGAACTTAGGCTTAGAAACTTAGTCTCTTCAGTCCTAGGAGGTGGGGTGGGGGTCTGATAGTAACCCTTCGGGGCTCAGGGACTGCAGGGCAACAGGCCCCCAAAGCCTGCCCTCCCCCACACCTGCCTCTGTTTTGCATACCCATCCCTCCCCTGCTGCACCAGAGGGGAGGGACTCCCTGCAGGCCTGGGTGCGGGCCAGCTGGGTTTTGATCTGGAAGATAGGGTCCATCCCAGCCTGGGTGGGGCACTGGGAAAGCCTCTTGCTCCTCCGCCGCTTTCCATTCTCTGCCCCCTCAGAAATGAACCTCGCAGGCTGCCTGCCAAGCTCAAAATCCTGAAATGCAAGCAGCTGCCTCGTGGGTGCCGTGCCGGCTGCGGCTGCAGGGTGGGAAGCCAGGATGGAGAAGGGCTGGGGTGGGGCTGGAGCCCTCTGCTGCACCCCATCCTTCCCCCCTTCCCCCTCGCCCGAATTCCAGGATGTTTTCAGAACCCCAAATCAAGAGCTCCTGTGTGACGCGCGCAGGGACCCTGGGCAGAGGGGACCCGTTTGACAACCAAGGACACCGCGCAGAGCAGAAGGAAGGCGGGGAAACAGCTGTTCCAATTCAGAGCTTAACACTTGGCAGAGGTGAGGGGGAGGGAAGGGAGAGGAA
This sequence comes from Canis lupus dingo, assembly GCF_003254725.2. NCBI lineage: Eukaryota > Metazoa > Chordata > Mammalia > Carnivora > Canidae > Canis > Canis lupus. The sequence continues at coordinate 31,892,349 of NC_064248.1, read as the reverse complement.
GGGAGTGCAGGGCAGGGAATAAAGGTGCTGCCTCTGCCCCAGCAGCTACTGGGTTGCAAGAGCGAACTTGTATAATCTCAGAACAGGGCCTAGCATTATAGGGGTGCCAAAAATGCGTACTTAATGATGGTTACTATTATAATTGTTGCTACCCTGGCTTGTTTCCTCACCTCCCCACAGGTGTCAACAGTTCTCCGGCCTCCGCCTACTTTGGTGGTGGTGGTGGGTGGGGGGTTGACAATACTTTCCCAGGGGAGGGGATGGATTTAGCTACCTTGGGTGGCCTCCAGGGTACTTTGGCCTCTACCGGGGGCTCACAGCCCAGGCAGGCTCCTCCCCCCACCACCCCTCCCTGAAAACCTGCCTCTAACTCAGACCCCAGCATGGGTTTATTCATGTCCTAGTCAACTCTCTGTCACTCAGCTAGAACTCCCAGGGGTCCATCAATCCACGTGGGATTCTCCTAGGGAGATAGTCTTGTGGAGGCAGGGTAAGAAGTACACTTGGAATTGAATTAAAGTTGCTCACTGGAACTAATTCCATTCATTCTGTAGTCATCCAGTCATTTAACAAATATCTCTGGCGGCCTATCACCTGCCAGACGCTGGGCCAGAGGTAGGCTTGCAAGAATGAAGAAAAAGATAGTGCCCGCCTCCTGGCACCGGGAGCTGAGCTGGGGTGCAGACAATGACCACCCATGGTGTTGGACAGGATCACCTGAGGGGTGCGATAAACCGCACCCTTTCTGGTCCGATGCCGGGGCTGCGGAAGGACCCAGGACTCTGCATTTCCAAAGTACTTCGCATGATTCTCATTCCTGTTCCCCCAAGGAGCAAGAATTCTAGACAGAGCGGAGCCCTGGGAAAGGAAGGACGCTGAGGGCAGGTAGGGCTGTCCTGGCGCACTGATGGAGAGGTGGGCGCTGAAGCACGAGTGGGAGAGTGCGCGAGAGTGGGAACAGCATGTGCAAAGGCCCTGCGGGGAAAGTGGGAGGCCAGTGTGGCTGGAACTCAGGAGGGAGGAGGAGCTGGAGAGGAGGAGCAAGGTGGAAGTTGGAGTGGGGGGGGAGGCACGCCTGGAGCTCTGGGGAGCCCTGGGAAGGTTTTGTGCAAAATGGGCCCGATGTGCTTGGTGTTTGAAGGATTTTTCTTCCAGCTCATAGGCATGCTGAGCCCCACCGCCAGACTGGCAAAATCAGGCTTCTCTGGCAATTTCTTCCTCCTGTGGGGCCCTGCAGAGGGCGGGGAGCCCAGGGAGCCCAGGGGCCAGCCTTGGCAGGCAGGAAGCTTTGGACTTGGTTTTTGCTCCCACCTTTGGAGCCCACCTCTTGGGCAAGGATTCGTTTTCCAGTGCCACTGCCAAGATCCACCCCTGCTCTCTGGCCCCTCAGAGGCCAGGGCCAGCCCCCTATTCCACCACCCACCTCCTCTGCACTCCCCCCCCACCGGGGGTCACCTGCCAGGAAGCTAACAGCGCAGGGGGAATGCAGAAGAGCAGACACTCAGCCCTGCAGGGCATGATCCTCCTCGCCTGCGAGCTGGAGCCCCCTCTCCCACAACCTCAGGCCCCCCAGGTGGCTGGCAGCCCGGAGCTGGGGGCTCCGCGGCCCCTCCACAGTCCTGCAGAAGCTGGTGGGGAGGAGGTGGCACTTGGGGAAGGCGGGCAGTGCCTCGGGGAGTGGGTGGCCAGGGCCCGCAGGCCTCCTCTCCATCCCTTCAGGGACTGGGGGGGCCTGGCATGGCTTGTGGGGCGGGGCTACAGACTGGGCCTTATTTGCATATGGCATGAGGGGCGGGGCCAAGCCTGTCTTAATTTCTTTTTTTAAAGATTTTATTTATTTATTCATGAGAGACAGAGAGAGAGAGAGAGAGAGAGAGAGAGGCAGAGACGCAGGCAGAGGGAGCAGGCTCCTCACAGGGAGCCTGATGCAAGACTCGATCCCAGGACCCCGGAATCACGACTTGAGCCCAAGGCAGATGCTCAACTGCTGAGCCACCCAGGCATCCCTGTCCTAATTCTTCATCTGTGATCTCCCCACCTCCACCCTCATAACGGGAGGGGGCGCGCCTCCACCGCCTCCCCAGCACCTTTACTCTGATTACATGTAAAGCTCCTGGACCAGTTGGAGGGGGAGGAAGGAGAGGAAGGGGAGGAATGGCCCCCATTCTGGAAAACATTTCTGGGTAAAGCCAAGTGGGCATGGGGGGGTGGGTTATGCATTCTTCCATTCCAAGGGTGATCACCCCCTCCAATCCTTTCCTGGGGGGCCCAAACTCTCCCCCCCACACCTCCCCGGCTCCTGTCCCAAGGGCAGCAGTGAAGCCCCTTCACCATACTTACTCCATTGTTTGCTAAATCAGCGAGTCTCTGTGCTATCAAGGCCTCTGAAGGGAAGGCCCCCAACCCTGCCTGTCCCCCCACCTCCAGCCCCCTCACATGCCCTGGAGCTCTCTGAGTGGTGGCAGGAGGTCCCTAATTGATCCTGGGCAAGTGGGACCACCTAGCCAAGCCCCTGCTGTGTGCCAGTCTCTGCGGCCTGAAGTTCATAGATCTTATCTCAAACGACCCTGGCTGAGCCCCTGGGAGCAGGAACAATGACAACATCGTTGGCATTTGACAGATAAGACTCAGGTAGTGGGATCCTTGGGTGGCGCAGCGGTTTAGCGCCTGCCTTTGGCCCAGGGCGCGATCCTGGAGATCCGGGATCGAATCCCACGTCGGGCTCCCGGTGCATGGAGCCTGCTTCTCCCTCTGCCTGTGTCTCTGCCTCTCTCTCTCTCTCTCTCTCTCTCTCTCTGTGTGTGACTATCATAAATAAATAAAAATTAAAAAAAAAAAAGACTCAGGTAGTGAAGAGAGTTGCCCACGGTCACCCAGAGAGTGAGCAGAGAGCCTAGGTTGACACCCAGGCAAAGAGGCTCCAGACCGCTCGCAGGGAGGGCTTTTCACCATTACACTGACTCACAAAGAAGGCAAAAGACTCCCCCCCCTCACCTGTAGGGAAAGGGAAAGTTGGGGGACAGGAGACAGAAGCCCAGAGCACCTGGGGAGGTGACTGGGGGCAGGGTGGAGACCAGGTAAGGCAAGCCAGGAGCAAAGCATCAGGAGGCCCTGGGTTCCTGCACCTGCGGACCCTGTCCTGGTAGGTCCCTGAGCCCCTGAGCCCCTGAACCCAAGGCCTCCTTACGTTTATGTGTACGCATTGATTTATTATGTAAAATGTCAAGATATTGTCCAATTTTTCCGTCAACATGTTTGTTTGTATCTAGTGGAAATGGGCCAGAGTCCACACAGACATTTACTTAGGAAAATGAGGTTGGAGGGAAGGAGTGGCCATAACAGATTCTCCCTCTCTCGATTTTTTTAAAGCCAAGGTCAAATTCACATCATGTAAAATGCACCGAAGTGCACAGTTCAGTGGTATTTAGTACATCCACCGTGTTGCACCGCCACCACTTCCGCGGGTTCCAAGGCCTTTTCATCAGCTCCAAAGAGGGGCCTGTACCCTTCGAGCAGTCATCGCCACCCCACCTTTCTCCCCAGATCGGTAAGAGTGAGGCGAATCTGAGGAGCACTTGCTGGCAGTCCGGCCCTGCTAGGATGTGAGGCTTCTCAGTTCCCTATCAGGATGACCCTTTATCAGGACAGGAGGCCACACACCCCTTGGGGAGGCCAGTTCTCTGACTCATATCCCAGCCTGATGGGTCTCCCTCATCTTCTGGAACTGCCAGCAGCCAAAACCCCGGGGAAGGGGGAGGACACTCCCTCTTCCCTTCTCCCACTGCCAGGCATGTGGTGGCGGTGGGGGTGGGGGGTGGGGGTGGGGGGTGGGGGTGGGGGGGTGGGGGCGGGTAGGTAGGCAGGGAGAGGGGGAGCTGGGCAGGCAGCCCCCTGGGTGCTCCCCACTCACGCTATCCTGGGCTCTGCTCCCCATGGGTGCCCACACCCGTGCCTGCCCCCAGAGGAGCGCCAGGAATCCCAAGCAGCATAGTTGGGTGGGGAGGAGGAAAGGACCAGCTGTCTTCTGGGACACCGAATTCCTTCCTCCCTGGAGCCTGTCGCCAGTCACATGGGCACAGAGAAGGTGCAGCAAGAGGCTTCAAGTCCAGCCCCCCAGCCCGATATAGAGACCAAGAATGTTCTGTGTGTTTTTAGTGGAGGAATAGAAGGGCTTCACATAGTTCCCTAGGAATTTTAATTGTGTGCTTTGAACCTGCCTCCCATTCCTGCCCCTCCGCCCTCAGCCTTCGTGAGGGGACACTTGTCAAAAGCTCCCCGGAACTACAGGAGCAAACAGCCAGGACTTTGTGTGATGGTGACGCACAGACATTTCTGGGCAAGGCCAACAATGTAGCCGCCCCCCTCCCAGAGCCTCGCAGCCTGACACTGGCTGGTGTGTGTGTGTGTGTGTGTGTGTGTGTGTGTGTGTATGGGTGGGGAGCCCCAGTGGGGAGCCACCTGGGGGCCAGTGCCAGCTCAGCCTGTGTCACTGTGGCCGCTCTGTGCCTCAGTTTCCTCTTCTGTAAAATGGAGACAGAAACTGCAGCTACTCTCAAGGATGAGTTGGGTAAAGCACCTGGCATCTCAGGAGCACTCACAAGGTGACCTCCAATTATTATTATTATTGCTATATGTTAGCAGAGAAGGAGAAATGCTCTTCCCCCAGGGCAGCTGCTGGGCGAGTAAGGCTGGGAGGGGACCTCTGTTCCTGTGGGGCTGGCCTTTGCCAGCACCCTTGCCAGACCATCTCCTGGACTCTCGGGCCCCCTCGACATCTCTCTCCTTTATCTGGGAGGCTCTGGTCAGTGATTCAGACCCTGACGTCACACAGCAGGTCTTAAGTCCTGTCTCGGCCATTTATTCTCTGTGTGACTGTGGGCAAGTTTCTTAACCTCCCTGTGCCTCTATTTCCATTTCCATAAAATGGCATGTAAACAGAACCCATGTTCCAGGGCTGAGTGATTACATGAGACAGCACTTTGCAAAACTGTCTGGCACAGAGCAGTACTCAATAAAGGTGAGCTGCCAAAAACACACTACTGAATACCCTCGTGTGTAGGATTATAGGGAACCTCGACAGTCACCTATAAAAGGGTGTTTTGGTAACAACAATGGGAGAGTCTTACTGGGCCCATTTTATGGATGGGAAAACAGAGACAGAAAACAGAACGGTGAAACGGCTCTCCCAAGAGCAGCACAGCCTGTAGAGGGTGGAGTCCACGTTAGAACCCGGATCTAACCTGAAAGCCCGGCTTTTAATCATGACATTATTCCCACTGCTTCTTTTAAATAATGATTAAGAGGGGGGCAGCCCGGGTGGCTCAGCGGTTTAGTGCAGCCTTCAGCCCAGGGTGTGATCCCGGAGACACAGGATCGAGTCCCACGTCAGGCTCCCTGCATGGAGCTGCTTCTCCCTCTGCCTCTCGCTGTGTTTCTCATGAATAAATAAAATCTTTTTAAAAAATAATGATTAAGAGGCCCCCTTCCACCCATGACAGAGAGTCCTGGTCTTCAGGATTTGTTGAGAAAAATCTGGAACAACAGAAGGCCAGTATCAATCTAACAATGTATTGGTTGAACACAGCAGCATCCATCGACATTTAAAATAGTTGATTATGTGCTGTTTGAGATGTATTATGTAGTTTTCTGCCCATGCCTTGATGGTCCTGTGGGCTCAAGGAGCTGCTCCTGGCAATGCTGAGGCCTCCCTTAGGGTCCTGGAGGAGGGCACACTGGGGGCAGAGGGAGGGCGAGCATGGGATCTCCTGTGCTTAGTGAGTGGGACAGGTAGGGTGGCTTAGGGAGCACTGGGTTTTACTAAAACCACAAAGGAAGGGACAGTGAACTACTCAACAGTAGAGAGGGGCCAGTCACTGGTGCATGCAGCATGGATGAATCTCAAAACAATTACACTGAGTGCAAGAAAGAAAGGGGGGGGGGGGAGGTGCACGGTATATGGTTCCATTTGTAAAAAACCCTAGAAATGTCTAGTGATAGAAAGCAAATCAGTAAATCAGCTGGTTGAGGGAGGATGGCCAAGGGGACACACAGGAAACTCGTCAGGGTGATGGGTTCATTTGCTGTCTTGGCTGTAGCTAAGGTTTCTTGGGTGAATACATATGTTAAAACTGATCACATTGGGGTACCTGGGCGGCTCAGGTCATGATCTCAGGGTCCTGGGATTGAGCCCCACTTTGGACTCCACGATCAGCGAGGAGCCCGCTTCTCCCTCTCCCTCTGCCCTACCCCTACTTTCTCTCTTTCTCTCGCTCTCTCTCAAATAAATAATTAAAAATCTTAATCTGAGGCCTCTGGGTGAATTCAGGGGTGAAGAGACAAGGTGTGGGATGGCCAAACTCACCTGGAGAGCGCCCTGGGTTGGAGCAGGACTTGGAGAGGGTGCCCAGGCAGAGCAAAGCTCAGCTTCAGGGAATAGGAATAAAAGAAGGCCCTACAAATTCACTTTTTTCAGGAGATGAGTATACATCGGAGTATACATTTTTAAAAATCTCACTTGACTCCACAGCCAAACACTTGTTTCCCCCACCCCGGGATGTTGACAGGCAATGAGGGGGTTGGGAGTTCCAAGAAGGCAGGACTTGGCCTGGTGTAGTTCCTGCTGGGGCTGCGAGGCCTGGCACAGGTGTTGGCGTGTGTGAGGCGCTCGGGGAATAGTTCACATGAAGGTGTGAATGAATGAACGAACGAACGAACGAACGGAGACAACCTCTTATTGAGGAAGGCAGCCTCCAAGGGCAGCTGGCCCACGCATCCTGACTCACAGCCACCTTCATTCCCAGAGCAGACGGTGTAACTCCTATGGCCTGCAGGGTCCCCTCAGCACAGACAGAGCCAGGGTGACCCCTCAGCTCTCCTAACTGGGCCAAGGAGGAGGACTGAGACCCCACAACAGGGTTTCCCACAACGGTCCTGGGAGTTCTGGAGGGAACAGGAGTCTTGAGCTCCACCTCTAAACAGCTGCGTGACTATAAGCAAATCACCATGCCTCTCTGGATGGGGCTTTCAATTCTCAAAAATAAAGGGTTGAAAGTATCCACTCCCAAAGGCTTCCCTAGCTCTATCCATTCACTCAAGAAACCTCCTGCAATTCTGAAGCATAAAACCGAAAAGGGGGCCTATGGGATCACCTTTGTTAACCAGAAAATGAAAACTCTCCCAGACTTTTGCATTCCTAGAGCATCACTATTGAGCTTTCGCTATCCTTTTCCTGGACTCAGTTTTGTGGAATGATGAAACAGAACTGGGAAAGAGAAGACGTACAATAGCCTTCAAGTTCGTAAGGGTCCTGGCCTCCTGCAGCTCTAGCCCTTATGTCTTAGATCCCATGCTCCTCCAGTGCACCCCTACTGGGAAGTGGACTGCAAGGACGGTCGCTTTGGTGTCTGGTACAACATGGCAGGTAGGAAGCACGGTATCACAGGAAGTCAGCAGGACAGGAGTCCGGCACCTTGGTCCCCATCCCAGATCGGCTTCCTCTGTGGTTAGGTGACGCTGCCTGACATTCCTTGTCTTTCTCTAGTCCCTAAGTGGTCAGCAGGCAAGATACGGGGTGAAGCAGGACTAGTGTGTGGCAATAGGGAGTGGTGGGGACTGTGACTAAATCAACGCCATAAGCTCAGCATATCAGCTACATGGGGAGATGTGGGTGTGGGGTCATCAGATAACCCAATCTTTACCAAAAACCCAAAAGAATACATTGTAACACAGAATTTGTTATTAAAATGTTGGTAATGAATTCAATACATTTTTTGAAGGTTTCCTACAAGTTGAGACAGGTCCGGGCCTGTCAACCTTGCCAGCCCCTACATCTTCAATCTCATCTCCTTTCTTGTGGTTCCTCACCTCATTTCCAAAGTCTGCTGGATGTCTAGCACATGTGTGGTCTTCTGAAAAATGTTAAAATTCTGGGTTAGGCCGGAGGCAGGAGAATGCTAGAAGTGTGAGCACATGCATGCACGCGTGCGTGCATGTGCACGCACACACACAAGCCCTGTTTAGGGAGTGGTGTGTCCCCTGGAGCCAGCTGGGGAGTGTCCCTTCCAAGCAGACTGGGAAAGCAAGTCAACTGGGAGATCCTCCAAGTTATCCCAATTTGTTCTCAGGCCTGGCAGGGAGCCAGCACTTGCCTCTGGGATTTCCTGCCTGGGCTGTCATGGGGAGACACCCTGTAAGGCTGGGTCAGCATGCCAGCTTCTGAGGGCCACTCTGGGATCCCACATTACTGGCCTCTTGGGTTGTAAACAGCACACAAATTGGAAGGCTTACTTACTTTCTCCACATCCAAATGCAACTACCCTCCTCTTTTTCTCCTAAAACTCAGAAACGACCCACCGGTCCAAGATGGATATATATGCGTTTGTATATGCTTGTGTGGCCATTCATCATTCGCTCAATAAAGGATTTATGGGACGCCTACTGTGTGCAGGGACTGAGGGTACAGAAGTGACTAAAATCTCAGGGCATCCCCATTCCCTCCGCATCACCTCCTGCCCCCCACCCCATCACTCTGCCAAAACCACTTCTCACAGCTCATCCAAAGTCTCCTGGGCACCAAAGCCGGTAATCTTTCTTTTGTCCTCACTAAAAAATTTTCTTAACAGTAAGCACACCCAACATCACTCATCACTAGGGACATGCAAATCAAAACCACAGTGAAATACCACCTCCTACCCAGGAGGATGCCTACTATCAAAAAACCAGAAAAGAACAAGTATTAACCAGGATGTGGGGAAATGGGAACCATCACTGGAAATAGCATGGTGGTCCCTCAAAAGATTAAAACTAGAATTACCATATGACCTAGCAATTCCTCTTCTGGGTATATACCCCAAAGAACTGAAAGCAGGGGGGCACCTGGGTGGCTCAGTCGGTTGGATGTCCGACTTCTGATTTCAGCTCAGGTCATGGTCTCGGGGTCCTGGGAATTGAGCCCCATATTGGGCTCCCTGTTCCATTCAGAGTCTGCTTGTCCCTCTCTCTCCCCCTGCTTGCTTTCACTCTCTCTCAAGTACATAAAATCATAACACCACCACCAAAGAATTGAAAGCAGGGCCTCAAAGAGATAGTTGTACTCCCATACTCATTGTGGCATTATCCCAGCAGCTAAAACATGGAAGCAACTGGAGTGGCCATCGACGGATGGGTGCAGAAGCAAAATGTAGTAGATACGTGCAATGGAAGACCGTTCAGCCTTAAAAAGGAAGGAAATTCTGATAGATGCTACAACATGGATGACCTTGAGGACAACTGCTAAGTGAAATAAGCTGTCAAAAAAGACAAGTACCGTGTGATCTCCCATGTATGATATAGTCAGAATCATAGGAACAGAAAGTAGAATGGTGGTGGGTGGGGGCTGGGGGGAATGGCGAGTTAGTGCTTAATGGGTAGAGAGTTTCAGTTTTCTAAGATGGAAAGGGTTAGGGAGACAGATGGTGGTAACGTTTGCACGGCATTACGAGTGTATCCCATACCCCCGAACTGTACATTTAAAAATGGTTGTGATGGTCAATTTTATGTTATGTGGATTTTACCACCAATGAGAGAAATAAAAAAATCTCAGCAATGAGCACACCCAACACCCAAACCTTGGTTTCCTTTAAAAACTATTTTTTTTTTTGAGTATAGTTGATGCATATTACCAGAGCTTGGTTTCTAAATATTATTCTCAAAAAACCCACAAAACCCAAAAAAAACAACTGGGGCACTTGGGTGGCTCAGTCGGTTAAGCATCTGCCTTCGGCTCAGGTCATGATCTCAGGGTCCTGGGATTGAGCCCCACATTGGGTTCCCTGCTGGGCAGGGGAGCCTGCTTCTCCTTCTCCCTCTACTCCCCTCTCCCTGCTTGTGTTCTCTCTCTCTCTCAAGTAAATAAATAAATAAAACAAAACAACTAGAACCAAGAAAGAAACAAACAAACAAAAACCAAACCAGGGCTCCCTGGTTAAACAGGTGATTCTAGGGATGAAGCAGAGGGAAAAAAAAAAAAAAAAATCAAGATGAGCCTGGAGCGTCTTGTAGGGTTGGAAAGCAAAAAAGTACTCAAAACAACAAACGAGTGGGGCGGGGTGGGGGGGTGGGGGGTGTCAGAGGGTCAATGAGAACCAACCTGAGAGAGCTCCCATTGGCCAAAGCCAGAATAATTGGAGTGACACAGTAAATAATAGTAGTATTAGATCATAACCCAAAGCATAGAATAAGCATCCATGAGTGTATGAACACAAATAAATGTTAGAATGAATGAGGGTGAAGGCAGGTACTTGGAGAAGAATTATAAATAAAACAGGTAAATACTCTCCCCCCAAGGTAGGGGGTCTTAGTCCCCCTGCCCTTGAGCATGGGCTGGGCCTAGTGACTTACTTCTAGAGCACGGAAAGGAAAAAGCAATAACATATGGTGGAAGACGCCTGGCGGACACTACCCCTTACCCATCGGTCCTCATCACCAGGGACACCATCCACCACGGGGACGTCACAAACACCCTGATACGAGCGGACGAGAAGGGCATTTCACCTCAGTGGTCTTCCCCCCAAACCCGTAATCCAGGACCAATCATGAGGAGAACCTCAGACAAACCCCAATTCGGTGGGGCACCTGGGTGGCCTGGCGGTTGAGCATCTGCCTTCGGCTCAGGGCATGATCCTGGGGTCTTGGGATCGAGTCCTGCATCGGGCTCCCCACAGGGAGCCTGCTTCTCCCTCTGCCTGTGTCTCCGCCTCTCTCATGAATAAATAAGTAAAACCTTAAAAAAGAAATCAAGGGACACCTGGGTGGCTCAGCGGTTGAGCATCTGCCCTCGGCTCGGGGCATGATCCCATGGTCCCCAGATCGAGTCCCACATCAGGCTCCCTGCATGGAGCCTGCTTCTCCCTCTGCCTATGTCTCTGCCTGCCTCTCTCTCTGTCCCTCATGAATAGATAAATAAAATCTTAAAAAAAAAAAAAAAAAGAAAGAAATCAATTTGGAGATGGTTCGCAAACACCTTCAATTCCCCTACCAACACAAGGACTCTTCAAAACCCTCAAGGTGGGCAGCCTGGGTGGCTCAGTGGCTTAGCGCCGCCTTCAGCCCAGGGTCTGATCCTGGAGACCCGGGATCGAGTCCCACTTCGGGCTCCCTGCATGGAGCCTGCTTCTCCCTCTGCCTGTGTCTCTGCCTCTCTCTGTGTGTCTCTCATGAATAAGTAAATAAAATATTAAAAAAAAAAAACCCTCAAGGTCACAAAAAAACAGAGGCCGCCGGAGAAGCTGTCATAGAGGGAATTAACACCTGAATGCCATGTGCTCCTCTGGGTCGGATCCTTGGACAAAAAGAGGATGAACCACAGACACAAACTCCAGAGCTGGTTAACCCTAAGGCACCGATGTCAAACGCGACCCCAGGACGCCTAAGGAAGACGCCAATGCCAGGGCGAGGGCGAGGCAGGTGACGGGCGCACGGGAACCCCCTGTGTATCCTCCCTGCAACTTTGCTAGAAATCCCGAACGACTGCAAAATAAAGACTATTTATAAAAGCCCTTCCTCCCGATTAATACAGGAACGCATGTTCACCGCAGATAATTCATCACATAAACAAGTAACCGGCGCTTGCTTACCGTCCGCTGTGAACGTGCCAGGGTATTTCAATCCGACCTTTCTTTCCTGTGCGCTCTTGACGCAACCGAGGGTAAGGTAACCTCGCGAATTTTGGCCTCTGGGCTCTCAGCCCTCCGAGCACATTCCCTCGGCATTCAAGCATTGGGCACCGGTCCTGTAGCTCCTCGCTATCCCAGGAATCGCCGTACTTTGCTTAGCTGCTCTCCCTGCTGCTGGACGCGGCGTTCAGAGGTCCTCTTATGATAAATAAACTCTAGTGCGCACAGCTGGGTCTGCACGGGGGCTAGTTTCCTAAAGTGAGTCTTGAGAAAGCATTCCTAAGTGGAAGGATGTGGATACTTTCAAGGCTCTTGACGGGTGTTCCCAACTTGCCTTCCAAAACAGTACTCTTGTGAGTACCTCGGCCAGCGGGATATTTAGGACACCTGCTTCTGCAGGGCTTGCTTTATTCTTCGGAACATCCCCATGCTTGCCTTTCTGGCTGCAATCCCCTGGACGTTGCTCCCCCTGGACTCTACTTACCCCTGGACACATCAGGCTCCCTGCATGGAGCCTGCTTCTCCCTCTGCCTATGTCTCTGCCCTCTCCACAGTGGCCTCTCCGTGGCCCCTGCCCGCACTCCACAGTGGCCCCTGCCCGCACTCCACAGTGCCCCTCTTTCTCTTGCTCGGGAACTCCCTGTGCCAGTCCATCTCTTCCTGAGGCTTCGGGCATCCCCCCAGCCCCCAGGCACGGCCTCGGCTAGCCTCCCTCTGGAGCTCCAACACCACTTGCCTTTCAGAGGCTCTTTATACCAGGACATCCCTCAGGCGGATTCTGACTCCCAGCGCAAAAGGGAAGTTGTGACTTCTCCCTGCCTCTGTCTCCCGCAACCCCTTGCTCCAGGCAGGGCACCTCTATGCCATCTTGACCTCCACTCACTCCCTGTAAGCCACACTCTTAAGGATGGTGGCTTTGGCCCCACAAACGTGCCTCCTGCAGCTGTCTGTCCTTCTGCCTTAAATTCTAATAAATTGCGCCCCACCCCCACCCCCACCCTCAACTTCTCTCTCCTCCTGACTCCTCTGCATGGAGGAATTAATTCTAAAACACCAACCTGGTCATTTCACATCCCCATGTTGAAGACCCCATGGACTCTCTACTGCCTGCCAAGTGCCTCAGATTCATGCATTCAAAGGCCTGAAATAGGATTGAAGCTTATTTGTAGAAAAATTGACTCTGTCCTCTTTCAAGCAAGCTTACCTCAAGGACCGTCTTCTGTGCTAGACACTGGACAGTACGGAGGCTTTAATACTTTTTTTAGACTTGCTGATATCCCTTGAGAACAAAGGAGAGAAGCTTTCAGCCAACATCACCTTGGACAGACAATACTTCCTAGCCAGACATCGTTAGTAATATGCTTTGTGCAACCCTGGGCACAGGTTCCTGTCTGCAGTCCCGCTACAGATTTGCCTTTAAAATAGATCTAAGTTGGGGCACCTGTGTGGCTCAGTGGTTGAGCATCTGCATTTGGCTCAGGGCATGATTCCAGGGTCCTGGGATTGAGTCCTGCATTGGGCTCTCCGTAGGGAGCCCGCTTCTCCCACTGCCTGTGTCTCTGCCTCCCTTTCTCTTTGTGCCCCTCATGAATAAATAAATAACATAATTTAAAAAATAGATCTAAGTTTTTTTTTAAAGATTTTTATTTATTTATTCATGAGAGTCACAGAGAGAGAGAGAGAGAGACAGAGACACAGAGAGAGACGCAGAGACACAGGCAGAGGGAGAAGCAGACCCCTCATAGGGAGCCCGATGCGGGACTCGATTCCAGGATCCCAGGATCATGCCCCAGTCTGAAGGCAGGTGCCAAACTGCTGAGCCACCCAGGGATCCCAGATCTAAGTTGTTTTTGTTTTAAAGTGCAAAAATCTAGAAGATGGAGTAAATAACAGTAAAGGTGGTGCTGGATCACAGCAGGCCAGGTGGAGGTGTTACAATTCCTCCCAGGATGGTCCCTGGGCTCTCAGCAGCACCTGGGAGCTTGTCAGAACTTAAGAACCCCAGGCTCGGCCTCAGACCCCATGACTCAGAATCTGTGTTTGAACGAGGTCTGCAGGTGATCTGCGCATGCACGTTAAACTCTGGGAAGCACTGATGTGTATGATGAAGTCTTGGAAACACTGACCTCAGGACAAAAAGCTCACCCTCCTCTGTCTCCACCTCCTTGCCGTTCAAGACTCAGATCCAAGAGGACTTTTTGTCCTTTTGTTTGATTGAGGTGACTTTCACGTAACACAAAATTCACCCCTTAAAGTGAGTGATTCTATGGCATTCAGCACATCTGCGATGTGTCTCCACTTGTGTCTAATCCCCAAGTTTTGTTTTTTGTTTTTTCATTCATTTATAGACGCTTGGGTTTTCACTGTTTAGCTATTGTGTGTAGCGCTGCTATGAATGTCCGTGTACCAGTGTCTTTTTGAGTATCTGTTTTCAGTGCTCCTGGTTATATACCTAGGAGTACAACTGCTGGGTAGTGGTGCAGTTCTACATTTAATGTTTTCAGGCAAAAAAAAAAATGTTTTCAGGCAATGTCACATCAAAATAGAGATTTTCCTTGACCCTCAGAACTAATTTTGTCTCCTTTGCCTCCTAAGCAATTTCAAAAACACCCCACATTGAGGTGCCTGGGTGGCTCAGTCGGTTAAGAGTCTGCCTTTGGCTCGGGTCATGATCCCAGGGTTCTGGGACTGAGCCCCCCATTGGGCTCCCTGCACAGTGGGGAGCCTGCTTCTCCCTCTCCCTCTGCCCTTCCCCATCATTTGTACTCTCTGTGCTCTTCTCTCAAAATAAATTAAAAAACAAAACAAAACAAAAACCACCCCACATAGCAAAGCTGGGATTCAAACCCAGGACTTCTGGCTATGAATCCTAGCTTTTTCTGCCCCCCACAGCAGGCAGTTGCCTCTGCCTGGGACTGACTTCATTTTATAGATGAGGGTGCTCATCAGGTTGGGAACCCGTGCAAAGCCACACAGCTCCTAGGTGACACCTGGGCTCTGGACTCTCAGCTCCAGCGTCTAATCTATGGATCCTGTGGTCTGTACTATGCTCCTAAATGGACAAACAGGTTTCAAAAAAAAAAATGCCCCCTTCCATTCCTGCGGATGCTAAGAACCTCGCGATGCTCCATCCCCCATGAAGTTGGTCTCCTCCCAGGATCTGCCATGAGGCTAGTTCTGCAGCAAGGAATGAGCTCCAGGATCTTTGGTTTGGGCATGTTTATTTGGCTCTTAATATATATATTTATATAATTTGGGGTTTTTTTTCCATGATAGGAGGAGAGGGAGAAAAATGACACTTTATTTTGTTTTTCTGCCTTTTCCATTTCTATGCTGCACAGGGATCGGGTGCAGAGCAGGATGCTGGGGCGGGGCCAGGCCGGCAGTGGCTCAGGTGTAGCCCACCAGGCGCGGCGTGCAGGGGAAGGTCTTGCGCATGCTCATGCACTTCTCTTTGTCGATGCAGAGGGTGTTGGCTTTGATGGCCAGCTCGTGCTCCAGCCGGCACTTGGTCATTACCAGCAGCTGCAGCGTGTCCTGCGTCTCCCGCAGTCTCAGCCTGAGGGTCTGTAAGGTGTCATCAATGGTGAACACCTCATTCACAAGCCTGGGGCAGGAGCAGAAGAGAAGGCACAGTTTACCGAGCTGCTCAGCACAGATGTGCCTGCTAGGTGCCAGGAACTGTGCCCAGCACCAGAGGCAGCTGTGAGCAAGATGGACGAGGGAAGACAGAGGTACAGCAGGGAGATGGGGGAGCCGCTGAGGGGTGTGAGCACAAAGGGAGAAACAGGCTGTTTAGGGCAACAATCTGGCAGCTCCTCAGTACGTTAAATGTAGACTTAGCCACATGACCCAGCAATTCCGCTCCTGGGTATATACCCCCAAGAACTGCTAACAGACACTCAAACAAATACTTGTACAAATCCTGGTGCAGCACTAATCACAAGAGTTAAAAGGTGAAAATAATCCCTACATCCTTCAACCAGATGAATGGATAAACAATGGGTGGTCTATCCATACGATGGGATATCGTTCAGCCATAATAAAAACAAATAAAGCACAGCCACCCGCAACAGTATGATGACCCTTGAAGACTCGTGCCGAGTGAAAAGAAACCAGTCACAAAAGGTTATATATTGTACAATCTACATGAAATGCCAAAATAGGTAAATCCATAGAGACAGGAAAGTGAGTGGTTGGCAGGGGCTGGGGGGAGGTGGCTCTGGGGTTTCCTTTTGGGTGGAATAAATGAAGATGTTCTGGAGCTAGATGGTAGGGGTGGCTGCACACCACTGTGAATGTACGAAATATCACTAATACTAAATTTTATGTTGTATGTATTTTGTTCCATTAAAAAAAAGCAACTCTGATAACTTGGTCCCCCTTTCTGGCTGAGGCACGTGTGTTGGCTGCTCATAGGTCCACAATTCTCCAGAGAAGCTGACGGCTCACCAACATAGGGGGACAGGAGGCCATCCCTTGCCTCAAGGTGGGAACAGACAGCTCCATGGTGCAAGCATGCTCCAGTCTCTCCAGTGGGATCGGACTGAATCTGAGCTTCCCTGTCCTACCTCTTCACCCACCTTCTCCTTAAGGAAACTCCCAAAGGCACCAGGAAAGGCCCCCCTGGAGAGGGAACTTTTGATGTGAGAATAAAAGATGAGAACCAGCTGGCTGCGTGAAGCCCAGGAGGGGAGAGTATGCTATAGCTGTGCCATGGGACAGGACTCTACAATGTTGGAAACGTTCTATACCTGCACTGCCCATTCTGCATACCACTGGCCACACAGGGCGCGTAAGCACCTGTGATGCAGAGAGATCACGGAGGAACTTATTTTTAATGGTATTTAATTTTTAATCATTGAAATGTAAGTGGGAGAGCCATACACAGCTGGAAGCTGGCTACCCAAGTGGACAGACAGCATAGTTCTAGAGAAAAGGATAGATGCCAAATCCAAAGCTGGGAGGCCTGGATTTTGTTCTCAGTGCAAGGAGAAGCCACTGGGGGCTTAATGGGGTGGGGTGACTCACATTTTGGACAAGTCTCCAGGCTGCTGTGTAAAGATGAGATTGGAAGGGGACTAGAGCACAGGCAGGAGAGGGGTTAGGAGGTTATCACAATATCCAGATCGAGTGAATTGAACAGTGACCCCCAAAGATGTGTCCAAGTCCAAACTGGCAGGGCCTGTGAATGTGATGTTATTTGGAAATAGGGTCTTCATAGGCGTATTTAAGTGAAGGATCTCGGGATGAGATCGTCCTGTATTTAGGATGGGCCCTAACTCCAATGACTGGGCTCCTTATAACAGGAAGGAGGGGGAGATATGAGACATGGAGGGACACATGGGAAGAAGGCTGCAGAGACCAAGTGGTGAGGCCACTCCACGCCAAGGGCGCCAAGCATGGCTGGCAACACCAGAAGCCAGGAGGAGGCACGGTGCAGCCTCTCCTCAGGACCTCGGCAGGAACCAGCCCTGCCAACACCCGGATTTCAGACAGTTGGCCTCCCAAAGTGTGAGGGAATCAAGGAATGTTGTTCAAGCCACTTGGTCTCTGCTGACTTGTTACAGCAGCCTTAGGGAATGAATGATATGCCACATGAGCTGTGATGGCAGCTTGGTGGCAGGGCTGTGCTCAGGCCTAGGGACACGCTACTGGAAGGGCTTGAGTTGGCTATCAGGGTGGGCTTCCTGGAAGGAAGCCTGGGCTAGAGAGAGGTCACAGAGCAGCCTGGAACCCCTCTGCTCCTTGGGGCTCTAGCCCAGCACTGTCCACCAGAACATTCCGAAGCCTCAGGAACATTCTGTGCTGTCCAACATGGCAGCCTCTCGCCACCCACGTGAGATGTGGTTTGTGGATATAAGGAGCTGAGTTTTAACATTTATTTCTGTTAATTAATTTAAATGTAAATTTAAATGGGTGTTCATTTTCGGGAATGGGCATGGATAGGACCTGACCCATGAGGGAGGGTCAGAGGGGGAGGGGTTACCTGTAGAAGAAACAGGAAAGAAGGCCCAGAGGTGGGAAAGGAGGGATTGGGAGGTGAGGGAGGTAATGCAAAGCCAGGGCAGTTCAGCTGCTGGAGAAGGCAGACGGCTTGAGTCCAGTTCTCTGCTCAGTTCCCAATACACTCGTGCATACACACAGACACGCACAGACACACGTGTGCGTGCACCCACACTGCCTGGGGCTCCTTAGGCAAACATGGCCCATCCATGCTCCTCGTCTACCCCTTTCAGAGGCACAGCTGGTGGACGAGGAGGTGGGGAGCTTGTTCTAGAGTAGGAGGTCCTCAAGGACAAATCTAGTCCCCAAAAGCCCTGTTCTGTGTAAGTGATGATCACACCTCGGGTGGGTCATCAGAGAGCCCTCGGCCCCACAGGGTGCTGGAACCCAACCTAAGCATCTAAAAAGTGGGGGCAGTGCAGGAGGGATGGGGAGAGCTTCCCCCAAGTCCTCAACAGGGACCTAGACCCCCTTCCAGCCCAGCTGGGGTGGTACCCTGGACCCTGCACCCACTTCCAGGGGCGAAGAGCTTCCGGGCAGCAGCAGGCTGCGGAGTAGGTAGCCAGGCCTTCCAGTTCAAAGCCTGGGGTCACATTCCCTGCCCACTCCTTGCCCACACACACACCCAGCTTTTCCGTTTCCTGAGTGATTATCTGGCAGCAACGAGGCTGTGCAAACATCAAACGCCATCACCTGGAGCCATCCAGCATTTTCTCTTACAATATTCTTCCTCTCTTTACTCCGGTTCTCTTCCCATCTGCACACATCTAGCTTAGGATGAGGACAAGCCCCTGAGTCGTGGGGCATTTGTTATGCAGCAACAGGTGGCTGATACAGTGCCCCTAACGTGGAGGGCACACAAATTCCCACATCTGATGGCCTGTTCCTGCTTTGCCTGGCCCTCATCCCATTCCAGACCCCTACTCCAGGCTCACAAAGCCCTGCTCTGGGCCTGCAATGAGCTTCCCCCGCCTCTGATGAGGAGACCCTTGGCTAATAGACGCAGCCCCTCCTTCACAAATTGGGATGGGCGGGATTAAGCTTTTCCAGGGTACTCGGAGAACTTTACAAGAGAGAGTGCTGGAGACCAAGGGGGTCCCGGAGCACAAGGTAGGGGAGGCCATGGAGGGGACCCCAGAACCCCAGAACCCTGCCCAGTGTCCTGCTGAGCTGTGGGGCCACTTGTCCTGATTGGGGAGAGGGGAGAGGCCCAGTTTTCAGGTTTCCCGGGAGCTCTGGAGACCCACGCCGCCCCGTCCTGAGCTCCCCCACTCACTTGAATTGTGGGATGTCCTTGCACAGCTCCACATTGGGACGCCGGGTCCGGCACTCCAGCCTCGTCTGCGCCACCTTCAGCGGGCACTCCTTGGCCATGATGGACCTTTCCAGAAGCATGATGGTATTCTCCGCCTGGAAGATCTCCTGCAGCGTCTGTGGGGAACATGCGGGGTGTGTCACAGAAGGGGCAGGCTCCGGGTTGGGTGCGTCAGTGAGGACTTCCCCAACCTTGACCTGGTCGGTGGCGGGGGGCATGGGGTGTTGCACTCTTCCTAAAGCAACCTCAGGAAAGCAGCTGGAGCCCCTCTGGTCAGCCAGGACGCTGTGAACACCGGAGAGGGGCAGGTACCAAGGCTGGTTGTGTTTCCAATCTCCAACATCCACTGGAGTCAGCCAGTTAGTATTCAGAGGGAGGGACAGGAGGAGGAGGAGAAAGGCCTGTAAGAGTAACACGATAATCCAAAGTGACAGCTCATCTCTGAATCCACTTCAATCTGACTTAATCTAGATTGTTCTAGATGTTTTTATAATCCAAAATTTACCTTTATAGTAACTAGGTCAGCAAATAAACTGGGAAAGAAGAAAGGAAGGAAGGAAGGAGGAAGAGGAGAAAGAGACTCAAAATTTTCTATTTCCATGTAGTATTTCCCCCAATATAATGCCATACAATTGATGGAAGTACCGATCCCAGGAAGGGACAGGAGAGAGCCTGCTGGGGACCGGGAACATTCTATATCTTAATCTGGGTGGAGGCTTCCTAGGTGTAAACATGGGTGGACAATCTTTATCAGAACTCATCAGGCTGTACACTTTCGAGAGCAAATAAAGCTAAAGCCAGAAAAAGGTCAATCATGAGAAAAGATTGGCAAAATGGTGATGTTCATGTTGGGTGCCTGGGGGTCTTTTACACAAGGATGCTCTTTACTTCTGTATGTTTGAAATCTCCCACAATAAAAAACAAAAGCACGAGAGGACTAATGAAGAACCGGCGCCCTGGCGCAGTCCGTGACCCGAGGGACCCCGATCCCGCACCCGGCTGACCACAAGCGCACCAGAATTGAGAGTACCCCACACACGTCACCCCACTGTGGCTGACGTCCACTCCCCTCCCTACCACCATGTGACCGGGTCTAGTTCTCATGGTGCCCCTCGCCTTCCAGAAGACTCCTTGTGCGTGGGCTGTGCCAACCCCCCTTCCAGTGGCGAGGTTCCATGTTCTCCCTTCCTGACCAGCCCCCAGGTGGCACCCTGCCCCGGGACCTCCCACATCCCTCCTTCTGCTAGCTGTCTGTCCATCTCCCTCACTAGTATGTGCCCTCCAAGAAGTCGGGGGCTCTGTTTTGTCCCTGTGGCATCCCCGTCGCCAGGAACGGTGCTCAGTGCAGATTGAGGGCTGCCAGATAAAACACAGCACACCCAGTTTAGTGTGAATTTTGGATCGACAACAAAGCGCCTTTTAAGTGTACATGTCAGCTACTGCACGAGACATACCTAAAAAAAAAAAAAATTTGTCGTTGCTCTGAAATTCAAGCTTAACTGGGCATCTTGCATTTTTCTTCTTCTTTTTTTTTTTTGCATTTTTCTTCTTTTTTTGCATTTTTTTCTTCTAAATCTATCAACTCTATTCATGGTAGGAATTCAATAAAGTCATAGAATGGGTGAATAAATGAATGAATGGATCACAGTGGGATCTGGGAGTCTGGATGTTTAGCTAGCTCCTCCATGGTCCTTATCCACAAATGAGGTTTGGGAATAGTGTGGCCCTGGACTTTATATGGTCAGGTTCATCCCTGATTTCGATTATCAGGGAAAATTGCTCACACACAAAAATGCCAGGGCTCCTGAATGGGGTGGGATTGCGAGTATGAGACCTAGTCCCTGCCTTCTGGGACATTACATTCACATTGTTTTTCGTCTATTTGTGAGCTAGGAAACATTCACAAATCCTAACAGTACTGGGATGACTATTTTAGCTGGGTGGAGCCCATATTCTATGGGCACCAAGACATTGCTTTAAAAAAAAAAATTATTTTCCCCAAAAGATTTAAAGTCCTGGCTTCCCTATTAGCTTAGGGAGGGGAAAAAGTCTAGAAAGAGAGCATTTTGCTATTTCAAGGTAACAGCAGGATGCCCTCTCCCTATAGGGCTATGGGAAGGGGTGGGGGGCTACTGGGCCTCCTTCAAACCCCGGGAGGAGGAAGGCTCCTCACCTGGTCCTCAGTGAGCCACCCAGAACCAGAGTGGCGCCGAACACATGTTGGTTAAACATTATCCTATGAGAATGTTCTGCGCTCAGCACGTGAGCTGCCATGTAAACACTCCAGTGGGGGAGGGAGGGCTGGATATCTCTCTTAGGAGCTGTAGGGATTTTTCCTTAGAAATACATGCCCTTTTGTGTGTGGAGGGGTGGGGAGGAGCTGCCACAGATGCAGATCTCAGGAAGCACAACCCCAACCTGATACAGAAGAAAACCAAGACTTCTAGAGATGAAAAAAGCTTCTTAGCATCACACTGCCCCGTGCAGAAAACAGCCCCTCCATCTCCCATCTACACGTCTGTGGCCTGTTGGCGGCGTGGGGTTAAGGAGGACATCACAGAGGGTCTGGCGGCTGGTGGGACCTGCCAGGCCTGCCTCAGCCTCAGCCTGTGAAGGCAGCTCCCAGCACACTCATCTGCTGCTAAGGAAACCTTGAGGGTTGAGATGCTCCGGGCCAGTGTGCCAAGGCTGTGCTTGTCTTGCTCTTTCCTATTTGCTCCCTCCATCCCCTGGTCCCCAGCTCAGAGCTTGGCCAGCCTCCCTAGTGGCCTGAAACTTGACATAAGGCCTGTCCCTCGGGTCTAGGGATGGTGTTGACACTCATTCACAGGCTCAATCGCCTCTTCAATTCACTCTATTTAGGGTTTCATTCATTCACACGTTGCCTTCTCAAACGTTCACCGAGGACACATTGGGTGCAGAGCACTTCTAGGAAGGGGACGCCACAATGAACACAAAAGATGGAAAAAACCCTGTCCCGGGGGAGCTCACATTCTAGTGGCGACTTCACTCATTCATCCGCTCCTTTGTGCAACAAACATTTTTTGTACCCAACACGTGTTTCTTAGCACTGACAAGTGCTTCCTACAGCTGCAAGCGCTTTCTTCAACATCACAGAAATTCAAGTTCCTGCTGCCACCCTCTCTCGGTTTAAAAAAAAAAGACGGAACACCTGGGTGGCTTAGTGATTGAGCGTCTACCTTCCGCTCAGGGCGTGATCCCAGGGTCCTGGGATCAAGTCCTGCATCGGGCTCCCTGCAGGGAGCCTGCTTCTCCCTCTGCCTGTGTCTCTGCCTCTCTCTGTGTGTGTCTCATGAATAAATAAATAAAATTAAAAAAAAAAGACTTAGGGGGTGTGTTTAGTGTACAGGACGCTGGCAGGGGACGGGGCCACAGGAGGGGCATCTGATACGAGTTCATCTCAGTTCTTGGGGAAGTCCCTCGTGAGCACAGTGGAGGGACAGGGACACAGCCACAAGCCCGGTGGGTGGAACCCAGAGGTTTCTGCCGGCAACAGGCTGTAGCTACCTTTTAACAGCTTTGCTCTGCTTTCCTTCTCTATATCCTTCTCTGTATCCCTCCAGTGAAGGCAAGTGCTATTGGGTCTCCAATTAAACAAGGGATAGAAATACAGTTTGAAGGATCGTGGTTTTAAGCATTTGTCAGGGACTGGAGTTACAGAGAAATACAAATACTAGCCCCGGGGGCTCGTGGATATGGTAATATTGGGAGGGTGGCCCAGGAGCGAGTAGAGTTGGGAAACCCCACATCACACTGTCCCCCAGGTACACAGATCCAGCAGGTGAGAGAGTGGAGGGGGGCTGGGGAGCGGGGGCGGGCAGTTACAGCCCAAATGAGGATGTGAAGGGGTGGAGTCCCCTGTGAAGTCGTCCACCTCCCATCTTCCGGAGGCTGGCATCTGGTGGTGTTGAGGGGGTGGGGGCAGTGCTGGGGCTGATTGGTGGTTGTTTCTCCAAGTCACCACCTCCTGTCTCCTATGGGCGTTTCTTGAGCAGGCCTGCCTGTGGATGTTCCAGAACAGTAGGGGTTTTCCAGAATTGGCCACTCTAGAACCGGCCGATGACTCATACCCAAAGCAAATATGCCCAGGTGAATGTACTCTGCTGAGACTGTTCCCCACAACCTCGTGTCCAGGCTCTGTCACTCACGCCAGGGTCCTTTTCGTTGGAAGGGAGAAAAAAGCCACACACACTCACACATGTACACACACACACCCATTCATTCTGTCTTGGGGGCAGCTCCTGCCCAGCCACCCCCACCCCCACCCCGGTCCTACCAGCCTCTAAAGCTTCAGGAGCCCCATGTGCAATGACACAGCCTCCAGAAGTTTGAGGAACGACACCTGCAAAGGCTGAGAGGCAGAGACCAAGTGGCCTGCACACACAGTAACCTTGACTTCATGCCCACAAGGAAGCTAAGGACCTGCTTGGTGCCAACAGAGGCTCCAAGTGCCAGCCTGGCCCACCAAGCTCCAGGTCAGCCTGGTTCCGGGACCCCAGATTCCATAATGTGCCCTGAGAGAAGAGCCCCAAGTCTACGAGGGCGATGCACATACCCGAGTACATCCACTCCTGGGTATACACTGTCGTATCGCAAGACCACTAGGAACATCCATGTCGAGGATGTTGAGTGCAGTATCACTTGGAGTGGGCAGTGAGCTGGCAGTGGGTGCCCTTGGCCACAGAGAAGGACGAGAAGAAGACAGCAAGTGGGCCCTGCAGAGGATTTTGGTGGCTGTCAGGTGCCAAGGGTTAGGGGTGGATGGAACCAAGGCCGGATCTTTAAAACCATGCAGGATGAGCAAAGAAGGAAACAGAATGAGCTATATTACAGGATCCCTTTTGAGAAAATTAAAATCCCTGCACCTACAACAGCCTTATACATTTTGAAAGAATACATCTCAACTAAGGGATCCATGTCCAACAATTAAAACAGTCGTCTATGGGAAAGTCGTCCAGGGGAGAAAGGGAGTGAGCGTAAAGTAGGGGGATAAAAGGAAGGAAACGAAAAATAAGCAAAGGGCTTTTTACAAACAGGATGTGCCAAGAAGTGAGGAGTATGATAAATTCCTCTCTCTTCACTGGGGTCAGAAAGGAAAATATTCCCATAACCCTACCAAATTTAAGCTTCCTTTTAAAATAACTTTAGTTTTTGCTTTTTTTTTTTTTTTAAATGGGAGAAAGCCAATTAAAGAAAAAAATACCATCTGACAGTAAAGGGTATTGTTTCTTGAATTTGGCTGCATGTTAATTTTTATTTTTTTTTTTTGAGTAGGCTCCACACCCAGCATGGAGCCCGACTTGGGGCTTGAACTCATAACCCGGAGATCAAGGCCTGAGTTGAGATCAAAGGTTGGATGCTCAACTCACTGAGCCACCTGGGCACACCGGATTTGGCTGCATGTTAGGATCACCAAGAGGGTTTTTAAAAAGATAGATGCCTGGGCCCCTTTCCCGAGAGGTTCTGATTTCATCGGTCTGTGTATCAGGTCAGCAGAGCTCCCTGAGCATTTCAAAGTGCAGTCATGGTCAGGAACCACTGGTGCGAGGGATGCAGAGACAGGCAAACATTGAAAGTCTCCAAGGGAAGGAAATGGGTTAAGGACCACAGCCAGGGACTTGGTGCTGTAAGTCAGGGTGGCTGTCTCGGCAGGAAGCCCCAGGGAGGGTAAAGGGATTAAGTTCATCCCCAACACCTACCAGAAGGTAAAAAGGTAAAAGACTTTTTTTTTTTTTTTTTTGAGACGTGCTTTGGGTTTCCCGAAAGGAGCCTGGGGAAGGAGCAACTGGCTCATCACAGGGTTGAAAACCTGGTATTCTGATGGCACAGCCCAGAGCTGTGCCCTCCTCCCACCATGCCCCGGGGAATCCAGACCCCAGGGAGGAAGGAAGGCAGGGAGGAAGGTCTGAGCACACGCAGCCTTCCAAGGTGGGAAGGTCCGGGCAAGCTGAACACGGTCCCAAGCTCAGGATCCCTCAGACTCAAGGCACCTGTTATATGCAAATGTACATGCACGCACCTGCTCCGGTGCACGCGCACACCCCACACACACACACAGAATGAGTGTCCCAAACAGCTCCATCTCCCTTTGCAGTCACCCACCCACTTACTGCCAGAGATGGTGTATCCCACGCACCCACATCAAACCCACACACTCCCACCACAGGGCCTTTGTACCGTCCCCTCTGCCTGGATGCTCCTTCCCCAGATGTCCACATGGCTCATTCTCTCACCTCCTTCGGGGTGCGGCTAGAATGCCCAGAAGGGCCTTCTCTGACCATTTCCTTTCAAGCAGCCACCCCCAAACTGGCCAGCACTCCCAACTGCCCAAACCACTGCTTTATTTTCTCTATAGCCCTTACACCAGGTGACACACTATGTGTTTTATTCATTTATGTTATTCATCTCCCCAACCAGAAAGTTAGCTCAAAGTGAGGAAGGACTTTTATTTTGCTCACTGCTGAATCCCCAGTGTCTATACCAATCGGTGCTTGGCACATAGTAATAATAATAAGAAGAATAATAAGAATAATAAGAATAATAAGAATAATACTGAACAGCCAACACTTGAAATAGTGCTCACTGTGCACCAGGCACTTTGCAGAGGGCTTTGCATATATGGACCAATTGGTTGGTGCTCAATGACACTTGCCCCCAGGACGGATTAATACACGCCACGGGGTGTTTGGTTAAAAAGAGGACGGTCGTTGGCACCAGCCTGCCTGAGTCTGTTTAAATCCTGGCCCAAGCTGGTTGACCTTAGCAAGTGTCCTAGGGTCTCTGAGCCTTTCTAGTAAAAAGGGGATGCTAGTTACTCCCACCAAATGCAGAGCAGAGGTGAGGTGACTGGGGGCAGGCCCGGGAGGAGCCCCTCCACTGCCCGGCACACAGACACACACACACACACAGACACACACACACACACACACACACACACACACACATCCTTAGAGCCACACGATGAGCACCGGTGCAGCATCCTGCTTCCCAAAGCAAGTATGTGCACGCGTGTGTGCGCGCATTTCTCCTACAAACACACCCTGGAAAGAGCCACAGGAAAGTCATCATCCCCCTTTCCCATCTTTCCTAGACCGGGGTGAGTGATGTCTGTCTGTCTATCTCTCTCTTTCCTCCTCTCTCTCCCAGCCCCTGAGCTGTGAGGGGCACCTTGAGCCCTAGAAGCATCCCCTCTCCCGTAGGCCCCAGGGGTATTAACCGTTCTGCTCCCACAAAGCCCAAGAAGCAGGGGGAAAGAGGCTCCTGAGGCAGGGTGCAGCCTGGCTCACCCAGGCTGGGCGGGTCGCTGCGGGATTGGCCCAGGGGGTCACCCCATGGGAGGAGCCTCAGCAGCCTCACTCAGAAGCTGGAACTCAGTTGGGAAGGAGGTGGAGGCAGTGGAGGGCTCAGCTCACCCACCGGGCTCCCCTAGTCCAGGGCTCTGTGCTCTGTGCTGCAGCCGCAGGGTTGAGACAGGAGGTCTGGGGGAGTCCTGAGCCTCTCATCTGCAGTGCATGGTTTGGGGGAGCAGTAGGTCACTCTGGGCCACTAAGCCCCTCTGCAGTCACACAGATCTAGGTTCAAATGCCAGCTCCGGCTCTTCCCCACTGTGTGACCTTGAACAGGCCACTCCACGTCTCTGTGCCTCATGCAATCAAGCTCTTAACATCTACCGAGCCCCTTCACCGAGGAGCCCCTTTCACAGAGCCAGACACTGGGTGGGGGCACTGGTTCTCCTGTGCAAAACCAGCATAACAATAACTCACCTGCATTACATGAGATAGTGTGTGCAAACTGCTTAGTCCAGTGCCTGGCACATACCATGGGACTGTCCTGCACCCCCACTCTATCCCTGACCCCCATCCTGCAATGTTCAGTCTATTAGATTTTTTTCCTTTGGGATCATTGGTCTTTTTCCTTTTCTTTCTTTCTTTTTTTTTTTTTTTTTTTACTGTACGAAAGTAGGAAACTTAGATTCATTTGACAGAATTTGTTTTCTCAGGCAACCCATAAACTCCCTCAGACCTCCAGTCCAGGGCTCAGGCTTAGCTTCCATTAACCCACTTATTTGGATGTAAGGGGTCAAGGCAGCCTGTGCAAGGGAGGAGGAATGTCCTCTTTCCCAGCCTCTGGAATGTGGCTCGGAGAGGCGGCCAGCCCAGGGCAGATGGCGGCCCACATCCTCCCAACCAAACTTCTTTTTGTTAACCAACCCCCCTCCAGGCAGATACCCAGCCACAGGAGCCTCCGTGCAGGGTGTCTCGGAGGTAGGAGCCTTGGGCAGAAAAGTCAGGAGACCCAGGTTCCCATCCAAACCCTAACACAAACCAGCTGTGGAGCCCACGCCCCCACTCAGAGCCCTGGGCCACAGGGGTGATTTCCTTACCGGGCACATGGGGATCAAGGCCTGTGCTCCCTCGCTGGCTAGGGTGCTGCAAGGTCTCCCGGACCAGGCGATGTGCTCTGTACCCTAAACCATGGCCAGTCTTCCCCGCGTGCCTGGAGCCACTTCCCTGGAACCCAGCCTGAGACCTGTCAGCTGCAGGGATGGCTCTGGTGTGTGTGTTTTTAAGCCTTCATTCAACCCTGTCCAGATGTCCAGGAGTCCGAGTACACAGCCTTCCGGAGCATCTGGAAGATGCTCTAACAGCGGACAGCTTTTTCTGTAAAGGTCAGTGTGGTAGATATTTCAGGCTTTATGTGGTCTCTGTCACGGCCACTTGGGCACTGTGGTGCCAAGGGAGCCCCAGATAATATGTAAATGTACAGAGATGGGGGGAGATCCTGTGTTTCAATAAAACTTTATGTACAAAAATAGGCTGAGAGGGGGAAGAGTGGGCCTTGGGGCCAGAATTTTGAGACACCCTGCTGTAGCCCATCACAGACAAATCCTGATTACCCTAAGCAGCCCATGTCGTGCAAGGCTGCTGCTCCTCTGGGGTTTCCTACATTTAGAAAATCATTTTTCTACTGCCTTGTCACTCCAAGTGCAGTCTGTAGACTGGCATCGCTGTGGACTCAGAGCGCTTTTTAGAAACGCAGGGTCTCAGGCCCTGCCCCAGACCTACCAAGGGAATCTGTGTTTCAGCAAAACCCTCAGGATGATCCCATGCACCATAAAGTTATAAAGTGGGAGGATGGGCTCGAATTTGTAGTTTGGCGGGGAGCTCTCTGGCTGCTGCCACGTGGAGGGTGGAAGCAGGAGGGCAGTGGGCACTGGAGAAGCAAGAGGACCCACACCGAGGTGGGATGGAGAGACATGGAAGGAGAAAGGTCACAGGGGTATTCAAAAGGTAAAACAAGGAGCACTGGTAGCAGATGGGAGGGGGCCAAGTGAGGTGAGGCCAGGTTTCACAGATCTCAGCCT
Source organism: Canis lupus dingo (assembly GCF_003254725.2). NCBI lineage: Eukaryota > Metazoa > Chordata > Mammalia > Carnivora > Canidae > Canis > Canis lupus. The sequence goes on along the minus strand of NC_064248.1, from coordinate 31,863,992 downwards.
GCCCAGCCCTAAAATTAGGAGGAACCTCCTAGAAGAGAGGCGTGGGAGCTGCCAGCCTGCACATGAATGCCAACACCTAAGTCCTGAGCATGCGGCCTGAGCAAATCACCACACCTCTCTGAGCCTCAATACCCCCATCCATATAACGGAGATGACAGTAGTATCCACCTCAGGGGGTGACTGAGACGACTGATGTAGGCACCCCACGTTTAGCACTGTGGCTGGCACACAGCCAGCACGCTCTAGATCTGGGTTTCTCAACCGGAGCACTTTCCACCTGTTCATCTGTCCATCCATGTATCCATCCGTCTGCCTATTTGCTATCTTTTTTCTTTCGTCTTCATTTTTAAAAAAATTATTTGTGAGAAAGTGGGCAAGCATGAGTGGAGGGAAAAGGGGGAAAAAGGAGAATCAGATGCCCCACTGAGCAGGGAGCCTGATGCGGGGCTCGATCCCAGGACCCTGAGATCATGCCCTGAGCTGAAGGCAGATGCTTAACCAACTGAGCCACCCAGCTGCACCTTCGCACCTTTCTTTCTTTCTTTTTCTTTCTTTCTTTCTTCTTTCTTTCTTTCTTTCTTTCTTCTTTCTTTCTTTCTTTCTTTCTTCTTCTTCTTCTTCTTCTTCTTCTTCTTCTTCTTCTTCTTCTTCTCCTCCTCCTCCTCCTCCTCCTCCTCCTCCTCCTCCTCCTCCTCCTCCTTCTTCTTCTCCTTAATACCAGGAGCCCAGGGCTTCTCAGCCTCAGCACTACTAACATCAGGGGCCGGGTGATAGTCTGTGGTGGGGGCCATCCTGTGCACTGTGGGATGCTAGCAGCATCCCTGGTGTCACCTGCTAGATGCTAGCAGCACCACCTCCCCTGCCAAGTCATAGCAACCAAAATGTCCCCATCGTCAGATGCCCCCCTGGGGTGCAACACTGTCCCGTCGGAGGGTCACCAATCTAACCATTACCTGTTATTTTTTTACGAGATTTATTTGTTTGAGAGAGAGAAAGTGCAAGTGCGAGCAGGGGAAGAGGCAGAGGGAGAGAGAGAATCCCAAACGGACTCTGTGCTGAGTGAGGAGCTTGCCGTGGGCTCGATCCCAAAACCCCGAGACCATGACCTGAGCCGAAATCAAGAGTCAGCCGCTAAACTGCCTGAGCCACCCAGGCACTCCCAAACGTGACCTGTTATTATTAATCATTACCACTCTTGGGGATCCCTGGGTGGCTCAGTGGTTTAGCACCTGCCTTTGGCCCAGGGCGCAATCCTGGAGTCCCAGGATTGAGTCCCACGTCAGGCTCCCTGCATGGAGCCTGCTTCTCCCTCTGCCTGTGTCTCTGCCTCTCTCTCTCTATGTCTATCATAAATAAATAAAAATAAATCTTTTAAAAAAATCATTACCATTCTTATTATTCTCAGGCTGTCCCCGTGGGAGTGGGGGGATGCTCACGACGACTCCCAGCAGGAACTCTGCAGCAAGACACCTGGACTCAGATCGTGGCCCTGCCGTTTACTAGGTGGACGAGGGCAGGCTTTACACAACTTGCTCAGCCTCGGTTTCCTCATCTGTAAAATGGGGCTAACGACGATTCCATCTTTACTAGGCTGCCCGAGGGAAAGAGGACTTAACACAAGGAAAGCACTGAGAACCCTGGCTGCACACAGTAAGCTTAGTCTTCAGGGTGATTCTTCTCTTTCTCCTTCTGCTTGCGGCCTGATGGCTCACCAGACCCGGACTGTGATCAACCACTCTCAGCCCTCGCAGGGGAGCAGCTGAGGGCAAACTGCACCACTCACCCACTGCCCTCACCCCAGGCCCCTGGGTGGGGAAAGGGCGAGGTCCACGTTGGAAATGGGCTCTGGCTGTGTGTGAGGTGTGAACGGCAATTGCCGGGTCTGCCTCTGCCCAAACCAACCCCGTGGCTCAGCGGAAAAGTGCCCTGATATTCCTGGCTGGAACAGAAATCCACCCAAAGGCTTTGAAAGGGGGGGATGGGTCTGGCGGGGTGGCTCGCCATGTAAAACTATCTGCCTGCGTCTTGTCTTGTGACAGCAGAGAAAGCGTCTAAGGCCAGGAAATTACTTTTGATGTGGAGGGGGAAAAAAATGAATTTAGCAATTCTAGCCGGCCTTAGGCTTCTGGGTGCTTTGTGCAACCTTGCAGATTCATTGTTTTCCAAATCGCGCCAAGCCAAGGGGTTTCCAAGGAGGTGCCTGGCTCAAGTGCAGCCTTCTCTGCTCAGGAAGAGAGAAGGCAGCTTGGAATCCTTCTGCTGGTCAAATGGTGGAAGGTTTTCAAGTAAAGCCACTCCCGGGGACAAGGGGAGAGAGAGAGGACAGGACCGCTCGGAGTGACCTCACCAGAAATTCAGGTCGTGAAAGCTCGAGAGCGTGCTGTCCCAAACTCAGCACATTGACAGAGGCAGATGCTTCTTTGTTGCGGGAGCTGCTCTGTGCCTCGTGGAGTGTTTAGCAGCAGCCCTGGGTTCTACTTGCCATGTCAGTAGCTCACTGCCCTCACAGTTACGACAACCAAAACATCTCCAGATATTGGCAAATGCCACCGGGGAGGAAATTTGCCCCAGATGAGGAGGAGGAGCCTGTTGACTAAGCCCTATTCCCAGCCATTGCTGTCCAGAGGTGGCCAGCTGCCTTTGGACAATGCCAAGCCAATGCAAACACGAGCTGCTGAGAGGCCGTCCGAGGTCAGGGGTCCTGCGAGCCCTGGAAGAGGCTCTCTGCTAAAGAGGACACTTACGTGAGTGTGAAAATTCATGGTCATCCACCAGCTCGGGTCTTCAAGTTCCCTTCATATTAATCACAATTTCTATTTAATTGTGTGCTTTTTAAAAAAGATTTTATTTATTTACTCATGAGAGACAGTGAGAGAGGCAGAGATATAGGCAGAGGGAGAAGCAGGCTCCATGCAGGGAGCCTGATGTGGGACTCCATCCCAGGACCCCGGGATCACGCCCTGAGCGTGATGCTCAACCACTAAACCACCCAGGTGTCCCAAATGTGTTTGTTTTTTAAAAAACCAGTCTCCCCTATTAGAACATAAGCCCCCTTGAGGGCAGGGATCTTGTCCCATTCATGTTGTATCCTCAGAACCTAAATCAGAGTCTAATACATAAGATATGTAAGTGGGCATCTGCTTCCGGGAGGCAGGGAATTAACAGACCTTTGTTGCATGTCTACACCTGGGAGATACACCTGGAGGACTTGTTAAAACTCAGATGGATAGGTCCCAGAGTTTCTGATTCAGAAGGTCTGGAATGGAGCCCAAGGATTTGCATTTCAAATACGGGACTGGGTGATGCTGATGCTGTCGTCCAAGGACCACACTCTAAGAAACACTGGTCTGAACTCAGAACCTCTGGTTCTCAATCTTGGCTCACGGAGTCTAAAAGGTTGAATAAATATCCAGGCCACACCCCAACCATTTAGATCAGGATCCCTAGAGGCAAGACCTGGGCTTCTGGGTGATTCCAGTGTGCAGCCAAGCCCAAGAACTGCTCCCCTGCACCCTCCCCTCTCATCTCACAGCCTTATACATCAAGACACGGAGATTCAGAAAGTTAGTCACTCTCCCGAGATCCCTTAGCTCTACCAAAATTCATCCCTGGTCTTCTGACTCCAAACTCCATGTTCTTTTGGCCACCTTGCTTGCTCCTCCCTCCAGATGGGAGATCAGAGCCCGGCTTTTGGAACCATCCTTCCAGTTGATCTTCATGGAGCACCAGCACGGAGATGGGCAGAGCTGTTGTTATTCTCACAGATAGGGGTCAATCATTGCCACTCCCATCCTGCAGACGGGGAAAACGCTGGCCTTGGTCACTTAGCCAGGAAGTACTAGGGCCAGAATTGAGTGCAGCCATCTGCACCCACCAGTGGGGCTCACACGTGGAGATGCCAGGGGTATCTGGACCGGGACAAGGAGAGCAAATGCAACAGCCGGGCAGCAGGTCCCGAGCAGGCAAACAGCCAAAGACCCAGAAGTGGACAACCCACAACTTGGAAGAAATTAGCAAATCGCTAGGACCTAGCTGAGGATGAGACAACGCTCTTCCTCGGCCAGGCAGCATCTTATCGGCTTCCTGTGTCAGCTGTAACCAATCCCAGCGATGGCCCCACCCTTGGCTTCCAGTCAAAGGCCGACACCAGCTGGAGCTTGCACTGGGGAGAGGGAAGGAAGAGCTTGGAGTATTGATGGTGGCCACAAAGTGAGCCCGACACAGCCTCATTTGCACCGGCCACCCGGAGCTCAGAACTACTGGTTCTCTCCCGTTCTCTGAGGCCTCTTCTGTCTGGTCCCTCCAGTGTTCTGCATTTGTTGGCTGCCTCCCCAGCTCTGGACCTCAGCCCTCTCTTCCTGATTCCAGCAGTTTCTCTCCCATTTGTTCAGTGTCACTGCTGACAGATATATGGTGACACAGTCCATTTCCCCATCACCCGGCTCTCAGAACTGCCCGTACCTGGGCTCTCACAGGCCCCTCAGGATGGGTGACTCAGGCACACGTGGCCCAGGTACAGCAATGAGACCTATCTCCAAGGGACACAGGTGAGCCTCTGATTCCTCCTGGTGTAAGGGTGAATATTAGGCAGAGACCTACTGCACGCCACCCCAAGGCTTTTCTTGAGTTACCCTGCCCTACCCACATACCATCTGTATAAGGATTTCATTTTTCTTCAAATCAACCCCCTTTTCAGCCTTGGACAAATGTATTTGAAATAGGATCTTAATTTCATTGCCACAAGTGGAAAACCGATCTCCCTCACCATTAATAGAGGGTACCATAACAAGAGAGAAAGTGGGAAAAAGAAGGTTAGTCTAAGTTCCTTTGTCTTTAGGGTTTCAAAGCCTGCTTGAGACTCGATGCCTCGCCGTCAGATAGAAAGATGTTAAAGGCAAATTAGCATCACTTCCAGTCTTGGCGCTATCGGAAAGCCTGATGACACTTGGAAAAGGGAACTTTCTCGCCAAGCTGCAATGGTGTTGAAGGCTCGCACCCGCCCCTCCTCTCCAGACTACCCACAGCCACAGGGGCAGGCAGGCCGGCTCCACTTCCCCTGGTCTGGGCCAGTTTTAGAAAGAGCCGTCAGTAGCTTGGCTGCGGGTACCGGTGCTGGACAGGATCCGGCTGCTTGCAAAGCACAAAAGTATTTCCCACTCCACAATGGGTTCCAGACCTCCTTGGACAAACACGGGGGCTGGCAGTAGGAGCTGGGGCCCTCAGATCGCCGGCTTTGGGCCCTCACCCCTCAGACACTGTGACTTCCTGCGCTGGCACTGCCTCCCAGGCAGGGAAAGGGTGTTCTTTTGGTGTTAATGACCGCTTGGAAAGCAAAACCCCAAAGACATCTCAGAGTAAAAGCAATGGCTTTCAAGGTTAAAATTCATAGTCCTTCTGTGTTCTGCTCAACTCTTCCCATGCCTGACTGCCTTATACATCTGCTTTCTTACATTTCCCCAGACGCATGCAGCAAAACGTGCTAATGCATGAGCCTACAGGAACCCAGGCGAGTAATGCAAATGAGCTAAGTGGCCCATGACAGGGGTGGTGAGGACCAAGGTGAACTGGAGAGCCTGGGCTCCTACTCACTATTCCCCTGGAGAAAGCTGAGCTCAGGGTTGCTAGAGCTACCCACTTTTCTACAGGTTCTGGAAATCTGAACTGTCCTGTGAAATCTCCATTTTTTAACCAAAAAGTTAAAAACAAAAACAAGCCACAAAAGACCTGTATGAGAGTGCATATAAAAGTATGGACATTCATGTCCACTGCAGCTTTAAAGGTGACAGCCCAAACTGGAAACAGCTCTCGTGTCCTTAAACAGCGGAATGGATAAGCAAATTCTGGTATGTGGATACAATACATACCAGGGGTGTCTACGTACAATACAATATCCGCACAACACACACTGCCCCACAATAGAGAGTCAACCAGACTCACAATTACGCTGAGTGAAAGAAGCCAAATGAAAAAAAAATGCATAGGGTACCTCTCCCTTTATAAAATATTTCTAGAAAATGCAAATTCAAGCAGATCAGTGGTTGTGTGGGATGGTGGTCGGGAGTGGAGAAAGATGACAAGGGGGCACAAGGAAACTGCCTTTTATGTGTTCACGATCTTGATTGAGGTGGTGGCCTCATGACATATATTGGTCAAAACTTCTCAAATTGTACACTTCAAACATGTGCACCTAATTACATGACAAGGATAAATAAAGCTGTTAAAAAGAAAAACAACATGGGGGCCAAAGATAGGCGGGCCAAGTTCAGCCCACGGACTACTAGGTTTTGTCCTCGGATTGAAACCGCTCACCAGCGTTTACTTGAGGTGCGGTGCACCATGCATTTCAGGGGGTGGTGCTGGGTTTACAAAGGTGAGGAGTCCCCGGGACAGCAGTGGTGCAGATCAGCCCGGTCCCAGTGAACATGCTGACCCATGGACAACTGGCAGGTGCTACCCAGACAGAGCCTCTCACCTGCACCTTTCTGGCCACACTCTCAAGGTTTTCTCTTTGGAAATCGAAAGCAGTTGAAATTTCTCTGTAAATCAAATGCCCTTTTAACGAGCTGCCAGCTACTCTGTGGGTACTCTCAAAAGCAAACAGGGAGGCAGGGAGGCCACAGCAGTAACCCAGGCAGGAGATGGTAGAGGTCCCCCAGGGTGGAGGCAGAAGGGGGCAGCCAGAGGATCGTGGTGAGGTTCTGAAAGTAGAACCGACTGGATTTACTGATGGAGCGGCCGCGGGATGGGAGAGGAAGAGAGGCATCCTAGTGGGCTCCAAGGTGTGGGACTGAGCACTCCAAGTCAGAGCCCTGGAAGCCCCTGGAAGCCCCTGGAAGCCCCTGGAAGCCTGAGCCGCAGAGGAAAAAATGAGGCAGCAGGCAGCAGGGTAGATGTCCTCATGGGAAAGCTGGCTCCCGTTTGCTACCAGAAAGCCCACAGCACGTGCAAGGACAAAGCTGCTGAGAGGAAGTTGAGAAATCCCACTTATCTCTTTGACAGCCTGACCCCCAGCTCCTGGCGTTCTCATTTGCTCCAGACACATTCACATCCAAGACGGGAAAATATGACTTTGACTCAAGGGCTCGCATGACCAAGAGGTGCAGAAACCCCAGAGGGGCGTTTGCCTCTGCACTAATGGGGCTGACCCTGGTGACAGGGTAAGCTGGCCGGATCCATGCGGGAGGGACGACTGGGCTCGGCTTGGAAGCTTGGAAACAAATTGCACTTAGGGAAAATCAGATTAGACTGGTTTGCCTTCGGAAGGATTTGGTTCCCCCAATACTCTGAGTCTGGAAGAGGGGAGGAAAGAGAGACGGAGGGAGACAGCTGCTCACCCAGATGTCTGTCAAAGCTGACTTTGCTGGACAACCGACACTCCGGCTACTTCCTCCTGGCGGCACCGCCACCCTCACTGCCCCCTCAGCCCCAGTTGGTTCAAAACACAGACCCTCAGGCCCAGCAGATTGTTCTGCCAGCATCTGCATTTCATTGCAATATCCGGGTACTGGTACTATCTGACACATGGGTCTACGCGGCTGTTTCCCAAGAGTCAGGCCTCCACCGACCACCCTTACCATGTCCACCATAACCCCTTCACACCGTTCCTCGCTCAATGAACAATCTTAGCTGCAAATCCATTCAGTTGTTAAAAAACAAAAAACAAAACAAAACAAAACAAAACAAAACAAAAACACCTCAAATGCCTCTATTCGAAAATAAAACTTTGTATCCCTATCATCTGGAAAGTCGGCATCATTTTCGTAAGTGCAAATAACCATGAAAGTGCATGAAACAAGAGGCAAGTAAAACCATGCTATTTAAGGTGGTGGCCTCATAACATATATTGGTCAAAACTTCTCAAATTCCTCCAAGGCCAGCACTCGCTGTTTAGAAGAGGTGGAGAAGGTCGTCTAGCATGTGATCATTTCAGGGACTGAAACAGGACTGAAGGAAGAATCACGTTCTTGCTTGCGATACACTCACTGTCACTTGCCCTGCCAGGGCCTGGCTTCCATACTTCAGGATAAGCACTGCTCTAGAGCGGTGACCTCATCCCTCCCCCGGGTCACCTTTCTCCCACATTAAGAGTCCACCCCCTTAACAAAGCATATTCAACTGGGTCGTTGGATACAGGTGGGGACTTATGCCGATCTGGAGTCCCGGGCACTCCAGGACCCCTAGGGGGGTCCCAACTCTCAGGAGGCATCGATTCTCAAAGGCAGCAGCCTGCTCCCAGGTCAGCAACTGCTCCAGCCCAGAGAAGTCACCAGCCTCTCTTCTAGCAGAGGTCAACATGACTGGGACACACCCTGGGCCCCAGAGTGCGAGGATAAAGTGCATGGACGAGATCCAGGACATATTACAAAGTTTAGGGTGTGGCCTTAGGGATGGGAACCCTAGGATCATGGTGAACAGCTAAGGCTGTCTATACACCTCCATACCCCTGCTGGATTCAAAGTCTGCATGGGAACTGTGTAGACCTGGCCTTTCAAAGTGGATTCCTATGACTACCTGGACAATACTTACTTTGTAGCATGGGTGAGGATGGGGGCTTCCAGAAATGCTCCTTGCCAAGGGAATCAGGTTTAGCTCAACAATTAACAGGTAAAATTTTAAAGGAAAATTTCAAATCCTCCATCTGAACCCACCACTGAAAGATGAAATGGTTAGGATGCCCAGGTGGCTCAGCAGTTGAGCATCTGCCTTTGGCTCAGGCCATGATCCCAGGGTCCAGGGATCAAGTCCCGCATCAGGCTTCCTGTGAGGAGCCTACTTCTCCCCCTGCCTATGTCTCTGCCTCTCTTTGTGTGTCTCTTATGAATTTTTTTTTAAAAAGTGACGATTGCTATATATTTACCTTCATTCCATCAACTCCTTCTTTTATTATCTTAGAAAAACATGATATAGGATCGTCACCAACCAGGAGGCAAGTCCTCGCTCAGGGAGTGTTGTCACAGGTGCTGGGCTGGGGTGTGGTGTGTTTCAAATGGGTGCTGGCTTATTTACAAAGCAGGTGGTGATTAAATTATAAATATTAATAAAAATCCTCATAGTTACAAAAACTCTCTCATCAGGGAGGAGGAGACTGTTGGTAACAATTCCAAACTTCCCTGGAGAAATTTAGGGAAAAGGCTTTGCTCCCCACCATCACCCAAGAGATCCTTTTTCTCCCCATTAATAATAGTATGAATACTTAGTTACCTTTTATTGAATGTTTATCATGAGCCAAGCACTGTGCTAAGGACACCACAGAAATGTATGCCTTGATCAACTAACTCTACTGTTCCCTGTTTCACCGAGGAGAAACCAGTCGCTGAGACCCACCAAAGGAGCTTCTCAAGTCACCTCCAGGCCTCAGACCTTGTGCCATGAAACATGACAAGGTGCTGTATTTGACCCACAATATGAAATGTCTCCTCAAAAGAAAATGCTTGATCTGCCTTTGGGGCATCTGGGTGGCTCGGTCGGGTAAGCATCTGACTGTAGCCCAGGACATGATCTCAGGGTCCATCTGCTACATGGAGGAACCTCGGAGACACCATGCTCAGTGAAATTAGCCCGTCGCAAAAGGACAAATAGTGTATGATTCCACTCGTGTGGAAGTGTGACCTGGAGTGGTCAATTTGTAAGAGACAGAAAGGAGGGTGGTGGCTGCCAGGGGGACAGGGGACTGGTGAGTGGGTGAGTGGTTTAATGTACATGGAGTTCCTTAAACCTGGGAGTTCTTTTCAGTTTGGGAAGATGGGAAAACGTTCTGGAGACAGATGGTGGTGATGCTTGCACAACAGCCTGAAGTTACTTTACACCAGTGAACTATACACTTAATAGTGGTTGCTACGGACTGAGTGTGTGTCTTCCAAAATTCATGTTGAAACCTCATCCCCATTGTGACAGTAAGAGGAGGCGGGGTTTCAGAGAGACAGTGAGGTCCCTAGTAGGCTCATGAATGGGATTTTAGTGCCCTGATATGAGAGACCTTGGAGAGCTCCTCCCATCTGTGCCATTGCCATGGGAGGACACAGCGAGAAGATGATGTCTGTGGATCAAGAAGCAGACACCGAATCTGCCCAAGCTTTGGTTCCTGAGGCTTACAATCATGTAAGATAAATGTCTATTGTTTATAAGCCTCCCAGCCTGCGGCATTTTTGTTACAGCAACCTGAACAGACCAAGAAAATGGTACTCTTTTTGTACCACAATAATAGGACAACTTTTCCCAGAAGGAAGGAAGGAAGGAAAGTAGGAATGAAGAGAAAGAAAGAATAGGCTTGAAATTAAAAGTATTAATTTTTACTGGATTCATGGATCATTCTTTGAAAAACATCAACAGGAAACTCAACATTGTAGATTCCTCTCCTTCATCGAACAAAGATCTAAGGGGTGTCTACGGTGTGCCAGGTGATACACGAAGCAGGGGGGCTACATAGCGGGGTTGGGAGTCATGTTCTGGGGAGATGCAGACAAGTCAACCAACTAATACAGTAAAATCATAGCCACCGACACAGTGTTTACTCTGGACCAGGCACTAGTTCGGCTGGTTTACCTACTACGTTAACTCAGATAATCCTTCTGGCAGCCCTGAAGTCAGAACCAATATTATCCCCATCCTACGGATAAGGAGACTGAGGCACAGAGAGGTTAAGGAAACTGTCCAGGATTGCAGAGATGGGGAGCCAGGACTCACACCCGGGCAGCCACGCTCTGTCCATACTTCTAACCACATGCCATGGGGTGGAGAGGACAGTGATAATCTACGTAAAACTGCATGTGCAGTCAGCAAGCTGCAACCTGTAGGCCACATCCGGCCCACCGCCGACTTTGGTAAATAAAGTTTTATTGGAACACAGCTGTGGGATGCCTGGGTGGCTCCTGGGATTGAGTCACGCATCGGGCTCCCCGCAGGGAGCCTGCTTCTCCCTCTGCCTGTGTCTCTGCCTCTCTCTCTGTGTCTGTCATGAATAAATAAATAAAATCTTAAAAAAAAAAAGTAATACAGCCGTGCTCATTTGTGTCCATATTGTCTACAGCCGTCCAGATGAGCAGGACTGAGTAGTTGCGACAGAAACCGTACGGCCCACAGAGCCAAAAAGAGGATCTGGCCCTTTACAGAAAGTGTCTCAACCCTGCTTTGGGAAGATTAATAGAAAAGTGTTCAGGAAAGGAGGGAGGGAAGGCACATCTGCCAACTCTGTCTTCTCAAGATAGTTCACATCTCTCCCTCCCCCTCCCATCTGATGCACAGGTGGCCATCCCCCCTCACTGGATGCCCTCAAGAGCCTCTTAACCATGCTGTGTCCACGCCCCACCTCTGTAACCGTTTCCCCTCTTTCTCTGGAAAGAGATCTACCAAGGATGAGATTAGATCCCAATCCCTTCCGTTTAAAGACCTTCTAAGCCTCTCTTCTGTTCTCAGAGTAAAGTCCAGACCCCTCACCATGACCTACCAGGACCTGTAGGACCTCAGCCTGCCCAGGGCTTCAACCTCATACCACACATGTCCTTTGTACTCACTGGCCACTCTTAGGATACTCTTCCCACCATCTCTTGCCTGCCCAACTCCTTAGTGACCTGCTCTTGATGCCACCCAGTGTAAGGTCCCTATGTGAAGCCCTGATGCTTCTCTTTGCTCTTCCCTCATACTAGAAACTTCCATTTTCTCTGCTCCCTCCATACCTGAGGCTCTAGGGTGGCGTTTGTGGGGGCTTACACTGACCCTGTCTAATTTCCATTGAACTTTGCATGCCACACACACACACACACACACACACACACACATATATATATATATATATATATATATATATATATATATATAATCCTTTATATATGTACATACAACATATCCTTGAATCTACAATTCTATTTTGTGAATGCAGGTTCAAGGCTAGTCCTTTGTCACCACCTCCCCCAATCAGACTGTCGTACCTGTGTCCTTCAAATGTGTAGATTTTATAGCCACCACTGCTCTACACCAGAATGCAAATCCCCTGAGGATAGGAAGCAAGGGGTTATTTGCACAGCCCCTGCTTTCATTCCCTGTGGCCAGCAAACATGTGGCACCCAGTATGTTCACTGAGTGTAGGTGGAGCAGGGAGGATAAATTCCATGCAGGGAGGACCCCCAGAAATGTGAGACAGCACACTGCATTCCCACAGGAGCAGTAGAAAGGGCAGGCAGTATGGCAGTGGCAGGAGATAGTGACAAAACTAGGCAATCCTTCACCCCTGATGCTGTGGAAGCCTTCGAAGGTCAAAAGGTTACATTTCCAAAGATGCTGATGTGGGCCAAGAGCTACTCGGCCCATTTCCTGGGGCTCTGATAACTGCGCCCATGTTCACTGACTATGTTCTGCTGCAGGGCCTTCAGATGGAGCGAAGGACCCTGGGGGCCGCCAGCATCCTCTTGGGTGATGTGCTGATGGGCAGGCCAAGCTCCAAGCTCCATCATCGGGGGGAGCAGGGAAGGATCTACCCCAGATGCTGGAATCCCTGTGGGACGCTCATGGCCCCTCCCCTTTCCGGGGGACACCCTCCAGATCCGGACCAGTAGGCCGGTTCAGCACCAGGGGTGGGTGGGCAGCTTGGCCAGATGCCGCTGAGGCCCTTAGGAGGCAGGTGAGGACTCAGCTGAGTGGACAGTGGTCCTTACGTGCACATGCGTGAGTCTCACTTACCTTAGCCAGCTGTATCTGCAGCTTATTCTTCACGTCTGTCACCTCGGAGATTCGGGCGCTGAAGGCCAGGTTGGTGTGGGTAAACTGCTTCCAGAGCTGATCTGACAAGGTCTGGAAGAGGTTCTCAGCCTCCTCGCGCAGCCGGATGGAGTTGGCCCGCATGTTCTGCGAGTGCCTGATGTTGTCATTGCTGAACTTGGCCCAGGTCTCAGGCACAGAGATCCTGCAGGAGGTACAGGGATGAACTAGGGATGAACTGAACTCAAGACAGAAATTGGGATGGGGGTAGAAGGCAGGGCTTGGAGAACCCCCAATCCCAAGTCTCATGCTGGGCACTCTTGCCATCTCGAGTGGGACCATCTCTGTTGGGGGGTCACCCTGGGCACTGTCGGATGATTAGCAGCACCCCTCTGCCTGCCAGATGCCAATAGTACTGCCCCTCCAGTCATGACAACCAAAAATGTCTCTAGACATTGCCAAACGTCCCTTGGGAGAGGGGGAACCACTGCCCCCCGTTGAGAACCACTGGACTAATCCATCCCCCTCGTCCCCCATTTTGCAGGGCAGGTAACTGGAGCCTAGCCAGAGCTCATCTTCCAAAGAGCACCTGGTGAATTGTAGGGAAAAGAGATTCCTTCAAAAAGCTCTTTTTCTGAGCTCTCCCTTCTCACCACCAAAATCACGAGCCAGGCCACGAAGCAGACACTGGGGCACGGTGCTGGCTGCAGGCCCTTTCAATTCAGTGACGAGAGCGTGCCCATGCTACCTGCCCCACCTCACTCATTCAACGATTCAACGAACGTTGTCTGAGCGACTACCACGTGCCAAGCACTGTTCCAGGCACCCAGGATAGAGCCAGAAACAAGAGCATCAACGTCCCTGTCCTCACGGTGCTAAGCTTCCAGGAGGGGAAGATAGACATCAAATAAAGAAGATATTTACGCATGGTGTATGTACTGTGAAGAACTTTAGCCGGGGAAAGACAGGCTGATGGAGTGCAGCCATCATGCATCTGTCAGGGTCATAAATGGGAAGAAAAAGGATCGGAAGGCGTCGCGGGGCTCCTGGGTGAGCCGAGGCACAAGGCTGTCACCACTGAGGGCCAGAGCAGAGGGAGGGGAAGGAGAAGGGAAGCCCTGGTTGGGGAGAGAGTGGGAGCAATCCACCCCCAACCTCCTGCTCCTCCTGCCCTCCGCCTCCCGCTGGTGCCTCTCCTCCAGGCTGAACCCAAGTGGGAACCAGATGGGAAGGCGGTCTGCTGCAGTGGGCAGCCCCCACTATAGGACAGCAGCCGGAGAGTGGATCTGGGGGGCGGGGGGATGAACGGAGACACAGACTATTATCAGAAAAGGCAGGCAGGGAAAGCTTCTCAGAGGTGGTGCAGCATAAGGTATTCAGTATAGACAACAGAAAGTACTTCCTGGCAGAGTCTGCAAATCCCTGCAACACACAGCTGATGTACTGCATGGGGGTCTTCTCCTCTGGGAAGCCTCTTAGAAGGAGGGGCATGTATTTCTCGGGAGCCGGCTTCATTTCGGGGGCAAACCAGACTGGGTGACTTTTTAAGATCTCTCCTAGCTGGGAAGTCTCCAGTTCTTAAATAAAACATCTCTCTTCTCAGGCAGTAGAAAAAAGAGACTCAATTTTCTGAAATAGAAGTCTCCTTTCAACATTTTAAAGCACACTTAGATTGCATGGTGAATAGAAATTTTTAAAAACCATATATCATATGTGGTCGCCTTGTCTGTCTTTTGCAGGAATTTTAAAAAATCAAGCAGTAACGGGGGTCTCTCAGCCTTCTGGAGGCGGGAGAGGGCACGGTGTCTGATCCAGACCTTTCAGCCAACAAACACTTGAGGCTCAGAGAGGTGAAGTGTCTTTTCCAAGGTCACACAGCTACTTGTCATTGATCCACGAAGGGAGAGGCACCTGGGATAGCAGATAGAGACTGCGGACTGACTCGGGAGCGTGCCTCCTGCTGCTGAACGGAGCACTGTCAAGGTCAGGAGCAGCAACCTCTAAGCCCTCGCCCTCCCCTGGAGCAGACAGCTGTGCTCCCCAGAGAAAACAACCCGCTCCATCACACTCTCCCTGGGGGGCATGTGCCAGAGGCAGCTTGTCTGCGGAAGGTGGTGTGCTTTAGTAAGGGGGACGACCTTTCTGGAGCTTGTGTCCTCTAAGGATGGAGGAGGTGGCAAGCTTTGCCAGGAGGCCGGAAGGTGCCGAGGTAAAACAGGCTCTGTGTCCAACGTGGGCTCACACTGTGGCTCTGCCACTCGCTGTGTGAGGTTGGTCCAGTTGCTTCAACTCTCTGAGCCTTATTCTCCTCATAGTAAAATGGGGAGAATAATGGTATCTACCCTGCAGTTGTTGAGCAACTAAACGTGAAACCCCTATTTGGCACCTGGCAACAGGAAGCGCTTGATAAGTGTTTTAGAGTCACAAGACGCTGTTTGCAAAGTGTCGTGTCTAGCACTTAGCAAACATCCAGCAAAGGGCACCTACTACCAGCACCATCACCATCATCATCATCATCGGTTAAACTGCGGCAAGGAGAACTTGGGTGAGCAGAGATCCTTGCAATGTGGTCTCCCAACGTCCTTCCGCCTGCCCTGCCATGGCCCTGTCTCAAGAAAACCTCCAATACAGAGCCTGGGCTAGCATATCTGGTGAGCAATCAGTCACAGCCACGGCACTTGCCCTCCAGCTGGAGTCGCTGGACGGGGACTTTAAACAGCAGGCCCCGAGTCTCTGTCAGCCCCTGGTTTTGAGCTCTCAGGGAAGCATCTGTCTGGGAAGGGGATCCTCCAGACTCCCACTCCGGATGGCCAGCTGCCGCTGAGGGGACGAGGTGCCTGAAGTCCTGCTCACATGGCCAGTGCCATGGGGAGTGGGGGGGGGGGGAGTCCCCTTGTTGGGAACAGGAGGAGGAGGAGGGTCCCCATGAGTTGCCACTACCGGAAACCCCAAAGGGTCATTGCAATACTTTGATATTTACTGAGGTCCAGCTGGTGGCCCCAGGTTCAGACCAAGGAGACTGCCAAGAAATTCCTTTCCTCTCTTCTCTCTTTCTTCCCCCGCTCCCTTCCTTTTTTCACTCATTTGCTCACTCAACAAGCGTTTACTGTGTGACAGGCATAAATATGTGTACTAGAAGTCTTCTTTCTCTCTCTTTTTTAAAAAAAGATTTTACTTATTTACTCATGAGAGACACACAGAGATGAGAGAGAGAAAGAGAGAGAGAGAGAGGCAGAGACACAGGCAGAGGGAGAAGCAGGCTCCATGCAGGGAGCCCAACGTGGGACTCGATCCCGGGTCTCCAGGATCACACCCTGGGCCGAAGGTGACACTAAACTGCCGAGCCACCCGGGATGCCCTCCCTCTCTCTTTTTTTAAGAGACCAAGAGAGATACCACCATCTCTACTTGTACCCAGAGCACTGCTCTGTCCAGCCCTCATCATCCCAGACCTTAGACTGCCGATTGGGAGAGCAGGCCTAAGTTCTGCGTGAAATTCCATCAACAGGGACATGCCTATGACATAGCCAGGCACACAGAAGGCACCTACCTCGGAGCTGCTGTGACAAGAAAATGAGGTCACACCGCAAACACTCAATACATGTTCGCTGCTGTCTTTCCCCCACACTGGACTCTGTGCTCAGCGCTCCACACACCCACCTTTTTATACTCAGAGCAGCTCTGGGAGGTGGGCACTATTTTTACTGCAGTACAGATGGGGCCCAGAGAGATTAAGTACTTTGTCCCAAGCATGAGTGCAGAGGCTGAATCTGAAGCCAGGCAGCCTGGCTCCAGAATCCACTCTTAAGCCGCCACCAGCGCTGACGGGCATTCGTTGGCTCTTGCAGCAGAGCTTGGATTCCTCCTCCGCCTGGTTACAGCCATTCTATTTTGGATTTGTTTAGTGGAATTGCCACTCGGGGTGCCTGGCATGCCCTGGCTCATGGCAGTGGCTGTGTGACCCTCCCTAAGCCAATCTCTTACACCCCCTTGCTGGAATTTGAATCTTGGGCAAAGTGGGGCAAGAATGAAGAGAGGAGGGCTCTGACAATACAGCTGATTAGCTCCCACTGCCTGGCTCATTCAAGCTGCTAGAACCTTCCCGTCCATCCAGCCTTCTCCTGAAGTCTGTGGCTCCCCCAGCAGCCTTCCAGTAAATTCCATCTTGTCTTATGTTAGCCAGCATTGGATTCCATGGCTTGCAACAGAGAATTCTCAATCACCCACTTTGCCTCTTACTTGACTGATGCATGATAACCCCTTATGGTTCCTTGGCAGAAGCAGACCTGGAAGCCCTCACATCCATCAAGCTCGGCCAGAGATAGGTACCAAGAGCTCACTACTTACGTGCCATCGACTTTCTCCATGCCATGGAAAAAGCTGATGCAGTCTGACGTGTTCCTCAGGTTAAAGCACTTCTCATCAATAAACTGGGCTGAGGTTTTGTCCTCCAGGTCCCTCTCCAGAGCATGCTGAGCATCTCGGTTATCCCTGTGTGGGGCAAGGATTTGTCCCTAGGTTATGTACTTACCCAGAGTCCCTCACATGACGTTACCCAGGAGCGTGGTGCAGAGCCATTGCTGAAAGCCAAGCCTCTGGACTCCCAGAAGGGTGCTCTGTCTATCCCCAGTGGCTTCTCGGCCTCTTCCCACTTTGATGCCCTCATCACACTACTCCCATCCCCTTAATACACTAGGATCTGTTGTCATCTAGAACAGGGGTGGACATTTACTGTAAAGGGTCAAATACTAAATATTTTGGGCTTTGTAAGTCATAGGGTCTCTGCTGCAACTACTCAGCTATGCAGGAAAACAGTACATGAACGGGCATGACTATGTCCCAGTAAAACTTTACAGAAGCAGGTGGTGGGCCAGACTTGGGCCCCCAGCTGTACTTTGCTGACCCGATTGAGAAGATATGAATTCTCACTGCGGACAGAGCCCAGTATTGATTTAGATCACTTCACAGATCATTGTGTTTGACCCTATGCTGGGCACAGAGGGAAAAGACATGAACTCATTCACTACCAGTGACCCAGTCACTACTACCAGACCCAGTCACTACCTTCCAGTTGCTTACAGATTTGTATAGATAGAGCAAAGATGAATAAAGAATGGTAGGGTTTGAAAAGGATACTAAGTAATGCAGAGGAGGAAGCCATTAACTCCAGGTGAGAACGTTTCTGAGGTAGGTTCCATAAAACAGTAGACAGGTGGGTCAAGAACGTTTCTGTGGTAGGTTCCATAAAACAGTAGATAGGTGGGCGGGGGAATGAGGAGTCCAAGCTGAGGACTTCACATGTGCAAAAGCAAAGAAACGAGACACCCAGGTGTTTAGGGACCTCTTAGCAGCTCATTAAGGCTGACAGAATAAGGGGCTGGCAGAGTCAGGAGCTAGGGGGAGCCAGGACCTGGACAGTCAGATGGGTAGGATCAGAGACTGGGCCGAGTCAGGGAGCCTGCAGAGCTAGTGACTGGTGGGGCGAAGCATGGGACAGTCAGGAATTGGACAGTCAGGGATGGGTGGAGTCAGGGAGGGGGCGGAGTCAGGGTGGGCGGAGTCAGGGACTGGACAGAGTCCAGGGTCTTGATTGGGCGGAGCCAGGACCTGGTCAGAGATGGGTGGGATCAATGAGTGGGCGGAGTCAGGGAGTGGGTGGAGTCAGAGTGGGCGGAGCCAGAGACTGGACTGAATCAGGCAGTGGGCGGGGTCGGGGTGGGCGGAGTCAGGGCTGGACAGAATCAGGGAGTGGGCGGAGTCAGGGCCTGGACAGAATCAGAGAGTGGGCGGAGTCAGGGACTGGGCAGAGTCAGAGAGTGGGCGGAGTCAGAGAGTGGGCGGAGTCAGGGACTGGGCAGGGTCTTGATTGGGCGGAGCCAGGACCTAGACAGAGATGGGTGGGATCAAGGATTGGGTGGAGTCAGGGAGTGGGCGGAGTCAGGGGCCGGACAGCATCAAGGAGTGGGCGGAGTTAGGGAGTGGGCGGAGTCGGGGTGGGCGGAGTCAGTGACTGGGCGGAGCCAAACATTGGACGGTCAGGGATGGGGGAATCAGAGACTGGGCGGAGTCAGGGACACAGTAGAGGTGAGCCGAGGACAGCGGTAGGGCCAGTACTTGGTGCCTTCAGGGCTGGTATCTTGCCTGGGAGCCTTAGACTTACAGGCCACCGTGTGCCAAACTCCAGACCCTGGAGAACCACTTTTGTGGTTCTTGTCATGTTCTCAAAGTACCTGTGCTATTATTTACCTGCCACTTTTCATAAATCACTTCTAAAATATAAATAAGTGTATTTTATTTTTTTTTCAGTCTTCATTTATTTATTATATATTTTATGCCAGACACTAAACAAGCAGCAGAGTAATTCTGAGGAATGATATATTGGAGACTACAGTTTGGTGGGGTAAATAAGTGTATTTTAAAGGGAAAAATCTGCATCGCTGTCTTTAAAGGAACATCAGTAGCACCGTCCATTATTGGGTCACCTCAAACATAAATACTAAGAAAACACTAACAGAATCCTAGCTAGAATCTGTTGTCTCCAGAAGGTTCTAAGCCTGAACCCTTCTGTCTCTCTCTTAATAGAAACAAGACTAGTCAGTGTTAAGACACACGAGCATCAACTGGGACTCTGCCCTTGAAGTGTTTGGAAATGACGAGGAGTAACCTTCACTGAGCCAGCTAATGTCCAGACACCAACTAAAGTGAGTGGTGCACATTTCATACTGGGGTGTCTGTGTGTCTGTGCATCTGTGTGCATGTGCATGATCCTTCTCTCTTTCTCCCTCATCTTTCTTGGCTTCTCTCTGTCTTGGGGATTTTGTGTCTCATTCTCTGTCCCTCTCCCCCTGTCTCTGTTAATCTTTTTTGCCACTTTCTCTTTCTGCTGTGGACACCGGATGCTGGTGACAGCTTTCAAACAGGCTGGAAGCAAAGAAAGTAAATCGTGTTGGTGGGTTCCCACTTATCAGAATGCTCAGAGAGTCATGTTGGGACAGAAGAAACCATCCTGAGTCCCCTGAGGCCTTCTGAATTGGCAGAGCCATGGAGGAATGGGGCCCTGTCCTGCCTAATGAACTGGAACGTGAAGACCAGAATGTAGAAAAGAAACATGCCAGAGCCTTAGAGGGGACCCAGGGCCTCAGAATCCCTGGCCTACTGGTCCAGCTAATGAGCCTAGAGAAAGAGTGGACAGCCCCTGTCTCCCCACCTCAGCCAGTGACGTAGAGCCCAGCCAGAGCCAAGGCTCACCCTGCTGTCGGCCTGCAAGGAAAAGCCCTGATAGGGCTTCTGCTCAGCCTTTTCTGCCTTGCCAAGGCTTCTGGTGACGTAGGGACACAGCTCCGCCTGGATGCAGGCCTGAGGCCTCCCCCAGAAAACCATGAGGCCACAGGCCAGCACCAGGGAGGCCACCTGAGCCGGTCAGCAGTGGAGCCTCCCCACGGGGGCAAGGCTACACTGAGTTCTACCCAGCCACTGAGGCTCCGGCCAGTGCCAGGTTAATCAGGGAGCCCTGGCAACATGAGCTGCTTCCTGCCAGAAGACAGGCCTCCTCTGCGAGAGAGCCACTGCCCAAGGTCAAAGAGCCTCTCTCGAAGGTGGCTCGGCCTCTGTTCTGGCAAAGGGGAGGGATGCCTCTCCACCTGCTCACGTTCTCTACCCCCACCCTCCCTGCCCCAGCTGCCTGCACCTCTCAGTGTCTGTCCTCAATCCCCCCAACTTTTCCTCTGTCTCTGTGTCCACCCCTCTCCTCCTCTCTAGCTGTTGGTACACTCCCACATCTTGCTTCCTTGCTGAGATTGCACAAGCAGTACCCCCCTCACCGTCCCATCTTGGGATTTCCCTCCTTGAGTCCAGCTCCCCAATGTCAAGTCTGGGATTCTGTTCACTCTGTGGGCTCAAACTATCCCGTCCCAAACTCCAGCCCTCTGTCACCCCCATACGCCGAGTTCCTGCCATAGCCTTAAATAGGGAACCTCAAGCACAAATAGGGAACCTCTTTCTTGCCCAAAGTGATCATAAAAATAAGGGCAAGAAAAAACCCAGTGAAGACATTTCCTTACCCAAAGCGCTCTCTTTGTTAAAAAGATTCCTTTTTAAATATAAATATGTAAGGGTTTTTTTTTAAAGCAAATTGATGTATAGACAAACACGAGGCAAACAGTAGTCCAGGTGGGAGGTGAAAGTATCAGAAATCAGGTCAGAGGCGCGCAAATGACCCTGCTTTCATCCATTTACAGGTCCCTGCATCACTGCTGTGTGTGCACCTGATTTCAGACACCTCCGCCTCTAAGATCTGCCCTGACCACACCCTTAGATCTGCAGGGAGATTTTCAGCACTGCCCTGGATGCTGTTCTATCCTGGGTGATCCTGTCCCTTCCACCTACTCCTCAATGGAGGCGGGGGGCTGCTCTATGTGTGTTGGGAGGGCAGGTGACTGCTCCTTCTGGGGCACAGCAAGCCCCCAGAGCCTAGCTGCAAGCCGCCTGACCCCTGAGCATCTCATCCAGGTTACCCACATGCCCCACGCAGCTGGAAGGGGCAGCTGTGGCTAGGTGACCAGCCCTGCTCTTGTCCTCTGTGTCTGAGTATACGAAGAGGAGAAACCAGCAGAGTAGTGCACCCCATAAGAGTTGAAGGCAGTGCCCAGCTCCAGCATCAAGAGGGAAGGCTACCTCCAGGGGAGCCAAGCGCCAAGGGCTTCGCTATGGGCCCCAAGCCCTGTAAAACTCAGGTCTCCCTTTAATTATGAGGGGGAGCCTCCTGGCTTGTCATGATACTGGTTATGTAATCTTCCAAGAACAAAAAGATGATTGCTTTTGAAGACTCCCGGCTCAAGGCGCCTGCCAGCTCCCCTCTGGAGATGCCCTGGCCCCTCACCTTGATGCCTGATGCCACCCGCTCTCAGCCATCTCCCCAAGTTCAGAACAAACACGGGGAAGCCCCAGGCTAAGAGAGGCCTCAGTGAGGCCCATTTCTTTTGCCAAGGCCCTGCGTGCAAATAAGAACAATCAGCAACGGTGGTGGCAGCACTGACCCCGCTGGCCTTGCAGATGCTACAAATCAGGATTTTATTTTCTTCCCTGGAGAGCTGGTTGTTAAACACTTGCCAACACACCACTGACCGAAAGAACCACCTAGAGACGGACAGCCATCTGCTTGCCCTCAGAAACCAAGGAGACCCAAAACAGATGCCAGAAGGGGGAGAGAAAGCAGTTCTTACCGCATCTGGATATCAATTCTTTGAGCTAGTTTTCTCATCTGTTCTTGGCAACATTTTAGCAAATCTACTTCCTGCAATGAAAAATATCAAAAAAACAAAAAAACAAAAAAAAAAAAACAGCGTCACTTAGGAAGTCATGGCACCTCACTTCCCAGGCTAGTGACTCTACCCCTGCCTCTCGTCGCCCACCTTGACCGTCCCCCCCAAGGTGAAATGTCAGGGCAGGGTCCATTTCCTGCCTCATCCCACCTGATCCCCGGGCCAGATAGGTAAGGGTCAGCTGTGGAGGCTCTACATTCCTCGTCTTTTTTTTTTTTTTAAGATTTTATTTATTTATTCATGAGAGACAGAGAGAGGCAGTGACACGGGCAGAGGGAGAAGCAGGCTGCATGCAGGGAGCCCAATGTGGGACTCAATCCTGGGACCAGGATCACCCCCTCAGCCAAAGGCAAGCACTAAACTGCTGGGCCACCCAGGGATCCCCTGCATTCCTCGTCTTACTTCCTTTTTTATACACTTTCTGATTAAAAGAAAATTTAGCACCTACTATGTGCCAAGTGCTCAATTGTAGATTGTTTCATCATTATATTAAATAATGCATATGAAATGGTACAGTGTATGACATCCAGTAGGTGCTCTATAAACACTAGCTTTTGTTATTGTTACTTATTGGTATTATTGTTAAGTTGTTCATTTTGGAGATCAAAACTGAGGGTCCCATGACCTCACTTCCCTGTTCTCTATGGAATGTAGGCCTTCAATGATGCTTTCTGATCCCTGACTTTTCATGTGGTGACACGTGGCTTCTGCTCCTGATGGGCAGCTCAGAAACCTCTGTGACTAGACAAGCCTCCTCCCTTGGGGCGGGGGGGCGGGGGGCATCTTACCCGGATAAGATTCTTCTCCACATCGTCATGGACCAAATCAATCCCAATCCTTTTCTCTCTATGGTACAGGCACTCCAGAGCCACCTGTAGGGAGCAGCAGGAGTGACATGTTTTCCCTGCACCCATATGGAGATGCTGACCAGAGGTGACTCACATCCACCTTTGCTACAATCTGTTTTATCCTCAGGAAACCTGGATGCTTCATGTAGCCTCATCGCTGTGCACATGAGCGGGCTTCCACCTCCCCTTCTCCCTCCGTGGGGACGACGGGGTGCCAGGACTGCCAATGGGTAGCATGCTGGTGCCTATCTCTCAGGTTTGCTGTGTGGATTAAGTTGGCTCGACAAATGTAAAGCACTCAGAATATGGTCAATAATTATTACCTATGAACATGTGTGAAAGCCCCTTTTTGAAGATCTGTAAATGGGGAGGAGGGGAAAGCTTTGCAAAGTGACCAAGGCCATGTGAGACCCAGGCAACCCTGTGACACAGTCATGCACCTTGAAGCTGTCATGGGGACATGGGCAGAATGGAACAGAAAATGGGAAAAGTGGCTGCTCAGGGGAGCTCCCAGAATGAGAGGCTGAGAAAGGCTGGTGATTGGGCCACGAGCCCGTGACGTCACAAAGACTAGCAGAAGCAAGAAGGAAGGGAGGGAACAGCCCATCTTGGTGCTGGAATGCAAATGCATCTGGGAACTCAGGAGGGGAGAGGGGTTCACATCACAAGAATTTACTGAGCCCCTTTTCCGACCACACCCGATCAAGGTGCTAGGGATACCACAACCAACTGATCAGAGGGTCCCTGCACTAATGGAGCTCTAAGAGACAGGAGAGAACACACACAAGTAAACACAGAGGTGCAATCATTTCAGTAAGGAGGACTTGGATGAGAATAGTCAGGGCGATGTGGGGTTGGCCAGGAAGGACTTTGCTAGGGAGATGACAGACCAAGACCTGAATTATCAGAAGCAGCAGAGGTGAATGGGAATGATGTGCCAGGAAGAGGGAACAGCAGGTGCAAAGGTCCTGAGGTAGGAAGGGGAGCAGACAGGAAGGCCCTGGAACTGGAGGAGGTGAGGCTGGAGCAGTGAGTAGAGCCTGGGCCGTGCAGAGGCTAGGGCTGGTGACAAGGAATTTAGATGTTAACCAGGGTGAATCAAGGGGGTTTTAGTGAGGGCGTGTGGAGATCCAATTTAATATATAAAATCACCCCTCTGGCTGGAAGATGGGTGGGAGGAGGGCAGGAGTGGGGAGGAGAGGAAGGAGGTAGTCATCGTTGT
The DNA here is from genome assembly GCF_003254725.2 of Canis lupus dingo. NCBI lineage: Eukaryota > Metazoa > Chordata > Mammalia > Carnivora > Canidae > Canis > Canis lupus. The sequence goes on along the minus strand of NC_064248.1, from coordinate 31,839,913 downwards.
CCAAGGGGAGGGCAGTAGTGCTGGAGATGGGGAGAAATGGAGCTGAAAAATCTCTCATCCCCAAGTCACCCTGCGGCTGTCGGGGAGCTGCCTGCGACCAAGTGGAGCCAGGTTTTCCGGACAGGCGGAGCCAGGACCTTTCCTGCAGATGTCCTCACACCTGACACGGAGCAGAAATGGCAGCAGGGGGCTTCCAGGCAGGAGGTTCTGAGTCCCTGCCTGCTCTGGGGAGCAGCAGAACATCATCCTGTGTGACCAAGGTTGGCTCCCAGAGCATGAGAGGAAGGTAATGCCAGTTCCTTACCCAATGTCCACTCCAGGACCCAGTGAAGACCACTCACCCACCCAGACTCCTCTGCAGCCACAGAGCCCAGGAGACTTCCGGCAGATGGGCTAGGAATGGAAACACAGGATGTTTCCTTCCAGAAAACTGACATTCCCTGCCACAGCTGGCACAGGTGCCCTTTGCCCTAGCCCTATCTTCCCGCCTCAAATGAGAACATCAAAATGCTCCTTGCAAGCAGGAGCCTGCAACATGAGATACAAAATCTCTTCGCAAGCAATAGGACAAAAGCCACATGCTGACGATGGCAGAGCAGAAAGACGGGCACCTGGGTCGCCTCCGGCATCAAGTGGAGGCGGCAACAGGCTGCTCTGTTTCCTCCTGGAATTCTCATTAGGACAGAAAAATCAGTTCCTACTTGGCTGAGCCTTGGCTGAGCGGCCATCAGGTACCCGTTACATGCTGCCAAAAGAAGCCTAACTGATCCGGGATGTGATTGGAGATCAGAAGTGTCGGGAACACTCCCATCCAGGTATTTATTCATTTACTCAACACACACAGAGTGCCTACTATGTGCCACGCACTGTGCTAGGCTGGGAATATATTCAGAACACCGGCCCAGATGACTGCCGTCCGCATAGACACTGCTCACGGAGGACCAGCACAGACGTGCTGCCCAGCACAGCTGAGGATCCGTCTGGAACACGCCGGTGACAGGGCAGACAAGAATCCCTGCCCTCGTGGCACTTAGATTCTAGCTCGGGGAGCAAAAAATAAATAAATATATGGCGCAAGTGATAGAGTATGTTAGAAGGTGTTCACAGGTATGGGGCAAAATACAGCAATTATTTTAAGTATATCCTTTAAAGACCACCCTGTGCGCATGAGTGCACGCACACACACGTACGCGTGCGCACACACACGGGATGACTGGATAAAACCTCTGCAGTTCCGATGTAATCCCAAGGGGAAAAGGAAATCCGATTCAGCCTGAGGAACCCTGATTTGACTGGGATGATCCTGGACTGTAGAAAGGGATCGCAGAAGATAATGCAGCTCAAACTGACCTGCAAAGTGCCTGTGGCCTTCACCCGAGGAGCTGATCGCACAGGGCTGCATCCCAGAGGCTGCCTTGCCCCCCCCTCCGCCCCCCACCCCCGCACTCACCTGCAGTGGACAGTTGAGCTCCTCGGCCGCACACTCCAGCCGCCTCTTGACTGTCTCCAAGCTATAGCTCTCGTTCAGAAGCCTCTCCAGCTCGTAGCACAGCTCAGACTTCCAGAAGCCAATGTCCGACAGCCTCTGGCCCAGGTTCCGGCTGGTGCCCTCCTGCATCTGGCGCGTCAGCTGGTCCTTGTCCTGCATGAGCCGCATGGAGTCGCCCGTCAGCCGGCTGGCCCATAGCCGAGAGGCCTCGGCCCCGCGCATCTGCAGCTCATTGGACTGGTCCCAGTCGTGGGGGTTGTAGCGGCAGAAGAGCGCAGAGCGCAGCGCGGGCAGGATGGTGGGCGGCCGCAGGGCGCTGCGGCACGTGGCTCCCTCATCCACGCAGGTCTGGGCATTGGAGATCTTGTAGAGGAGGCTGGGTCTCCAGGATTTGAGGCAGCGGTACCCAGGCAGGTAATAGGGCTGGTAACATTCCTGGATCTCTGGGGCCGGCACAGCCAGGGGCAGCGTACTGAAGCCACAGCCTTTCTTGGGGCCACAGTAATTGGCGGTTTGAGTGGTTCCAAGAAACTCCATCCTGCCCCATCAGCCACACTAGGGCAAAACTCTGAGGGGACAAGGCACCGAGGAAGGGGAAGGATCTTCTCTTAGAGATGGGCAGGACCTCTATGACTCAGCACTGTTGTCATAAAGCCCCAGGGGAGCGGGGCTCTCATGGGGCTTTTGCTCATTTCAGGCCCACTAGGCCATATTGTCCCAGTCAAAACACATGCAAGAAACAAAGTGAATAGGGGCTTCTCAAGCCACGGAACTGGAGGTGCAAGAAATGGCATTTATCTATTCTGCGGTAATAATCAAATCTGCCTTTCACACCTTTCACACCTAACGCTGCCTATGGGAGAAAATAGAATGTCAGCTCAGAGGCCATCTGGTGGTTAGTTGTCTTCCTTCCCCCTTTGTCCTCAAGATGGCACCAGAGTGGAGCATCTGTAGTGTGGAGTACTACTCAGCAGTAAAAAAGGAATCACAAATGTATTAAGCCAAGTGGAAGCGGCTAGACTCAAAAGGCCACACAACCTGTATGGCTCCATCTAATAGACGGCATTCTGGAGACGTGGATTCATATGGACAGAGGACAGATCAGGGGCAACTGGGGGCTGGGGGTAGTGGGGCAGGAAGACTGACCACAAGGGAGCAAAGAAGCATGGGAAAACGTGGGGGCAATGACAGTACTATCCCATGTCTTGTCTGTGTTGGGAGTTACACAGCTGTTTGTGTTTGTCAAAACCCACAGAGCTATTCACTGAAAAGGGTGAATTTTACTGTACATAAGTCATACTTCAATAACTTTAACTCAAGAAGGGCAGCAAGGGGAGAGATTGTGAGGCAGAGACCTCATAGCTCACCCACCAAGCCCCAGCACCCAGCACGCCGATGAATAAATGAATGAATCAATGAATGGGCATCTAGAATCAAGAGTTTTATTGTGCCAGAAAGCATATTCAATCCTCTACTCTATACCAATGTTTTTATCCATCAAGAAACTTACTCCCTTCTTGGGCTGGTGGGAGTGGCAACGAGATCCCAAGGCAAAGAACCAGAGGGGTGCTTGACCGGTGGGGCCTTCCCCCCTTCCGATATGGGAAAAAGCAGAACCTAACCTGCAAATAAGTGGTCCTTGTTAGGGAGGTGTGATGGTCAAGGGGAACTTTCGCCCTAATTACAATTGAAACCAGGGGTTACAGAGGACCAAGGCAGAGAGAGATGACCAAGCCCCTTCTGCATATCTGATGCTTTACATATACTCATTGAATTTCCACAGTGAACCTAGAACAAAAGGGTGGGCTCTGCACTCATCTTGCAGGGTGGGCTCTGCACCCCCTCCACACCCACAACACTTTACTTTGTAAGATCCTTTAAGATGAGACACCACACACAGGAAGTGCTTGCACATCCAGAGCTGTCAAGAAAGGGACCAAAAAGACTCGGCATATGTTTTAAGCACTAAAGGTTCATGTCTAAAAATAACAATGTGACTAATACTTAAGGGTATAAAGTAAAATTTGGGTTTCTCCCTCCCACTACCTCTAGTTATTTTCAGTCTTCCTAGATATAACTACTATTAATCAGAATTTGTATATTTTTCCAGAGATCACCCATGCATATACAAGCACATGCAAGCAGAATCTGGCTGAGTTGGGCTGGGACAGGGCTTGAGATGCTGTCTTCTTTCAAGTCCCCAGCTGAGGCTGGTCCAGGGACCACACTTGGAATAATAGTGAGACTCTGAAATCAGTTCTACGAGGGAAAGGACCTTGTTTGGGATTGTCCTTGTCATCGCATCCACGGCACTCAGTAGAACACCTGGAACATAGTCAGTGCCCAATTTGGGTTTGTGGAATGAATGAAAAAAAAAATGGATGGATGAGTGGATGGGTGGATGGATGAAGCAACAGAACTTCAGAAGCCGTTAAATGAGAAAGATGAGAAGAGTAGGCTATAGCTCAAATGAAAAAGGAATGGTAAGCCTGACAGCACAGTTCAAGAGGCTCAAGGAATCAAGTTCTAAACATTTAGTAAATGAAAATACTGAAAGTAAGGCCTTTGGAGTAGAGGCCTTACTTTTACTTTTTACTTTTTACCTCGCCGCAGTGGTGCAGTGGCATTTCCAAGTTTCAGCCATGTTGCAGCAGATCTCAGGACTTTCTTTTTGTAGCTGAATAATATGATGGATCGCTCATGTTTATCCATTCAGCCGTAGATGGACCTTTGGACATTATGAAAAATGCTGCTATGAATATTCCTATACAAGTTTTCAATCCTCTTGAATATATATCAAGGAGTATCAAGGAGAGGGAACTGCTGGGTCCTGTGATAATTCTGTTTAAGATATTATTGAGTTCTAATAAAGTTTCAAATTAGCATGTTTTTCTTGCTTATTCTCTATTAAACAGTATACGTAGAAGTTAAATCAGGGAACCCCTAGAGGGCACCTGGGTGGCTCAGAGGCTGAGCGTCTGCCTTCAGCTCAGGTCGCGATCCCAGGGTCCCGGGATCGAGTCCCGAATCGGGCTTCCCGCTGGGAACCTGCTTCTTCCTCTGCCTGTGTCTCTGCCTCTCTCTGTGTCTCTCATGAATAAATAAATAAAATCTTAAAAACAACCAAAACAAAGAACCCCTAGCTATGCAGTCAGCCCCGACACATGCAGGTTCCCGACACTCTGATTTGAGAGTCAGTTCCTAATGGCTGGGAATCGGTGGCGCTCTCTCTGGATACAATTTTCATCTCCAACCCCTTGTGCAGACAGTAGGCTTGATACACACAAGGGGAACCAAGATGGAAAGAAACCAGAACTTGGTTACTTCCATCTGTCATTCTGTGTGACCACTCATGCCCAGAATGTACAACAGAGAAGCAGAGAGTGACCTTCAAGGTATAATATTTTTATTTGGAAAGTGGACATTTTTAGTTCGTACATGAAATCTTTTCTGAATGCAGTGCTTTAAAACTGAAATGCTATCTCTGTATTTGTCAGCTATATCAAAACCAACCAGGAACAAAACTATTTCCCAAAATACTGTTGTATACAGGGCAGGGGTGTTAATACAATTATCTACTTGGGCTGTTAAATACGGTAGGTAGTCACTGATTAGAGACCTCTCATCCACCATGTTTTATTTATTTATTTTTCAGTCTCCCATTTTTTTAAAAGATTTTATTTATTTATTCATGAGAGACACACACACACACAGAGACAGAGACACAGGCAAAGGGAGAAGCAGGCTCCATGCAGGGAACCCGATGTGAGACTTGATCCCCGGACTCCAGGATCATGCCCTGGGCTGAAGGCAGATGCTCAACTGCTGAGCCACCCAGGGATTCCTCCCTCAGTCTCTTTTAAGACATGTGGATGGAAAATGCATTCTCTTTCTGGAATCTCTGTAGGAGGTGGATGGGGAGAGGCTGGGGAGCTGGGAACATGGACATTTGAGTGACCCCCCTCCCTCAGTGGGGCTCCCCATCGTCAGCCAGCTCTGCCTCCCAAAAGGCAGACACCCACACCCAGCACTGACTACCACAATCTCTGCCTGGATCCCGCTGTTATGAGATCACTGCTGACTTCCACGGGCTGTGAAGGGGACAGCTTCATGTCTGAATTTAATGGGAAACCCAATAGTCTGGGGAAGAAAAGAATCTAGGTGATGGCTGGAGCAGCGCTGTCCCATGGAACTTTCTGCTGCGATCAAATCAAATCAAGCATTACTTGGGTGCCCCCTGTGGGTAGGCAGGGATCTTGACCTGCACCTGCTTGGCAGCCAAAATTGGGGACTGGAGGTGGTTCCAAGCAGTGCTTAGAAAAATGACAAAATAGGGACACACGTGGAGGAAACAGAAAATCCAGAAAGAAGCTGCTTTCAATTCAGCATCTCTGTCAGATTGCATCATTCAAGAACAAAACCTGCATTTTACCATAAAGTGTTCCCCACTCCCCTTTGAATTTAAGAGGGTATCTTTTGGGATACCCTTGGCTGGTGTCTAATAATCCAGCAATCTTTCTGGAAATTTCCCTACCGATACATGCCTTTGTGAGTGTTAAATGCATGTTCATATATCCATGTATTATTCACAGCTGTGTTGATTGTAGCAGCGAAAAAAGGCAGAATTAACTGAGGTCCCCCGGTAGGGGATGGCTAAATAAAAGCCATCTTTTTATGCTGTAGCATAAAAAGAAGATGGACTTGTAGTTGCTGATAAGAATGGATTTCTAAGATATAAGTAAAGAAAAGCAAGATACAGGACAGTTTACATGCTACAATGCCACTTGTGCAAATATATGTGTAGTTGTATACATGGAAACACTCCTGGAAGGATACATAGGAACCAGTATCAGGGTGATTACTCTTGGCGGGGGACAGGACTGGAATTGAGGGGTGAGGGGCACAGTGGGAGACTTTTACTTTTTGGTTAAGCCTTCCATACCAATATATATACACACACGTTCACAAGATTTTATTTTAGCGTATACATGTATATATTTCATGTATGCTAATGTATATAGAGTCTGGTGTATATCTTATATATCTTCCATACTTATAACTTAATAGGACTTCCACTTCTGGCCAAGATTGGATAATAGAGATTGGCTGTACTCTCCCAACTGAAACAATTCAAAAACACTCAGAATATATGATTTTTAAGTCACTGGACATCAGACCATGAAGGACAGTCACCCCTGAGGGATGAGAAACAAATGAAGCCAGTTGTACAATTAGGCCAGGCTCACTGCCTGGACAAAGCTTCCAGACTGTGGCACAATTCCTTGAGTTGAGGAGACAGAGCTGGGAAGGCAGGGCACCAGTGTCGCCAGAGTCCAAAGGACAGAGCTTTAAAGTGGAGGGAGCTACCCACAGCGAGCTCTGGACATATGCAGAATGGCCCTCTTGGGGAATCATCCTGAAGGATTAGAGGGAACCATCCCCTGAGCTCCCATGGGGTGCGGAATAGCTCCCTATCCCACCAACCACAGTAGAAAATTTCATAACTTGGGCAGCATCAAGTCAAATACTCAGGAGGATTTTGCCTTCATGTTAGGACAAAATTAGCCCAGGACTTCTAAGGAAGCTTAAAAGCAAGATCTCAAAAGATAAAAATCTTTCCAGTCAATTAACCATGCCCCAGAAAAAAAGATCAAGAATACTTGTAAAAGGAGTAAAATTTTCAGCACTCAACAAGGTAAAATTCACAATGTCTGGCATTTAATAAAAAATTACCAGGCAGGCAAGGAAGCAGGAAAATATGATTGATAATCGGTGTGGGGGGAAATCAACCAATTGAAACCAAACCAGGAATCACACAGATAATAGAATGGGTAGGCAAGAACATGTTAAAGATTTTTTAAAAATTTATCCATTTGAAAGAGAGAGAGAACATGAGCAGGAGGGAGGGGCAGAGGCAGAGGGAGAAGCAGGATCCCTGCTCAGCAGGGAGCCCGATGTGGGGCTGAAACCCAGGACCCTGGGATCATGACCTGAGCTGAAGGCAGATTCTCAACCGACTGAGCCACCCAGGTCCCCTGAGAAGGACACTTTAAACATTATAACTCCATTACATGTGTTCAGGAAGCTAGACAACAGATAGGATACGTTGAGTGGAGGCATGGCAGATATATACACACAAATACGTACACATACCTGAATTGAACATTGAGAGATAGAACTACAATGTCTGTGATGAAAAATACACAAGACGGGATTATAGGGCTGCTGTAAAGAATCACAGATTGGGGGGATTAGAAACAGCAAAAACAGATTTTTTTTAAATTTCATTTATTTATTGGAGAGAGAAAGACAGCATGGTGCGGGGATGGGGGGGTAAGAGGGAGAGGGAAAAGCAGGCTCCCCACTGAACAGGGAGCCCAGGACCCCAAGAGCTGAAGTCAGGTGCTTAACTGAATAAGCCACCCAGGTGCCCCCAGAAATGTATTTCTCCCAGTTCTGGAGCCTTTAAGTCCAAGATTAGGGTGCCAGCCCAGTCGGTTCTGGCAAGGCTCTCTCGCTGGCAGATAGATGGCCACCTTCACCTTCTCTCTGTGTCCCAATATGGCCTTTCCTCATGTAGACAAAGTGAGCTCCCTGATGTCTCTTCTTATAAGGGCACTAATCACATCACAAGACCCAAGACTCACAGCCACCCTAATCACCTCCCCAAGGCCCAGCTCCTAACACCACCACATGGGGAATCAGGGCTTCTATATAGGAATTGGCGTGGGGTGGGGGGAGACCAACATTCAGTCCATAACTCGGCAGATTGGGATAATGCAGAAGAAAAAAATCGGTGAAGTTGAAGACAAAGCAATAGAAAGTCTCCAAAAAGAAATAGAAGACTGAAAAAAAAAAAACTATAAAATGTTGCTGAGAGAACTTTAGAAGAACCAAAATAGAGCGCTATATTATGTGTGTGGACAGGAACCCTCCATAAGTGTTAAGATGTTACTTCTACCCCAGTTGAAGGTCAAAGTCAAAGCAAACTCCAATGAAAATCCCAGCAGGTTTTTTTCTTTTTTTTTTTTCTGGGTAGAAACTCATAAACCGGTTCTAAAATTTAAATGCAAATTCAAAGGACCTAAAATAGCCAAAAACAATGTTGAAAAGCAAAAAGGAGGAGGATATAGACTTTCTGAATTCAGGATTTATTGTAAAGCTACAGTATGGTATCGGCATAAAGATAGACAAAGATCAATGGAATAGCACAGAGTTCTAAGAGATCAATGCAGAATAAAGTATCCAGAAATATATCCACATATTCACAGTCAACTGATTTTCAACAAAGGCACAAAGTTAATTCTGTGGAGAAAGGATAGTCTTCTCAACAAATGGTACTGGAACTATTGGGTATCCATATATATATTTTTAAAAATGAATTTCAGCCCACACCTTGCACTGTATACCAAAATTACATATAAAAATGAACTCCAAAAAAAATGAACTCCAAATGGGTCACAGACAGAAGTATAAAGTCTGAAACTATAAAGATTCTTGAAAGAAATGGAAAATCTTTGTGACCTCATGTTAGGCAGCGATTTCTCAGACGTGATACTAAAAACGCAATCCATAAAAGAGAAAACTCGCAAACTGGGCCTCATCAGAATTAAGAATGGCTCCTCAAAAGGCATTAAGAGAATGAAAAGACAAGACATAGACTAGGAGAAAATACTCACCAAACGTATAATCGATGAAAGGCTCATATCCAGAATATGTAATATATTTTTTAAAGATTTATTTATTTATTTATTTATGATAGACATAGAGAGAGAGAGAGGCAGAGACACAGGAGGAGAAAGAAGCGGGCTCCATGCCGGGAGCCCGACGTGGGACTCGATCCCGGGACTCCAGGATGGCGCCCTGGGCCAAAGGCAGGCGCTAAACCGCTGAGCCACCCAGGGATGCCCCAGAATATGTAATATTCTTGAAACGCAATATGAAACAACCAAAAATGTTTTTAAGTGGGCTTAGGATCTGAGCAGACATTTCGGTGAGGAAGATATGCTAATGGCAAATGAGCACATGAAAAGATGTTCAACATAATTACACGCTAGGGGAATGCAAATTAAAGCCCCGGTAAGATATGGCTGGGCACCTACAGGAACGTCAACGTGTTTAATCTTCCCAACAACTAACCTTTTGAGGCAGTTAATATTATTATTGCTGTTTTATGGAGGAAGAAGCTGAAGCACGGAGAAAAGACTCAAAAGCTGGCAACTGGGGAGCTGGGATTTGGGTGCAGACAGCTGGCATTGAAGAATGCATGTTCTTAACCAACATGAGTGGGGTTCCCTATATGTAATAAATCTCTTATTTTTTGACTCAATTTTATGTTAAGTGCCTGCAGTATATATAGACAGCTCTTTGTTAGATATTTTTGCCGGATCCATGGGAAGAGAGAGAAAATTCTCTACACCTATAACTTAAATTTTCGGACTACTTTGATCATAGGTGGGGTGAGAATGCCACCTACTGGCACAAAGTGAAACTGCAGGCACCTCGAAAGCGTGTTTTCTCCACCTGCATGTGTTTAAAATGCTCCCATCCTGCTGAATCAGTACCGAAATGTTTAACCAGGTTGATCCAGGTGCTAGTCTTAGTTCATTCACTAACCTGCTGTGTGATTTTGGGCAACTTTCCCCATCTGGGCCCCTGTTGCCCACATTTGTAAATAAGGTGCAGGATCTCACCCCTGCAGCTCTCACCTGCAACCCTGAGTCTACTTAAACACAACCTGTATTGGATCCTTGCTCTCTGGATGTTCTGTGTTTGGTGCTTTACATGAATCACAGTGTTTTATCCCTACGGCAACCTCATAGGGGAAAATAAAATGCCTTTATCACCCCCATTTTACAGGTGAGCAAACCGAGGCTGATGGGAAGGCATTTGCCCAATGTTGTTCAGCTCAAAAGAACTGGAGTCAGGATTTGAACATGTCCTCTGACTTCAGAGCAGGAGCTGTAAAGCCCGGTGTCATCTGCCTTCACCCATCTCACATATCCCCACCACAGGAGTCTGTAGTGCCATGGCTACTGACCCTGAAGGGTTCTCATTTTTTAAAATTTTGACAATTTTATTGCTTAAAAAATAAGTCTCACGTTTGACATACAAAGTAATTTTAAATGTCCCTGAAGGGTTTTTAAAATATGCTGTGATGCTCTAATTTATAATAAATATCTATTTGGTCTTGCTCCTCATCATCGACACAAAGCTAAAACTCTGGCAATTTCAGAGTGAGTAAGGTGTATCTTGTTATGTTAATAAGGCGACTGCATGGACAGGGGCTGGTTGCCAGGGAATCAACCTCCTGATTGGAGGGATGGAATATTCAGTCCCTCCGCACCCCCAACCCCCCCACCCCCACCTGACCTCCCAGGGCCTGGAGGTTGAGCCAATCACCAGGTGGCCAATGATTTAATCAAGTGTGCCTGTGTAATGAAACCTCCATAAAACCTATAAGGACAGCGTTTGAAGAGCTTCCAGTGTGGTGAACCTATGGGAGTTTAGGGAGAGTGTCGTGCCTAGTGAGGGCATGGGAGCCCTGTACCCTCTCCCTGTAACATTGCCTTATGCATCTCTTCCACCTGCCTGGTCCTGAATTATATCCTTTTATAGCAAAAACGGTAATCTGGTAAGTGGAAAGTTTTTCTGAGTTCTGTGGGTCACTCTAGCAAGTTAACCGAATCCAAAGGGGGTGGGGAGATCATGGAAAACTGATTTTGTAGCCACTCGGTCAGAGAGAACAATCTGGACTTTTGACAGGCATCTGCAGCCCAAGGAGGGGGTCACCGAACCCCCAACCTACAGCTGGGCAGACAAAAACACCGGTGACAACCTGGATTTGCAAATGACATATAATGTCGGGGGTGGGGGGTGGGGCAGCCCTGTAAAATTGAGCCTGTAACCTGTAGAATTGATCACTATCTCTAGGCAAAATAGCGTCAGAATCAAGGGACCCAGCTGAATTGTAGGGCACTTGGCTGGCATCCTCAGCATTGTCTGTTCAGAGAAACCACACCCCTCACATTGGAAACTGGGTTGAGAGCTTCTTTATGTGCCAAAGCCCCATGCCCAAGGGTCTAACTTAACTAATTGTGGGGGACTAGGTCCCTAGCATAAGGTCCCCTAGGGGATCATAACATGCAGCTGCCTCGAGAAGTGCAAGCTACAGGTGACCTAGCACCCTAACTCCACATTTAAGGTCTAATAACTTGAGAAGCATAAACAAACTTTAAATTAAAAACAAACAAACAAAAAAGGGCAGCCCCGGTGGTGCAGCAGTTTAGCGCCGTCTGCGGCCCAGGGCGTGATCCTGGAGACCCCGGATCGAGTCCCACGACGGGCTCCCTGCATGGAGCCTGCTTCTCCCTCTGCCTGTGTCTCTGCCTCTCTCTCTCTCTCTCTGGGTCTCTGTGAATAAATAAATTCTTTAATTAATAAATAAATTAAATAAATAAAAGAAAAGAAAAACTACTTTTTAAAGCCGTTTTAGCCATACGGAAAAATGTATCAGGAAGTTCAGAGAGTTCCCGAATATTCCCTCTTTACCTCCCCCACCCCGATTACCCCCATTATTAACCTCTGGCGTTGGTGTGGTCATCTGTTACAGTGGATGAACCATGATAGCGATTTGTTTTCAGTAACTAAAATCCCTGGCGCAAGTCAGAGTTCACTCTTGGTGGTGTAGGCTCTGTGAGCCTTGACGCACGCATAACGTCAAGTCTTCAGCACCACGGCATCAGGATAGTTTCCCTGCCCTGAAAATCCCCTGCGCTTTGTCCAGTCATCCCTCCGCCTCTGCCTCCCCCAGGCCCTGGCAACCACTGATCTTTCTGCTGTGTCTCTACTTTCACAAACTTATTTTTAAAAGCACTTAAAAATGTAGCTAATTAAATCTTTTGGCACTTAGTAAGGTTTCCACATTTGCAACGACAACATTTCCAGCTCTCGCTTTGTAGCTTTTAGTCGCTGCCACCTTTAATCGGGGGGACAGAAATAACAATTTTAAATTTAAAACCTATCAAACTCCCCAAACTAAATAAATGTAAAGGAGAGGTAAACAGACTTCTTCAAATGCTGGGTCTGGTTCAGTTTGCGGCGTTCACACTTTTCCACGCTGCTAAATACAGCAAACTGGGCTCCGACTTCTGGAACACGCCGCCGTGTTCAGGAAAGAAGGCCGCGGATTCCACAGGCCATTAGCACCTGCTTCCATGGGATGATGCAGAGAGGTGACCTGTCAGAGGAGGGTCGGCAGGGAGGACAGTCAGGACAAAGGACCCGTGTGAGCCAGGATAATGGCTGGCGTGCCAGGGAAATGTCCGCTGTTCAGTTTTAGAGCCTGGCACGCACAGTGGCACACAGCTATGGGGCCGGAGGGGTCAAATGGGCCGGGGGCGGGCACCGAAAACCATGTCCAGATTGTTGTGAACCTGGCCATAGGGAGCTGTTGAAGGTGCGCAGGTAGCAGAGTGACCCAGGCTGAACTGTGAGGGGAAAGGACCCTAAGACATGTGGCAGACAAACCCCCTGGGGAACCTTTTTTGGGTGTGACCGTGTGGCCGATTCTCCTGATGGAAGGTATGTGATGAGGGGTCGATCCTGGCTGGAAGCATTTAAGCAGCATTGTACAAATCACACGCTCTCCCTTGAAGCCTGCATTCAGTGGCAACAGGAGATGGCAGGGCCGTTGTCTCCTGGATCCCCGAGGAATGGCGAGCAGGTCTCTGCCAACGAAGCTGTCCAAGTAGCCGGAGCCAAAAATGATCTCTGCTGCCTTGAGCCTCTGCAGTCTGCGGGATGTTTGTCCTGGCAGCAGAGCCTAGCGGGGCTGCTAGGAAAGTACTGCAGGCCCAGGGGAATGAGGGTCCAGAGGAAGGCAGCAGGGTGATGGTGTCATGCAGTGTCAGCTGTCTGTTGCCACCCCAGACTTGGGAACTTAAGATAATAAGTGTTTATTTAGCTCATGTGTCTGTGGGTTGGCTGGATGGTTCTTCTAGACTCACTCACACACCTGGTGGTTGCCTGTGGGTCTGGAGAGGTGGCTCTGCACCACTTGGCTGGAGTCTCCCTGTTGTCTCAGGGTCACTGGTTTGGAATGGGCTTGTCTGGGACCACCAGGTGGCCCGGCTCTACACCATATGTCTTCCCTTCTGCGGGCTAGCCTAGAGATGTTCCCCTCATGATGGCAGAGAGGAAAGCAAAGAAAGCAAAAACAGGCAAGTACTTGTTTTTTGTTAGGTCACACTGGCTAACAAAGTAAGTCACATGCCTGAGCCTTGCGTCTGGGGTAGAACAGAGGCTCTGCACACAGGAGAGGGGTGAGGAGTTGGGGCCACTTGGGCAACTACAGCATCACATCACAGAGGTGAAACCACAGGACTTGATGCCTGATTGGACATGGTTGGGGGGGGGTTATCGTGACTGTTTACAGCCACGGCCACCAGCCTTTACCGCCACTGCTACACATGCCTGCCACTTCATCCATCTACATGTGGCCTCTGTTTGGCTGCCCCGTGACTTGTTTTGACCAGTACAATGTGAGAAAGTGACCTTGTCCAGCTGCCACATAAAGGTGCTCAGGCTAGACCACTGAATGATTGGAGACCACGTGGAGAGACAGTGGCCACATGGAGGGAAACTAAGGCACACGTGAAAATGAGAATCTCCTACTCAATTCCCCCGTGGACGGTGCCACGTGAATGAGCCCAGATAAAACCAGAGGACTCCTGAGAAATAACAAACCACTGTTGTTTTAACCACTATGAATATATATATACATGGGGGTGACTTGTTACGGGGAGTTGCTAACTTGCTACAGGGGAGATGGTGAGAAGGAAGCAAGGCTGATGCTTAGACTCTGGACTCGAGTTCGTAGAGCAGTAGCATTCTCTAAGATAAGAATTCCAGAAGGAGGAATAGGGTTTGAGGAAGGAGTTGTGGCTAGAGGAGTGTTAGGCCGGAGAGGCACCCACGCGGTAAAATCCACCAGGTGGCAGCTGAACTAGGAAGAGCGGGGCTGGAACTTCATGATGGATAGTGGATGACGCCATGGACCTAAAGCTGCTCACCCCAGAAGGATGTGGAAAGTGTGCCTACGAGTGGGCCACGGACAGAGTCTCGAGGCGCACCCCTCTTCAGAAGTGGTTCTCAAACTTTAGTGAACAGAACTGCTATCTGGTGAGAGTGTAAAGATGCGCATTCCCTGGCCCAGCCCTTGAGTTTCTGACTCAGGAGGTCAGGATGGGCCTGGGAATCTGCTCTGCAGCCTCGTGCCTGCCCTACTGCTCGCACGACCACAGGTGGAAAATTCTATCCCAGGTGAGACAGGAGTTTGGCCGGGGACGGTGGGAGAGAGATGGGAGCAAAGCTGAGGGGAGGCTTATTCGATTTTATTTCTTAGTGTAGAATGTGATCGTTTACAGCCTTGTGGGGAGGAGTGCGTAGTGAGGGAGAGACTGAAGAATGGAAGATCTTTCTTCCCTGCTACTGAGGAGACAGACTCGCTGAGTGGGAGGGTCGCCTGGGTAATCAGAGACTGCGGGGCTCTAATGTGGCACTGCTGCTGAAGACAGCTGGCGGGAACATGCCGGAAATGTCTGCGGGGACCTCAGAAGGACATGAAGCGGGCAGGCCTCAGGTCTCTACTGTGTGGCTGGGAGGGTGGGGAGGAAAGAGCCTATGGTCAGGAGAGTTGGGTGGAGCCTTCTGGCTGTGAGACCCTGAGCAAGCTGCTTAACCTCTCTGAGCCTCACTTTCTTCAGTGAAAGGAGGATAATGTGCATCCTGCTCCCAGTGTACAGCATAGTGGTCAAGAGCCCAGGCCCTACATCAGAGTTTCCTGGCACCCCAGCTGTGCTGCTTACCAGCTCTGAGACCTTGGGCAAGTCATTCTTGGTGACCCTGTCTTCCTACCTGCAAACTGGAGGTCACAAAAGTCCCTGCGGGTGAATTCCTCTCTGACCGCTCTGACCCCTGGGCTTGTTCATGCTGGTTCATTCTGTCTGAAATACCATATGTCCTCCCCACCGCCACCCCGTCCCTCCCTCGGCTTTAAGGAATCGCCCTGGTTGTCTCGTGTCGTAGCCTTTGTAAAGCTGTAGTTACCTGCTTCGTCATCCGCTGCCCCAACCAGGCTAGGTGCCAGGACGACAGGACTCGGGGCGGTTTGGTGGCGCCAGCACCTCGCACACGGCCACTTGGCACCGCGTATCCCGGATGACAGCCCGGGTTCATCACTCTGGCTCCCTCGCTAGGAGCTGTGTGACCTGAGGAAGGAAGTTCAAACATTGTGTTCTCATCCGAAGGCACAATTCTGGAAACACTGCTAGAACGGATTCAGGCCGGAATGAGGCTGAGTGCAAGGCTGACGAACAGGATACTCCCATGATCTCAACGAATCGCTTCAGATTCTTTCTTCGTCACAAACGGAAAAGCGGACCATCCGATGCAGAGGTGGGACGGATGCCACCTTCACCAAGTGGTCGAGGATGGGACCCACTGGTGTCCTGTGCCTCTGGCCGTGGCACAACAGTTGTACACATCGGTCAAGTACCTTCTGCCAGAATGTCTTAACCTGAATCTAATCATGAGGCAGGGAATCAGACAAATTAAGATACTGGGGCGGGTTTTCTATAAGGCAATTGGCCTACACCATATCCAAATGTATCCATGTCCTAAAAGATGACCCCCCACCCCACTCCCCAAAAAAGGGTAAGGGGTGGTGAGAAGAGGACTGTTCTGAATTAAAAGGCACTGAGAACAAAGGAAGGTGCGACTTTTGATTGGCTCCAGGATGGGGGTGGGGTGGGGGGAGCAGACCTTATTTGGGACAGCGGAGTAAACTTGAATATAAAGTTTATTTTCGCTAATAACTTTGCATCGGTATCAAATTTCTTGGGTATGAAAGGGCATGGACGTGTCGCGTAGGAAAACGCCCGTGCCCGGGAGCCCCGTGCTGAATAATTGATGAATGCTCTCCGCTGCCCAGTTTAAACGGCGACAGAAATTAAAGACCAGTCCCCCTCCCCCCTGCAAGCACCTGATGAAGTCCGCGCGTGCGCACAGCCCCCTTTTCGAGACTTACTTGGCGCGCCTGGAGAGTCAGATTGGGCGCCAGGAGGCGGAAATACGTAAGGGCGGGTTCCGGTGACCGCGCAGACGTCGAAGGCGGCCGAATGGAGGAGGTGCCTCAGGGTGAGCGCACGGAGGGGGGCGTGGGTGGTGGGGCTGAAGGGACAGGAGCCACTCTAACTGTGACCTTGTCACCGCGCAGGCTGTCCCGGGACCGGCAGCGCCCAGGCGGGCCGAGGGGCCTCATGTCAGGGCTGCCCCAACCAGCGGCTCTGCGCTTCCGGAGCCGGCGCGGCTCCCGACCCAGGTGAGGAAGGGGCAAGGCCTGAACCGGAAGTGAAGGGCGCCAGCCCGGAAGAGGCGGGACCGGGAGGAGACCGGCAGTGGGAAAGCACAGAAGGAAGTAGCGGGGTGGGGCGGAGCCTGAAGGATCAGTGACAGGCGTGGAGTCCAATGGGATCTCAGGAGGGGCGGGTCTAGGGGTTTGAGTGACAGGGGCCCCGCTGCTGGAGAATAGGGTTTATAGACCTTGAACTAGGGGTTTGCTCGGGCTTATTATTTAGACAAAATTGTCTTCCTTTGGGAATAGGAGCGATTTTCTCACTCATTTAGCATAAATACGTATTGATTTCTCCTGAGCATAGTGCTCTGCGCTGGGGTTACAGCTGTGAGTGAGACAGGGTTACTGCCCTAACGATATTAAGCTAATAGGGGAGACCCTCCGTAAATAACTGAGCGAGCGAGGAAATCATCGCATGATAAGTTCGGTGAAGGACAAGTCGCAGGATGGGGAAGGCTCTGGGAACTCGCCTAAAGGATCTTAAAAAGCAGGAGGCGGGATCCCTGGGTGGCGCAGGGGTTTAGCGCCTGCCTTTGGCCCAGGGCGCCATCCTGGAGACCCGGGATCGAGTCCCCCGTCGGGCTCCCGGTGCATGGAGCCTGCTTCTCCCTCTGCCTGTGTCTCTGCCTCTCTCTCTGTGTGTGTGTGTGACTATCATAAATAAATAAAAATTAAAAAAAAAAAAAAAGCAGGAGGCTGGGAGGATGCTGAAGGAGTTGAGCGGGAGACTGAGGCTGGATTCCTGGGTCCTGCAAACGGGGTGACCTTGAGTGAGAGTCCTCAGGTCTCTGAGCCTCCGTTTCCTTATCTAAAGTGGAGGAGGGGCACCTGGCTGGGTCAGTCCACAGAGCATGCAACTCTTTTTTTTTTTTTTTTTTTTAAGATTTTATTTATTTATTGATGATGGGGGGCAGGCAGAGACACAGGCAGAGGGAGAAGCAGGCCCCATGCAGGGAGCTCGACGTCGGATTCCATCCCAGGGCTCCCCAGCATGCAACTCTTGATGTCAGGGTCATGAGTTCAAGCCCCACGTAGGGCTTGGAACCAACTTAAAAAAGAAAAAAGACTTACTCATTTGAAAGAGAGAGAGAGCGCGCATGCACACGCATGAGCAGGTGAAGAGGAGGAGGAGAGGCAAAGAATCCCAAGCAGACTCACCACTGAGCATGGAGCTGGACCTGGGACTGGATCCCAGGACCCTGAAATCATGACCTGAGCAGAAACCAAGAGTCAGGCATTTAACTGACTGAGCCACCTGGGCATCCCCTGAGAACCTGCTTTTTAAATAAGAAGAAGCTAGTATAATTACCTCATGGTGTTATTTTAAGGAATTGAAGTGAGATGTTGAATGCACAGAAAATGTATGATCTGTGATAGTTACCTGTGACTGGTCCTCATAAACGTTTGCTCTTTGTCAGGGACTCTCAACCTTGGCACTACTGACATTTGGATCTGGATAATTATTTGGGGTAGGAGGCTGTCCTGAGCATTGTTAGACCTTTTTTTTAAAGATTTAGAGACAGAATGCAAGCAGGGGGAGAGACTCTCCAGCAGACTCCACTCTGAGCACAGAGCCTGAGACAGGGCTCAATCTCATGGCCCTGAGATCAGAGCTGAAACCAAGAGTCAGATGCTTAAACAACTGTGCCATCCAGGCACCCCGTGTTTTTAGCCAGTTAGCAGCGTCTGTGGCTCTACCCACTGAATGCCAGTAGCACCCCTTCCTGGTGACAACCAGAAATGTCCCCAAGGCAGATTTTGCCCCTAGGTTGGGAACCATTACTACGTGTGGAGCTCTCCTGGAGCTGGGAGTGTAGCAATGAACAGTTCAGGTAATTTCTATTCTCATGGAACTTGTATCCTAACAAGAGGAGACAGAGAAGTGAACTAATAAACAAGAAAATGTCAATGATGTCAATAGCCTTTGTAGTACTTACTACTGTCACTGATTAGGTGGTATTTCACACACAGTCCTGTGAAATAGTCCCAGGGATTTAGCTCCTTCTAGTCCATTGGAAGAGTGACGTTTGAAATTTAGTCAGAGACTTCATCACCTGATTTGCTTTCTTTGTAGCCATAGAAGAAATCAAAGAAAAAATGAAGACCGTGAAACACAAGATCTTGGTGTTATCTGGGAAAGGTGGTGTTGGAAAAAGCACATTCAGTGCCCACCTTGCCCACGGCCTAGCAGAGGATGAAAACACGCAGGTGAGACCTTGGGAAAAACTGGAAGAGGCTCCTGTATGAGAGTTTGTGATGCTTCCTAGAGAACTGATCCCTTAGACCAAGTTGGATTGGTCTCGGGAATCTAGATCCTTGCAGAGAGAAGGAGGGAAATGCATGGGGAAATGCATCAGATTCTCTACCTGTGAAAATGGATAGCAGGTGTAATGTCTCTTGGCATGCTGATTATTTTGTTAAGTTCAGACTTCTTTTTCTTAGCCACTTTCTACTTGTGTCTGGGCCAGGGGTGTGCAAACTATAACCTATGGGCTTATTCAGCCCCTCTCTTGCCTTTCTATGGCTGTGAGCTAAGAATGGTTTTTACATCTATAAATGGATGCTTTTTAAATTACTTTTAATAAAAGATTTTATTTATTTATTCATGAGAGACAGAGGCAGAGACACAGGCAGAGGGAGAAGCAGGCTTCTTGCAGGGAGCGTGATGTGGGACTCAATCCCCAAACCTGGGGATCACGCCCTGAGCCAAAGGCAGATGCCCAACCAATGAGCCACCCAGGCATCCCTATAAACCGTTGCTTTTAAATTGTTTTATAGTATCCTTGATTTTTGTCTACAAAACCTAAAATACTGTTGACCCTTGAACAACAAGGGTTTGAACTGCATGGTTCCACTTACATGTGGATTTTTTTAGTGGTACTATAATGTATTTTCTCTTCATGTTTTTCGTAACATTTTTTCTTTAGCTTACTGTAGTAGTGCAATGTATAATATACAAATAGGTGTTCATCAGTTGTTACCTATAAGCTTCTGGTCGGCAACAGGCTATCAGTAGTTAAATTTTGGTGGAGTCAGAAGTTACACATGAATTTTCATGTATAAGGCCCCTAATTCCCACCTTGTTCAAAAGTCAAGTGTATTTTCTCTTTAGCTCTTGAGGAAGGAAACATTTACCAAGCCTTGAACTGGGCCTCTCACCTAGTACCCAAGTATACATATGAGCATGCAATCACCAAATTGCTCAGTAAAAATCCAGCTGCTCTCTGGATTTCAGCTTTAATGAAAGATGCGGTATGGAGAAGAAGAAAAAAATAATTTTCACTACAAAGTTGGAATGGAAATTTACAGTACCTGCGATTTTAAAAATACATTGGATCATTCATGGGACTCATGATAATTTTGCATTGACCTTAGAAAAGTGATCCTATCACTTACTTTACACTTGATACCTAATAAAACCATGAATACTGTGTTTTCTAATTTTTTTTAAACACGGAACACATTCCATCTTTGTGTTCTTGTAAAATGAAATTTTATTCAAAATTCCAGTGGAAAAAATGCTTACACATCAGAACTGCTAGAGCACCACGGATGTCTCTTAGAACCCAGCTCTCGGGGACGCCTGGGTGGCTCAGCGGTTGAGCATCTGCCTTTGGCCCAGGGTGTGATCCTGGAGACCCCGGATCGAGTCCCACATCAGGCTTCCGCATGGAGCCTGCTTCTCCCTCTGCCTGTGTCTCTGCCTCTCGCCTCTCTCTCTGTCTCACATGAATAAATAAAATCTTTAAAAAATAAAGAACCCAGCTCTCTGTCAGGGTGAGCCCTGAAGCAAGAGACCTCGCTAAGGACTTGTGTGCTGGCTTTGTGGGTGCCCTGGGTTAGAGAGCCTACTGTTCTCAGGATGGGAATTGCCAATTAACTGCCCTCTCCCTTCTCAGGACACTGTTCATGTTTCCTTTCCAGGAAAGCAGTTGTTTTGTTCATATTGAAAGTTGTGTCTCCCCATTTCAATTCTTCCCATGGTCTTCATGCCTTCTTCATACATTGACTTATTTCTCAGTATTTGTTTTCTCTTCATGCATTTTGAATGAATTAATTTTATATATGAGGGCTGACTTTCAGTTCAGATTTCTCTTCTAGCAGATAAATAGCTTTTCCCCTTTGACTTAAAAAAAAAAAAACAGTAGGGGTTTAGAGGTACATTTAATCTAATGTTGAAATTTCAAAACTGCCACACATTGTCCTTTCTATTTTAAAACTCTAAAAGCTGGTTAAATTTCAGTGTTGTGTGCTCATAGTAGATAAGCCATCCTATGTAAGCATGAAATCGTACTGTAAGACCTTAACATAAGACTTTATTTTCTCTGCAAAAAAAGTCAGCTACAGTGGGCCCACCATTCTGACATGTGCACAGTACACACACAGGCGCTGAGACACCACCCAGTCCCCAAGGACTCCAGGAATACAGTTTTCAAATCACTGGATTAAGAAATTAGAGTTTGCTTCAGGGGTGGGCAAACTTGTTGTGTAAAGAGTCAGATGGTGAGTATTTTAGATTTTGTGGGCCATATTGGTTCCTATAGCACCTGTCCAGTCCTGCCCTGACACACAAAAGCAGCCATAGACTATCTGTAAACAAACTTGGCTGTGTTTTAACACAATTTTATTGTCACTGATACTTGGATTTCATATAATGTTTATGTCATGAAATAGAGTTTTTTTAATTCCACCCCCATCCCCAGCCTTCTAAAAGTGTAATAACTGTTCTTACCTTGTGGGCTGTACAAAAACAGGTAGCAGGCTGCGATTGGCTCCAGGAGCACTGGTGCTTGCTGGGAGAGTGCGTCTTTGGAGGAAGATTGAAAGTCTGGGCCAGCCTGGCCTTCTCGGGAGTGAGGAGGGTGGACTTGGTGAACTCAGTGCTCCTCGCACTTACCCAGGCTCTCCATTCTGCCTTATTCCTCCTTTCTGTTCCGATCATTTTCTTTTCTTTCTTTTTTTTTTTTTTTTAAGATTTTATTTATTCATGAGAGAGAACAGAGAGAGAGAGAGAGAGAGAGAGACGGGGGCGGGGGGGGGGGGGGGAGGCGGGCAGAGGCAAAGACACAGGCAGAGGAAGAAGCAGGCCCCATACAGGGAGCCCGATGTGGGACTCGATCCCGGGTCTCCAGGATCAGGCCCTGGGCTGAAGGCGGTGCTAAACTGCTGAGCCACCCAGGCTGCCCAGTTCTGATCATTTTCTAATGGTGGAGCTGTTTGTGCTGGCCTGCCAGTCGCTGAGGTGGGCTTCTCTGGAATCTGGCCTCCACCATCCCAAGATGTGCTCTAGGGATGTGGGACCAGGGAGAGATGACTGGGCTTGGAAAGGAGGTGCCTGGACACTGTGAGGGGGACCGATAGGGTATGTGTATGTGGCTCCTCCAGTGAAGAGGGCTGAGGATGAGGCTGAGCCAGACCGGGGGAGGCTTTGAATGACCTGCTAGGACATTTGGCAAGCAAAGAGGCAGGGTTTGAGTGTTGCTTTAGGAGCATTGCAAGGATAGTCAGCCGAGTGTGTGATTTGGGTATCATTGGAGGGTACAGGAAGCCGGATGGGAATTGGTATTCTCCTCTCCGTGAGCAGCCACGAGGATCCAGATCAGGGAACAAATGAGGGCAGAGTCAGGGAGGTAGAAGAAGCAGGGCCTCAGCACTTTGGAGCAGAGGGGCAAGTCAGAACTCTGAGCATTTGGGGCAAGGTGGTGGGTGGGCAAGGTAGAGCATGGTGGCCAGGAGTACAGGCTCTGCAGTCTGCCCAGGTTCACATCCCGCTTTGCCCACGCCACCTCTCTGACCTTGGGCAGGTTACCAGGCTCTCTGCCTCGGTTTTCCTTGTAAAATGAGAGTCCGGAGCGAATGAGATAACGCACAGTAAATGTCCATGACGGCAATCAGTATTACTTTATCCACTGCCTGGAATGTGGGGGAAAGGCACTGATGATTTCTGCTTTGGCACCAAGTTTGTAGCCTACCCCCACCAAATACAGTGCTGAGTAGGTTCAGAATCCATTTGTTGATTTATTCTTCTGTTAATCAACAATCTCCTGCCATCTGAGGGTCAAATTTGTATTGGCCAATTGGTTGGCCAAAAACTGATTATTTCTAAGAGAGTATCCGTATCATCCAGAATGCTCTTTGCTGGGATCCCTGGGTGGCGCAGCGGTTTAGCGCCTGCCTTTGGCCCAGGGCGCGATCCTGGAGACCCGGGATCGAATCCCACGTCGGGCTCCCGGTGCATGGAGCCTGCTTCTCCCTCTGCCTGTGTCTCTGCCTCTCTCTCTCTTTCTCACTGTGTGCCTATCATAAATAAAATAAAAAAATAAATAAAATAAAAAAATAAAAAAAAAAGCTTCTAAAAGCAAAGAGCATTCTATCAGGCATGTGTGTGTACGTATGCGCACAATAATTTTTTTTATTTAAAATCAGATGATTAACATGTAGTATTAGTTTCAGGGTAGAACGTAGTGATTCAATTTTTTTTTTTTTTTTTTTTTTTTTTATAGTCACAGAGAGAGAGAGAGAGAGAGAGAGAGAGAGAGGCAGAGACACAGGCAGAGGGAGAAGCAGGCTCCATGTACCGGGAGCCCGACGTGGGATTTGATCCCGGGTCTCCAGGATCTTGCCCTGGGCCAAAGGCAGGCGCTAAACCGCTGCGCCACCCAGGGATCCCCTGATTCATTGTTAATAGTGCTCATTACATGAAGTGCCTTACATGCCCATCACCCACTTAGTCCATCCCCCGCACCCGCTTCCCCTCCAGCAGCCCTCAGTTTCTTTCTTAGAGTTACGAGTCTCTTATGGTTTGTCTCCACCTCTGATTTCATCTTATTTTTCCCTCTCTCCCATGTTCATCTATTTTGTATCTTAACTCTCTGAAGATGGGCTTTAACCAGGCCAGATACAAGTACGTACTTGGAAATAGAGAATTGTTTGCATATTATGGTGCTTCTGTATAATTCTGCTCTGAAGTAGTTTGCCCGGACTTTGCAACTGATGGAAAATGCTCCATCCAGTGTGAAAATATGGCAAAGTAAGCTGGTTTTCTTTATGCAACAATAGCTTAGCTTACAAAAAAAAAAAAAAAAAAAATCTGTACTTAGGAAAGTGTATTTCCCCACAAGTCCTACTCAAGACTGAGACTGCCGCTGTATCCAGAGGGTGCGGGATGTTGACAGATCGTAGACTCCATCTGCCTGGTTGATTAATCTCAGCGCACATTCCTCCCTTCCCTAAATTCAGAGGGGAAACACCCAATCCCTTTTCTGTCTGGTGGAAGCTCATCCCTCTCAGCAGGACTGTTCTATGTTAGTGTTCAAGGCAGACAGGCGTCCGGTGGCTTATAGCAAAGGCCCATGAGCCAAGAGGGAGCAGAATTGGGAACCATCCCCCCCCCCCCCCCCCCCCCCGACTAATCACAGGCCAGCCAGGGATGTGTGAGTTGTGGTGAAGGGAGCAGGAGGAGCCTTGGTGGTTGTACCTGAGCTGAGGGACACCAAAGACTATAGCATTAACAGGTCCACCTTGGGGCTTCCGGACTGGAGTGTTTGAGGCTCCTGTGGCTTGTAGACTTTGGAGCTGGAAGGGGCCTGATGATTTGCACACTTGTTTCACAGATCAGAAGCTCCAACAAAAACACTTTGTAAGAGGTGACACAGCCATTTTAGTGCCAAGAATCAGGACTAGAGCCCACCTTCCATGACCTCTTAAGGGGATGTTTGGGGGTGCTGAGTATGGGAAAGGTCTGGATCCCGACAGCACTCTGCTCCACCAGTCTGTGGCTGGAAGAGAGCTGTGGCAAAACCTATTTGTCTCATCAGGTTTCTAGCACCTTCCACAGAGGCCCTGGTTAAGATTTACGGCACTTTGCTCTCTGCTCAGGTTCTCTGGCCTGAGCAGAAAGGGAATCCGTTGGATAGATTTAGGGTAGTGACAGGTTCAGCAGGAAGTCTGCAAAAGACAGGACACGGGGCCCCTCGGAGGTCTGCATAGCGGGGACATGTCACAACTTCTTTGAGTACCACCCCAGGAGTGAATGCCCGTGATTTGTTTCCGCATCCTCACATCCTTCCACTCCATATTCACCTACTTGGTTGTGGGGAGCATAGTTCCTTGAAATGTTAAATTGTTCCTGAAAGCAAGGGCAGAGACTGAGTGGCTAGAAACTGGGAGTCCCGTTCGTCTGTTAGGGTCACGGTGAGGGTGTGGTTTCCTAAGTCTGGAGGCTCTGAGGTAGAATGTCTGCAGTCATTTATGCACTCGGTCCTTCTTTGTCTGTAGGTGAAGGCAGGCAGGTCGTCAGCCCAAGCATCGCTCTGTTGCTTCTTCAGTTGGTCCAGCAGAGGGCAGGGGAGGCAAGCGGCTGATAGGAGAATGAAGAGTCTTCCTGATTACAGTACAGAGTGAAAAAGCGGAGGTGGGGCTTTGCTGGGAGCAAAGAAACTAATTTAGGGCAAGTTAAAAAGTTACCCAGTGGTGTTGTACTTTAGATGCTTGATATTTGAGCTTTCAAGATGAATATTAACTCTGCTGTTCAGACTGTCTCAGATCTTCTCGTTTCTCACACCCAGAAAACAGCGTGTCTGGGGTGAAAGTCTTCCGAGGTTGCATATTCACTAGCAAAGAGCTTTTCTAGACTTCCTTCTTATTTTCAGTTTTATTTTAGAAGTTGAGGTTAAGCCATCCTTCACCTTCAGGATCACAAGACAGTGGGGCTCGGTGAGAGCTCAGCATGAGGCTCTACTCTGGCCCTCCTCTCCAGGCCCCCAGGGGTAGCAGAAAGAGCCCCGGTGTTGGGAATCACCAGACCTCAGGTTAGTCGTAGCTCTGCTGCTTGCTTTTACTGAGCAAGTCACTGGGCCTCTCCGGACCTCCATGTCCTCTTCTGTAAAGCAGGGATAATGATACTCACTCCTTAGGCACATGGTAAATGCTGAGTGTATGGTGCTTGGGCCTGACACTGGGCCCAGAAGATCACCCTGGAGTTAGGCGCCAGACTTGGGGGATGGGTGTGGAAGTCAGTGATGTGTGGATGTGCTTTGCCAAGCTCTCTCTACGAGTTCTAGACTGTGTGTCTGTGGCCTGGAAGATGAAAGTTGGAACTCCCCCGAGATTCCTTTCCATTTCCCCATCCTCCTTTCAAACTCAAACCCTCTCCCCCTCCCAGTTGTGCACATCTGGAACATGGTATATTCTGTTGCATCACTGCTTTGGTCTCTTCTTGTTTCCCAGGTTGCTCTTCTGGACATTGATATATGTGGGCCATCGATTCCCAAGATAATGGGCTTGGAAGGAGAACAGGTAATAACTATAGTACGAACCTCAGGAAAGTATCCTCACAGCAAACCAGAGCACCGAACTGCTAATCCCAAACCAAGGGGTCAGCAGAGCCATGTGTTTTTAGGCGGCCATGCTAAGAGCAGCTCGGTGTTCCTAGCCTGCCGGCCTCAACAACAACTGTGAGCTTTGGGGTTTGGAACCATATATAAAGTTCACCCACACCACTTGAGAAGTATTTGTTTCAGTGCCTTCTTAGAGGGGAAGGGAAACAGCAAGCGAAATGCAGAAGTAGGACACAGAGACTTCACACTGCTGGGAAAGCCAGACCAGTCTGTGCTTGGTTCTGTACCCTGGAAACAAGGGAATGTTTTTGCCCTTGTTGTCACCCCTGGGGAACTGAGACTATGAGGTGGGAGAGTGATGTGGGGTGGGGGACAGGCCGTGGCACCACCGCAGTCCATGCAGGTACTGGTCACTCCCTCTGGGTTGTAGGGAGCAGTCCCAGAAAGGGTCCCTCTTAAAGGCAGTGCACTGAAATGGGGCTGGGCAGGGGTAGGGGGGTGCTTGGATGTTTCAGGATGTCGGATGGGTTCATTCTTTATGTGACGGTTGGGTGCTAGGATACAGTGGTGAGCAAGACAAATAAAGCCCCCAGCCCTGATGGGAAGGGGCAGCTGATAGATAGTAGAAAATGAAAGCTGGGTAAGGGGATGGGGTGAGCAAGGGTGTGGTCAAGGGCACCCCTCTATGGAAAGCTAGCAAAGAGCCTTATGGGCCAAGGGAGCAAATGCAGGAGTCCTGAGGCATGAGTGTCTGCAGCAGGATGACCGGTGGCAGAGGGACAAGGGGAGGGTAGCTGGACAGTGGCCTGAGGCACACAGGCCAGGCCTGTGGACTCTGCTCAGGGCTTGGGCTAGGCTGCCGAGGGTGCTGGAAAGGGGTGATTCCATCCAGGGTGGAGGCAGAGCTGCACTATCCAACGTCTGTGCCCACGTGCCCATCAGTAACACTTTGTAGTACTCACCCACAGTATGGCTGTGTGTTTGTTTATTTATGAGTTATATACATCTAGCACTGACTGTACCGGTACATGAGTGTTTGATAAACACTGATATTTTCACTATGGTGTTGAATGGTGAGATAAAACAAGTCCCACTATTTTCTTCTACACTGCGGGTCATTTCGTTTATTCCTCTTTTAAGCCTGTCACCATGGAGAATGAGTTTTAAATAGGAATGAAGAGTGATAGTTGTTTTTATTTTTTATTTTTATTTTTAAAATATTAGAGAGGGCCAGAGATAGAGCACGAACAGGAAAGAGAGGGAGAAGCAGGCTCCTCGCTGAGCAGAGAGACCAACATAGGGCTTAGGACCCCAGGATTATGACCTGCGCCTAAGGCAGACACTTAACTGAGCCACCCAGTTGCCCTTTTTTTTTAAATTAAGACCTGGGTGAACTAGGTGCAGAGAATGATTGCTTGGGTGATGAGCAGGGACTCAATGTATGGAATTGTTGAATCATTATATGGTACCCCCCAAAACTGATAACAATGTTGCACGTTAACTGTACTGAAATTTAAAAAGGACACAAAAATTTAAAAAGACCTTAAAGCCAGTCACCCAAGATAATGTATTACAGGGTTGCATTTCTGTGAAG
This sequence comes from Canis lupus dingo, assembly GCF_003254725.2. Classification (NCBI taxonomy): domain Eukaryota; kingdom Metazoa; phylum Chordata; class Mammalia; order Carnivora; family Canidae; genus Canis; species Canis lupus. The sequence goes on along the minus strand of NC_064248.1, from coordinate 31,812,077 downwards.
TGTCCAGAACAGGCACATCTGCGGAGGCAGAGAGGAGATGGGGGTCGCCTAGGATTGAGGTGGCATGCACGTGGGGGCGAAGGATTGGATGTGACCGTCACAGGGTGTAGGGTATCGTCTCGGAGTGATGAAAATAACTGACTGGTGCCCAGCTCTGGGAATATTCTGAAAGCCACTGAATTGTACACTTTGAGCAGGAGACTGGTGTGGTATGTGAATTAGCTCTCCCTAGAGCTGTTAGAGAGGTAAGACTTCTTCAAGAAAATGGGCCTTCTGTCTTGGCTCCTAGGTTGCCCTAAAGCCCAACTGCTGAGACTCATGTGTAGTTGGAAGTTGAGTCAGTTCTAGTTTCACGATGAAGAGGCGGTGCGGAGTTGAACGCCGGCTGTTAAAGAATACCTACTGAAGGAGAGTGTGAATCTTGAAGTGGCCCCACCCTTCCTGTTGGCCCCCTCCTCCCAGAGGTGCAGCAGACCAGCACTGAGGCACTGACGCTCAGGCCACAGGCGGGGCAGGTCCTGGGCTGCCCATCTCACTGAAGCAAACACCCTCACTCCTAGATTTGGCAGAGGCAGCCTTGCCCACACCACAACCACCTGCGTTGCCCCAGCCACCCCCAACTGGTTCTTGTCCTATTTGTAAAACACCTTAGACCCCAAATTATGTTTGAATTCAGCCAAGTTTACCTCCTGACTAGATCTCTAAGCAGAGTTTCAGAACATTCCAACGTGTGTGTTTGTGGGGGGGGGGGGGGGGGTTCTGTTACCCGCTGCCTCTCCCCCAGCTGCTCACTCTAATGAGAATTGAGTGGGAGCTTTAAAGACAACGAACTGTAGTATGCCCAGAGTGCAGAATTTCTTATCGGTGAACGTCGATGTTTATGTTCATGCAGGTTCACCAGAGCGGCTCGGGCTGGTCTCCAGTGGTGAGTTTTTACACCTTTGTCTTATTTGCCGGGTAGTGTATTCCGGGTCCTGGTTTCAGAACGGCTATGGTTTGGGCGGGCAGCACTTTCCTCAACCCAGCTGTCTATCAGTTAAAAAGTAACAATCAGCATGCCCTTGTAGACATAGGGAGCACAGGTAATGTCAGGGATTGGCACACTGTGTCTGTAAAGGGTCAGACAGTACATATTTTCAGTCTGTGGGCCATACACTGTCCAGCATTGTAGCATGAGGGTCATAATGTGCAAGCGAATGACCATGTATTCCAAGAAAACTTGATGGACAATGCCAGAAGGTGGGCCAGATTTGGCCCTGGAGGCTGTGGTTTGCCAGCCCAGGCGAGGGTAGCTAAGGACATACTTCTGCTGTGGTTTCTGCACTCTAGCACACGGCCCCAGGGGGCCTCGTTCAGGTCCCCCTGTATGATAACCCTTCCTCTCCCAAAATGATTTGTGAATTCAAAGAATGAATAGACCCAAGATCACATGATCATTTTGTTCTCAAAATGCCTTCAGCTCTGATAAACGACAAGGAAGTGACCTGTGCTGTGGTTTTAAGTGTTCTTTGCTTCATCCTCTCCAGTTCGTGGAAGACAATCTGGGGGTGATGTCGGTTGGTTTCTTGCTCAGCAGTCCTGATGATGCCGTTATCTGGAGGGGACCAAAGAAAAATGGTTTGCCACCCTGCTTTCTCTCCGTGAGCATGATCTTCCAAGAGCAGAACTACTTCAGGTTTCCTTTGCAGCCTGTCCCATCAGCATGGCAGCAGTCCTCTGCTGGGCTTTGCAGAGGATCATGGTTAAGCATCCGGTTGCCTCTGTCTTTGCTTGTTGAAGAGAGCTAGTAGAGATACCTGTTTTTGTTTTATAATTTATAATGTCTACTATGAGTTTCTCTGTCTTTAAAGCCTATGTGACATTGGAATTGTTTTTACTCTAGTTTTATAGTAGCTTATTTAGGTCCAAGATGTGAGTGAGGTGAAATCCTAGCAGGTTGATTGGGCCCAGAGCTTAAAATAACAATGCAGAAGTGTCATTTGTAAGGCAGGGCTTCTCAGTCTTTGCAGTGTTGCCATTTGGGGCCAGATAATTCTTTGTTAGGGGAGGGGTGGGCTGTGCTCTACACTTGCAGAAGGTTAGAGCACCCCGGGCTTCTACCCACTGGATGCCAGTAGTTCCCCGCACCCCAGTCATGACAACCAGACAGGTCAAGTGTACGTGAAGATCATAAAGTGCCTCTGTAGAGTTGTAAGTACAGAAAAGAGAGAAAAGGCATCACTGGCTCGCCCTCTCTCTCCTAGGCATGATCAAGCAGTTCCTTCGTGACGTGGACTGGGGAGAGGTTGACTACCTCATCGTGGACACTCCTCCTGGCACGTCGGATGAACATCTCTCGGCTGTCCAGTACCTGTCGTCGACACACATCGATGGGGCGGTGATCATCACCACTCCCCAGGTGAGTGAGTGCCCCAGTAGAGCTGGCTTTGAACTCTGCTGTGTTGGGAGCTTCTTTCTCATATGGCTTTGAGACCCTTTTCTGGAAGTAGCTCCCCAGAACACATGCTCCAACAGCCCTCAGGGTGGATCTACAAAAACTTTGTTAGAAGTTTTATCTTAGGTATTTGCTGTTAACAAGTAGGCATTCCACGGTTATGTATGTGCACAGATCAAAGCAGTAGTGGCTCAGAATTGCCCTTCACATTTCCTTCACTCAGCCGGCAAGACCACTGGTGCCATTCAGTTCGGCTTGTCCCTCGTGGTCCTGTCCCCTCTGCTGTGCTCATGCTTCAGTCCTCATAACCCGCAGTGCTGCTTCTGTGCACCTTTCCCACCAACTCCCAAGACCGCCTGGTTTTCTGTAGAGCCACCCTGGGGTGTATTCTAGATAAGCTGCTGTGGTCCTTGCTGCTGCTTTAGCAACGCCCAGCTCTTGTTCCAGGCCCATAGAGGCCATACTGAACCCAAACTGAGAGTGCACGGTAGTGTCATCCTGAGTGAATCCAGCAGTGAATAGACGCAGTCTGGTCTGCGATGTGCTTTATTATTGTTGCCAAGAAACCAGCAGATTATTCTGCTCAGCTGTACCTTTTGTCGTGATCCTCTTCTCCAATCCTAAGGAAGCACACCAAAGGAGGCCTCAGTCTGTGAATCAGTATCTCCTCATGCTTCACCAAACCTTCACAGAGCAGCACCTATCTGTGGCTCTGTGCCAGGCATCAGGGAGGAAATAGGCCTGTCCTCCCTCATGGCCTATATGATTCACTGAGGAATGTGGGTACCGGACACTGCACACATGCAGTGCTCCAACAGCAGTGTGACAGGCCCCACGGGCCATGTGAAGATGCCTGGGTCGGGGAGTGGTAGGACGGGATGCGTGTGTGAGATGTCTGGTGCCCCGTGGAGGGTGTCTTGGAGGCACGTGGAAGAGCAGGATGCCGCATAAGTGGTAGGGCCAGAGGTAGGGAACACCTGGCCCAGGGAGTGGCAGATGGATTTGTCTTTGATAATGCTTTTGAATTTTTACAGTGTTTGGGCCCCACTCTAGACCAGCAGAACTGTCAAGGGTGAGTCCCAGACGAGTTACCCAAAAGGAAAAATCTTTTTGGAATAGAGCACTGTGCTGTGCGATGTTGATAGTGGGGACGTTTTATGGGTGTAGGGGCAAGGGACATATGGGAACTCTTTCTGCCCAGTTTTGCTTTGAACATAAAACCATTTCTCAAGATGGCCTGTCCAAAGCCACATTTACTGTGAAAAAAGGGTGTGGTGCCCCCCTTGGGCTCAAGAAGAGGGAAACAGATGGAGCAGATGCTGGCCCTTCTCCAGGAAGCCATGGGAGGACGTTCCACCCTTTGTGTGGAACGTTTATGGAGAGTGTGACTTAACACGAGGGTCACCCACCTTCTCAGAGCCTTTCACAGCCACTTGCACAAGCAGGTGACTCTTTTGGGGGTCCTTTTTGACAAAGCAGGGCCACCAAGGAGAGAACCACAGTGGTGCAAGGAGCACGGAGACTAATACCAGTTTATACTGGTTTTCTTTCTAGCTAAATGCCTTTTTGTCTGTACCTCAATCTCATAGGGATGAAGAACCAAATGTGTGCCTGGGGAGAAATAGGTATCTCAAAGCCTTGAACCTTTGGGAACTCAGAAGCGTTAGAGCCACAGAGGGTAGAGTGCGGCCACACTTGACAACAGCAAGCGAGGAATAATGTGTCCGTGATAACCGTGACCTGGGGGGCATAGAGAGGGTGCCAAGCCTGGATGTCACACTCTATGTATCACTGTAAAAGAAGCTTTTAGAGTTCAGAAGTGAATTTGATCTAACTAGACTATTCCTCATTTTCTTCTTGTCTATAAAGTTGTTTGTGCTCATAATCTAGATCAGAGGTTAGCAAACTTTTTCTATAAAGGGCTGGATAGTAAATATTTGTGGACCACATGGCCTGTCACAGCCACTCATTTGTACCATTGTAGGATGAAAGCAGCCAGTGATAATATGTAGAGGAACATATGTGGCTGTGTCCAGTTTATTTAGAAAAACAGGGGTGCCTGAGCGGCTCAGTTAAGTGTCCAACTCTAGGTTTTGGTTCAGGTGGTGAGATCAAGCCCCACGTCCATTTCCATGCTGGGTGTAGAGTCTGCTTGAGATTCTTTCCCTCCCCCCATCCCACACCCTTTTTCTCTCTTGAATAAATCTTTAAAAAAAAAAAAAAAAAAAAAAAAAGCCAGACATTGAGACTGGCTCACAGGCCACACTTTGCTGTTCCCCTAACCTAGAAAATAGTGCAGTTTGGCTTGGTGTAGTATATCAATGAGAAAAATAGAACATGAGGATATCATAAAAGGTCCTTTTTGTGCATTTGTTTTCTGTTGATATTTGGCTGTTCACATTTATCCTTTTGAGGTTTGGCGGGGAATAGCAGCTAGCATAGGGCTTAGTGCATGGTTGACACTAACGAGATACTTACTGAATACTCTGTAAGGTTTCATGGTGGTCAACCCACTACATTGCACCAACCGTCCCTGCAAGCACGCCAACTTTTTTCTTATGCTTTGACTTTGAAATGGTGTTTTGAACCTTGATAGGAGGTGTCCCTCCAAGATGTCCGGAAAGAAATCAACTTCTGCCACAAGGTGAAGCTGCCCATCATCGGAGTGGTGGAGAACATGAGTGGCTTCATCTGCCCCAAGTGCAAGGTGGGGGCGCATCGGCCCATGGCTTGGCTAAGCAGTCCCTTCTGAGGAGGAGGAAAGCCTGGGGAGGGGTCTCTGACATGGTTTATGCTTTTCCTTGTCACTTTGGAAAGTAGAGTCACAATCTCTATTGCTGATTTAATGAGAATTCTTCTAGTGGTTAATGTTTCACTTTCAGACAGCCATTTTTTTTTAAGTTGTTTTAAAGTGTCCATTTCTAGTGATTCTGAAACAAAATCCTAATTCTTCCCTTTTTAACTTACCTCACAGAAGGAATCTCAGATATTCCCACCAACGACAGGGGGTGCAGAAGTCATGTGCCAGAATCTGAAGATCCCGCTCCTTGGAAAAGTGCCTCTGGATCCACACATAGGTGGGTGAGTCTAAATGCCATCCTGACCCTCCATTGCCAGATGGGGCCTTTACACCCTGCTCACTCCACACAGGCATGACTGGGCAGTGGGGCAGCAGACGCAGAGCCCACCCTCAGGAGCTCAGCTCCGGTCTAGGGACACAGGCATGTCACTGTGGGAGTGAGCAGACTGCATATGAAGGGTGTGGTTGGGTGAGGCGTGGAGGGTGGGGTGAGGACTGGTCAGGGAGGTGCTGGGAGGCCCCAGAAAAGGAATCCACCAAGTAGAGAGGACAGGACAGGGAAATGCCATGGGTGTGTGCTGGGGTCCTGTCTCAGACAGGAATTAGGTTCTGAGGTGAAAGGCATGAATCAGAATTAGCCTTGAAAACCCCTTACGAAGACCGGCCTGCCTCCTGGGAGGTCCAGCACAGCGTGGACGGCCCCGTCTCTCGGCATTAGATGAGGGCGTTGGCCTGCCTACAGGGGCCCCGTGCATGAAAAATGTTTCACCCTTTTCATCCCAGAGTCCTCTGGGTCCCTTCCATGAGCAGCAGCAAGACTGACGGAGTGGGTGGGGTGGTGGACCCCATCCCCATCCTGCACTCACTCTAGAGTGTTAGCTTGCTGAGCACCATGATCGGGAGGGCCACTCACATTCTTCAAATTATACTTGCCTCCAAATGTTTGTTTCCCTGAGGTAGAGTCAAACTTGCTTAAGTTAGCTGAGCCTGTGACCTGAGGAAGTGGTAGGGCGGTTGCGTCAGCAGAGGGGCCTGGGCCAAAGGAAGCCCGGGGAGAAGCCGGGAAGGCAGGCTGGAACCCAGATGTGGACGGCTCTGCAGCCAGGCCCGAGAGCTGGGCCTTCAGGGTGAGGAAATGAGAACCTGAGACTGAGAGGGAGGCCTTCAGGCGTCCCTGTAGGGGAGTGTGGGGAGGAGATTAGGGCTTGCCCAGACCTGGAGATGAGACACACAGCAGTGGGAAGGGGACACGATTTGATGCTTGGGGAGAAAGGTGGCAGATGTCTGCCCGCTCTAGAAGATGGGGACAGCCCTCAGAAGCTGTGACCGTTGGTGGGGGGGCAGTGTTGTTGAGGAGAGCAGGTTCCCTCGCATGTTGGGTCTAGAGGAGCCTTCGGTTGGTCAGCAGGCTCAGGGACATTGTGGGACGTGCCTATTCAGGCGAGATTGCTGGGGGTGTACAGAGTGGAGGAGCCAAGAGTGGGGTGGGAGGGCGCAGCCTTGAGGGGCTGCTCGGGGACTGATGGCTGCTCTGAGAAGCCTGGCACCTAAGTGCATATCCGGAGAACCTTCCTCGCGTATTCTCCGGCCCTGAAACACCACTTTGCTCTGTGTTTTCCCCCATGAAACATGGAAAACTCCAGCTGCTGCTTTAGCGAGTATGCAAACACCCAGGAAGATGAATCTGTTTGCACTGACCAGACGTGGTGCCAAGTTTCCCCACCTTAACCCTCCAGGTCTAAGAGTGTCTCCTGCTCAGAGGCCCCTCGAGGCAGGTGGGATGTAGGGATGAGTATGAGTGACTTGAGGCGGGTCATTGCCCGTCCTGGCTCACTCACTGCTGTCAGCCCCAGCATCTGCCACCACCTGAGTGTGGGCCCCGAGGAAAGGAGTGGTGGGCAGGAGATTAGGGGGATGCCTGGCAGAGAACGGGCAGGCAGCCTGCTGAGGCTGGGAGAGCCTCAGACCCCAATGCAGGACCCAACCCCCGAGAAGGCAAGGGGAAGGGAGGCATCTGCCCTCCTGCCTGGCTCCAGCTTCTGCCGAGCTTTTCTTTTTAGGGCCACTTTTCACAAAGCAGTGAAGTTCTGATTACTTGCCAGGAGCCAGTAGCACAGCAGATGCCCTGAGGGCAGCTGCTACTCAGTCCCAAGCTCAGAGGATGAAGGGCCTTCTGGGGAGTGGGCCTGTGTGACAAGTTACATGGCCCTAGCCTCCCTTCTAGCTGAAAGCACAAGGCCCGTGGGCAGCAGAGAAGGGTGGTTGGCGCTGTCCTGTACTGGAAAGCAGGACAAAACTGTGAGGTCACTGTGACAGGCCACCTCCCTCCCCCCCAGAGTTATTTTTGTCCAGCGAGAGCAAAGGCAGATCCCTGGGAATAGGACGGCGTGAGGGCACACATTTCAGCCTGTGCTGGGATCCCTGGCAGAAGGAGGTGCCATATCTCTGGCACTGTGCCAAGCCTGTGGACCCACCCGGCTGAGGCTCTGGGGTCGATGTCCAGCCTCAGAGCCCGGCTCTTCCACCGCTAGCTGGAGGCTCCAAGCCCTGATGGCCTCATCTGTAAGAGGGGGTGGTAACCGTGCCCCCTGCCCAGGGAGTGGCAAAGATGACAGGAGAGGAGACCCAGAAAACTGCAGAAACCAGCTCTTTGGACAGTAATGCCTGGTCACGGAGCACGGTGAGAGGGATGGAAGTTTTATTAAAACGGGGAGGGGGAGGGTCCCCCGGGGCAGGGAAGACTTGAACACTGTGAAAATTGTACCCAGTGGCTAGTATGTGACTCTTCTGGGACCTAGGACTTCCGGACCTGGTCCAGCACATTCCCAGGGTGGCTCGGGTTCATCTGGACTCCAGCTCTGCCAGCTCCTCCTCCTGACTCCTTTCCTCCCTCAGTTTCCCTGGCTCCTGGGGCAGCTGGCCTTGCAGGGCCCAGCTGAGGTGGGGGAGCAGCGCCACTGACTTGCTTCTGCAGTTGTGCCGAGCAGGCGCACGGGGTCTGCCCAGGTTTGGGGGTGGGCAGAGCAGTGGAAGAGGGGCAAGGAGGACCTGCCTGGGCAGCCCCGAGGAGTGTAAATACACACGTTCCACATGTGTACTTATGCTCGCATTCATCTCGTGTGTTTCCTCAGCTATACTCTCCACTGCAAGTGAGGTGGGCTCAGGGTCTTAACATCACAGGCCCGAGAGGGCCTCCAGTTCACCTTGCCACGGTTTTCTTCATGGATTTTTTTCTTTTCATTTCTCTTCAAGGTAAGAGTTGCGATAAAGGACAGTCTTTTCTGATTGACGCTCCGGATTCCCCAGCCACTTTAGCCTACAGAAGTATCATTCAAAGTACGTGTGTGCCTGACTCCTGTGCTCTGCTGGGTGTGAACATCCCATTTAGAGCCATTTATGGGTTATTAGGGTCACTGCCACTCAGCCTTGAGTGGGGACAGTAGGGCTCGTGAGGGCTGGGATGACCCCTCAGCCTAGGAAGCCAGGTGTCCATGAGAAAGCTTTTGAGAGGAGAAAGCACATGTGCAGCCTGAGTGTGCTGGTGAGTGGCCAGTGGAGGCCTGGACGTTAAGGCAGCTTGGGCAGGGGCAGTCATTAAAGCTGTCACGCATTCCTTTTACCTAGGAGAAGGGCATCCAGGGCGGGGAATGGCATTTCCAGGCTCTTGATCTGTGGAATGGGCCCATGTAAGATCTCCAGCCACACACTTAGGACCGTGGACAAGCACTTTTGAGGAGTCAGCATTGGCAGAAACAGGACTGTTTTGGGAATTCAGCCATGCAGGGCTTCAGCCCTCACCAGCACAGGCAGGGCTGCCTGAGAGAGGGGCACCGCATCACCGCTTCTCTGTTGTCTCATGTTCCAGGAATCCAGGAGTTCTGTGGTCGCCATCTGCCAGAAGAAGGGCACCTCATCAGTTCCTGAAACATGAGAGTGTTCAGGACACGAGCCGACCCCGCAGCCCGGCCCAAGCAGCCTGGGGACACGGGCAGAAAGGGACCAGACGCTGGTAGGGCGTGAAGTCACTTTTTCAGAGACGCTTTAATTGTCGTGTTCATACACTGTCAGCATACATAAAGGCAAGAATAAAAACGTCTCGGGCCTCTCCCCTGAGGCCTACTTCCGGCAGGAAACCAACGGCTTATTGGTCAGGGAATTCTTCTCTGCTGAAGCTTATTTAAGAACAGAACCTCTTGCTTCAGCCACTGCAGGCTCAGAAGAGAAGCCTAAAAAAGAACCAGAGGGATGGATGTGTGGCTTCATTGCAAAATCCAGTCATGGTTTTAAATAACAGTCCAAACGCCATTGCTTCAGATTGAGAGGAAAAGTGAAAATAGTCCCAAAAAGCCCATAAATCACCCATGTAAACAGAACGGGGGTCTGTGCCCCGTGCAGTAATATATGTGCAATGTCCAGTAATTTCCAGTGTCCTCCAAGACCATTTATGGGGTATTTTTTTTTTTTTTTAATTACGTAAAAGTGAAGTAAATTCTAGAATTCTCCTCATTGCCGGGAGATGTGCAGGAACTGGCACCAATGAGGGAAGAGGTGATTCCCAAGTTCCAGCTCCCTCTGGGCAGCTGTGGAGAGTTGGGCAAATCCCGTTGTTCTCTCCCCCCATTCCTGCCCCGTCCCTCGTGCCTGCACACAGGGTGGAGTTTGCACCCCTTCCACGTGAGCCAAGGGAGGGGGCCATGGAGCCCTGGGATGACCCCCTACCCTGGCTGGCTCCCACCTCGATCTCACCTCTTACCTAATGCTTGTGAATCTCCAGCCCCTCCAGGCCAGGCTTCTGGAAGTCACCCGGGCCAGCCTGCAAGAAGATAAGTCCACTGTGGCTTTGTCCCCACACATGAGGGGCCTGATTCTGCTGATTCAAGAGCCAGAGCAAACCCACAACATAACCAAAAACCTGCAGGGCTCATTGCTCAATCAAGGTCTTGGCAGAAAGCAGCACTGTTCAAATTTTAAGATGGGTCAAACCATTTTAAGAGGAGCTGGTCAAATTTAAAAGATCTTATGCTTCTAGAAATATATGCTAGGTTAAAATTGTGTGTGTGTGGTACTTAATCCTGTAGTTTTAAAATCACTTAAAGCTAATAGTGGCAGTCACAAAAGGACCAGTACTGCAGGATTTGACTTCCGTGAAGTTCCCAAAGGAGTCAGGTTCAGAGAGCCAAATAGATGGTGGGAGGGGAGGCTGGGACTTACTGTGTCATGGGGACAGAACCTCAGTTTGGGGAGATGAGAAAGTTCTGGAGATGGATGGTGGTGATGGCTGCATGACAGTGCGAATATACTTACCACCACTGATCTGTATGTTTAAAGTGGTAAGTTTTATGTTGTATAAATTTTATGCCCCGCCTCCATGGGCACATGCGTGTGCATGCACACACACACATACACAGAACACTGTGGCAGCCGACTTGACACGAAAACGGTTAAAACTGCATTTGCCACTAGGCCACCTGTGCTTCAAACATCGAGTGCAGGGGTCCAGGAGTAAGACTTCAGGAACTCACCGTCTGGAATACCGTCTGGGACAGAAAACTGGCTGTGACTTTGCTGAGGTCACTCTCACCTCCCATCTTACAGAGGATATAACCATACAGGTTAGCGGCTTGGAGAGAAATCCCAGCTATCACAAGGGCCTGCTCACAAAGCAAAAGTAGTTCTTGTAAGAGCATGTATGGGAATGTTCCTCTCGAACCACAGAAGTGGCTCTGGTCTGTACCTAGTAACAACCAGACGTTTTTTGAGAACTCACAAATCATGGACACCTTATCTAGCAACAACAAAAGACAGTGCCATTATCATCCCATTTTATAGGGAAGAAACTGAAACCCACAGAAACAAAAGTCTCAGAGCTGATGCATGGCTGGGCCAACAGCCAAACGCCAGAGTGCCCCCCACTTTTGATCTGGATGTTTTCTCACAGAAGGAGCCAGATCACAGCAATGAAATAGAATAATTAAAATAGGGGTGGCTGGCGGTTGAGCGTCAGACTCTTGGTCTCAGCTTAGTTCACGATCTCAGCATTGGGATCCATGCTGGCTGTGGAGCGTGCTAAAAAAAAAAAAAAAAAAGCCTATAAAAACTTAAGAACTCTGAGGCTTGCTTTTAGGAAGAGTTCTAAAGTAGGATATCACATGGTTTTGCTTACAACTTCTCTCAGCATTATTCACAGGAGTCTGAAAGGTTCAACCAAATGTCTGTCAGTGGATGAACAGAAAAAAATGCAGCATGGCCCTACAATGGAATATTATGCAGCCACAAAAAGGAAAGAAGTCTTGATAAATGCTAGAACACAGATGACCCTTAGATAGACTACGTTAAGTGGAAGAAGGGTACAAACGTGTTATATAACTCCAGTTACAGAAAATGTTGGGAATAGGTAAGTGTTGAGACAGGAAGATGAGTGCCAGGCATGGAGGAAGAGGGGCACAGGGGAGGTGGAAATGGCTGGAAGGAGGGTACAGGGCTTCTTTTGGGAGTGCCAATAATATCCTAGGATGGGCTGTGGTGCTGACCGCACACACTTGTGAATATACTAGAAACCTGTTGCGTTGCATGCGCTGAATGGGTGGATTGTAGGGTCTATGAAAGCTCAGCAAAGCTGTCGCAAATCAACAGCTAATAAAACCCACTTCTGCAATCCTGGTCTGTGCACATGGCAAAGCACTGTCCAAGTCAGAGTGTCACCTTACCAGCCACTTGAGCTTCAGGGAGAATAAGGTGCTGAAGAGGAACACGATCCAAATAAGCGGGCAGATGATGAGGCCGAGCCAGAAGATACGTGCTTCAGCCTCTGTGGCGGCAATGTGATTCGGAGAGGCCTGTTTGGGAGGAAGACTGCATTTTCAGAATGAGTGAAAATGGTTGCAAAGTCACTTGCGGTCCTCTTGGCTTCTCGTCCATGAACTTCCGCCACACGCTGGTGGCAGCGGCGTGCCTGCAGCGGTAGCTTCAGCCCTGCCTGGGAACCCGATCTGCACAAAGCCCACAAGGGACCTGTGCAGACTTCCCACAGCCTTTGCCTTGGTTCAACTCCTAATGGACAATACCTTTCTGGCTTCAAAAATCCAGTGGCTTTTCCCATCTTCATCGATCTGGTTCCACCAACGAAGGCCCACCATGAGTCTTCCCGTTACGTTCTGGGGGAAACGGACAGAAGGACTCTAAGCATGCCATAGGAAAAGAGTCATTGTCTTTTCACTGATGAACAAAGTAAAAGTCTCCAGTTGGTGTTGAACTTGCCCGGGGAGTGGGAGTGGGAGCAGAGGGGTCTGAGATGTGGTGGGTTCTCAAAGCCAGCTGGAGGCTTCTAATTTTTAACCAAGCTTACCTTAACAAGCGATTTCCCCGCCCTGCAACACGTTTTACAAAAAAATGCAAAGCCTACGGAGTTGCCACCCTCTTGAGATACATATTGGTGACAGTGGCAGTTGAGAACTGGACATTTTTTTCAACTCTGAAACAATGTATTTTTTCATACTCTTAAGTATGTATCTGCTGTTTAAGCGAAAGCACCTCTTGGCCCAAACCAGCCACATTCATTGGTAACGTCAGTGACATTGAACTATGGCCCTCGTGTTTCAGGAGCGATGGCGTCACGAGCCAGGGGGGCCTTACCTTCACAGACCAGAAGTCAAAGGACAGGAGGAGGAGCACGGTGACAAAGCAGCCCACAAAGCTTCTGCTGAACCAGTCACAGCACACATACGTGACAATGGCACTCACTCGGAAAAACAGATGGAAAAAGGTGGCCAGTGGGTGCCTAGGAAAGAACCCAGAAGCCCCCTCACTGCAAAGGCCAAGAGGGCAATCCCCGAACTCACTGGGTGGGTTCTGACTTGTCACGTTTTCCCCAGTGCTTGTCAAGCCAAAGTCAGGCTGCAGCCCTGAGGACGTCAGCAAATCACAAGTTTTGAGCCACTCATTATTATACTAGAACCTTTCCCCTCTCGAAGAATCCAGTACTTTCCCCCAATTTGATTCCAAATATCATTTGTCCTCTTCGAAACACAGCCACCTTTGAAGTGAAACAGGACAGTGGTCACCTCCTTCCCACCTGGTAGTGATAAGGACCAACCAGTTCCCTAAAGGTAAAGGTTGGGCTGTTCCACCAGTTACTGAGCAGTTCACATGCAGCCCACGGGGTGCCGTCTCCTGTCACCAAGGAACACGTGTTCTGGATAGAGGGAAATCCTGACTCACCCCACACCAATTGCTTTAAAGGAAAAAAGTCTAGAAAGACCAAAGACTCAAAGTTAGCTCAAGAACGAAGACCACCCACCCATATCCAGTGCAGAGAGAACAAATGCCCACAGGGGTCAGGCAGGGGATGGTGGGTGACACGGACCAGGCCAAAGACATGGCATTGTGTCCCCCCCCCCCCCACCTTTGGAATCCACCTCGGTGGAGCACAGGTAGAAACAAAGCTCGAGAAGGCAACAGTGCAAGCCAGGTGGTGAGAGGCAGTGAAAGCCCCACCTGGTGCTAGGGAGCAAGGGGCAGAAGGGCCTCCTCACCCAGTACTGGCAGATCCTTTAGTTTCACAAGGAGCCAGAAATTGAGAATTGCGACAGGAAAATGTTTTTAAATGATGGCGGCTAAGAATGTTGAAATACAGCAGGCTGGGTCTTACGCTGGCCCACGAGCCTCCACCTGGGTGGTCAGAGAGCCAGCAGAGGCGGAGTTGCATCAGGGAGGCACCTGCTTGTTCTCGCAAGGAAGGACCATGCCAAGTAAGCAAACGGGGGCTCATATGGAATTGTGCAGTTTCTGACTCTCAAGGGAACATGAACTTCCTCAGAAGCAGGATTTATAGTGACTTCTGCATTTTACTCCTGGTGTTCCAAAGGAAGGAGCAGTGCCCAAACCCTAGCTGTCCACCTCAAGGCTTCCCCTTTGTGCCTTCCAGATGCTGGCCTCTCCTGGCGGCCTGGGTGCAAGCCAGCCTGGGACATGTACCCGGCCCTGAAGAATCAGACGTGATCCCACACAGCCTCCACATCTGGAATGTTCCCAAAGATTAGAACCTTGGGTGTCTCTCGTATTTGTTTGTCTGTTATTACATTTTATTGCCTTTTTTTTTTTTTTTTTTTTTTTTTTTTTTTTTTTTGAGAAAGAGAACATGCAGTGGGGAGGAGGGTCAGAGGGGGAGAGAATCTCAAGCAGACTCCACATTGAGCACGGAGCCCAACTTGGCACTTGATCCCACAACTTGGAGATCAAGACCTGAGCTGAAACCAAGAGTTGGATGTTCAACCGACTGAAGCCACCCAGGTGCCCCTTCTCTCATACCCTTTAACCCTTAAATCTTCCTGAGGATCTTTTAACTAAATGTCTTAATACAATCTTGCCTCTTTGCCCTGAAGATAAGAGAGTCCCCCGTGCAGTAACTGAAAACTTTTTGAGGTCAGAAGCCATGTCCGAGATTATTTTATGTCCTCAATAGCACCTGGCATTTAAGATTCTCAGCAAATATTTACCGTGTTAAGCCTTGTAATCAGGTCTATATTGCCAAACAGTATATTGTAGGACAGTATAGACTTAAAAGACGTAAAAGACCCACGTGGCCCATGATCCAGGGTAAAACCTGGAAGTTAATGCATATGAATAAATCCCCTGCCCACCCACTTTCGGCTGTGGTTTCTTGAAATGCAGAAAAATTCCCATTGTTGGAAGGTTCTTGGTTGGGTTCTTAAATGATGTCCTTAATGTGTAATGGAAAGTACTAACACCATGGCTACTGTCCTCACTCCGACAAAGCCCAGAGTAGAAAATGATGCTGACTTTGCTCTCAAATACTGCTTTCCTTTCATTTGATGCAGGCTGTCCTCTGGGCCACTCTCCAAGCCCTCCCTTCGGTCCCCCTCCGCGGTTGGCCCAGCCTGTGTCTGCCGCCAACGCCTACATGGTCTCAGACCAGTTTCCTGGTTTTGAGAGTTGCAAAGGTCATGGCTTAACATCTGTCCACCCTTCCCTGCTGGGTCTCCCAGGGTTTTCTCTGCTACCTCCATGGGCACAGAGCACACGCACACCAATAGTCATCTCCACCTCCCAATGCCACTGGCTTGCAACCCCACCCTCCCAGGCACCCACCTGGTGGCCCATCGAGAGGCAACCAGTACAGAGGTACCAGGCTGCCAGCATTCAAATCCTAGCTCCAACCTCAGACCAGTGCCACACACCCACTGGACACCTCAGTCTCCACTCCTGTAAAACGGGCATGCCAACAGTGGAACAGTGGCCACTTCATCGCTATTAAAAGATCAAGTGAAGGTGGCACATAAAAAGTGCCTGAAACCCAGATCGTGCTCAGGGACTGTGACAAGCTTACCTCAGCCACTCGAAACTGACCCACCTCCAAGGAGCTCCGCTGTGAAATTCCCCACCTGACCACAACTTTCTCTCTCACCAGCCAGGGGCAGACCTTCACCTCTGCAGGGATCCCCCACATCTCCTGACCGCTCCACATCCCCCCCTTCCCTCCACATCACCGAAGAACCTTCTTCGTTTCTTCACTTTAACAGGCAGTGCTTCCCACTTGATAGCAAAGCCCTCACCCTCTGCAGGCCAGGTAGGAGCCTGGAGGCTGACAGGAGGAGGGGAGGACAGACAGGGGAACAGAAAATGAGATTAATGCAAGGGTAGTGAAGGTGGGGAAAATCTGTGGGTACCTGGATGGCTCAGTGGTTGAGCATCTGCCTTTGGCTCAGGGCGTGATCCTGAGATCCCGGGATCGAATCCCACATTGGGATCCCTGCAAGGAGCCTGCTTCTCCCTCTGCCTGTGTCTCTGCCTCTCTCTGTGTCTCTCGTGAATAAATAAATAAAATCTTTTTTAAAAAGGGGGGGTGGGGAGAGTCTGGCTGGGTTTCTGTTTCAGTTCAAATCCATTTTCATGGATCTGGGACCCACAACTGAGATCCCTCTTGGAGGAAAGCGCGGCCCAGACCCAAATTTTACAAGGAAAGCCCTGCTCTACACTGGATTCGTAAACTCTGGCCCAAGAGCCAAATCTGGCCCACTTCCTGTTTCTGTAAGTAAAGTTTTATTGGAACGCAGCCATGCTTATTCATTCACTCGCTGGCAGTCGGAAATATTTACCCAGAAAGTATGCCAAGCTCTCTGCTCCAGAGCTATCATGAACAATGATGAAATTAGGTGCTGTTCAAAACAAACCCAAATAAAGCAAATTACTACTAATGGCCCCTCCCCACCCCCAAAAAAAGTCTGCTTTCAAAAGCTGCAGGGTGGAAGCTGGCTGACTGGCAGGACCAATGGATTGTACTAGAAATCAGAGTAGTTTATCTATGGGGACGGCTGAGGGGACAGTGCCTGGGAAGGTACAGAAACAGGGCTGCTGGACACACTCCCATATCTTTTTTTAAGATTTATTTATTTATTCATGAGTGATACACAGAGGCTGAGACGCAGGCAGAGGGAGAAACAGGCTCCATGCAGGGAGCCCATCGTGGGACTCGATCCCAGGAGCCCAGGATCACAACCTGGGCCAAAGGCGGATGCCCAACTGCTGAGCCACCCAGGTATCCCCCACATTCCTATATCTTGATCTCATGCATATACACATAACAAAAGTCCAAACCATCTATTCAGATCAGTGCACTTTATGTACATCACACCTTTAAAAGTTTTGATCGAAACCACTACCCAAAGAGAAATCTTTGCAAATCACCCCAAAAGTTCTAAATGTGATCCCGTCCAGCAATCACACCACTCAGAATTCACCCAAAGGGGTTGAAAACTTGGGTCCACGCCTGCAACAGGACACAGATATTCGCAGCAGTGTTATGCATCATTGCCCCAAACTGGGAGCAATCCAGGATGTCCTTACCAGGTGAATGGATAAACTGTGGTGCATCCCACAAAGTGGCATATTACCGAGCACTAAAGGGAAGTGAGCTCTCGGGACGCCTGGATGGCTCAGCAGTTGAGCGTCAAGCCGTGAAAAGATGAGGAACCTTAAATGTGTATTACACAATGAAAGAAGCCAGTCTGGGATGGCTGCATACTATAGGACTCCAACAGTAGGATATTCTGGAAAATACTAGAAATACTATGCACACAGTAAAAAATAAATAAATAAAAAATAAAAATAAAAGGCTGCCAAAGGTCAGTAGAGGAGGGAAGGGATGAATAAGCAAAGCAGAGGGGACTTTCATGGCAGTGAAACTACTCTATATGACACAATAATGGTGGGTTGTTGTCATTACATGTGTCAAAGCCCAGGCAATGCACAGGGATAAAACTTTACATAAATGGCTTTAGGTAACAATGCTGCGTTGGCTCAGCATTTGTAATAAATATAAGACACTAATGCAAGATGTTAGTAGGAGGAAGTTTGGGGTGGGGGGACTTATGGGAAATCTGTACTTTTTGCTGTTTTCCTGTAAACCTAAAAGTACTCTAAAAAATGGACACAGGCAGTGGGTGGGGGTGTGTCTAAACAGTAAATAGGGTAAAATCAGGGAAAGAAAGGTGTCCCATAGGCACACATATCTTCTTTCACATAAACTTTTCCCCCCCATAAACTACTAAAGCAAGTCTGACCCGAGAGGAAAGGCGGGTGTAATCCTAAAGTCAGCAAGGATCAAACAGCATCCTAAAGCGTTGTCCTTCATTGCACTGTTTAAATTACTTTGAAAACCCGTGCTCTGGTTTTTAAAGACTGTCTCTGGCTTTAATTCCTCAGCAAACAACCTATTTTAAGCTCTCTTCCTTTAAAAACCTCACTCTCAAAAAAAAAAATTAAATAATAAATAAATAAATACATAAATAAATAAATAAACTCACTCACTCTCCAGACACTCTGGAAAGCTCTCTGCTTTTCACCAGGACAAAGGTTGAGGAAAGACTTAACCTTTCCTCCTTGGCTTGCTTTTGCCACTTAAAACAAAAAAACCCCAAGCATCTGAGATGATGCCTAGGATCTGCTTCCCAACAAGCCGAGGCCCCCAGAATGGATGGGGGAGAAGAGGAAGTCAGCCACGTGCTGATCCTGACGGAGGCTCACTGTTCCCCATACTTTGAAGTCAATCTGAATTTAAAAAGTAGAAAAATAAAGAAATCAGAGGGAGCCTCCACTTTGCATTGAGGCAAGACATCTTTCAGAATAAACCAAGCCCATGCATGGGCTGATATTCTGGGGGCTCTCTGTGGTCAACATAAAAAATCCAGACCTAAAAATCCCCAATTGAGTAATTGGCCATCACAGTTGGATGCATGAGGAAAATTTCAGAAAGCAGGTCCTTCCTTCTGGACTTACCAGTTCTTCTGCAAAAAAACAAAACAAAAACAAAAACAAAAAAAACCATAGTGGGGAGACGGGGAGAGGCCACCCCTACTTGGAACATAGATGCGCACCGGGCCCCCACCTGGACAGAGCGGGCCGTGAGAGCCAGAGCCAGCCACGCATTCGCACGCCATCCTTGCCCTTGCAGGTACACGGCCCGGGGCAACGTACTACCATCCAGGGCCTTGGTGTACTCATCTGTGAAGTGGGAGGACAACATCAACCCTAGGTGCCTGAGGTTCCCGGAGAGGAAATACCTAGGCCACCAGGCCAGAGGGGACCTTGGGTGGCTGTGGCTGCTCACTCCACTTACTGTCTCTCATTCATTGTCACGATTTTTGAGAGAAGTGACGGGCGGGGGGGGGGGGGGGGTGCGGCGGGGAGCCTTGGCCAGTGGTGCTCTTTTTGGACATCCCGTGTCAGAGGTTTTCCCCCACTGTTAAAAACGAACAGGGTGCTGCTATTTATTTCTTCAGCCCAACGCCCACTTAGAGTCAGGTGGCTCTTCCGCTCACGGCGGTGGCCGCCAGGAAGATGCGGGAGGAAGGGGACCCCCATGCGCTGGGGGAGACAGCTAAGGCACCACCTGCCCCTCCCTCAGCCTCTCCCCTTGCCTACCGGGACCTTGTTAGAAATGCAGGATCAGGGGATTCCCCCCGCCCCCAGACTTCCTAAGCCCAAATCTGAGTTTTAATAAGACCGCGGGGGGACTCACAAGTGAGGGGCCCTCCTCCATCCCATCTGCAAGGGAAACTCAGCTTGAGGAACAAAGCAGAGGGAGGCTGGAGGGACCCACACCTCGGAGAGCAGAGACCCCGATATGGCCTGCTGAAGCCCGTGGGCCTGGCGAGCTGCAGGGCAGGGGGTAAGCATCTGGGCGGAACCTGGTTTTTCTCTTCTAGAACGCCCCAGAGGCAGTGTTAGCACCCCTGTCCTTCAGACTCTGGCCTCTTGCTTCAAATGACAGCACATCCCCCTCCACTCCTAGGATCTCCGCCCAGGACAGGCAGGTTTGTAGACACCTGGGATGTCTGTGTCCTCATTGCTTCCATTCAAAGGGCAGCATGATAGAGGTCTGCGTGTGGAAGCAAAACAAAACAACCCAAAAACCAAAAAAATAAAATAAAATAAAATAAAACAACAACTAAAAAACCAGACTTCCCTCTGGTCACCAGGGTTTTAACTCTTGTTTCTGTTCTTTATTTCTTCTTAAAGAGACATCCCAACTTTAGAGGCTGGACAGGCTTAGTGGCAAATCCAAGTGAACCCCCCAGGGCTGAGTCAGCAGGGACGGGGGGCTGCTCAGCCTAGGCTGGGCCCTGCTGTGGGGGATCCTCCCCTCTTCTCCTGGGGGGGGGGCACCTCAACATGGCCCAGAGTTTTCAAAACACCTAGAAGCCAAGGAGCTGAAAAACCTGTCTTCGAACAAAAACTTGGCACACGCATGTTCGTAAGAGCACTAAAGGGAAGTGAGCTCACCATCCTCAAAAGGTGGAAACCCGTGTCCCTTACCAGATGAACAAAGTGTGACCGACCTGTCCACACAGTGGGACGTTACCCTGCTGTAGACAAGAATGAGGCAGGGACGCACGCGCCCATGAGGACAGACCTGGAAAACATGAGGCTTAGTCACAGAAGCACAGGTAGTGTAGGACTGTGCTGAGAAGAGGCCATGGAGCGGGCAGGTGGGTAGGACGGCCCGGGGCCTTGGTGTGGGCTGGTAGGAACGTTCTGGAGACAGATGGTGGTGATGGTGGCATAGCAGTGGGAACCTATTTACCACTGCTCCACAGTACACGAGAAAATGATGAAGACGGGGGTGCCTGGGTGGCTCAGTCCGTTAAGCACCTGCCTTTGGCTCAGATCATGATCTCAGGGTCCTGGGATCGAGCCCCATGTAGGGCTCCCTGCCCAGCAGGCAGCCTGCCTCTCCCTCCGTCTGCCTCTCCCTCCTGCTTGTGTGTTCTCTCTGTTAAATAGTCTTTTTTTTTTTAATGGTGAAAATGGTAAATTTTAGATTAGGCCTATTTCACCACAATAAAAAAATGTGGCAAAAGTTAAAAAAGGGAATGAAGCCGTACTGGCCAATGCTATAACATGAAGGAGTCTGGAAAATATGATCGTGAGCAAAAGCAGCCAGGTCACGTACTGTAGGATCCGGCTCATAGGAAACATCTAGAAACAGGCCAGTCTAGGGGGATGGTGAGCGCCTGAGAGGCTGCCTGGGGCTGGGGGCACAGGGGGGTTGTGTTTAATGGGGATGGGCTTCCTTTTGGGGGTGACCAAAAGGGACTGGAACCAGATAATAGTAACGGCTGCACACATGTCACTGAATTGTTACTTTAGATGGTGAAAATAGTCCCTTTCGCATCATGTATATTTAACCGCAATTTAAAAGCAAGAGAGGGATGCCTGCCTGGGTGGCCCAGTGGTTGAGCATCTGCCTTGGGCTCAGGGTGTGATCCCAGGGTCCTGGGATCGAGTCCTGGGTCGAGCTCCCCGCAGGGAGCCTGCTTCTCCCTCTGCCTGTGTCTCTGCCTCTCTGTGTGTGTCTCATGAATAAGTAAATAAAATCTTTAAAAATAAATAAAAACAAGAGAAAAGAAATGGAGGAATGAGAGGCACAGCTTTCAAGAGTTCTGCAGGAAGAAGGCAGGGCAGGGGAGCAGGGGGTAGTGGGCACAAATTCAGGCGCGCACACACGTCAGCTGCCCAGGTGCAAACCCCAGCACCACCCCTGGAGACCTGTATGACCTCGAGCAGGTGACTTCACCTGTATGAGTCCCAGTTCAGAGTCAGGGCTGCCAGGGGCTTCCGGTCAATCACAGTTCACATGAGGCATGTTCCCTCAAGTTGTGCAGCGTGAGAGCCACTAGCGGCACAACTGCATGCGCCGAGCTGCGGGGAAGATCCCAGAGAACCTGCGAGGCTCAGGATATGGCCCGGTGGGCGGCGGGGCTTCAGGAAGTGCCAGGCGTGACCAGAAATCACGCACTTGTACTGGGGTGCACTCCTTCCACCAGCAGAAGCCCCTTTGCTGCACGGACATCTCACCTGGGTCTCCCATTAAATCAGGATGTGGATTCGGAAGGCCTGGGGTGGGGCCTGCACTTCATTGAGCACTAGGTGATGCCGCTGCCCTTGGGGCCGCAGGAAGAGGGGAAAGCAATCGCCCTGTATTCCTTCCTTCCCCCGGCACCGCAAGCAGGGATGGCTTCAGACAGAAATTTCTCTCCCGCAGCCTGGAGGCCAGAACTCCCAAATCACAGTGTGCACAGGGCGGGCTCCTGGAGGGCTGCGGGGGAGCCTCCACCCCAGGCCTCTCTCCCACCCGACCTCCTGATGGCAGCTTAGGCCTCCTCGGCCTGTGGCTCCTCACCCCAACCTCCGCCCCCAACCTTCTCCACGGGTCTGTCTTCACAAGGCTGGCCTTTTACAAGGACACCAGCCACGCTGCAGTAGCAGCCCCCCTCCACCCGCCGGCTCCTTTTAACTACGTCCACAGAGACTCTACTTCCAGATAAGGTCACCTTTGGGGGGGGCTAGAACTCCCACCTGTTTTGGAGAGGAGACAAGTCAGCCCCTAACACCTACCTTGGGACAACTGAGCCCAAATAAGCCAGGTAGGAAGGAGCTAGAGAGGAGGACGTGAAAGGAGGACGTGGAAGCCCAGGGAAGCGAACCGTCCCAGGGTCTGAGCAAAGCAGCATCAACGCAGGGGATGGCAGCTGGAATCAGGCCCCCCTCCCGTCTCCAGCTGGGCGCCCTCTCCGGGGAGGAAGGGTCCCCCTTCCTGGTTTGCACGAAGCCCTAAGGGCTAGCAGCTGCTCTGAGCCCCAGCTCAGCCCCGCGGGGAGCCACAGATCAACGGAAAGGGGACCCGTACTTGCTGACGACAGTGACCCCGGCCCCAAAAATATGTCCACTAAGAGATGGCAGTCCGGGCCCACCTGACGCACATCGTAGCCACAGAGCCTGGGGGCTGAGGCAGGACACGCACCCGGATTCCTGGCACGGGTGGAGAAACACGCGCGGTGAGGCCGCGGGCAGCAGGGAAGCCATCGGAGGCCGCCAGAGTCGGGTCAGGAGGCTCAGAGGCCGCCTGCCAGGGGCGCCCCGCGGCGACAGCGGGCCAATCCGAGTACCAAGGACCACGCACCCTCCCCCGCGAGTCACCTGAGTCAAGGGGCCCTCGGCGCCCACCCCCGAGGTGCGAGAGGACAGACTCCCCACCAGAACGCACCATGGTGAAGGGCACGCGTCTGACGCGCCTCGTGCCTTTTCTCTACAACGTACACGGGGCAATGACCTCCATGCCGATGAGGGGAAGTTTCTGGATCACTTCGGCTCACCAATGAAGACCGAATGACAGGACTGGAAAGCATCTGGACCATGACCCCGAAAGGACCCAGGGGTGGAGCCGCAGAGGACCACCAGGCACGAGGAACCCCTGGGGGAAGCATGCCCCGGCCCTCCGAACAGCCACACCCGAATCTCATCAAGCCTCCGGCTCCAACTACTAATTAGCAAGAAGTAGAGCAGCCGAAGGAAAACACTGAAGGGCGCGACTTAAATCCAGATCCCAGGAAGCTCTACAGAACGTCAGCGTGATGGCAAAGGGGAAGAAAAGACAGGGGGCAGCCGGGGAGCCCATGGGTTAAGGACCTAAGGAATCCAGCAGCCCATCGCAACCTGTGCACGTTACTGCACTGCAAGCTCCAACAAATAATACAAGTTACGAGACAATCAAACTCCAGGCCCCAGCTGGATATTTCACAGTATTGGGGGATTATTCATTATTTTCAAGTGAGTTGATGCTATTAAAGGTGATGCTAATCGAGGTGTTGGTTTTAAAACTGAGTTCTTGGGACGCCTGGGTGGCTCAGCGGTTGAGCACCTGCCTTTGGCCCAGGGCGTGATCCCGGAGTCCTGGGATCAAGTCCCGCATCGGGCTCCCTGCATGGAGCCTCCTTCTCCCTCTACCTGTGTCTTTGCCTCTCTCTCTATGTCTCTCATGAATAAATAAATAAAAATAAATAAAACTGAGTCCTTGGGGGTGCTGGGGCGCTCAGTTGGTTAAGTGTCTGACTCTTGATTTCTGCTCGAGTCACAATCTAAGTGTTGTGAGATTGAGTCCTGGGTCGGGCTCTGCACTGGGCATGGAACCTACTTGGGATTCTCTCTCTCTCCCCTGCCCACCTCACCCTCTCCCTCCTCCTCTCTAAAAAAAATAAAACTGAGTTCTTTTCAATATGACAGAGTACGTTTGAAGTGGCGTGAGGTCTGGCTTCAAAACGATCAGAGTATAAATGAAAGATTGGTCCTGAGTCGATCATTTCCGAAGCTGTGTGATGGGTACGCGGAGTTCATTATTCTATTCGATTTGGCATATGTTTTGAACTCTCTATGATAAATTTTTTTTTTAAATAGTCAGGGAAGCAGATGACTGCCTTGCGAATTTCAGTTCTGCTATTTACTGTGTGACCTTAGACAAATGACTTAACTTTCCTGGTCTGGTTTCCTCACCTGCAAAATGGGGATAATCACATCTACATCATAGCAGGGCCTGGAGCACAGTGGGCACTCTGTAGACACACATGCATTTGTTCCTTCTTTGGGCGAGGCTCTGAGATGCTCCCCAATGACCCCAACCTTCTGGTGTGTACACACTTGTGTAGTCACCTCCCACAGTGAACCAAGGCTGGTCTGCCTGCCTGATAGAACAGACTAGACGTGACCATACGTCACTGTTGAGACCAGGTTATAAGACACTTTGGCTTTCCGTCTCAGTCACTTGCTCTCTCGTGCTCTCCCTGAGGGAAGCCAGCTGTCGTGCTGGGAGCAGTGCTGTGGACAGGCCCACATGGCAAGGAGCTGGGGCCTCCAACCAACAGACATGTGAGGGCACCATCTTGGGAGTGGCTCCTTCTGCCCCAGTTGAGCTTTCAGATGACCTCAGCCCTGGCCGATCACTTGACTACGGCGTCATGAGACCCAGAACCACCCAGCGAAGTAGTAGAACTCCTGTGACATTTCAAAACACATTTGTGCTTTCTGGCAACAAAAGCTTATGCCAGATCCAGTCTGAGTAATTTCCACATCCAGATTTGGAACTGGCTCCTCTCTAAGGAGCCCTGGGTTCTTTGGCGAGAGAATCGAAGACCAAAATCTGGGGCCTGGGGTGGAGCTAAGAGGTGGTGGAGGACAAAGAAAAAAATGCCACTTCTAGGCCATCTTTAGTAGTGACAGAGCTTGAAAAAAAAAAGTCTTTTTATGAGACAACACTTTTTTTTTTTCTGCAGTATTTCTGCCAAAAATCATCACTTGGCTTTAACCATGGATAATATCAGACAGACCTAAGTTTAGGTACATTTCTCCAAAAAGCTGGCCTTAGTTCTTCAAAACAACCTATGTCATGAAAGATTAAGAAAGGGTAGAAATATCCCAGAATAACTAAATGCAGTGGGCAATCCGGGTTGGCATGCATTCACACCTCCATACACACCTATGCACACACACACAGCAAAGTGCCAACAACTGGTGAACCAAGGTAAAGCTAAGTCCTTTGTACTATCCTTGCTGCTTTCTGGTAAGTTTGAATTTATTTCAAAATAAGAGGTTTAAGTCATTTTAAAGATGTTGATTCAAAATATTATTTTCTAACAACATACTTTGTTGAGGTGATTTTCTTCCTCAGGCATTCCATCAACCATTGCATTGAAAGCCGTAGGCTTTGTCACTGCTGCACATGTGATTATTTGCAGGTCGGTGTTCACTTTGGCAGGACATATACTAAAATTAGAATGATATTGTTTGCAGATCATTTCAGTACCCCAAACAATTAATGCTAAAATTAAAATGGTAGTTTAAATTGTCCAAGGGCATAGAATTATATTTGCAACCCACATATAGTTTACATTGATTTTCAAAATTGTTTAAGAAATAAGTACATTGAGGGACACCTGGCTGGCTCAGTGGGTGGCTTTTGTGATTCTTGATCTCAAGATTGTGGGTTCAATCCCCACACTGGGTATAATAGAAATTACTTAAAATTTAAAAAACATATATTTAAAAATAAAAGAAGTGAATTTAATAAATAAATAGAGCTGAAAGCAATGCCACCACATTTGTTAAGCACCTACTATTTACCAAGCTCATCTGGGTGAAGTGCAGTGAGCAAATGGACCAAGTCTCCCCCTCCCCCCGACAAACATCACCAGTGTCTCAGGAGAGGCAAAGAAGCAAATGGGCAATTTCAACTCAGTGTGAAAAGTATCATTAATGGGATAAGCAGAGTCATAATCAAAATAGTCAACAACTTTACCCCAAAGGTACAGATGCAGTGAAATGCCAAGACACCTGCACCCCAATGTTCACAGCAGCAATGTCCTCAATAGCCAAACTGTGGAAAGAGCCACAATGTCCTTTGACAGATGATGGATAGAGGAGATGCGGCCTATATATATGATGGAACATTACTCCACCACCAGAAAGGACGAATATCTACCATTTACATCAACATGGATGGACCTGGTGGGTATTACACTGGAGGGTATTACACTGAGTGAAGTAAGTCAATCAGAGAAGGACAATTATCATATGGTTTCACTCATACACGGAATATAAGAAATAGTGAAAGGGATTATAGGGGAAAGGAGGGAAGATTAGGGAGGAAGACAAACCATGAGAGACTCCTCTAACTCTGGGAAACAAAGGGTAGTGGAAGGGAAGGTGGGTGGGGGTTTGGGGTAACTGGGTGATGGGCACTGAGGAGGGTGCTTAATGGGATGAGCATTGGAGTTATATGTTGGCAAACTAAACTTACTTATTTACTTTGTAAAAGATTTTATTTATTTATTCATGAGAGACACAGAGAGAGAAAGGCAGAGAGACAGGCAGAGGGAGAAGCAGGCTCCATGCAGGGAGCCTGAGAGGAGGAGCACCTGGGATGCTTCTTCGCAGTGATGAGAACATGTTCTGGAATGAACCATCCAGGCATCCCTAAAAACCACCTTAAAGGGGTGACATTTGTGATATGGGAGTTATATCTCCGTTAAAACATAAAGAATTTTTAAAACTATTTGAAGATCTAAAGGACAAATTTGTCAGCAGAGAGCTCAGTGTAAACCAAGGCCAGTGGAGGGTGTGGGGGGTGAGCAGGAATGGGGGGGTGCTCAGGGTAAGTGGTGTCAGATGTCCACACACAGCGTGAGCCCTGACCCCTCAACCCCCTGATGGCCTCAGGAAGTTTGGGGAGAAAACCCCACGATCACAGAGGAATTCCAACTCAAGGGCTCTCACTCCCCAGGAAAGTGGAGGAAATTCTGCTGTAGGATCAGTGTTCACTCCCCCCTGTCCTCAAGGGGTGGGAACAGGGAGTGTGTGTGTGTGTGTGTGTGTGTGTGTGTGTGTGTGTGCGCGCGCGCGCGCACAAATGCAGGCGCTCAGGGCCGAGCTGGGCAGGGAAGTAAGTCCACCAGAGCTGGGTGAGGGCCGGGCTCACCCAGACGGAACAGATCCCAAACTCAGCCCACCCTGCAGCTCTCACAGCTTTCCCGATAAAGCCAGCAATCAGTTACTTGTTTTAAATTATCTCATTGCATCATATTACTAAGTGAAAGAAGCCAGTCTCAAAAGGCTGCATACGATGATTCCAGCTACCCAACGCTCTGGAAAAAGCAAAACTATAAAGACAGGAAAGAAGATCCGTGGCTGCCAGGGGTTGGGGGGAGGGAGGGATGAACAGAGCGCAGGGAATTTTTAGGGCAGTGAAGCCAGTGTGTAGGATATGCTAAGGGGAATGTGCAACATGAGACCAAACCCTAATGTAAAGTGTGCACTTTGGGTGATGATGCAGGTTCGTCAACTGCAGGAAATGTTTTATCTGGGGGGGCGGGATGGTGATTTGGGGGAAGCCGTGCATGTGTGGGGGCAGAAGGCTGTGGGGACATTTGTGTACCTTCTCCTCAGTTTTGCTGTGAACCTAAAACTGCTTTTAAAAATAACATCTTTAGGGGCACCTGGGGGCTCAGCAGTTGAGCATCTGCTTTCGGCTCAGGTCATGATCCTGGGGTCCTGGGATTGAATCCCTCATGGGGCTCCCCACAGGGAGCCTGCTTCTCTCTCTGCCTGTGTCTCTGCCTCTCTCTCTCTCTCCCTCTCTCTCTCTCTGTCTCTCATGAATAAATAAATAAATAAAATCTTTAAAAATAAATAAATAAAAATAAAAATGATGTCTTTTTTTAAAATCGGGAGTTCAATTTGCCAACATATAGCATAACATTCAGTGCTCATCCGGAAAAATGACATATTTTAAAAATAAAAAAAAATACCACGACAACAATGTATGGGGGTGAAATTCACATCACATAAAATTAACCGTTTTAAAGTGAACATTTCAGTGGCATTTAGAAATTCACACTGTTGTTCCAAAACCGTCCCATCATTCCAAAGTAAAACCCCAAACCCCATCAGGCACTCTCCTCGTTCTGTCCTCCCTGCAGCCCCGGGAGACAACCCACTTGCCTCTTGTCTTTGGTTCACCTACGCTAAGCAAGTCAGGTTTCTCATGTGACCTGTTCCAATTTTTTAAAATTAAAATTCAAACTCATTTAAAATACTTCCCCAGCCTAAGAGAGTGTGAGGCTCGGAATCTGTATCCCTGACTATCCCTTTGTAATTCCTTTTCTAGAGTATTTTAAAATCCAGGGGAGAGAGACATCTCTAGTGAAATGCAGGGAAAATGTGAGGATCCACGGCCTTGACCTGTGGCTGTGTCTGAGTCATCCTGAAAGCGCCTTGCTCCTGTGACGAGTGAGGAGTGACTACGTAGCCCTGGGACACCCAGAGCCGGGCCCCTGTGTGAGGATTCCTCCCAGGGCTGGAGAAGGGCCTGCCCCGGGCTCTGTCTCCTTGAATTCCAGCTCAAGTTCATTGCGTCGGTCTTACTAAGGAAATGTCATGAGCATCACTCGCCAGAATTTATGGCTAAGCTCTGTACCAACACAATACCCCCCCACCCCGTGCCAAAGAAGCTGATCACACGCGCGCACGCACACTCTCACACTCACACGAACCAGTGCGAGCATTCCTCCTTCACTCACAAATGGACAATCCAGAAAAATCTGCCACGTTGCTCAGGGCACAGCAGTCACGCTGCTGGAGACTTTCACACCCATCTCAACATGTTGTCAGCATCCTCGGGGATGGAGCCCGAGAACCCCAAGTCTTGGCCCTTCCTTGAGTTCCCCCGGGGATGCTGATGAAGTCAGGACCCCAAGACCTGCATCGAGGCCCCACTGCTCCCAATCATCTCCCTCCGACCTGGGAGTCTTGGGCCTGCAGCTTTGCACCAAGTCCCCTGACGTGTCCCTGGTGTTCAGCTGGTCCAGGCCACCAGCATCTTCCACCTACACCCTGGCTCCACCAGCCCTAAAATACACACCCTGCCCCAGGGCCTCTGCGCTTGCTGTTTCCCCGCCAAGGCTCTCCTCCTTGT
Source organism: Canis lupus dingo (assembly GCF_003254725.2). Lineage (NCBI taxonomy): Eukaryota > Metazoa > Chordata > Mammalia > Carnivora > Canidae > Canis > Canis lupus. The sequence continues at coordinate 31,783,025 of NC_064248.1, read as the reverse complement.
GCCTTTTCCCATGCCTGGCTCCTCCTCCACATTTGGGTCCCTTGGTTCAAATGTACCTCTTCCAAGAGGACACTTCTGAGCCCCCCTAATCTGAAGGAGCCCCTCATTTGCCCACACACCCCTCCCTAGGGCTTACCCCTCTCTGAAGTTACTTTGTTTATGGATATTTGCTTAGATGGTCACTGTCTTCTCCTTAATTAAAATGTCAGCTCCGTGAGGCTCAGGACCAGGCCTGGCTGGTTTTCTCTGTGTCCCCCAGAATGGTGTTCAGCACACAAACGTTCTTGAAAATTTTTGTTGATTTTTTTAATTTTTATTAGATTTTATTTATTTATTCCTGAGAGACATACAGAGAGAGACAGAGACACAGGCAGAGGGAGAAGCAGGCTCCATGCAAAGAGCCTGATGTGGGACTCGATCCTGGGACCCCAGGATCACGCCCTGAGCTGAAGGCAGACACTCAAGCGCTGAGCAACCCAGGCATCCCCTTTTTTTTAAAATTAGTTCCTGATTTAGTGAATACATGAAATGAATGCAAGAATAAGCCAGTGGTTCTCAAAGAGGAAGGGATTTTGTATCCCCCACACACACACCTCCCCCCCCCCCCCCGCGGCGATATCTGGAGACATCTGTGGTTGTCCCAGCTGAGGGACTGCTACTATCTAGTGGGTATGGCCAGGAGTGCTGCTCAAGACCCAACAGTGCACAGCATCGCCCCCGCACAAGGAATGTCTGGCCCCAAATGTCAATGGTGCCAACCCCTGAATGAATGAGTTAGTGAATTAGACACTCCCGGTCCACGAGGTCAGCCTGCCGTCCAATATCAAACATCAGGGAACCTGAGTGACGTCCCCAAATGCCTTCCCTGACTGTGTGGGTCCCACTTCAGCAGAAATCTCCTCTCGGTGATTTTATCGTTGGCAGGGCTTATGCAATTTCAAGTTAACGAGAAATATAAATAAGGGGAAGTAAAGCTGCTGTAGATGTAAGGAGTTAATTTCAAAATATGTAATTCCGTGCCCTAATCAAAGAGAACTGAAATTCGCCTAGTTCCCTGATTCTGCGGGTTATTTTCCTTGGTAATCATGGACCTTCCTCAAAACTAAATAATCAGCTCTTGGTGGGACCTGCTTATGTGTTATTATTTCTACATTTTTAAAATACAGCTTTCAGAGTGCGGGGTGAGGGGCAGCACGACCTCCCCAGGGACACCAGGGACAGGGGTCTCACTTATTGAGACTTCCTGGAAATACAGCAAAGAAAAACCAAAATTCCTCTCCTCAGAATGTTAGAGCATGGGGTGCGTGCATGCGTGTGTAGCAACAGAGCTGCACCTGCCTTGCATGTGGCCACCAAGGCTCTGTCTGTGGTCACCTGCTAAGTGCGCCTTCCTTACCTCCCACCTCGCCAGCTTCCCTTGCGACAGTGTCAAACACAGAGGTGTCCCGAATGCTCTGGGTCCCCTCAAATGCACATTTAATTTACCCAAACCCAAATCCAAACCCCAGAGAGAGAGAGAATAATCTCATCAAAGTTCTCAATAGGAGCGATTCTGCCCCTACGGGACTTTTGACCACATCCGGAGACATTTCTGGTTATCACCCCGAGACGGGGATGCATTGCTAATGCTGCCAAAAATCCTACAATGCACGGGATAGCCCCCATAACGAAGAATTATCCAGTCTAAAATATCAATAAGTGACGAAGTTAAGAAAATCTGCTCTAAGGGGCGCCTGGGTAGCCCAGTCGGTTAAACATCCGACTCTTGATCTTAGCTCAGCTCTTGCTCTCAGGGGTGTGGGTTCAAGCCCTGAGTTGGGGTCCACACTGGGCATGGAGACTACTTTTAAAAAAAGAAAAGAGAGACCCTTGGTGGCTCAGGGGTTGAGCGTCTGCCTTTGGCTCAGGGCATGATCCCAGGGTCTGGAGATTGGGTCCCGTATTGGGCTCCCCACAGGGGAGCTTGCTTCTCCCTCTGTCTCTGCCTCTCTCTCTGTGTCTCTCAGGAATAAATAAAATATTTTTTTTTAAAAAAAGAATGAAAGAAAAGAAGAGCCACTCTAAAAATTGGGAACAATTCTGCACTCTCACGGACACAGGGAAAATGTAAAGTATTCCCCAGAGTAAGCGTAAGATGAAAGCCCTGAACATGCTGCTCCCACGGCTCATCTCTGAGCATCCCTCCCTACGTGAGCATCTGGCCTCCTAAGCAGAGTGTAACACAAGACTCAGGCTCTAAGGGTTCAAATCCCCATCCTGCAGCCTCGTAGTGGTGTGGCCTTGAGCCAGTCACTCAACTCTATCAGTTTATTGAATCTTCAAACTAAAAAAACCCACAGTATCCACTTCACAGGTTTGCAACACAGATTAAACACATCATTCTAACTCTGACGCTCAAAACAGCATAGTACGTGCTGGTTAAGTCTTTGTTACTGCTCGTACTACTTTCCATTCACTATAACTTCCCCTCAAACAAGCCAACGATTTCATCTATGGCTCATTTTTGAGGAACAGCTTTTGCATCCAGCATGGGAAGAGAGAGACTTCTTGAGAGACAGAACATTACTCTGCGTGATGAGCCCATCAGGGATTTGCAGGGGGTGGATGAGGACCAGCCATGGAACATGGACCCACCAACCCACCAGCCTTGATAATTAAGACCAAAATCAGATCTAAGAACTCTGCCCACGGTAGGAGGAAACCATCCTACTCTGAGTGGGAGGCCACTGGATCCCATGGCCTTTGGGTCTAAATGAATTTTGTAAAGACAGTACCTTGGAAATATAAACAAAACTTACAAGAGGAGAGTCTCCAGCTCCCTTGTGACCTCCTGTTCCAATTGAGAACCTGCCTCCACCCCGGCCCTGCCCACAGTAGCAAGACACAGAAGTCACCAGAAGGCAGATAGGAGGTACCGTTCATGGAGCCCACACAAGGTGTCAGGGGTCCCGCCCAGCCAGTTATATACATTTGTCACCTCATCTAGTCCTCTTTATGCAACCTTATGAGGGAGCCAACATCATCCCCATGTTACAGCTGAGACAATAGGAGATCCAGAAGGTGCTCTGATCTGTTCAAGGTCACTGGGAGTACGTGACTAACATCAGGCCTGCGTGGGAATGATCTGGGTCTCCCAGGGCAATGTTGCACCTGCCGGCTCCTAGCATGGAACTGCCCCTGGGCTGCAGAGGAACTGGACCTCAGTGAACATAGAAAAGAGAATCATAGAAAAGGCTGGTGAGAAAGGGAAGCCGAAGCTTCTAGATGACTCACAGCACTTTGGCTGATGCACCCGGCACCCCAATATGGCCCATGCAGGTGGCAGGCACAAGAAACTGTGGATCTCCCGACAGGACAAAGACGCGGTGTCACTGGCCTGCATCTCCTTCCATAGGATCCTGAATCCATGTAGTTTTGTCAGAAAGCCTGCCTGTGAGGGGCCCCTGCGCGACTCAGTCAGTGAAGCATCTACCTTCATCTCAGGTCATGATCTCAGGGTCCTGGGATCGAGCCCCATGACAGGCTCTCTGCTCAGTGGGAGCCCGCTTCTCCCCCTCCCTCTCCCTCTGTCTATCTCCCTCTATCTCTCTTTCAAATAAATAAATACTTTTTTTTAAAAGCCTCTTTGTGTCTTGTGAGGCTGTCTGCTAAATTGAACCCTTAACCACAGTTAGTTGGCTGGAGAATGGTAGAACCAGGACCCAAACCTGGGTCTCTCTGATCTCGAGTCCAAGCTCCTTCTACTCCGTGAGGTACCTGGGAGCCCAGAGTACTCACTAAAAGTTGGTCTGCAGCACAGCATGCCTAAAACATAGAGTTTATTATATGGTTCAGCCACTTCCCTCCTAGGTTAATGGCAGAGAGAACTGGAAACACAAGCTCACAGGAAAACTTGTACACGGATGTTCATGGCAACACTTTTTTTTTTAACACTTTTCTTTTTAAAGATTTTATTTATTTATTCATGAGAGACACACAGAGAGAGGCAGAGACACAGACAGAGGGAGAAGCAGGCTCCCTGCAGGGAGCCCGATGCAGGGCTCGATCCCACGACCCCGGGATCATGCCCTGGGCCGAAGGCAGACACTCAGCCACTGCACCATGCAGGTGCCCAGCGCTTCTCATAAGAACCAACAAGTAGAAATAATGCAAATATCCATCAATTACAAATGGATAAACTAGATGTGCTCTAGCCATACGATGAAACACTATTCAGCCTTAAAAAGGAATGAAGAAATGTCAAAACATGGACAAACCTAGAAGCATGATGCTCAGTGAGAGAAGCCAAAGGGCCACACACTGTATGGTTCCAACTCTATAGAATTTCCAGAACAGGCACATTGGTAGGGACACTGATTGGTGGTTGCCAGCAGGCCGGGGTGGCGATGTGGGAAGAACAACTGCTGAATAGGCACAGCGCTTCCATCTGGGGTGATGAAAACTTCTGGAACTAGACAGTGGTCATGGTTGCACAATCCTGTTAATATACTAAAACCCACACTGAGCTGCATTCTTGGAAATGGTGGTTTACAATATTAAGTTATATTTCCAATTTAAAACACGCCCAATGCAATATGGCACCAAAAGCAACAATAAGTAAAGTATAAATAGACAAGTAGAACTACTTCAAACTAAACCACTTTTGTGCAACAGAGGACACAATTGATAAAGAAAGGCAACCTATGGAAAAGGAGAGACTATCTGCAAATTGTGTTTCTCATAAGGGGTTAATACGCAGACTACATAAAGAAGTCCTACAGCTTGATGGTAAAAAATCCAGTAACCCGGTTTAGAAATGGGCAAAGGACTTGAATGGACATTTCTCAAAAGATGTACAAATGGCCAATAAGCACACAAGATGATGCTCACCACCAACAATCAGTGGGGAAACGTCAATCGCCACCACAATGAGATATTGCCTCACGTCCATCAGGATGGCTCCTGTGAAAAATCTAGGGAATAACAAGTGCCAGTGGGGATGTGGAGTAATTAGAGCCCTGCACATCACTGGCAGGGCACTAGAGCACTGCACATCACTTGTAAAATGGTACAAGGGTTATGGAAAATAGCATGAAAATGCCTCAAAAAATTAGAATTACTATGGGACCCAGCGATTCCACTTCTGGGTATATACTGAAAGCAGGGTCTTGAAGATAGATCTGCACATCCGTGTTCTTTGCGGTACTATTCACAAGAGCTAAAACATGGAAGCAAGTCAGCGTCCACCGATAGATGAACAGAAGGACATGATGAGTTGGTACGTCCGTACGATGGACCACTACTCACCCTTTAAAAAGGACGTTAGGGGAACTGAAATAAGCCAGACACCAAATCTATATGACTCCACTTACATGAGGTAAGTGAATGTGAAAGTTGTCACATTCATAGGGACAAAAAGAACGATGGTTGCCAGGGGCTGGGGAGGAGGAAATGGGGAGTTGTTTAATGGGTACGAGAATTTCAGATTTGCAAACTGAGAAAGTTCTAGAGATCTGTTTCATCACAACATAAATAGCACTCAGTGCTACTGAACTGTATACTTAAGAGTGGTTATATTGGTAACTTTCAGATTGTGGGTTTTTCCCACAATAAAATTGAAAAAAAAAAAAAAGAAACAGGAAAAGGTAGCCAGTGGGGAACACACGTGCGTGCGCGTGCACACACACAGCATAGCTAACAGCTCCTCCACCTGCCCAGGTGTGCTGCAGGGTCCCATCCTCCCCTGATCCTGCCAGGTGCCCTTCCCTAAGAGCCACTACTACAATACTGCGCCTTGCTGACCTAGAACTGGGGACAGGAAGGGGAGGACCAGCTCTGGTCTTTATCCTAGGGCTTGGCCCAGCACCTGGTACCCAGCAGATGCTGGATAAATATTTGCTGAACAAACTTCATAAAAAACATGTGGTAGGGGATCCCTGGGGGGCTCACTGGTTTGGCGCCTGCCTTCGGCCCAGGGCGTGATCCTGGAGTCCCAGGATCGAATCCCACATCAGGTTCCCTGCATGGAGCCTGCTTCTCCCTCTGCCTGTGTCTCTGCCTCTCTCTCTCTGTGTTTCTCATGAATAAATAAATAAAATCTTAAAACAACAACAACATGCAGTAAGGTCAGGCTGGTACAATTATCCCCATTTTACACACAGGCTAATGGAGGCTCAGCAAGGCAAGGTGACCTTTCTAAAACCACAAAACCAGCAAGTGGTAACAGAAGAGATGACCCCGATATCCTGGACTCCTGTTAGATGGCCCTTCACAGTCAGTCAGGCCCCTATTTCAGGAAATTCCAACAGGAATTTCAAAATAATAATTCTTGCCTTATATTAGTGACTCTTAACTTTTTTTGGATCATGGACCCGTTTGGCAATCTAATAGAGGTCTGAGTCCTTTTCCTAAAGCAACACGCATGTGAGACTTAGATGATAGTTTTTAGGGGGATCCTGGACTCCCCTGAAGCGCATTCATTGACCTGATTAAGAACTCCCTTTCCACCCTGCTATCTGGGGGGCTCATTTATCCTCAGGATTTTAGAGTCATCTCTATATTCTTGAGCATCAGAGTCAAGGAAAGATATTATTTTATTTTTTTAAAATTTTAAGATTTTATTTATTTATTCATGAGAGACACAGAGACACAGGCAGAGGGAGAAGCAGGCTCCCTGCAGGGAGCCCGATGTGGGAGTGGGACTCGATCCCGGAACCCTAGGATCATGCCCTGAGCTGAAGGCAGATGCTCAACCACTGAGCCACCCAGGCATCCCAGGATGTTATTTTAAATTCATACTCCCAGGCCCATCTCTTGTGGATCTGGTAAAGTAGGCACAGGGCTGTGCCCAGAAATCTACAGAAGGTGCATCGGAGGATTCCGGGATTGGTGGCTCTGAGGCACACAGGGGGCTGGAAGCTGCTGCCTCTCAGGCTTCAGAATGCTGCCCCGAAGATCCCCTGAGCTCCCAGCCTCTGTCTTCAGCTGCCTACCAAACCTGGCTCTTAGCCATTCCAGCACAACCCAATAAGGACTTCCTGAGCCCAACATCTGTGACCCCAGAAGTGCTCCTTTACTGGGATCACTAGGCCAGAAACCTGGGTGTCACCATTGACTTGTCCCTGTCCCTGTCCCCACCCCACATCTCGACCATCACCAAGGCCAGCTGATTCTATTCTCTATGTGCCTCTGGACACCCCCACTTCCCTCTATCACCCCTGCCAGCACCGTTGTCCATGCTTCCAGCTTCTGCCCCCTGCTTCCATCTGGGTGTACCATCCATTCTCCGTCCTGTGCTCTACCGTGGTGACCAAACTCTAGAGCTGCACTATCCAATATGCTAGCCACACATGGCTACTTAAATTTAAATTAAATATCCAAAGTTCTGCCCAAAGTTCACACTCATTACATATCAATGGCTCAAGAGCCGCATGTGGCCAGTGATTACCATACTGGATGGTGTAGATAGAGCACATTCCCATCTTCACAGAAAGTTCTAGTGGACAGTGGAGCTCTACAACTTCACTTATGAGCCCTTCAGGGTCTGGCCCCAGCCTCTGCTCAGACCACTCCCCAGCATCCCTGGTCTTGAGCCACAGTGAACCACTCTCAACAACCTAAACTCATGCTCTCACCTCTAAACCATTGCATGTCATACCCTTCCTGTCTTTCTTGCTTGGCTAACTCCTACCCACGCTTCAGGTCTCCACTGTCACTTCTCCCCGAACCAGGATAAGTGCCCAAGCTTTTGCCAATCACAGCATTTAAAACACGGAGTCATAACAGCCATGGGCATGCCTACACCCATTACAGCCATACCAACAATTTTCAACGAGGGGCAAGTTTGCCCGCCCCTCCTGGGGGTCACCTGCAGTGCCTGGATTCATTATTAGCGAGGTGCTACTGGCACCCAGGGTAGAGGCCAGGAACACTGCTAACATCCTACAGTGCACAGGACAAACCCCCACGGCAAAGAATCATCCGGCCCAGAATGTCGGCAGCGTTGAGGCTGACCATGCTTGCTCTACGCTGGACAGCTCCGTAACGGACCGGTGTGTGTCCCGTATGCCCAGCCCCAGCCTGAAACTCTAAGAGTTTCCCCAGGATTCCAGTTCTCTTACATGGTCTTAGAATGACAGTCATTGATCATTACAGCAGGCTGAATAATGTCCTCCCACCCTGCCACCCAAATATCCAGGTCCTAACCCTGGAACCTGTGAGCGTCACTATACATGGCAAAAGAGACTCTGCACGGGTGATTCAGTAAAGGATCTTGAGACAGGAAGATTCTCCAGGATTATCCTGATGGGTCCTAAATGCCCTCACAAGCCCCCCTAGCAGAGGAAGACAGAGGGACACCTGACAGAGAAAAGGCAGCGTGAAGATGGGGCAGAGAGATTGTAAAATGTCACAACGCGGGCCGTGAAGATGGGGAAGGGGCCCCAGCCGGCATCCACTGGAAGGGACAGATGGTCCCCCCGAGTCTCCAGCAGGGTGTGGCCAGGCTGATGCTTTTTTTGGCCCAGGGAGGCTGATTTTGGACTTCTGGCCTCCAGAACTGTGTGTTCTGGATAGACAGGTGTTTCTGTGATTTGCCCTGCACAGCTGGGACCTGCGGGTAGGCAGGCAGGCTAAGGAATGTTGTTCGTGAGGCTCGTGCTGCATGGATGACCTCGGGAGCCCAGTTGTTTGGGATGCCAAGGGCTACCAATCTTGTCTCACACCCCCTTCTGCTCCTGGACCCTCCCGCAATGGAATCCGGAATCGGGGAGGGGAGGTGGGCACACGAAGCCCGGGCTCCTTGAAAATGTAAAAGCCTGATAACATGGAAATGCAGCTCGCTCCAAACTGCATGTAGGAGAACAAATGTCTAACTTCAGACCCCATCATTTGCCCTATAAATTCGGCCCTTATGGGGAGGGTCAGCTGAAGTGTCAGCTGAGAGGAGGATGCTCTGCCCAGACCTCCAGCCCGGCTTCTCCAAGGGGCTTCCCAGCTGGTGAGGCCGAGGTTGTAAACATCTGACCTGATGTAACTCCGCCGTAGTCTCGGGTCTCGCCCACTGTTACCTGCACGGATTCCCCGCCTCTCCTGGCTCTGTTAGGTTTCAATACGTTAATTAACGTTAATAATAATGTCATTAACGTCATTAACGTTAATAATAACGTTGTCATTCCTTTTCGAAACTGACACAACGGCTGCTGTGAATCCTTTGCTCACAACGCTGCGAGAGGATACACATCTGCTGTTTCTAGGCCAACACGTTTCTAGTCATTTGTTACAGTGGCCCGAGGACACTCCTACAGTCCTGTTCCAACCTGGGGTTTATTGGATTTGGATCAGAGCATCGGAAAGGAATGGCGTTTAGGGGAGGCCCCCCACCCTGCTGGCTCTGAGGGCGGGAAGGAGAGATGGTAAGGGTGCCCAAGGCAGGTGTTTCTAGATGGAGGTGCCCGGGTCGTCAGCCCTGGTGTCTGTGGGTCATTCCTCACACCTAGTCCTGCTGCCTCCAGGGGTGCGGGATGTCTCTGGTAGCAAGGGACTTAGCTCAGGACGTTACATCTGTCTGGTGCTGAAGCGAGGATTAGAATAAGAATGGAAGTTCTTGTCCAGCTCCCCAGCCTCCCTGCCAACCCCTCTCCCTTCCTCCACTACCATCCAGAAACAGGGGCCTTTCTCTGACCTTCCAACACAGCCCTGGGGCCTCTGCACCTGTTATTCTTCTGCTTGGAACATTCTTCCTCCAGAGTCTCCCATGGCTGGCTGCTTCTCCTCATTCAGGTCTCAGTGCAAATGCAGCCTCCTCCCAGAAGCCCTCCTCGCTTGCACTCGGGGCCAGGGCCCTTCACATCACCTTCTGTCACCACCCGCTGATTTCCTTCCCAAATCATCTCCCGCTGTAACGATCCCATGACCATCTTTGTCTGCTCACGGTTAGTCCCCTGCAGGCTGGACTGCAGGTGCCAAGAGGGCAAGGACCATGTCTGATCTGTCCAGGGTGTGTCCCTAGCCCCACGCCTGGCACACACCAGGCGCTCAACACATTGGGAAGGAATGAATGAGTGGGTGAGTGAATGTGAGGGAGTGAATTTGCAGCCCTGGAGGATGCTTGCCACATGCCAGGTCCTACGTACCTGATCTTGGCTTTCCGAAAGGCCAGCTCGTCTTCATTGCCAAAGTCCAGGGACACGTCCTCAGTATCGTCCACCAGCGCCTGGGGGACACCAAAGGCAGGTGGCGGGCGCTGCGCATCCCCACCCCCACCAGCTCTGCCGGCCGGGCCCCTCCCCCACGGCTGCAATCCGAGGCCTCCTGCGCATTTGGGGTGCGGCCCAGCCCAGGCCGGGGCTCGTGCATCCCTCCTCCTCCCTTCCCCTCCCCTCCCCCGGGCGCCCCCGCAGCCTCCTCCCGTCCTCTCCTCCATCCTCCAGCCCCCAGCATCCCCGCGGCCCTACCTGCTTCATCCTCCCCGGAGCGCACCTGGAGCCCCCAGCCGAGGGGCCGGTCCCCCGAGGGTGCGGGGCGCGGGGTCCGAGGCGACGCCCCGCGGAGCAGGTCCCGGGTGGGGGCGGGGCGCGCGGGGCCCAGAGCGCAGTCGCGGGCTGGGGAGCTGGGCTGGGGCGGGCGGGGGCGGGGCTTGGCTCGCTGGGGACCCCCGGAGGGAGGAGGGAGACAGCGGATGCCCAGAGTGGAGGGATGCGGGGCGAAGACCGAGCGCGCCCAGGAGGGGACGATTAGGTGCACTCGGGGATGGGGACGGTGGCCCTGGGGGAACAGAGGGGGTGGGCCCGTGAATGAGCTGGATGTCCCATAATTGGATGGGTGAGCGAACCAGGGAATGAATGTCGGTGTTGGGCAGCCTCATTTAGGGTTTGCAGAAGGCCAGTGTTTCCCCAAAGTCTCTGAGTGGGAGGAAATCACCCCTCTCTGGGCCCTGATTAAAAGCAGATTCCCAGGCCCAGCCCTGGAGATTGGGAAGGTCTGGGTGCAGGCCGAGGCACCTGCTTTTAACCGGTGAGTCGGAAAAAAAAACAAATTAAATTCAATTAAAAAAACAAACAGGTGAGTCCGCTGACCACAGCGAGATCTTCCCTCATCCGGGCGCCAACACATACTGAGCACAAAAATAAATATCATGGGCAGTTCTGATAGTCGTTCTGGACGGCGAGAGCTCCCTGAGTATCTCCCAGGAAAGAAGGTTTGCCACCTGAAAGTCTTTCCTGGCCCCCGACAAGGTCACGGCCCTCCCTGTCCTGACCCCCCGCCCCCCAGGAGCAGAGGGCTGAAAGTCTAGATGCTGAGGCCCCTGGTCCTGCCTTTGCCCACCCGACACGGGCAATGCGGGCCTTTCCCCTATCCCTGGTGACCTGTAAAAGGACCACTGGTCCACAAGCTCCTGACACAACCCCTTCACTGCTGGCCCCCTGAAAGGACAAGTGGCCTGGGGTGTGCCCAGGGGGAGCAGTAGGAAGCACAGCTGCCTGAGCTCTGATCCCTGGGTGAGCACCGCTTCCCTCCCCCGCTCACCTGACCCAACAAAGGGCCTGGCAGGTGTGTGGGGGGAGGATACTTTCTCCTGGGGACAGAATGCCATCCTGAGGGGTCAGCAGCTCTGGGCTGGCCTGCAATGCGTTTCTCTAACAAGCTCCCAGGTGATGCTGATGTGGGCCTCTGCACCGCCCTCTGAACCATAAGGACTTACATTACTGAATTCGGGTTTCTAGAAAGGCCTGTTGTGTCTTCCAGCCCAAAGTTGGCTCCAGGCACAGGAGAGGGTCACGCTGAGTGGCTAGAGGACCCTAAGCATCCCCTACCCCATGAGTCCCCAGCTGCCTGGGATACTCAAGGGAGGGCAGGTGGAGGTGAAAAGCCGTTGCAAAATATTTAGGGGCTTTTCCTACAACTCTGAAAGTCACCAGCTGTTGCTAGCTGCTAAGTCTGGGCTCAGAGTCCCCAAGGGGTGAGAAGGTAGGAAAACCCCCTTGGAAACCCCACCTAGGGACAAACTGTCATTCTTGCCCATCAGGTTGGGGATGCCTCGAGAAACAGCCATGGCCCCGCCGTGTAGAAGTCACCCCACAAACACAACGTCATGCCACACTCCCCCTTCCTGACCACATCAGGGCACAGGCTAAGGATGAAGATGCCAGGGCCAGACCCAGGGCCTAGGCTTTCCCTCCCCAGGAGAAAGTGCTCCCCCTGGATATATGCCCAGCTGGCCCTCTGCAGAGTCGGCCAGGAGAACTGGGAGCGTGGGCAGAGAACCCATCGCTTCTGCAAAGAATTCATCATTGGCTTTGAAATCAGCTACAGTGGATTTACCTGAGGCTGCTGGTTAACAGGCAGATTCCAGGGCCCCGCTCCAGGCCTTCTGAATCCCCAGGGCCAGGGCCTAGGAATCTGCTTTTAATATGGGCTCTGGGGAGGGGCACCTGGGTGGCTCAGGTCGTGATCTTGGGGTCCTGAGATCAACCCAGGAGCCTGCTTCTCCCTCTGCCTCTGTTACTTTCATGAATAAATAAATAAAATCTTATATATATATATATATATATATATATATATATATATATATATATGGAGAGAGAGAGAGAGAGTGTGTGTGTGTCAGTCTCTCTCTGGGGAATTCCTGAGCACAGAGACCTTGGGGAAATACTGACTTTCCCCTTCACGCTGGTGCCACTAAATATGGCCACTAGGGTCCTGACACAAGTCGCCTTCTGCTGGTCCTGGCTCAGGAGGAGTGTGGGGAGCAGTCTGAAAGAGCAGGCTCATCTCTGATCCCTGGCTCCCAAGGAAAGGGACTCCAGGCTCCAGCAGCCACTGGAGTCCAGGTGGCCCCTGGAGGCCAACATCTGGAATTGGGCAGGCCCGACTGGGAACATGCTCCACCACTTCCTGTCTGGGTGGCCTTGGGCAGGGGACTTCATGTCCCCGGCCTCGATCTCCACATCTGTAAAATGGGGTCACACCTCCCCTCACCCTCATCATTAGGGATGATGCAAGACCCGGAGAAAACACAGGTGGAAGGCCCTCCTCAGAGCTGGGCCTCCGGAAACAGCAGCTCTGGAGATTGACTTTGATCATCAGCAGAGGGCCCTGGGATCTGAGGAACACCCCTTCCATGGGGCTGGGCCACACACAGGGTGTGAACCCCGTGCCAGTCACTTGTTCCACTGAGAGGCGTCTGTCTTAATGGGGGAACAGGCACTGCACATCCAGCGTGGCCGTTTCCCAAACACTGTTTAGCCGGGACAAGTGACAGCTGGGACAGAGGACGAGCTTGGGACCCGAGGAGTCCCAGAAAGTAGGGGCTTGGGTGTGAACTGCCGTGGCTGAACACTGGAACCAGGAGCAAGGGGAGGACGGGGTCAGCCTGGCTGGACTGCTCCGATCCTTATCCTATAGGAGAAGGACAGCAGGCGCAGGGGGGCATATCCGAGGCTGGAAAGAGCTCCTGAGCTGCACTGTCCCCCCACATCAGGGCAAAAGCTGCAGCTTCCAGGCCTGTCATCCTCAGGCCTGCATTGCCGTGGGCCGGCCCTAAGACCTGCCAGTGGCCCTGCCATTCCTCCTCAGGCAGGGCTCAGGGTCTCACAAAATGAGCCAATAGAAGGGAGCCCGCTGACATGCACCTGGAGGGAAACAGCAAATCAGTTCTTAGGGTAAGTATATCCCAGGCAACATTTGGGATATACCTATGCTTGAGAAAGGCTCAGTCGTTTACCTCAAATTCACATTTACCTGGGGTCCTGTATTTCGTCTGGCAGCCCTGTGCCTCCAGGCCAGGGTGCACCCAGGCTCAGGAGGCCCCAAGGCTCCCACCCTGGTGCCCAGGCAGCTGTCCCCATGCCTCTCCCCTTCCTGCCTCCCCCAGATGCTCCGCCCACCGCACAGGGCTCCTCCCACCTGCCATGGCCTCTGGCTGCCAGGCTGGCAGCCTGGGCAGTGTGCCTCCCGTGGGCTGTCCCTGGGGGTGCCCCCTCCACACCCCCGTCTGCCTTGTTGGGGGCAGAGGTGCCCGGAGTGACTCCTGGATTCCTACCAGACAGAGTCAGCTGCGCCTGGACCTCTGTGACATGGGGCGAGATGGGCGGCCCTGCACACTCGCGGGGACTCAGCCACAGACTCTGCTGAATCCAGACACCAGGCCCTGCCCTCAGCAAGCCGAGATTCCACTTAAGAGAGAAATAAGAATTACCAAAGCTGAGGGCACCTGGGTGGCTCAGTGAGTTGGGCGGCTGACTCTGGATTTCGCCTTGGAGCCTGATCTCAGGGTCGTAGAATCAAGAGCCCCATGGGGGTGAGCTCAGAGCTGAGTCTGCTTCTACCTTTCCACACCCCTCCCACCTCTCCCCTCTCACATGCATGCGCTCTCTCTCTCAAAAAAATAAAATCTTAAAAAAAAATTAATTACCAAACTGGCAAAAAAAGAAAAAAAGAAAAGAATTACAGAAGATGTTAAAGGTCTGTCAAGAAGAGAACAAAGAAGGGATCCCTGGGGGGCTCAGTGGTTGAGCACCTGCCTTTGGCTCAGGTCGTGATCCCAGAGTCCCGGGATCGAGTCCCACGTTGGACTCCTTGTGGGGAGCCTGCTTCTCCCTCTGCCTGTGTCTCTGCCTCTCGCTCTGTGTCTCTCATGAATAAATAAATAAAATCTTAAAAACAAAAAGAAAGAGAGAGAGAGAACAAAGGCATAGAGATAGTAGGGGCTTTGCGGGGTCATTTACATTTTCAGCTCATGCACATGGGTGTGGGTGCTGGGGGAGCATGGATGCCGAGCAAACAGCAGGTGCAAAGGCCCTGAGCAGGGCAAGCCCTGGGTAGAATGTGGCGGCGGGGACCAGGATGGGCGTTCAGGGGCCACCTGAGGGGAGGGTGAAGGTGGAAGACCCCTGGATGAGGACAGAGGCCCAGCTCTCCAGTCCCTACCTCTGCACAAGGCCAAGCACAGCCCCCAGGGACAGTGCGGGGGGCGGGGGGCAGTGGTGGTGGCGCTCTGGCCAATCCCCGCTCAGTGGAAAGGTAAGAGGGCCTGGCAAGGGTCTTGTTTGTTGGGGACCTCCTGGTCTCAGGCAGCCGCCCCCATTCACTCAGCAAACGGTTTACAGATAAGGCCTAGCCCTTCCCGTTCACCCAGCACCCGCTCTGCCCCCACCCCAGCTCTGCAGTGAGATGTCTGCGGTCTCACCAGCTGCCCCTGGGGCGGGAATGGGGTGGCCAGCCTGGGTGCCAGGCAGGCTGAGAATGCGGGGTCCTCCACCCCAGGGTTGCAACAGAACACAGACCGTGGGAACCTGCAGAGGGCAGAGGGCCTGGGTCCCTCCACAAACATGTTTCAAGAAAACAGCTGGGAAGAAGAAACTTCTGGTTTAAAGAGATTTATCCAGGGGTTGATCACACACAGCCCTCCTGAGGGCAGTCCCCCCATGCCTTGATCCCTTACTAGGACGGGATTCAAACAGCCACGGGCAGTAAAAGTATTTCTGGGACAATTAAGGGATGGGCCCTGAAGGGGTTCGGGGCAATCCGCCTAACGCTAAGGATAATGAGCCATTGTTTTAAGGCATAATGATGATGTTGCGGCTTTTAAAGGCTGAGATAAAATTCACACGCCATAAAATTCACTCTTTCAAACTATGACACTATGGTGACACTATGGTGGTTTTAGCAGATTCACAAAGGGGTGCGACCATCACCTGTATCCAGCTCCAGAACATTCTCATGACCCCAAAAAGGAATGATTATATAAATATCAGTCACCCCTCATCCCCCACCCCAGCCCCTGGGGACCACTCGTCTGCTTTCGGCCTCCGTGGATTTGCCTGTTCTGGACATCCCGTAGAAGTGGAATCTTCCACCATGTGGTCTTCTGCTCTGGCTCCTTCTCTGAGCCTCGTGTTTGCGAGGTTCCTCTGTCTCGTAGCAGGTGTCAGGGCTTCGTTCCTCTGTATGGCCGTACACCTGCTTGGAGGGAGCTAGGGCCCTTGGTTTAGCCCTTCGTCGGCTGGTGGACGTGAGTGGGAATAATGCCACTCTGACACTCCTGTTCCCCTTTGGGCGAACACGGGTTCAGTTCTCTCCGGCACATGCCTAGAAGTGGAGTCGCTTGCAGCTTTGTTTTCCAAAAAGAGTCCCTTGACCTGAAAAGATAAGATGTTGGGGCTCGCTTCAAGATTGCCATAGGGGTTTGCGGTGGGGCGCCTGGGTGGCTCTGTCGGTTGAGTCTCCAACTCTTGATTTTGGCTGAGGTCATAGTCTCAGGGTCACGGGATCAGGCCCCAAGTAGGGCTCCAGGCTTAGCACAGAGTCTTCTTGAGATTCTCTCCCTCTCCCTTTGCCCCTCCCCTCATTTGTGCTCAATAAACAAACAAATAAATAAAATCTTTAAAAATCATACAGAAGGGGGGAAGTAGGGTGTGTATCAATGCCCAAAGACAGGCTGTACGAGTTGAGAATTTTGGATCAGAACAAGTTGGGGTTTATTTTTTTGTTGTTGTTTAACTTTTTACTTATTTATTTATTCATTCATTCATTCATTCATGAGAGGCACAGAGAGAGAGGCGGAGACAAAGGCAGAGGAGAAGCAGCCTGATGTGGGACTCGATCCTGAGACTCCTGGACCAGGCCCTAAGCTGAAGGCAGACACTCAACCCCTGAGCCACCCAGGTGCCCCCAGGTTGGGGCTTATTATGCTGTTTACTTTATAGCTGTTTAAATTCCTGCATAAAATTGTTTTTGGATATTGAGGCTTGGTTTACAGCAACCTTTTGTTCTTATTTCAATTTCCCCCCTACTTACCCCGAGCAATAGAAATGTCATGTAAGGGGTGCCCGGGTGGCTCAGTCAGTTAAATGTCTCACTTAACTGTGATTTCAGCTCAGGTCTTAATCTCAGAAATGTGAGTTCAAGCCCCATGCTGTGCTCCACCATGGGCATGGAACTTTGTTTTTTTTTATTTGTTTGTTTGTTTTAAAGAAATGGAGATGCATGGATGGCTCAGTGGTTGAGTGTCTACCGTCACGGCGTGATCCCGGGGTCCTGGGATCGAGTCCCACATCCGGCTCCCTGCATGGAGCCTGCTTCTCCCTCTGCCTGTGTGTCTGCCTGTCTCTCTCTCTGTCTTTCATGAATAAATAAAGTCTTAAAAAAATTCAAAAATTAAAAAATAAATGTCATGTGAACAACACATGTCATTTTAAATCCAAAAAAGTAAAAAGAAAACAGAGGAAATTGATTTTAATTGTGCTTTTCTTGAACCCATTGTATCCCAAACGATCATCTTAACATGTAAGCAATTAAGAAATTACGAAAAAGATAGTTTACATCCCGATTTCCTGGAGGACTTTCAAGCCGGGTGTGCAGGTCACCCGGATAAATCCTCTCCACTTGGCCTCACCCTTCTGAGGGGCTTGGTGATGATCCGTGGCCCCCACATTGGACAAAGCAGCTTTGTTTGGGGGCATTTGGAGCACTTAACCCCAAAGCTCTTGTGACTTCTTTTTTAATCGGTTGTTTTTGTCTATCTACGGCTAGAAGGTTGGTCCAGGGGGGCAGGCACCCTATGTGTCTCCTGAGGGCTGTCCCCCGACGCCTGGACCAGTGCATCGCGGGGAGTAGGAGAGTGGGCGAGTGAGGGCACGAAGGACCAGCGAGTGCGCAGGGCGGCCCATCTCGCCCCATGTCACAGAGGTCCAGGCGCAGCTGACTCTGTCTGGTAGGAATCCAGGAGTCACTCCGGGCACCTCTGCCCCCAACAAGGCAGACGGGGGTGTGGAGGGGGGACCCCCAGGGACAGCCCACGGGAGGCACACTGCCCAGGCTGCCAGCCTAGCAGCCAGAGGCCATGGCAGGTGGGAGGAGCCCTGTGCGGTGAGCGGAGCATCTGGGGGAGGCAGGAAGGGGAGAGGCATGGGGACAGCTGCCTGGGCACCAGGGTGGGAGCCTTGGGGCCTCCTGAGCCTGGGTGCACCCTGGCCTGGAGGCACAGGGCTGCCAGGCGAAATACAGGACCCCAGGTAAATGTGAATTTGAGGTAAACGACTGAGCCTTTCTCAAGCATAGGTATATCCCAAATGTTGCCTGGGATATACTTACCCTAAGAACTGATTTGCTGTTTCCCTCCAGGTGCATGTCAGCGGGCTCCCTTCTATTGGCTCATTTTGTGAGACCCTGAGCCCTGCCTGAGGAGGAATGGCAGGGCCACTGGCAGGTGCCAGGCGGGCAGGTCTTAGGGCCGGCGGGGAGTGCGGCCCATGGGAGTAATGGGTTGATCCATGTCGAGTGCCCTGCGTGGAGATCTGGGCTCTGACTGTCCTTGCCTCCTCCGCACACTCTCCCTGCTGACGCCTCCTTCTCTGAAGCCCCATGAAGCTTCCATCCATGCCAGGAGCTTGCTTCCTACTCTGGTCTGCCCTTGTCTGGAAGGGGAGGTCTTTATTTCAGACAGCCTGGCACCCCCTCCCCTCCTTTCCCTAAGAGGGGATGTTCCAGACTGTGAGGCGAGAGGGACAGCCAAGCTCTGATGTGACTGACTGGCCGCCCGAGGCACCTGCCATCTGGCCACTCCGTGGAGGAGTCAGCACTCAGGCTGTCACTCTGGGACTAGGACCAAGGACGGGGATGGGAGGTCCACAGCCAGGCTTGGCCTTGTGGTCCAGAAGCTGGAAAGCGGGCAGCGGCTCTCACCCATCTCATGCTCTGGCCTCCTCTTGGAGCAGTGGGAGCTTGACGAGTCCCTCCCCCGGGTCCAGTGCTGGGGACATCATAACGCTGGGTCTCTCCCCCAGCAGCTGGAAGTCCAGTTGGGTTGCCCTCCACTAGAGAAGACAGTTTCCACCACCATGCCCCCACTGGGCCCTGTTGGGAGGGGACCTGCAGACCTTTTCCCGCCTCACCTGTCCCTCCTCATGTTCTGATAACCCTGGCCAGACTCTAAGATTTCCAGAAACTCTCAATCCTCTTCCTACCTCAGGACCTTCACAGCTGCCGTTTTCCCTGCCAGGATTTTTCAGGATTGAAAATATGAGGTCTGTCTCCAAGAGGCCTTCCCTAACTCATGGCTCATGTCTCACCTAATCGCTCAGCCCGTCTAGGGCCTGGGGCCTAGACATGTCTCATCCTCTTTCTATCACTTTCCATGATTCTAAACTGTTTTATTAGCTAAGCAATCTTTCTCCTCCCCACCCTCTACTGGTATTCTTTCTATAAAAGCAGGTGCCCCTTCTGTCCACCTCACCAGGGGGACACTGTGGATATATGAGAAGTTTCCGGTACAACAGAAGTGAGTGAAGAGTGTGCAACTCTGGGAATTTTCCGAGCCTGGAAATCTCCGCCCACTGTATGGATGAGGACTTTGAAATCAAGGTGAACGGTAGCCTGGATTCCCACCTGGAGGGGTGGGTCTGGATCTAGGTTTTTGACACACACACACACACATACACACACAGAGCATAGACACAGACTGGGTTGGTGCAGGCTGTGTGGACCAAGCGGCCCAGGCCCCAGTTGTTGGGAAGCACTGGCCCCACTGGCCCAGAGGGGAGGAGCCCAGACGCCTCCTGACTGTGGGCCCTGGCCCGTCTGTGAGCCAGCAGGCAGGGAGCCCTACTTACGGGAAATGCTCTGTTGAGGAGAAAGGGTGGCGTCTTGTTTGGTCCAGCACACTGGCCCCAGTCCAACCCGGTCAGGAAGCCTGAGTGGTGAGGTCAGCCCACACTCGGTTCCTCCCGGGAGAGGCGGCTGCTGGTGGGGAGAGAGGGAGTGGGCTCCCTAAGAAAAGGCCCAGGGGCAGCCATCCGTCTCCTCCCTCCCTTTTACCAAAAAAAAAAAAAAAAAAAAAAAAAAAAGAAGAAGAAGAAGAAGAAGAAGAAGACAAAGAAGAGGCAAAAGCACTTTGGAAAGTATTTTAATGCCTCCTGAGAGGCAGCCGAGTGTGTTGGCTAAGCGCACAGACTTGGTGGTGGCAGTCAGCTCGCTGAGAGTGACGCCCAGTGTCGGTGCTCATCTGCTGGGGGGATCCTCAGCGTGTCACTTAGCCTCTCGGCCTCGCTTCTCCTCCATATGAATGAAATGGGGCACCCACTTCTGGGCGCTGGTGGGGTGGAGTCTGAGACTTACTATTTGGCCACGTGGTCACCAGCACACAGTGTTTGCTGATCGTGTCCCTCCCCCTGGTGACCCGTCCAGGAGGTAAGCAGGTACGTGAGGTGGTACCCATTTTACGCATATGGAGCCTGAGGCTCATCCAGGGCTTTTGAGGCAGGTGCACACAGGACACCGGCGGCAGGACCTCAGGGGGCCCGCGTCCCGCTCACAGCTCTGGCCACACAAGGCTGGGGTGCGCAGTCCCCGCCAAGTGCTCAGCCTGGGGTTGCCACGTGGAGGTCGCATCGGATCTCCAGACGTGTTTAAGTTGGATCTGGGTGGATTAGAAGGACAAACAAAACTGAAGTCGATTGCCAATACCTAAAAAATCAGGGATGTCACAACTTGTTTCTCTTGAAATCCGTGTGTCTGGGTTTGTTCGGTAAGATTTATTTGTTTGTAAGTCACCTCCAGCCCCAACCCGGGACTCAAACCCGCAACCCCAAGATCAAGAGCTGCACCCTCTGCAGACTGCACCGGCCGCCCGCCGCTCTGGTTTCTCTTGAGAAACTGGAAGCTCAGGGAACACGGAGCCTGTGTCCCCCATGGCAGGAGCTGAGCAGGGACCATCCCCCTGGAGATGGGGTTCACTCCACTCAGCCACACATTTGCTCATTTATGTTCTCTGCCCCTGGTAAGTTCACCGTTGCTCCTTAAAAACCCTCTGTTTGGGGGTTCCCCGGGCGGCTCAGTGGGTGAGCATTTACCCTCCACTCAGGGTGTGATCCCTGGGTCCTGGGATCAAGTCCCGCATCGGGCTCCCTGCAGGGAGCCTGCTTCTCCCTCCGCCTGTGTCTCTCCCTCTCTCTGTGCATCTCTCATGAATAAATAAATAAAATCTTAAAAAAAAAAAACAAAAAACCAAAACCAAAACCCCTCTGTTGTAGGTGCCACTGCCCCGGAGTAGACCTAACCCTGGGACAAGGACCTATGAGAAGGTGAGATTTCAGGCAGTGTCCCCAAGGAGGGAGGCTGTGTAGGCCTGTCGTTGGGCAAGATCCCACGGGAAGTCTATTAGCTTCCTGGGGCTGCCCTAATAAAATACCACAACTCCAGTAGTTTAGACAACAGAATTTGTTTTTTTTTTTTTGCCCTCACAGTTCCGGAGGCCCGAAGTCCAAGATCAAAGTGTTGGCAGGGCTGTCCCCACTCCAAAGGGCCGAGAATCTGCTTCGAGCCCCTCTCCCAGCCTCTGATAGATGTTTGGCAAAGTGGCTCCAACCTTCACACCGCATTGTCCACATGCAGGTCTGTGTCCACACGTCCCCGTTTTATAAGGACACCGGTGGTTGTGGACCGAAGGTCCGCCCTATTCCAGTATGACCTCGTCATGACTAATTACACTGGCCGTGACCTTGACCTTACGTCCAAGTAAAATCACATTCAACGTGAATGTGGGGACCGGGGGACACAATTCAGCCCATAACAGGTGAACTGCGGCTCAGAAAGTCTGCTCTGGTGAGGGAGCAGGAGGATTTCGAGGCCCCCACCCATCAACCACCGCCTGCGGGCTGCCCTGAACACGTGCTTCTGGCTCTGGGCACACTCGGGCCACGGGGGTTCTGGCAGAGTGGGGGGGTTGTCCTCCAGCAGAGGCACAGGGGATACTGCTGAGAGTGAAAGCTCACGGGGCGGGGGGCGGGGGTGCTGACAGGCATGAAGATGGGAAAGGCATCCGAGGGATGTCCATCCTGCTGCCCCCCCACCCCCCCGCCCTGTCCGTGGAATGTCCTGAAGGCAAACCTTTGCCCCACATCAGCCACCCACGGATGACTACCCTCGGAATGACCGTAAGTGAGTCACTGGCTGCTGAGTGCCTTCCTTTCTCCCCACACAAGCCACAGAGGAGGATCGTACCCACCCGTCCACCCCATCCATGTGCACCCCGACGTGGCTGTCACGCAAGGACTGAGGGCAGGTGGGGTGTGCAGAGCCCTTGTCCCCATCAGCCTCACGGACAGGGGAGCCCTGGGAGAAACAGGTTCTGGAGTCCCCAGGCTCTCCTTGTGGGTTCCCGGGGTATCCAAACCCAGCCGGTGAAAACAAGCATCTGTATGCAGCAGGGGCGTCAGAAATGAGGACACGTGGGAGGAACTGAGGTTCTAGTGCGGTGAGTCTGACTCAGCACCAGACCTGGGGTCGGGGAGGAGCAGTGGCTCGAGGCGCCACACGCAGTGGTGTCAAGAACCATCCCCACCCGGGGCCACCTTGGCATGTAAGTGCCGCGTGCTACGTGGGGCCTTGCTGTGGGCGCTGCTAGGAGCTCGAGTCAGAGAGGGAGGGAGCAATCTTCGGGGCGCCCGCTGGCAGGTGGGGCCCGGGCATATTGAGATCCGGGGCTTTCACGGAACCATGGCCGCCCTTGGATTCCATCCGGAGAAACCAAGCTCCTGCGGGCTCAGGGGTCAGTTCGACTTTCCTCACCGCCCGACGCGAGTGGCGAGTTACTGCCATGAGGCCGGGTGCAGAGAACAATCGGCCGTAGCTCCTGCCTCCCAGAGCCCTGAACGGGATGGCCGGCCACCCCCAGGGCTGGGCACCCCGAAGGCCCAGTCTTCACCTCTCTGACTCCCTGCGGCTTCGCGCCTCCGGGACATGGCACCCTTGATTCATAATTTTAGCTCAATTCACTTTTGGGAAAACTCAGCCACTGGCGGAGACCTTGAGAAAGGCCTGCCCCTGACCTTGATCGGCCCAGGCCTGGCCACTTCTGCCCAAGGGACCAGGCTCCCCCTAACCTCCCCAATGGCCCCCAGCACAGCGGGGAGGCCCTCACCCAGCTGCGCCCAGGGGACTTCTCATGGGATCTCCAGAGCCACCCAACGCCCTTCTGAAGGGCCTCAGCTGGGGAGGGAGGGAGGCCCAGACCAGCAGGGTGAGGCAGGCCGCCCTCCTCGGCTCAGTTTCTCACGCCGCAGCCGCTCCCTGCGATCCAGCTCCCGGTCTGGGTCAGGCTGTTGTCAAACAGTAACCAGATCCCGATGGACTCCTGCTTCGCACGCTCCAAAGGCTTGCCCTTGTCTGCACCAGCGAATCTCAGCTCTTGACTCTGCAGGACGGGCCCTGGAAACTCCCCCATGGGGCTTGGGGTGCCCTCCCCCCTGGACTGCGGCCGCCCCACACCCCTGCTCTTCTGGGCCAGCGTCTCCGCCTCCGGAAGCTCGACCTTGCTGTCCCCTTTGCCTGGCGTGCCCTCCGCGTGCTCTGGCACACTTGTCACATGACCCTCATATCCTTCAGGCTGTGGCTCAGGTGTCACCTCTGCGGCAGCCACAGTGGGGGACCCACCGGGACCTCTCAGCCTTCATGTTTCCCAGGCCTGCAAGCACCTTCCATTCTCTGCCTGGGGGGCTCCCTCTGTCCTTAGAAGCTGCTAGGCCCAGTGGGGGAGTGGGAGGGTCCCCACCAATGACTTTCAGGAGCTGGCATCTCAGTGCCCCACGCCCTCACCCCCCAGGTGGGCGGGTACCTCTGAGGTCTCTGAGGGGCCCCCCCGCAGGACTGAGCCCCAGCTTGCCCACAGGGTGACCTGCACAAGAGTCCACCTCAAACTGGCCCATTCTGTCCCTCACCCCCCCCTTCCCAGCCCCCAGCAAGCACTTCCCATGATCCCCCCGACATCCTCGCCCTGGACTTGGCTTCCGGATGATTCACACCAGAACACGTCCCCGGAGGCCTTCCCTCCCTCCCCCCCACCCCATCACCCCATACCTGTAGGCGATTGAACTGTCGCCCCAGAAAACATGTGTCCACATCCTAACCCCTAGGACCTGAGAATGTGACCTGATTTGGAAAAAGGGGTTTTTGTGGATGAAATTAACCATCTAAAGATGAGAGCATCCTGGATTACACGGGTGGGCTATATCCAGCGACTGGTGTCCTCATAGGAAGAGAGGACGCAGAGAGAGGGAAGAGTAAGTGGTGACACGGAGAGACACAGGAGGGAAGGCCACGTGGAGACGGAGCGGGAGGGGGCCACGGATCCACGGCAGCCCCCGGAAACGGGGAGAGCAGCCCCTCCGGAGCCACCACGGGGAAGCCGCCCTACCGCCCGACACCTTGACTTCAGACTCTAGCCTCTAAGCCAGAAGAGAATAAATTCTCATTATTTTAAGTCCCTCCTCCCTCCAGTTTGTGACAATTTGTCACGTCTGCCAGAGGAAGCAAACACAGCATCTGAACAGGTGCGCCCCACGTATCCCGACTCCTTGGACATGTCGCTCAGTTGAGCATCTTCATCTGCAAGGATCCAGGTGACTTCCTTGCTTCGGGCCCGGTCCTCCGCTGGAAGGAACGTAGGTCCTGGCTGCCCCTGTCCCCACCTCCTATCCTCAGCCCCAGGACGGCATCTGATTCACGACAGGAGAATGAATGAATGAATGACCCACAAGCCCCCTGGCCAGAGGTCCTTCTCCACCCCTCCTCACCTCCTACCTGATTGAGAAGAAAAAAAAAATAACAAAAATCTATCCCCCACTGAACTCGGCCCAGACCCCAGAACCCTCAACCCTGGCTGCGCATCAGAATCTTCTAGAGAACCGCGCCCCCCCCCCCCCCGCCCGCCCCCAGCCCTGTGCTCCGCCCCTGCCCGCAGACTCTGATCCAACAGGTCGGAGGCAGGACTCAGGCTGCAGCATTTTTTGGAAGTTCCTCCAGACGATGCTGATGCGGGCGCCCAGGGTTGAGAAGCTCTGATTTGGGGGCGAGGGCAAGAGGCCAAGATGGGGTCAGGGTTGCCGAGTGACCAACGGTCCCAGTTTGCCCAGACTGAGGGGCCTGCCCAGGATGCGAGACTTGCAGGTGCTAAACCCAAGGCCGCCCCAGGGAGGCAGGAGGAGTCGGGAGCACTTCCCCAAGCCCCCCGGGGGGGCACTCCGCACAGCCACCCCACTCCGCCTTGGCCACTCTTGAAGGACGGGATCCCCACCGTCTAGAGGAGAGGCCCTTGGGTGCCGGCTCCAGACCTGGGTCATAAAGGAGAGGCAGGGCCACAGCTGGACAGCGTGGGGGCGGGGGGGGCCAGGACCCAGGCGGCCGGGGCTGATGGAGGGTGGGCCCCCAGGCCGTCATGATTCTAACAGAAGGAGTTTCCCATGTGGCTTGTGGGTGCTGCACACTCATCGCGGGAGTCCTTTGGGGTCAGGCTGGGACTGTTTTCTCCTTGGCAGCCCCTACAGGGCCTGGCAAAGAGTCAGTGCTCAGCACACGGGGGTTGAGCGACCCCGGGTCTGTGACACTTCGATAACCGTGTCAGCTGGGAGCGCTCAGGCCTTTCTCCCCTCCTCTGCAGCGCTCGCTCTAGACGGACACGGGGGAGGTGCTTGGCACATGTGTGTTGACCGACCGAGGGAAAATATCGACGGCTCCTTCCTCCCCCGAGGTTGCTCGGGTTTTGGGGTGGGGGGTGCTTCTCCTCGTGCCACATAATCTGTGCGTTCACCCAGCCATGCAATAAAATTATTCTCGGTTCTGTTAGCTGCGGCAAAAACTGCTAGCAAACCCCGGTATCTCCCTACGTTGGAAGAGAATTTGTAGCTGGCTCGCGGTAAGGATGAACGACTGCCCTTCTTGGCCTCCCCTGCCGCGAGGGTGGTTGTGTGACCAAGCCGGTAGAAGTCAATCCTGCCGCTTCCCGGTTACGCCTTTCCCTCTGGTGGAATACAGTTGTGATGGCAGGAGCTGGGGCAGCCACTGGGGGGTCGTGAGGTGGAAACCGTGAGCAAAGATGAGAAAGCCAGACAAGAGAGGGAGCTTCTGTGGTTCCTGTCCCCCGGAGCCACATCACATATTCTGAATGGCTGGTATATCTACGGTTACACGAGAGAGGAATACACGTCTACCCGGCTGTTATGGCAGCCGTAGCTCTTGTCTTCTCCCACACATCGTGTCGTGCCTAAATGGCTAGGTGGACATTCATGCACTGTGGGGGTTATGTTTAGGATGGTTTGACTTAAGACACCCTGGGACCCAAGGTAAAGATGACAGGCACTCATGCAGGTGCCGGGGGAGCAGCCACAGGGCGTGACCAGAGACTCTGGGGACTGCCAGGTGGGGAGCAAGACCTTCAGTATTAAGATGCAAACCACACAAAAACAGTGGTTATTATATGAGTCCTGGTCTAGGAGCCACAGGGGCAGACTCTCCAAAACACGCAGGCCACCGTATGGCTGTGCCACTTCCCCCGTGGCCCAGGGAGGTTAAGCCAGTTGGCCAAGTTTCCACAGGCCAGAGGGGGCTGGAGTCCAGGTGTGTGTGACCTGAAGCCTGAACCTCAAAGTCCAGCTTCTCAGGAGTGGGGAGCCCACAGGTCTCTCTCCAGACCCTAGCTCTCGCCCTAATTGCACCCCTGGTGTCCCCTGGGGGAGCCCCAGTGTTATGGGGACGGGGGCAGGAAAGGTCTACAGCAGTGCTGGAGTCTGGAAGCCGGTCTCTCCTGCCTGGGAAGGGTAGCCAGGGGCGGAAGGGTAGCCAGGGGCCCCTCGGCGGCCGAGGGGACAGTGAAGCTGCACCGGTGTGAGGTCAGCACCAGCCTTTGC
The DNA here is from genome assembly GCF_003254725.2 of Canis lupus dingo. Classification (NCBI taxonomy): domain Eukaryota; kingdom Metazoa; phylum Chordata; class Mammalia; order Carnivora; family Canidae; genus Canis; species Canis lupus. Next base: position 31,756,368 of record NC_064248.1, on the reverse strand, counting down.
TGGGTGCACTCAGGGCTTGGCACGTTCCCCCTAGCTTCCCCCTAGCCTCGGTTTCTCAACCACAACCCTATGGATGCACTGGGCTGGATAGCTTTGTCCTAGGACGTTTACCAGCACGCCTGACCCCCACCCACTAGGGGCCAGAAGTTGGGACAACCCACAGTGTCTGCAGACATTCCCCGGTGCCACGACATGGGCTCTGTGGCTCCTCGGGGTCTCAGAGGCAAGCCGGAGGGGGGCGCCCTCCCTCACATACCCCTTGGTGTCCCCTGTGCCCCACTGCAGGCTCCCGAGGCCCCTTGACCACATACGCTCTTGGCTTTGCAGAGGGACTGACCCTCGGTTGCTCATTGCCTATTGGGCATCCTTTCCTTTCTGGGATCCTTCCTAAATAGAAACCATTTCCCTCCCCCCCCCCCACATCCTTGTCTCAGGATCCCTTTCTAGCACCTTTTGAGGAACCAGATTGTTCTCCAAAGCCTTACCAAATTAAAAAAAAAATTGTTTATGGAAGCATAACAGAGCATACACCCAAGAAAGTGCAAAACCCAAAGTGTCAACTAAATGCATTTTCCCAAACTGAGCATTCCCAAGTAACCAGCACCCGGATCAGGACATAGAATGTGTCCAGCCCTCACGGCCCTCCCTCGGGGGAGCCACCGTCCCGCCTTCAGATAGCCCAGTTCCCTTTTCCCCTCTGGATTTAAAATATTCTCCATCCTGGTGAGGGGTTGGGGCCCGCTGCCCGTGATTCCATGCCCCCTTCCAGCATAGGGACCATCTGCCCGCCCCCGAGGCTTAGGGGAAACCTTCCCAGGTTCGAGCAATGCCCTTGAGTGTGTTCCTCATTATAGTGGGAACAGCCAGGCAAGCTCCCAGAAAGGACAGACCTCCTCCCCTTCCAGGGATTCCTCCTGTTTCCGGGGCCCAGAAGGAGGAGGCAGGGAGGCCGAGGAGGCTGGGCAACCTCAGGCTGGGGAGCTGCCAGAAGGGAAACCACACTCCCAGGTCAAGAATGAAGTAGGCCCATGGGGCCTCCATTAGCACCCGCTGGAGGTTTTAGGGGGTTTCCTGGGGTTGCAGAGCCAGGAGATACCTTCTAGTGTTCTGGGCCTCAGCCTGGCCTCCAGCATCTGCACTGGGCCCTAAACTGAAAGCTGGGGCTCTATCTGGGCTGCTGCTTCCCTGCCTGGGATCTGGGTATGGGCCAGACGCAAAACTTCAAGGCCAAGCCTGCAGTGTGTGGCCCGAGAGGTGCATGTATTGGGCCTCAGAGGTCACCTGGACAGCTGGATGTCTCAGTGTGGCCAAGACAGGGCTGAGTGGGAACCGGGTCCTGGGTGGGGAGCATGTTCTCCAGAAGTGGAGCCCTTTCAGGGTGCCAAGGTAAAACAGTGGCATGACCGGGGCACCCGGGTGGCTCAATGGTGGAGCGTCTGCCTTCAGCCCAGGGCTTGATCCCGGGGTCCCAGAATCGAGTCCCGTGTCGGGCTCCCTGCATGGAGCCTGCTTCTCCCCCTGCCTGTGTCTCTGCCTCTCTCTTTGTATCTCTCATGAATAAATAAATACAATCTTTTAAAAAAAGAAAAAAACAACCCAATGGCACGACCATTGTCGGGCTGCAATGAGCATGCCCTTGCACTGCCCTTCAGATGCCTCTGTGCCTGCTGCCCTGCTCTCCACACAGGCTGCCGACACACCAGAACCACAGGCAGGTCCTAAGCACCCACCCCCACACCCCCAACCTGCTTCCTGGCCAATGGGGGGCCCAGGAGAGCAAGCAGAGGAGACTGGGCTTGAGGTGCTTGCTCCTCTGGTTCCCTCCATCAGCGACTTAATAAAGTGGTGAGGACAGGTTTATCCAGATCTGCTACTGCCATCAGGAAAAACATCCCCCGCCCCGACCCCCTGCTCCTGCCGCGCAAACTATATTGGACTTGCCCGAAATTTTGCTGCGGGGCGGAGGAAGGGGTGGGAAGGGGGCTTGTCCCTATGACTGGGCCTCCTGCGGTTTCACACTTGGCTGGAGGAGAAGCCAAGTTCTGCACCTTTATATCAGGAGGCAGGGCTGCAGGTTGATGCAAGGTGACCAAGGAGTTTGAACCTTAACCTTCATCTCTCTCTGAATGTCTGCATTTCAAAGAGATGTGACTCTCTCTCTCTCTCTCTCTCTCTCTCTCTCTCTATCTCTCCCAGAAGAAAGAGTTTGGCTGGTAGATTTACATCTCAAAGGGCGGAGAAAGGAATTTAGAAGGAGCTCTCCAGCATTCAAGGAGATCCCAGTGACACTCCCGCCCCGAAACACACCCAGCCCCAGCTCCTAGGGACCATCTCCAATGGGCTCATCCGCAGCCCCTGGGAGTCTGCTGGAAACTCAAAAATCTCATCCCATTCCAGACCCAGTGAATTCATATCCGCATTTTTCATGAGGTCCCTACATGCTGGATGTGTGAATAAACACTGCTATCAACTCTCTCCATCAGTGAGACATCTGGGTCCCACCCGTGAAAGCTTGATGTGGACTGGGCATCAGATGGTCTAAAGACTCCAGTAGGCGATTCTCATAATGCAGCAGAGGTGAGAAGCATGGGTCTAGGTTGCTGTCCCTCCCGTCGTGACACTACTGACATGCAGGCCTACTAATCCTTTGTTGTGGGGCTGTCCTGTGTGCTGTAGGATCCTTAGCAGCATCCCTGGCCTCTACCTGAGAGACACCAGTAGTACCATTTACCCAGTTGTATGAACCGAAGAGGACTCCAGACATGACCAGGGTCCCCTTGGCTGCAAAGCCATCCCCGATTGAAAGCCACTCTTCTAAATCCCCTGCTTACTCCCTCCCAACACACAACTCAGTGGCTTCCCTGCTTCTTTGCTCTCTCCCTTCTCTGGAGCTTCTTAGCTTCAGTCTCTCTGGAATTTACTATCCTCTGACTGGCCCAGTTCTTGGATCCTCTGCAGCGGTGGTCCTGAGACCAGCAGCATCAGCAGATTCTCAGGCCCCATCCAGATCCAGAAAGTCTGGGATTAAAGACCAACATTCCGGCTTTCACAGACCCCTAGGGAATTTGGGGGCATGCTAAAGTCCAACAACCCTGCAAGAGAGATAGTCTTTTCTCCATTCCCATTGGTGGCGGCGGGGAGGGTCGGGTGGGAACAAAGATATCCTTGAGTTGTTCAAGGACACATTAATTTGCATCTAGCTCTGTTTTTGGCTTCCAGGGCTGGGTGGATCCTAACAGCAGAAATGGATTCCCTCCCAGTTCTAGAGGCCAGGATTCCAAAAGCAAGGTGTCAGCGGGGCCACGCTCCCTTGGAAGGCCCTGGGGGAGAATCTTTCCCTGCCTCCTCCAGTGTCTGGTGCTCACAGGCAATCCTGGGTGTTCTTGGCTTAGGGCAGCATCACTCCTGCACCTTCATCTTTTATGTGGTCCTTCCCCTGGGATTTCACATCTTCCTGTCCTTTCTCTTATAGGATACCGTCACTGGATTTAGGGCCCGCTGCAACTTTAGGCTGCGCCCATCTCAAGATCCTTCATTACATCTACAAAAATCCTATTTCCAAAGTAAGATCAAATTCACAGGCACCGGGGCTGAAGATTGGGACGTGTCTTTTTGAGAGGCACAATTTAATCCCCTCCACTCTGCCTGTGTCTATAGTTTCCATCATTCTGCTTTGTGTATAGCACAAGAGGGAGGCCGGGGGCAGAAAACCTGAGCAGGTACATGAGTCAGGTGGGGCTCTCTAGCTGTTCTCCTTCTGGGGAAGTCTCTGTGAACAGGCTTTATTACTTTGTTAACGTAATTTATACAGGAATAGAACAAAAAAAGGGGAGAGAGAAAGCACATGGAAAGGAGATAAGAATGGATGAGAGAAATCAACACATCGCTGGAAGGTAAAAGGTAATAGATGGTGAGCACCTGGGGGGCTCAGTTACAAGTCTGACTCTTGGTTGGTTTCAGCTCAGGTCATGATCTCGAGGTCGTGGGATAGAGCCCTGCGTTGGGCTCTGCACTCAGCATGGAGTCTGCTTCAGATTCTCTCTCCCTCCTGCTCTCTCTCTCTCTCTCAAATAAATAAATAAAATCTTAAAAAAAAAAAAAGTGAAAAGAAAGCTGATAGTGATGGACTAGCAGAGCAGGGAACTGGCAGGAAGGGACCCAGACAGAGAAAACAGGAGAGAAAGGGCACAATTATGAGGGTTAAGGCAGCATGACTGACATTTGATGAGAAGAGATTTCAGAAAGAGAACTGAGAAAAGCGAGAGAGGAAGTTACCAAAGCGATAACACAGGAAAACGTCCTGCAATTGAAAGACACAGAGCAGCAGATGACAGATGAATGGTGATTCTTCAAATAGTTTGCTCCAATGAAGGGGATGAGGGAGCATGTTAAAGATGGTGCTTTGACAGTCAGACAAGGTGGACAACCAGAAGTAACTGCCAAAGCTCTTGGCAAAAGTCAATAGCCTTTCATGATTAAAGCGCTCAATGAAACAGGAATATATACACAATAAACATAATAAAAACTACACATGAAAACCCCCAGCGAACTTTACACTCAATGGTGAAAGATTGAAAACTTTTCCTCTAAGGTCAGAATAAGGCAAAGATGCCCATTTCTACAACTTCTGTTCAACACAGTCCTGGAAGTTCTAGCCAGATCAGGCAAGAAAAATAAATTGGAAAGGAAGAAATAAAATAATCTCTTTTATGGAGATGATATGAACTTAATGTAGAAAACCCTAAAGATTACACACACACACACACACACATACACACACACACACACAAGCACATACACACAGTTAGAATTAATAAATGAGGGGCATCTGGGTATCTGCCTTCAGCTCAGGGTGTGATCCCAGGATCCTGGGATCAAGTCCCACATCAGGCTCCTCCCTCTGCCTTTGTCTCTGCCTCTCTCTGTGTGTCTCTTATAAATAAATAAAATCCTTAAGAAGAAGAAGAAGTGGATTCAGCGAAGTAGTATAATACAAAGCCAACACACAAAAATCAGTTGCATTTCCATACACTAATAATGAAAATCCGAAAAGGAAATTAAGAAAATAATTCCATTTATAATGTTATCAAAAGGAATGAAATTTTTTTTTTAAATGCGGGGGGATCCCTGGGTGGCTTAGCAGTTTAGCTCCTGCCTTTGGCTCAGGGCACGATCCTGGAGTCCCGGGATCAAGTCCCAAGTCGGGCTCCCGGCATGGAGCCTACTTCTCCCTCTGCCTGTGTCTCTGCCTCTCTCTCTCTCTCTCTCTCTCTGTCTATTATAAATAAGTAAATGAATTTAAAAAAAAAGGAATGAAATACTTAGGAATTAACCAAGGAGGTGAAAGACTTGTACAATGAAAACTCCAAGACATTGCTAAAAGAAATTAAAGAGTACATAAATAAATGGAAATACAGCTCATGTTCAGGAACTGGAAAACTTCATATTGTGAAGATGTTAATATTATCCAAAGTGATCTACAGATTCAGTGCAATCCCTTATCAAATTCCCAATGTGGCTTTTTATTTTTGGCAGAAATAGAAAAATCTATCCTAAAATTCATATAGAATCTCAAAGTCAAACAATTAATTAACTAGTCAAAACAATCTTTTTCTTTTCTTTTCTTTTTTTAAAGGCTTTATTTATTTATTCATGAAAGACACAGAAAGAGAGGCAGAGACACAGGCAGAAGGAGAAGCAGGTTCCATGCAGGGAGCCCGATGTGGGACTTGATCCCTGGATCTGGGATCACGACCTGAGCCACCCAGGCATCTTCATCAAAACAAGCTTGAAGAAAGAACAAAGCTGAAGGACTCATACTTCCTGATTTCAAAATTTGCTACAAAGCTGCAGTAAACAGTTAAAAATATACCTGCCCTACGACCCAGCAATTGCACTGTTGGGGATTTACCCCAAAGATACAAATGCAATGAAACGCCGGGACACCTGCACCCCGATGTTTATAGCAGCAATGGCCACGATAGCCAAACTGTGGAAGGAGCCTCGGTGTCCAACAAAAGATGAATGGATAAAGAAGATGTGGTCTATGTATACAATGGAATATTACTCAGCTATTAGAAATGACAAATACCCACCATTTGCTTCAACGTGGATGGAACTGGAGGGTATTATGCTGAGTGAAGTAAGTCAGTCGGAGAAGGACAAACATTATATGTTCTCATTCATTTGGGGAATATAAATAATAGTGAAAGGGAATATAAGGGAAGGGAGAAGAAATGTGTGGGAAATATCAGAAAGGGAGACAGAACGTAAAGACTGCTAACTCTGGGAAACGAACTAGGGGTGGTAGAAGGGGAGGAGGGCGGGGGGTGGGAGTGAATGGGTGACGGGCACTGGGTGTTATTCTGTATGTTAGTAAATTGAACACCAATAAAAAATAAATTAAAAAAAAAAAAAACAAAATGTGATACTGGCATAATGGCAGGCATATAGACCAATAGAATAAAAGAGGGTGCTTAGCAATAAACCCTCACGTATATGGTCAAATGATTTTTTTTCAAGATTGATTTTATTTATTTATTTATTTATTTATTTATTTATTTATTTATTTGAGAAAGAGAAAGAGAAAGAGCATGAGCAGTGGAGAGAGGGAGAAACAGACTCCCCACCAATTAGGGAGCCAGATGTGTGGCCCGATCTCAGGACCACAAGACCATGACCTGGGGCAGATCCTTAACCAACTGAGCCACCCAGGTGCCCCAGGTCAAATGATTTTTGACAAGAATGCTGAGACTATTCAATGGGGAAAGGGCAGTCTTTACTTTCTTCTTCTTTTTTTTTTAAGGATTTTATTTATTTATTTATTTATGAGAGACACAGAGAGAGAGGCAGAGACACAGGCAGAGGGAGAAGCAGGCTCCATGCAGGGAGCCCCACATGAGACTTGATCTCAGGAACTTGGGATCATGACCTGAGCCAAAAGCAGATGCTCAACCACTGAGCCACCCAGGCGTCCCAAAGGGCAGTCTTTCAACAGATAATTCTGGGACAACTGTACATTCACACACAAAAGAATGAAGTTGGACCCTTACCTCACACCATATACAAAAATTAACTCAAAATGTTATCAAAGACCTAAATGTAAGACTTAAACCCATAAAACTCTTAGAAGAAGGGGAGCCTAGGTGGCTCTGTCAGTTAAGCACCACCTGACTCTTGATTTCGGCCCAGGTCATGATCTCAGGGTCGTGAGATCAAGCCCTGTCCTGGGCTCCATGCTCAGCATGGAGTCTGCTTGTGATTCTCTTCCTCCCTCTTGCTCTGCCCCTCCCACCACATTCTCACCTCCTCTGTCTCTCTCTCTCTGTCTCTCATAAAATAAATAAATAAATCTATTAAAAAAAACTCTTGGAAGAAGACAGGATAAAAGCTTCACAACATTGGATTTGGCAATGATTTCTTGCATGTGACACCAAAGGCACAGACAACAGAAGAGAAAATAGACAATTGGACTTTACATGCACACAAAATCATGCATCAAAAGATGCTATCAATAGAGTAAAAGGGCAACCCATAGAATGGGTGAAAATATTTGTAAATCATATCTCTGGTAAGGGATGAATTTCTGGATCATATAGAAAACTCCTACAATTCAACAATAAAAAAAAAAATCCTGACCCAAAATGGGCAAAGTATTTTTTTAAAGATTTTATTTATTTGACAGAGAGATAGAAAGAGCCAGACAGCACAAGCAGGTGGAATGGCAGAGGCAGAGGGAGAAGCAGGCTCCCCACTGTGCAGCACCCCCCCCCAACAGAGCTCCATCCCAGGACCCTGAGATCATAAGGAAGATGCTTAACTGGCTGAGCAACCCAGGCACCCCTGGACAAAGGATTTTTTTAAAAGATTTTATTTATTTATTCATGAGAGAGAGAGAGAGAGAGAGAGAGAGGCAGAGACACAGGCAGAAGAAGAAGCAGGCTCCATGCAGGGAGCTCTATGTGGGATTCGATCCCAGGTCTTCAGGATCATGCCCTGGGCCGAAGGCAGGCGCCAAACTGCTGAGCCATCCAGGGATCCCAACAAAGGATTTAAATAGCCATTTCTCCAAAGAAGGAATAGGAATGAACAATAAACATCTGAGAAGGTGCTTAGCATTACTAACCATCAAGGAAATGCAAATCGAGACCACAATGAGGTATTACTTCATACCCATTGGGATGGCTGCTATAGCAGCAGGAGCAGCAACCACAGAAAATACATGCTGCTAAGGATGTGGAGAAATTGGAACTCTTGTGTATTTGTTGGCGGGAGTGTCAGATGGTGCAGCTTCTGTGGAAAGCAGTCTGGTCGTTCCAACAGGAAATTTAAAGTAGAATTATCGTGTGGTCCCACAATTCCACTTCTGGGTATATACACCAGAGAGAACGGTCTCCAGGGGATATTTGTGTGTCTGTGTTCATAGCAGCTAAGATATGGAAGCAACTTGCATTCATCGACCAATGAGTAAGCAAAATGTGGTGTACACACACAGTGGAATATTATCTGGCCTTCAAAAAGAAGGAAGTTCTGACACCTGCTACAAAGATGGAGGAACCTTGAGGTTAAGTGAAATAAACCCATCACCAAAAGACAAGGACCGTTATGATTCCACTTACACAAGATCTTTGGAGTCACCACATCCATAGAAATGAAAGTAAAACGGTGGTTGTGGTTGTCAGGAGCCCGGGCGAAGTGGGGAGTTACTGTTTAATGGGGATAGAGGAACAGTTTTACAAGGTGCAAGAGTTCTGGAGATGGATGCTGGAGGTCTGGGTGTATTTAATACCATTGAGTGGCACAGGTAAAAAGGGCTAGGATGGGTGGCTAGCCCATTGCCACCCACGCCTGGGTGACTCAGTGGTGGAGCATCTGCCTTTGGCTCAGGCCATGATTCCGGGATCCCAGGATCGAGTCTTGCATCGGGCTCCCTGCATGGAGCTGCTTCTCCCTTTGCTTGTGTCTCTGCCTCTCTCTGTGTGTCTCATAAATAAATAAAATAAAATCTTTTTTTTTTAAGAGCTAGTATGATAAATTTAAATTTTCCTGTATTTCACCACAATAAAAATTTAGGGAAACAAGTAGCTACTTCCATAAATAGCCTTCTAGTAGGTATAAACTCAAATACCATCAGGAGAAAAGGGGCAATGTAAACGAGCAATGCAGGCACGGGCCAGGCAATAGGGAGTGGGGGAGATTGTGCCCAGCTAGGGAGCACGTGTCCTCTGTATTCCTTTGCTAGCGCCACCGTAACAAAGTCTCACAGCCTGCAAGGCTTATATAACAGAAATTGCCTTTCTCACAATTCTGGTACTAGACGTCCTGATCAAGGTGTCGACAGGGTTGGCTTCTTCCGAGCCCTCTCTCTTGACTTGTAGATGGCCATCGTCCCCCACCCCACCCCCACCCAACCCCGTATCTTCACTCTGTACAGTTCTGGTCTGCCCTCTGTGCAATTCTTTTTTTCTTTTTTTTTTTTAGACTTTAGATTTGTTTTTTAAATTTTTAAGATTTTATTTATTTATTCACACCCTGAGCCAAAGACAGATGCTCAACTACTGATCCATCCAGGTGCCCCCAATCTCTCCTTTTTATAAGGACACCAGCCACCTTGGATTAGGGTCCACCCCAGTGACCTCATTTTAACTTAGTTACTTCTTTTTTTTCTGAAATATTTTATTTATTTATTTGAAAGAGAAAGAGAGAGACAGAGCATGAGCAAGTGGGGGGAGAGGCAGAGGGAGAGGGAGCAGCAGACTCCCCGCTGAGCAGGGACCCTGATTCAGGACTCGATCCCAGGACCCTGGGATCATGACCTGAGTGGAAGGCAAAGCTTAACCAACTGAGCCCCCCAGGCTCCCTAACTTAATTAATTCTTTAAAGACTCTGTCTCTATATACAGCCCCATCGCAAGACACTGGGGGCTAGGACTTCAGTGTATGATGCTGGGGAAGGGGTTCTAATCCAGCCCACCATGCTCTTCATGAGTGTTTCTTCATTTCTTCCCTTTCGTGTGCATGAAAATCTGTTTGACCCCCCATGCACGTTCACCCCCTGCCAGGGCAGCGTGTTTGTTCACGGAAGGACAGTGAGCAGTAAAGGAGACAGCTTCCCAGATGAGATGAACCAGCGTTTGCTGGAACTGGAGAGAATCTCTGTCCTTTCCACAGTTGCAGTTTGGAGAAGTGTGTTGAAGCATTTACTTGGAAAGGAGAACTCACTCCTGTGGTTTCTCCATCTTTTGAGGAAGTTTACAAAAAATAAACAAACAAAACTTGTTTCTGAAAGACTTTCTCCCAAGGCACGTTGGATGCTTAGAATCACCCCCGCCGCCGGCACCCCTCTCCACCGACCGAGATCCCGGGCTCCTGGAGGAGTGTGGCTGAGACTGTCTTGAGAACGGGAGAATTTGCAGGGCTGAGGGGGGTCCAAGGCCCCAGCTCACCCCCACGGGTCCCTTCTTCTGTCCCCCTCTGTGTCTGCAGATGGCATCGTCACCCACTGCAGAGGGAGTGGCTGCCCAGGGCAGAGGCGGTCAGTGGCCGGGAGAGCGGAAAAGCAAAGGCACGTGAGCTAGGGAAGGCTGGGAGCTGGATCCTCCTCTCGTGGCCGTGAGATCGTGAGCAAGTGGTTTGGCCTCTGGGGGCCTCGGGTGTCCGAGTGCAGAATGAGGAGGCACCTGACCTGCCTTGTAGGTGGCCGGGCGACTTGGGGTGTGAAAGACCAAGACCAGTGGTTGAGCATCTGCCTTCAGCTCAGGGCGTGATCCCGGGGTCCTGGGATCGAGTTCCACATCAGGCTCCCTGCATGGAGCCTGCTTCTCTCCTGTGTCTCTGCCTCTCTCTGTATCTCTCATGAATAACTAAATGAAATCTTTAAAAAAAAAAAAGAAAAGAAAAGAAAAGAAAAGAAAAAAGAAAAACCAAGATGAGTGTGGCCTGGGATGCAAGGGGCATTGTCATCGCTGGTGGGTGAAACCAGATAATCAAGAATGATTCAAAGGTCACACATGACACCAACAGCAGTGGGCGTAGGGTGAGGTATCGGAAATGAACCCCTGAAGAGTGTGGTGGAGCCCAACAGGAGGGCAGGACATGGGGCTTGAGTGCCAGCTCATCGCCATGAGTGCACAGATCACTCCATCCTTGTCCTCCTCTAGCTACCTTTCGGCGGGGAGTGGGGGGGGGGTGTCATTTTGAGATAATAATAATAATAAAAATTAATCTGTGCTGGACCTCCAGGATGTGCTGGGCGCAGGTGTCTCATTTACCACGCCTCATGTCAACCCCAAGACAGCCGGGCTTCCGCATCACAGAGGAAGCTCAGAGGAGCCCATCAGCGTGCCCAGGGTCACACAGCTCGGGAGAGGTTTATCAGGCTCCTCAGAGTGTGCTGTTGGATCTGCAAGAACATCGCCAGAGGTCAAGAGCCAAGTAAAGCTACAGTGTGGCCCGCAGTTGCAAGTGGACCAGGAGCGGAGGGGAGAGGAATATGGAAGCGGTGAGCAGTGCAGTGGGCGGGTTAATCCGAGAAGGCTTCCTGGAGGAAGCAAGCACAAGCGTGTCAGTGGTGGATTAGGGCTACTGACAGGCAGGGAGGAAGGGTGAGGAGATTCTAGGTGGTGGTGGGGGTGATGGCAGCAAAAGCAAGGAGGGGGTGTTAGCAAGCTCTGCCTGGGTGGGGAAGCAGACTGGCTCTGCCTCAGGGAGAGGGCTGAGGAGGACTGAGCTGCAATTGTGCTGCTAAGTGGGGAGGATCAGAAAAACAACCACGACAGCGTTCATGTTGGCTGAAGGCTTGCTCTGGGCTGGGTTCTCTGCCAAGCCAGCGCAGCACTTCCGTTTCCTCTCTGAAACGAGTCAAAGTGCTTGCCTACCTCACGGGCCGTGATGAGGATTCTAGGAAAAAAATAGGTATCGAAGTCTGCTTTTTTCACAATTAAATTCAATTAGCCAACAAATCTTTAGTTTCAGAGGTAGAGGTCAGTGACTCATCGCTTGCATATCACACCCAGCACCCAGCCCATCACGCACCCACCTTCATGCCCGTCACCCACCTCCCCTCCAGCGACCTTCAGTTTGTTTCCCAGAGTTAAGAGTCTTTCATGGTTTGTCTCCCTGTCTGATTTCTCCCCATTTCGTTTTCCCTCCCTTCCCCTATGATCCTCTGCACTGCTTCTTATTGTCCACATACGAGTGGAACCACATGATTAATTATCTTTCTGATTGACTTATTCCACTCAGCATAATACCCTCCAGTTCCATCCACATCGATGTAAATGGCAAGATTTCATCCTTTCTGATGGCGGAGTAATATTCCATTGTGTGTGTGTGTGTGTGTGTGTGTTTGGGTTTTTTTTTTAAGTTTATTTGTTTATTTTTACCAATGTGGGGCTCGAACTCACAACTCTGAGATCAACACTTGCATGCTCTTCCAAGTGAGCCAGCTGGATGCCCCAGGACTCAGCTCTTGTAAGCCTGGAAACATATTCGACACTTGAGGCTTCCTGTCCCCCATCCTCTTGGGGTCATTCCCTAGGATGATCTGTGGGGTATAGTTCATTCATTCATGCATTCAACAAGTATTTACTGAGCAACTATTGGGTGCCTGGCCCTGGGGACTTAACAGTGGACAAGAGAAACATCCCCATCCCCGTAGAGCTCATATTCAGGTGGGACACACATGTGACAGAGAGAAATAAAGCTGAAGAGGGTAGAGAAAGAGACAATCACAATGATGACTGAGAGGAAGAACATTCCATGCAGCGAGAAGAGCAAGTGCAAAGGCCCTGTGGTGGATCAGGTGTGTCATATTTGAGGAATAATAGGGAGGTCAGTAGGGCTGGAACAGAGTGGGCAAGGGGAGGCTGAGAGGAGGTGATGTCAGGGAGCTAGTGGGGGGGTTGGAATGTCAGGGTCTCACAGGCACAGCGAGGAGTTGGGCTTTTCATCTGAGCAAGATGGGAACCATTGGAGCCGTGAGCAAGCAGAGGAGCAGCCCACTCTTGTAGAAGAGCATCCAGCTGCTGGATGGAGAACACCCTGCAGTGACTATGGGGAAAAGCAAGTGACACAGGCTAGTGGCTCAGACACAGACGGTGGCCGTGGAGTGGTAAGAAGTGCTCGGATACAGGATAAATCTCAAAGGTAAAGCTAATGGGTTGTGTTGACGGCTGCGATGGAGGGTGTGAGGAACCAGGAAGTAAAGACATGAAGGCAACAGTGGCTGAGTAGGTTTGGAGGAGGAAATTGTTTGTTACACTAAAAAAACCCACAAAATCTGGGGTAGCTTAGTTGGTTAAGCGTCTGGTTCTTGATTTTGGCTCAAGTCATGATCTTAGGGTCGTGGGATGGAGCCCTGCACCGGGCTCCGTGCTGGGCATGGATCCTGCTGGAGAGTCTCTCTCTCCCTCTCCTTCAGCCCGGCCCCTCACGTGTGCACACTCTCTCTCTCTCTAAAAAAAGAAAAGAAAAGAAAGAAAAGAAAAGAAAAAAGAAAAGAAAAAAGAAAAGGAAAGGAAAGGAAAAAAAGAAAGAAAAGAAAAGAAAAGAAAAGAAAAGAAAAGAAAAGAAAAGAAAAATGAAATCTGAATGGGGTCTTAACTCTTAAAATGATTGAGATAAATTCCCATAACCATAAGAGTCACCTTTCCGGTACCCTTCGATGGTTTTTAGCGCTTTCACGAGGGTATGTGTCCATCGTCACTATGTAACAGGAGAACGTTTCCATCACCCCAGAGGAATCCCCATCCACAGTCACTCCCCCGTCCCCCCCACCCCCAGGCCCTAGAAATCACTGATCCGCTTTCTGTCTGTGCGGCTCTGCGTATTCTGGACATTTCCGATGAACGGAATCATCCGGTATGGGACCTTTTGTGACTCGTGTCTCACTCAGCATCATGTGGTTGAGGTTTACCATGTGTTCGTGATGCTCCACTGCGGGCTACGTCATATTCAGTTTATCCACTTGTCCACACGGATGGGCGTTTGGGTTGTGGCCACGTTTTTAGCTATTCTGAATAACATGAGCTACTAAGAATGTTTGCATACACATTTTTGTGTGCACATGTTCTCACTTCTCTTGGGGGCACATCTAAGAGTGGAGTTGCTTGGTCACATCATAACTGTCTGTGTGACTCTTAAAAGTGTATTTCTTTCTTTCTTTCTTTCTTTCTTTCTTTCTTTCTTTCTTTCTTCTTTCTTCTTTCTTCTTTCTTTCTTTTCTGTCTTTTTCTTTCTTTCTTCTTTCTTTTCTTTCTTTTTCTTTCTTTCTTCTTTCTTTCTTTCTTTTAATCGCTACGCCCAACATGGGGCTCGAACTCACGACCCAGAAATCAAGAGTCACACGCTCTTCTGATGGAACCAGCCAGGAACCCCCTTCTGTGTAACTTTTGTGAGGAATTGCCAAAATATTTTCCAGAGTGGCTGCCCCATTTTGCATTCCCCCCACCCCTCCCCGAGCACTGTATAAAGGACCCAATTTCTTCAAATCTTTGCCAACACCCACTAGCACTCACCTTTTTTATTACACTCACAAGCAGTGAATGTGAAGTGGTTTTGGCTTGCATTTCCCTGATGACTAATGATGTCAAGCATCTGCTCATGTGCAAGTGTGACCGCTAGCGCTGGTCTTTTGGATCTCAAGATGGAGATGATGCATAGACTGTTGGGCATGCAGAGTTCATGGCGGAGGTCTGGGGTGGTGACGTGAATATTGGGGTCAAGAGCACACAGGTGGTGACACCTGGGAGGCTCAGAGGTTGTTGAGCCCTTTGGTTCAGGCGTGATCCTGGGGTCCTGGGATCGAGTCCCACATCAGGCTCCTCGCATGGAGCCTGCTTCTCCTTCTGCCTGTGTCTCTCCTTCTTTCTGTGTGTCTCTCATGACTAAATAAATAAAATATTTAATTTTTTTAAAAAAGAGCTTACGGCTGCTATTTAAAGCCGTGGGACTGCATGTGACCCCCCAGGGAGTAAGCATGGCTAGAGAAGAGAAGAGGTCTGAGGACAGGGCCCTGAGGTGCCCCAACTTTGAGAGCTAGAGATGGCAAAGAGAAGATATGATGGAGAAAATGTTTCAAGACAGGGTAGTAGACAGTGCCAAATGCTGCTGCTTGTCCAAGTGGGATGCGATCGCTGCTTCTAAAGTGTTGCTCTAAAGGGAACGAGAAAGATGCCACCTCACACCTATGAGGATGACTGTCATCACAAAGACAAGAGACAAGTATTGGTGAGGATGTGGAAATAAAGGGACCCTGGTTCCCTGAGAAGGTAAGTTGGTGCAGCCACTGTGGAAAACGGTATGGAAGTTGGTTCCTCAAAAAATTAAAAATCAGATGAACATAGGCTCCAGCCTTTGCATTTCTGGGTACACCTCCAAAAGCAATGAAAACAGGATACCGAGGAGATAGCAGGTTTGTTGCGGCATTATTTACAGTAGCCAGGCCACGGGAACGAGCTCAGTTTCTGTCAGCAGACGAGTGGAGAAATAAGATGTGGTATATATACACGATGGAATATTATCCAGCCACGAAAAAGAATGAAATCCTTTCGTGGCCGTTTGCAACAGCATGGATGGTCCTTGAGGGCATTAGGCTAAGTGAGAGAAGTCAGACAGAGAAAGACAAACACTGTGATCTCACTTACGTGTGGAATCTAAAAAAAGCTGAACTCATAGAAACAGGGAGCAGGGCAGGGGGGTGGTGAGCAGGGGCAGGGGGTGGTGAGCAGGAGCAGGGTGGTGGTGAGCAGCGGCAGGGGGGTGGGGGAAATGGGGAGATGGTGGTCAAACAGTACAAGCTTCCAGTTAGAAGATAAGTTCTGGGGCTCTAATGCCCTGTGGATAAAACACTGGACTGTATACCCAGATATTGCTAAGACAGTAAGATTTGGGACATTTGGGTGGCCCAGGGGTTGAGAGCCTACCTTTGGCTCAGGGTGTGATCCCGGGGTCCTGGGATCGAGTCCCGCATCGGCCTCCCTGCAGGGAGCCTGCTTCTCCCTCTGCTGTGTCTCTGCCTCTCTCTGCACGTCTCTCATGAATAAATAAATAATATCTTTTAAAAAAAGGAAAAAAAGCAGGAAGAAAAACCCATACTTGAGAAACAAGTGATAGAGGGAAAGAAACGGTGACTTCATCCAAGAAACTAGTGACCTGGAAAGGTGGAGGACTAATGTCTCAAAGACCAGCTTCTCTGCCCAGGCCTCGCCAAGGGAAGGCCCTGGAAAGGGGACATGGGCTGCGTGCAGAAACAGATGCCTGGGTGGTTAGTCGTATGTGGACGTGACCCTGAACAGACTTACACCAGGGGCAGCTGTTTTTGAAAGAAGGCAGGCTTTATCTTCTGGGAAAGTCCAGTTCTTTGGTCCCCAAGGCCAGCGGCCTGCAAATCTCAAGGAAAGAGGTTAGTTCTGCCACAAACGAAGGGAATTAGTCTGCAAGCAAGGAGTGTGTACGCTTGAAGCAAATTAATCCTTGAGGCTGGTTGGAGGGCTGTCACAAGGCTGTAAGATACAGGCGTATCAAGTTTACACAATATGCCAATTATATCTTATCAAGTCGGAAAAGAATTGGAAATAAAGAGAGCCAAGGAGTGGCACGGGGGGCTGCTGGCACAGGGGACTGCCTTCTGCTGGCCACCACCAGCTCCCGGCCCCCCGTTCGGCATCCAGCATGAGTCTGGCACAAAACTGTGCATAAACTCAGCAATGATTGTAACAGCAAGGCCAGTCCCCAGTTCCACGGTGACTGAGAATGGAACCAAAAAAAGAAAAAAAAAAAGCTAAGAAAGTTCCTTGAAAGTGAGGTTCGTTCTCTTGTTAGGGTAAGCAGCAGCAGCACGATGGGCAGTGGGATTTCTTTTTCTTTCAAAAGCCTTGGCTTCGTGGCCCATAGGCCGCAGTTGGGAGTATGGAACCTGGTGCAACTTGTGGGGAGGGCATTCTTGACACCAGCCAGGCTCATCTAGGCACGTAGAGGTGTGTGGCTGTTGCCAGGCAGTGACAAAACCCAGTGCAGCATCAATGCCCCTCATTAGGGGGAACTGCTTAGGTGAGCAAAGCTTTAGCCGTTCGGTGCAATATTACAGAGCTGAGAGGGAAAACAAAGATTTGCACACCAGGGCATAGAAAGATGTCCGAAATGCATTCAACAACAACAACAAAAAAGGTAGGAAAAATGAGTTGTGGAACAGCGGGTTTGGTATGATGTCAGAAAACCTTCCCAGATTGCCCCTAGGGAGAGGGACAAGCGTGGGTAGCGGCATTTATCTTTTGTATCAGTTTTGGAGAAAAAAGGAGGCCAAGACGCTGGGGGCATTGATACCCCCACCAGGCGGACAGTTGTTAGTTCCCAGGAGAACAGGGCCAACTCCCAGAGCCCCTTACAGAGCAGGGCGGGGAAGAGTTGGTTTTGGCCGTGGGGCATCTTTCGGGGGACATTAGAGGTGGCTTCACCCCGAATTGGGCTTTCCCAAACATTCCTTCCCTGAAATTCCCCAAACCCTCCCCCTGGTCATGGGGCTGGACAGGTATGTGGGCAAAGCACCGCCTGCCCGCGTCCATAGAGAAAGCAGAGCAGATCCTTCCTGGAGGCCCCGCATCCCCTGCAGGAGCTGCTGTGTCTGAGACTCAAAGCAAACCACCTCTAGAGGAACCATCTCCAGCACCGACACTTCCCCAGGGCTGAGCTATGCTGGGAGCAGATTAGAAACCCCTCCTTTTAGTGTCTTTGTGCAGGCATTCATTCATTCATTCATTCATTCACTCACTACATTTTTATCAGAGGCTTAATCTATGCCAAGCCCTATGGTGGGCCCTGGAAACCAAAAGATGAGAAAGATCGACTTCGAGGCCCGAAGGAGCCCACAGTCCAAGGGAATGAAGTTATGTAATAGTCACAATTCCATGGACGGATTGATTGATTGATTCCTGAGAGACACAGAGAGAGGCAGAGACACAAGCAGAGGGAGAAGCAGGCTCCATGCAGGGACCCCGATGCGGGACTCGATCCCGGGACCCTGGGATCACACCCTGAGCCAAAGGCAGATGCTCAACCTCTGAGCCACCCAGGAGCCCCTCCATGGAAGGACTTAGTGAAAACCTAAGTGTTCCATGAGAACCCCTACTCCACACCTGGTGGGGGGAAAACAAAAATGACCTGGAGAAATCGCCAGGCAAACAAAAATGACCATTGCAAGAAAATGTTAACGAAGTGTCAGGTCACTTATAAGTTTGACTTGCGAGTTTAGGACTTCTGATGTCTCTATGTGCCCTTAGGTTCCTCTTGGCTGCGAGTTATTTTTGTCATATGTTTAGCTTTTTATTTTGAAATCCTTATCGACTCATAAGGTGTTGCAAAAATAGTACCAAGCGGTACGCTGTGTCCCTTGCCCGGCATCCCCCGGTGGCAACATCTCACTACAGTGTGTCATAAAGAATTAGCTACTAGCTATACCCTCCCTGCTGAACCCATTGTCTCGCTCTGCCTACGACATCAACACCCTCTCTCTTGGGTGTTGGTCAGTCTGGATGTCTGCTGCACCTGCACCATTAAATTGTCACCCTTGCTTGCAAAGTGACAGTTTCCTGAAGTTGATGTCCCTGCAGGTGGAGAACTGCTGGCAGCACCCTGAAGTTATTGACAAACGAGCATCCGGCCCATCCCACTCTTAGACCAAGGAACAACTAAACAAGAGGATGCTGCTGAGAAGACAGGTCAGGTGCTTACAAGAAAATAATTTCAGTATGAAAAGGCTAAGGAAAGCCTTCTGGGAAACCGCTAGCATCTTATCATTTTTGTGTGCGTGTGTGTTTTTCCCAAAATGACTCTGTGTGATCATGGTGTGAAACTGGTAGAAAAGGATGTCATATCATGACTTCAAACAAATTTTTGTCAGGAAATTATACCAAAAAGAAGAAAATATATGCTAGCCCTGACTTCATAATTTGGTTTAAGAATTAGTACAGAATTTCAACGATAATTTTGTTAGCTAAATGTTAGTTTCTTTTTTTTTTTTTTTTAAGGTAAAGCATCAATCAAGTCCTTTTATAAAATTTCTTGCTCAATATTTACTATGACACTTTGGTCCCATGCTAACTGGATCTGCTTTCGCATGGATTTTCTGGTACTAGTGATCCTCAAAGGTCGAGAATTTCCTGCCAAGGTGTTATAAGGTTAAGTACACAATGGCTAGTCGTGCCTGGGGGTGATCAGGAACATGTTCCACAGAGTAACTTTTGGGCTGGGTATTGAGGCATGTGTAGGAGTTCACCAAGTGGAGAAAATACATGCAGCGAGACAGTTGTGTGAGTTGAAAGTGACCAAAGTGTGGAAGAGCATGGCCTCCCTTTGGATCCTGTGAGTGGGCTGCGATGTGGCCACAGCAGAGCGGGGTGGGGGGTGATTCTCTGTAATAGCAGATGAGGCTCTAGAGGCTGTGGATATGAGTCCTGTTGAAGAGCCGCCGCTTTGTCCCACGGCGGTGGGCAGCCACTGGAAGGTTTGGGGCTGAGGCACTGCATGATCACTGATGCAGTTCACGAAGATCCCTCTAGCTGCTGCAAGGGGAGCGTGAGGTGAGGGAGGTGAGGCTGAAGGCAGGAGAAAACAACCTTAGAGAGTAGAAGCCAACATGTGGGCTCCAGGTTAGACTACTGTGTGGAGTCGGGCTCTACCACTGACCAGCCCTGGGACACCCCCACTTGACCTTTACAAGCTTCAGCTTCTACATCTGTGTAATGGGAATAACAGTACCCACCTCCTGGGATTTCAGGAAGATTAGCTGTCAAATAATGTGTGAGCAGATGAAGAAGAAGCTAGATGACAGAGGCAGCTGCAGGGCTCAGTGGTGGAGCGTCCGCCTTTGGCTCAGGTCACGATCCCGGGGCCTGGGATCGAGTCCTGCGTCGGGCTCCCTGCTTGGAGCCTGCTACTCTCTCTGCCTGTGTCTCAGCCTCTCTCTCTGTGTCTCTCATGAATAAATAAATGAAATCTTAAAAAAGAAAAGCAGCTAGATGAGAGATGATGTGAAGGATTGAAATTAAAGATTTTAAGTTAGCCTGGGTAGAGATAAATGACTGCAAGGTGTGTGATGTTTACTAGCATTTCTTCTCTTAGTCCTTTCCCTCCTTGAACATTGATCCAGGCTATAAAAGTTTGGCATAGAGATCCCTGGGTGGTGCAGCGGTTTGGCGCCTGCCTTTGGCCCAGGGCGCGATCCTGGAGACCCGGGATCGAATCCCACGTCGGGCTCCCGGTGCATGGAGCCTGCTTCTCCCTCTGCCTGTGTCTCTGCCTCTCTCTCTCTCTCTGTGTGACTATCATAAATAAATAAAAATTAAAAAAAAAATAGATAAAAGTTTGGCATAGCTGCACCCCAGTTTCTATAGTTCCTTCTGAAACGATATATGACAAGGTTGCAATAAGTGAAAGCTGACATAGAGATGAAGCTATCTAACTACGATAAGGCAATCGCGTGCTTCTACTTCTGCTCAAAACCAAACTCCCTGCTTCTGAGCTCAGCACCGGCTCCTCCCTGTACATTCCTGGAGTAGGTGAAGGGTAAGCAAAGTCGTTTACTTAGTAGAAGTAATAAAGAGACATCTAATTCCAGTCCTCTGAGGGATGAGAGGCCCTAGTACTCTGCCCCCAGAGACAACTGAAATGCTGGATGCAATACTTGAACGCATCTCTTAAACACATTGCTGGTTGGCACAAAGGTAATAAATCCACAGAGGCCCCCAAAGACATGAAGTCAGAGAGGCTGGGTGGTGCAGACCCACCAAAGTCAGTCTTTTTTTTTTTTTTTTTTGAGGTCTCTTTCAAACTCTGCAAAATGTCAGCTTCCCCTTTCAAGGCCACAGGAGAGTAAGGGCAAGACACACTGTTGGGCACACCCCAGGTGAGAATTTAACAGCAGATCCCTTCCTGGGACTGGACTGCAAAGAACTCACTAATGAATGCTACTGAATTTTACACCAGGACTCAAAGACCGCCTACAATGAAGTTCTAAAGAACTGAGTAGCTCACAGTTTAAAAAAAAAAAAAAAAAAGAGGGGTGGAGAGGTGCTGGCTGGCTGGCTCAGTCGTTGGAGCGTCTGTCTGTGGCTCAGGTTATGATCCCAGGGTCCTGGATCAAGCCCCGCCTCAGGCTTCCTGCTTAGTCAGGTGAGGCCCTGAGATCACTACCTGAGCCGACATCAAGATCTGGGTGCTTAACTGACTGAGCCACCCAGGCGCCCCCAGCCACACATCCTTTCTAAACAGTGCAGTGTTTACAAAAAGTGACCATGAGCTGGAATCAATCTTAACAAAGATCACATAGATTACATTCTCTGATCTCTTATCTTAGTTAGGTTGAAACAAAATAATAACATGATGACCAGAAGAAGTAAAAGCAGACTTTGTGTACATTCCAGAGAACATTGATCTCTTTGGGATAAGATAAGATAACAGGGCTTCGCAAGAAGACATAAGCGTACTCGGGCTCACAACCTTTTACCTTAGTTTATTAGGTCCAATTAATCTACATCAACCATTCAATCTATGCTCCATCCGTCAGGGTGGAGAGAGTTTACTGCCCGGCACCGGGCTTCAAAAGCTTCAAGTGACTTGTTTTCCTTTAACGGAAAGTGGCTAAGTATCCCTCTTAAAGGATACTCAGAGTTCTGGTCTCATATGTTTCCCTAAAGGAAAGGAGGCGCCTATCTTATTGGCTTTTGCAGCTATTAAGGTACCTTCAAGACTTTCCAGATTTAGCTTTAACTAATTATACTGCAAGTTGCACGAGAGCACAATTTTTTCTCTTTATCGTTCACCTGCTGTATTCCCAGGGCTAAACGTGAGCTCCGAGCCTGGGTCAGGCACACAATGAAGGAATACATGTGCTGGATGCCGACTGTGTGCCAGACTGTGTGTACACGTTTTCTGCTAACTTAAATAAGTTATTTTTATTTTTAAAATTTATTTATTTATTTATTTATTTATTTATTTATTTATTTGAGAACACACAGAGAGAAGCAGAAACACAGGCAGAGGGAGAAGCAGGCTCCCTTGGGCGGGGGGAACCTGATGCAGGACTTGATTCCAGGACTCTGTCATGCCCTGAGCTGAAGGCAGATGCTCAACCACTTAGCCACCCAGGCAGTCTTAACTTTTTTTTTAAATATTTTTTTAAATATTGCATCCTTAACTTAAAAAATTTAGACCTCATAACAACCCTAGAAGTTTGAAATGGTCCACAGGAGGAAATCCAGGCATTAAAGTCGCAGAGAAGCTAACAAGTGTGCTCTCGCTTGGACTTGCTAGAACAGGAATCCAAATCAAGCTACTCTAACAATTTGTGATAGTTGTATGATGCTAGAGGAAGCAGTTATGTTCGTAGACACTCGTTCCGCAGGGCTGGAGACTGTGCGTGTCTACGGTCAGATCTTAGGCCACCTGGCTGGCTCAAGTGTTGAAGCGCATGGCTCTTGGTCTCAAGCTTAGGAGTTTGAGTGTAGAGGTTACTTAAAAATAACATTTGGGGAAAAAATAATAAAGTCAGATCTTAAGGCCAGGGTGGGGAAGAGAATGCCCTCTGCTGTGATTGGTACAAACTCACACCTCTGCACCATTTGGGATCCTCCAAGAAGCAGACACCAAGGCAGAGTCGGAGTACATGAGATACACGAGATGTATGGGGAGGTGATGCCACTGAAAGATCCAGGGGAGAGGCCACAGATACGGGCAGAGGGATCTGACACTTTGAAAAGAGAAAGGGAAGAAGGGGGGATTGTGTAGGGAGAGCTTCAGACTGGGGTTCAGCTCTGGGAAGCTCGGCCAGGTCCCTCCGGGAGCCTGGGCTTGGAGATTGCCTGGAGAGAGTCCCGCCCCGCCAAGAAACGTCAAGACCTTGTGTCACCGCCATGCTCAGTCATTGGCCAGGGATTGCCTGGAAGCCGCCGGCTTGGATTTACAAGCTGAGGGAGAGCCAGGGGCCTCCGTGGCTGGACACTGTCAGCTGGCTCCCACCCTTGCCTCCCATCCATGGCAGGTTCTCTCTGGAGGAGGGCCAAGTGAGTATCCCCATGGCTACCATGGCCTTGATAGTTGCCAAGGGCCCGCATCACCGCTCCTCTGTGCTGAAGACAGATCTAGCTGTGATGCTGTAGGCTTTTTTTTTTTTTTTTAAGATTTAAAAAAAAGTTATTCATGAGAGATATATAGAGAGAGACAGAGACTTGGGCAGAGGGAGAAGCAGGTTCCCCATGGGGAGCCCAATACGGGACTCAATCCCCAGACCCCAGGATCACACCCTGAGCCAAAGGCAGATGCTCAACCATTGAGCCACCCAGGCATCCCGATGCTGTAGGCTTTCACAGCAGACACACGCTCCTTAAATCCTGTCAGTTACTGGCTATGTGATCTTGAGGAGGACACTCAATGTCTCTGATCCTCAGGTTCCTGTGATTTCCAAGCTCCTTGCGTACACATTAGCCCTATTGTAGCGAGCCATTTGATCCTCTCTGAGTCTTCAGAACTGACCCACCGGGAGACACAGATGGCATGTCCATCTTGGGCCCAATTCCATGGTAACAAGCGAGCCCAACCTCTCCTTGTGAAGTGTCAGAAGGAATCCTGTAGACCTGGCTTAGAATCTTCTTTGAGCTTCGTATACCATGGTGATAGTAAGAATGCCCACTTTACAGGCTGGTGTAGCGATTTCTGGGTTGAGGCAGATGCTGCATGGTGCCAGAGGAAGGACTAATACGGTGGTGGGAAATAGTGCTTATGGGGAAGAGTCTGCGGAGCCAGTGGAGGTGGTGGTGACCATGAAGGTGATGGTGGGAGGGATGGGGGTGGTGGAGTGGGAGATGATGATGGTGACAATGGAAGCAGTGGGTGGGCAGGGGGGCGAAGGTGGTGGCGGTGGTGCTGGAGGGAAGTGGGGAAGCCGACTCCAGAACCCCACTGGGCCCAGGTCTCCTGCCTCCCACTTCTGGCCCACGGAAGCCATAGCGGACTGTGTCATCGTGCTGACAGTCCCCACCTACTGTCCCCGCTTCACCTCTAAGTCATAAGCCAGCAGTAGACTCCCTGAGCCTTGGGGAGAAACCCGGGGAACACAGGCAGGAAGCCAAGTCCCTGAGCGGTGGTCAAGGTGACTCAGGCTGAGATGCAGCAGCTCATCCCCCTGGTCTGTGGGCAGCCACGTGGCAGCCACAAGGCTCAGCCCTGGCGTGTTCTGACGCCCCATGGCCCCAGGGAGCTGATCTCCCCGGCCTCCAGGGAGGAAGCAACCCCTCCAGAAGACACTATGCTCCACCCTCTTCTCCTTTTGCAAATCACAGCCTGGAATTCCTCCCCAGGTTCCCACTCAAAGTCTGTGACTTAACATCTCTAGGCCTCATCTATGAAATGAGATGACTAATGTCTACCTTGTGATGCCTTTGGTGACGACGAGACCATATACAGAGAGCATCTAGCTACTCACTCTTCTCACTCAAGAAGTGGCATCTGAATATTTTAGTACGTCATCATTCTCATCGTGGAGCCCCAAGCTGGAGGGGCCAGAGATAGAGAGAGCGTGATTGCCTCTTGCTCTGCAGGCTGGTGACCCCAAGGACCTGAACCCTCACCTGGCTCTGGGGCGCTAGAGCATCAGCACTTTGCATGCTGCCCAGCAGCACTACCTACATCTCTGCAGACACCTTGGCATCCTCCCTCTCCAGTCTCAGATCATAAGTTTGCCATCCCCAAGGCTAGACCTCAGGCTTCGATTATTATTATATATTATAAATATATATATATAATATGTATATATTATATACACACATTTATATTTTTTAAGTAGGTTCCATGCCCAGCATGTAGCCCAAAATGAGATTTAAACTCACAACCCTGAGATTGGGGCCTGAGCTGAAATCAAGAGTCATACACTTAACCGACTGAGCCACCCACGTGGCCCATTATTATCACTTTATTAAATTACACCATGGAGTGCCTAGGTAGCTCAGTTGGTTAGGCATCTGCCTTTGGCTCAGGTCATGATCTCAGGGTCCTGGGATAGAGCCCCACATCAGGCTCCTTGCTCAGCCCGTCCACCCGCTTGTGTGCACTCTCTCTGAAATAAATAAATTTTAAAAGATTTTTTAAAAAATTACATCATATGAATGGCTGTTTCCGTAGATTAAAACAACTATCATCAATTTCATATAACTCAACTTAATAGGATATTTTAGACATAGAAGTAGTCATAAAGAACGAGAGTATGAGGGCTCCTGGGTGGCTTAGTCAGTTGAGCATCCAACTCTTGGTTTCGGCTCAAGTCACGATCTTAGGATTGTGAGATCGAGCTCCGTGTCAGCCTCTGTGCTCAGCGCAGAGTCTGCTGCAGATTCTCTCTCCCTCTCCCTTTTACCCCTTCCACTCATCCTCTCTCTCGCTCTCTCTCTCTCAAATAAATTTTAAAATCTTCAAAAAAAAAAAACCCAAAAAAGAAAAAAAAAGAATCAGAATAATGAATAGCCATCTAATTGCCGCTCTGCTAATGAAATAAAGCATTAGAGGTTTCTCCAAGCCCCCGCTCTGATGCCATTCCCTGTCACTGCCTCATCTTCTTTGCTCTAGAAAGAACCAGTCTCCTGAATTGACAATTGATCATTTTCATGCACATCCAATCCTCCATGTGTACCTCATCCCTAGATAATACTCTGTGGACTGCAAACTGGTTTTCTACTCATTAAATTTTTTAGCTTTGCAGGTTATAAAATAGGTAGCCCTACTTCACATATTTTAACCATGTATAGGATTCCAGTCCAGTAACATATACAGCTCATTTACCCACTCCGCTTTTGGAGGATCGTGAAGCTGTGTCTTGGTTCTTGGCATGATTTTTTTTCTTTATAGTCAATGAAATGATTATGGTTTTTGCTGATACCTGTTAAGGTTCATCTTTCAATAATAAAAGTCCATTAACATTGATGCTATAGTCATAGAGCCTTGGCTTATGCTGTTTTCACATTGTCAAAGCCTGCAGCCGCACAAAACATCACAAGGGCTTAGCTGACTCTATGTGTGGCAATATCACACAGGAGGAGGGAGTTCATCAAGAGGCAAACACTGAAAAATGAAATTATAAAAATAATTTTTTTAAGATTTTTTTTTTAAGTCATGAGAGACACAGGGAGAGAGGCAAAGACACAGGCAGAGAGAGCAGCAGACTCCATGCAGGGAGCCCGATGCGTGACTTGATCCTAAGACCTTGGGATCAAGACCTGAGCCAAAGACAGATGCTCAACCACTGAGCCACCCAGGTGTCCCTAAAAAAATAAATTAAAAAAAATGGAATTTTAGAAATGCACAGTGCTATTTGTCATTATAATGGCTTCCTCTTTGAGGTGGGCTTTTTTTTTTTTTTTTAGAGTTCCCCTAGGCAATGCCTATTAAATGGGAGAAGTGCAGACCCACAGTGTCCATTCCTCAGTATATACCCCAGAGAAATTCTTACACAGGTGCATATAACACACGAGGCAGCAGTGTTCGCAATAACCAAAATAAAGAAATAAAAATCAACAAAAAATAGATACACAAATGCCTTTTATAAATATTCTGAAGTAAGTGTGGCTTCAATAAATTGAATGCAATGGACCCAATTGTGTGAGGAATTTAGTGGTTGTTAACATAAAGTTAGTCCAATCAGTTATACACTGGGATATGGGGCATGTTCTAAAGGTTTAATGGTTGAGTCTTTGCAATTTTCTCTCTTTCATACTAACGTGGTCTTACGTGTTAAAACCAATAGCTGTGACATCCATGAGAATGTAGTTTTTCTAAGAGACCCTTAATAGGTTACTAAGGTCTATGAATTTGGATACAGGCATTCCAGAATCTTCTCCTGAGCTCAGCTGCTCATACAATTTCTCCATACCTTTTGTGGCATTGGTCTGTAATTTCTTCCAGAATCATTATACATTGTGTGTCCTTAGGGCCATCTGGCTACACTTCCAAGGAAAAGATAATTTTAGAGAAAAGTGCTATTTATCTTTATGTGTATCAAAGGACAGCGTCTTTAAATGATTTCTGTTTGACAATCCCACAATGGGAAAATGATCGAACTAAACCTGTCTCATGGGTGGCAGCTATTTGGAGCCTGGCGAAGTGTTGGGAGAGTTTGAATTCCACTCCCAATTTTGGCTGCGTTCTATGTTTCATAAAATTATTTGATTATCATTGCAAAGTTGGATGATTTTTTAAGCTAATAGCAAATCTCCGTATATTGTGTGTAAAGCTTAAGAATGCCCATCTCAGGGGGGCCAGGGGGGCTCAGTTGGTTAAAGTTTCCACTTTTGATTTTGGCTTAGGCCACGGTCTCAGGGTTCTGAGATAGAGCCCTGCCTCCAGTTTTCAGAGAGATTTTCTCCCCCTCCCTCTGCCCCACCTCTCCCCCCTCCCCATTCTCTCTGTCTCTCTCTCTTAAAAATAAAAATAAAAATAAATAAGTACTGCCTAATTGTTACCCTAGGTGATTGCACGATCCCATATGCTCTCCAGGAGAGTAGGACAGTTCTCATTTTTCTACATCCTTACGGAGAGGTTCTATACTTTTTACCAGTGTGAGGAGGTAGGCACCCCCAGCTGGGTGCTAGTCTCTCTCTCTCATCTCTCTAACACCTGCTAACCATGCTTTGTCACAAAGCGAGACTGGACCTCAGAATCAGAAGCTTCAATAAGCAGGAGAATCTAAGCTTTGATATCATTTTACTTGCCACATGTTTGTCAGCTGCTCACTACTCTTGGGCATGGGATGTGACTTTCCAACTGTGATAAGGGCATGAAATTTCTTCCTATGGTAAATAAACAAGCCAAATGAAAGCAAAACATCAGATAAATAATAGTCACACTGCATGTGATAATGAGGGGGGAAATGTCAGAAGCAGGGGGTCCTGAATGACTAAAGACAGAAAATGCAACACACATGACTAATCACAGGGGAATATTGTGGAGCTCTGGGACCAGTGGGTTCTGCAACTATGTAATACTTTCAATATTTCAAAACTGAAAGACATTCAAGGGATCATGTAATCTGAACCACTTATTTCATAGGTGATGAAATTGTGGCCCAGAGAGAGGAAATGCCTTGCCTGTGGTGGCACAGTGAATCTGTGGTCAAGTGGAGGCTGGCATTCATGTTTTCCCAACAAAGCTCATGACTGAGTAGTGGTTGGATTGACAGGAAGGAGGAAGGCAGCTTTATAGGCAGCTAGGGGAACCTACCTGCCCTTATCCTTGGTTCTCTGACCCTAGTATTTGCTGCTTCATTATCCATCATCCCCACCTTGGATGCTTGGGGAGGGATCCCCATGGCTGGTCCTCAACCCCACCTTGAGGATGCTTGGGGATGAATCCCTATGACTGGTCCTCATCTCTACCTTGAAGATGCTTGGGGATAGATCCCCATGCTGGTCCTCATCCCCACCTTGGGTGCTTGGGGGTAATCCCCATGGCTGGTCCTCATCCCTACCTTGCGGATGCTTGTGGATGGATCCTCAAGACTTGGTCCTCTCTCTCAGGTACCTAAGAGTTGAGGTACTTAAAAACATGGTTTCCTTATCCCTCCCAGTGACCAACCCCCTGCCATCTTCTCCACAGCCTTGGCTGAAGATTACATGCCATCTGTTAAAACTCCCTTAAGGCTCCTTCTTTCCTAACTCCTCTATGGTTTTTTTTTTTTTTAACATTTTATTTATTCATGAGAGACAGAGAGAGAGAGGCAGAGACACAGGCAGAGGGAGAAGCAGGCTCCATGCAGGGAGCCCGATGCAGGACTCAATCCCAGGTCTCCAGGATCATGCCCTGGGTTGAAGGCAGCACCAAACCACTGAACCACCCAGGCTGCCCTCCTCTATGTTTTAAGCTCTTCAAACCTCTTTTTCTCTCAGATCTAATCAATGGGTATTACTTCCTTGTCCAAGAAATCACATGGTCTCCTAACTGCTGACAAGAAAATCTCAGGAAAAAAAAATGGAGCAAGTTTCCTCCTTTGCCTTTGGTTGTAGCGATCACTATTACACATCCCAAAGTTAGCTCTGGTAAGCTGAGAACCTTTGCTTCAGTATCCATCTCCATCTCCTGTCATGAGAGGGGACGTGCGAACACGTGAAGTTTGTTTTGTGATTATAAAACTATTCTCGAAAGTGCTGTTTGTACAAAGGAGCCTTTTAAGATACTCAACCTGCAGAAATTATTGATCTGCCCTGTGAACCATGACCATTAGTGCCTAAAAGTGATAAGAATAGATACTACACTTGATCTCAGTCAAACTCCGAGAAGCGATTTTTAGTGCCTAAAAGTATGCAATTTTTGTTATCTTGATTGGTAATATGTTGCCCTGGGAATAATATTTACATTGACATCTCTGCCGTTACATATGACGTTTATAATGTCAGGATCTTCTTGGACTGCTTACTCAAACCAAGAGTTGAGAGTCCATCTCATTCAAAATTCTTTTTTTTTAAATAAAATAATTTTTATTGGTGTTCAATTTACCAACATACAGAATAACACCCTCATTCAAAATTCTATATTAATTTCAAGTTGCTCTTTAGCTATACCTTTTTGCATTATATTTTGGTGGTCGCCAAGGAAATATAATATACATCTTCTATTTCTCCCAACCTGGTAATATAGAGGTAATAGAGGTAATATTAGAGGTAATATTCCTTTTTTTTTAAGATTTTATTTATTTATTCATTAGAGACACAGAGAGAGAGGCAGAGACACAGGCAGAGGGAGAAGCAGGCTCCCTGTAAGGAGCCCAATGTGGGACACGATCCTTGAACTCCAGGGTCACGCCCTGAGACAAAAGCAGAGCTGAGTCATCCAGGTGTCCCATAGAGGTAATATTTGATATCTAGAATCAATCACTTTGATATCTAGAAACCTTGCAACTACATAAAGATTTAATAACCACCCTCTTATTATAACATCCTTTATGCTATAAACATCATATGTGTTACTTCTATCTATATTTAAAAGTCATAGACAATATTATAATTTTTGCTTTAACCAGTTATATTTAAATAAATGAAGAGGAAAAAAATCAATCTTTTATATTGGCCAGAGATCCTATTTTTAATGTTCTTTAATCCTCCCTGTAGATCTGAATTGCTAGCTGGCCTCATTCAACTCCCAAAGAACACACTTCCACGTTTCTTGGCATACAGGTCTGTTGCAACTCGTTCTTTTAGTTTTTCCTTTAACTGAAAATATCCATATTTCCTGAATTCTTGAGAGGTCTTTTCACTGGGTTTAGATGTCTGTGTGAATGGGGTGCCTTGGTGTCTGTTGGTAACGCAGCTAACTCTTGGTTTCAGCTCACGTTATGATCCCGGGGTTGAGAGATCAAGCCTCACATTGCGTTCCATCCACTTTGGGCATGGAGGCTGCTTAAGATTCTCTCCCTCTCCCTCTGCCCCTCCCCTTACTTGTTCTCTCTCTGAAAAACAATAAATAATAATAATAATAATAATAATAATAATAATAATAATAATAAAAAATCATCTGTGTTGACAATTTCAGCTCTCTGGCCTCCATGGTTTCTAATGAGAAGTCAGTGACTATTTGAACACTCTCTGGTGTGTAACATGTTCTGGTCTGGCTGCTTTCATGAGTTTTTCCCTACCTTTGGCTTTCAGCACTTTGGCCGTGATAAAGCTAGGTGTGGTTTCATCGTATTTACCATTCTGGAAGTTTACTGAGCTTCACAGATTTGTTTTCTTTTTGCCAATTTTGAGAAGTTTAAGGCTTTAGTTCTTTAAATCTTTTTCCTGCCCCATACTCTTTCTTCCCCTTCTGTGATCTCAAATACGTAGAAGCTTTTCATATGAAATATGTGGAGCTTTTCATAGTTTCCCACAGATCCTCGAAGCTCATTTTATCCCCCAAACTTTTCTGTTTATCAGAACGAATACTTTCTATCGTTCCATCTGCAAGTTTTTTTCTTCTGTCATTCCGAAATGTCGCTGTTAATCCCATCCAGTGACTTAAAATTTCATATATTGTACTTTCCATTTTGATAATTTCTACTGGATAGCTTGTTTTAAAAAGGTTTTATTTATTTATTCATGAGAGACACACAGAGAGAGGCAGAGACACAGGCAGAGGGAGAAGCAGGCTCCTTGCAAGGAGCCCGATGCAGGACTCAATTCCAGGGCCCTGGGACCATGACCTGAGTCGAAGGCAGACGCTCAACTGCTGAGCCACCCAGGTGCCCCTCATTGGATAACTTTTGAATAGTTTCTAATTTTCTGCTGATATTTCCCATCTTTTCACTTTTATGAGTATACTTTCTCCTACATCTTCTTTCTTTCAAATGTTTTTTTTTTTTTTAAAGAAGATTTTATTTTTTTAAGTAATCTACAGCCAGTATGGGTCTTGAACTCACAGCCCCAAGATCAAGAGTCACATGTTCCACCAACTGAGCCAGCCAGGTTCCCCCTTTAATGTCTTTTTCATTCAGGGTTATAGTCACTGCTTTAAGAATCCTTGTCTGCCAATTTCAATATCCAGGTCACCTAGAAGTCAGTTTCCTTGATTGTCTTTTTCTCTTGAGAATGAGTCCCTTTTTCCTGTTTCTTTACAGGCAAGTAATGTTGGGTGTATGTTGCACATCATTTGTTGGAAACACCCTGTTTTGTTTTGTTTTTAAGACTTTATTTATTTGAGAGTGAGTGGGAGAGTCTCATGAGCAGCAGGGAGGGTGAGAAGGAGAAGCAGGCTCCCCACTAAGCAAGGAGCCCAATGTGGGACTTGATCCCAGGACCCTGGGATCACGACCTGAGCTGAAGGCAGATATTCAACTGACTGAGCCACCCAGGAGCCCCAAGACTCTGGATTATTATAACCTGAACAGTGCTAATTTGTTGTTGTTGATTTAGTGGGCTCCTAACTTGTCTGGAATCAAATGCAGTCTCCTACTCCCCCTCTGACCTTTATAGTAGGTTGCAATTCAAATCTCAGTTCAGTTCCTTTAACCTCAGCTGGGCTGTTTGGAGTCTAACTGTGAATGTATACATGGTTCAGAAGTCAACCAGATATTTGGGCAGTTTATACACAGAATTTGGAGCAACTCCCCTTTCTGAAAAAAATTTTTAAAAGGTTTTATTTATTTATTTGAGACAGAGAGAGAGAGCATGAGCGGGGGGGCGGGGGACAGAAGGAGAGGGAGAAACAGATTCCCCACTGAGCAGGGAGCTGGACAATTCTGGGCTTGATCCCAGGACCCAGAGACTGTGACCTGAGCTGAAGGCTCAGATGCTTAACCCAGTGACCCACCCAAGCGCCTCCTTATTGGGGTTTTTACTCCCACTTTCCAGCAGCTATTGTTACCCTGAAATTCTGTCCTCTGGTTATTCAGGGCAGTAAAACTTTGCCTTTTTTAAGAGTTTTAATTGTCCTGCACAGTGGTGATGGAGACTTGCCTCCAGGCTAATCCCATGAGCTGAGAACTCACTCACCAAAGGTATTTTTATCTTTCATGTGTTGACTTCCTTCTAATATCAGCCAGTTCCAGTCATTCTTCAGTGCCCTTAGCTAGTTGTTTTTGTCTATTTTTTTTTTCCTCCCCCAGAGTTGTTAGTTTTTATCTGTGGTAGAGTCAGTCAGGTAGGAGCTACTCAGCCATCCTGGAAGTCGAAATCTTTATTTGTCTCACTTAAGTGAACAATGCAAATGGTCCCATCTGAGAGATGGTAAAGCTGAGGCCAGGCTAGGAAACGAGGTCTGTTTCAAAATGATAAGGGAGAGTCATCAACTATGAGAAAAAAAAATAGGTTGGGAATTTTTTTTTTAAGATTTATTTATTTATTTGAGAGACAGAGAGGGCATGAGTGGGTGGGGGAGAGAAAGAGAGAATCTCAGGCAGACTCCATGACGAGCGCAGAGCCCCGGAGCCCAGTGCAGGACCAGATCTCACCACCCTGGGTTCATGACTTGAGCGGAAACCAAGAATCAGATGCTCAACCGACTGCATCACCCAGACACCCCTGGGTTGGGAATTTTTAGAATAGAATCCTAAAATAGACTGGCTCCTACGCAAAGCCTCTGTTTTGTGCATTTGTAGATCGGGGATGATATTCGTATGTAGTCAGTTTTCGTTAAGTGGTCACTAGGTCCAGCGCCAAGCCCTTCCAATGCATTATCTTTTTTAATCCTCAAGACAATTTAATGAGGCTGGATTACTTTTATTGGGAGATTTTGGCTAAGGAGAGGACTGAGGGTTAGTGAGGTTAAGCCCAAGATGACGGTCGTATGCATGATTAATCAATAACAATAGTGAGAATAATGGCTGATATTTATTGCACTAGTATCATGCAGATAATGTCTGGGTGCTCTGCACACCTTATCTCATTAATTCTCTCAACAACTCTGGGAGGTCAGGGCATTTATTATCACCCCGTCTAACCCAGTGAGGTAAGTATGATTATCGTCATCCAGCCTTTTCAGGTGGAGGAATGGGGGCTTGAAAGAGGCTGAGCAAGCAGTACTGTGCTGTGAACCCCGGCAGATTCACCCCAAAGCCAATTAACCCTACACCCCAACTGCCTTCTTGTTATGATAAAACATCTAAAAAGGACCATCACTGTGTGAGTTCCCACAGAGGCAAGTCTGCTTCCCGTTTAGCAAATACCGGATTGGATCAGATGGAGCCCACAGGCTGCAGGCTTCTCTGACATGCACGTGGGCGGTCCCAGCGAGCATCTGTGGGGTCCGGATCAGCCCCAGCACCCATTTCCAACCACACATCAGGCACCCCAGCCTGCGACGCAAATGAGGAAACCTGCCTAAGCAGGAATAAACAGCACCAAACTGTAGAGTTTCCCTCATCCTGTTTTTCACTTCATGTTTTGGATGCTGCAGGCTGGGTGAGCAGAGATCCTAGGCTTTGGCCCAGGCAGCTGGCCTGCCCCTGAGCCCGGCCATGAACCACTTTCAGACCATCCTGGCTCGGGTCCGGATGCTGCTGTCCAGCCATCAGCCGAGTCAAGTGCAAGCCCTCTTGGACAACATGCTAGAGAAGGAGCTTCTCTCCCGGGAGTACCACTGCGCCCTGCTCCATGAGCCTGATGGCGAGGCCCTGGCCAGAAAGATTTCCTTGACCCTGCTGGAGAAAGGAGACCCAGACTTGGCCCTCTTGAGGTGGGCGTGGAGTGGGTGGCAGACCCCGGTGGCGGAGGGGGACCCCAACTCCTCCAAGGACCATGTTGGTAAGTCAGCATCCCCTTGGCCCGAGTAGCAAAGGCTGGCTGTAGGCAGCGCACAGATTTTCCCTTCCCTCTGAAAGGAAAGCCAGTGTGATCATCCTCGTCCCCAGATGGGAAGGCGGAGCTGGACAGGAGTCAGGGCCTCTGGATGAGTTGGCAGGAGCAGCGAGTGCTTGGAGAACTCCGTCTGTGATGCCGGGTGTGCTGGAGGCCCAGCCAGCACGCTTCCCACTCTGCTTAAGAAAAGACCATCCTGGAGGCATGAGACCAAACACCTGCCTGATTTGTACCCTGCGCAGCCTTGATGCATCAGGCCCTGCGCTGGGCACCGGGGCTGGACGCAAGGGGCTCACGGTCCAGTGGGGAAGGCGGCTGCAGACACTTGGGGAGGCTCCAATGCAGAGAAACGAGGTGCCAGAGGACGGGCAATGAAGCCAGAGAGCAGAGGATGCCGTGCGTGCATATGTGCGCGCATTTGTGTGTGCGGGCGTGCACGTGCGTGTGTGTATCTGCGTCAGCGAAAGACAGAAATCCAAAGACAGGCAGGAGAGAGAGGAAGGAAGGGAGAGACGGAATAGAAGAAGGGAGATAAATAAAAGAAAGGGAGAGGCCAGAGGGAAGGAGGAAGGGGGAGAAGGTGGAGGGAAGAGGGGGAGAAAGAACGAGGGAGACGGAGACCCAGAACAAGAACCAGATCAGAGAAAAGAGGGGAAGAGCGTCTCACTTTTAGAGTCTTGATGACACTCGACAGCCTCTTGAATCAGAAAAACAAGCCTACACCGTGTTGCCTCCCCCCACCCCGCAAACAGGTGAGGTGTCCCTTCCCTGCGGCCAAGAGGCTCTCGGCTCCACGCGAGCATCTCTGTTCTGCACCTGCTCTCCCCAGGTCTGGGCTTTTCCAGCTTTGTGACTCGGCGCCGTAGAGTCCAGTCATTCGTGGGTCCTTTCTGGTTTCAGAGCCACTTCGAGTGGGAGAGGATCACAATGATTTGCGCTCGTTGAGTGTTTATCACGCGCCTGGCATAGCCCAGGGACCGCGCGGCACTCTTAGTTCTGATCTAACGAAGAAAACAGAGAGCACCCAGAGGGGACAGCACCCCGGGTCCCCAGGTGCCAAGTGGTGGAGGCTGGATTTATGTGGAGGCAGGCAAGCTTATCCTCAACCTGGCTTGGAGGAGGGAGAAAGCCTTCTTCTGAGGGTGTTGATTCGGGTGCCAGGGTGGTGTATGGGTGTTGCCCCACCCCACCCCCGCTCTGTCAAGTTGCAAATGTATAAGAAGTTGGTTTTCCTCGTGGTTACAGTCTCGCCCGGATGGTCCCTGTTGGTTTCCTGGACATATCTCTTACTCTGTCCCTCTCCTACCTAAATGGGCTCCCTGATTTCTTCTTGGGGGTGCAAGCGGCTCCTGTCCCCAGGGGTGTGGTCTTGATGGGTGTGCAGCAGCCACCCCGGGATGGGTGCAGGGGCATCAGCACCATCCTCCCTCCCTGCAAACTTCATGCTCCTAGCTCCTTTATGTGGGGGCTGCCTGACACCTCTGGCCCTCCCTCCTCTGCTGGTTCCTGTTATTTCACTCTGCTTCCTCCCTGGGGACGTAATATTTTTATTTCTGACCCCCATGTGACTCGAGAAAGGGAACTGGGCTCAGAATGACGTGGTCTTCAGGGGGCTGGGAGACAGAGAAAGGCAAGGTGCCTCCTTTCCCTGCCCTTTCCTCCTGTTATCCAGGCCAGCTCCCGTCAGGGCTGCCAAGGGTGCGGCTGTGGGACAAGCCGGGCGGGAGCAACTTCGGAGGGGGATAGAGGGAAGGGGAAGGAGAATTGTGTGCTTTGTAAAGAAAGGGCCCTGCCTTTGGTTTCAACAAGGGTTCAGAAGAGGAAATCATCATGTGAAGGTTTTGTAACTCTCTCCGCAACCCTTACCAATCTGCACCGTCCACTGCTCTAAACTCTGCCCTGGCTCCCCATTGCTCAGAGGGAAAGCGAAATCCGGACAGTGGCCCACAAGGCTCATCACAATCTGGCTCTCGCTGCTCTGCCCTCATCCCCTACTGCTGCTCATCTCCCCCAGCCATACTGGTGTCCCCGCTGTCCCCGGGACGGGCCTGGCACATTCTCGACCACAGGCCCCTGGCACGTGCTGTTCCTACTACCTGGAGCGTCCTTCTCCAGATATCCTCTAGGCCTCCCCCCTCAGCTCTTTGCTCAGATCTTACCTTCTCAACAAGGCCTACCTGTAGCATCCTCTTCAGAACTGCAGGTCCTGTCCACACTCTGAGCCCCCTCCCTAGACTGACATTTCCTCCTTCTATATATTTAATTATTGTATGACTGCTGTTCATTGTCTGACTCTCCCACTGGAAAGTAAGCTCCATGTGGGCAGGGATCTATATTTTGATCATATCGCCTACCAGATGCCTAGCACAGCACCTGCCACTGGGTGGGCATGTAATGTAGATTTGTTGAATGTTGGATGGTTGGACAGATGGATGGATGGATGAGTGAGTGGGTGTGGGTGGATGAGTGGGTGTGGGTGGATGGCTCAGGTACTACCATTATTCTCACTTTACAGAATGGTAAACTGAGGCACAGAGAGACTACGAGATTTGCCTCAGGTCACGGCCTGGTGAGCGGGTTATCGGATCTCACAGGGCTGGACCTGCCGCTGCACTTTCTGCTTGGCTGCCTCTTCTAGACAACTCAAGGGGTACCGTAAATCTACCCAAAACAGGTTGACCATCTTCAAACTGAAACTAGGCCAATGATTCAGAAGTCGCCTTCAGTTCCCATAGTGCCCTCGTGCAATTGTGCAGAAAGCCTATCCCCGGGTCTGTGACCCTGGGGGTTCGACCCCATGCTACACGAGGCAGCACAGGTGCATCCAACCCCAGGCAAGCTCAAGGGGGAGGTCTGAGGGTCAAGGTCCTTGTTCTGACACAACTCAGCACCCAGCAGCTTCCTTGGAGAATCAGAGCAAATGCTCGGGCCATTCTTTGGCAACAGTGGGTGACAACGTGTGGCAGGCAGTCTGGGGGCGGAGAAGAGACAGTGAGGATGGCAGTGATGGAGAAAGACCAAGCTGGACCCTGGAGAGCTCTGGGTCTGAGGCAATGCTCCGATTCTTACAAACCGTGTGACCTCAGCCACATGACTGGACCACTCTGACCCTCTGTCTCTTCATCTTGAAAACGGGAGTGATGATATTAAGCCCCCAGGGGCTTTCTAGAGCGAGGGTTCAATGAGACCATAGCCAGAAACTATCTGAGGCAGCGCGTGGTGTTGTATAGCTAGGCCTAGAGGGGTACCCGGCAGAGAGAATTGGACAAGGATGAATAAACCGGGGGGGGGGGGTGAAAAGAAAACAATTGTGTCTACGGTCCCACCGGGGGCTGCACCAAATATCTACACGCCTGTTCCATGAGTGACTCAGTGCTTGGGCGCTGAGTGCATGTGAGGAGCGCATCAGCGTGCCCCTGCCCTTGGGCTGGCACACGGTCTCTGCCCTCAGACTGCCTGAGGGCAGGTCATGGCCCCCTCGCTCCCAGGGCTGTGACTGTGAGCACTCTCTGGAACCTCTCTGGGCCTTAGTTTTCCGCCTCTGTAAAATGGAGGCGATAATAGTACCCAGGTACTGTTATCTCAGAGGGTGCTCTGAGGATTCGGTGACCTCATCAGACGCAGGGCATGTGCCCTCCCAGCCAGGAGATTTAGATCTTATTGTTGGTTTTCTTGGCTCTCATTTGGTCTTTGGTCCCTCGATGTTTTCACGATGTGTTATTTTTGCCCACAGGGATACTGTTTCTAGAACCATTAGAACAAAGTCTCCCTCTAGGATGTTGCCTGATTTATTGGAAAGGAAGGGACCCACCCCAGGCGGCCAAACTATTCCTCCGGCTTCCTTTCCCATCTGACTCTGAGCACAAGAGCCACCAGAGCCCGGACCTCCTCCGACCCCAGACAGGAGAGGCGCTGTGCCCTCGCACCCTCCTCTTTTCCTCCCCAAGACCCGTTTCTGCTCTGATCTGGGGGGAGCCAACTCTGCCTCTTGGAAGGAGATGTGTTGGCAAGAACACCTGTGCTCAGTCCACCTTGGATGGCCTCCCCGCCAGCCAGACTCACGTCACCTTCACCCTCACCCCATCCCACCCCCGGAGTCGCAGAAGGAAAAGCGCCCACAGCCGGAAGTTGGCACTTCCCCATGGGTTTTCCCAGGCTGACAAATGGCCTGTTCCATACTCCACTTGGCTCCCAGCCTGGCACCTGCTCCGACCAGAGCCCGTTTCTGTTCTCTGTCATTGTCTTCAGCAGCCCACCCGTGAGGTTACTCAGTTTCTATTTATCTCCGTAGCCACCTGCCCAGCTACCTACCTGCCTGCCCTCAAACTTACCTGGTCTACATAACCACCTACCAACACCTACTTATCAATCCACCGACTGGTATCTGTTACCCACTTACACATGCTCACAATCTGTTTACCTAAACATTCCTATTTTTATGTATCAACTGATTTACCTGCCTTCCTACTGACTTACCTGCTTGTGATTTTACCGACTATTAGGCCTGCGTTCTCATGCACCTTCCTACCTGTCTAATGTGGATGCAAACCAGTTTTATCATATCTATCACTTCTTTCCCTTCCTTCATTCCATTTCTGCCTTCCTCCCTAATTTTTGTGTTAGCACCTGCTAGGGATTTTGGTGGGTACCAAAACAAAACAAAACAAAACAAAACCATAAGAAAAGGCACTTACAACCTAAGGGGAGGGGGGCCTTCACCATTTGGAACTTGAGTCTGCCTTGATCATTCACATCCAAACCTGGTTCCTTCATTCAAACAATTTTGGAGCAGTGTGGCTTTTAAATAAGAAAATAAAACACCGGCTCCCAGACACTAGTAACTTTGTGATCTAATTGGAGGCAACAGAATCTATATTTAACAAAATAGGAAGTTCACCCATGCATTGCCAAATACATGGCAACAAGTTTTCTAAAAATGAATAAAGCCTAAGATTGATGTTACCTGGAAGGGTGATGAAAGCAGGAGCTCAGGCCTTGAAGGGAGGCTAAAACAGAGCCCGATGGGGAGAAGGCAGGAGCTCCGTCCTGGCCGCGGTAGGACCTGCTCCAGCTGAGGTACCACGTAGGGCTGAGCAGGTCTGTTTGGGGAAGACTGGAGACAGGGATGACCGGCTTACTCACAAGCTGAGTTTCCCTCATGTCCTCCCCTTGGGACTTGGCAGGGGACCCCAGCCGGCAACTTTAGCAGTACTTCTGCTGGTAGCCAGTGGTCTTTGTCACGCTGGATCCTCCCTGGAGACAAATTCACACGCCCAGAGCAAGACTGGCTTGAACAGCGCTGAGACGCCCCTGAGTCGGGAGGGAATTGAGCTTATTCCTGGCAGCCCTGGGCTCAGGAGAATGGTCACCACGTCTGAGGGAGTTTTGAAGAGGAACATCAGCAGGATGAGAAATCCTTGGCTCAGCTTAACCCCTCTGCCCTGCTCCTTGCCTTCCCCACTCGGTCGGGCGGCTCGGCCTTCTAGCTCTGCTGCAATACCAGCCTGCTCACTCATCTCTTTGTTTCCACAGCCCCTGCTGAAATTCAGACCCCATCAGCTCCTGGCTGGGCACCACAGTGGGGTCTCTACCGGGTACCCTCCTGGTGCTAATCCACAACCTGTTTGGCATCAGCCAAACACACAGCCCCGTACATGTCATCACTCAGCTCAGAGAACTGGGTTGACACAGACAGGGCCAGATTTGGGTCTTGAGTGTGGGCCTGGGGGATGGGTGGGGGTGGGGGTCAGGGAGGACGTAGAAAGACCAGGCAGCGAGATGGGACCAGGTGAGAGATGATGGCGCCCCTAGTCTGACTTGACTCTCATTGCAAGCTCTGCCCTGCCGTGAACATGAATCAGAACTGCTTTGGCCATGGCCGTCAGAACTGCCTCCAAGAATAGGAAGGGACTCTCATAAGTGGCATCGAGACAACAGAATGGCCAGGAGTGCCTGTCCCTTGGCACCAGGTCACGGGAGGAAGAGACTTCTTGAGATCTGTAACAGTTGTCACGTCTGTTTTATTAGCCTAAGAAGGCAAGACCCTGTTTCAAATTGACTATTAGCATTTCCCACTTGTCTGCCTACTTCCTCCTTGGGCCCTCTAAAAGCAGGGGCTGTTTCAAAATAACCACCATACATAGATAGGCATCATAATCTTTATTTCGTTTGTGGGAAAACCAAGGCCCACACACAAAGGGAGCGAGGGGTCCAAGGTCATACACCTGCTGGTAACAGGTAACAGCAGGGCCTTGACACCAGCTCTTCAGACTCCCAACCCCACCACGCTCCTTCAGCAAAAACGCAGGAAGGAGGCACCTGTCACTGATTCCCAAGCTTCATTCACTTCGGGACCTCCCTGGTGACTTCTACACACCGTCTATACTATTAATTGCTTGGCAGGTGTTTTTCCAAAGCATTCACATTTTTTTTTAATTCAACTTTATTTTCCAAGGAACGTTTATGTCCACCATAAAATGAAAGGAATGCCATCCATTGAAGTTAACTATGAAGCAGGAAGGCAGGGCAATGTTTACACAAGTCCAGCCAGATGCTGTGGTCTCACTGAAGGCTTGTGGCGGAGGACTGCTTTCTGGGAAGCAGGGATGCATCATGCATTTGAAGAGGCGTTTAGGACCTATTGGCCTGACAGAGACTTTCTCCTAGATGCCATCAGGAGCATGGGCAGAGACGTGCAAGTGCCCCAACTTTCTCCCTGTGGGACAGTACTATTTAGCACTGCATCGTATCTTACCCCAAACCATCTGCCTGTTAAGTAAACCACATTTGGGGTAGGACTCTCTCCTTTTTTTTTTTTTTAAGATTTTTAATTTATTTATTCATGAGAGATACAGAGAAAGAGAGGGAGGCAGAGACACAGGCAGAGGCTCCATGCAGGGAACCCAACGTGGGAATGGATCCCGGGTCTCCAGGATCACACCCTGGGCTGCAGGCAGTGCTAAACCGCTGCGCCACCGGGGCTGCCCAGGGTAGGACTCTCTTATGGGCGATTCACATTTTGGTCCAAGGTCTTGGAATACGAATAACGAGGAGACCAGTCCCGATCACCAAGGCAATTCAGGGCAGTTTGGGCAATTTGGTGCTGGGGTGGAGTAATGAGAGAACATAGCATCTGGGAGGGCTGCTGGAGCCCAGCTGGGGCGCTCAGCTGGTCTTGAGGCATTTGTGGGGCTCTCTGAGCCTGGCTCTGTCCAGCAGAGGATGGCAGGTATTGGCAGCTGGCACCAGAGGGGCTCCACTGCGGTCACCATGATTTTTAGAATGCCATTGTGTCAAACAAAGGTCCCTCTCTAGGAGACAACTCTCAGCCCTCCGAGGTTGCCCGGTTAGGTCCACAAGGAACTGAAATTAACCTCAGAGGCCCGGGTGGGGTGTAAGGGGGGAGGGCTTAGGGAGTGTGGGCAAATTAGAGAGTATTAGAATGAGAAATCTGACAGCCCGATGCCCCTTCTTAGGGGGAGAGTTTTCTATTGGTCCCTTGCCTGCTTGCTTTGCACGCCTGCTTAGTCTCGGCCCCTGACTGGCCTGCTCCAGACTCAGGGAGCAGCAGCCTAGCAGCCTCATCGGGTTTCCCACCATGCGCTGTCCGGCTCCACGCCCTGCAGGTCTCTACCTGCCCGAGCCCCAAGGTAAAAAAAAAGGGGGGTGGTGGTGGAGGAAGTTGGGGCTGAAAATGCTTCTGGATTTCGGGTGGGATCTCAGCTGGTGCCACCATCTCTGAACTGTGGGGTGAGGAGGGGCCGAGAGAGGAGGGGTCCTCGTCCTGTCGGGGTTGTTGGAAAAAGCGGGGTGGTGATTTCCTTCCACTTGAGGGACACTGAGATCAGTGCAGGTGGCTGGCATGTGAGAGGGCTTTATCAGCGCTGAAGGGTTCTAGAAGGCCAGCTTTCGGGAGGCGTGTCGTTAGCTCTCATCATTGAAGGCTCCGCTCAGCCAACCACAAGGGCCTCGCTCTCCCAGGTAAACACTGACGGGGTGCCCTTGAAGGACAGATTCCCTGCCAGACCCCACTCCATGCCCG
The DNA here is from genome assembly GCF_003254725.2 of Canis lupus dingo. Lineage (NCBI taxonomy): Eukaryota > Metazoa > Chordata > Mammalia > Carnivora > Canidae > Canis > Canis lupus. The sequence goes on along the minus strand of NC_064248.1, from coordinate 31,714,030 downwards.
GGAGAGGCAGGAAAACCAGAGCCAGTGTCGGCTCCTTGGTGTAGCTGCTGAACCCCAGCTGGCCTGTCCCCTGGCCAGATGCTCCCCTCTCCCCAGTTTCCAAACTGTGCTTTTGGGAAGAAGTGGGGGTTAGGAAACAGATGGTGAGGGACCCCCTAGGGTGGGTCTGAACGCCAGCTGCACTGTTGGCTGGGTGTGATGTGACCCAGAACACGTCACCCACCTTCTCTGAGACTCTTTTCCTGGGCTGTGAAATAGCATGTGGGGCAATAATGGATCAAGGTCCAGCATAGTGCCTGGTACATTGTAGGACCTGAATATCATCCTAGAAGTCCAGTGTGATGGTGTCGCTGAGCTGTTTGAGAAGGGTGAGACTCCTTTCCTCGGACATCACGGAAGTGTGGCTTCGAACCCAGAACCCACACATGGATGGCAAGGTTGCCAGCTCCGTTGCATAGAGCAGGTTAGGAGTTTTGATGGGGAAGGAGAGGTCAGAAGTCCCTTGACCCACCCCCTCAATTCCAGACAGGAAATCCAAGTGGAGGTCACTGGAAAGTGACCTCCTCAAATTCTTCTGGTAGGTGGAGCTGGGGTCCAGGACCTCTGAAGGAGGAGAGGCTGGAAGATTGCCAACAGGGATGGGGTGATGGGAAGGCAAGTTTGCCAAGGCTGAGTTTAGGGTCCCTGAGGCATTTTCCGGAGTGAAGTGCTCAGCCAGCAAGGTCCATGTCCCCTGCAAGGGTGGTTTGGTTTGTCACTTTTCCGGCTGGGCTGAGCTGGAGAGAAATCCAGACCACCCCAAAGCGAGAGTGAGCGGCCTGCAAGCCCGGGCTTGCAGATGACCTAGGGAGGGCTGCTGGCTGCCCCCCCACCCCCGCCCCGAAACCGGGGAGGATGGCCATTTGGAGGAGGTGATAGCCGCTCGCTCGGGGAGTGCCCTGGAGTGCAGCGATGTGACCCAGGCTCTTCGGAGAAAGCACGTGGTGGGTGCAGCAGCCGGAGGCGTGGGTGCTTACTCCCCAGCTTGGCCCAAATCCCGCCCGAGCAGAGAGAAAGTGAAAGAGAAAAGGACACCGGCGGCTGCAGGGGGTGAGGTGGGGTGGCTGGGCGGCAGACCCGCTGGAGCTGGCTGGCGGGCGGGAGAGGCCACCGGCAGCACGCGGGAGTCCGGGGAGCAGCGGTAGGTGACGGGGGGGCCCTGCAAGTCGGTCTGGCCTGGAGGCTCAGAGGCTGGAGGCTACTGTCCTGAGGTCCCACCCCAAGGCTGAGGGAGGGAGAAGGGAGCGTGCGGGAGTGCAGTGACCCCGGGGAGGAGCACAGGGAGCTAGGGCGGGAGGCACGGGGCGAGGGGAGGTGGGCCGGCAGGTGCAGGTGCAGGTGCAGCACCCCGCGCAGGAGGAGCGCACCCCAAGGAGCCCAGTGCTGACGCCCAAGCCCGGGGCGCACACACTGTCCGTGCACCCTGGAGTGTGGATGGGCGCCCGGGGCGCGGAGCGTGGAGGGGCACCCAGGCTCTCCCTCCTCTGGGGTCCCTGGGCCCGGCCCACCCTTCCCCGAGCCTCGACTCTCCAGTGGGATCTCAGCCCCGCTGGGACTCAGGGGTGCAGGTTGCCAGAGCTTGGGTGGGGTGCCTTGCCGAGAAGGGTTTGTGGCGGGGTGGAGGGGGGTAACCTGGCATTTAGTGCGCGCCCAGAGGAAATCCTCCCCTCTGTCACCAGAGAAGAGGCAGCAAAACCGGAAAACAATAAAGCTCTTTTTGGGGGGGTCCCAGAATTGCTCTGGGGAGCACAGGGGAGCATAGACAAGTGTCTTGCTCATGTGGGGAAAGCCAGGGGTGTTTATGAAAAAGAAGGAAGGGGTGATGATATTATTTAGGCAAAGAAAAGCAGAGAAGAGAAAGCCTGCTAACTCAGTGCCCACCTGCCCAATCGCTTCTATTGTCTTATTTTTTGGCGCTGTCAGATGGGACTGACCCTTGTAGGTATGAGCTCTCCTGGCCCTATCTGATCTGAATGCAGGTTGTTCTGTTGACTTTTTATGAGCAACTGCTCGTAAAACAATTGCCACTTCTGGCCCAGTTCAAGAGTTCATGAGTTGGAAAGGAAAATGGGACTTTAAAGCATAGTCTCCATGTCCAGAAATTTTACCTGGACTGTCTTTGATAATCTGGGGCGGGGGTGGGACACGGCTTTCTGGGACTGCTTTGATGGGATTGACATCTCTACCTCACTTTGGGATCCTGAGTCACACCTTCCGAGGAGAGAAACCAAGGAGTCATAGAAAGGCGGGGGAAAGGGGGGAGTGTCTTTCTGGGGTTCCAGAATGCCACAATTGGAGCGGCCATGCCCAGCTCTGTCTGAGACCCATAAAGCCCACACTCCTCATCTGAGTCCCACACCCTCCCCACATCCAGGGTGACACAGGGTAGGAGACAAACCCAGCAGTCCACAGCGCCCCACTTCCAATCAGGAAGGAGCCAGGAGTTCCTCACTTTGGCAAGACGCCTTCCATTCATGAAGCTCCCCTTCCCCACCAACCCAGAAAAGAAACACTCCCAGACTATCAGAAGGTTAAGGAAGTTGGTGCTTCTTGCTCTAGGGCCTGGTGGCAGGGAGGGGGGACAAGGGGAGATTCCAGAAAATCGACACCTTCCAAACCGCAGGCTGCCAAGGTAAGGACCTGGTCTCCAAAATCCCAGGATGTGCAATGGAAAGATCTTCAGAGAGAACTGAGCCAGGGGGTCCTAGGCTTCCCGGAGAGTCTCCCAGGCCCCGCCCCCAGGCCCCACCTGGGCTGAACCATCTATCTGGGTGATTCCTGTGTCAGGGTGAAGAGGTTATACATGCATGGAGAGGCACTGATGTGGTCCAAACCCTGTTTTCTCACTATGTTGCAAAACCTCTGGGGACTTCCAAAGGAGGTTTAGTAATCAACACCACATAGTCGAGCTGTTGGTAGAGTCAGAATTTGAGCCCAAGTCGGGAGGGCTCAGTCCAGGGCCTGGGCAGTGAACCTCTACAAATATAGGGCAGGTTCTGGGTAGTTAGAGTCTTGCTGATACAGCAAAATCTGTCTGATTGGCAGGGACCTAGTTTTATCCCTTGGGACTTTAGCTCCTGGTACCTTGTGAGGAGTTGTCAGGAAATTAGCCAAATGACTCAATACCGCGATCTGGGGTCAATCCCGGGCAATCGGGGAACTGGCCTGAGGAAGAGGGGGAAGCTTCTGGACTTGGCGTTCAGGCTTGCCATCAATCACCTGGATTAATGACTTCCTTCTCAGAGATGCATCTACAAGATGGCTAAGGCAACAGCACTGTCTTGGTGATGGCCTGGCGTGCACAGGAGCGCTTTGGAAGAGCCACCAAAGAATACACCTGTTTGGGGAGTAACCATTACAGCTCCTTGAGGGATCGTACTGGAAAGATCCGAGGGGAAGTTGTGGGCAGAAGGGAGGTTTCTAGACTTTGACGCATACACGATGGGTGGTCCACAGACAGTTCTCACAGGGGCATCAATTGACACTGGTTCTCAGGGGCAGGAGATGATTGTTTTTCTGATTCTTTCTCAAGCCACCTTCCTCATTTTCGTGTGTAGACATTTTTGACAACACTCATACCAGCTGATGTTTCTTTTTGACAGAGTGGTACGGCCGCTGACAACATTGTTTGGGTTTTTTCAGTGGCAAGTGATGCTCGTTTTTAAACGAGGGGCGGTAGTGATAAAAGTTTTCTTCTTTTTTTTTTTAATGATATAAGATTTACCAACATAGTCATTTTTAATTAATTGAGCTGTGCTAAATACATTCCTACTGTTATACGACCATCACCACCGTCTGTCTCCAGAACTTTTTCATTCACCCCACATGGAATCTCTGTCCCCATGACGTGCTAACTCCCCATATCCGCCCCCCTTTCCCCCTGTGACCACCCTTCTATTTTCTGTTTCTATGGATTTGACCACTCTAGGTGCCTCGTGTAAGTGGAATTCTACAGTATTTGTTCTTTTGTGACTGGCTGTCTTCCATCGGGCGTGATGTTTTGGGGGTTCCTTCATGTTGTAGCATGTACCAGGGCTTCCTTCCTCTTTATGGCCTAATAATATGTCAGTGTTCAGAGAGGCCACGTTGTGTTTATCCATTTATCTGTCAATGGACTCTTGGGTTGTGTCCACCTTTTGTCTATTATGAACAGTGTGCTGTGGACATTCATGTACCGGTATGTGTTTGATCGCCTGCTTTCAACTCTGGAAGGTCCTTTTTTTTTTTAATTTTTATTTATTTATGATACTCACATCACAGAGAGAGAGAGAGAGGCAGAGACATAGGCAGAGGGAGAAGCAGGCTCCATGCACCGGGAGCCCGACGTGGGATTCGATCCCGGGTCTCCAGGATCGCGCCCTGGGCCAAAGGCAGGCGCTAAACCGCTGCGCCACCCAGGGTTCCCTGGAAGGTTTCCTTTTAACATAAACATATTTGTCTCTGTAAAAAGTCAATTCGAGGAAAATACAGACATAAAGTATCTAGCAGGTGGTATGCAGATCTGACCAAAAAATTGTAAAAGGGTCTGAAGCACACTTGAAGTTTGGGAGACTGGATTGCCTGAAAGACCCTGGAAGTAACTGTAACCATCCCGGGTGTGGGGCTGGGGGCTCCTGCATCAAAGGCATGGCTGTCGACAGGGACTCTTGGAAGGGGAGGTAGAAGAACCGAGGAAGGTGTTCAATCTGGTTCTAGGATTTTCAGCTGGGGAGAAGCAGAAAGGTGGCAGAAATGGACAGTCTGGAAGGGTCCCTTGTGAGAAGGAGAATTGTAGACCTCCCAGGGTTCGAGAAAAGTCACACAGGCCGAGTGGCAGGATTTTCTTGGCAAGTGGAAACTCCAGCTGCCTTGAGAATAAAACCCATTTTAATTCACTACAAGGCAAGTGTGCGTGTGAGGGGGCACCAGGGGGTGCTCATTTAAAAATCCAGGACCTCTGGGAGTCAGGCCTGGGCTCGAAGGATGTGTTTAGCGCCCTTTCCAGGGAGTTTTGCTTCACAGCCAAGCCTGTTGATGGCTTGGCTCTGTTGTCAAAGGCAGGGCTGGCCCATGGCTCATGGCTCAGAGGCTCCAGCACCCAGCAGAGGGCCTGGCGCTGGTGCAGGCTTAGGCACCCGGTTAGGTCAGGCTGGGAGGCCCGACTGGAACTAGGGGCCTGGCTTTGCTCCCTGCAGCCACCGGGTGCTCATTCCCCTCCCCATCCCAGATTGTTTGGCTCAGGTTGTCTTCCGGGGAGCAGGGGGGATGGTGTGGGGGGGAACCTGTTGGACTCCTTTCCAGGTCACTGACAGCAGTTTGGAATGTTGGGGTGTGCAGAGGGAAGCCACCTGGAGGTGGGTGGGGCCAGGCGGGCCAGAGGGGACTTGTACTCTGGACAAGAACCGACCACCCCTCCCCCACCCGCAGCTCTTGGGGGGCGTCTCCTGCCTTCCCATCCTGCCTCCACCAGGCCCCTTGGCTCCCATAACTGTGCCATATAAACGCAGCAGCTGAGATGGTATCATTGGAATCCCAAAGATTTTCCAAGTCGCAAGGAGGTGAATATCCTACGGGGAGGACAGGGGGTCCAGAGAAGATAGGTGGCTTTCCCAAGCTCTCAGAGGTGGTCTCTGTGGGGGCTTTTGTGGGGTTCTCTATGATTTCCAGGCCTCCTTGTGAAGAAACAGGATGATCTGGTCTCAAGTCAGAGCTGAAGATTGACACATGGGAGAAGTGCATTGGGGAGAGGTGAGGTGGGGGGACACCGCAGGGAGAGGAAAGAGGCAAGATTGGGCACAGGGAGGACTGGGCTGGCAGCCGGAAGTCTCAAGAGGGGTTTCAGCCACCCCTCTGCCCCCACAGAGCACACTGGAGCTGGGACAGCTTTTGGGGTTACTGCAAATTGAGGCACCAGACCAGACCTTTGCACCCCGCAGAGACCAGTCATCAGACATGGGCTCCCCTTGGAGAAGGGCTGTGACTTCGAGCTATTCCCAGAGCTGGGAGCTGGGAACCCCTTGCCTTCCAGCAACTGGTAGATGGACGCCCGGCCTCAGCCCCTTGAGGGGGTTCATCCTGGTTGTAGTGGGATGCTACATGCAGCACCTGTGCATAGCACCGTATAGTTAAAATGGTCAGAGTATTTGGAGGCCAAGGTCGAAAGGCTCATCCTGAGCTGTGTCTGTGTGTGTGTGTGTGTGTGTGTGTGTGTGTATGTTTAAACATTTTATTTATTTATTCATAGAGACACACAGAGAGAGAGGTAGAGACAGGCAGAGGGAGAAGCAGGCTCCATGCAGGGAGCCGGACGTGGGACTCCATCCTGGGTCTCTAGGATCACGCCCTGGGCTGAAGGCGGCACTAAACCACTGCACCACCCGGGCTGCTACCGAGCTGTGTGTTAACTGGACTCTGCAGCCCCTTTCTGGAAGGGAAGGCTGTGGGCTCTCCATCCCCTTTAAAGCAGCTCTGCCTTTTCCAAGATTTGCATTCTAATGCATTCAGGGTGTGTCGCTGTGTTTCCATGTGTTCTTGTAACATCTGTGCTGCTTTTTCATGCACATGGATGTCGCTCTGCACATCCAGATTGGGCTCTCAGAGTTCATTCTGTTTCTGACTTTTTTACTCTGCTGTGTTGCTGTGTGGGCCATTGGCCTGTCGCTTCTAACACTGCATCATCCTCCATGGATTATAGTGATTATTTTTTACTGTCCCTCCATCAGCAATGGGCCCCCACATGGCATCCGTCCTCTGTCACCACAAATAGTACAGAGCATCCTCTGAAGGGGGTGGAAGCATCCTCTTGTGGTGCTGTGGAAGCAGTTTTTTGGGGATGTCTCTACCCAACCTTGAATTGTAAGGTGGTAGGAGCTTTGCATCCTTTCGTATTTGAAGCCTGCTGGGTTGCTTGCCAAGGTGGTTCCATCAGTCCACTTCTACTAACCTTTGGCATTTCCTAGCTTTCTAATTTTGGCCAGTTGTACAGTGTCAAGCAATACCTTGCTGTTTTTATTTTATAACTTACACAACTGTAGCACTTCCTGGAAATATCTCTTGAGGCAAGTCACAGCAACCCAATGGGGTAGACGCTATGCCAACCAAATGCAGTGGATTTCAGAACCAGGAGAGGCTGAGGAACTTACAGGAGGTCACACAGTTAGTGGGGAATTGGCATATGAACCCAGAGCCTGCACTCTTAACCATCTTATTATTATTAATTATTATTATGTTTTGTCTCCCTCATAAAATATTATCTCAGTCTACATTGCTAGCTTCTTGGTGGGGACTATGTTTTAAACAGCTTTAGGACCCCTGGATTGGGAGGAGGTGCCCAGTAAATCATTGTTTTATGGATTTGGGGAAAAAATAGTGCAGCGTATCTCTTAGAATTTATCTGGAGGACTGCAAGGTGCAAGGAAAGAGGAACTTATTTGATCTGTGAGCCCCACAGAGGCACTGACTATGGGGGGCTGGTCAGGGAAGATAAGATGGCCTGGGGCTCCTGGCTTCCTGCCACCACCTGAACCCTGGAAGCAGCTGGTGCTCATGAAGTTGGGGAGCAAGGTGGTGTTGGGGGGGGGTCTTAGGGGCATGGGGAGGGGGGAAGGCTGATAAGCAATGAAGAATCTAGAATCTCAGAGTACCTCAGCAGAGTGGGCTCCACACCCATTTGGTAAAACTAAGGCTCAGAGGGTTCTCAAGATCAAAGGCCAAGCGGGAACACAATGTCATGTCTCTAGCCACACGGTTCGAAGATTTCCATTCCTTCCTCAGGGGGAGAAGCATAGCCAACATGCCGGGAAGTATTTCTTCTCCTGCTCTTTTATCACAGTGCAGAGCAGCACTCAAGAGTTTGGGAGTAGCAAAGGTGCCCCTTTCTCCTTCTCAACGTTGCCTTAGACCCTCAGACACTCCTTTTATCTGGAAAGAAAGCATCTGATCCACTGAGCCCCGCCTCATTGTCATCTTCTGTAAAATGAATAGAATACGACCAATTTCCCAGAGTTGCTGTGACAATTGAAACAAGATTATACGTATAGAGTGTCCAGCAAGCCCCCAACACAAAAGAATCTCCTAGCAGTGAAGGAACGGTATGCTGGCACCTGGAAGGGCTGCACACCTGGGTTGTCAGGTTACAGAAGTGCGAGTTGGCATGGTCTGGGGTTCCTTGATTTCCCTCAGGGGAGAAAGAGGAATGAACATAGTCTAGAAACCATTTGGGTGCCTACGGTCTTTAAAAATCTGTGGTGTAGTCCAAAGTGGGGATGAAGTGAGCCCCCAGAGGGACTTTTGGTGGCAAAAAGATTAGGAACTTTTGCTCAAGTTGGACGTAGAAGGTGGTGGCCCAGGGGGACGGGAGGGTTCCAAGAGGACCTTCTAAAAATACTGCCTGTTTACTAAGAAGACACAGACCACTTCTCTGCTGTGCCCCAGACAGCTCCACAAAAGGAGACATCATCTTGTCACCCACGCCTTCTGTCACCAGGCGAAGGAGCCTCCCCAGGGTGCCTTGGGACCAAGAGGGATTCAAAGAAGCTACGGCCTTTGGAGCCAGTCAGTTGGTTCAGAACCTACCAGTCTTCTCTCAGCCTGGTTCTTTATCTGAGAAATGGGAATGCAAATCACAAATGTGTGTGTTAGATTGAATGGAATATGGCCCGTACACCGTGTCATTCAGGGACTGGCCCTCAATGGGCACCTATGAATTCTAGTAATGCATCACTTTCATGGCTGGAGAGAGCCCCTGGCTTGCAGCAGAGTACAGGCTGCAGTCTCGAGGATAGGTGAGCTAGACAGACAGGGCTCCTGCCTTCACGGGACTCCTGGCCTGTATGATCTGCCTTGGGCTGGGGCAGCTGAGGGGGACTGTCTCCTCAGTGGGGTGATTTGAGCCATCTCTGTCCCCAGTCCCTTCTAGAGTGACACGTCGGGGAAAGAGTCCAGTCAGGGGCCTTCGAAGCACTTCCAAAACATCTAGAGACATAGAGAACAAGGTTGTGGGAATGCTGGGAGGTCCCAAGCCAAGATATAAGTCGATCCCGGCATGAATGGGAGGTGCTGTGGCTTTGAGAGATGGAGATTAGGAGACTGGACTCCAGAACTGAGCCCCAGCTCTGCACCGTCCCAACATAATAGGATTCCTTTGACTGTGGGCCTCCTGGGTGCCTCTGAGAACCTCTCTTGGCCTTTCAATGGTTCAAGGGAAGAGTCATTATCCTGATCTAGTAGTGGGAAAACTAATAACTCAGAGAGGTTAAGTCACTTGCTTAATGCCTGCTAGCCAGGATTCAAACTCAAACTCTCCAACTAGGTGACCTTGGACAAGCCATTGCACAAAAGTATTTGAGTATCTTCGTCTGTCAAATGTTAAATCCTGCCTTCTTCCTAGAGCCCTCGGGGAGCTCAGATGGGGGGTTGTTGGGGGGAGGCCCATTATGAGCCCATTATGAGCTGCAAATCTCTGTCTGCTCAAGACAAAGTACATGAAGTGCAAGGTTCAGCTCAGGGTAGCTGAAAGGGAAGTGCTGAGTGTATGTTGGGGGTATCTGACCATGGATGTCTCCTTCTCCTTCTTTTGAGAGAGAGAAAGAGAGAGAGAACGCACGTGAGCAGGGGGCGGGGAGTGGTTGGGACCAGAGAGGGAGTGAAAGAGAGAAGCAGGCTCCAAGCTCAGTGTAGAGCCCAATGCGGGGCTTGATCTCACAATCCTGAGATCACGACCTGAGCCGAAATCAAGAGTCCGACACTTAATCAACTGAGCCACCCATGCACCCCAAGACTAGGTGTCTTATTGTCTGGGTTTAGCCAATGACACAGAACTTGGGCCCACAGATGACTTTTCTCCCAGGCACCTTCTCGGTGGTAGCGATGGGGAAGTGTACAGACCTCCCAGGCTGCATTGTTGGCTGTGGGGTTTTCTTGTTCCTATGGGGTCTGTGGGGCCTCCTTATGTAAAAAGGACAGAAAGCGTGGCTTCACAATGTTGTGACTTATAGATGAATGAAAGAGAAAGAGTCCCATTGTCAACCCCACAGAGGTTAGAAATGAATTAATAATAATTAATAATAATGATAGTGATGATGATGGCCATCACCCTCATTTGCTCACCGTGTACGTGTTGGGTGCTGTTCTAAGCCACCATTCACGAAGAGCTTGCTAAGTGCCAGACGCCTTTCTGAGGGCTTTATGAGAATTAATTCACCTGATCCTTATGAGTTACTGATGACTATTCCCATTTTACAAATCAGGACACTGAGGCTCCAGGAGATTGAGAAAATGAACTTGTCCAGGTTGTGATGAGTTGGTAGGTAGGGGCGGCTTCAGAGGTGGACAATTTGACTCCAAAGCTCACACAAGTTGTTTCTCTCTTCTGTCAGTGTGTTTCTCTGATGTCTGATCGTGTTTGGTGATGCTGTCCAAAGTTTGAAGCTGAGCCTGTCAGTAGTGAGGCTGGGTTATGCTTCCTCAGGCCCCTCCCCACTGCACCTCCTGCCATCACCCTTCTGTGATAGGACCTGGTCCCTCCCTATTCCTGGGCCTAGATATGAAGGGGGTTGTTCAATGAATGGAAACACGTTGGCTGGCAGGAAAGAGCACTGGACTGAGAGTCTTGTGCTGAACCGGTGGGGGGATCCGGTTCAGGCTTGGCCAGGGACAGGTGTCCCTCCTCAGGGTTTCATCCACTCTGTAGAGTGAAGGAGGTTGAACTGAAGGTCCCTGGCAGACTTGGGGAACTTGAGTAAAGTCACACAACTCGTTGGTGAACTGACTGGGCTCCATCCAGAGCTGTTGTCACCAGAGCTGGCTGCCTGGAACAAGAGGCAGACTGCTACTAGGTAAGCGGTCCATAAATAGCACAGTGACTCTGGGGTAGGAAGACAGTGGGCAAGATTTAGGGGCAGGAAGTCTTTTCCGGCTGCCCTGGAAAGAACAGACTTCTCGGGCTCTCAGGCCAGTGCTGGGAGGGGTAGCATTCTTGTCTCTCGGCTCCCCAGGCTTGGTTTCACCACCAGAAGAGGGTGGGGGCCCCATCTTTTGGTCCTCCTTCCTCTAGTCATGGTTGGCTGGGCCTTTGAGGCGAGTCTGTGATGTTTGGGTTCCTGCGGCCCCCACTCAACCCCATTATCAGCAGGCAGCCCCAGCCAGGGCCCCATGTTGGATTGGAAAGTTCTTTCTCTGTGATACCTGGGGTCTGATACCCGGTGGAGACCCTCCGTAGGTGGTGAGCATCGTTAATACGTCAAACGAAAAGAAGCAGCTGGAAGGTGGTGGTGACTTGGGTGTGTGTTCTCCTGATCCCATTTTGGGTCCACTTTCTTGCCGCCCAGGCAAGCCACTTCGAGGCCAGCTCTCCTCTCGTCTCTTCCAAAAAGCTCTGAGTCCTTCTAGCAAATACCTGCATTTCATGAATTGTGGCCTCCATATCCGAAAGATATGTCCACATCAGATCCCTAGAATCCGAATGTGACAGGCCCTGCCCTGCCTCTCCTTCCTTCCCTGCCATTATTTGGAAAAAAACGTCTTTCTAGGCGTAATTGAGATAAGGATCTTGAAGTAAGATCATCTTGGATTATGCAGATGGGCCCTAAATCCAAAGACAGGTGTCTTTTAAGAGAAAGGCGGGGCACCTGGGTGGCTCAGTGGTTGAGTGTCTGCCTTCTGCTCAGGGCTTGATCCCAGGGTCCTGGGATCGAGTCCCGCATCGAGCTCCCTACAGGGAGCCTGCTTCTCCATCTGCCTGTGTCTCTGCTCTTTCTCTCTCTCTGTGTCTCATGGATGGATAAGTGAAATCTTTAATAATAATAATAATAATAATAATAATAATAATAATAATAATAGAAAGGCAGAAGATTTGAGACATGAAGGGGAGAGGATGGGACCACTGAGGCAGAGAGGACAGTGATTTGGACACAAGGTCACAAAGAAAGGAATGCTGAATCCTTTCTAGTTTCCAGAAGCTAGCAGAAGCAAGGAAGGATTGTCCCCTGGAGCCTCTAGCAGCACGTTGATTTGGACTTCTGGCCCCCAGAACTGTGAGAGACTAAGGCTCTGTTGCGTTGAGCTCCTCTGTTTGTGGTACTCTGCTAAAGGGGGTCCAGGAAATGAAGCCACTAGGGAGTGGAGCAGGGTGGCTGGAGCCGCGGGCCTGAGGCCTCTGAGGGGCTCCAGCCAGCAAGAGCTGCGTGCGCCAGGGAGGCTGCGCGGCCTCGTCTGCAAAATGGAGCCAATAAAGCCGATCTTCCCCGGCTGGTTTTGTTTTGTTCGCACAGCTTTATTGGGATGTAATGCACATGGCATGCAACTCTCCCATTTAAAATGCACCTTTCAGGGTGCGCCTGGGTGGCTCAGTTGGTTGGGTGTCTGTCTTCGGCTCTGGTTCTGATTCTCGGGGTCGTGGGATCAGGCCCCACATTGGGCTCCCTGCTCAGCGGGGAGCCGGCTTCTCCCTCTCTGTGCTGCTCTGCCGACCTGAACTTTCTCTCTGTCAAATAAATAAAGTCTGTTTTTTTAAAAAGATGTTTATTTCATTTATTCATGAGAGATACAGAGAGAGAGAGAGAGGCAGAGACACAGGCAGAGGGAGAAGCAGGCTCCATGTGGAGAGCCTGACGTGGGACTCAATCCCGGGTCTCCAGGATCACGCCCTGGGCTGAAGGCAGCACTAAACCACTGAGCCACCTGGGCTGCCCAATAAATAAAATCTTTAAAAAAATAAAAATAAAATAAAATGCACCATTCTGTGGGCTTTTTACTGTATTTGCACAGTTGCACAACCATGCTCACATCAGCTAAAGAACATTTTTGGCATCCCCCTTAAAAGAAGCACAACCCCATGATCAGTTGCTTCCCAGGTTTTTTTCCACAACTCCCCTAACCCTAGCCAACCACTAATTTACTTTATCTGTAAAGATTTAACTATTCTGCACATTTCATACACATGGAACCATACTGTATATGGCCCTCTGTGTCTGGCTTCTTTTGTCGAGCGTAATGTCACGTTTCCTTCATGTTGTAGCAGGTGTCCGTGCTTTATTCTTTTTACGGCTGAATAGTATTCCATTGCATGGGTTTATGACATTTTGTTTATTCATTCATTTATTGACAGATACTTGAGTTGTTTCCATATTTTGGCCATTAGATATTATACATTTATGAAATTTCGTATATAAGTTTTGTTTTGTTTTTAGAGATTTTATTTATTTATTCATGAGACAGAGAGATGAAAGACACAGGCAGAGGGAGAAGCAGGCTCCTTGTGGGGAGCCCAATGCAGAACTCGATCCCAGACCCCGGGATCACACCCTGAGCCGAAGGCAGACGCTCAACCACTGAGCCACCCAGGCGTCCCACATTTCCATGCATTGGCCTCATATATAAGTTTTTGTGTGGACATCTCCAGAGTGTTTGGAAGATTGAATGAACTGGTGTCTATGATATGCCCTTCACCAAATGAAGAATCTCAGAATCAGCTGCGACTCCTCCAATGTACAGATTGGGAAACTGAGACACAGAGAGGAGCAGCAGAGACTTGCTCGAGGTCACCCCAGACAGTAGAGCAAAAACACTTAATTGCATCTCCTTGTGTCTGACTGCCCAGAACCAAATCCCGGTTCAATTCGGACCTGGGTCACCTTGTGCAAGTTAGCTTCACCTCTCTGGTCCTCAGTGTCTTCATGTGGAGAAGAAGCATGGTAGTAGTATCCACCTCATGTAGTTGGTGTGAGAATGAAATGTGCTAGCCCATGGGTCTGGGCCGTGTTAGGTGCTCTGCAAATCTCAACCGTTCTCACTCTTGGCAGCACCAGATGTGGAACTCAAGTCACCTGGCTCCCAGGTGTCAGGCGTTTTGAGTCTACGCTTCCCCAGTCCCCTTCCCTGTATCATGAGCATCTTCCCAGAGTGATTATAAATTCCTTGGAGGAAGGAGCTGTGGCTTCCTCTCTCCACTGCCCTGAGCATATAAGAGGTGCTGGATGAGCACATCCTTGGCCCTCCCAAACCCTGGCCTTCACTGGGTGCCCCAGCTAGGAACGGTGGTAGGTGTTAATTCTCTACATCTTTCTAACGCTCCCTGTGATGACCGAACGTGTCTTCCTTCCAGACAGTGGACAGTTTGCCACCATGGAGTTGGGGCCTCTGGAAGGCGGGTACCTGGAGCTTCTCAACAGCAGTACCGATCCCTTGCAGCTCTTCCACCTCTATGACCAGACGGACCTGGCTAGAGAAGAGATTGAGCTCTTCTCAGGTGGGCCCTCCACCGCCCCTGCCCCCTCGCGTGGCCTTGCTCACCTCCGCCCTCATCCTGCAGCTAACGCAGTTAGCAACCCAGCAACTGGGGGACGCTCTGGCCTTGGAGCTCGGGTCAGCACCACAGACAGCTCCAGACCGCTTGTTTGCTTTCAAAGGGGACATCTGGTCTCCCCGCCCCGCCCCCACCTCGCCTTCCTTCCCCACCAGCCCTCTTCCCAGACCTTTCCTCCTTCATCCATGGGGCTTTTCCCTCCAGAACCCGACATGGACACCATCAACTGCGAACAGTTCAGCAGACTGTTGTGTGACATGGAAGGTGACGAAGAGACCAGGGAGGCTTATGCCAATATCGGTGAGGAAGCGTTTGAAACCCGGGAGAAGGCTAGCTGAGGGGGAGAGTTCCTTTTTCTCTTTTGTTAACCTCTGCCATCCACCACAAACCACAGCAGGCTTCTCCCTCACGAATCAGGGCATGGGGGATGCGGGGCGAGGGCTAGAAGAGAGACTCGGGGGAAGAAGGGAGATCGACCCCGTTCGCCAATGACCACCGGGCAAACAACATCTCACTTTTAACATTCTCTGCCTCCATTTCTATACCTTTTTATATTTCTTAATCTTCTTTCCTTCCTTCTGCACAGCCCAAACCACCTACCCCTCTCTGTTTTCTTTTTTTAATTTTTTTTCCCTCCCTGATTTCCTCCCCAGCACCTAAACCAAACTACTATTTGTAGTATCTACCCTTTGGGAAGCACCTGTTGCATGCAGATCACTGTATGTGCGTCAGTGCTTTGAAGCTTTACAACAACAAAGGAAGTAACTAGTGTTAGTATCTCCATTTTATGGAGCAGGAAATCAGAAGTTTAGAGAAGTAAAGCACCATACCCGGGGCTGCATTAGGTAGAAGTAGTAGTGGGCCAATAGTCATGCGTAGATTCAAAGTTAGATCTTGCTCATTTCAAAGTCCTTATTTTTAACCACAAAAAAGAAAGTGTCTAGGGTGGGGGAGGTTCTTGGGAGGCTAATTTGCAGGTTTAAAAAGGGCAATAGCTTTCAGATAAGGGCAGAATCTTCGGAGAGAGGTGTTGCTGTTGATGTTTTGGTTTGGGTTTTTTTTTTTTTTTTTTTTTTGAGGGGAGTGGGGCAAATGCTCCCTCGTCTCCCAAGATGACCTCTATCTCAAACAGGCTCTGTTGAATTAGAAAAAGATGCCCCCTCTTCTGGAGATGTAGCCCCCATTTGTCCTCTTGCTGGGCATCCATGTGCAGTGAATGACCTGCACAACTGGCCTCGGTGGCCCTTTCCCCGGCACACCAAGAACCACACCACGCAGGAGGTCTGTGCTTGGCATGAACGTGGCCAGTCTTTCCATGGTGCACAATTAATCCTGTAGCACACAAAGTGGAAAATGGAGAGGAGTGGTAACTGTGTCTCAAAAATTACAGAACTGAGAAGTCTGCCCACTTCCTTTCCTTCCTCGTAACTTAACTTGAGGAAGCAGAAGTGTTCGGTGCCGAGGGTATTCGTATTCCTCACAACTGGAGGCAGTGATGATGGATCGCAGCATGCGGTCCTCAATTTAGGATTGAGGGGCTTTTTCGCTTGGGGGCATCTACACAGGAAACAGAAGCTGTCGAAGCAAGTGGAGGTGGAAGCTTTATCCACATCTGTTCCTCACGTCTGTGGGTTTTCTTTGTGCTTCTAGAAAGCCAGGCTCTGGCCTGGGCATGCAGTCATTTGAGGTATCTTGATATATGTCTAGAAAACAGCTCCCATTTGTGCATAAGTGGGTATGATACTCACCCCTGCCTCCTGGAATGGCTGAGGATTGGATGAGTTTCTGCATGTAAAGTGTCTAGGAAAGGAGTTTGCAAAGAGGGAGTCAGGTGCCCCCCACCGCTACCACTGCCACCATCATCACAGTCATCACGGTCACTGCTGTCCTCTTCTGGCTCTCCACTGCTGATAAAAATCAATCCCTCCCTTTCCCCAACATGAAACTTTCAGTGCGGGCACCTGTCTCTGAGTTTCTCAAACACTTTCCCTCACCCTGTCCCCACTGCCCGGAGCCCTCCACTTCCCACCTCCCTGACTCTGACCATCTCCCAAGGCCTGGCTCCGGGGTCCCTTCCCTCAGGAGCCCTCCCTGCTGGGCCCATGCTACCCTACACTCTTTCCTCTGACCTCTTGCCATGATCACGGTCTCCCCATTGGCTCCCAGTCATGTACCACTTTCTACAATGAACCGCTACTTATTAAGCGCCTGTGGTGTACTAGCTGCTGTGTTTGGTGTGGAGCCTCTAATGCTCACCATCCATCCTTGGGTTGTAGGTATTACTTATTCTCATTACGCAGAAGAGGAATTGGAATCCCAGAGAGATTAGGTAATTGGTCCAAGTGTGCACAGCTAGTAGGGTTAATGGGGACAGAGCTGGAATTTAACCTTAAACCCCGTGACAATGCTACCACAACCGTGTTGTACTACTTTAGAGCAATAGTCAAGTTTTCATGGATGTACATCATCCCTTCAGTTAGATTAAGAGGCCATGAAGGTTCAGTGTTGCTTCGTTCATTTGATCATTCATTCAGCACACACTGAGCCCCGCCGTGTGTGCCAAGCCTTGAGGGCCTACCCCAAGGCGTGGGGTGCAATAGGCTTTCAGAAAACTCTACCGACTGACTGTTCTTTTCCTTGTCTGGGCAGCGGAACTGGACCAGTACGTGTTCCAGGACTCCCAACTGGAGGGTCTGGGCAAAGACATTTTCAGTAAGTGGGAGGATTCTTGGCTCAGCCTGTATTCCCTTCCTTGTTGCTTGGGGAGCCTTGTCACATCTAACGGCCACCCTTGGAAGGGTGGTCACATCCCCGCCCAATGTAGGGACGATGGAGGCTCACTTTGGGCATCCTTTGACTGTGTGTTGGTGTCTCTGGTTTCTCTCCAAAGTCGAGCATATAGGATTAGAAGACATGATCAGCGAGACTGTGGAGGTGCTAGAGGAAGCAGGACAGAAAAGTCAGAAAAGACGTGAGTAAGCCCCTCTCTGACCTGACCCTGGCCTGCTTGACTCTTGGCCCTGTCTTTGCTCCCAGTTGCTTCCCCTGTTAAGCCCTATCTGCTTTCCCTAGGTTTGGATGTTCCGCCCCCCACGCCCCTCACTGCTGCTCCTGGTGACCCAGGGAGGAAGCAGACAGCCCAGGGTGCTAGGGGCCACTCTCCATGTGCGTCTGTGCCCCTGGCTATTTTGATTGCCATTTCCCAAAGGACCTTTGGGCCCTGGCTTCTCTTTCACTCTTCATTGTCACCTCTGTGTTTGAGGGAGGTGTCTTCAGGTGCAGATTCTGGAGTCAGCAAGAACAAGTCAGAGTCCCGGGTTGCTATTTATGGTCTGTGTGGCCTTGAGCGAGTGCCTGGACCTCTCTGAGCCTCCTATTCAGTCTCTGTGCTTCCTTAATCTGTCCTCACCAGTCAGTCTACATGGGCTTCTAAGTACAAATCAGATAGTTTAGCTGTCCTCCTAACCCTCCAACAGCTACAAAATACATACACAAGGCCTATATGATCCGGCTATTCCCAACTCTCCAAACTCGCCATGGGCCAGGACATTCCAGCCACGCTGGCTTCCTCCCATTCTTTAGCTCACCTACTCTTTGCAGCCTCAGGGCCCTTGCACTTGCCATTCTACCTGGAATGCCCTTTCCCCAGTTCTTCCCATAGCAGGCTCCTCTGAATCCTTTAGGTCTTGGCTAATTTGTCACCTCCTCCTGAAGGCCTTCTTTGACCACCCTTTCCACATAGATCACCTCACTGATTGTCACCTTGTGTCTCTCCTAGCCCCTTAGCACTTGCCACCATCTGGACTTACTTTTATTTTTATTATTGCCTTTTATATATTGCCTTTTTAAAAAAGATTTTATTTATGTGTTCATGAGAGACACACAGAGAGAGGTAGAGACACAGGCAGAGGGAGAGGCAGGCTCCCCATAGGGAGTTTGATGTGAGACTTGATCCCAGGACCCTGGGGATCACATCCTGAGCCAAAGGCAGACGCTCAACCACTGAGCCACCCAGGTGCCTCTATCTATTGCCTTTTGACTAGTTCCCTGCTGTGAGGACAGGGATCTTGTCTTCCTTACTCATTAACTGCATCCCCAGAATCTAACACAGTCCCTGCTGTAGCACCTCAGTGAATGTCCACCAAATTAACATATCTGTAAAATGGGTATAACAGTTGAGTAAGAGCTTACTATGCTCCAGACCATGTGTCAGACTCATACCTGTTTCTTTATTTGTTAACAGGTAAAGCAGGTACATAGCATAAAAATTCAAAAGATGCAATAATATTCAGTGAAACAAACAAACAACCTCCCACCTCTGTTCCCTAGATTCTCAGTTTCCCTCCCTGAAAACAGCCTATGTGACCAGTTCCCTTTTTACCCTGTTAGGAAATTCTATTTGTCTATCAGCCAGCTCTTTAAAATAAATTTTTTTTTTCACTACACAAATAACCACAGTTTTACTAATGCTCTCTTGCACCTGGCTTTCTTCATTTAACATGCCTGGGAGGTCATTTCTGTATCACTGATGGAGAACACAATATTCATCAGGGAATATTCCTCTTGCTTGCTTGGTTTTTTTGTTTCATTCAAGAAATATTTTCCCCAGATTTTTACTACAAAACTTTTCAGTGTAAAGTAAAGGCGAAAGAATCGTACTACAAACAGCTGTTTGGCTCTAGTTGCCTTAACGCATCTCTGTCCATCTGTCACCCCCTTTCCCCACCCATTCATCCATTCGTTTTATTTTGGGAAACTTTCAAAGTAAAGTGCAGACACCAGTCCCCTTCCCTGTATGTCCATTAGCATTCTTGTTCTTTTTTTTTTTTTTTAAGGGCTGCATGGAATTTCGCTGGGTGGGTGAATCATAATTTGTTTAGCCAGCCCCGGGCTGAGAGACACATAGGGTTTTTCTCCGTTGGCGTGCTAGTGCTTGGCACTTAGCTCACGATTTTTCAGTGCACTCGGGCTAAGTAGGAATCCCCGCCCCGGGTTCACAGATGAGCCATCAAGGCTCACAGAGGCTGTGTTGCAAAGACGCACAGCTAGGAAAAGACCAAAAGCAGGGTTTTTTTTCAATGCTTATTTTTCTAAATTCAAACTCATCTTGTGTCCCCTGCCTCTTCCAGTATCTCATTAGCCCTGGGTGTTTAAGGTGGGGTTTGGGCACAGCCAGACAGGCAGGGAGCAGGAACGATCAGAGAAAGGGGAGGCAAGGGGACCCACAAGGCCACTTCCCCACCATTTAGGGCAGGGCCATGTGGCTGCTGGGGTTCCTGGGCTCCTCATGGCTTGGACCACACCTTCCTCCGGGCACCTGACCATGATATTCTCTCCGCAGCCTTCCCAGAGGAACTGCCCGTGGACTTGAAGCACAGGAAGCTAGGTGAGCAGGGTGGGGTGGGCCCAGGGAGATGATGAGGCGGGAAGGCCAGGGCCTCTGCAGGTGCATGTATGAAAGGCAGTGGAAAGCCAAGGCTCAGATAGGTGAAGTGGCTCATCCAAGGTCACACAGCTACTGAGAGGCGGAGTTGGGATGCAAACCAAGATCGTGATGCCATACCCCTTGTTCTGCAGTTTCAGGGCTGCTGGGAGGTTCAACTTCTCCTACCAAGCCTCTCCCTCTACACCCCTTCTTCTTAATTCTGAGTCAGAGAGGAGATCCTGCCTCCTGCCTTATTCCACTGCCCCTCCAGGCCACACTTCTCCTTTTATAGTACAGAGTCACCAAGGGTCAGCTGGTCACCCAGTACCCTCTGGCCTCCTGAGAGCCCCATGCCGCAGTCAGCCTCTTCCTCAGCTCCCTGCCTCCTCCCTCCAGATGCCCCCTCCTCTCCCTTCACCTCCCCTCTTGTACCACCTCCCTTCTTGTCCTGGTTGTGATTACAAAGTGTGTGTGTGGGGTGGGGGGGGGACCAACCCCTGAGTGACAGAGTGAGGAAATAGCTCGTAATCTAATGAAGGAAGCCTAATCCCTACCCTCAGAAAGAACCGATCTGATGGGAGAGACTGGAGCCCTGTCCATGAAGAATCCAGAACAATGGGGTATCCTTGGGTTTAGCCCCTGCCTTCAGCCCAGGGCATGATCCTGGGGTCCCAGGATCAAGTCCCACATCAGGCTCCCTGCATGGAGCCTGCTTCTCCCTCTGCCTGTGTCTCGACCTCTCTTTCTGTGTCTCTCATGAATAAATAAATCTTAAAAAAAAAAAGAATCCAGAATGATGGAGAAGTGATCCCTGGCCTCAGAAATCTCTCAGTCTGATGGGAGACACTGGGTTCCTACTTTCAAAGACTTACCCCAGTCCGATGGGGGAGATAGGAGCTCTCCCTGTGAAGACCCGGGATGATAGGAAAATCGTCCCTCTGGGGAGCTCCCAAACCGATGGGAGAAGCAAATTTCTACCCTCTTCTATGTCCCTACTAAATGGAGGAGAAAAACCCCTGCCCCAGTCTGATGGGGGACAAGGGGACACATACAGCCCCTGCCTTCTTTAGGGAGTGCTTGGGGCCTCTTAGGGTCCCCCAAGGGGCTCAGCAGCTGGCCATGGAAGGTGGTAGGGGCCCCAGGCACCAGCCTGTTCATAGGTTCTGTCCTGCCTGTGGCTCTCCACCTTAGGAAGCTCTCAGGACCTGGTGTCAGGGAAAGGGCTGGGGGCTGGAGGGCTGCCTGGCACAGAGAAGCTGCTGACAGAGCAGCTTCCCTCGGGCTGGGAAGAAGATGGGAGCTTCCTCTAACTGCCAGGAGAGATTACTCTGCTTCTGAGGTCCTCCCCAGAAGGGTCCCTCCAGACCCCTTCGGATCCCACCCATGGTCCCGTTGATCTAACATGCTTCCTCTTCCTCACAGCTGAGCCCCTCACTGTACCCATGGTGACTGGCACCTTCCTGGTGGAGTCAGTGAGTGACCCCTCGGCTCTTCCCTGCCTGTCATCACCTGCCATCTTCAACGAGCAGCCCGCACCTGTCCAGAGCTGGCTCGGGGAGACTGTCCTGATGCCAGGTACGTTAGGGACTTGGGGAGCAGACTTCCCCACCCACTCTGTGTAGCCCACTTCCACCCAGCTAGTCCCACCCTCACGGTCCCCATCAACTCAGCCTGTGCCGGGGAATGTGCCTTGGAAGGAAACACGTCCCCTGGGAGATAGAGCAGGGAAGGCCCACCGATTGGGGCGTCTACCCGTCAGCCCTCATCACTCATCAGCTGTGAACTGAGCACCCCGTCTGTGCCAGCCACTCTGCGGGTACTGGGGACACCGTCATGGGCCAGCCAGACACAGCTGCTGCTCCAGGGGACGGTGGCGCTGTCAGATGTCCATCGAATAATCATGAAACGGGATGAGGAACATAGGTGCTCCGGACGCTCCCACCTCATGCCTTTGCCTCTTGCAGTACCTGCCTCTGGTTCCTTGCTGAGCTGCCTGAGTCTTCCTGCTGGTGGCATCCAGATCGTCCCCAGCCTCCCCTCCCTGCCCCAGGGGCTCTGGCCCATCTCGGGGGCTGGGACAGGGGTGTCTGGCATGGTCATCTATCAAGGTGAGTGTGTGAGGCCTGGCCGCCCCCGCACCCCCCTCCCGCTGCTACCTGCCTCCTCCCTGATCCCATCCTCCCCCCAACCCCAGGCGTGCAGCACCTTCTCATGATACACCCTCCCCCAGAACACCCTTCTCTGACCCCCTTTCCCAAAAATCAAAGCAGAAGAGCAGAGCTCCCCGAGGTGGTTTGGGTTGAGTGACCCAGCCAGTGGCCTGTAGCTTTCCATGTGTCACTTCCCCCCACCAAGCCTTAGCTTTGCTTTATTTTCCCCCTCCTCTGTACTAAACTTCATGCTATTTAAAAATCACGATGACAGTACATGCTCATTCACAAGCCAAACAATAAGAGATGCTCGCCAGAGGTACTGAGGCTCTTCCGCACTCTCAGGGTAGCGTGGTTTGGTGTGCATCCTTGTGTAGCTTTTCTGGAATTGCCTTATTTCGCGATCGGCAGGATGGCCCCTGCTGACCTCCCATGGTTGGGGGTTGTGAATTGTCCAGGGCAAGGCTCGCTTGGGCTCTCAGGGATGAGAGAGAAGATGAAGCCAGGGAAGGGGCAAGGGGGACTCTCAGCCAATCCAAGAGCATCTTTTAAAGGTCGTACACCAGTTTTCTGTATGCACCAGGGACCAGAAGCAAGGGAGTGCCCCTGACATCTAGGCAAGTGGACACTGACCACACAGCAGGAAGAGTATTTTTTTTTAAGATTTTATTTATTCACACACAGAGAGAGAGAGAGAGGCAGAGACACAGGCAGAGGGAGAAGTAGGCCCCATGCAGGGAGCCCGATGTGGGACTCCATCCCTGGGACTCCAGGATCACGCCCTGGGCCAAAGGCATGTGCTAAACCACTGAGCCACCCATGGATCCCCAGGAAGAGTATTATAGTAGCACTTGCCCTAAGCTGCCTGTGAGCTGACTGTGCCCATTTCACAGGTGGGGAAACCAAGTCGCTGTGAGCTAGATGTAACTCCAGAGTTCTTTCCTCAGTTCTGTCCTGAAATGTCCTCCTTTGGAAGTGCCCCCGGATCTCCTCCCCAGACTTCCAAGCCACGCAGCCTAATTTGGGTGGGGGTGACCCGAGTGGGTGCCTGGGCGAATACCTGGCTAGTTCTCACTGCTTGCCTTTGTCCCAATGTAGGGGAGATGCCCCAGGCCAGCCAGGTGCTTCCTTCCAGTGGCCCAGCCGTGCAGAGTCTCCCCAAGTCCCCAGATCGGCCTGGCTCCACCAGCCCCTTTGCCCCATCTGCCGCTGACCTTCCTGGCATGCCAGAACCAGCCCTGACCTCCCGTGCAAATATGACAGGTAAGGACCCTCGGGGCCCATGAGAGCTATAGGAAGCAAGACTGAGGCCCTGGGGAGGAGGAACTGAGCCGCCCCCAGGGACGGGGAGGCTGTGTGTACGGGTAAAACAAGGCAGGGAGGGTCTCCAGGGAGTGAAAGTCATAAGAGAACCCTTGCTCCACCTAAATCTGACCACTGGCCTTTAGCTCCTGGTCACCTGGAACAAAAAGAGACCCAGTGTGGCCAGATCTTCTGAATTGTCACCAGAATTATAAATCTCAAGTTTTACATAGATAAATTTTTTTTAAAATATTTTTTAAAAAGATCAATTATTTATTCATGAGAGACACAGAGAAAGGCAGAGACACAGGCAAAGGGAGAAGCAGGCTCCCTGCAGGTCACCACCTTATGACCTTGGTCTTGGGGGATGGGGGTGGGGTTGGGGGGATGAGGACTCAGCCCGCAGTGGTTCTGCCTTTGGGATACTCAGGACTGAATGTTCCCAAGGCAGGGAGGTCCCAGGGCAGGCCTCTCACCCTAACTGCTTCATCTCCAGAGGACCAGCTGTCCCCTCCCCGATGTGTGGCAGCTCACGAGGTCTCCAGCAAGCCTCCAAAATTGCCCGGTGAGTGGTGGTGGACTCTCTGTGCCCTGAGGGGCAGGAGGTGAAAGCCCAAATCTGCCTCTCCTTCATTCACTCACTCACTCACTCACTCACTCACTCACCCATCCCTTACTCAACCCCATTCTGTCGGCTGGCTCACATGCATTTGTTCACATGCTCCCTTGAGTCCACCATGCACAACACGTAAGTCATGTTTACCGAGGGCCTGGCCTCGGAGGTGCTCCCCAAGTGCTGAGGGAATGATGAGGGGAGAGTGAACAAAGGAAAGAGTGACTACGGGCATGGGGGCGAGGGAAGGTGGGATGCGAGGGTGACCGAGCTCCGATGTCTTCCTCTGTTCCATGTGCTCTTCTAAGCAGATACGTTAAATCGCACGTGTCGCACACGGCCCTAATGTTAGCCCCCCTTCTGCAGATGAGGGACTCCTGGGGCATTGCCCCAAGACACAGTGGAGTCTAGGACATGTTCCAGATTACAGTAATTAGTGGTGGACCTGGGATTGGAACCAGATACCTGGATTCCACTCTCTTAACCCTTTATGCCTCCCCCACCCCTTCTTAGAGTAGGTGAGCAAGAGCAGAGGGGGTTAGCCAGTAGATGAAGGGGTGGGTAGGTACACAAGGGAGAAGACAGGTGAATGATGGTGAGCGAACGAATGAATGAGTAGCTGAACGAGGCAGTAATAAAGAAGGCAGTGGGTGGGGATCGACTGGCGTGTGGGTGAAAAAGCTAGTGACGGTGGTCAGGCTGGCCTCATGATGGCCGGTCCTGCCGCTGGCACCCTCCCCCCCCCCCAACTCACACCCTCCTGGGACTTTGCAGAGAGCGTGAAGCAGTTCTGCAGCTCCCTGCGAGACAAGTACCAGGCCGAGCCCGCAGGCCCGGATGGCATCCTGGTGGAGGTGGAGCTGGTGAGGGCACGGCTGGAGAAGAGCAGCAGCAAGAGCCAGGACAGGGAGCTGGCCACCCCGGACTGGGCGGAGCGGCAGCTGGCCCGAGGGGGTCTGGCCGAGGTGCTGCTGGCCGCGGGTGACCGCCGGCGGCCGCGGGAGACACAGGTGATCGCTGTGCTGGGTAAAGCAGGACAGGGGAAGAGTTGCTGGGCCCGAGAAGTGAGCCGGGCCTGGGCCTGCGGCCAGCTGCCACAGTACGACTTCGTCTTCTACATCCCCTGCCACTGTCTGGACCGTGCGGGGGACACGTACCGCCTGCAGGATCTGCTCTTCTCCCTGGGGCCCCGGCCGCAGCCCGTGGATGACGAGGTCTTTGGCCATATCTTGAGGAGGCCCGACCGTGTTCTTCTCATCCTGGATGCCTTCGAGGGGCTCGAAGGCCAAGACGGTGCGTGCGGCCCCACGTCCACAGAGCCCCAGTCCCTCCGGGGGCTGCTGGCCGGCCTCTTCCAGCGTAAGCTGCTGCGAGGCTGCACCCTGCTGCTCATCGCCCGGCCCCGGGGCCGCCTGGCCCAGAGCCTGAGCAAGGCCGACGTCGTGTTCGAGGTGGCCGGCTTCTCGGCCCAGCAGGCCGAGACCTACATGACGCGCTACTTGGACCACTCTGGGGCCACGGAGCACCGAGAGCGAGCCCTGGCCCTCCTCCGCGGCCAGCCGTTCCTCCTCAGCCACAGCCACAGCCCCACTGTGTGCCAGGCCGTGTGCCAGCTCTCCGAGGCCCTCCTGGAGCTAGGCGACGGGGCCAAGCTGCCCTCCACGCTCACGGGACTCTACGTGGGCCTGCTAGGCCCTGCGGCCCAGGACAGCCCCCCGGGGGCCCTGGCGGGACTGGCCAGGCTGGCGTGGGAGCTGGGCCGCAGACACCGGGGCACGCTGCAGGAGAGCCAGTTCCCGTCGGCGGAGGTGAGGGCCTGGGCCGTGGCCAAGGGCTTGGTGCGGCCCGTCCCTGGGGCCCCAGACACGGAGCTGGCCTTCTCCAGCTTCCTCCTGCAGTGCTTCCTGGGGGCCGTGTGGCTGGCCCTGAGCAGTGAGATCAAGGACAAGGAGCTGCCACAGTACTTGGCATTGACCCCAAGGAAAAAGAGGCCCTACGACAACTGGCTGGAGGGCGTACCGCGCTTCCTGGCCGGGCTGCTTTTCCAGCCTCATGCCGACTGCCTCGGAGCCCTGGCAGGGCCGGCCGGGGTCACCTTGGGGGACAGGAAGCAGAAAGTGCTCAGCAGGTACCTGAAGCGGCTGCAGCCAGGGACGCTCCGGGCCGGGCGGCTGCTGGAGCTGCTGCACTGTGCCCACGAGGCCTCGGACCCTGCGCTCTGGCAGCACGTGGTGCAGGGGCTCCCGGGTCGCTTGTCCTTCCTGGGCACCCGGCTCACACCTCCCAACGCCTACGTGCTGGGCAGCGCCTTGGCGGCGGCGGGCCAAGACTTCTCCCTGGACCTCCGCAGCACTGGCATCGACCCCTCTGGACTGGGGAGCCTCGTGGGACTCAGCTGTGTCACCCATTTCAGGTGGGGGCAGGCGACAGGGGGAGAGGGCCTCCGCCGTGGGGGTCTCATAGGCCGGCACAGTAGCCGGGCGGGGGTAGAAGTGATGCTTTCCATTTTTAAAAAATTATTTATTTATTCATGAGAGACACACAGAGAGAGGCAGAGACACAGGCAGAGGGAGAAGCAGGCTCCCCGCAAGGAGCCCGATGTGGGACTCGATCCCAGGGCCCCGGAATCACACCCTGAGCCGAAGGCAGACCTCAACCACTGAGCTACCCGGGTGTCCCAATGCCTTCTGTTTTTAACATGAGGACATCAAGGCTCAGAGAGGGACAGTAGCTTGCCCAAGGTCACACAGCCAGTGAAGGGCAGCGTCTTCAACCAATATTTGGGGGTAATGTTTGTTTCTTGTGCTTTTAAATTTACTTTCTTTACATTTTAGAGGGTGGGGAGGAAGAGGGAAAGAATCTCAAGCAGACTGCAAGCTGAGCACAGACCCCCCCCTTCCCCTCAGGGCTTGATCTCACAATCCTGAGATCGTGATCTGAGCTGTAACCAAGAGTTGGATGCTTAACTCACTGAGCCATGCAGGCACACCTTCAACCCATATTCGAAGACCTGCCAGGTGCCACTGGGCCACGTTTAGGATCTAAGACTTTGATCTGGGCTCAAATTCGTATTCTTCTCTCCATTCCCTAGTCAAGCCACAGCCTCCCCTCGGGCTCCCCAAGCCCCTCCTCCCTTTTCCAGTCTGCTTCACATTCAAGCACCAGAGCAGTCTTCCTAGAACTTGCATCTGATCATATATCACCCTTCCGATTCCTTAACTGGGCTCACTTAAATCCTTCTGTGATCTGTTTGATCCCTTGGGTCCTATCTGCAGAAAATCTGTCCCACCGGAAGGGGACCTCCTACACACTTTACCCGAGCCCTTATAGTGGTTCAACCACTCAGCTTCCTGGTAGCCAAAGCACAAAGGAAAAGAGAACCACTGGGAGGGCTGAGAAAAGGGAGGAATCGGTAAGAGCTGGAGTGGTCGTGGAAGGCTTCCTGGAGGAGGTAGGGATGAGGCTGAGCACAGAAAGTGTCTAAATAGGTAGGAGGTCCCCTCATGGAGCTGCCCCTCCATTATGGTCTAGCCCGGTCCTTGTGCCCGGGTCTGAGGCCCTTCCTCCACAGGGCTGCGCTGAGTGACGCGGTGGGGCTGTGGGAGTCTCTCCAGCAGCGAGGGGAGACCAAGCTGCTCCGGGCGGTGGAGGAGAAGTTCACCATCGAGCCTTTCAAGGCCAAGTCCCCGAAGGACGTGGAAGACCTGGGCAACCTCGTGCAGATCCAGAGGTGAGGAGGAGAGGGCGTGACAGGTGGCTCAGACCACCCAGGTTGAGGACAGCCAGGACCCAACACTATGTTTGCCATCGGTACCTCTCCCCTCTTTGGGACATCCGTGCCCTCCCCCAGGCCGCCCAGACTCTCCCACTGCAGGCGCCACCCAGGGCAGAGCCTCCAGGACCCATGACTTTGTGCCATGTGAAACTTGCCATCGTGAACCCGATTCATGCTCAGCTACAGCCAGAGAGAGACTCCCTGCTCAGGGTCGAGGAGCTGCCGTCCGCATCTAGGGACAGAAGGGACACCGGGGGCCACCTTTCAAGGCGGCCGGGACCAGTATCACCCCCGTGCTATAGGGACGGCAGAGCTCTAAGGTCCAGAGGGCAGAGGAAACAGGACTATGAAACAGCCGTTTCTCATTCTGTCAGCATCCATTGTTTGAGCACCTACTGTGTGCTGCCTGGGCCGGGTTTGGGGGAGCACCTACTGTGTGCCTCCTGGGCTGGGTTTAGAAAGCACCTACTGTATGCTATCTAGCCAAGGTTTGTTGAGCACCTACTGTGTGCCATCTGGGCCAGGTTTGATGAGCACCTACTGTGTGCCACCTGGGCCGGGTATGGTGAGCAACTACTGTGTGCCATCTAACCAGGGTTTGGTAGGCATCTACTGTGTGCCATCTAGCCAGGGTTTGGTGAGCACCTACTGTGAGCCATCTGGGACAGGTTTGATGAACACCTACTCTGTGCCACCTGGGCCAGGTTTGGTGAGCACCTACTGTGTGCCACCTGGGCCAGGTGTGGCAAGCATCTTCTCCGAGGCTCTTTCCACGACACCCACAGGAATGCCTTCATAACATCCTGTTCTGGGGTGTTCCTTTTTTAACGAAGGCCAACAACAGCCCCCAAAGAAGGCAGGCCTCCCTGGGAATTCGGGGGCGCTCAGGCAGACATCCTGGGTGGGACACATACGGTGCTCCCCGCGAACGTTGCCCATTCTCCCCAGGACGAGGAGTTCCTCGGAAGACACAGCTGGAGAACTCCCTGCTGTCCGGGACCTCAAGAAGCTGGAGTTTGCGTAAGCAGAGCAGTGGATGGTCTCGGGTCCCCATGGGGGGTCCTTATCCAGCATTATTAGCTGGGCCTGTGCCACTGGGAATGGACGTGGGTCCCCAAAGTCATTCTTTTTTTTTTTTTTTTAAGATTTTATTTACTTATTTGAGAGAGAGAGAGAGAGAGAGAGCACGGGAGCCAGAACAAGCCGAATCAGTGCTGAGCGCGGAACCGGATACGGGGCTTGATCCCAGGACCCTGGGATCCTGACCTGAGCCAAAATCGAGAGTCGGTCACTTAACTGACTGAGCCCCCTAGGCGCCCCACCAAAATCCTTCTTATCCTCTCACTTGCCCCTTTGAACACCAGCTTCCAGCCTCTGGGGCCCAGCCGGTCAGGGCTGGGGCTGGAGCTTCTTGGGTGTGAGGCTAAGCAGTCCGTTTGCTGGGGAACATGCTCTTTCCCATTCCTCCATTCACCAGAGTCCACTGCCCTCAGTGAGCCTGCAGTCCGGTGTCAATAGACAATCACCCCTGCTATGATGGGAGTCTGGCGGTGGCTCGGGGGGCAGGCCACGGGGACTCTCCCGGAGAAGGTGACCAAAGCTCTAAAGCTTGCTTGGCTCTTGCTCCAACAAAGGAAGAAGCTAAATTCTTGTGTCATCCTTGTTAGAGATCTAAGATCACCTAACCAGGGGCACCTGGGTGGCTCAGTGGTTGGGCGTCTGCCTTTGGCTGGGGTCCTGGGATCAAGTCCCGCATCAGGCTCCCCGCAGGGAGCCTGCTTCTCCCTTTGCCTGTGCCTCTCTCTCTCCCTCTCTCTCTCTCTCTGCATCTCTCATGAATAAGTAAATAAAATCTTAAAAAAAAAATCATCTAACCATTAGGAAGAAATTATTAAACACCCACAGTGTGCTCAGTGCGATTTATATACAGTCTGGGAGGTAGTCCCCACCCACTCCCATCTTACAGATGAGAAAAGTGAGGCCTCGGCAGGTTAAGTGACCTGCCCGAGGTCCCCAGCTGCTCACCCACCAGCTCTCTGTCCTTTCTGATCTCTGCTCTCCCCGCCCCGCACCCCAGATAGAAACCTTTCTTGTTTTGAACAGAGACGAGGTGCCACATTTGTGCAGAAATTAAAAAATGTTGCTGGAAAGAGGAAATGTATGAAAACAATCACCAAGGGCCCCTTCTGGCTTTGAATTATTTTCAGCTTAAAAAGCCCCTAGTACGAGGTCGGAAGTGTGCTCTGGGGAACAATAGCCATGAGGTGGAACAGCCCAGAACCAGGAGACCAGCCACCTGGAGGTCAGAAGCCCCAAGAAAGTTCCGAGGAAGGAAGGAAGGAAGGAAAGGGGTATTTTGGGTGTGTGACTGGCAGTCACTGTGCCAGGCACCACGCGGGCCCCATCGGCCTGGAGATGAGCCCTGTTGGTTGCTCAGAACCTGTCAGGGCTCTGCGGGGGAGCAGGGTCCCTCATTTGCCTTGAAGAGGCATCTCTCAATCTCCTGTCCTGCCTTCCCTGCTCCCCCCACCCCAGCCCCGTGGGCCTCCTTGCCACATCCGACCTCACTGGGCAGGGCCTGGCCCCTGGGCCTTTGCACAGCCTGTGCCTTCTGCCCATGATGCTCTTCCTCAGATATCTGCACGGCCTACACCCCTACTTGTCACTTCCTTCTGGTTTCCACTGAGTGGGGCATTTTTATTCCCGTGTTTAAAAAGTATAATTTTACCCCGCTCGCCCCTGTGCTTTCCTTGCTATTACTGGTCATCTCCTGCGCCAGATAATTTACCGATTTTTTTGATTATCCATCTTGCCCGTGGGACTGTCAGCTCCACGAATGGGACCAGGATTTCCATCTCTTTCGTTCCTGGCCCTCTCCGTGAGCGGCTCGTATGGGCCCGGCCCACGGAGGCGAGCAGTGGGTCACTGGTGCACAAACTCCATAATCCTTCCTACAAGCTCCTGGGTGTAGAGTATTCCAGAGTAAATTCAAGTAACTGGATGCAGTTACCATCTTCTCATTTTCATCAAGCGTGTTCATCCAGACAAGCAGAATAACCACTGCTGGCGCTGTAATTTTATCGAAGAATGAGCATTTTCGTGCCAAAAACATGCCAGAGGACGTAATTTCAGAATAAACGGTCGTTCTTTACGTGGAGTAAAGTTTACCCATATTTGAAAAGCAGAACGAGACAGCCCTCCGCTGCCTTTATCTTTCTCGTTCCCTGGATGTTGGATGCAAACGTTGATCCAGGCTGTGAGACCTCGTGTGAATTACTTAACCCTCTGTGCCTCAGTTTCCCCATCTGTAAACCAGGGATAAGAAGTGCCCTTAGCTCAGAGTTGTTTTGAGGATTAAATGAAATCTGATCTGGGTGAAAGGCCTAGCATGTGCCTGGCACATAATAAGTGCCCCATGAATGGTTTTGTTATTAAAATGTAAGGACATAGGGGCGCCTGGCTGGCTCAGTCAGTAGAGCATGCAGCGCTTGATCTCAGAGTTGTAAATTCGAGCCCGATCTTTAAAAATGAAGATTAAAAAATAAATGTAATGGCAAAGAAATAAGCCAATTTTCTCGAGACTAGTGGTGGTCCTCGGGCCAGAATTTGGGAACCACTTCCCCAGGCCAGAAGCCCAGCTGCTGCGTGGGGAGCTTTGGTGACACCCCCCACTCCCAGATCAGAAGGGATTGGGGCGCCACCTGGTGGGGCCCGGGGGAGGCACCTGGGGAGGCAGGGATGGGGAGGAGGCCACGGACTAGACATGCCTTCTGCGACAGGTCCACCGACCCTGGTGCCAGATTGAGGAGCCGTGACTATTCCTGGCATCTCACATCTGCTGTTTGCCTCCTAGGCTGGGCTCGGTCTTCGGCCCCCAGGCTTTCCCCAAACTGGTGAAGATCCTCGAGGCTTTTTCCTCTCTTCAGCATCTGGAGTGAGTATAGACGTGGGCGACCTCTGGTTTTGAGAACCCCAAACTCTGCCCCTGGGGGAAGGTGCAGAGAGAACCCCAAACTCCCCTCCTCCCTCCTGCTCTCCTGCTGCTTCCTCACTATGGCTGGTGTGAGTGACCAGGGGACCCCCCCTCAACCCTGCAGGAGAGGGAGGACAAATGAGACAATCCCCAAGAATAAGAAAAGGTTGAGTCCTTTTGTGATCTTTGAAAACTCTTTTCCCTCCCTGGGCTCACGTGCGGTGCAGGGCCTGGGAGCATGATCCCATCGCTCAGCTGTGGCTCTAAGAGGCTAAAGAAGTCGCCTGCGCTCATGAGGCTCTCAGGGTGGGGGGGAAAAAAGAAAAGATTCAGATCCATGGCGGGTCAGAACCTTGTCCCCTGGCTGGCCAGCTGGGGCCCCCGGGGGGGGGGGGGGATGAAGACTTGGTCCCACTCATTCTCGCTCTCCAAAGGTTGCCTATGGTGAATCCAAGGTGGGGAGGGATGGGAGGAGGCTGCTGATGGTCCCTCCGACTGATTCCACCTGCAGCCTGGACTCACTGAGTGAGAACAAGATCGGGGACGAGGGTGTGGAGCAGCTGTCAGCCACCTTCCCACGGCTGAAGGCCCTGGAGACTCTCAAGTGAGTGCCGGAGACGCCCCCCTTCTGTGTCTGGCTTCCCCGTTCTCATGTTTGCTCGCCCATTCGGTCACCCACTCATGTCTTGATTGAATCACACATGCAGCCACTCGTCTGTTGATTGAATCAGCGAATACCGAAGAAGCACCTGCTATGTGCAGGCCGCGTTCTGGGCCCCGGAGACCCAGCTTTAAACAGGACAAACAAAGGCCCTGACCTCAGGGGTCTCCTAGTAGGCAAGCAAACAAATACACCCATAATTATGAACGTAGATAACGTTCGGTGAGAAAAAGTTAGGCTGTGGGGCGGACCAGGATGTGTCCCTAAAACATCATCAAAATACTAAATATTATTTTAAAAAAAGAAAGGAGTATGGATGACTCAGTTGGTGAAGTGTCTGCCTTCGGCTCAGGTTATCATCCTGGGGCCCTGGGATCGAGTTCTGCATCAGGCTCCCTGCTCAGTGGGGAGCCCGCTTCTCCCTCTACCTCTGTCCCGTCCCCTGCTCCTGCTTTCTCTCTCTCAAATAAATAAAATTAAGAAATATAAAAAAAGAAGTGCCTGGGTAGCTCAGTCGGGTGAGCATCCAAACCTTGATTTTAGCTCAGGTCCCCATCTCAGGGTCGTGAGTTCAAGTCCTGCATTGGGCTCCACACCAGGTGTGGAACCTAGTTAAAAAAACAAACAGGGATCCCTGGGTGGCGCAGCGGTTTAGCGCCTGCCTTTGGCCCAGGGCGCGATCCTGGAGACCCGGGATCGAATCCCACATCGGGCTCCCGGTGCATGGAGCCTGCTTCTCCCTCTGCCTGTGTCTCTGCCTCTCTCTCTCTCTCTGTAACTATCATAAATAAATAAAAAAAAAATTAAAAAAAAAAAAACAAACAAAAAACAACTGTCCTGGGTTTTGGGAAGTGGACAGATTGATGTAGGAGGATCTTCATGAGCATTTACTGAACCCAGAGGGGATCATCAAAGTCTGTCCACACTCCGCATTGTAACTGGGACCGGGATGGCTGCAGGATTTACTTTGGGATTTCCTTGATTGTAGGGACACTGAGACTTCCCCAGTAATTTATAGTATTCTAGGTGATGCTGTGGGTAGGCTAGATCTCCCTCTCTCCCCCCTCTCCTTCCTTCGTCCCTCCCTCCCTCTCCTCCCTTTCCTTCCTGTCTTTTTTCCCCACCCACTTAAGTATTTATTGAGCACCTACTATGTACTTGGCACGGATGTAGGCACACGGATACAGAAACAAATCAAAAGACCTGCCATTAAACAAATAATGTGGATACGTATTCAATTATAGCGTGGAAATGTGGTCCACGGGGATAAGAAGGATGGTCTCAAATCATAGAGCAGATGTGGGGGGAGTGTGATCTCTCTCTCGATCCTCACCCCACATCCCACGCAGCGGCAGGGCGGGACTGTCCTTTTATTTATTAAGGGTCAGCACTTATCCACAGTGCTGTTCGCAGCCTGTTCCCCAGGGCTCTCCTCCAGGTAGGCTGGCCTGTGTTTGCTGCTCAGGGCCACTGTGTGGGGAGGTGGGAGCCCCCCAGCTCTGCCCCGGGGTCGGTGGGCGTTGATGGGCAGGGGGCCTGAACATTTGGCCCTGAGCCCTTCCCCTTGCTGTGTGTCCCTGCAGCCTGTCCCAGAACAGCATCACCGACGTGGGCGCCTGCAAGCTCGCAGAAGCCCTGCCCTCCCTGGCTCCATCCCTCCTCAGGCTGAGGTGAGTGGGGACCCCCTGCCTCCTCCGCCATTGGTCAGATGTGGGTGGAGAGGGTGTAGAGCCTCCTTCATGCAGGTGCAGAGCCCAACCCTGGGATTGGAGGCCGTCCCTGCTTGAGCTGTTGTGTGCGCTTGCTAGGTGGAGGGGGGTGGGGGACTTCGACCTAAAACCCAATATAAACACAACCCCCCCGGAGCTGGATCATGCAAGATAGCAGGACCTGACCAGCTGCGCAGGTTGCTGACTCATTTGGACAATGGGCCTGTGGAAGGCGCTGGGCGCCACACCTGGCTGTGGTGCACCGTGAATGTGGGCCCTCTTTCCCCAGGGGATGGCAGGATGGAGCCTTTCCTGGAGTCCAGGGGGGACCACATGTGGGCGTCGGGGCTGGTGCTGGTCGCTCACGGGGTGCTTGCACTGCCACCTCCTGGTGGGCCTTGGCATAGCGCGTCTGGCTTTGGGTGGCTTCCAGTCCGGCTCCCTGGTTGGGGGGTCCCAGAGCCCCAGCCATTCAGCTGGGCCGTGCCGGCCCTCCTCCCCCGCCAGCCTTTCCTGCTCCTTCCTCAGCCCTCAACACCCACCTAGGGCAGCCAGAGTCACGTTCCCAGGGGAGATGGTATATCTGGTCCATCTAGTTGTTGACCCATCATCCCCTCCATTTTCATTCCAGCCGGGGTCACCATGCACAGCTGCGCAGGTTGTGTACTGCGCCACTCGTAGTCTATGCGGCTGGCACACCCCCAGGAGTGTGCAGGGCATCTAATTGCCTCTAATATCAACCATGGGCCAGCACTTGTGCTAGGAACTAGAGATACAGCTATGGACAAAACAAACATTCTTTGCCTCGAAGCTTCTTGCATAACAACTAAACACATGCACAAATTAAATATTTTTAAATAGTGACTCGTGCTGGGAAGGAAACTAACGAGGGCCCAAGAGAGTCAATGGGGAATATTGAAGTTGCCAAGGAGCTCAGGAGGCCCTTCCCCTTCCGTGGAAGTGCTCAGGGACAGGCATCCCGGGAGCAGGGAACAGAAGATGCAATGGCCTTGAGTCTTTGCCAGAAGGGACATGGTGGCTGGCTATAGGGACAGAGGGTGGGAGATGAGGTGGGGGAGGTAGAAGAGGCCAGATTATGCAGGGAGGCCCTCGGAGGCCCCCAAAGGGCTTTTGAAGGTTTTCCATTGTGAATGGAGAAGCAAGTGGCACGTATGGGGTAATATCTGGTCTGACCAACACTTTAGGAAACCTCATACTGGAAGGGCTCTGAGATGCCATCCACTGTAAGACACCATTAAGAGGACAAAACTCTGCTAATTAAGCCATGACGCTCATGGATTGTCAGGCACATCCGGGTCTCAATGATACTTGAATGTGAATGTGGGCATCTTGGTGTAAATGAAATATGGGAAGAATCCTGGGTCTGTGGGAGGCGGCGGGAGCCTCCTGGGTTCTAAGACACACCCCAGGAAGAAACTGTAGAGCCTCCGCGCGGTCGCGGCCCTGGGCCTGGCCAACCTGTGACCTCAGGGGGTGTTGGAGTATAGCCTAAATCTGCTTTACTGCAGTGTAGACCTGCTGCTTTTACGCGTGCTGCCCTGCAGTGGGGCCCTGAGGCTGAGTCATGGCGAAGTCATGGCCTTGGGATGGGAACCTCGGGAGCACCGGGTGGCTTGCAAGGATGATTGTGACTGAGTGTAGAGCTCTGCCCCGCGGTAGCTGTGACTGCGCCACGGCAACCGAGCTGGCCCAGGGGTTCTGGTTTTCTGTCCCCAGCAATCCCCGGTGGTGGTCACACCAGTGGTGGTCACATGGTCTGCGGTAGCTCGTATTGCCTTCACCTCCCTCCACCCGCAGGAGGTAGTCAGAACCACAGCTAGGATTTGTCATTCCGTGTGCTGGGCCCTGTTTTACATACCGGACCAGCATTAACTCATTTACTCCTCTCCGCAATTACTCTGTTGTGCCCATTTTATGGAGGAGTAAGCTGAGTCACCGAGGAGTTAAGTGACTTGCCAAGGGTCACGCAGGCGGCAAGCCCTGGAGCTGGGATTTGAGCTTGGGAAGCCTCAGCCGGGAAACTACTTCCACTCGCTCCTGTGGCTTCCCTGGACTCACTGTGTGACCCCAGAGGAGCAGCCTCAATTTGTCCCTCTGTAAAATGGGGAACCCCATGGCCCCTGACCTCCCGGCACCCCCAGCCCTCCACCATGACCTCTGACCTCTGTTTCTGACAGCCTGTACAATAACTACATCTGTGATGTGGGAGCTGAGAGCCTGGCACAGGTGCTTCCAGACATGGTGTCCCTCCGGGTGTTGGAGTGAGTGGGGACAGTGGGTGGCAGGGGGCTGGGGCTCTGGGGGACTGTGGGGTTCCTGCTGCCATGCTGGGAAGGGCTGCTCATTGACTGCACAGTGGTGGCCTTGGTCTGGGGCTGGCTGGCCTGGACCAAGGGCCAGGCCCTACAATGGGTTTCTCTCCTCAGTGTCCAGTATAACAAGTTCACGGGCGCCGGGGCCCAGCAGCTCGCCGCCAGCCTGAGAAAGTGCCCTCACGTGGAGACTCTGGCGTAAGTCTCGGCCCCCCAGTGGGTGGAGAGCCACCAGCTTCCCAGGGGTGCAGCTCCTGTGAGCCCTGAGCTCAAATCCCACCCTGGGCCTCACTGATGTGAGGCCTTGGATGAGCAAACGTTACCTCCCTGGCCTCAGGTTCTTTGTCTGTGAACTGGGAGGGATAATATTTACCCCCAAGTAGGTTTGTGAGGTTCACATTAATCTTAGAACAGTGGTTGGTACCTGAAAATGCTCAGTGTATTAAGAGTGAACGATATGAAATCACTTCTATTATTTTGGACCTGGCAAGTCTGGCAGTTTTATATGGTTCAAACTTCTGTATTATTCTGTGCCGTGATGTCTAATGCCCGATATCAGTACTTTGTACTCTTCTGAGGCACGTTCACCTACATAATTCCTCATACCTCCTAGCATAGATCTTATAAGATCCATTTTACAGATGAGGATAATGAGGCACAGAGAGGCTAACTGGCTTTTTTTGTGGTCACATAGCAAGTCAGCAGCAGAACCAGGTCTAAAGAAAGGGGGTCTAGGGGCTCCCGGGCCTCTGCTGTTGCTATAACCCCGCACTGGTCTGATTCTGCCCAGTGGGAAGTCTCCAGGGCTCTAGGCTGGGTGGTAGGAGGGAATGGGGGGGCAGCTTGTGCTGGGGGCTCCCCTTTCTGGGGCTCCTCTCACCTGGCCCCCGCATGCCGCGCCCATCGCAGGATGTGGACGCCCACCATCCCGTTCGGCGTCCATGAACACCTGCAGCAGCTGGACTCACGGATCAGCCTGAGATGATCTCCGTGATGCCTGGGATGAGGTAGGTAAGCGGGGTGGGCTCAGGCGGGAAGAACCACAGGGGGCTGCTGGGGCCAGTGTCTTGTGAAGTCAGAATCCACAGGAGGGGGGCGAGGAGGGTGGCAGGTGGTTGGGTGAGCATGTCGGGACCTTGCACCGTCTGGGGCCTCCTCCTGTGACTGGTGGAGGGGTCTTTAAAGCCTTTGGAGAGGGGGCACCTGGGTGGCTCAGTCGGTTATTGGGCTCAGGTCGTGATACCTGGGTCCTGGGATCGAGCCCCACATTGGGCCTGCTGCTCAGTGGGAACCCTGCTTCTCCCTATCTGCCCCCCCTACTCGTGCTTGCTTGTCTCTCTAGTGCCCTCTTTCTCAAATAAATAAATAAAATCTTAAAAAAATAAAATAAAGGCTTTGGGGACTTGGCCCCTGAGCCTCCTCCCTGTGGCCAGGCGTGGAGAGGTGGGGAGTCACCGTCCACAGCCCTTAGTTTTGGGAAGAGCTTCCTTAGAGGTCCCTGAGCCACCCCTGCTGCCTGCCCTGCATCGTCTTTGTAGGATTTGCTCTGGGAGTTTCTGCACCGGTGACTTCCGTGCTCCCCACCCCCCGTGATGTCCTCCTCCAACCCCACCTCCTCCCCGGTCCCTGTGCTGAGCTGCCCCTCCGAGAGCGTTCTGACCGGCCCCTTCTCCCGACCTCTCACAGCACGTTCCTGGAGGACGCCAACCACGCTGGACCTTGAACTGGTGATCTGTGGACACAGTTCTTCTCGTGTCCATGAGCCGAGCATCGTGGCGCCCAGCCCCGCCGGCTTGGGGTTGGCCCCCACCCAGCAGCGGGAAGGACCGCGGCCTGCTCTGCGGACGGACCCAGGCCTGGCTCCAGGCTCCCGCGGGGTCCAGGTTGATGGCAGGTGCGGTCCCCCCTGCGGGACAGGACGCTCCTAGCAGCTGCAGCTGGGCCGGAGCGAGGGATGGAGGCAGCCGCATCTCTGCATCCCGAGGTCCCCGCCAGCCTGGGGAGGAAGCGCCTCTCCACGCTGCTGTCCTAACAGGGCACGCTTGGCGCCCTGCGGATCCCAGCGGTCAGCCCCGCCCACTCACTCCCAGACTGTGACCGTGACAGGTTGGGGGGGGCTGTGGCTGCTGCGTTCCATCTGCAGGACTCACTGTTTTGCACTAACTCTGTCGAGGCCAAAGCTAGGCGTGGCCCCGACACACTGGACTGGAGCTGGAAATTGCTGATGGTACACTAACGTGGGGGCGGTGGGCTGGAACCACACCTGCCCCTCGGCCTTCATTTCTCGTGTCATGTTTCACTACGTTATAAAGGGCTCATTTGATCTCACGGGGGTGCCCACTGGTTGAGTTCATACCACAATTACTGTTTCGGGGTGCCCGCTGTTCGGTTATCTGATGCTTTGCAGGCTCCCCGGGATGCCCCGTGGCTTGAAACAATGCACACATTTATTCTGCTCACACTGTGCCTGCTCTGCGGGCTGGGCGGCAGCTCGTCTCTGCCCCACTCGGTGTTGGCTGGGGCAGCTTGGCGGTTGGGGTTGGCATCATTGAAGGCTCAGGGACTTGATGCTGGCGGGTGCGGGTGGGGTGGGGGTGGGCCTGGGGCCTTGGTGCCTCTATGGAACCACAGAAGGGAGATCTCTGCCTGTGGGCTGGTTGGGCTTCACCGTAGCGTGGTGGCTGGGTTGAAGGGTCACCACCCAACATGGAAGAGAGATCACAGAAGGAAGCATCCTTTTTATAACCCAGCCTTGGGGGTCACACAGCACTACTTCCTCCACAGCCTGTGCCCTGTGTGACAGGGTCTGTGGCTCTCCTACCCCCCAACTGCCCCCGACTGCTCCCGGCCCCCCAGCAGAGTCCACCTTGGCCCACATCCTGCCTCCGTGGAAAGGGGTCTCCCTACGGCATCCCAAGCTGTAGTGGCAAATCCATTATTGGGGGATCAGCAAGGCTGAAGTACCGTAAGCCTTGCGGAGAGGTTTACCTCTGCCTCCGACTCGTCGTTCTACCCTGGGAGCCGTTTCTTAGTCGAGCTGGCATCTTGCCTTGGCCGCGGCGAGCCTAAAAGGGCCCCGGAAGCTTTGCTGTCTACACAGATTGCCGCCTGCTCTGTGGTTGTTTTGCTGGAGCTTGGCCTGCTTGGTCACATGTCCCAGTTCAGGTTAAGTGGGCTTTCTCCTGGGGGCGGGGGGAGCTGTCTGTTTGGCTCTAGCACACTGGCTCTGATGCCCGGTTTCGAAACTCTCCTCCTCTTCCCGGAAAGTGGGAGTCAGGGGTCAGGAGGGTCAGAGGGATTTGGTCCTGGCTGCCTAGCTGGCAGTCCTCGCAGAGACAGTGTGGGGCGGGGGTGGGGAGGAGGGGAGGTGCCCTCTGCCTCGGCCCAGCTGCGAAGGGCGCCAGGCGTTCTGACTGGCTTGGACATCACTCTTCAGGGTGTGCCGGCATTTGTGGATTGTGTGCAGTCCACGGGCTGCTGTTTGTGTGGCGACAGGGGGGGACAGGGGGACTCTCCTGCAGGACAGGCCTCTGCTGATAGCCCTCAGCCGGAGGGGTGGGGGGACACTTGCACCCACAGCTTTGAGTTTGTTCAGAGATGACAAAACCCTAGTCCAGGGCTGGGATTATTCGTAGCTCTGCCTGCCTGTGTGACAGCTACCATTTATTACGTAAGTGGATGTGTGTGAAGTGCTCATCACAGTGCAAGGGATATAGTAGGTGCTCAGTAAATATCAGTAATCATTACCTTGTGGCAGCACCATGCTAAGTCCTTCCTGCTCGAAGGGACCACAGTCCAGGGCCAGCAGCAGACTTCAGAGCCAGCCAGCTTGGGCTCAGCGCCCAGCTCACCACGTGTGCACATGACCTCTCCGTGCCTCAGGCTCAACATATGTAAAATGGGCATAATTACAGTACCGTGTTCATTGTGCGGCAATTCAAGGGGTTGGCACAGTCACAGCAAGAGCCTGGCATGCAGCCCAGTCCTCGTTATGTATGTTTTGTTTCTGCCTCTGCCTGGCACGTTCTTCCCGGCCCTTCACGTTGGACAACTTCTGATCCTGCAGGTTTGCTTTTTTTTTTTTCCCTAGATTTTACTTATTTATTCATGAAAGACACACAGAGGGAGGCAGAAACACAGGCAGAGGGAGAAGCAAGCTCCGTGTGGGGAGCCTGGTGTAGGAGTTGATCCCAGGACCCCGGGATCAAGACCTGAGCTGAGGGCAGATGCTCAACCACTGAGCCACCCAGATGCCCCAGGACTTAGTTTAAAGGGCACCTCCCCAGTAAATAGACACCCCCCACTCCCACTCTCCAAACTGGTCATTACTTTTATCTTTTTTCATCCTTATCTGCTGTGTTGCCTGCTGTCCTAGGCTGTGAGCTCCAGGTGGGCAACACCCTTGTCTGCTTTGGGCACTGCTGTATGCTCTGCACCTTTGCAAGGTGCCTGAACACAGTAAGTGCTCAATAAATGTTTGTGGGATAAATGATCCTCACCACAACTTTGCTTATTTGCTTTGTTCATCCCACAAATATGTACAGAGGACACAGTGGCGTACTCAATAAAATGCCCCAGCTTCCTGCTCTGGAAAGTCTTGCATTTTAGTAAATTAAAAAAAAAAAAAACAAAAAACCTCCCTGGGCAGGGCAGTCTGGTGTGGTTAGGCAGTCTGTGCACTGCACAAAGGCACCTGAACAAGGAGGCAAATGGGGATTGCAGACCAACGTGGGCTCTGCTTGCCAAGCTGTGTGTCCTGATACGGAGCCGTGTCAGCCCAGAGGGGCACCTCTGTAATTATTAGCACAAAGTCATCTCATGAGGTGTGCAAATTCCTGTCCTCATTTCACAGATGTGACTTGTCTAGGGCCACATCCTTGACTCTGTGGCCAGCTCTGCTGGGTCCCAAGCTGGGGAGGCCCTGACTCTTGCCCTCTGTCGAGCACAAGGTCCTGCCTACGGGCTCCTTTTCTGAATCTTTAAAAAAAAAAAAAAAAAAAAAAAAAAAAACAGGCAGGGCCCCATAGGCTGGAGTTGCATACATGTTTTAATTGAAAGAAGTCAGCCTCCTAAGTATTGCTTTTACAAGGTTTATCACCATCAAGTATCCACACCACTCACATTTTCAAAAAATGTTTCCGGCTGGAGGAGCAACGTGGCACTCCCCCTCGGCGTGATGTATCAGTTCTGGCAACTTGGTGAAGAACGAGGAACTTGAAATGGATAAGTCAAGCCCGACCCTTCAGCCCGACACGACCCTTCAGCCCGACACGTTCTGCGGCTTCTTCTCCTTCTGATTTAACTCCCTGAAACAATCCTTGCATCTAGGGCCAGCCTCGGGCCAAAGCGGGCCGGGCTTCGGGCTCCACTGGCAGCAGATGGAGCTGGGAGTGGCCTCTGTGCGCGTGTCCGCAGTTTGAAGTATCCTCTCCGAAGATTAAGTGGGAGAAGCAGGTGCAGTCGGGGGTGAAGAGCGGGGAGGCAGACTCTGGCTGGGTTCCTGTAAACATCCATCGCAACTGCGAAAGGTCATAAGCCAAGGCAAGGCTGTTTGTGCGTCGCTGCGGGTGGGGGAGGTCTTCGGACGCCCCTGCCTTTCCCCCTTGGGTGGGGGCAAAGGCCTTCTGGGCCTCCGCTCTCAGTTTCAATCTCTCCATCCTACCCTCTGGGGTCCGGATGGAAACCTCTCTGTTGGCACAGAGCTTTCGGGGGGAGCAGGCCTAGCGAGAGGGGAGAAAGGGAGTGTTACCAGCACGGAAGCACTGTCCCGCCTTCGCCCATTTGGTGGTGGCCTCAGGAGGCTCGGGGCGGGGCAGGGAGGCCTTCCTCCATCCCTTGCATTCGGGAACCATCAGAACGCCCACTGTCAGGCTGGGCATCTTTTCCTAAACTCTCAGTAACTTTTTTTTTTTTTTTTTTAATGAATTTGCCTGATTTCTAAGGACCCTGGACTGGGCGCCAGTGCAATTTCACTTAATCCATTCTTGGGCGAGAGGAGGAGGAGGGGGATCCTGGTCCCTGAGGAAGGACGGCAGCGTGCTCAGGGTGACCCAGGGCCTGCTGGCTGACCTGAGCCCCAGAGCGGCTGAGCAAGCCCGGGCAGTGGGCAGGGCTTGGCGACACCTCCCAGCTTGCCCGGAAGATGCTTCGCAGGCCAGGCTACTCAGCAGCCCTACTGCACTCGTCCTCACAAGACATGGCTCTTCCTCCCCTCCTGGCCCCTCGGCTGCTCCCCATTTCCCAGAACCAATCTGGCATTTCCCATACCCACCACCTTCTGTGTCTAGCTGGGCGCCAGGGTCTCTGCAACCTCTCATTTTCCCATGCCTACCCTCCTGGCCCAGCTCTGGGTCTCACCACCGCCAGCTCAGACTATACCTCCTGCAAACGTCATCGTGAGTCAAATAACAACTTACATGTTAAATACACAACCTGTACTGTCGTTTACCAACATCTGGGGCAGAAAATTCTCAGAGGCAGGAGGCCGATTGTGGGCATTGTGAGACTGTGAGCGGCATCCCTGGTCGCAGACCACTAATGCCAGTAGCAGTCCTGGGGCACAGGGACAACTAAAAATGCAACTGGCCCCATTTCCGAGGGGCGCGGAGGGGGCAGGACTATTTCTATTGAGAACCACGCATCTCCCCGAGGTGCAGAGAAGCCAAGTGACCTGTTACACTGACTGTGACAGGCAGAGCTGGCACTGGACTGGTGACGATGACGACAGAAACCATCACACCCAGGCAGCTGCCACCACCTGAGCTTTGATTGTGTGCCTCGTCCCCAAGGCAGAGATGCCCTGGTCCCTCCACACGCCCATCCAGGGCACCCGAACCTGGCAGCTTCCACCTGCAGGGAGCTGCCTCTGAAGCCTGCCTGGCCCCCAGGCTGCAAGTGCAGGCAGAGCCAAGGTCCCCCCATAGCTGTCTTCCAATCAGTGATGACCAGGAGGGTGGGGGATCAGTACCTCAGCTCCTGCACCCCGCAGCTGAGCCTCTATGTATCCTGGCCCCCAGAGTTCCTGAGCAGCACTGAGCTCAGGGCTGCAGTGGTGACCTGAGAACCCTTTCCTGCTGGTAGTTCCTGGGATCACCTCCCAAATAAACGACCTGCACTTGAACCTCTATCCAGGGGTCTGCTCCAGGGAGAGGAGGCCTGAGGCAGAGCATTACGTACATTATGTCATTCAGCACCACCACCCCCCCCCCCCCCATCAACTCCTGGAGTGACATGCTATTATGATACATTTTACAGACAAAGGCAGTAAGGTTCAGGCACGGTAAGTAACTCATCCAGACACGCTCAGTTCTCCAGAGCTGGGTGCTGGGGATCCTGTGATAAATGCAGCCATGCTTCTGAGACACAGTCTGGTGAGCGAGTGCAGCCCAAGGTAATATGCCCGACAGGAGGGGGTACAGGGGATGGACAGAGCCCTGAGTCGGGGGATGGCTGCGCACGAAGAGCACGCCAGGTAGGCCAGGTAGGCGGCAGGTGGGCAACGAGTCCACAGCAACCCCTAGAACCCCCTGGAGTTTGGTATGGGGTGGGGGAGGGGAGCAAGAAGGCAGGCGATGGTGGACACTGCGGAGAGGGGAGGATGGGCAAGTTTCTTGTGCTGTCTGCCAGATTCATCTTCTAGATGCCAGCTGGGAACACATCCTTCCACTGCTCTGAGTCCCCAGCTGCTGCTGAAGACACAGGCCAGGTCTTCGTGTCCTGGGGCCTCATCCCACCTCCCAAGCTGGATCTGGCATGGGGAGGGGAAGCCAGGGCTGCAGCCAGAGCACTGCTGAGCTCAGCCTTCTAGAAAGGTGTCCATGGCTCCCTCTCCCATCCCACCAGGAATCCACCTTTGTTGACCTCCGTCCAAGGAACCCCTGGGGTTTCCTGTAGGGTCAGTGGTGGTGCTCCTGAGAGCAGGGCTCCATTCAGAGATCTCTAAGGGAGGGGTTCATACTTAAG
Organism: Canis lupus dingo; assembly: GCF_003254725.2. Lineage (NCBI taxonomy): Eukaryota > Metazoa > Chordata > Mammalia > Carnivora > Canidae > Canis > Canis lupus. Next base: position 31,669,807 of record NC_064248.1, on the reverse strand, counting down.
CCCATTTCAGACTCATGTGGATTGGGTGTCAGAGAACACAGAATCACCTCTGGAATGGGGACCCACTCCTCTCCCAGTCTTGGTGTCTGCCACCAGCAGAGGCCAGACAAGCATCAGCCTGGCTGGAACGTGTCTCTGACACATGCTAATCTCCCATCTGAATAGGCCCAGGGCCCTGCTGGCGCCGGCTCCAGCTGGACCCACTACTGCTCTCTGTTTTCACTGTGCTATTCAGGGTCACCTTCTATTTATGGCAAGTGATGCCAGGTTTCCACTTCTGATAGTAAAATAAAGTACATGTCTTTTCAGAGCACGACTTCCCTTTAAAAAGAGCACATTTAATGAAAACAATGACACAAATCAGAGTTCAGACTAGGGAGCAGAAATTGTTGACGGGGTCATATGGGGTTTGGGAAACCCTGATCGGGAGTCCGTATCACTGCTTCCACAAAGGGCCCAGACAGGGCAGGGAGCTGTCCTAAGTCACACAGCAAGTTGAGGACAGCTCAGGTCTCCCTGTCCTCAGCTAGAGGACATCCTGTGACCTCTCATCTGTGCCACCACCCACTGTGGCTCCATGTTAAAGATCAATCCCCTTGTTCCTTAACTTGCGAGTCTGGCCTCACAGCAAATCCACCAATGAGAAACTTGAGAATCTCAACAGGTGATATTTCTCAAGCACTCTTTGCTTACATTGTACCATCTGCCTTAACTCCTGTCCTAGCTCATGTATTCCTCAGGACAACCCTGGGAGGTGGGGCCAGGCATCATCGGGAATTTCAGACAGGGCTCAGAAAGGCTTCAGCAAATTGCTCAAGGCCATAGAGCTTGCAAAGGGCAGAGGTGGATTTGAACCTCTGTGGTCTGATCTTAGGTACATCTCTTTCCTCCAAGGCATGAAAAGCCTGAGGCTGCAAGCATCCTGGAGCTGCAGCCTGCAGGATCCAAAGCAGTGGGTTCTCCAGCTTTCCTAATCATCATTAGAGCATGACAGACCATTCATTAGCTGTTGGCTTTTTTCCTCCTTCTTCTTCTTTCTGAAACCATAACCTTTCATTCCAGGCTACTCCCGAGAGCTGGACAGAGGGAGTGGCCAGCTGACTCATTTCTGGCATTAAGAATGACAGCTGGGCACTCGATCCATTTTAAGAAGCAAGTCCCGGCTCATGACCTCTGTGGAGAGACTGCCTAGTTTTGGGATTGGCTCTTGCGTCTGCAGGGTGCTGGTGGGCCAAGCTCTGGACATGCTGCAAGGAGATTTCTCTCACGTGCTTTAGCCACCCCACTCCTTGGGAGCAGTCACGGCAAGGTTGATCTGTGGGAATCCTGGCTCTGCCCCTTGGTAGCTGTGTGACCTCAGGCAAGTTACTTCATCCCTCTAGGCCTGTTTCTTCAGCTGAAACAGGAGCACAGTGGCCACCTTGTTGGGCTGTTTGTTGTGAGGATCGTATGAAGTCACATCTGTGGAGTGCCTGCAATTCATGACGCATCAGGGAGCAGCGGCCCCGCCCCTCCTTCCCACCTGTTCCCAGCTAGCAAACACACCAGGCCGGGGGGCCTCCTCAGTGCTGGCGGCCTGAAACATGTAGCCCTGTCGCCCTCCAAAGTCCTTGCTGGCTGGAAACCCATTGCTCGTTCCTCTTTCCCTCGCGCCAATCAATTCAAGTGGCTAAAGGCAGATGTCACCCAGAGCCAACGTGCATGGGTGTCCACTGTCAGCTCAGTGATGGGCTGTGTGGCAGGATGACCTCTGCCTCGGCTAGTCCAGGGGTTCATGGCCTGAAGGGGATGGGAAAGGAGAGACTGCCCGGCTGCCTGGGCCTCTGATGGATGCCGGTGTTCTAGAGAAACAAGGACTGGCTTCTCAGACTCAGATTCCGGTTGACATGTCAGTTGCTGACACTCACCAGCTGTGGGTTTTGTGAAGATTCTTGGCCCAGAACGAGTCTCCAGCTGGTTGGTGGAGGGCAGCATTTGTCCAGGAGTCTTGCCAAATCTAAGAACTGCCCGGATGATTATTTTTTTGGTATTTTAAATCAATGGACTTTTTTTTTTTAGCTCCAAATTTTTAAGAGGAACTTTTATGTCACTATCAAGAATAAAAAACAGGATCATTTGTCATAAACAGAAGGCAAACTAAAAGCAAATACAATGGAAGTGAAACCCTTAGTTCTAGCCAGATACGCCTGGTCAAAGGGAGAAGTAGCAGGTGCACGAGAGTAGCAGAGCACCGACAGCCCGGCCACACTCTGCTTCAGCGGCCTCCCCTGTGGCAGAGGGCCTCACTCGAAGCAGCACTGGGAGTGTGGCTAGGAGGCCCAGCTGGCCACCTCAGAGCTGGGTACCTAGGGTGAGTCACTCAACATCCCTAAGCCTCAGTTTTCCTCCCTGTACAATGGAGCTAATGAGCCCTGCCCTGCCTGCTTCAAGGGTGACACTTAGGGGAAGCTAGATGTGGGAGAGGCAGTTATTTTTAACCACCCGGCCAAGTCCTCTGGCAGGAAGGAATCACAAGAATGAAGCCTTCCCCTTTCAGGGGTGCCTGGAACCAGGAGTCACTCCCAGTGCCTCCCCAGGCTCCGGGCAGAGGATGATAGCTGTAAGGACAGCAGCATCACCTGGACTCACTGGGTACCAGTTATCATCACCCTGGGCTGCTTCAAAGGCCACTTATGGGGACAGATCCTCCTTGGTGATGGGCCCCCAAGAGGCAGCGAGCACCCAAGGAGAGGGGAAGGCTTCCTGGGCGGAGTCCCCTCTGGGTCTGACGCACCATCAACACAGCATCATTTATTAAGAACTGACTACACGCCATCCTTTTAAAAATAAATTCACATAAAAAAAAGTAGTCTTCTGAAAAGCGAAGTACTAGAACTAGTGTATTTAATTGCAACTACAAGTTATAAAGGGAGAAATGGTACCACCTTAGCCAAGCAATCAAAGTTATCACCACCAGCGGCGGGACATATGTCATGCACTCACGAGTGCACTCACCTCTCTGAGGGGTTCCTGCCAACAATGCATCATCTGAACCTAATTGCAAGAGCAAACATCAGATAAACCCACACTGAGAGATATTCTACAGGATACCAGACTTGTACTCCTCTGAAATGTGAATGCCATGAAAGATGAAGACAGACAGAGCGAGGAGCTGGTCAGGATCGAGGGCAGCTTGAGAGACACAATGATTAAGGCAAAGGGTGATCTGGGATGGGATCTGGAACCTCAACTCTGCCTTCTGCCAGGGAAGGTCACTATTGGGACAATTGGTGAGACCTGAATAAAGTCACAGATTAGACTGGTCATAGGCCTGCATCAGTGTTAAATTTGCTGATTTTGACAACGGTTATGGAAATGAATGTCCTTGATCTAAGAAACCAGACAGTGAAGTATTTAGGAGTAAAGAAACATAATGTCTGCAATCCGTTTTCAAATGGTTCAGAAAAATAACCATACGTATACATATATATAGACATGCACAAACGTAGAGCCAGCCCACACTGCCTCGGTGAGCAAATGTGGCAAGAGGTAAATCGGCACAACTGGTGACTCTGGGTGAAGGATATGGGGGACTTCTTGGCACTCTTCTTGCAACTTCTGTATACTTGTGAAGTTATTTCAAAATAAAGTTTTATTTAAGTAACTCAGCGAAAAGGAGCGAGAGCGTCTATGCAGCAGGCCTGGCGGAGCCATGAGTGCTATTCCGAGGTTGGGATCTTGGAGCCCCTTCCTGGACCCCCCCCCGCTGCAAACCCAGCACTGGGTTAGGGGGGGATCGGCTATCTCACTCAGCTTTGCTTCCCTGGCCTCTCACTCCTCCTTTCTGGGCCTCAGCTTCTTTATTTGTGAGATGAGGTTAGTGCTGCTGTCCCTTTAATGTTGATCTTGATTTCCAACAAGCAGGCTAAGCATTCAGAAGTCGGGGGTGGGGTGGGGTGGGGTTGGGGGGTTGGAACAGCCGATAAATCAGGAATATGAATGGTCGGGTTGAGAGGAGCCCAAAAGAATTTGTTCACCAGAATAGACCCAAAGACTGTCATGGTCTCAGTCTTGGATGAAATCTCCAGTTTGTCTAACTTGGGGCCAAGGGAGCTGAACCCCTGGCATCTCAGCTGTCTGGAGACCCCTAACTGGATCTGCTTCTGTCCAAAGGAAGAAGCACTCATGCACCTTGTGGCCAGCACACTTCCAGGTGAGCCTTCTGCTAGGACACAGCTGGAAAGTCAGCTAGGCCTGGGGTGCACCTGCCTCCCCTCGCCACCTCACCTGTCTCCTGTCTGGACCACCGGGACAGGAGATCACTTGGTTTCCCTCATCCTCCCTGACTCTTCTCCTCCCCCCCACTCCCTGCAGGAGTTCCACCAGCTGCCTGTGGGGTCTCGTAGGACTTAAATCTTATTGTCCATGTCCCTGCAGAAGGCCTGGGTTTCTGAGCAGGGCAACGATATCCCAGCCTGGGTGTTCTGCTGATGGCAGAGGCCACAGATGGGTGTGGAGGGACCAGGGCGGGTGGATCAGGAGCAGCTGTGGCACCGAGTCAGGACATAGAAGCCAGGAGACCCCGGAATAAGCAGACCAATGGGTCTGGTTACCCTATGTATCTGAGCTACACCAGGCCCCACCGACTCTGGCAGCAATGTTCTGCAGGCTCTCCATTTCCGGTGCAGAAAGGCTCTCTCCCACAGCCCTCCCTCTGTGCCAGGAACATGGACAGATCAATCCAGCTGCGCTGCCTCCGCTGCCTCCGCATCGGAAGTGCTGGGATGTGAAGACTCCCTGGCACTCCCAGCCGCAGTGGCCCTTTCTCCTGGGAAGGAAGGAGCTCCTGATTCCCCGCTTCCTGCTCCTGGGCAACGATTAAAACTCGAGGAAAACAGGGGCTCCAGATCTGGTGGCCTTTGGAGACCACAGGCAGTGGGAAGGGTGTCCTGAGTGTCCTAGGCCAGGAAGGCAGAGTGGGAAGTCTGTCCCAGGGATCTACACCTGAACGCACCCGCACTCAGGCAGGCAGTCCTCTGTGGCTCATCCTGGGCTATAAATATTCATGCGTGTGCATGTGCAGGATTATACATGTGCAAGGGCCTGCGTGTATACACTTCCCATCATATCTGTTAATGCTAGCAGCGGTTGATATTAATCTATCACTTATTGTACATAGGAAGGTCTGCGAGCTTTATGTATAACTAATGTAAGCCTCGCAATGAGGCATATTTCATTATCTCCATTTTTTTTAGAAGGGAAAACTGACACCCAGGGAGCTACAGGGAACATACCCAAGGTCACAGCTAGGATTGGGATTTGAACCACGCTCTCACTCCTTATCACAGCCCTAACATTGCCTCCTTCTATAGATGCTCAGCAAATGTTTGGGGACTATACTGTGGGCACACATGCAAGACAAAAAAAGAAACAGAGAGCAAGTGAGTGTGCCTTGAGAGCCATCCAGTCCTGCCTGGCATGCCCCACACCCTTTGTCAGCGCCTCCCTGACCTTCTCGTGCACAACATGAGAAGGTGTCCACAGGAGAACAAGCCAGAAAGGATGAGGTTGGACTTGGCTTACAGAAAGGGGCCCAGAGATGAGGTACAGTCAGACCATTTCTGGAGCCCTCCCGAAGGGTTTTCCTGCCGCTAGCCACCCCTCCCGTCCCCTACTCCGGGCTTCCCGGGTTCGGGGGCCAAGACCGCTTTGGCGTGGCTTCGGGACTGGGGAAAAAGGAATGCTGCGCGTGGCCTCGAGTATTTGCCCCAGCCCTTGGCCTCCCTACCTCCCAGAACAGGCCCAGGGGCTCGGACAGCTTTGCAAGGAAGGGTCCCTGAGACACACTTCATGTTGTTTCTGCTCAAACAGCCTTTGCTGCAAAGTTGGTCGAAGCATTTGGGTTTCAGTTTTTGGTTCAGAGTCTGCCAATGTTTTCATTTGGAAGGGGAAGTGTTTCTGTTGATGCAGGGAAGAGATAAAATAAGACATTCTTCACCGAGTTACACTGTCTGAAAGTCAAGCGCTTGGCTTGGAGGCAGAGATTCATCTTAGGATCTGCAAGGCCTAACACGGGGCCTGGTGGAAGAGCCAGAGACAAAGTTGGTCGAATGACTGAATGAGTGAATATGCACAGGGCCTAGACCCAGGCATGTGCGATGATCAGTGCCCAGTCCGGGTTTTGAGGGGAACTCCACAGATTTTACCTTTTTACTGTTCTCGGTCTGTGTTTCCCTACCTTCAGCAACCTCATCCCACCGAAGCCCCGGTCACCTCCAGCCTGAGCAACTCCATAGCCCCTAACAGGCTTCCCTGCTTCCACACCTGCCCCGACAGCCCATTCTGCCCACAATCACCAAAGTCATCTTTGCAAAATGTGAAATTGTGTCTTCTCCTGCTTAAAACCTTCTGATGGCTTCCCATTGCCTATGGCCGTGGCCACGGCCTCCCAGGTCCTGTATGGTCTGCCCTTGCCTTACCCCACGGACCTCTTCTGGGGCTGCTTTCCAGCCACACTGACCTCCTTTTGGTTGCTGCAAAAACCAACTCTCCTTCCTACCCCACAGCCTTGGCACTAGCGATTCCCTCTGCCTTGACTGGTTTCCCCCAAATCTTTCAGCCTGGCTCCTTCTACCAATTTAGGGCTCAGGTCCAATGTGTCATCTCCTCAGAGAGACCTTCTCTGATCCCCCTTTCTAAAGCAGCCCACCTCTATTCTTTCACTTTGCTCACTCAACAGACATTTATTGAGCACCTACTAGATGCTGGGCACTGTTCTAAGTGCTGAGAAAACAGCAAGAACTCAATGGGGATGCCCAGGGTCCTTGCCCTTCCCTTCTTCATGGTTCTCAAAAAATCTGATGATCTTGTTTGGAAATCTGCTTGTCTTTTCTCGCCAGGTGCCAGGAGGCCCACGGCTAAGTTTCTCTTGTTGACTGTGCTCAGTAAGCATTTGTTCAATCAAGGAATGTACTGATGGATGGATGGACGGCAGGTAGGTAGGCAAGCCGACTCGGCAGGCATACGGGGATACAGGACAGCCGACACACTCTCCACCTGGCACCTGGCTCTTGCTAAGGTCTCACTGAGCTCAAATGAAGCTTTTGTCAAAGAAGTTTCACTGTCCACCTCCCAGGATCTGCAGTAGGTCCTGCCCTGTCCTGCTTCCCTTGGACTACGGTCATCTCAGCAAAGACAGGCCACAGAGCAAAGGAGTTAACTCAGCGTGCTGAGTAACATGGTGTGTAAGTGGCATTAGTGTCTGTTTTCTAAAAATGGACTGCCACCTCAGTGTCCTCCCTTCACTGCCACTCAGGCCCTATGCCTAGTGACCCTGCACACAGTTCAGTGGAGGGCCTTAGCCAAAGAGTGTCTACATGTCCCATGAACCCTCACCAGACCCAACAGCCTGCCTACCTCTAACTCTCATCTTGTCCAGCTGCCTCTCTTCCTGGCTGTGACACTTTGGCCAAGTCTCTCTCCTTCCTGGACCTTCCCTTCCCTTCCATTGACACACAAGGTGGGGCAGGTCACACAGCTTCCTGGTAGTGACCTAGAGGCGGGACTTGAACACCTCAGGGCAAAGATCCTGTGGTCCCCTCTACTCCCCGCTGGCCCAAGAGCTCCGTGAAGCCTTGCAAACACTGCAGGCAAAGCCAGCCCCAGCCTGCCTGGTCCGCAAAAGCAACCTGCAAAACTGGCAGCCCTTGCAGATGTAAGCTGCAGAACTGCCGAGCTCAGGCACCATGAAACCCGACTCCCAAATAGCAGCAAACCCAAGGCCAAAAGGAAGTATACAGACTTTTGCTGAATGTTTCTCCCCTCACAGCTTCAGCCAGGGCCCTTGCTCTTGAGTCACCACCCAGTCCCCAGGGCCACAGGGCAAAGGTGGTCACTGCCTGGCTTGCTACCTTTTCCAACACTCCAAATCTTTATCCTTCCGGGGCTATGGGAATCCCCCCCAAAAAAGCCAAGGTCACCATCAAGCCAGACTGAGGCAGAAGGGAGGAGCTAACAGCTCTGCCTCAAAGGGATCTGGGTGAAAAGGCTTTTCCATAAGCTGTGGCAGTAGGTACGTGGCTAACCCAAACAACCTTCCTTCTGCTCTGCCTTCCTTCCCGTCTTCAGCAACTGTCACCTTCACCAGGGAAAGCCTTCCAGCCCCAACTAAGGGCCTAACGCGGGTCTGGCCATTCCTGGCATCCAAACAGACCTCCAGGAGGTGGATGGAGGAAATCAGAAGTGGACACAGAGGCTCGGGGAGGGGTCACCTCCGGTCTGGAGATGCCACCCTCTTCTTCACCAGCGCCCCTAACCCACCCTCATCTGTAGGAGGGCACTTACAGATCTTGGAGGCCGGAGAGGGCCTCGTCCTGGGGGTCCCATCCCTGGCCGGACGATGCCCCCAACCAGCGGCGGCGGCATCATTTGGGCGGCTGGTCCAGGTCGAGGGGTGCGGGTCGTCGGGGGCGGGGGAGGACGGTAACCGAGCCTACTCCAGGTAACCATCGAAGACGTCGAGCTCCGAGTCGGCGTCGTAGAGGCCCGAGCCGGGGTCGGAGAGCACGCCGAGGTCCACGAGCGCCTGGTCCATGTCCTCGGGCAGGAAGACGAGGCCCACGTTGAGGACGATGTACTCCATGAGGAAGGCGTAGTATAGGATCAGCACATTGACGAAGAACAGGCCCACGTAGAACATAGAGGGCAGCAGCGGCGGCGGCACGGAGGGGACCAGGGGGCCCAGCGCGTCCAGGTGGGCCGCGACCCGGGCGCCGGGCATGCAGGGGGCGGCGAGGGCGGCGGCCCCGCGATCCCAGCGACCTCAGCCGCTGCGGCGCCCGGGCGGCCGGCAGAGGGGCAGCTCAGCCATCCAGGGGCGCCCCGGGAGGCTCGACCCAGGGGGCGCCGGGCCCCAGCGGACACTGCCCGGACCCCGAAACGTGCCCGGCGGGGCCCACGCACCCCCAGCTGCACCCGCTCGGCCCCGTCGATCCGCCCCGCGGCCAGGCGGGGACCCCCCGCGACCCCCCCCCGACCCCCCACTCCCCGAGGTGGCCGGCGGCTCCCCCGGCTCGCGCTCTCCGGCCCTCGCAGCGCCGGCGGGGACCCCGCCGCGGCTCTCAGCGTCCAGGGCCGGTCCCCGCGGCGATGTCGCCAGCCGCGCCCCGCAGTCCCTCGAGCCCCCTCCGCGCCCCCGCAGGCCCAGCGCCCATGGCTGCAGCCGCCGCGTCGCCCTCCTGGCCGCCCTCCGAGCGCCGCCCCCGGAGCAGCCCCGCGCTCATTGGCCCGCCGCCCCCCGCCCGCGCTCATTGGCCCGCTCGACGCCCGCGCTCATTGGCCCGCGCCTTCGGGGGGCGGAGCCTCATCGCCCCGCCCCCCCGGAGGCTCCGCCCAGGTCTCAAATCCGATTGGCTCTGCGAATCCCCCCCCACCACGGAGCAGCGGGAGGGGAAAGACGCCCAAAGCAGTTCAAATCTAGACGTATCCCCAAAAGCCAACAGGAAACCCGAGCTTCCTCCGCAGTCCCCCACCCCATCCCACCCCATCCCCGGACTTGGATATGCCGTCACGCCTCTTCGGGACTCAGTTTACCTGACACAAAGGAGGCGGGGCGAAAGGGGAGGGGGCGGTGAAGTTACCAGTGAAAATCTCGGACTTTCCCAAAGTGGCGATTTTCCGTAATGGGGAAGATTGATCAGTGCTTCCATCATCTCTCCAAATTCTGGCTGCCCATTGCGGGAGGGTGGGGGAGGTGAGGGGTGGGTGGCGGATGGGGAGGAGGGTTCTGCATGATGGGGTTCAGGGACCCCTGCCTAAAGAGATTCCCAGGCAAGTCAGACCTGTAACAGTGGCTTCTTGTTTTTACTTTGTGAACCCTGTTTAGAAACAGGACGTGGTTAAACATTGAGGCAACGCAGAAAAGTAACGTAAAAAAATGAGTCTTGCACTCGCTGATTCCCCTTTTCATGAGCAACCCCTGTGTATCCTTCAGGGGACCGATCTTCCACAAAGCGCCTTCCAGAGCAGTTTAACAGATATTTATGTATGTATGTATGTATGTATGTATGTATTTATGTATGTATTTATGTATGTATTTATTTATTTATGTATTTTTAAGGATTTTAAGTAATCGCTACACCCAAGGTGGGGCTAGATCTCACAACCTCAACATCAAGAGTGGCATGCTTTGCTGATGGAGCCAACCAGGCGCTGCAAAGGACCTTGAAATCTCAGGTCACGCTGAGCTGGATGCTTTACATACATTGCTTAATTGCAGCTAGATGCGGCAGGGTACTGTGTTATTCCTTTTTGCAGGTGAAGAAATCCAGGCCCAGAGAAAAGGAAGATCCCAGGAAAATGCTAGGTCTGCATGTGTTTGGAGAGCTGACCCGCCCGTAATTTCTCCATGACTGTCTCCTTGCCCCTTATTTTATTTAAAGATGTGATTTGTTTATTTATTTGAGAGAGCGCACTTTTTTTTTTTTTTTATAAACGGTTGAATAATTTGTCAAAAAGTGAGAGGGAGAAACAGACTGCCCATTGAACAAAGAGCCTGATGCAGGGCTTGAACCAAGGACCCTGGGATCACAATCTGAGCCAAAGGCAATTAACCAGTTGAGCCACCTAAGCTCCCCTCATTGCCCCTTTAGATGAATTACAGAGCAGACCATTAATTCTCCAACTGCTGAGGATGAAACGGATCTTCATTCCATCACTCATCCACTCTACCAATATTTGTTGAGCACCTCTGATGTGCCAGAGGGACAGGTAGTTTGTGCCATAGGCAGTGGGGACAACATGGGCCCTTAGCCCAACTCTGAGCACGGTTAGTGGGGCACTGTGGGACTTAGATAACTAACTGTGTGGTGTAGACACGAATGAACGAATGAATGGTGAACAGGGCAGTCTTGCCTCCTCCAGGGAGCTTCTCGCTCCTACTCCAGGACAGAAATTTAGACACATTTCCTCGGCTCAAGTGGGGACTTGCGGTTCTTCTTCTCCTTCTCCCCCTTTTATGTGATAGTTTTGGGAATTGCTTGGATTTAGGGTGAAGCCTAGAGAAACCCTCTGAAAGCACAGGACGTTCAGTTTTGTTGCCTGATTGCCTTTCAAAAAAAAAAAATCTATTTTGTAAGTTGACATGGAAGAAGAAAAAGGCTGAAAGGCTGTAGGGACAATCAAGACCATCACCGATTTGCTACAGATTGGTTTACGGGGGGGGGGGATATAAAATGAGGGGCCAGGGTTCGAACTACACACTTAGTAGGTTCGTGACCTAAGGCAAGGTAAATCAACCTCTTTGTGATTCAGTTTCCCCGGAGGATAGTACCCACCCCGTGGCTTGGTTGTTAGCATTATTATTATTTTTTAATTTTATTTATAAATTTATTTTTTTATTGGTGTTCAATTTGCCAAAGTTGTTAGCATTAAATATCAGTATATGTAGAGCGCTCAGGACGGTGGCACACGGTCTACGCCATGCAATAGCTATGCTCAGCCTCATCGTGCAAGCTAACGATCGTGAGGACTGCGGTTACTTTGAAGCACCCGTCTTCTCGGGTTCCCTACTCAGGGCTGCGGGCACAGGTTCCCCCATTCCCGCCCACCATCCGATACTGCGGGCTCTCCTCCTCCTCTAGCTCCGCCTCCGTTTCCAAGGCCGCCGGCCCGCAGTTGCGCGGTGCACGCCGGGCCTTGTAGTCCGTTCGCGGAGTCCTTTAGGCAGTGGCCTCGCGGGCGAACTGCATTTCCCAGCGTTCCTCGTGGCGGCGGCCGTAAAGCGCGGCGGTCGAACGGCCGGTTCCGGCTGAATGTCAGTGCGGAGCTGTGGGCCGGGGAGGAAGGTGGTTGGCGGTCCCTCTACCACCTCCGCCGCTGCCTCCTCCGCTTGTGCTGCGGCTGCGGGCGCCCGGCCGCTCGGGCATGAGGCCGTGAGGCGGGCACCGGGTCGGGGCCGCCGACATGTTTGGCCGCTCGCGGAGCTGGGTGGGCGGGGGCCATGGCAAGTCTTCCCGCAACATCCACTCCTTGGACCATCTCAAGTGAGTGTGTTGGGGGCTCCGGGGGGCGGGGGGCGGGGGGCAGGCCGCGCGGGGCTGCACGTGGGGATGGGGGCGCCGCGAGGTGGAGGACGGAGAGGCACGGCCCGGGAGGGGTGGCGCGGCGGCGGGGAGCCCGGGCGCCTGGGTTCGAATCCTGACACCGCCGCGCCTCGCCGTGTGACCTTGGGCAAGTGGCTTAGCTGCTCCGAGCCTCAGTTTCCCCATCGTTAAAGTTAAGGGGACGAGACCAGCTGACGGATGCAGACTTTGCTGGGTGGTGGTGGTACTTCTCAGGCTGCACAGCTGAGGGGTCAGAGACCTGGACCTGGGAGGCAGGCAGATCTGGGTTTGAATCCTAGCGTGTGAATTTAGGCCTCGGCTTCTTCAGTTGCAAACTGGATATTAGTGACAGCAGCTGCTCCCCTCTGATTGCTTGGAGGGTAGGATAAAGGAATGCATGTAAAACTGGCAGCACGTACAAAAGTGCTCAATGAAGGGCAGCCGTTGAAACTTTTTATTTTATTTTATTTTATTTTATTTTTTACCCGCCCCCCTCCCTTCCTGGGGAGTCTAAGGAGGGGACTATCAGAAGTAGAATTCCAAGGGCGGGCAGGTGGCCGACGCGGTTCTGGGAAGCAGGAGTGCACAGAACAAGCCTGGCAGGCAGACCCGCATTCAAACCGGCCCCCCTCCTACCGCTCAGTGGCCGTGTGACCTTGGACAAGTTACTTCACTTCCTTGAGCCTCTGGTCCCCATCTGCAGACGGGGAGAATGTGGATCTGGATCGTGCAAGGATTTAACCGCGTCCTGCGCAGAAAGAGATTGATCCAGTGTCTCTTACTCAGCAGGTGGCCAACACAGGGGTAGCTGTGTTTATCAAAGCTATAGGTGAGGGCTTCCTAGACCACCTCACCTAAAGTGCTTCCCCACCCCAGCTCCTTTCCGTCTTATCTTCGCCTTGATTTCATTCAGTGCCCGTCTCCACTATCTGCTTTTACTCTGTTTCCACTCCTTTTCTGTCTGCTCCTAAACTGGTCCTTCCAGGAGAGCAGAGACTGCTTGTTTTGCTCAAAGCTGTATTTCCAGCATCTGGCCCTGGGCCTGGCACACAGTAGGAGCTCAGTGGCTACAAAAAAAAAAAAAAAGTAGAAAAAAAATGAATGAATTGGGGACGGGTGCAGAGCATGCACACAAACCTAGGATTTTTTTTTTTTTTTTTTTTGGAGGGATGGGGAGAGAGGCGATGGAAAAGAGACTTTTGGGGAGGGAATGACTTCGGGGAGGGGGGCAATCTAGTATGTGGGGTGGCAGTTGGGTGGGGAGTAGGCAATCTTTTGCTTACGGGAAGAGATAGGCTGGTTTCTAGAGGGAGCTCCCAAGATTACTAATGGGAAGGAAAAAGGGGGAAGGCAGGGAGCAGAAGGGAGACAAAGGCCCAAGGAGAGGATTGGTGGGAGGGAAGTTAGTTGGGGCTTCTCGTTTGGCCAAGGGTTGGGGTGCTCTGCTCCTTAGCTGTGTCTTTTCTGGCACGGAGCAGGCGTTTCACAAATGTTTGTGGGTCTCAGAGTGGAGGGCAGGAAGAATCAGTATGTAGTAAGGAATGGTTTTAAGGGGGTGACGAGAGAGGACATGGGGAGGACAGAGGCACAGGACAGGATGGGGGTGTTTAGGGAAGCCAGAAATCCTAAAAGGGAGGGCAGCTGGACTGGAAAGGGAGAGGCAGAAGGATTTCAGGAATTTAGAGAGTGGGTGGATGTGGCTGAGATGGGGAGGATGGTTATCTAAAGGAGGTTAGGCATCCTGCCAGCATCCTGGCACCTGTAGGCTTTCACCTAGCTCTGCCTGCCTCCAGTCCTCGTAAAGTACTTTAGTAATTATTGAATGCATGTGTGTGTGTGTACATGCGCGCACATGTGTGTGCCATGTACTTAAGGACTTCCTGTGTGTTATTTCCTTTAGTCCTCACAAGTCTGTGAGTTATAGGAGCTGTTATTGTTTTCCATTTTATAGAAGTGGAAACTAAGGTTCAAAGAGGTTAGATTACTTGGCCACAAGGTGACAACAACTGAAACAGTCAAAGCCAGGCTCTGACTTCAGCGCTCGCACCCCGTGCACGGGTCTTCTGAGTGAAACTGCCTCCTAAGTCAGTTTGGGAAGACTTTCAACTCAGTTGAGTCTTTCTGCCCGATGAGGCATCCTCACCCTCCAGCCAGCCACGGAATGGTAAAGGTTCTCAGATGCCTTTGAAGTATCTGGAACTGCCCAGGTATATTGTTTAGGTTGGGTGCTTTTGGAAACCCGAGCTGCCTGTCCTATGAGGCAGATCAGCTTAATCCATATTACAGTCTGAGGAACCTGGCAATTGGGATACTGCCGTGGGGCTTTGCAGATCCCAAAATGACTTGGAAAAGAGTGTCCTAAACAGCTAGTTCGCACCCCGGTGGTTGTGATGTACTTCATTTGGCTCTGATAGTAAACATCTTGGGCCTTAAGTACGGACCAGCTTGTTCCCTGAGGGAGTTCACAGGCTGGCAGGGGAGACCGCCATTAACGCCAGTGACCATACAATGTGACAAGTGCTGGGATCTCTGTAGGTTCAGGGTCCTGTAGGAACCCCTGGCAACTTTTTTGGGGAGGCAACACCAGAGCAGAGTCTTCAAGGACAAGCAGGAGCCATTGTGTGGGGCTGCAGGATGTGAGAAGGGGATTCCTGGGGTTCGTGGAGTATCAAGGTGGGGTTGGTGGTTGTAGGAAATAAGGCTGCAGGTAGAATGGGGCTCGGGCTTCATCTGATAGGAAGGGCGACCAAGCATCCCAGTGTGCCTGGGACTGAGGAATTTCCCAGGATGGGACTTTCAGTGCTAAAACTGGGAAAGTCCTGGTCACACAAATATGCTCTGGGCTTGACCTAGGGCAGTGTGGGTGGAGAGGAAAGATTAAAAGAATTTAGAACTGGAAAAAAAAGTTTTTTGGACATGCAAAGCATCTAGGAGCCCTCCCCGTTTTAAAAATAGATTTTTTAAGAACAGTTTGAGATTTAAAGAAAAATCAAGAAGATAGTACAGAGAGCTTGAATTGCTTTTGTTATTCTTCGTAACATTCTCAGCTTTCAATTTTTTTTTTTCATTCATTTTCAGCTTTCAAACTGGAAAGGAAACTTTCTGTTAGACAAGGTTTTACTTTTGCTAAATACTGGAAAACCGTGTGCCTTTGGTCTTTGTGTACTGAGTCGAGTTAGAGACTCAGTTGAGGCAGGCTAAGATAGTAAGAGGTTATTTGCTACACGTCCCGGGTGATTTATTAGTCAAACTAGAGGCAAGGCCATGACATTGACTAACAAATGCCCACCAACAAGTAGAACCTTTACTGATGGAATTGTGTGATTGCTTAGAGCACCTTTAGCAGGAACTGCGAGTCCACAGACTGGTAGGAACTATTTTGGTGTTGTGTTGTGGCCTTAATCACCTTTGTGTGTGGGTCAACATTCTTGGTTGCAAATGACTGAAACCCAGCTGGAATTGCCTTATGCCCCAAATGGAATGGATTTGGAATTGATCCCTGAGCAGTCCCTCCTGGCTAAGCCTTGGCTGAGGCCAGGTGTTCAGACAAAGCTGGCAGTATGCGTCTCCAGTTCTTGTCTCTCCTTTCTTCTGTGTCAGTGTTGCTCTCAGCAGGCTGCAGGCTTACATCGTATCAGTCTAGCAATCCATGGGGGAAAAGGGAGCTTCTTTTCTAAATATCGAAGTCAGTATAGTTGGACCAGCCTGGGATCTCATGCCCGTCCCTGAGCTAGTCACTGTGGCAGGGGGTGTGGGGTGCTCTGACTGGCCCTTCTCTGGAGCCGAGGTGGCATCAGCTCCTCCCAAGCTAGTGGACAGAGAATGAGAAAAAGGTTTCCCATGGGAAAATCAGGAGTTGTTACCCAAAGAGAAGGAGAATGTATATCTAGCAGGCAGATGCTCACCTGTTCCTGGTTTAGTCAACTTTTGCCTAAGATAGCACTGATTATTTTTAAGGGTATAGTGTTGCCAGATTGATTTTTTTTTTATTTTTTTTTTTATTTAGAATGTTGTATTCACCATATCACTTATAATGAGCCTGAGGCACCCATTATGTCAAGTCCAACTTTTTCCAACAGAGTGCTCTAGACTCTTTTGCCATCCAGCTGGTTTTGGAGCCCAGGTGAGGGCCCTCTAATGCAGGCTAGGGAGTCAGAAGCATCCTTGGTAGGCAGACACCCATTGGAATGGAAGTCTAAAGGATGAGAGGTGTGCCAGGCTGTAGGGAGCAGGGTGGACGGGGGATGCTTTAGGCAGAGGAAATAGCATTTGAGAAGCCTAGAGGAGAGAGACAGGCTCAGGTCATTCAGCAAGGGGGTGCATATGGGGGAGGGGAAGTGAGGATCCCAGAGCAGACCGATGAGGCAGGAGAGGTCAAATCACATTAAGGAATTTGGACCTAAGCCTGAGAATAGTGGGCAGCCGATGAAGGTTTTTTTTTAATCTGGAGTGCTATGGTCCAGCCGAAGTTTGAAGGGTGGGTCTGGCAGGAAGTGGGCATCCAGTTGGACTGCTGCCTCCTGGGAAGTGAGGATGACCTAATGCAGGGGTGTTTTCTTGTGCCACCTCACTCTGATGGGCCTCCTGTTTCACTCTGTTACACACACATCACAAGCCCACTTGTATGCATCTTTGTTCTCTCCACTGGAGCTCCCCCTCCTCTTTCTGCCCACCCAAATGTCCAGCTGTATCATTGAAGTACCAGTTCTTCCATAAAAATTGCCCTGGTGACTTCAGCCAGCAAGAAGCTCTACTGTCCGAATGTCACTTGTTCTCATTCCCACTGTTCTGCTCAATTAACATATCATGTACTGTCTTCGCATTGCCAGAGTTAGACTAGCTGTTAGAAGCTCTGGGGTTTTCAAGCTTTATCCCAGCTGTGGGTTAGAGCCCCAGGAAGCTGGCCAGAGTTTCTTGGGCATGTCCTTTTGCTATCAGTAATGGTCTTACTTGATCGTGTGTTGTCTTTCCCAATTTGGGCATAAGCTTCATAAGAGACCTTGGTGGCTTGTTCACCTGGGAATTTTGTCTAATGCTGGCACAGGGCCTGATACATAAGTGCTCAACGAGTATTTGTCAGAGGATGAACAGAAGAGGCAAGTTCTGGCCAGGCTTTATTTAACAACGGCCTGTTCTGGCCAGTTTGGTCCCAGCTGCCATGCTGGAGCTGTGACTTTGTGTAGGGCTGAAAGCCATGCCTACACCCTCTTGTGGTTGCCAGCATCTCAAATCTCAGATCCAGTCTCACTGGCTGGCCCAGTTTGGCATCTTTCTGGGGTGATTCATTGGGAGAAACACTGTCTATAACACCACCTTTCCCCAATCCTCTGGTCTCTGCACCCTGTGTGGAGCTTCTTGTCCTGCTGGCCAGGGGGCTGGGCACTGACCAAGTGTGGTTTCCAAGATACAGAGTGCTCTGCGTAGTTTCTGCCCTGGTGCTGAGCAGACCAAACAGACAAAGGCTCTGCATCCCTCTGTCCCCCAGACATTGTTATTTGGGGATGTGTGCTTTGGAGGAATGGACCTCTAGTCTCCTTAGGCCTCTGCCACTCTACTTATCCTTTCTCACACTTTAGCTTATGGCTAAGTTTCAGGATCTTCCGGTAGGAGCATCCTAGGAGGCATATTATGATATAGGTCATAAAACTTGTATGAACATAGCGTGTCTGTCTCTGAAGTGGACGTAATTATTATTGACTGTAATGGTTTAACCCGTGAAATAAGTGACTCTTGAGAGAGTAGGGTCTGTGGAGGCAGAATTTGTTTACAATCCATCGTCTTTGGTGAGGAGCCTGTATATATTGCTTGTATACTGGCAACAGGCTATGGTGTTCTAGTTTCCAGGCATTTCAGACTCTTCAGCTTCTCTCTAGAGTTCGTGTGTGTGCAGGGTCTGATACTGAGATTCTACATCCTACAGAGCTTGTGCTGGAGATATTATGATGTTGGCTGTTTTCCAAAGAAATAGAGTAAGGGTCAGTTATCAGGACTGACTTCGAGATCTGATATGTATCATGCCTTTTTGGTTTGCTGTTTATCTGCTTGGTTACCTTACATGCTAAGCATTCATAACTTTATCCAAATGCTTGGCTAATAGCAGCATTTACTTTGTTGTTTGCATTTTCTATCCTATCATGGTTATAAGTAAGGGGTCTGGAGTCAGACTGCCTGGGTCCCCTGCATCGGGACTCTGGGCAGGTCCTCGCCTCCCCGAGCCTTAGCTCCCCAAAGCATCAACCCAGCGAGATTATTGTTAAGGGTTTAATGAGTGAATACATCTGAGGCACTCAGAAAAGGACCTAGCAAAAGGAGGGCCTAGTGCAGTGGCTTTGATGATGATGATAAAAATGTGTGTGCGCGCGCGCGCGCACGCACACACACACACACACACACACACGTTTGAGAGAAAATTTTTTCATTGTACCGGTGATCATTGTAAGAGAAAACTCTGTCCTGCCCTTGGAAACTTATCTGAGATAAGGACAGAGTCTTACACACAAAAGTGGCTACGGTAACATTGTTGATCATCTAAACAATGAGGACTCCTAATATCCAGCAGAAGAGTAACTGCAGTGTTTGTCTTGTCAGTGGTATACTATGTGGCCATTACAGATGCTTGCAAACAGTTGACAATGACAAAAAATGCTTTTATTACCTGAAGGAGGGAGGTGGGAAAGAGGAGCATGGAAATACCCATGAGCTCAACTATGTGAATATCCACAGCAAAGCAAAAGACCGGAGGAAATACATCACATTCCAGGCAGCGCTCATCTCTGGGCAGTGGTGTTATTGACATCTCTTTTGTTGTTGAGGTGTTTAACCTTCCTAAAATGAGTGTTACACTGAGAATCAGAAAGTTTTGAACTATATTAATATCTCTAGGTAGTTGAATTGCTTGATCTTCCAAAGCTCTGGCATTCGATGCAGCATTAAAATATTAAACCTTAATCCATTCAGCTTTTTTCCCCAGTACATTTCAGCAAACATGTATTGAGGATCTCTTCCTTTCTAAAACATTACCCAAAACAGTGTGTTAGGGCATAGTGGGTGTGAAAAGATGAGCAAGGTGCAGGTACAATAGAAGAAATCTGGAGATTGAGATGTAGTGGTGGGTATTTGCATCTACCAACAACAAACATTTAGAAAATGAGTATTTCAAACACTACCATTTACAGCAGCATCGAAAAACATCAGTTACCTACAAATAAATCTAACACAAGATGTGCCAGACCCCTATCACAGCCAATACTGAAAGAAATGTAAATGTCATGTTACCTAATTGTAAGGATGTCAGTTCTCTCTATATTTAGCTATAGATTTAGGGCAATCTTAAAGGAAATCTTAGCAAGTATTTTTGTGGAAGTTGAGAAGGTGATTTTTAAATTTATACAGGTAGGTAAAAGGCCAAGAATAGCCAAAATAATAATGAAAAAAAAAAAAAAGGAAAAAAGTTGAAGGACTTCCATTATCACATAGCAGGATTTATGATACAGCTTAGCATGGTATTAGCACAAAGGTAAATGAATAGATCAATGGAACTAGAACATTCAGAAAGAGTTCCCACATGTGCAGTCATCTGATAAACGACAGAGGTGACATTAGAGTGCTTTGGAGAACTCAGGACCTTTTCAGTAGTTGATGCTGAGTCAACTAGATATCCAGAGGGGAAAAAACAAATTTTGGCCAGTATCTTGCCCAATACACAGAAAAATGAGTTCCAGATGTATGCTAAGTCAAAATGTGCAAGGTAAAACAGAAAGTTCACAGTAACAGGTGCTTGCTACCCTGCCGTCTCCTGCTCCTGTGACCAGGGCTTGAGAACTGCCCTCTCTGGCTCATTGCACGACCCCTGGCCCTCAGCTTCTGGGATCTGTAAGAAATAAGTCTTGTGGCTCTACTTCCTTTACGTGGGTGTCTTGAAACTACACCTTCAATCAAAAGGACCCTGTGGGTTTCACTTCCCCAAGGTGGGAGCTCCCATACTAAGGGAGCTTCCTGCTGCCCCCGTGTGGGTGGCTGGTGCCTCTTCATTCAACTGCATATTCTTAATTCAGCATTCCAGCTCCCCCTTCTCAACACAGAAGGCTTCACTAAGAGATACCAGGATTTAGAAATCAGGGCTGGTCCTAAAGATTTCAAACTCTCTTATCCCTCTTGGGGGTCTTCAGAGCGGACCCGCTTACCCAGGCCTCTGCCTTTCCCACCGGGTGAAGAATGTGTTGGTGAGATGCTGTGGGTGCCATCCTCTTCATAGAGGGAAACACCAGAGTGGGGAGGATCTGCCTTTCCCCACCTCCACCCCCACTCCCCATGCTGCTGAGGATGCCTGTCCTGGACGGTAGGGGGTATACTGTGGGCCAGATGCAGAGCGTCACTGATGGCCACAGTGTAAGTGATGCAGTGGCTCTGAAACGTCAGTGGGAGCTGGTTCAGAATGCAAACTTGGGGCCCTGCGCCCAGGAGTCATCTTCGGCAGGGGTGGGGCGGGGTGGGTCTCAGGTGGGAAACTAGAAGCTGCAATTTAAAGAGGATTTTGTTGGAGGGGGCCGGTGAAGCACAATTCGTAAAACTCTGCTCTTTGAGCTTCTTGAGGAGAAGGCACGGGAGAGGAGGTGGAGGCAGAGGTTCCCGGGTGGGTCCTCCCACGATTCATCCAGGGTGCTTCAGTGCCATGGAGCCCCCTTCGCACAGGGGGGAATGGCCTCCACGCCCCCGCGCAGTCCTGCTGGTACATTGGGCACACGTGGTGGAGATTTCTAAATTTGGAGAGGTGTTCTAGTTGTATGTTGCACGCAGTCTTTAATTGATTACATGATTAAGGGACTCCTTAAACTGTCTTTCAGATGTAACGAGCAGCAACAACATGAATACATAAAACCCAGCCCCCTAAAGCGGATTAGTCCTTAGGGTTCCAAGGTTCTCCTGATTTATTATACCCTACCTATTTTTAGAGACTTTCAAAGTAGGACCCTACCTATTCTTTCCCTGCCTTGCTCTCACCAGCCTCACCTCCAGACTAAAGATGGTGATAACGTCAGGAGGTGATTCTTCCTGAATCCGTCCCTCTTGCTGTCCCCCTTTTCTTCCCAAACCATGACAGCTGAAGTCAGTCTATGGGCCCTGGAGACGCTGGTTTTTAAATTTTATTTATTAAATTTATAATATTTTTCAAGTTTGTAAGTTCCGGTTAATTAACAGTGTAATTAATTTCAGGTGTAGAATTTAGTGACTCATCACTTTCATGCAATACCCCGTGCTCATCCCAACAAGTGTGCTCCTTAATCCTCATCCCTCTTTTTACCCCTCCCCCCCTCACATCGCCCTCCCACCCCGGGGGCCATCAGTGTGTTCTCTATAGTTAAGAGTCTGTTTCTTGGTTTGTCTCTCTCCCTCCCACCCGTGTTTGTTTCTTAAATCCCGCATGAGTGAAATCACACGGTATTTGTCTTTCTCCAACTTACTTCATTTAGCATTATACTCTCTAGCTCCATCCACATTAGATACAGAAATGCTAACTCAAAGGGAGTGGATGCCTGGCTGGCACAGGCCATACAGCATGAGATTCTTGATCTCAGGGTTGTGAGTCAGCCTCACATTGGATGTAGAGATTACTTAAAAATCTTAAAAAAAAAAAGACAACTCTGAGGGAAGGGGAGGGAGGCGCTTTTGGGAGCCAGGAGGCAGGGGCATCAGCATCTTCAAGTGGTCTTCGAGGGATGTATGCACTCAGATGTTTATAATAGAACAAAAATAGCCAAATTATGGAAAGAGTTCAGATGCCCATCAACAGATGAAGATGTGGTCTATATAGACAATGGAATAATACTCAGCCATAGAAAAGAATGAAGTCTTGTTGTTTGCAACAGTGCTCTCACGAACCGTGCAGATGGCACTCCTAGGGCATCTAGCCAGGCCCTAGGTCCCACACTGCCCAGGACTGGCCTCGGTGATTCTTTCTATTGCCTTGACCACCAGTAGAGGCCTGAGGATGGGACTCAGTCTATCTGCCTCTACCCCTGTGGCAGGCACAAGCCTGGAGCAGCAAAGGCCTCCCAGGAACATTTGGTGGGTAAAGCACAGGGCCTTAGCCTCCCAGACCTTCCTAACTTCAATCTGTACCCAGCAAAGAAGGTTGATGCCTTGAACTGCAAGCCACCTAGTTCATTTGACCTATCAGTTCTGATGGGTTTCAAGGGTTGTTTTAAGATGAGAGAGAATTCGAGCATAGCAGGGAGGGAGAGGGAAAGATAGTTTTTTTTTTTTTTAATGATAGTCACAGAGAGAGAGAGAGAGAGAGAGAGGCAGAGACATAGGCAGAGGGAGAAGCAGGCTCCATGTACCGGAAGCCCGACGTGGGATTCGATCCCGGGTCTCCAGGATCATGCCCTGGGCCAAAGGCAGGCACTAAACCGCTGCGCCACCCAGGGATCCCAGAAAGATAGTCTTTAAGCAGACTCCAGGCTGGGCACAGAGCTGGATGTGGGGCTTGATCCCACAACCCTGAGATCATGACCTGAGCTGAAACCAAGAGTCAGATGTTAACTGACTGTGTCCCCTGTGGCTTGCTGGTGTGCAAGTAGGGGAGGAGCAGAAGGAAAGAGAAGCAGATTCCACGCTGAGCAGGAAGCCCAACTCAGGGCTAGATCCCAAACCTTGCGATAGATCACAACCTGAACCAAAATCAAGAGTTGGGTGCTTAACCAACTGAGCCCCCCCATCCGCGGCACCCCCAAGGGTAGTCTTGATTGCCTGTGGTCTTTGCCCCAGCAACTGACTGGTGTTGAGACTTCCAGGCCCTAATCTGCAACTCCACCCCTCTAAGCTCTGCATCAGCCTGGCTGAGGGTTTTAGCTAGACATTCGGCCTGGGCCATGTGTCTCCACTTGCTCCACCAGCATCAGGATCACCTGGGGGGTGTCGAAAGGCCCGTGAGTCCTGCTGGTTCTGAGTCTCCAGGTGGGCTTCAGTAGCCCCCACTTTACCCAGTTCTCCAGGTGATTCTCTTGCCACTGGAGTTTGAGGATGGCTGTCTTTAGGGCCTGATTCTCTCATATCCATTTGGGTTGGTGTGTTTCTGGTTAACACTTCACAGCATCATCTGCCACTTTTCTTACGTGGAGTAGCTGCTTCTACGAATGGGAGTTGTGCTAATCACATCTGAAAGAGCACTGCCAAACTGTCCCCAAAATGTCACTAGTGGTCATGGAGTCTGGCTTTCATTTCAGTTGGTAATCCTTAATGTTCTTTCCTTTCTGTCAGGTATCTGTACCACGTTTTGACCAAAAACACCACAGTCACAGAACAGAACCGGAACCTGCTGGTGGAGACCATCCGTTCCATCACTGAGATCCTGATTTGGGGAGATCAAAATGACAGCTCAGTATTTGAGTAAGGGTTTCCAGTGTTTTTTGTTTTCTGACTCTTCTTCCTTTGAATATTCTTCTAAATGTATACCATGAGTCATTCCTGATGATGTCAGGGTTTGACACCAATTTGGTCTTGGGCAGATATGTATATCTATATAAAATGTCCTTGAAACACTGGAGAAACGTAAGCTGACAGTGGGAAAGTGAGGGAAATGAGTGTCTCTCGAAAAATCTGAAGACATTATGAATCATTTTCCAAGTCGCATCTGATGATCTCCCTGAAGGAAGGGGAAAACATCCTGGGAAGTTCGCTAAGTGAACTGAAGAGCCCTTGCTGTGGAGAGACTAAGGGCTCATATTTATTGTGTATACTGCTGGGCGGGCCCAGTACTGAGCTCTTGATGAGATAATCTAAGTCTCCCAGCTGCCCCTGGGTGGAGGCCCTGCTGTCATGAGCATCGCCATTTATGCTCAGGGTGGCACAGCTGGGAAGCAGTGAAGGGGCTTCTCATTTGTGTACTTCCCCAATGAGCAATTTTAGGCCTGCCTCACTTTCCTTTTTTTTTTTTTTTTGTTTTGTTTTGTTTTGTTTTGTTTTGTTTTTTTGGGCAAGAGAGACTCTTAAGCAGGCCCTATGCCCAGCATGAAGCCCAATGCAGGGCTCAATCTCATGACCCTGAGATTGTGACCTGAGTTGGAATTGAGAGTTCGATTCTCAACTGACAGCGCCACCCAGGCGTCCCTCTGCATCTCTAAAGGAGAGAAATTTCCTGCCCACTGCCTAGTACAGATTAGGCACTCAAGAATTGTTAGCACATGATAATTTATAAAAATGTCCCTATTGGAGAGTTAAAAAAGCAAAGGCTGGAAGCCATGGATAGATTTCCCAGTAGACCTGCTCAGTGTCTGAGTGCAGAGGGATCTGGGTTATGATAGCCACCAAACATTTTATTTTTATATAAAAGAATCTCAACTGTAAGTATTGAGGCCACGTTAAACCCATTTAAAACAAAAAAAGGTGTTCCGTTTCTAGCCTGGCTTCTTATTAGATATTCTGGTTTTCCAGATCGCTCTCTGTTTTCATCAGGAGGGTTATCTAAGATAAAGCTATTTGTGGAAAATGCAAACTGTGACACAGGCCTTTTCCCCAGAGAAGAACATGAGTAAAGAAGGAGATGTTGCCTGCAAATGGGGCTGGATTCCTTTAAGAAATCGCTTGGTTGGTTGGTGTCTGTTTTGGAAATGTGAATGCTCTTTGGGTTGAAGGTTAGAAACATGTCCCCTTGATTAGAGTGGATTTTCTTTCTTTTTCTTTTTTTTAAAGGTTGTCTTTATTCATGAGAGATAGAGGCAGAGACACAGGCAGAGGGAGAGGCAGGCTCCCTGCAGGGAGCCCAATATGGGACTTGATCCCAGGGCCCCAGGATCACACCCTGAGCCGAAGGCAGATGCTCCACCACTGAACCACCCAGGTGCCCCTAGAGTGGATTTTCTGAACCCATCTGTTGTCTCAGAGAAACTGCTCAGCTCTTGGAGGCTCCATGATTCCTAAGTCCCCAGTAGGGTCCCCAGGAGAATTTGCTTTTAATCCATTTCTTTTAGAATAATTTTAGATTTATAGAAAAGTCACGAAGATGGTACAGAAAGTTCCCAATGTCTTACCCGACTGGGGTGCGTTTGTCAGAAGGTAACCGTGGTACATTAGTGTTAAGTAAACTCCAGGCTTGATTTGGATTTTGCCAGTTTTTCCATGAAGACCCTCTTGCTGCTCTAGGAACAGAATCCAGGTTCCCACAGCACTTTTAGTTGTCATGTCTACCCGGCCTCCTCTGATCTGTGACAGATTTTTCAGTCTTCTATTTTTTTCATGATCTTGTTTTTTTTTTTTTAAAGACTTTATTTACGAGAAACAGGCAGAGACACAGGCAGAGGGAGAAGCAGGCCCCCCATGGGGATCCTGATGCAGAACCCCATCCCAGTACCCCAGGATTATAACCAGAGCTGAAAGCAGACACTCAACCACTGAGCCACCCGGGCACCCCAACCTTGATGGTTTTGAGGAGTACTGGTCAAGGGTCCTGTAGGATGCCCACCCCCGCCCCCAATCTGGGTTTCTGTGATGCCTTTCTCATGATTAGCCCGAGGGTTATGGGAAAGAATGCCACGGAGGTGTGGTGCCCTTCTCATCCCACCCAATCAGCAGTGAAGACATCTACCTGCTGTCTGGTGAGGTTAATCTGATCACTTAGTTAAGGTGGTATCTGCCAGATTTTCCTACTATAGAGCTGTTTCCCTCTCTGCTGTTCTTTGAAAGAGAGTCGCTCAGTTTAGCCCACCTGGGGCATGGGAATTTAGCTCCACCTTCTGGAAGGGGGGTAGTGCATATCTATATGTTTTTTGAAATTCTTTTGCATGGGGAAGATTCATCTCTTCTCCCATTTATTCATTCAGTCATTTATATCAATATGGGGTCGTGGATGTTTATTTTACTCTTTGGGTTAAAGTATATTGTGGATCCAATACTGTGTTATTAATACTAAATTAAAACAGTATTGTGGATTAAAGTATACTTTGGATCCAATCTGTATTATTTATTCTGTTGCTCCATTTGCCCCAGCTTGGGCACTGGGGCACTTTCAGGTTTGGTTCCTGTGTCCCTTTGACACACCCCTGTCCTTCTGGTTTTCTTGAGCACTGCCTTACTTCCCTGTACTCTAAGATGCTCCAGGCTCATCTTATATTTTCCCTGCCCCAGATCTAGAATGAGCCATTTTTCCAAGGAACCCCTCCACCTCCCCTGGGGGAGATATAAAAATCCAGGCTCCTGGATTTCACACTAGACCTGCAGAATCTATCCCTGGGCCAGAGCTAGGTCCAAACATTTTAACAAGTTCCCAAGTTGGTCTGGTGCTACAATGAACTTGTTGGGTGATGCTTGGGAGTCACTGATTTATTCAACCTAAAGCGAAGGGAGACAAAACAGGTCAAATGGGGGGCACCTGGGTGGCTCAGTGGTTGAGTGTCTGTCTGCCTTTGGCTCAGGGCGTGATCCTGAGGTCCTGGGATCAAGTCCTGCATTAGGCTCCCTGTAGGGAGCCTGCTTCTCCCTTTGTGTCTCTGCCTCTCCCTGTCTCTCTCATGAATAAATAAATAAAATCTTTAAAAGAAACTAGGTCAAATGATAGAGATCAATGTGCAATGGCATTTGTAGGCAGACAGGTTCCCCAAATCAGAAAAGGTTTGAGTTCATGTTTTTCTTTTTCCTTTATTCATTTACCTTTTCATGAATTCAAACAGAAGTTATGCAGCACTGAGCAAGTGCGAGGCCCATGATCCTGTCACTGTGCAACTGACAGTCGAGACAGATCCCCAGAACCAAGTGACAAGACCCTCGTGACTGCAGGGACCTGTTCTGGGTATCCCAGATGAGAGATTACCTGGTTTTAGTTTGCATTATGGAGAACACATAATGAGAAAACACCATTTTCTGCCTTTCAAGAAAGGCATCAGAGGGTTCCGTCTCCATTGCAAGACTAAAAAAAGCCAGCACATACTCCCAAAGACAATGTCCCCAGGCTGCATGTAGACAGATGTCCTGTCCAGAACAAAGGCAGAAGCTGACCTGGGCACTGTGTTGCGCCCCCCCCCCCCCCCCAACAGCCCTTTCAATCCCTTCCAGTTCCCCCCCCCCACCCCCCCGCCCCCCGCAAATTTGAAAACTCTTTTAATAGCATTATCTTGCCCCTCAGTAGGGAACTCCAGGTGGTGGTGTTTAACATGCAAAAAATACCAAAGCAAAGGAAAGAGGCCTAGTAAGGAAAACTAAGAATAGTATTTGTTGGGAGAATTTGCCCATCGGGTTTCCCACAGCACCGGTAGATGGTTGTGTATCGTTTAGTGGCTAAAGATCTTCCCAGGCCCAGCATGGTGCTCACATTCTGGGGAGAGAGGGTGGAGGAGGACGGCATCAGTGGGGAAGCCGGAGTAGGGGATATGTGGGGTGTGGGGGGGCT
This sequence comes from Canis lupus dingo, assembly GCF_003254725.2. Taxonomy (NCBI): domain Eukaryota; kingdom Metazoa; phylum Chordata; class Mammalia; order Carnivora; family Canidae; genus Canis; species Canis lupus. The sequence continues at coordinate 31,642,348 of NC_064248.1, read as the reverse complement.
TGCTGGTGGTGTGATCTGCTGCTCTGCAGATGCCTTTGGGGGTCAGGGGCAGTCTACACCCATGTGCTGTGCACACAGCTGGAAGGATGACTTGTATTTCCCTGGGTAGAAGCCCACCACTGATGCTCTTCCATTCTCTCCCCAGCTTCTTCCTGGAGAAGAACATGTTTGTTTTCTTCTTGAACATCCTGCGGCAGAAATCCGGCCGCTATGTGTGCGTTCAGCTGCTGCAGACCCTCAACATCCTCTTTGAGAATATCAGTCACGAGACTTCACTTTGTAAGGACAACCCTTGACTCTTGCCTCCCTGCCACGGAGCTTTGGCAGCATGGAGTTTGGGTGGTTTCTGTGTTGCTTTTTGCATGTCTGTTCTTTCTGTATGTCTTAGCATGCTTGGGCTGCTATAACAAGGATGCCCGAGATTGGGTGGCTTGGACCACGGAAATTTTCTCATAGTTCTGGAGGTTCCATCAGGGGTAGTTTCTGGTGAGACCTTTCTTCCTGGTTTGTGGATGACTATCTTATTGTTTCTGGAATTGCCTTTCTTGTTGTGTGTGCATAGAAAGAGTTCTGGTGTCTTCTCTTCTTATAAGGACACCAGTGGTCTTTGATCAGGGCCTCACGGGAGGGCTTTGTTTAACCTGAATCACCTCCTTAAAGCCTCTCACCTCTCTAAATATAGTCACTTTGGGGGTTAGGGTTTTCCTGTGTGAATGGGGGTATCCTGCAGTTTGGTCCATACCACCATGTTTATCCCTGTGTGGTGCGGTACCCTTGAGGGGCTGAGTGATTCTGGGCTATTCACGTTTTTTTCCTTGTAACTTTTTGGGATCACTGAATAATCAGCCAACAGAATAAGTGCTAGAGGCAGCAGGGTGAGGAGGGAAGGGCCCAGGAGCATGCAGGAGTGTGGGCTTTGGCAGCTGACCTGCCTCCCTCACCCCCACCTCCTGGCTGGCGAGGGTGAGACATGGAGCTGCCTCTCCACCCTCACTAAGCCTGACTCTTCCTCCGAAACAACCGCCCAGTGAGGCAGGTGTTGTCAGCATGAAGAGCTCCCTTGATACCCAGGGAGTTCTAGACAGTGGCCCATGGTGAGCACTCTGGCGATGCCAGAATCCATAAGGGGTCTCAGTCCAGCTGGGTTAGTTCATTGGTGCAGCTGCGGGGGCGGGGGGGTGCCCCCGGAGGACATTTGTCAGCATCTGCAGACATTCTCTGTAGTAATGGGTGGGCAGGTGGGAGTGTGTTGGCATCTGGTGGGTAGAGCCCAGGGGTGCTGCTAAGCATCTGACAATGCGCAGGACAGCTCCCCCCCCCCCCCCCAAAGGATTATCTAGTCCCAAATGTCAGCAGAGTCGAGGGCGAGAAACCTGGTTCAGCTCCTACTCCTCCGTGCTTGACCTCTAGCTTTGTTACTATGACTACAGCAGGCCCTAGGCCCTGCACGCCGGACACAAGGGAGAAAAGATGACAGGCCAAATGTCTGTGTCAAAGGCAGACTCTAGGTCCTGAGATGGGCTTAGAAAGTTTCTGGTGGGTGGAAGGAGGGAGAGAGGGCGACACTGTCAGGGGGAAGCAGGGAGAGGAGAGGCAGGGATGGGGCTGTGAATGGTGGCTCTGGGAAGTGGCCACTAGGTGGTGCTGCCACCCTAGGAGCCTCTGCTCATACTTCCCGAAGTGAGTTGACTCACTCTCCGTAAGTGGTTTCCCGTGTTAACAGCATTTGTTACCCTGGATATGAATTGTGTGTGGTTTCTGAAAATTCCGAGGGGGGAAGACCCAGCCCTGAGGTGCAGGCCCTGGACCCCACCAGGTCCCAGGCCCCTCTGCCACATTGGCCATGCCTGTGCTCCGGGCGTGGGGGTGGGGGGGTGGACTCTGCTCCCAGCTGCAGTTTCTGCTTCTGTGAAGTGGAGATGATGCTTATATCTGGGGAATAGAGTGGTGTGGGGATTAAGTGTGGCAGCGGATGTGGGCAGCCTGGGGTCTGTCAAATGGAGGCGTCCAGTCGAGCTGCTTTTATCACTAAATCCAGCATTCCCCTAAATGTCTGTTCTCGGGTAACCTTCCTAAGCCCAGCTAGCCACGGGGCTATTGTATTGATGGGCAGGGGTTGGCATGGTGGAAAGTGCTGGAGTTTTCGGACCACCTTGACTTTTCTTGAATTAGGACTAAGGGTGCGGTGTTATAAGAAACGCAGGCAAGATGCCACCATCTTTAGGAAGAACTCAACAGAGTGCTTCTATAAGCCCCGTGGAAGTGGCAGACGTGACTGCCTTTTACTTACTTTGATTTGTGGGGGTGAGGAGGACAGGTGACTTTTGCTGTTATTTTTATTTTTCAACCATGGGAAGAAAACGTCCTCATTCCAAAACAGCAACAACAAATCAAACAGGACGAGAATATAGAAAGCAGAAGTTCTGCAGAGCCTCTCCTTCATGGTTCAGTGGACACATAGCATTTGTTTTCTGTTTTCCCAACTTCCTGCCGTATCTTAAGTTTTCAGGCAGCCCGTTCCCGCATCCCCACATAGTTCGGCTCCAGAGCTTCATCTCTCTAAGCCCCGAGTTCTCCTGCCTGCCCACGGGCAGCGGGGTGGTTTCCAGGTTTTCACTATTACGAGCAGCCATCTCACAAGTGCACCTGTTGCCTGTTGGGTTCGGTGACCTAAGTCACAGAAGGCCCGAGAGACTGAGATTACTTAGAGACTCCTGGGTTGATTAGAAAAGGATACCACAGAAAGTTGGCCACCCAGTGAGGGGGTAGTAGAAAAATCCCAGCCGAATAATAGAGGCACCTCTGCTGCCCCCACGGTGGCCCGCAGCACCCACAGAGTCATCCTGTGGAGGCCCTGGAAAAAGTCCCCACTGGGGAATGATGGGAGCATGTGGCTTTTCCAGCTCAAGAAGGTAGCCAAGAGGCTCATGGCGGTATGTCTGAAGCTGCCAGCATTGGCATCCGTGCCTCTGGTGGCCCGGAAGTCACCAAGCAGTCACAGTGGCTCCCCACAAGACATGTCAACCTTCTGCTAGCTAGTTCATCCCCGGCCATAGCCAAAATGACAGAATGAAAGAGAAGTGCTCTGGGCATCAGCACCCACTGGGCTGCTTCTTACAAGTTAAGGTTCTAGGGGGGGTAGGTTGAGGACTGTGTATAGAATAGAATACCACATAGCAAAAAGGAGACTGGGAATGAACTATGACCACCACATGTAGCAATGTGGGTAACTCTCCAATGTGGGAACCAGTGACAGAGGCCAGACACAAGCGTGCGTGCTGCGTGATCCATGGATTTGAAGCTCTAGAACAAGCAAAACAAGTCGGTGTGATCCATGTCAAACCAGGGCTTGCTGTGGGGGGAGGGTATTGACTGTCCTTCCTTTATCAGAATTAGTCATCATATAAATTAATTTAAATCATCCTTGAGGTTTTGTAATCCGGCATTATCCTGTGGCAGCCTTTTTTGAAAGAGTCTCATCTTAAACAGTCTGGGCAGGGCTATCAAGGAGCCTCCTGGGGAGCTAGAAATATGTTGTTTGTGACCTGGATGGTGCTTACATGGTGTAATGTATTTGCAGAAATTCATCAAGCTGGACACTTAAGATTTGTGAAGGGTGCATGTATATATAAATATATATGTAAGTACAAAGTAGGTGGATTTAAGATTCACCTATGTGTACATTTGCACACCTACCAGGCTGTATACTTCAGAGTTGTGATACATGTAATGTCATTTTTAAATAATTAAGTCAATTAAGATTCTTAGGAACCCCCACCCCAGACCCACTGCCTCTAGAGCCCCAGGATTTGTCTCAGGAGTTATTAGAATCGGGAGGTATTGAACACAGCCTGTCAAGCTGGGAATACTCAGTGTGCCTTTCAGAAGGCCGTGGCTTTCCCTGAGAGCTGGCTTCTGAGGAGGCGGCCCCTCTCGCAGCCCCGTGTTCCTGGATGGTTCTTTGGGGGTGCGTTTGGTGATGTCAGTCTTTCTAGTAGTACTTTGGTTTAGGTTGGGTACCTCTTTGACACCAAATAATAATCTATTTCCTGCTCCTGAGAGCAACCGTGTCTAGTCCTGGTGGCTGGAGGGTCAATGGGAGGGATTAGGGGTCTCTGTGCGATAGGGCTAAGAGGAGTGGTGGCGGCTGCCATGACTGCGTGTTTGCTTTGTGCCTCTCACTGTCCGTGATGCTCTGTCCAGTTTAATCCTCAACAGCAGACCCCTGAGAAAGATAATATTACTCCTGTTTTTAGGTAAGGAAACTGGAGAGTGAGGAGGCTAAGTGGCTTTCCCAGGGTCACCCAACGAGGGAGTGGCAGGGGCAGGGTGGATCCAAGTCCCCTTCAAATGCAAGACCTCGAAATATGAGCCTGACTGGAAGCCATGCAGTGTTTCTTACACAGGGAGCGTACCAGGGCCACCCCAGAGAGCCTAGAAGGTGGGCAGGGCTGGGGCCCAAGATTCTGTGCGTCTGACAAACTCCAGGTGATGCTGGTTTGCGGGTCTGAGAACTAGGCTTTGAGTAGTCAGGCTCCAAACCACTTGGTTTACTGCCCTAACCACATCTGCCTTTAGGTGTGGATGTTGGTCCCATTCTGCCTTTAACCACTGGGGGAGGGGGGAGACGGTGGGATGGTGCAGAGCTCACAGACTGGCAGCCTACAGGACACACACAGTGGGGATGGCAGCGCTCTGCTGGGTGACTGGTGAGGGCTCAGAGACATGCCTGGCAGGGACCCAAGGCTAGGCTATCGAACAGCAGGGCCACAGGCAAATTTTTTTTTTTTTTTTTTTTTTTTTACTTCTCTGCAAAATGAGAGGAATGAGACCTGCTCTGCTGGATAATGTCAAGTGCCCAGCCTGGTGCTGGGCATGTAGTGGAGGGAGGTTCTGCATAAAGTAGCTTTTATGGGATCATGTGGCTATGTAGGGAGAAAAGGACTATGTAGCTAGCCCTTTGTAGCATTTAGGGATGGCAGTGTAACTCTTGATGGCATCGTGGAACAGCTTTTAATAAAATCCAGTGCTTTTTCCCCTCGTCTGTGGGTGGTTTGTGAAAATGCCCACACACCAACACATCTGCCCCACTCCCAGCTCTGTGTTGAACTTTGCCAGCAAGGAAAAAAAGATGTTGAAATATTTTTTCTGTTTGGTGTAGGAGGAAGGGGTAGCCTGAGTCTGTCTGTCTCATGGTTCTTGAACTTTCTTGAGGCTGGAGAGAGCAGCTGGCTGATTTCTATGCTGGCTAAAGCTGAGGCCGCTCCTGTTTGGCCTATTAAGCCCCAGCGACCCAGAAGCTTGATGGGTTCGAGTATATTCAGAGTCACCTGACTTTGTCTGCTTGGCTTTCCTCCCGCATGAATTAACCCGTCTGTCTTGGCTTTTTTTTTTTTTTTTTTCTCTCCCTCTAGATTATTTGCTCTCTAATAATTATGTAAATTCTATCATCGTCCATAAGTTTGACTTTTCCGATGAGGAGATTATGGCATATTATATATCGTTCCTGAAAACACTTTCATTAAAACTCAACAACCACACCGTCCATTTCTTTTACAATGAGGTAAGTAACTGCCAGAGGGGGACATTTGGGCAGAAAGCTAGTTGGTCAGAGCAGCACCTTTGGGCCGAGTGGCCTCGTGTCTGTTGACAAAGCATTTGGGTGCTCACCATTACCTGATTTTCATAGTGACCCTGTTTGACCTTGACATGCTTTAAAATTTTTTTTTTTTCATTTAAAAGTTACCTCTTTGTTTTTAACGTAAAATTGAATTTGTGAGACAGACCTGAGAACATTGCATTCTTGGCGGGGAGAAGTGCTCAAAAGTTAACTGGGGGTTGTGCTGCCCTGCGGGAAAAACAGGCAGTGTGGTCAGACCCAGCTTTACTACTTCTCTGCTGCGTGACCTCAGAGAAGTCTCTGTCCTCTGAGCCTTAGTATTCTCATCTGAGAAAAGGGGATGATGGTCTCTACCTCGAAGGATTTTCCAGAGATTGAATTAAGTGAGATGATGTCTTCAGAGCCCCTAGTATGTACCTGGCTCCTTAAAATCAGGGCCATTGTCCCCTTTCACATGCTAACGTCCCTGGTATTCCTTGGGAAAATGACTAGCCATTTCAATAAATAAATTGCCTTTCACAGTGTGAAAAGGAACTTGATAAAGTCGGTTTATCTCACATTCCAAAAGGTACAGATGCCGGCTGTCCTGGGGCTGGTTCGTCCTGTGGCTCAACCACGTCATTGAGGAAGCAGGCATTGCCATCTTCCTGCTCTGCTGACCATATAGTTGGCATCTGTCCTCAGACTCAACCCCTCCCGGTCCCAGGATGGCCACAGCAGCTCCAAACATCACACATTCGTGTAGTGCTGCCAGCAGGCCTGAAGAGATCGCTTCCCTTCTTGTGTTCCTTTCTAACTTCCCAAAACACTACTTTCTCAGAAGCCTCCCAGCAGACTTCCTCTTGTGTTCTCCTGGTCAGAATGATGCCACGTTTCTCGTGAGGGTGTCGGGAATTTGAGAGCAGCCTGGCAGGGCAATTCTGCTTGGTCTTTATCACGAGGCTACATGTGAAGGCCGGGTGGGGTTGGGGAATCTGCTTCCAAGGCAGCTCATTCAGAGTGCAGCTGATCAGTCAGCGCTGGCTATCGGCGGGAGGCCTCGGTTACACAGGCTTCTCCAGCGGCTGCTTGAGTGTCCTCATGGCATGGCAGCTGGCTTTCCCCAGAACAAACAATTCAGGAGACCAAGATGAGCTGTAATGCCTTTTATGACCCAGCCTCAGAGGCCACACACCATCTTTTCTGCCATATTACTTAAGTCACATGGGCCAGCCCTGACTCAGTGTGAGAAAGGATGACAGTGTGCAAATACAGGTGGTGATGGTCACTGGGCCATCCTGGAGGATGTACTGTTTGCATGGCAGGTGTCTTCCAATTGGTGGTCATGTATGCTGCACAACCTCTATTTATAGTCAGACCATACTCTCAGACATATCCTCTGAGTTTGGGCAAAATCCATCCAGCTGTCCCCATATGGTACAGCAAGAACAGCCTGAACCTTGATTTTCCTTGTCTAGATTAGGAGTGGGGAAGAACTGGTCTCGGAGGGAAAAAAATCCTAGCTGTCGACCACAAAATGTATGGCAATTTGAAAAATTAACATTGTGTGGCCCAGTACCTGGCAGATAGTAGGTGCCCCTTAAACATGTCCAGAGACACATAGACAATCTTTGCATCATGCCAGAGACTCTCCCAGGTGGATGAAAATCCGCCTGTGAAATAGACTGGAGAGAGTTACCTCCACTCAAGTGCAGCTGGACTTCTTTACACCAGGATGGGAGGGCAGGACACTGAGACTGTGGGACCAGAGTGATGTTTCTGGAAGAGCATCCTGCTGGTCACCAGTGGAGCTGGGAGGAGCCTTATGTTTAGGTGGGCTCAGTTTCCTCTTTCATGTGGGCCAGTACTGTACCTACCTCCTGCTAAGTGTACACTTCTAGTGCTCAAAGCGGCATTGTCCTCATTAGACAGTTGTCACTTTGCTCTTCCCCATGCCCTCACTGCCCACAGGTGCCCTTGGAGCAGGGATCCAGAGTCATGTGGGAAAACTGGCCAGAAGAGGGCAGCAGAGCTCGCCCTGCTCGGGTCCAAGCCCAGATCATGTCCTGCTTTTCTTAAGGCCCCAAGCAGTGTAGTTCTATGCTTCTCAACTGTTGTGATCCCTTGGTAATGAACCACTGGCTTCAGGTTCATGAAGGGTAATGGGTTTTCTGTCTTTTACAGAAGTCTGATAAGATTCAGAAAATTGGGTGGGGGCAAGGCCTGCCCTGTGAGTTTGTAACTTCTTTTTGGTACTTCTTCTGTTTTAGCACACTAATGACTTTGCCCTGTACACAGAAGCCATAAAATTTTTCAATCACCCTGAAAGCATGGTTAGAATTGCTGTAAGAACCATAACTTTGAACGTCTACAAAGGTAAGCTTCCTTATGTACTCATAGCTCGTCTGATTTCTAACTTAACACCTGGTGCTTGCTCTCATGAGTCTGTATACATAGTTCTCTGGTGGTCACAGAGAGCCCATTTATTACAGCTGGGGGTGCATGTCTCACGAAAGGCTTGTAATCATCAACATTTAATTGGCCCCTTGCGTGAATTTTTGTGCCACTCTGCAGGCACTCGGTTTTGCATGTTGAAGTCTTAATCAGTACAGATACACAGTAGTAGTGTCCTAAGAAAGGCACTTGTGGGACTCCGAGCAGCCATGTGACAATTAGATAAAGCAAAGTTGTCTTTTAAATGTCATATTTACATTTTTGTGTTTCAGGCTGTACAATGCACTTAAGTACAGCCTGGGGTTATGTTATCTCTAAATAATGTGTAGAAGCATTTCATACGGCAGGGGGCAGTATTGTATTTTCAAGCATCTGCAAAACCCAAAAAATTCTCCTTTTGTCAAGATGTACTTAATGCCCAAAACATCACCTCTGGGAGACAGCCCTTCCATAGATTCCCGCCCACCTTGATACAAACGCTGGCTGGACACAAGTTTCCCAGCCTGGAACTGCCCTCTGAGGACATGTGCCTTCCCTGCCTGACACTGGGGTTATTCCCCCTGTAGTCCCCACACTGGAGCTGGGACTCCCATTTTCTCAAGGTCTAAAGGGCTTTGACCTTCTAGATTATGAGTCATGGTGTTATTACTTGAGATGACCCCTAATTGGGGTGAGGGAAGCTCCTCAGGGACTCACTCCAGCCTCACTTTGGGATTGCACTAAATTGAAGAGCCTTGTCTAAGAGCCTGGTGGGCCCCTGCCCATGGTTGCAAACGGAGGGCGGAGAGCTGGACCAGCCCTCAGACATGTTTTGATTGGCTTACATATTCCTTGAAAAGATACATAGTTGCCAGTATTTAAACACTGGGAGATCATGGGTAACTCTGGATTTCTGACTTGAAAGTAGAGACTTGGCAGTGGTGAGCTGGTGTGCTGAGCGGCTCCCCCTGGGGTTGAGGCCTGGGCTCCCTAGTTCACAGGCTGGGCCTCCCGGCCTCACTCACTGAGTCAGCGGCCCATTCAGCAGGCTTCTGAGTTTGCGCCCTGGTCTGAGCCCCCGTACTGCTGCCCCTGCTCTCTCTTCTCTCTTGTCTTTTCCAGCTCGAATCTTTAGATGCCTCCTGCCCTAGCCCTCTGTCCCTCTGAGCAACTGTCTCACCATCCCAGTTCCTAACCCTGTTAACTGTTGTCTGTTTTTTGCCTTTCCTTCAATGACGATTCCCGTGTTCCTTATTCCAGTGTCATGTAAGTTATTAACTTCTGGTTTTCTGCTTTCTTAACTTATCCTTTCGTGTAAATACAGGAAACTTGCCTGAGAATGGCATAGTTTCCATTGTAGTCGAGCTAAATGCATTGCTGAGAAGTAGGCTTCCTGATTGCACTATTAATATTTAACCTAATTAATTCATTTTATTAATTATAAAAATAGCATAAGAACTGCCTTGATGTGTATGATTTCATGAATAAGATAACCAATTTTCAAGTATTCCCAGGAAAGACAGAGAAGGTTCAGATTATAGCAGAGAGCTTTTTCATTGTGGTTTTCTTTTTCTTTTTTTTTAATCTCCCCCAGTTATTTTTGGTAGTTTGACTTTTTCTTCTTCTTCTTCTTCTCTTGTGAATTTTCTCAGTGGATAACCAGGCCATGCTGCACTATATCAGAGATAAAACTGCTGTTCCTTACTTCTCCAATTTGGTCTGGTTCATCGGGAGCCACGTGATCGAACTTGATAACTGCGTGCAGACTGATGAGGAGTAAGTGACCACCTTGTGGGGGTGCTTCTCAGGCAGAGAGAGTGGTTAGGGGAGAATTCTGTTTTCATTGAGGAAAAATAAACACTAGCACAAAACTCACCCACCTGTGTGTCGGCAGAATGTGGACTTCCATCTTCCGAAAGGTTCTACCCACCTTTCCGCTTTTTATAACTGTGGAAAGTCATATAAACAACTCTCCTACCTCCTGGAGGGGAGTAGGGTCACTAAATTCAGCACACCCATAGATGGGGTGCCAGGCAGCTGGTAAAGAGAGTAAGATGATCTGTCACCTGGTGAGCAGATAAAATGTGGCGTTTGCATACAGTGGAATCGTACTAGGCAGTAAAAGAAAGTGAAGTGCTGACACGTGGCACCCTGTGCTTGGACCTTTGAGTGCATGATGCTCAGGGAAAGAGGCCAGATGCAAAGGATCACACTTTATGCGGCCCTGTTTATATGAAATGCCCACAACAGGGCATTTCTCTGGAGAGACTGAGAGTAGACTAGTGGTTTCCGAGGGCTGGAGGAGGAAGGGGTGTGTTGGGGGGAAATGGGAACACAGGGCTGTTTTGGGAGGAGGGGTTAAAAATGTTCTAATGTGGATCAGGAGAACAGTTGGACAACTCAGTGAATGTACTAACAACCATGAAATTGTATACCTTAAATGGGTAGGTTTTATAGTATGGGAATTATATCTCGGTAAATCTACTTAAGAAAAAACCAAACAACACAACAAATTAAGATGACGATTTGGGCTCCAGAGTGATGAAACAAATTCCAGAGCAGGATTTCTCAAAGTTGGCACCATTGACTTTGTAACTACGGAATTCTGTGTTCTGGGGGGCCATCCTGGGCATGGTAGGCATGCTGGCCTCTGCCCAGTAGATGCCAGCAGTGCCCCATTTCCAGTTGTTTAAATGAAAAATGTCCCCAGACACTGCCAGATGTCTCCTTTAAGGCAAAATCGCCACCAGTGGAGAACCACTGCCCCGTAGTGTCAGTCCAGCAGAGCCCTGGTGGAGGCTCACCTAGGTGGACTCGGGACTATAAGGGGGTCCAGAAAGGAGGTCTCCTGGGGGCTGGGGAATATCAGCCCCAATCTTGGGAGGAAGCTGGGTTAGGTGAGTGGCAGATCTGACAGGGCATTTGGGAAAACCAGGAGCTTTATGGGTATGGGCAGTCATGGATGTGACACGTAATCTGGCTCTTGATTCCAGACAAGACAAAAAGTTATTTCAGGAAGGAAGTGGACTCTGTCCTCTGTGGGCCCTACAGTGAATGGTCATGATGATGTCAACTCCAGTTGTTGATGGCGGTGGGGGGGGGGGGGGGCAGGGGTGGAGGGGATGCTGAGGTCATAAGAGGAGGTCACTACACGATATCTAAAATGGCTCAATTTCAAAATAGGTGACCTTGCAGATTTTCTAGAGGTGTGGGGGCAGCTATCCATGGAAACAAGTCAAAAGTTTAAAACTGCCTTCTCTGGAGAGCAGACCGAGGTGGGGGAGGCTGGGCCAGAGCTGCTGTATTTTGCCATCAGCTTCTCAATAGCATTTAACTTGTAAGCCCATCTACATGTATTTTTTTAAAACTAAAGGTTTAAAAAGTGAAGTGCATGAACTATCTTGCTAAAGAAAAATTCCTATAGAATCTCATTAAATGGGGCAAAAGGTTGCAAAATAAAGTGAATAAATGTCCTAGGTCTCCACTGGGTGATGGGCTCATAGGTACCCATCATACCGTTAGCTTTCACAACATGTATTTGCCACAAATATTTGTTAAATACATTATTAAAGTATAATAAGGAATAATTATTAAAAATTACGTGGAAGAAACAAAACTGACCCTATTTTTTCTTTTTTCTTTTTTTCTTTCTAAAACACACATGATTGATGGATAGATACCTAATACCTATATTTTAGCTGTGACTGTATGGGGATGTAGAAATGTAGAAAAACAGACTGTAGGGTCCCAAGTCCCAAAATATTATCTATTAGCGGAGACCTTGATGTCTTTTGCTTTTATTGTCTTCTTTAATTTCTCATCTTCTGAAACGACCATCTGTTAACTAGAGTAATAGTTGTAATACAAACAAAATGTCTTACCCCAGCTACATTGCTCTTTGCAACAGATACCACTTTGAGGGGTAGTGAACGTGTGCCCGCTAGCTGTTTGAGGGGTTCCGTCCTTGGCAGGTGTCAGACTGACTACCCCCTGGGCCCAGCCGGCATGCTTGTTGCTTTCCTGGAAGGAGACAGAGACCTCCTGGGGGTGGGGTGTCCTATCCTTGCACTGTGCCACCCCCCACCCCCATATGGTCGGGGCCAGGGGCTTGGATGTGGCTGCTGAGGCCTGCTTTTCTCTTTGAAATTCCTCTGGAGCATTTTAATTAGCAAGGATTTATTGCTCCATTAATACTGCTTATCTTGGGAGGCAGGGTATCTTCCTACGTCAACCAGCGACTGACTACTCCTGTGTAATGGCTTGCTAAGGGAGCTGAGTTTTGCTTTATTTACCCAGATTGTTTCGGGCTATGGTAGTGGTGTTGGTGGATGAGTCATAGTGAGGCCCCCAGGGTAGGGGGGACCCCAAAGGTCCCCTAAAATCGATCATGGTACCCCTGCCCATCTTCCCTTTGCACATGGCATGGGTAGGGCCAGTATAAGTGTCCCTTGAGCCTGTTTGTCATATGAATATTTGTTGTCTGAATGAAACACTGTCAATGACCTAAGTGGCCACTGAGTCTTGGCCCAAAGGATCTGTGCTTCCGCTTCCAGGCTAAGGCTGTCCTCTTTCTTGGCAGGCACCGGAATCGGGGGAAGCTGAGCGACCTGGTGGCCGAGCACCTGGACCACCTGCATTATCTCAATGACATCCTGATCATCAACTGTGAGTTCCTCAACGATGTGCTCACGGACCATCTGCTCAACAGACTCTTCCTACCCCTCTACGTGTACTCGCTGGAGAACCAGGACAAGGTGGGGCTAGAGGCCTGGCCCCACCATGCCTGTGGGCTGAAGGCTATCTTCAGAAGGGGGAAGAATGGTCATCTGGAATAAGACCATACTTTTCAAGGGACCGAGGCTTTGAGCCTGAGAGAGATGCCTTTCAAAGCTTTTTTTTTTCCTTCCCTTTCATTTCCTGGGGGGCGAGGGTGAAGTGGAGAGAGGGAGGGTTAAGAGGGAGTGTGTTGGTGGGGGGGGTGCTTCAGGAAGCTACAAAAGTGAGTGAGAAAAGAACGGTGACACCAGAAGGGAACCTCTCTGAATTTAGATTTTTGATTGCTGTGCATTCTTTTCTTGATGTGTTCTCATCCCTGGTTAACTTTTTCTGATAGTCGCCAGAGCTCATTGTTCTGAAGAAGATCCAGCCAGCCACAGAGCTTGCACAGGATGGATGGGAAGGGATGGATGGAGCGAGCGCTCTTCAGAAAAGATTCCAGAGCAGTGACTGTCCACACTTAGGCTCAGAATCTTGTCTCGGTGTTGAAATACACATTCTCGGGGGCCCTCTCTCTATCTCAGGGGTTCAGGCTCAGTGGATCTGTAGTGGACCAGTGGTCTGCATCATTAACCTGTCCACCAGGTGGCTCTGAGCTGGCGGTTCTCAGACCCCACCGGGAGAGATTCCGAGCTAGGGAATTAGTTCTTCCAGAGCTAAGGGGCAGAGACCTCAGCAGGAGGCAGGGTGGAGCCAATTGGTTATTCTGCAGGGACCCATCCTCTCTGGCTGTGCCCCAAGGGTTGTAGCTTTCTTTTTGGAGGAGGAACATGGAGATTCTTTTTAAAAACAAGCAAATAGAAGAAAATTGCAACCCTAACTAGATCAGAGGCAGCTCTGGGAGGCAGAGAGAAAACAGGACTTAAAGTTTTCAGACTTGGGATCAAATTCTGCATCTTCCCTCTCCTTACTCTGTGGCCTTGGATGAGGCAGCTAACCTGCCTGAACCAGCGTCCTGATGATCATCCCAGGGTTGACGCAGGATGGGGCACATTGAAGTTCCGTACAAATGAGGGGCTTTTCTTTTTTTTTCTTTTTTTTTTTTTTTTGAGGGGCTTTTCTGAGGCCAGGGTGCCCCGACCCCTCCTTGCTCCATTTTGAAAGCTCTTCCTGAGAAGAGGCCTCTCCTGTGGGGCAGCGGACTCTGTGGCCCAGCTGGGCGAAATTCACATTCCTGGTAATTTAAGGAGCAGTTCTTCTCTTGGACCTAGCCTCTAATCCGTGACTAATGGTGAAGGATTTCTCAGGTGGAAAAACAGAGGCCTGGAGAATGATATTGGATGGGATTAGGTTACGAATTTGTTTTGCAGAGTGGACTTTTAACTAGTACCAGGAAAGAACAGCCTTAGGGGCATGGGGGAGATGGGGGACAGGGCACCTCCCCTTCAGACAGGTGGCTTTTGGGTTTCATGTATTTTGTGCTGTTCGCGTGTATGACTGGACCTCTCTCTGTCTCTTTACCCCAACTTTCAACAGGGAGGAGAGCGCCCGAAGATCAGCCTGCCCGTTTCTCTCTATCTCCTGTCGCAGGTACGGTTCATCGTTTACCTGTGTCCCCAGCCACATTCAGGGGTCCTTTGGAGGACCGGGCCACATCACCCTGTCTTCTCTCTGCATCCCACATCTTGAAGTAAAACAACAACATAAGGAAAGGTGGCAGTTTCTGTTTTCCAGACACAGAGTAAAGGGGCTGGTGTCTTGTTCATGGTAACGGGTGAAAATTGAAAGAAGAATGGAAAGTAAATCAAACCTGGCACTTAATGTGCTTGGTTTTCACCATGGGGACTGAGGTTTTCAAATAACCAAGGAGTGTTCTAAATACTCTAGAAATTTAGAGGTGTAGGTCTTATTCATGGCATTTTGAAATAAGCCCCAAACTGCAAGAACCAGTATGTGCATCCCTGCAGCAGCCTTCATTTAAGAAACTTCCACTAATGAGACTGTTTTTAAAGACTCTTGTGGTAGTTCGCAGATTACCTTCTGGAAGGTATCTTGTAGCAGCCTCAGTTCCCAGATTTGTGTCTTGAGCCAATCTGTCTGCCTCCCCCCTCTTAAACAAGTGTGTTTCCTTCTCGTAATTATGTAATATTTACAAGAAGGGAAAAACTCCATGGCGACCCAGTTACATAACTTTGAAAATATTTTTATTACAAGCAGTCCAGACTTTCAGGCCATCTCATTAGACTGTCAAGTAGTCAAACGTTTGACCAGAGCTCTGTTCCCACTTCTGCAATGGCGCAGGTATTTATTGGCTTTGCTGAGAGAGCGTCCTTCTGCTCTGGTCCCTGGGCCATTTGGCGATTGAGGCAGGGCTGAGAAGAGAGTTGCAGCCCTTGCGTCCTGGTGGTGGCAAAGCCAGTCGGGGGTCCGCACATGGCCTGCTCCTTGTTCCCCCTCGGAGTCCTGTCCTGGGGGATCTGTTTGCTCAGAGCTCTGCACCGGTGCCCACTCCTTCTGAATGCCCTTCTGTGTGATGGAGCTCGGTGCAAACCCCAGCATCTCCTGGCACCCTTGACTGCTGCCTCATTACAAATCTGCCCGAACCTCCTGCTTGGGATTCTGGGAGTCTGGCAGGACTTGCGCAGCCAGATGCTCAGCCACAGGAATCCCATGGAAAGCACTCCCAGGACCCATTAGCTGTTGGAGCATTGCGTGGGCAGTGTCCCCTCTGAGGGACGTGGGGTCTGGCCACGCCCTTTCTCTGAGAGCCCCTTGGCTCCTGTTTTCTTAGGGAAGGACTAGCAGCTCAAGCACCAGATGCCTGTTTCAGTGTCTCACAAAAAGCATAGTATGCGATTTGGCATCCTCAGCTGGAGCCACAGGGCCTATCCTCCCCTGCATTTTCAATTTAGCTTTTTCATGTTGCCCAAAATGTGTGAAAACCTCCAATCAGGTAGAAATCTTGTATCTTTGAGCATCCTTACAAATCATTTGACAAGCACAGCTGCAAAACCAGGAAAACTCACGTTAACGTTAGTGTGACCAGGGATTCAGTCCTTCTAGAAGTCTCCTCCTCGCCCCCGTCCCCCAGGCACCCAGTCCCATTTCCCAGATGTGGCAGCGTTTCAGTGTCTGGCTCTGCTTTTTTTTTTTTTTTTTTTTTTTAAACTATGTTTACGTTTCTAATAAATTTTTTAAGTTAAAAAGTTCAAACAGGTGAAAACCGGGTTTTCTACTTTTGTTTCATCTCCTGATTTCTGTCCCTGGAGACAATTGGAGGCACAGGGTTTTCTTACACCCTTCCAGAGACATTGTCTGCCAGGGGTTCTCAGCTGGGGGTGATTCTATGCTCCCTTCCCTCCCCCCCACCCCAGGGATGTGTGGCAACATCTGGAGACATTTCTGGTTGGGTAGAGGCCAGAGATGCTGCCAAACATCCTACAATGCACATGACAGCCCCCCACAGCAAAGAATTATGGCCACATGGTAGCACCAGGGTTTAGAAATCCTGTTTAATGTGTATGTAAGTAAATGCAAATATGCACACACCCTTTTTCTGTATAAATGGTGGGTACAGCACTGGTGGTGTCTTTATATTTTAAAACAAAGTAGCAGGTGTGTCTGAGTCAGCTTTGTGAGGCAGCTTTGAATACCCTGATTCCCAAAGCTGTTCTGAATGTTGGGCAACAGGGTGGGGTAGCAGGGCCATCCCGGACAGCCCAGCGTCTTCTGATCTTGCATGCTGGCACAACTAGGCCCATCTCTGGCTCGTGTGGCTTTGCTTCCCCACAGCGCCCATACCTCCCTCCCGCTGCCATGGAATCTTGGTGTGCTGAAACACACCACAGGGGTCAGTGCTCATCCCAGCGATGGGATCTCTGCGTAGCCAACCCTTTGCCAAGTCCTTGATTGGAACAAGATTCGCTGGCCCCTTCTTCCCGTCTAACTGAAATATTGGGCCTGTGCCTTCCAGTCTTAACATAATCAAATTTGACACTAAAATGCCTGTGGAGAGGAAGGAGTGTGCTGGTTTGGCTGCTCTTTCCTACGTTGTTCCACTTCAGCCGGATTTGGCTTCACCCAGCCATGAGGGACAGTCTAGCTTTAATGCACTTCCTTCCGCTGGGGAGCAGCCAGCCAAATAGGCAACAGTCTGAATGAAGGAGGGGCCGACCCTGGAAGGAGAAAGGCATAACTGGATTCTCCTAAATGGTACCCATTCTTTGGATTTTGCTTCCTGGGGATGGTTCCTTAATACAGGACCCAAGTAGCCCAACATCGTTGTTTCTGATTGAGGAAGGAAGAGGTGGAGAGATTGCATACTTTAATGCAAATCTGATGTCTTCTTTCTCACCAGGTCTTCCTAATTATACATCACGCACCCCTAGTGAACTCGTTAGCTGAAGTCATCCTGAATGGTGATCTGTCTGAGATGTATGCTAAGACCGAACAGGATGTTCAGAGAAGTTGTGTAAGTCCTTAGCGTTGGGACTGTTCTAGACCTTGATAAGAAGCCGCTGCTCATTTCATTTGTGCGTATGTTTCTCTAAAACCAGAAACCAACATTCTGCCTATAGGGCAATGATGATGCATAAGCTGGTCTGGGATTCAAGGAACCTAATCAGAGTTTTGAAATGTGTACTCAAGAAAATTGGGGCTGGGTACAGAGTGGATTCAATTGATCATATGTTATTGAACAGGGAATCGTACTGCTCTGGGCCCTAGGTTATGTATCTGTGAGGCACTGTTACGGGGACGGAATGAGAGACTACCTTGTCCTAGGCACAGATACCTACAGAGACCGGACACCTATGAATGACATGGGCCCCCGTGAGAGACAGTAGGGAAGGGTGGGGACTGTGACAAATTGGAGAGCATGTGTGTCCTTCCTCAGCAGCTGCTGTCTCACCCCCACCTGCAGTTCTGAAGGAGCATGGATGCAGTGTCACCTGGTTTCCTCACATTTCCAGGGAAGCTGGAAATCTGCATTTGGATGCAAACACTCCCAAGTTTTAAATGATCACCCAGCTGTGGCCTAAACAGAGCACATCTGTGGTTTGTGCATGTTTGTGCATTTTGTGTTCTGCTAAATGAAACTCCTGAGACCAGTGTTAGGATTTCTTCTGAGGTTTTCCCAGCTTGGCCCCTGTGTGTCTTGCCTGTCTTCCATCCTACCATCCTTCTCATATGTCCTGAGCTCCAGGCTCCCTCAGTACCAGTCCAGCTTGCTTTCTCCCCAGCGTGCCCTGTGTTTCTGCCTCCGTATCTGTGCCTTTACCGTACCCACAGCCTGGAAGGCCCTTGCTCCTAGCTCCCTCTCCTTAAAGCAACTTAAAGCAGCTCTGGCAGGCATCTTGTCTCCTTGTATCTGTTGCAGCTTGGGCTTGGCACATGTGTCTGAGTTGAGCACAGTGTTTCGTACAAAGGCTGTTTCGTGAGCTTTCTGTCTCTGCAACCGGTTTCTCAGGCAGTAGACACAAAGGTAAAAGGGCTAGGCTTGCCCTTGGGCAGTCGACTCTGTTGCCATACCTGAGCGAGCTGGCAGGTGGAGTGCATGCAATCCTGTAGCGTGAAAGGCCAGGACTGCCCAGGGTGCAGTGACAGGAGTCCCTGCCCTGCTGGTTTTTCTGGTGTGCGGCGGCTTGGCCAGGCTGTTTTGCTGTTTAAGGGAGTCTTAGAGCCTCTGAAAAGGTTCCCAGAAACTTTCTGTCCTTAGTGGTGGTGGCATTAGTTCAGCTGAATTGAATGGGGCCCTTTCATGGCCCCTGTCTGGCCTATCCCTTCTTTGGTTCATTCAACAAGTATTTATTAAGCTCTTTCTTTGGATCAGGCACCGCATTAGCTCTGGGGATATACAAAATCCTAAATAGTCTCTGTCTTGTTGGAGCTTTATAGTCCAGTAGGAGAGACAGATGTTGACCAAATATACAAACAAATGGACTATCGCAAGTCTTAGAAGTGCTCTAAAAGGAAGGAGTAGCTTTTGGCGAGAGGATGGAACCTAGAGGCAACAGGGGTGATGAGTATTGAATCAGGAAGGGACTCCCTTTGGGGCCCATGCCATGACACCATAGATGAGAAAACATGGAGCTGACTTGGTATTTATGGAGCCAGAGATATTTCTCCGCAACTTCTTAAACCCCCTCTTGCTGACTGAATGTAAGCAGCCGTGTGCTGACTCCGCAGAATCCACAGGGCTTCCTGGTCAGAGCTGCTGAGGGCCCGCCAGCCAGGAGCTCCTCTCGGGCACGTGGTTTCACCCCATTTATAAAACGGGGAATGAGTCCCACTCCAGAGGGCTGTTGGGGAGGATGGGAGGGAAATCCATCAAAAGTACGTGACCGGTTGCAGTCTGGCCCTCAGAGCTGTTTGATTTGGTCTTTGCAGTATTTAAAAGAAGATTTTATGAGTGACCAACTTTAACATTTAGGAAGTTTCACATAAAAATCCAGATTTTGGGATTTCGTTGAACAGTCGGAAGATCTGGTCCCCATTATACACGTGTTTCTGCAGCAAGCTCCTCCGAGGCTGCCCCCCCCCCCCGCCCCCGCCATCAGACGAGGCATGTGTTTGCCATCGGACGTGCCTACTCCCTACACAGCCTGCTGCAGACTTGTACACCATTTACGTTAATAACCAGCTGTGATGTGCTGAGTGCCTTTGGACTTTCTTTGGTTGCTGCTCCGGCTTTGTCCCAGAAAGTCTTCCTATAAGACATGTGGTGCCAAAGTTAGACTTGGTGGTCCAAGAGGTGAACGCAGAGATCTTTGGGGTGCTGGCGTTTGCAGGTTTTTTTCACTGCAATTGATAGGCATGCAGTGAATAGAAATAATCCTATCCCTGTGCTTGTTAGCCCCCAGTGGTCACATCTTGCAAAACTCTAGTACAGTATCACAGCAGGATACTAGCATTAATGCTTGGGGTTTGCAATTTGAGCAAAAGCAAATTGCACAAAGTTCCTGGTGACCGCCTAGCTTGGGATACCTGCCTCAATTGAACCCTCTAACGAGGAGTGCTTAAGAGATCTGTTCTTTCTCCCGTTGGCCTCCTTCTGGGCTGAAGTTCCTGCCTCCATTGTGATAGACCCCCAACTGCTCGTAATGGACCCCTGGACTGAAAATGAGATTGTTTTGAGCATGAAAGGAATTGCTAGCCCAAGTGAAAGTGTCAGCTTTCTGCTTCCGGGTATCGCCTTTCCCTGGGTGCAGAATCGAACTCTGTTGTGTTCGGATGACCGCACTTGAAACTTGGGCAGAGTGGATGTGAACCCCACTTATGACTTACTTGACAATAGTCCTGGTAAGATTCGCCTTCCTTCCCTCTGAGCAAGAACGGTCTCCTATTGTTTCCTGCCTAACTCGGATGTGGTTTGATCATGCTTGTTTTAAGTTTCTTGATCTTTTTTAACCTACTTTCTCCTTCCCGTAATTTGTAGATAAGTTACTGGTATTGCTTCATTTTTACCAGCAGACCTTTCACAAAACCAAACCAAAATTGAAGAGAGAGAAGTAGAGGGAAGAGCAGAGTTATTTGAAAAGTCTGTAATTTAGGGTTAAATTTAAAACGCATCAGCATGGTTAGGTAAATGTCTAATTGAAATTCATCTGTGCATTAAAATCATATGGTTCCTGCTGAGGGCTAGTTCTTGCTATAATTCTAATGCAGAGCAGATCCTGTTTCTTGTCGAGGGAAATAGAGTAAGAGAACACTAATCCTGAAACTGCTAACATCTTGTTATTTTTGCAACATGAACATATAGATGAGATTATGGGATATGCATCATTACCTACAGGTGCTTTTTTTTTTTTTTTTTTTTAAGGACCTGTTTTCATTTTCCACTTCTGTGGAATAGCTTACTTCGTTTTGCATTTCTTCAATCTGTTTCTTCAGAGATGCGGTGGTGCACAGGAAAGGCATGACCCCTGGTCTCACTGGGCTTCCTGTGCCCAGCAAACAGAGGGGGCCATATATTGGAGATGAGATGCTGGCATCACCTGTACAATCATGGGCTTGCCGGAGATGCTCAGGGGCACTAAATGCAGGAATCAGCAAGCTGATGGGTGAACTGGGGGTGGCGTCACAAGGGCTCTCTTGATGTTCTTAATGACTCTCAAAACAGAAATAGCTTCAGAGTCTGACTCTCGCATTCTCTTTGCTCAGAGGCCGGCTTTGGGGGAAGAGTGGTAGAGTGGGGTGCCTTTGGTACTGTTCTGCTTCCGTCCTTAAGGAATAGTCTAGTGGAGTGGACTCTGGAATCAGGCTTCCAACTGATTAAACTGCTGCCTACAGAGAGGTGGTCAGCATCCTCACCTTTGGGACAAACAAGCCTATTCTGCCCCAGGATTCTCAGTCTTTCTTCTGAAGTTACAGCCAGCCAACCACAGGAACACACCTAAGCGTGTTAAGTATTTGCAGTTTCCCGAGATTGAATTGGGGGCTGGCTAAATTGCAGGGCCAGGAATGCACAGAGCTCAGCCCACTGCCACCAAATGACAACAGTTAATATTAGCGCTATCACTGTCATCATTGTCACTAACCACCTGGCCCTGGTTGTATGGCGCCTCCCTAAGGGGTGCTCTAAGGGTGCCTCTACATTAATCATACGGTTCTGATAAGATTGGGCCCCCCAAATCCTGGTTCCTGGTCTTACTAGATAGGTCTCAGGGCAAGTTAGTCTACCTCCGCAGACTTGTGTCCTCTGTTCTCCAATTAGAATAATGGACATGGGTCTGCATAGAAGATTAAGTGCAGGGTAAAGTACTTCTCCTAAAGCCTAGCACACATCAAGACCTAAATATTAGATACTATCATTACAATGACCTTCGTATCTAAACCCCACATCCCTTACTTGGGACCTCCCTTCCTGGGATGATTAATGTAGAGGTACCCTTAGAGCACCCCTTAGGGAAGCGCCATAAGACCAGAAACAAAGGCACTGAGGGCCAGATGTTAGCGACAATGATGACAGTGATAGCGCTAATATTAACTGTCATTTGGTGGCAGTGGGTGAGCTCTGTGCATTCCTGGCCCTGCAATTTAGCCAGCCCCCAATTCAATCTCGGGAAACTGCAAATACTTAGCACGCTTAGGTGTGTTCCTGTGGTTGGCTGGCTGTAACTTCAGAAGAGAGACTGAGAATCCTGGGGCAGAATAGGTTTATTTGTCCCAAAGGTGAGGATGCTGACCACCTCTCTGTAGGCAGCAGTTCAGCCAGTTGGAATAGTGTCCAGATTCTCTGGCAATCCAAAAGAGTAAGTGCACACCTAAAACATTAGCTACCAGTTCTCTACATGACACCTGTCTTTTCTGAGAGCCAGGTCCTCAGCTAACAGAACACTCATCCAGTCGTGGTGTGTGGAGCCAGCATCTGAGAAACTAGCAGCCTGGCTCCTCTGGCTTCTGTGTGTGCAGAAGCAGGGCACTAATCATTGGCTTGGGTCCCCGGGTCACTGCTGCAGGGCTGTCTTTCCAAACCGGGCTTGAATCAGACAGCAGCCGAGCCTCCTTCATATTGAATGCATCATGCTGAGTAGCCCCTTTTGCAGCCCAAAGTAGAGTTCCCCTGAATCTTTCAGTGACCATGACCTTACTCGTGACCCCTAGTTAATCAATGCTGCTTCTGAAGCACACACATTCTTCTTCCTGAAAGTGGTAAGAGGCTTCTGGGAGAGGGTTGGTGGTGCACACCGAAGGAAGAAATAGACCACTATAAATCAAGGGCCTTAATTGGCACCGATACAAACAATCCCACAAGAGAATTGGAACTCATTGTGTATTCTCCTTTTCTTGCGGGGCCATTGTGGTCTGTCCCGTAACCCCTGAATGGAATGCTAGCTCCCAGTCATCCTTGTGGCCTGCAGAAGTATTGAGTGTGGCAGTGCTGATTCATGCCTAAGAGGATGTGACAGAGTGAGAGAGAACCCAGAGTGCACCACGTTCCCCTTAGTAAGTAGGGTGTTGTCATGGTGAGAGACCCCTTAGAAGCAGTCACCTCTTCCTCTCCCCTGCGCAGGTGCGGCTGGACAATTGCCAGAAGTCCCATCGCATGGAGGCTCACAGACGGATAGCCTTTAGCCAGGGCTGCAGGTGACCAGAGGACCAAGGATGCTGGTCCTGGTCCAGTGAGCCAGAGGAGGGCCCAAGGTTCTTGGGGTGGCCATAGATTAGGGGAGCCAGCAGGGGGGAGCAGAGTGGGCAGAGTGGGGGTGAACCAGGGGTGGACAAGATTTTGTGGCTCAGACCCTTAGATGGCTTTTGTGCAGTTGCCTGGCAGCATGTCAGAGGCTGGGGTGGCGTCCAGGCTGAGGACTGCTTGCTCCCTGGTATGAGATAGTGTCCTGCCCTGTGCTCAGTGGGGACCATCCCTAGTCTGCATTGAGCCACTGGTGAACTCCTCCAGGTTTCTGTGAAAATTTGGAAAATGGGGAGGGGGGCGGTGGGGGGACAACAGAAAGATGAGGCATCCACTACTTCCGGTGTCTCTGCCCTGGGACTTCATTAGTTTTTATCAGCCACCTGGCCCCTGGGGGCATTTGAGTTTTTTAACCAGACTCTATGAGTTTCTCAAAGCTGGGTCTGCATTACGTATTCATCCATCCATCCATCCATCCATCCATCCATCCATCCACCCACCCATCCATCCATCCATCCATCCATCCATCCATCCATCCATCCATCCATCTATTTATTTATTTATTTATTTATTTATTTATTCATTCATTCATTCATTCATTCATTCGAGAGATAGAGACAGAGGGGCAGAGACATAGGCAGAAGGAGAAGCAGGCTCCATGCCGGGAGCCTGATGTGGGACTCGATCCTGGGATCATGCCCTGGGCTGAAGGGAGGCGCCAAACGGCTGAGCCACCAGGGCTGCCCCATATTAATCTATTTAATACACAATTACTGGACAGGTACCCCACATTCTTTTGGCACCCCAGTGCAGTAGGAAACAAAACAAAGGCCCCAGACCTCCCAGAGCTTCTAATGCAGCAGGAAGAGAGGAAGCAGGAAGCTATTAGTAAACACTGTAGCATGTTAGAATATGAGAATGCTTTAGAAAAGCAACAGTAGTAAAGCAGAGAAGGGGTGGCAGCACTCAGAGGCTGGAGTGGGGTGCAGTTCTCCATTGAGTGGCCTGGGTAGGGCTCATTGGGAAGATGACAATTGAGCATAGATGTGAAGGAAGTGAGGGAGTGAGTCATGTAGATTGCTGCAGGAAGAGCACTTTGGCCGGAAAGAGCAATCAGTGCAAAGGCCCTGAGGCAGGAGCATGCCTGGTGTGTCAGGACTAGCAAGGAGCAGCATGGCAGGGCAGAGCATAGTAGGATGAGGTCAGGGAGGGAACAAGCTTCTGAAGCATGTGCTGCCTTTGGAGCCATTGGGAGATTCTGGAATTTAGATCAGAAGAAATGGGAACGTCATAACCTTTGTGTCCCCAGTGTTTAGCCTGGATCCTGCAGTAAATGTCAGTTGCCTTGAAATAATGAACTTTATGAGGGAATTGAGTGCCTTGTATGTACCAAGCCAAGGAGGTCCAGTCTTGGTCAGTGCCACAATCCTCTAGCTGGGAAACTTGGTTTTGCTCAAGGTGCTTTGTCTGACGGGAGGCTGGGGGCGCTGCACACCCGTGAGAGAAGGGCCACGCCATTCAGTTCCATCTCCGGTGATCCCACGGTTTAATGACAGTGTGCCAGGAGGGGAGTGGTGTCAGTCTACTCACTGCCCACTGAAGACCACAAGCGAGGCAGGTGGGCAGATCTCATCCCGGGAGACAGTTGGGCCCCCCCCTGGAAACCTCTAGCTTCATGAGCAGAGAAGGGAAAAGAGCCCTGCAGGATTTTTGGCTTATGTGGTATTGCCCTGGGTGCCACTACAATGATGGCTCATTCCCTAGTAAGAGTGGCGCCCTTCTGTTGAGCACTTCCTGTGTGCCAGGCTGGCTGGCTTGCTCACCCCTCTTCCTCCTCCCACATGTGTTTCTGGAGTATCTACATGTTCCAGGCACCACTGTGCTGGCCTCGGGATACAGGACAAGCAAGACAGACAAGGTCCCTGTCCTGACATTCTGGTAGAGGGAAACAGTAAATAAGCATGTCAACACAGATTGAAGATTTGAATCTGGGAAGAAACAGAAACCAGCTTTGGGAGATGAAAGTGAGGGAAGGCCTCCCGGAAGAAGTAGCCTTGTTGGCTTAAGGGCTGAAGGGTGAAGAGCTGAGTTGGGGGTCATGAGGGCAGGCAGTTGTGATGGGCAAGGTGTGGACAGTGGTGAGTCAGAGACCTTGGTGGGGATGAACTGGCTGGCTAGGATCAAAACGGGGCCACTGTGCAAGAAATACTGGGTCAGGGGATCCCTGGGTGGCTCAGCGGTTGGGCACCTGCCTTCGGCTCAGGGTGTGATCCTGGAGACCCGGGATTGAGTCCCATGTTGGGCTCCCTGCGTGGAGCCTGCTTCTCCCTCTGCTTGTGTCTCTGCCTCTCTCTCCATGTTTCTCATGAATAAATAAAATCTTTAAAAAAAAGAAAGAAAAATGGTTAGTGGGAGAGGGGGGTGCGTTTCTCATCTTGTTCATCTCCTTTGACATCTTCTTTTAGGCTCCTGATAACCCAGAGAGTGGTATTAATATTCTTTGCATAAGCAAGCCGATGACCTCAGAGCTTGGGTGATCATCCTGTTGCCCCCCACCCCATCACCAGGGGATCGCAGGCATCCAGCCCCAGACCCCCATGCTGCTTCTGTTTCTTGGCCTTCTGTCACCATCTGCAGCAGTCACTCCCGTTTAGCATGAGATGTGGGCCTCTGGGCCAACTGTTTGGGGTAACTAGGAGTTCCCAATATTCCACAGTTACCTCTTTCTAGAGAGTAAGATAGAGTAAAACACTCTTCCTGAAGAAATACCCAAGTGTTTAGTGTGTTGTCATTTACTGAGAGAGTGTATTTTATTTTACATGAGCCTTGGATGCACCTCTTCCATCATAAATATCTTGCAATTAATTTATCCCCCAGAACTCATTAGCTTTTGGTTGAATGCCAGGCACGGCATTGACGGGACATACCAGGCAACCCCACCAGGTGTTGAGAGGGACAGAAATGATGGCCCAGGTGGAGAAGCTCCGGGGATGAGATGAGGCTGGTCTCTTATGGGCCTGGCAGCACCAAGAGCTTGTTTTCGAGGCGGTTCCAGCACCATCTTGCTGTTACCTGCTGCATTTCATACAGTCACAGTGCCCAGCATGTGTGCAGTGCGAGTCCTCTGAGCTCGGATATCAATGGGCATCTCTTTACTTTTTGCCTCTGCAGCTTTAACACTCCCTGATAATTGGCCAATTCGTGGAGAAGAATGCTACGCTCCTCTTGTTAATGGAAGTGGCCTGTTAGCTCTTCACATTCCTCCCTGATGGGTTTTATTTTCCCCATTACATCTGGCAGCATGTCCAGCTGCCACACTGATGTGGTTGCAGTTGTGTGTTCTGCACGTCTTGGCCTCAGCTCAGTAGCACTGGGTTTCTCAGTGTTGGGCATATAGTGCGCACCTCTGTATCATCCTGGCATCTGTGCTCTCTGATGTTTGCTTGTTGATCTCGGCAAGTTATCAGCCGAGCTTCTCTTCACGGCCAGTTGCAAAGCCACATGCTGTTGGTTATGGTTGGTGCATGCCTGGGTCGCCATGACCCCCTGTGACATTTGGAGCCCTGTGTACATGAGACAAAATGGTCAGTCATCACACTGTGTGGGCAGCCGGAATGATGGTCGGGTCAGAAGGCTGCCTCATGAGTGGTAGGTATGTCAGCCATCCCTGAGCTTTTGCTGTGCTGTCCACCTGCTGCTCTGACAGGTGTGACTGAGGCCTGGCTGGGCCCTGAGGTCTGCCCTGCAGGGGGCTGGCCCACGTTGGCAGGCTGACAAATGCTCACTGAAGGCGGTGAGTGCTGGAGCAGTGCAGTAGAGTCATCAGGCCTGTGGGGATTGAAACCAGACTCTCTGGATCCAAATCCTGGCTCTGCCTCTGCCAAATGGGTGACCTTGGGCCAGTCTTTGCCCGCTGCAGCTCCCTCCCTCCCCTGGTCGCCTGTTAGAGGATAAAGTGAATCAGTGTACATATTGGGTTCACAGCAGCACTGGGTCCATTTCTGATGCCCACTGGGCATTAGTGATGGTCCTTCGTACCGGGAGACAGGTAATTGGGCATTAGTGACAGTCCTTAGTACTGGGAGACAGGTAAACAAGGAGGTGTGCTCCTTTTTGGCACCACATAGCCCTGTGGGGCAAGTACTACCATGAGGCCCATTTGGTGACTGTGGGAACTGAGGCCCTAGGAGAAGGTGGTGAGCGGCAGGACACTGAGCCTGGGCCCCGGCCGCCCCAGCACCTCTGCCTTTGTGCTGTATGCTCTGCAGGCCCAGCCCCTGACGCTGGGGATCAGGGAGGCTGGCCAGGGGCCCAGGAGCGCTTTGAGGAGGCTGAGTCCAGCCCACTAACAAACCAGAAATCCAGCGAGCAGAAAGTTTGTAGGAGCCAGGGAGCCAAATTTAAAACAGAATGTGATTGTTTTTTAGAGGTTAGCCCCTCCCCTGCCATCTCTTCTACCCTGGTGATCCATCTGCCAGGGGTCAAAGGTGAATAAGTATTTCTAGAGTGTCTCTTTGTGGGAGGCATTGTGCCGGGCATGGTTGCACTCAGGATCTCATCGTAGCTCCATGGCAGCATGCGATGGAGCTGCTACTGTCTCTCTCTTACTTATGGGGAGACAGAGGCTCATTTGGTCAGGGCCCCTGGGCCAGTAAGTGAGAATGAGGTTGGACTTGGGTCTACCCTTACGTTGGGCAGGTTTTGTTAGCGTGGCCTGCCTCCTTGCTCCTAGTTCTCGAAGAGCACTGCAGAGCTGTTTGAACAAAAGGATTCTAGCCGCTTCCTCAGAAGGTGAGCAGGCTCTGCCTAGGAGAGTGTGGAAGGTGAGCTTTCCTAGATCATGGCAATAGCTCCTACAGAGCCAGAGCCAGACACCGGGGCCATGTCACCTGTCTGAGCCCTTGTCTGCCCCCTCTAGCTGCCAGCCTCTTTCTTCTTCCTTTCCCTCTCAGCCAAGATTCTTCCCAGAGCGGCCTGCCTGCTGTCCCCATGCTGCTTTTCCTGGCCATTCCCTCCTTCCTCCCTCTCCCCCGAACCATTGAGTGGGTACAAAGAAACCCATTGAGCAGCTTGGATCTACCAGGTACAGAGGCAGGGGTACTCTGACAGCGCTGCTCGGGCCACGAGCACTGTGAACCCCCATCAGGAGCAGGTGGCTGGAGGGGCCATCCAGCTGGCTCAGCACCACCCCGTGGCTTGCTGTGTGCCTGCTGCTCCCTGGGGAGCTGGCCAAGCACATTGTGTCCCGGGGCACCGCTGCAGTCACCAGGCACACCCACTCCCACCCACTCCAGTGATCCGGGCCTTGACAGAAATAAAGGGTGAACGGGCCAGAGCTCTGAGCTGGCCTTCCTAGCATTCTCTCCTCCCAAGTGTTCTCGTGAACTCCTTTTCTACCATTCAAGACTTGGACCAGTCATTTCCTTCTCCACGAAGCCCTCCTGAGCTTCCCCCTCGCCTCCGCCTCCCCCGCCTGGCAGGGTTCCTCACTCCTTCCTCCGTGCCCCCAGAGTCCACGTGGATGCACGCCAGAACCCTGCCTGCTCCAGGCTGGTCTGGGAGCCCCGTGCAGGCAGGCCCAGGGCTGCTTTCACCCCTGGTGTTTGGTCTGGCTCAGTGAGTGAGGTCAGTCCTGTGGTGACTGCAGTGCATCCAGCCTCCAGACTTGTCCCATCTGCTCCTAGCTTGTCCTTAGGGTGTTAGGACAATCACTTTCACTGTCGATTCTGTAGGTGAATGTTTTTTCAATTGAGGGATAACATAAAGTTCAGTAATCAGGTGTGTCAATGGCTTTGTGCTTATGACTGTGTGTGTGTCAAGGCAGAAGACATTTCTCGCAGCTTGTTCTCCGTCTATAACCTCCTCCTCCTCCTCCTAAAGGTGTCTTTTTTTTTTTTTTGTGAAATACATATAAAATAATGGATTACCTATTCTTAAGTATACAGTTCAGTGGCATTAGGTACCTCCTTTAAAGGTACTCTTGACATTTAAGTGGCATTGGTAATAACTTTCTTGGGGCACAAGGACTGGATGACATAGAGACGACTAGAAAAGAAAGTGAAAGTTCCCCCAACCTCCCTATCCTCTTAAGAAGGGACCACTCTCTGGGGCTGGGGCGTCTGTAACCTTCTAGACCTTGCCATGGTCACCATCATTTACATATCTATCCACACAGGAAAACACAATTCAGATGGACATGTTTTAATTGATATATTTTTTTGTTTTTTTAATTGTAAACAGAATCCTGGATGGGTGGCTCAATTGTAGCTTGATTGTTTTTATTTTATTTTATTTATTCATTTGAGACAGAATGAGCAGAGGGGAGAGGCAGAGGAGAAACAGACTCACTGAGCAGGGAACCCAACTCGGGGCTTGATCCCAGGACGCCGAGATCATGACATGAGCCAAAGGCAGATGCTTAACCAGCTGAGCCACCCGGGCGCCCCTGCAGCTTGCTTTTTCATGTGCACTCTGCATGTGGCCTTTCTAGGATGGGGTGCCCCCAGACCTAATGGAGGGCATTCTGTTTGACACCTGGGGTATTTCTGTGTCCAACACCAGGGCCTTAGGTGTTTGCGTCCTCCTTCCTGACCCCTTGCTTCAGACCCCCCTCGCTGTCCCTGCAGAGCTGACTCTCAAATCCTGCAGCCCTAAAAGCCCTTAGTTACTTCCAACCCCTGGGGAGTTACCTTCTGGAGTATTTTAAACAAGGATGGAAGCCTTAGGGTGGTGGGGTGGAGAGTAAGGTGGAAGCAGACACTTCAGGGAGCAGTTCAGCCCTTGGGCCACCCCTGAAATCACATTGCTGGCCTTCCACTGGCCCTGACCTCAGAAGCCAGCCCTAATGGCCAGCCACAGAGCCTAGGCTCCAGCTGCATTCTCTGGATAACTGGAAGAATCTGTGCTGTCAGCAAGGACGGCCCCATATCTCCACACTCCTCTTGGCAGCTCAGGCTCCAGGTCCCTGGGAGATGAGCCCTTAGCAAAACCTGAACTTGCGGCATTTGGGAACTGTACACCTGATTCGCATACATGGTGTGCTCGCTTTATGAGAATATAAACCCAAAGGCCTCCTGAGTTTTGACTCTGAAGTGAGCTTTCCCCATTCTGCGCCTGCCCTTGCACTGTGCTAATCTCCTGAGGCTGTCAGGCTCCTGGTTTCTTCCATCCCTCACTTTCCTTCTTTACTGTTCTCTCTGTTGCTTTGGGCAGTATGGGTACAGGCAGCCATGAATTCACTCAGTAGCTGCCCATTGAGGTCCTGCCCTGCTCCAGGCACCTGGTTTAGTGTTGAGAGTATACCCGAGGGTAAGGTGGATGGGTCCTTCTCCTGGGGGCCTTCCATCTGGAATATCTGGGATTGTCCACTGTCCCACAGAGATTCCTGGAGGCCAGCAGCCAGGAGGCTCTTGACAGGAGCAGAAGGAATGTTCATGGATCTCTGTTTACATTTCCCAGCCAAGCCCTGTCTGCTTCTCCACAATCAGGCTTTTAAATATAAAAGAAAAATGAAAGGAAAAATAAAGTCCAAAATTATAATGTCCAAATGATTCCTGATAATTTTTTTTTAATTAACATGCATACAGGATTAGAAATTTCAAACAGAAAGGTCTAGAAATAAAAAAAAAAAAATACAAATGCACTTGTGTGGGTGTGCACACAGGACCACCTGCTTTTTCTTATCCCCCAAAGACTAAATCCCAAGACATTCTTAGGCCACTTTCGAGGAAAAGCTGTTCACAGCATCACGTGTAGCCCTTGTAAAGCTTTACTTGAAGGGCCCCCTACTGAGCTCCCTGCTCTTGCTTTTCCACTCTGGTACCAATTGTGTATGCACGCATATAGGTACAAAAAGATCTGGGTCTCTTTAACATGTTCGTGGATTCCCATTCTATGGTCAGACTGTAATTACCTAACTACTCCCCTCTTGATGGACATTTAGGTTATTTCCAGCTGTTCACTGGGTAGGTTGCATTTTAAAGGTTTGAAATTTCCCCAGTAAACATGTCCTCCCAATACCTGACCGTCGAGAAAAGCAGATCCCTTTGGAAAGTTTTAAAATTTATTTTTACAGTTGACTCTTAGCCTTTTTTTTTCCTTTTTTGTTAAGGAGGCAGGGAAAGGAAGGTGACTCTCATATGTTGGATGCTTACCAAAAGAACTTTTATATTCGAGATGACATTTAGTTCTAGAAGGCTGGCGTTATCTGCACTGTGTTTTAGACAAGGACCCTGATGCTCACTCGGAGAGGACCCACACAGCTCATGGGAGTCCAGCTGGGGATCGTAATGCCCTGAGCAGCCCAGGACACACACTTTCACTTCCCTTTATTTTAGCACTTTTGTACATCCAAGTTCATACAGAGCTCAGGGAGAATTTTCTAAGTCCGTCCACGTGAATTTTTGCTTGGACCTTCTAACTGGGTGATACTTTGCTCTGCATTTAGTCTCAGCTTTCTGTTTCAGAAAGCTTTGATTGTGGTGTTAATCTTGGGACCCTCGACTTCCTGGGTTTGAGGCCTTCAGCAGAAGATGAGGGGCTGTGTTCGGTCACACAGCATCCTAAGTGGACTCTGATGGATTCTGTCTGTCAAGTGGCACATGCTCAGGGTGCTCCCGCCTCTGGGCTCTCAGCCGTTGGCGTCTGTAATGCGCTATCTGGGTTTCCTGGGCAGTAGAATCATATCTCAATTTATCTGTCATTTTTGTGGATGAATAATCCAAAGTGAGTAAATAAAAATTAATGTTCAGATTTGGATGCTAATTTAGTTTCCAATTAGGTTTTGTTTTGAACGATATTGAAATTAATCTGTGCTCCTTGAAGACATTCCACTTAAGCAAAGTATGGTGGCCCCCAGAATACAGCTGGCGGTTGGTTGGGGGTGAATTCAGAAGATGGATAAACTGTATCAAGATAATGGAAAAGTTTTCTTTAAAACTTTCTCTTTTTTTTTTTTTTTTTTTTAAATGACAAAACGATGTCTGGACCTCATCCAGACCCTGAAAAGAGAAAAATACTTCAGTCAGAATCCTGCCCCAAACAAATCCATTTTCTTTTGTCTTTGTTCCCTTCTGGACCTGGTCCATTTGTATGTAAATACTTTTTAAAGGGTACTGAGCATCTAACTGAGTTTGAGCTCCTCCTGAAGCACCCTTATTTCAGGAGGAGCTTGGGCTTTGGGATTGGGCAGACTTAGTTCCCAGTCTGATGCGTGGCTCAGGAGCTGTGTGATATCCGGCGAGTCACTTTGCCCTTTGGAGCCTCTGTTTTCTCATCTATAAAATGGGAGTGGCGATCCCTTGAGCTCATCTGTGTTACCTGGACTGAGATACGGCTACGTGTTTCCCATAGGACGGGGCATGATCCACAGGCAACACACTGGCCTTTTTCATTCTCTTAGAAAGCCTCCTGACTTCTCAGAGAACTTTCTTTGGGGTCAGCTTCCTTTGCGGATGAGCTTTAACTCCTTGCTGGTGCTTGCCAAGCCCCTTTTCTACAGAGCCAGCATTTGGCTACATCCAGTGCACCTTTTTTTTTCTTATTTTTATAACAGCAAGATATATTGGTGTTCCATGTTCTGTAGTGGTATACAGTTTCTTTTAAAATAAATGTATTTAAGCTAGAAGTTAATACCACCAGCGTGCTGTACTTAAGACCTAAGTTGGGTGGAGGGTGTGTGGGTTTGAATCCCAGCTCTGCTGTCTCCTGGTCCTTTGACCACAGGTGGGTCATCCACCGCCTCTGAGCCTCAGTTTTATCGTCTGTAAAGGGAGTGAAACAGTGAAACAACAGGACGACCTCATGGGGTCATTGTCAAATTCAAGTGAGATAGTACAGTCAGCGCCCTTAGAGAGCATCTGGCACAAGCAGGGTACCATAAAAGTGCTAAGAGAGGTGTGTTTCCTAGGCAAACGAGTGACCTTTGGGAAGCACAGAGCTAGTGTTGCTGACTCAGGGCGGCAGGCAGTAGATGGTAGCTGGTGCTATTGTTCTGATGATTTAACAATGGTGGTGTTAATCATAGTCACGATGACAACATGGGAGGTTGCCTTTTTTGTTTTGGAAATAGAATTTCTTGGGGCCACAGCACTCAGGCAGCTTGATGATAGTGTCCCGTGAGATTCCAAGGTTCCAATCCGTGTGTTGACTTCCCTAGGCCAAGCCCAGCATTCGGTGCTTCATTAAACCCACCGAGACTCTAGAGCGTTCCCTTGAGATGAACAAGCACAAGGGCAAGAGGCGGGTGCAGAAGAGACCCAACTACAAAAACGTTGGGGAGGAAGACGATGACGAGAAGGGGCCCACCGAGGATGCCCAGGAAGACGCTGAGAAGACTAAAGGTATTGAGGGTGGTTCAAAAGGCATCAGGACGAGTGGGGAGAGTGAAGGTGAGTGCGCCCGCGAACACCACCCTGCTGCCTGCGCTGTGAGCCAGGCTGTCACTTGTGTCTAGTCCCCGTTGTGTGTCCGTGGGCACTTCCGTCCATTCCTGATGCCGGTGTACCTCATTCTGTGGGCTCAGCCCTCCGCAGGCAGCTGTGGGCAGGTCCACTGCAAGGCCTGCCCTCATCGCACGGGTGATCCAGAGCAGGGTTCTTAACTTGGAGCCGCATGCCTCGGTTTCCCCGTTGGTAAAAAGAAGGTAGCAGATAGTACTTACTCTGTGTTTCCGAGAATTAAATGCATTAATACATGTACCGTGCTTGGAGCAGTGCCCGACCCGTGTCACAGGCATTTACTGACACTACTGCTCTCATCATGTTTATTGGAGTTTTTATTACTCCCCATCACCTGCGATTATGATTTTTGACACAGTCATTATTCCTAGTGCACTGCAGGAAGAAAACTTGTGTTTAATGAGATTATGTATATTTAATAAGTCTTTTTTTTCCGGAATCAAATAATCAAATATAATCCCCTAGATAATCTTACATCAAGATTTATTCAAAGTCCTGTCTGTTTAGAATGAGGTACACCTGGCTTTGGGGCATGTGTGCTCAGTAAGCAGAATCATTCATTCCTCTTCTTGGTTTGTGTTGGGGATGATTCTGGTTTAATTTCCACCTTCCTCTCGCTTAGATACTCACACCTCAATCTGGAGAGCACTGTCTGCTCTGGAATTAGGCAAGCTTTATCTGTGCAGTCTCTTGTGTCATGGGCCGGGTGCACAGCCACACAGATGGGGTCTTGGCCACGGCCCTGCGCACTCAGAGTGGAGCAAGGGCTGGGGTGGAAGTGGGTTGGGGGCTCTGCGTGCTGGACACGAGCTCCCACCACACCTCATGGCACAGACACGGGCTGTCCTCAGCTCCTACTGCAGGCTATCCTCCTAGGCCTTGGTCTGGTGGTGTCTGCTCCAAAGCCAGCTGCCCTTAGCCCATCA
This sequence comes from Canis lupus dingo, assembly GCF_003254725.2. Taxonomy (NCBI): domain Eukaryota; kingdom Metazoa; phylum Chordata; class Mammalia; order Carnivora; family Canidae; genus Canis; species Canis lupus. The sequence goes on along the minus strand of NC_064248.1, from coordinate 31,608,085 downwards.
GTCTGGACCATGTGAGTCCCTAGTCCACGGTGTCTGAAGCTGGAAAATGCAGTAACTCAGTAAATCAATGACTGGGAATCATTTGTTTTGGGGAGTTTGCTGTGATTATGGAGCTGAAACCCGCCCCCTTCCCCACCCTGCTGGCCCCATTCTGATTTTCTTGGCAGTTCTCAGGGAATGACACGATCACATTTCAATAAGTATAACCAAAGCATCTCTCTGGTGCCACCCGGCCCTCTTTTTAAGGCTGAGATCCCCAGCATGCTTTTCTTTTTGTTTAAAGTGCGCAGTCAGCATTTGGCGTAGGCATTCGTTCTTGGCTCAGAACACGTATGCCAACAAGTATCACTTTGGTGGGGAGGTGAGGGGCAAACGCAAGGTAAGCAAGCCTTCTTAGTTTGCTTATTTGTATCTTTCTTTTCTTTTTTAAACTCAGGAGAAAATTGTCTGCTTAAAACCTGGGGTTTAGCTGTGCTGTGGCCACACTGGGCAAAAGGAGGAGGATTTCACCCCATTTTGTACTCTGTGTTCTTGTCGATTTTGTTTTGGAAAGATGCTACCTCTTTCATTCCAGTCCTTTTAAGGGCTGCTGTCTAACCAGGCCTGGCCATGACTAACCCTGGTGTGGACAGGGCAGGCTTGGCCACAAACACAGTCAAATGAGTCAGCCTGGAGGCCCAGTCCTGGTGTGCGGGGCTCCCGTGGCTCGGCCAGGCTACTGTGCCAGCTCACTATTGAGATTGGGGTGATGGCTCCCCAGATGCTGAGCCTCCCTGCCTGGTACAGGGGGCAAGGGGAGAAACGTTCATCACCAGCCCATAAAAACCTGTTTTCTGGATGGCTACTCGGCCAGGTTGTATCAGACAAGGCCCTGGGATCTCCTGGAGGTTTTGCTTGGACAGTCGATGCTGATGTTAGAGCTTGGTCGAACATGGCTCTCAGTGACCCTCTTGTTGTTTCAGTGCCCTCCTGTTTCCCTGAACACACATTAGTTATTCCAAAATATTATGGACCTAGCATCTTCCCGCTCAGCTCAACATAAATAAATACAGCTCTCACAGGCCTGTCCAGCAGAGACCCCTAACTGGGCTGCAGCAGCTTTCATGTGAATGGTGTCCTTGATCTCTTAGTTATTTTCAGATTTAAGGTACAGTTGGTGGGTATTCTCTCCTTAGACTGTGTTGGGGTAATAGCATGCAGCTGTTAGCTCCCGTGACTTGGAAGGGTATAGGCGACAGCATCAATACGGCAGATGCTAAGAAATGGGATGCTGCCTTACAGTCATGTCTGGGTTTATTGCAAGCCTTGAGTGGCCTCCCCGAGCCCTGTACCTGTTTCCTCGTGTGGAAATGGAGTATGAAAAGGTGTAATTCATGTGATGTTTTTTTTCTGTTTTTTTTTTTAAATAAATGTATATGTTAGAATTTTTATGGTTATAAGAGTTAGGAATTCAACTCAGACTGGCATCAAAAGGGCAATTATTGTTCATGTCACTGGAAGGCTTGGGCAGGTCCAGACCTGAGTATAGATGACCATCAGCAGTGCCAGGCTCACATCCTATCAACTTATTACCAAACTTCCCATCAGCTTCCCCTCAGCTGCAGCTCTAGTCTAGGGGCTGATGCTCCGTGACACTGATAGGCCTGGCTCACCCACTGCTGTAGAGGTGTGTTCTGTGCCGGTTGGGTCACTTGTTGATCCTTTGATGACTCCCTCAGTTTAAAAAAGAGGATGTGTTTATCAGAAAGGGGTGTGGTTGTTGACGCAGAGGAAACAGCAGATGCCCCCCTAGAAAGCCACACTGTTTCTGTGTGCTCCTCACGCCCCTCAGGGCTGTCTGCTCCCTTGCTCTTTGGAGGTGGCTATGTGGCTCTTTCCCCCTCCAGAGTATTTTTTCCCCAGCAAGCTTCTTGCCTTGTCCCTAGATCTAGAGACTTCTTGTGATGTCCTTCTTGTGACAGACAGGCACACGTGACTCTTGAGCGAAGAGATGCTGGCACCAATGCCCCTGCAAACCCTGCCATCCCCATGTTAGTGGGGAAATCTTGCCTTAAAAAGGTGACATATAGAGCACTGGCATAAAAAGGCATGTGGTCACAAGTCACAATTTTGCCATGACCTGATTTAAATGTGGCATTAACATGTTCTTTTTCTACAAATGCAACCAGAATTCACACCTCCTCCACATTTAAGCCCAGACAAGGAAGTAGTGTGAAATGAATGTGTGCCTCTGGACCCTCTGCTCTACTGCAGGCCCCAAGTGACGAGTGACTCATTCTGAAACCAAGAAAATCACAGGGCCCCTAAATTTGCAGAAATTGCACACTAAAAGGCCAGAGAAGAGTGCCCTAATGGCCAAAGCCAAAGAAGTGTCTACTCAGTGCTCATTCTATCTTACCTTTCTCTTCAGTCTGAAAGGACAGTTGTCTCTTTTTGGAGTCGCTTAGAGTAGTAGATTGATAAACAGACCTAGGACAAGAGAAAGATGGCTTGGACATCTTGTATGAGGAAAAGGGTTTAGCTTTTGTTTTTTTTCCCTATGGAAAAAGAATGCACTGATTTCCTGGCCTGAGGTTGAAAACCTGCTCTTTTCTTGCATCCCAACAAAGGCACAGGGTGAAGAAGACAACTCTCACTCTGAACCTGCCAGGTCAGCTGGGAATTGAGGGGTACCCGGAAGTTTGGAACTCCGGCTTTGGTGTTTTTGTTTTGTTTTGTTTTGTTTTAAGTCTCTATTGAAATGAGATGGAACCCTGGCCTCATTTCTGGCTCCTCTTAAAAACCCAGAGCCAACCCCACGGCTGGCGGAGTTTCCTGATTGGGATGAGCCATGAATCAGCCATTGGGAAGTTGGAGTCTGAATCCTAGACCCTGGAGGGGCTGCTCCTGAGCAGCTCTGTGACCCTCGGCAAGTCATTGCTTCTCTACCAATTGGGAGGCCTTCACGATGCCCAGCCCTCAGCTTGTCAGAAATGAGAACGTCTCTGTCCCCACACTTAACCATGTGATTCATGAGCACTAAAGGCGAGAGAGCAGAGTGAGGAGCTTGAAGGGGCCTTTTGGCTTGGCTGGAGGGACTTGGTGGTTGGGCACCCCCCACCCCCTACTGCAAGTTTCTGTGAAGCCTGGTTCTCTATTAATTTGTATAATGACTTAGTGAGGTGGGTGAGTGTGTGTGTGTGTGTGTGTGTGTGTGTGTGTGTGTGTGTGGTGGGGGACAGCGGGAAGGGAGAGAGAAGGATATTAGGAGGCTGGCCCGCCATTGTAAAGATGTGGGAGTGCCACCTTTTCAAATGGGCTTAACTTGTATAAGGAACTTCCCAGAAAAAAAAAAAAAAAATCTAAATTCAACCTTGTGCTGTTCAGGGAAGGCAAAACACAAAACAAAGGAAGAGGTTCCCCCCAAATCCTCAGCTCATACACACCCTGTTGTTGCCAGGAGCTATTTTCCTCTTGAAATCTGCTTCAAAGCCAGCCAATAGCATACAGTCCTTCCCTTATTTCCTAGGTAACCAGCAAGGGCATCTTTCTCCTCCTTCCCTGAACGTTCTCGTTAAAGCCTTCTTATTCTCCCCTTCCCCCTTTTTATTGTCTGTCCTCATTTTGATTCCTGGAATGTAGAACACAGAGGGCAACTCAGAAAATCCTTGAATTTGTGAAGTCAAAGACTGTTGGGAGGTCATGCCTGCCATTTCCCTGAAAAGCACTTCATTTACCAAATATTAATCAGATTAGAATGTATATCATCCTGGGCAAGTTGATGGATTATTGCTGTTATTTAAAGAAATCAGAGTGTCAGAGCATCAGGGAAGCTCAGGGATCTGGCCAGAGCTGTCATTTAGAGGGGGAGAGGTTGACCTCCTGGGGTGCTGAGAGTCCTCCGGCCTCTCCTGTACATTCCTGCTATTGTGCAACAGAACCACCATCCGTCTCTACCCCTCTTTTCCTCTTCCTGAACTGAAACTCTGTCCCCGTTAAACATTAACTCCCCATCTCCCCCCTCCCTCTCCCAGCAACCACCTTTCCACTTTCTGCCTCTTTGAATCTGACTGTTCTACGTACTTCCTATAAATGAGACCATGCAGCATTTGTTTTTTGTGACTATCTTATTTTACTTAGCGTCATGTCCTCAAGGTTCATCTGTGGTGTCACCTGTGCCAGGACTTCCTTTTTAAGGCTAAACGATATTCCATTTTTTGGATATACCACATTTTTGCTTATCCATTCACTCCTTGATGGACACTTGGGTTGCTTCTACCTTTTGGCCATCATGACTGCTATGACCACGGGTCTGCAAATCCTCTCCTGCCTTGGGGGTTTTTGTGGAAATGATAGAGGCCAAGGAGGGCCAGGGCAGGCCTGTGAAACCAGAGATGCTGGAGATCTGGGTTCCCACGCCCAGCCACTCAGCCTCACAAGGACATTCCTTGACTCTCAGGGGCTCAACACTCCTGTTGTATAAAGGGGTCATACCACCCACCAGACTGGGGTGCTAGAGCCTTCAAGATTATGGGTCCTGGTGCCTCCCTGGTGCTGGGACTATAACCACACAGATTTTTTCCTTTCCAGGATGTGGCCAATGGGTAGTGCTGGGAGAGGAGCCGCAGCAGCAGGGATGTTGATCCCAACACCTCGATCCCTCTGTACCTTAGTTTCCCCTTCTGTAGCATGCAGAGATTAGGCTAGATCAGCACTGCCCCAGCTGCAGGATATGGGGATGGTTTTAAGTGGGACGGGGCGGTGAGATTCTTGTTGACAGCAGCTCCAGGGCAGCCTGACCTGGTGTACTCCTCGCCTCCCTCACGTTCCCCCCTTTCCAGCACACAGCAGGCCTCACTCCTGGTTGGTCCCTCATCATGTACATTTTCACACTTGCTTCCTGTCTACACTGTGGCTATATGCTTAGAGTAGTAATGAGGCATTTTTTTTTCATTTGAAAATAATTTCAAATTTATAAGAATTTGGAAAAACAAAAACAGTGTAAAGAACACCTGTTTACTTTTTACCCAGTTTCATCTTTTAATATATTGTAGCCCCTTTACTTTCTTATGTTTTCCCTCTCTCTGTCCACGCACACACATGCTTTTTTCCTGGGTAAGTTGCATCCATCCTATTGCTTCCCCATATACGGGGCAGCACGTGGTTGCTAAGAATTGGACAATCGCTCTTGTGACCCCAGGGCAGCCGTCCACCTCAGTGTAGGTTTCTGCTGTCCCTATTTGGAGTTGTCTGTGTGCCCAGTAATCTCCTTTAGAGCATATCCTTCCCCCCCCCCCCCACCTCCCCGCTCTACCCTGCCACCAATAGAAAACCCAGTCTAGATTCAGGTAGTGCCTTTAATTGTCATGTCTCTTTGGCCTTCGTGACTCTGGAACATTTTTCCACAACCTTCTCTTTTACAACATTAACATTGTTGAAGAATGCAGAACCTCTTCCTCTTTTATTTTAATAAAATGTTCCCTATTCTGTCTTTGATGTTTTCTTTGTGATTAGATGGAAGTTATACATTCCTGGCTGGACTGTGGCGTAGGTGGTGTCATGTCCTTCTCGGGGTGTCCCACCTGGAGGCACCTGATGGCCTCCTGACCCTCAAGGGTGATGTGAATATTGGTCACCTGGCCAAGGTACTTCCCGTTCCCTCCACTGTATAATTGCTTTCTCTTTTCTTTACAACTAATTTGCAGTACATGGGGGAGATGCTTAGAGATGATGCAGGTATCCTAGGCCTCATCCCTGGGAGCTGGCATTCATTGACGATACTTGCCTGATCCAGTCTTTACCAGAATGGTGGCGAAAATGTTGATTTTTTTCCAACATCAGCACTCTCTCTCCGAGTTTAAAAGTCAGCCTTCAGCATTCCACTGTAAGCAAGATTCCCCCCTTCTTCCCAATTCTTTCTTTATCGGTTCTTGGCATGGACTCGTGGATTCCAGTTTTTAGTGGTTTATGTTTCATTACTGATTTAATTAATTTGGTGCTCAAATTGTCCCAGATTTGGCCATTGGGAACACTTCTGAGCTGACTGCTGTGTCCTGGTACTGCGGTCCCGTCATTTCTTTTGGGCAATCCTTACACTTCCTGGTTTCATAAGGTATTCCAGGTTTTTCCTGGAATGGATGGGGGAATGCCCATCCCCAGGATGAGCCATTTCTCTGAAAAACCCTGGTTCCTCTCAATGTGCAGTGGTATTAGGGGCCAAGATCTGAGTGCCAGATGTGCTGATGGCTCCCGGAGTGGCTTTCAGTGGACAGATCTACAAAACAGCTGCATGTATATACACAAAATACACATTTATTCATGCACACATATACCTGTGTACAAACATGCATATGCGTATATGTATCTTAGAAATCAGGAATGCGTACCAATGCCTCCAGTAATCATACCAATGCACATCAGTTCCCAGAGCGTTCTTTTTTGCCTTCCCCCGTTCCAAATCTGTGTGTCACTTCTTCAGTAGAGCCTTGGCTCCCAACAATGTCAACACATTTGTTTGCTCGATCCTACAATATGTCGTAAAAAGTTTCAGTTTATTTATTGTTTAATAAACAAGAGTTTGGGATGGTTTGCAATCCCCCCTCCTCTGATGCTTCACCTGTCTCCCAACTGAAGGTATAGAGTCAAGTATCATGTTTGTAATGACTTGGATTAGTCTGCCCTTCCTTTGTTCTTTTATCCATGTCAGAGTAGGTATGCTATTCGTTTGAAAAGATACTTGGTCCTTTTTTGGGGGGTGGGAGGTCCAGTTTAGGGTTCTTCTTTCCCATTTTTATAGATTGAATTTCTTTTTTTTTTTAAACATATGGATTATTAACAAACTTAAAACTATGCAAAAAGGTATGTTCAGGAAGTGGCCCTTCTTCCATATTCTTTCCATTCCCATTCCCCTACCTCTGTAGATAATCAACATTCTTGCTTTCTAGAATGTCCTTCCTGTGTTTGTTTTTGTAAGAAAAATCCATTTTATATATATTTTCTTATTCTTCCTTTTCTCTTCCACACAGGGTGACACATAGTATTCACTCTATTCTCTTCACTTAGTGACTTCCCTGGAAATCACTCTGTATCAGCTCACTGCTATCTTCCTCATTCTCTTTTACAGCTGTGGGGTGTGTGTGTGTGTGTGTGTGTGTGTGTGTGTGTGTGTGTACCAAAGTTTATCCAACCGATCTTTATGCTTGGACATTTAGGTAGTTTCCAATATTTTGCAATTACAAGTAATACTTCAGTGAATAGCCTTGTGTATTGCATTTTTACATTGTTAGGGGTGTATCTTCCAGATAAATCCCTGCAAGTGGGATTGCTCAATTGAAGGCTATTTGAAGGCTATAATAGTGATTTAAAGTTTCCCTTTTTTTTTTTAAAGATTATTTTAAGTAATCTCTACACCCAGTATGGGGCTCAAACTCCCTTTTCTTTTTTAAGGTTTTTATTTATTTATTTATTTATAAGAGACACAGAGAGGCAGAAACACAGACAGAGGGAGAAGCAGACTCCCTGTGGGGAGCCTGATGTGGGACTCGATCCCAGGACCCCAAGATCACACCTGAGCCAAAGGCAGATGCTTAGCCACTGAGCCACCCAGGTGCCCTACAAACTCCCAATCCCAAGTTCTTGAGTCATAGCTTCCACCAACTGAACCCAGCTGGGCACCCCTAAAGTTTCCTTTTAAAATGTATTTAAGTCAAAAGAAAAAAAAAATGAGATCAAATAAAATGATTAGGTAAATAACAAAGAGTGCAAGCAACACATACACATGGCAGATATCATAGAGGCAGGCAGATGACTGAAGTTTGGGCTAAACTGAGCTGGGTTATTGCCACAGTCCTTTCAAATTCCAGAATAGAAACCCAGATAGGATGGAGGCTTATGGTATAGCAGGTTCAGATGCAGCCTCTTGGGAATTCATCATCAGAGCCAAAGTCCTGGAAATCCATGCATACAAGGCCACTGATCTGCTTTCCTTGGTGGCAGCATGGTGCATGTGCCCTGGGAGGGGAAGCGAGGCTGCACCGAGATAGCCATGTATCAGCAGGGATGTGTGGGAGTGGGGCCCCAGAAGGCTACACAGAACTGTGCTGGGTATTCTGGTCTGGCATAAAGAGGAGGTTCACTTTGACCCTGAGTCACCAGGAAAAGAAAGACCAACTTTCCTTTGGCACCCTTTTTTACTTTTTAATTTTATTATTTTTAAAAGATTTTATCTATTGACCTGAGAGAGATAGTGAGAGCATGAGAAAGGGGCGGGGAGAGGGAGAAGCAGGCTCTCCACTGAACAGGAAACCTGGCTCAGGGCCCAATCCCAGGACCCCGAGATCATGTCCTGAGCTGAAGGCAGACCCTTAACTGACTGAGCCACCCAGGGACTCTTGGCACCCTTTGAGAATTGTGAGAATCTGGAGAGACTCTCTCCCCCAAAACCCATTACCACTGCCACCCATCCCCACCATGCCCACATGGCATTTTGCATACAGTTTCAGGATGTTCAGAGCTGCTAGGAAGAATCAGTAGTTTTAAGAGTTGTTTGGATCTGGGTGATGGGCACTGAGGGGGACAACTTGACAGGATGAGCACTGGGTGTTAACGCTATATGTTGGCAAATTGAACTCCAATAAAAAAAAAAGATTTAAAAAAAAAGAGTTGTTTGGATAAAATTGTTAAAAAAGAAGGGGGCAGATGAAACCTGTTTTGGCACTGGAAGGACTGTCATATATTCATCTAGAGAATTAATCCCAGTGGAGCAGCTCGCTCTGTAATTGCCGGCTGGATGAGGTACGGCTGTAGGAACCAGGGTGACAGAACTGAGGTTCAGAAACCTCTTTGTGCCTGGAGAGGTCCTTGTGGGCCTGGTTCTGCACGAGGATGGGACCTGGGAGTGGGGAGGAGAGTAGTCCTGGCTTTTGCTGCTACTTTTCTAGGTATATTATCACTACGTTTCCAGGTTTCTGTTTCCTCATATGCAGTATCCAGGACTGAACCAGTGGCTTTTAACAGTTCTGTGTGAAGCTCTAGAATTCTAGAAAGGAGCTTTAGGGGCCTCTCAGGCGTGCAGGAGGAAACCCACCCACCCCTTACCCAGAGCAACTCTGTTCCTATCGGTGATATGCCATGGGAAATTGTCATTCAAAATTAATATGCAACTAAGTTTGGTGAGCACTGGACTGGATTACCTTTAACTGCTGTCTGCTCCAGAATTCTGAGTGTCCAGGGAGATTAATAACCATGTTACAGCAGGCGTATTCTCTAGGCTGAGGCACTAGGGTTTGGCCCTGTAACCTTGGGGAGTCCTTGGAGCTGAATTCCTGCCTTGTCAGCCAGGCTGGGAGGGAGGAGAGCTCGCAGCAGTGCAGGAGGTGTGTCAGAGGTCCCAGTGTGGAAGCCAGACATTGGCACCACAGTCCTGCTTGGTAGTCCTCAGATATTTTCGATGGCATGCTCTCTCGGTAAACATGATCAAATACGTGTCATGTGAGCATGCATCTCCTAAGTCTATACATTTTATTGTAATACATTTTATTGTAAATTATACATATTTGTATTGCTGTCCCAGGATTAGATGCATCACAAAACAACTTGTTTAAAGATGAGGATAATTAAAACTAAGAGAAGTACTGCCCTGTGAATCATCTTGTGCCCCCACTGAGGCATCTGCCACCACGGTGGAGAGGGCAGGCTCATCGGCATGCAGCTGGAGGAGGCTGGTGAGGGTGCAGGCGCAGGAAGAAAACGGTGGTTCTCAGACAGCAGTCTGCACCACCACCTGCTCTCTGCCGCTTGGACTCTGTTTACTCAGTAGCTCTCTCTGAACTGACTCACTTGGATTTTTTTCCTTTAAATTTTGCCTTCTCCTAAGCAGTGACATCCACAGAAGAGCGGGTTTTCTGTGCAGTTAGAATCTACTTCTAACACACAGTAAAATAAACACAGAACTATGCAAACAAAACGTTTGTCCACATACCACTTGAACCCATGGGTCAGCCACCACCTGTGTGACAGCCCCGTGGGTGGGAGGCTCCAGTCCACGCTGGGAGGAATGGGTTGGTGGCCCAGGCCTGTGTGGACTGGCAGGCGGTGCATTCCTCTATGCCGGCGACATCACAGGCACAGCCATTGCCTAGTGGGGTTCTAGAGGGTGGTGGACCCACGCTGCCTCCCGTAAGAATGACGTGCACTCTCAAAAACTCTGAGCCCAGACAGGGTGAGGCCCTGGGCCACCCGCTACATGTTGTAGTGGCCGTGCGTCACTGTTGGGCCTGCCTGCCGCCAAAGCCTCCCACTCTGGGCTAGCCCAGCCATCCGTCTGTCCATCCCATTAATGAGTACTTGCGTACTGGGCGCTGGTCTTGACACTAGAGTTCCAGTGGAGAGCAAGACAGATGAGGCAGCTACTCGTATGAAATTCCCATTCTAGTGGGGGAAGGCAAGTGAACAAGCAAACCATAAGTAGAGAATAGGAAATCCAATCAGTTATAAATGCTCTCAAGTAAAATTGAGATTGGTGGGGGGGTGGGGGGAGAGGAACAGATTTATCCAGAAGAATTCCAAATAATTTATGTAGCTACTCCCTCCTCCACGAGACAGAGCATAACTCCCCACTCCTCAAGTGTGGTCTGCACTTAATGACTTGCTCCCGCAGAGCACGCAGTGAAAGGAGGAGGGAAAGTAACTTTCTGGTGGAGAAATCTGACCAGCATTCGCTTGGCCAAGTGGTGCAGACTTAATGTCGGCAGTGGTTGAGCTGTGCTGTTAGCCTCCCTACAGTGGGCTGCAGAGGGCACTTCCCCTGTGTGGGCTTCCTCTCAGGAACCTGTATCCCTGGTCTAGTGACCAGAAAACATCAGACAGACCCAGATTGAGGGACGTTCTGCAAAATACCTGGCCAGTTCTCTCTCTTCAAACCATGAGGTCACCAGAAGCAAGGAAGTCAAAAACTCACAGCCAAGAGGAGCCTAAGGGGGCATAATGACTAGATGTAACATGGTACCCAAGATGAGATCCTGGAACAGAAAAGGACAGTAGGGGAAAACTAAGGAAATTTGAATGGAATAATGGATTTTTGATAATTTAAAGAGGTAAAGGAAAAACCAGTGCAGGGGGTGTCTGAGAAGACATCTGGAGCTGGACCTTGAAGGATGTCATTGAGTCAGGCCAGGATAGGGGAGACCCGGGGGGAAAGTATTCCAGGCAGAGGGAGTAGCTGTGTAAAGATCCTGGGGCAGAAACAAGCTCAGGCCCATCAAAGAGCACGGAAGAAGCTCTGCGCAGCTGGAGAGGCGTGGAGTGGAGAAGGCCAGGCAGTGAAGTCAGAGGTGGACAGGGGCCAGGCTGCGCAGCATGCTGCCTTGACACTGTAGAAGGCATGTGGATTTAATCCCCAACGTGGTGGGAAGGTGGTAGAGAATTTGGAACAAAAGGGTGACACGAGCTAATTTCCATGTAAAGTCCCTTGGTCTGTTTGGAGAAGACGAGGGGCTACAGAGAGGCAGAGCCAGGTGGGTGTGGTGTCAGTAAAATAAAACATGAATAAAGCAAAATAAAACATTTTAGTGCTTTAAGAAGCATCTTGAGATAAATGACTGCAATTTGCACTTTTTTGTCAGAATCAGGGCCATGATTCTCGGCAGTGCCAAGATGAAAGGAAAGAGAGGCTCTGGCCTCCATCTGATTTCTCCCCAGCTTGTTGCGGATGCTCCTGCCTCTGCTGGTGAACCCTTGTTGGACGCGTGAGGAGCGGTCTACTGGGCTTTGTCTCTAGTATGACGGTGTCTATAAATCTAGGTCTGTGAAGCCATCTGAGCTCATCCCAGTCTCTGTATTTGCTTCTAGAGATAGAGATGGTGATCATGGAGCGCGGCAAGCTCCCAGAGTTGGCAGCCAACACCTCTGTGCAGGAACAGAACACTACGGACGAAGAGAAGAGTGCCGCTGCCACGGGCTTGGAGAGTGCGCAGTGGAGCAGGTGCTACCGGCGGGCTCAGGCTGTCGCTGCGGGTGGGGGGCCCCCAGGCCAAGCCAACAATCAGGGTGCAGGGTGCTGTTCTGTCGCTAGGATGAGGAGATAGGCTGAGTGGTGAGGGTGAGTGTCCACCAACGGTAACCCAGGGCCTCTTCCTACCACCCAGATGGTCTCTTCTGCCTCTCTGCAGAGTTGTCCTGCTTCCTGCCTTTCCTTGCTTCTCCAGCCCTCTGGCCACCAGAGGCACACCCCCCTCTCGAGAGGCCCAGGGACAGAACTGGCACTCATCTCTGTAGTGCTCACCCCTTGGAAAGAGGAAGACCCAGACATGGCGCCACTGCCCCTTCTGCCCCCAAGCCTTGCGGTGCTGGGCCCTGTCCTAAAGGGTACTGGCCTCCCCCGGCGGTGCTCTGCTGCTCCCAGGAAGGATCTCCTTGGATTTGGATCTCCCTGCCTCATTCATTCACTGCCATGCTGCACCACCGTCCACAGGGCCTGCCCTCATGACTCAGCCCATGTGATTTAATGCTGCTGTCCACCTTCGACTTCCTGCCTGATTGTTCATTCATTGATGGCCTACTGGAGCTCTTACACCTTCAAGATACCACATTTTCTGCAATTTTGCTGTAGCGCCACCCCTTCAAAAATGGGATTGGGCAGAAGGCTGCTTCCAAAGTGTGCAGTGAACCGTTGGGAGGACTTCTTCATTTCCAGGCTACTTCCCTCCCACGTAGCCCCGCTGCACGGGCAGACCCTGCAGTAACCGCCTCATCCCACTGCAGTGTGAATAAATACACAGCAGTGGCAGTTCACTGTCCGCCTACAAAGCATGCACTTCTGAGCCCTCAGGGTGGAGTGGCTGAGACACACACGCACCCGTCCTATTTATTAGTGCAAATTGAAGAGTTGAAGCACACCAGTATTTTCCTCCACCTCTCTTTGCTTGGCAGATGTTTCAGTTATCTAACAGTCGGGCTTAATTTCTATCAGATGCACAAGGGAGCCATTTTCAGTTGGGTTTAATAAAAAAAACCCTGGAGTGTGGTGGGGGTTATCGGTTGTTGAAACTTACAAAGACCATTTTGATTTTGCTTGGCAGCAAAAAACATCAGTCTTGAAGCTCTGAAAACTCAGGAAATCATTCTAAACACAGAAAGGGAGGGAAAAACAACTTTTAGTTGCTTGGCACAGCATTAGTGAGGATATGAATAATTGGAAAAACCACAAATGACTAGTAGTGGGAGGTGCATAAGCAAATGGGGTAGATCTGCTTAAGAGAATATGGACTGCTGCTTTTAAGGGAATACCGTTAGGATGCATTGGGTTTCTTAGGATCTAATAAATGGAAACTGAGCACATATTTTACATATATGGTTAACACTATAGCTTTGCTAAATGAAGGCAAATAAATGAGCTGTTATGTTCGAGTGTTTGGTTGAAACTTTTTTTTTTCCCCCTAATTTTTAGTGAAGAGAGGGGTTTTCTTAGAGTCAGCTGAGATTGTCTCTTTACCTTCATTGACTTAACTAACATCTTCTACCGCATGACTGATAATGGAAGCTGATCCTAGCACCCTGAGTTGAGCCTACGTGTAAGCTTGTGGCCCCGGGGACCCTTGGGCCAGGGCTCTCCTTGGCTCCGAGACCAAATGCCAGGTGGAAAGTTGCCCTCTCCTTTGTGAAGGTGTTGAGTTGCTGGTTGTCAGCAGCACTGCCACGGACTTCCCTCATCTCCGTTCTGGGCCCTGAGCAGGGAGGAGGAGGGCGCTCTGGAGGAAGGAGGGGGCAGTGTGTTTTCCTTGACATGAATTGGATCTTGACATTGGTCCGCTTGTCTGAGGAAACAGTATCATACAAAGTGGAACTGTTCTGTTCCTCGTATATTGTGGGCTGTGTCTGCATTCGGGGTTAAATATAGGCCTAAGAAACTGAAAAAATGTTTAAAGCATTCTTCCTTTTCTTAATAAAAAAAAAAAGTTAAATAAACCTCTAAAAGTAACACATATGCAAAAAATGTAAAAACATTTTGAAAAAAGCATAAAGAAGAGAAAAGGGTCTCCATGCTGCCAGCAGGCAATGGCAGCTGTTAACTAACATCCTAGTGGTTTCTTGCCAGTTGTTCTTCAGTGGGAATTGTACCCTCCTTGTCCCCAGTACTTATACCATTCCATGCCTATCATTGGTCGTCGTCGTCTTTTTTTTGTTGTTGTTGTTGTTGCTGTCTGATACCAAACCCCAGGCGTCTTTTTCACTTTGATGTACTCTGAGTAAACAAAATGCTAATGGTTTCATGCTACTTCATCTCCTAGAAGATGTTATGTCCCATCTAGCCGTCCCTCTGCTACTGGGCATTTGGTTATTTGCATTGCTCTTGAATGAAAACACAATCCACATTCCAGGCGGCTGGTTTACAAGAAAATGTTTTCTACTTCATCCTGCTCTTAAGTTTGAAAGTGTTATTGCCAGTCACATACAGAAACCCATATCCACACACGGCAAAACTATTTATGCATCTGAATGGTGCCCAATGTGGGGTGGGGAGGATCTGGGGCCCTGGAGAAATAGCCCGGATGTACAAGTCCCCTTTAGGAAGGACTCTTCCTTTCATTTTCTAGCATCCTGCAAGTTTATTTGAAATGTTGTAACAAGAATGTTTGCACTACTTTCTCTTTTGAATTTTTCAGTTTAATATCTTGAATCACTGGCACATTCATAGAATTCAAGTTTTTTAAAAGTATAAAAGGTAAAGCAGTGAATAGTCTCCCTGTTTCTCTCCCATACCTCTTCACTACCCCCAGACAGTGATGTTGACAGTGGCTGTGTGTCCTTCTAGGGACTTTGTTTGCCCTCAGTTACTCATTGAGGGGCTTTCTTGGCTTGAGCCTGGCCTCCACAGAGGCAGCTGCAGGTGGTCCACGGGCTCAGAGCCTCCTGTCGAAGGGCCAGACCTGTGCATATTCTATTATCCTTGCGATAAAGAGTCTTTCCAGGCCAGGCCCTTCACCTGGAAGGGCAGTGTTTGGGGTGTGTGGTTTGTGATATTTGCTGCCACTCTCTCGGCCTCTCCCACAAGCATCAGAGGTGAACCCTCACATCGATTCTTTCCCATCAGGGAAAGTCAGTCCAAGAAATTGCCGGGCCAGGACCTGCCAAAGTGGGCTCCTGGAGAAGTGCCCTTGGAAGGCTCAAAATAGAAATCCGGTCACAGCTCCCACGCACAAGCACTCTTCCCACTGTGCCCCTGGCCCCGTGCTAAATGCCTCTCTTTCATCATTTCACGTTGAGCCCTCCTGGGAGCTCTTTCTGATGGGGAAGTGGAGAGGTTTTAGGTAGCTAACCCAAGGTCCACAGCTCAGAAAAGGCAGAAACCGAATTGGAACCCAAGTAGTCTTGAGTCCAGGGCCCAGGTTCCGAAATTACTCAGACTTGGTGCCTCGTCTGGTACTGGCAGCCTACCACACTGCCCTGTTCTCTTCACCCTGTCTTTGAGGTGACGATGTGGTCCGTCTGTTCTCTGGCATGGGAGTGCCCCAAGAGCAGGGACTTTGCATCATTTACCCATAGTGTGTGGAACAGCTAGGCCACGACTATTGAGTGATGAAGTGGTCCATTCCGCAGTCAGTTTTCCCTGGAGATGGTTTCCCACGGGCAGAGCCTGTCCCCCATGCCTGGTGTCAAACGGAGCTCTCGGTGGACCCGCTGCATGCTCATGGCAGAGCCACAAAAGGCAGAGGAGGCTAGCACTCCATATGTCGGTGGGAGACGACATATGAGCTGTTCAGCCTCTGTGCCAAGAGGCTCATGTATGCCCCTCCTCTTTTCCAGACCCTTCCTAGATATGGTGTACCACGCCCTGGACAGCCAAGATGACGATTACCATGCACTGTTTGTGCTCTGCCTTCTGTATGCCATGTCTCATAACAAAGGTAAGCCTACTCCCCTCTCCTACCTCAGTGACATCCTTCTTCTGCCTTGTGGAAGGAAAAAAGAAAGCCACTTTGCTTGAGGAATGCTTTCTGGTTTTGGCAAACTGCCACAAAACTCCTCTTCGGCCTCGTTAGAATTTCTCAGGTGCTTTTGGACAGACCAAAGCCATAGGAATTGGTTGCTCAGGCAGTTCAGGTCGTTTGGGGGGGGGGGGGGGGGGGAGAAGGTGCAAGTGCCTGTCTAATCCAGCATGACTATGTTCACGCTGTGGTTTTCCTTCGACCCCTGGCTTTGACGACTGGCTTAGCATCCGACCTCTGTTCCTAACATCAGAACTGAAATCAAATTGTCATCTTGGTTTTGCTATTTATAACAGCTGATGTTCTTGCTCTGGGTTGAGGGCTAAAATAGACTCTGGGCAGATTGGGTGGAAGTGTAGGTTTCCTTTCTGAAGAAAGGTGTGGTTCTCTGGCTTCCCCCGTGGAGGTGGAGTGGTCAGGATCAGAGACCTGGTTAGGATTCATTCATTTACTTCCTTCCTGGGAGGAATGCCCCACCTGGCTTGGCACGGGCAGGTTCTGAAACCCCCACCTCAGAAGCTCCTCAACAAAGAAACTAAGAACATTTTTCCTGGCCACTGCCCAGAGCAGGGCTTGGCATAGATGAAAGTTTGCAGTAGGTGATGATGCTTTAGTAGTTGTTTCATAAGCTAATTGGGAGGTAGGTGGAGGTGGGTTTTCCTAGACAGCCTATGTCTAGAGACATTTAAAAAGCACTCAACATAATACATGTTTATTCTCAAATCATTAATCCTGATAAATAAGTGGTCTAGTGGCAAAAGAATATATGGTCAAAAAAGCCTCACCTCCCATCTCTGTCCTCTACTCTTTTCCTTAAGGCGGTTCAGAACTTAGCAGTTTCTTGTGGGTCTTTTCTTTTTTTTTTAAGATTTTATTTATTTATTCATGAGAGACACAGAAAGAGACAGAGACACAGGCAGAGGGAGAAGCAGGCCCCATGTAGGGAGCCTGACGTAGGACTCAATTCCAGGACCCCAGGATCACGACCTGAGCCAAAGGCAGATGCTCAACCACTGAGCCCCCCAGGTGCCCCATCTTATGTGTCTTTTTAAAGATACCTATGCGGGGGTGCCTGGGTGCCACAGTTGGCTAAGCATTGGATTCTTGGTTTCAACTCAAGTCATAATCTCAGGGTTGGGAGATTGAGCCCCTCCTCAGGCTCTGTGCTTAGCATGGAGTCTGGTTGGGATTCTCCCCCCCCGCCCCCAACCTCTTGCACTCTCTCCTCTAAAATAAATAAATAAATCTTAAAAAAAAATGATATCTCTGCAAGCCTAAGTACAAGGACATATGCTTTTATTTTTATGACTCTCCCCCACTTAAATGTGAAGACAGGTACCTCCTTATTGTCTGTTCCTACCCCATTTTCTTCACATCATTTTGTATCTGCACATCACGTCCCATCCCTAGAGAACTGCCTTTTTTGTTCTCCTTCTTTGTTTTTTATTTTATTTTTTATATACTTTTAAATTTATTTATTTATTCATGAGAATACACAGAGAGGAGAGAGAGAGAGGGAGGGAGAGACACAGGCAGGGGGAGAAGCAGGCTCCATGCAGAGAGCCCGATGTGGGACTCGATCCTGGGACTCCAGGATCGCGCCCTGGGCTAAAGGCGGTGCTAAACTTCTAAGCCACCTGGACTGCCCTCTTCTTCATTTTTTTAAAAGATTTTATTCTTTACTTTTGACAGAGAGAGCAAGCAGAGGTAGGCGGAAGAGGGATAGATGGGAGAGAATGAATTTCAGGCAGACTCTGTGCTGAGCACAGAGCCCAGCTCGGGGTTCAGTCTCATGACCCTGAGATCATGACCGGAGCTGAGATCAAGAGTTGGGTGCTTAACTGACTGAGCCACCCAGGTGCCCCTGCCTAGTTCGTTTTTTGTTTTTGTTTTTGTTTTGTTTTGTTTTGTTTTAAAGATTTTATTTGTTCATGAGAGACACAGCGGGTAGGGCAGAGGGAGAAGCAGGCTTCCTGTAAGGAGCCTGACACGGGACTCGATCTAGGATCCCAGGATCATGCCCTGAGCCAAAGGCAGATGCTCAACTGCTGCTGAACCACCCAGGCATCCCTGCCTTGTTCTTTTTAATCCTATGTCTGAGCATCATTTATTCTGCCATCAACCCCTTATTAAATGGCACTGAAACTCCTTTTTTTTTTTTTTTAAAGATTTTATTTATTTATTCATGAGAGACACAGAGAGAGAGAGAGAGAGGCAGAGACACAGGCAGAGGGAGAAGCAGGCTCCATGCAAGGAGCTTGACGTGGGACTCGATCCTGATCCCAGGATCAGGCCCTGGGCTGAAGGTGGCACTAAACCACTGAGCCGCCAGACTGCCCGGCACTGAAACTCTTTCCAGGCTTTTCCCACTATGGCTAGGATCTACCATGATGGCTCTTATCATGTGTAAGTCACTGTGCTCACATGCAAGTCCGTAGATCTGATGTAAGACCTCTAAAAGGATCCCAGAGTGTTCTGAATCCTGCTGCCATTTCCCTCTGGTCTCATTCACCCCTGTGACTTCTGTGATCCCCTCTAGCTCTGGCTTGGTGCGTGGCAAACAGGAGCCCTTAGTTTCTGGGCAGAAAAAGGACTCCATGTGATTGACAGACTCCCATCCTGGGATCACTCGCCCATTCCCCTGGCCCCTGACTTCTTTGCCCCTGCATCTGAGCTCCTGCTGGATGCATGCTGGAGACTCCTACCCAGGTGTTTCAGTACCACCTTGAAACACTATGCTCATCCCCATGAAGTGTATGTACCCTGACCTCATCACACTTCCTGCCATTTCTGGTTCAGTTGAAATTGCCAACCAAGGTTGAAACTACCGTGACCTTTAGTTCCTTCCCTCCTTTGATCCCAGCATTTAGTCATCAGGTTTTGCTAGTTCTCCCTCTTCACCCTGTCTGATCAACAGAACTGAATGTGACTTGGGGCCTGGTCCTCAGCTAGATGCTGGAGGTGAGAACCAGAGGCATGAGAGCAAGAGAGATCTTGCCAGTGGCCATTATCACAGCCTCCCAGGGTCTCAAACATATGGCCATTTCATAATCTGTCCTCCGTAGCACTGCCAGGTGATCTTCCATAAGACCATGTTGACCATCACCTTCCCCTCTTCAGAAACCTTTGGCGCCTTTTCCCCTCACTTAAACCCCACTCTCCTCTGCCCGTCATCTTGAGTATCCACATTGCACTCACCATTCCAACTTGATCTGGTTCCTCTGACTTCCCTTCACAGACCCTTGGCTTTGGGTTCAAATTTTTATCTGGTGATAGAACTCTTTCACAGAGATATACCTGGGGATGCTGTCATAATACTCAATGAACTCCTTAAAGTTCTGGTTACAAGCAACAGAAACTACTTCTCATTAACTTAAGTAAAAGGGAAAGTCTATAGGAAGGCCCCTGGGGCAGATCCCAGGATCCGAGAAATTGCTGAAAAGCTGAGGGAAGGGCAGGACCCAACAGTTCTAGGGACTTCCCTCAAGGTAGATTGTGATTTGGCCCCAACAGATCCAGGCTGGGAGTCTGTCTCTGTTCAGATTTCAAATTCTTGGACAAGAGATCCAATTGTTCCAGCTTGGTGGATGTGTCTAAGTCTGGAACATGTAGTTATGGCTGAGGGTCAGAGTCACATAGCACAGACTTGGCCCTAGGAGGTTCAGCCTGTGTCTGAGACTATTCCCAAAGAAATGAGCTGCTTTGGAAGCCTGGCAGCCCCCACATTCAATACCAACATGCCTACCTGTTCCTCGCTAGTCTTCTACCTTCTTGGATTCATTTGTGTTTCTTCCTGCCATTTTCTCTACCACACAGTGTTATCACCTATTGAAATTCACTTGTCCGACAGAGGTCTGCTCACAAGTCACCTTCTCTAGGAAGTTTTTTCTGATCCCTTCAGGTGATACTCTCTTTGGGTTGGTACCATCTAATATGGCAGGCACATTTTATACATTGCTGAATTTGGTTTGATTAAAATGTTGAGGATTTTTGCATTTATGTTCAAGAGTGATACTGGTTTATGGTCTTATAATTCTCTTGTTTTATTTGCTTTCAGAGTTATGCTTATCTTATTCAATAAATTCAGAGGTATTTCCTATACCTGGATTGTATGGAGGAGTATTTATAGAACTGGTATTTCTTCCTTAGCTATTTGGTAGAATTCACCAGCGATTCCATTTGCCCTGGAGTTTTCTTTGAGGAAATGTTTTTATTTTTTATTTTTTAAAGATTTTATTTATTTATTCATGAGAGACAGAGGCAGAGACATAGGCAGAGGAAGAAGTAGGCTCCCTGTGGAGAGCCCGATGGGGAACTCCATCCCAGGACCCTGGGATCACACCCTGGGCCAAAGGCAGATGCTCAACCACTGAGCCACCCAGGCGCCCCAAGGGAACGTTTTTAACTACTCAGATTCTTCAGTAGATATAGGGCTAATGAAGCTTTATCTCTTTCTTTTTGTATGAGCTTTGATAGCTTGTGTCTTTCAAGGAATTTGTCACTGTATCTAAATTGTCAAATTTATTGGTATAAACTCATTCATTATATTCTTTTATTGACCTTTTAATGTGTGTAGGATCTGTAGTAATGTCCCCTTTCTAATTCATGGTATTAGTAGTTTAGGTGTTCATTTGCCTTTTTCTGGTCAGTTTGGCTAGAGATTTAACAATTTCATCTTTTACTGAAACTCAAGGGATTTTCTTTTAGTTTCATTGATTCTTGTTTTACTGTTTTATATTTTATTAATTTCTGTTCATTATGTCTTATTTTCAGCTGCTTACTTCAGATTTAATTTATTCTTTTTGTAGTTTCTTTTTTTTTTTTTTAAGATTTATGTATTTATTTATGATAGACATAGAGAGAGAGAGGCAGAGACACAGGAGGAGGGAGAAGCAGGCTCCATGCCGGGAGCCTGACGCGGGACTTGATCCTGGGACTCCAGGATCGCACCCTGGGCCAAAGGCAGGTGCTAAACCGTTGAGCCACCCAGGGATCCCCTTTTTGTAGTTTCTTAAGATGAAAGCTTAGATCACTGATTTTTTTAAAGATAATGTTTATTTTATTATTTTTAATTAATGTATAGTGAAATTAACCCTTTTTGTGCATAGTTGTATGAATTTTAGCAAAGGTATGCATTTGGTCAGCACCACTATGATCAGGATACCTTATAGTTCCATCATCCAAAAATTCCCTCATGCTAGGGGTGCCTGGATGGTACAGGTGGTTAAGTGTCCAACTCTTGGTTTTGGCTCAGGGTTGTGAGATTGAGCCCCACTTGGGTTCTATGCTCAGGGTGGAGTCCACTTGGGTTTCTCTCTCCCTCACCATCTGCCCTCTCCCCTGCCCTCTGCCTATGCACACTCGTTTTCTCTCTCTGTCTCTCAAATAAAATCTTTAAAAAAAAAGTTCCCTCATGCTATTATTCCTTTCCAATCATACCCTTCCCATGCTACTCATTGATTTTTAAGCTTTTCTTCTTTTGTGATAAGAGTTTAATACTATAAATCTAAGCACTGCATTAGGTGCATGCAATAAATTTTGATATATGTGGTTTTATTTTTATTCAGTTTGAAATATTTTATAATCTTCCTTTGACTTATTCTTGTCTATTGTATCATCTGTATAATTCTAGTTATGTTTCTAATATTGATTTTTCTCCTGGTTTGGATTTTGGGCTCTGTCCTGGGTCATAGTTAAGTTACTTGGAATCGGTTTGATCCTTTAGAAGCTTTTAAGCTTTGTTGGTGCTGGTCCAGAACAGCCTTTAGTCTCAGGCTCATTTGGCCCCACTACTGAGACAGCCCCTTTTTGAGAACTGTGCTTGATGGGTCATGGTTGGGTGGTCTTTCCATGCTGGCTGCTGGGAACATGAGCTCTTCTCGGCCCACGTGAGCCTGGGATTGTTCCACCTGCTTCATTCCTGAAGGTCATTCTCTTTACTCACATGCATGCAGGGTGCAGGACTTAGCTGATACCTCAACAGACTCGTCTGCAGCCCCCTCCTCTCTGGTCCTCCCTCCTCTCCATTCCCATCACTCCAGACTCTGCCTCCTCATCTCAGAGAGACCATGGCCTTTGTTGGGGTTTTCTCTCTGTGTGCCGAGACCTGGAAACTCTTTCCAGATGGTGAGCCGGAGCAGTCCCTAGGCCCACAGCTTTCATTTCCTCTCTCACGGGGCACTCCCCTGTGCTGCTTGTTGTCCTGTCCAATGTGTCATAATCATTTTTTAATGTATTTTGCCTAGTTTTCTAGTTGCTTGAATCAGGAGGGTATATCCAATCCACCTTGGCTGAAAGCCATCGTACTTGAAAAAGTTTTATGGTCTAATGGATATGCACAGTAAATTGTACATATTGAAAGCATACATTCTGATAAGTTTTGACATTTGTATATGCCCATGAAACCATCACCACAATCAAGACAGTGAGACAGTGTACGTATCCATCACCCCAAAAGTTTCGTCTTGCCCCTTTGTCACCCCTCCTCCCTGTCCGCTCTCACCCCTCTCCCCAAGCAACACTGAGCTGCTCCCTGTCTCTATAGATTAGTTTGCCCTTTATAGGATTTTATGTAAATAAAATTATGCAGTACTTTTTTGGGGGAGAGGGTATGGCTTTTTTTCAATATGCATAGTTATCTTGAGATACATGATGTTGTTTTGTGTATTGGTGGTTCATTTCTTCTTACTGTTGAATAGCAATCCACTATGTGAATGTACCACAATTTTGTTTATCCACTCATCTGTTAATGGGTATTTGGCTTATTTCCAGTTCTTAAGCATATGCTAGTGGGAACATTTATGTACAAGTCTTTTCTGGACATATATTCCCTTTTTTCTTGGGTGAATACCAAAGAAGAGGATAGCTGAATCATAGAATTACTGTAAGTTTGTTTGTTTTTAAGAAAAACTCCTGGGGCACCTGGATGGCTCAGTCTGTAGAGCATCCAACTCTTGATTTCAGGTCTTGATCTTAAGGTTGTGAATTCAAGTTCCACATTAGGCATGGAGCCTACTTTATAAAAAAAGGGGGGGAGAGAGAGAGAGAGAGAAGAAAAGACAAGACAAGACAAGACTGCCAAATTTGTTTCCAAGCACTTGTATAATTTATATCCTGTCACCAGTGTATGAATGTTCTGGGGTCTTCACATACTTGCTAGTACTTATATGGCCATTTTTAGTGTTAGCCGTTCTAATAGGTATAGAGTAGTGTCCTATTGTGATTTTATTTTGCACTTTCCTCACTAGAAAAGTGAGATGATACTAATCATCTGACTAATGATACTGACTTTCTTTGTGCTTCATTTGCCATTCTGCACATCGTCTTTGATGGAGTGTTGGTTCAAATCCTTGGCCCAGTTTTTCATGGGTGGTTCATTTCCTTATTGTTGAGTTTTGAAAGCTATTGATATGTTTTGGATACAAGTCCTTTATCAGTATTGCAAAGATTTCTTCCCAGTCTGTGGCTTGTCTTTGCATTCGCTAGCAATGTCTTTTGAAGAGCAAACATTTTTAATTTCCGTGGAGTTCCTGTGGGACTTTCTATATCTCTTTTTCTCTGCATATTTTCTCTCCTTTTCTGGACTGCCTGGTCTCTAAAGGCAGAGATCACGTCTCTCCCGATAGTACCCCACAGTACCCAACTTAGTGCCTGGCACCCAGTCAAGCCAAAGCGATCACCTCATCCATGTGGCAGCTGTGCTGGACTGCTCTCTTTCTGGTGGCCTGTGCTCGGGGCCTCAGCAGGGAAGGTGCTGTCCTGGGAGTGAAGATGCCAAGCTCCAGAGGGCCAAGGGGCATGTGGGTGAATTCTTTGTCTTTCTGGTGGCTGGCTTTCCTGACGGGCTTCCTTCCTGGACCCTGACCTGGGTGCCACGGAGGGAAGTCCTTGCGCATTGCAGCACCATTATCTAGGACTGTGGTCCGATGGGATAGCCCTCCCGAGGACCTGTCAAGGGGAGCAGCCCTTTCTTTCTTGAGGTCTCCTCTTCCCCCTCCTCCGTCATATCTTCCTTCTCCACATCTAAGGGAGTTTCTTCTTAAAAGACTGGAAGTAGGGATGCCTGGGTGGCTCTATGGTTGAGCATTTGCCTTCGGCCCGGGGCGTGATCCTGGAGACCCGGGATGGAGTCCTACATCGGGCTCCCTGCATGGAGCCTGCTTCTCCCTCTGCCTGTGTCTCTGCCTCTCTCTCTGTGTGTCTCTCATGAATAAATAAATAAATAAATCTTTAAAAAAAAAAAAAAAGACTGGAAGTGTATATTAAGGGAGTTTAATTCCTTTCCTGCTGGTCCTGTTCATTTATTTACTCACTCAACCTTCTAGCAGAGATTTTAGAAGCCTTGTCTATCTGATGCCAGGCACTGTGGTTAATATGGAGAACACAGTGGTGAACCAAACTTGTATTTCCACGGAGGTGAGGGTGCCCGCTGCGGAGAGTGCAGGGCGAGAGGGGCGGGAGCTGAAGGAGCGTGACAGGTAAGCAGGACCGCATGGCAGTGAGGACCTTTGATTGTATCTTGATACAGCAGGAGCTCTGAAGGCTGTTTGACCAGGAGAGCGTTTGTGCAACCTGCGTGGCTTCTGTTTACCTTCTTTTGAAAGTGATTGCTTTGTCTGAAATCGCCTTCCGTTCCAAAAGACTGCGTCGGTTGGGAAGAATGTGTGCTTGAAGTTACCCGGTTGTTCACATGGGTGCAGCTGCATGCCAGGCAGTACACACAGCCCAGGGGCTACAGACTCCAGGCCTGCTGAAGCTGGGATCGCCCTCCACTCATCGGGCGGGTGGGTGGGCGATGCTGGGCAGGGTGTGCTCCAGGAGATGGGCAGGCTGGAGCCCATGTGCAGGGAGTGGACGGGCAGTGACAGCCGTGCGGGGGATGCTGAAGGTCGAGAGCCCATCTGGCCACTCTGCATCCCTTGGTAAGGGTTCATGACAGTTCAGCCAGAAGACGGGCAGGGTGGAGAGAGAGGGGCAGGTGTGGACAGTGTGGAGGAGGTGAAACTGAAGGGCTTTCTTGTCATTCGATGGGTATGTGCTGTACATTTAATATGCGCAGGGCATTGTTGTAGGTTCTGGAACAAGTCTGAGGAGCCTCCATCAAGCGAACAAGTGAATGAGAAGAACTCGGGTTGTGTAGTGGCAAAGAGGTACTGACCAGCTAGGTAGAGCCCAGACCTCAGAGGGCCTTAAAGGCCCTGAAAAGGGTTTTATATTTTATTCCAAGTGCAATGGGAAATCTTAAAGGGTTCCCCCCCCCTTAAGATTTATTTGAGAGAGAGAGAGAGAGAGAGAGAGAGAGCAGGTGGAAAGGACAGAGAGAGAAAGAATCCTCAAGCAGACTCTGCTGAGCGTAGATCCCAATACTGGGCTTGATCCCAGACCTGAGATCATGACCTGAGCTGAAATCAAGAGTCGGATGCTTACCTGGTTGAGCCATCTAGGCATCCTAGAAGCCCCAAGTATTTTTAAGTAGAAAAGTGACATGGTCAGATGGATATTTTTTAAAGAGCAGTCACTACTGGATGGAGAGTAGATTCAGCAGGTGAGGGAGAGTTGCAAGAGGGAAAGTGTAATGACCATTAGGAAGCCACTGCAGTAGTCCAGGCAAGGGATAATGTGGGTTGAATCAGCATGTTGGCCATAGAGCTGGAGGAAACTGGAAGGGTTTACAGTATGCTTTGGACCCAGAGCCAGGATGAGCTGATAGATTGGATGTGGCAAATAGAGTGAAGGGAACACTTGGGCAACTGTTTAGGGCCATTTATGAAGATGAGGAGACAGAGAAGCAGGCCTGGGGGAGGGGAGTCCTTCTTGGTTTGGATGGGAGAGGGCACCAAGGGAAGAGTCTGGGTGACACCCGGGTCCCTGCCCCTACCCTGTGTGGCTAGTGGTGCCATTTCCAGAACCCAGTGAGCAGATTTGGAGAGGGAGCTGGAGACTTAGGTTTGGTACCTGGGGTCCAAGTGCCTGGGGGACCCCAAAGGAAACTGCTTAGTAAGAAGCTGCTATCTGGTTTATGCTCCAGTCCTGGCCTGTGGGCACAGGGTCTGTATTTGGTGAGGGTCTTCTGGTGGTGGTGGTGGTGGTTGGTTGGTGGTTGGTTTTTTGGTTTAGGCAGCAGGCAGTTAGCTGTACGTAACCTTCAGCCTCTCTTCCCTGGATCCATACCCTCCAAGCAGGGCCCCTAATGAAATGGTCTCTTTCCGATAGATTTTTCATCATAAGACAATTTTAACATAAAAGCAATGTTAATAAAAACCAAATGTTAGCTCAGGCCTTCCAGTAAATCATAATAGATTAGATGCTGCACCGAAATGAATATCCCACTGTGGAAAGGGTTGACCAGTTGGAGAAAGGCACTCGTTGTGATTCAATTGGGCCACATAATGAATTCTGGTTCATATCTGTAATAGCAAATGCAGCCTTCCCTCCTTTGTCAAGTCTGCAGAGGCCCAGCCCAAGGGAGGGGGTGAGTCCTGCATCTTTTGTATTCTTACAGATTTCCCCACTCCACCCACCACCCTCTTGCCCCATCCATTTATCATTGTTTACCCGAGAGGAATCTCGAGCTTTTTGGGTTTTGTTTTGTTTCGCTGAGAAGTTACTGGAACACAGACAAGAGGTATGGGAAAGGTTGAAAGGTAATAGGATAAGGGGAGGCTTTCGCCATGCAGAGAGCTGGCAAACCGTCATTTTGGATCTCAACTGACACATAATCAGAACTAGAAGTACATTGGAAATCGGCCCAACATCTGGTTAGCTTTCGAAATAGTTGGTCTATAGTTTTCCAAAGCTGGCAGTGCTTGTGTGACTACAGCCAAGGAGACCTCGCGTGGCCAAAACAAAACACATTTTTTGCCCATCATTTACCTGGTGCTATTGTGGTCTCTTTAGCCAAGGTGTCTTTTCATGTAGCTTTGGTCTGGATCTTTCCTACCCCTTTCTTGGGTGGGGGCTCCTGTTAAGGAGGCAGAATCCAGAAGTCAGAACTCAGAAGGGAAGCTTAGGAACTGGTTCCTGACATCACGGAGCCACACCCTTCCCTTCTATTTTGGACTCTTTGAATTTGTTGGGAGTGCCACCCGTGCCTTCCCCCCGAACCCTGTGATCACTGGGTGGAAGCGATGCAAAGGGAGACCCTTTCTGACTCATTTGGACAGAGCAGGATCTGACCCCAGCGGGAAGAGAAGGAGGCATGTGGTCTGCTGGAAGTCTGAACGTGCTAACGCGCCTTCCCAGGCCATGTGAAGTACATCTGGGTTTCTTTGGAATTTGTCTGTTGCTCAGCACTTAAGGGTTGAAGCAAATAGGACAATATATTATCCCAGTGTTTATTTCAGTCCAAGGGAATGGCTAGCAAAGAAACTCAATCAGGCTTGCAACAAAATGCGCGCGCACACACACACATGTGCCGGTTCCCTGTTCACATGCATGTCCTTGTGGTATCGCGACATTGACCTTGCTCATTAACAGCTCTCAACCACTAATTTGTTTGGACCCAGAAGAATGTCTGGAGCTTTCAAATGGATGCACAGGCCTTGAAAGCCCAGGGCTGGGATGGGATTATTGAGAGTAATGGAGGGGTGTTAGAGGCCACAATGGAAGGAAAAGAGAGATACGAGAGCAACTGAGGCCCTTGGCCCACAAAGAACTTTGGGGAAAGAACAGAGATGTTTTCAAAGGGTTTTTTGGTCTTTTTTTTTAACCAAGTTTTTCCACGTGTTGCATGGGGTTGACCCTGTTCTCTGTCTCCCTATTGGCTGGTGGTAAAATCTACTTCACGTAGAATGCGTTGCAATACCAAGTCTGTTTTGGGGAGAGTGCCTTGAGGAGAGAGGTCACCTTGGGCCAGTGGTGACCACTCCAGAGGAGGCATGAGCACAAGTAGATCATGTCATCCTCACCAGCTGCCTTCCAGGGGTCTTGGCAGGCAAACATTGCCTGTCCCTTCCCCCCACCATCTGCCTCATCACTTCCTTCCAGCACCCCCGCCCCCCGCCCCCAAGGATCCCCTACCCTCCCTAAGTTCTACCACATTCCTTGCAGCCATTCCCTGTGCAGCTTGGGGCAAGGTCTTGCCCATCCTCAGAATCCTACCTGAACAGCCCCTCGCTGAGTCGGCCCCCCAAATAGCAGAGCATTTGGAAGTTAGCTGGATCTTGTGCACCTTTGGAATTGTCCTATTCTAACTGTGTGCCAACTTGCTCTGTGACCTTGGAGGCGTAACACTTAACATGGGCCCTCCTATCCAACTAGAGGAGGAGTTGGCACTGGAATCCGGCCCTGTGAAGTTCTTGAAGGAAGTGTTCTGTCCCTCGAGGTCCCAGCCCCCCTCACTTCACAGAGATTGGAGCCACCAATTGAGGAAGGTCAGGATAACCTTGGAGTGTTTATCTTCCTGTCCAGAGAAGATTTTGCCACAGATTTCCTCATTTCTGACAAATTCTCAGAGAGTGGAGGCAGTCCCAGGAAAGAGACAGAATGGAGTGTGCCATGGAAATTCCAGAACCAGCTCCAGGCTCGGTCTGTCCTGTTCTGCCGACTACCTCCACACTCCTGAGGGAGCCGGTAGCTGCGCCCCTCCCGCTGACCTCACTGAGAGGGGATGAGGGATGGCCCAACCGAAGAGCATTTCTTCCCCAGAACCACTGACTGACATTTCCCAAAGGGCCAGAAATGGGAGGGCAGGGAGATATGAGGGTGCTGTTGACATCTCTGGGAAAAAAAAACAGCCCCCCAAAGATTCACTTGGTGCTCTTCTTGCCATTTAATAAACCAGGATGCTTCAGAGTTGGACATGGAGCATCAAAATGGGATATAGAACCCGCAAATTAAATTTTCGCTGCAATCACATTTTTTGATGAAGCCACGTTGGTGAGGCACGCGCGCAAGAACGACCCAGCTCAAGCCCTCAGGCCGTCCCTCACCCATGTCATCTCGTTGGCGTGGCTTTAGCCTTTGGTTTGGAGCTGGAAGGAATTCAATATAGCAAGATATATTGTTATGGTTTATTACGTCAATGTGTGTGTGTAGGAGTCACTTAGAATCCAGACAGTCAGCTCTTCAATGCTATTCTCCACTGTTCTGTCAAGGTTCTAAATGAAGCGTCATCTAGTACTCAAGGGGCCGTATTTCAAGAGTTCCGAGAAGTGCCACCTTCCCCCCTTTTGTAGAATAACAGGAAAAGACGTGCTTTAAGCACAAACAATCCATTCAGCTCTCCAACCTTGGAAGCTAGTAAAATGTTTGTTTCTGTGAGTGTGTTTTTCCAGAGCCACGTCACTAGAGAGATAAGGATTTGAGGCAACCCTCACCCCACACCTGGTCTGCTGCAGTGGCCCTCACAGGTCCTCCCACCACCCCGGCCCCCAGGTCCTGCTCTGGGGGAGAGGATACCAAGTTCACTGCTGGACTTGTGTGCACTCCTGTCCTCTTTCCCATCTTGGCTTTTTGTCTTTGAAATGCCATCAGCTTTTACTGGCAGAAAAAAATGATTCTGTTGCCTCTCAAGGACAGACCTGCGCTGTTGGCATCTTTGTATTTGCACCTGTCTGTCGTAAGGGGTAGCCCAATGTCTCTTGCCAAGGCTGCCCCTGCCTGTGCGCTCGTCGGCTGCCAGGTGCTTGAGGCGCAACTATGGGGCATGAGTATGACTGTAATTTCCTTTCCATCTGGTCCGTTCCTCTGGGTCTGCATTTGCCCCATCGTGGGATGTGTCTGATACGGGGGCTACCACTGGTGGGATGCAGACCTGGCATGGGAGGGCAGAGCAGCACACCATGCAGAAATTACTCTGTTTCCATCCCTGTTCCAAGCAGCCCCACCCCCAAGTATGTCCAGGAGCTTGTCACCGTTGGGGGCTAGCACGTCTTCCGCACCTCTTACGTACCTGCCAACCCCCCCCGCCCTTTTTAACAAAAAGAGCAGGCCTTGGGCCACGTTGAGTAGTATCCGGTATGCAGTCTTTGGTTAAAAATGGAAAAACGTTGTCTTTTTCTTTAGTACGGTCACTGGCAGTGTTGCAGCAGTGCCAGTTCCCTGTTTACAAATGGTGATAGAAAATGTAGGTTTTAATATGTGGATTTAAGTTCCATCCATGGAGAACTCGGCTGCAGTGAGAGTTCATGCAGCGCCAGTCATGACAGAAATCACGGAGATGGACTCTGGGTTGCCGAGGTGGGGGCAGCACCGCTCCAAGGCGCCTTTCAGGATGAGTGGGATGCTTGATGAGGCGACTGCACTGACAGCTTGCCCCTTTCTGGGTTCTAGGCATGGATCCTGAGAAACTCGAGCAAATCCAGCTCCCAGTGCCCGGTGCGGCCGAGAAGACCACCTACAACCACCTCCTGGCCGAGAGGCTCATCAGGATCATGAACAATGCTGCCCAGCCAGGTGCCTGGGAGTGGCTGCTCATGGGAGTGGTGGAGGCAGAGGGACCAGTCTCCCAACGGTGCACCAGGAATCCTGGGTTCTAGACCTGGCCTTTCTGGGAATGCAGACTGATCTCAGCCGCTCCTGGGCCGTGCATACCCTGGGCCACCCGTCCCGTCCTGTCCAGCCATGTCTTCACCTCGGGGTCTCCTCCTCTTGCCTCCTCCATGGTGCTTGTGCCACACTCTGTCTTTCTCCTCCTCCAGTTTTGCCAGTGTCTGCAGCCTTCCTCTCAGGGTGGCCAAGGCCATGTCCGAGCATGAACCAGGCTGAAAGCGTGCGGGCGTGGGGGCGGGAGGGGAGGTTCAAATCAGGGTCTCTTGGTAGTACAAGATGTGTGCAGCATCTGGCACCAGTCAGCCCAGTTCTGAGATTCTTGCTAAGGATCTGCAGCCATAGCAAGGGCTGGAAATAGCAGGTGGAATGAGCTAGCACAGTGGTTCTTAAGTGGGGATGACTTTGCCCCCCAGGGGACATTTGGCGATGTCCAGAGACATTTTTGCTTGTCACAGCTTGAGGAGGTGGTGCTATTGACATCTAGGGGACAGGGCTGCTGCTGAATGTCCTGTTGCACACAGGGTGGCCTCCATTGACAGAGGATCAGAAACAGATCTGAGCTCAAGAAACCCTGATTGCAAGGCAAGCTCTCTAGAAACAGAGGGGCAAAAAAAAAAAAAAAAAAAATAGAAACAGAGGGGCCATTAGGATGTGAGTGAGGGCATAGCAATGGGCCCAACAGAGACATGATCTGGTTAAGAGAGAGCCACTGCTCTGTACAGTAGGAACAGTCTGTGGATAAACCCAAGTCAGGCTCAGAGGGGAAGGGCAGGGCTGCGGGTGATAGTTGCAGGCCGAGACTTGAGAAGTCAAGGGGTATGGGTTCCATGAGGCAGCCAGAAGCCCAGTGCGCCTTTGGGGAAGAGAGTACAGAGGCTTGGGGAACTGGGTCCATGGACACATGTTGACTGAGTGCCTCTTGCATGCCATCCACTGTGTGCAAATGAGCAAGGTAGAGGAAGTGCAGGACAGATGTGGCTCCTGCCTTCTAGGAGCCACAGCTGAGGGTCTGTGAAGTCCCAGGGGTCAGGGACCCCATCTGGAGAGACACTCTAGAGCTCAGGAGTTCAGGGTCAGAACTAACATGGTGGGACTCTAAGGCACGTGGGTGGTTTTTAAAGCTGTGGGTGGTTTTTAAAGCCACAGGAGAGAAGAGAGGCACTTTCTCCAACCTCTTTAGAGCACCCATTGCAGTGGGTTTTTCCAGAGAGTCCTGGAGGGAGGGTCTGTCACATGCCCAGTACCGTGCTTGGCACGCAGCTTGGTTGCCATTGTCAGAAACCCTACACAGAAGAGCCGAAACAATACAGAGAAACAAACTACTGGCTTGTGTAACGTGAAGTCCAGTGGAGCCTGGCTTCAGGCACAGCTGGATACAGAAGCTCAGACAATGTTTTCAAAAACTATTTTTGGACTCTCCCACTTTGTGTGTTAGAGGATAACTGCCAGCGGCAGCTCCAGCCATCTCTTTCTCTATGGGGGTTCTGGATTTGCCTTAGACACACTCTGGGCAGTCTGGTGGGAAGGGTGGATTTGGGGTCAGTACGCGGAACACTGTATGAAAGATCGACAATGTTGGCAAGGCTGCAGATGTGGCTGACGTGGATTGTAATGCTTGTGCCACCCAGGATGCCACCACTGTTTCTGTCCTTCCCTCAATCCAGCATGAGGAGAGGTTCTCTTGCTCAGTGTCCAGCATGTTGTGGCATTGAGCCTTATTGGTTCTGACTGGTTCCCTAGCTCATCCGCTCCCCAGTCCCTGTGACTGGAGGAATAGAGCACCCTGACCGGCCTGGGTGATGCTGCTCCTCTCTGGGACAGAGCAGAGGGACTGGCTTCACCCAAATTATAGACCCAGGAGTGGGGTTGGTGATTCTCCAAAGGAGAGAGGGGGTTCTTGTTCCTGAGAAGAGAAAGGAACCCAGCCAAGGAAAGCAACCACAGATGACCACTTTCTCAGCCTTCAGGAATAATTAGTAATAATCTTTTCCTGCCTCCCCTCCCCTGAGAAAAGGAGTGCAAGGGAGAATTCGGCATAGGCAGTTCAGATGGAACCTTCTATTACAATCGATGCGGGAGGGGTTGGCATGTGAGTTCCCTGTGTCTCCACTGGATGGCAAGGGTCCATCAGCTGACCTTGTTAACCTCAAAGTGGGTAAAGCAAGGAACCTTGTTTAAGGGCTTCCCCCTGGGGGGTGCAAGGCTGACCCTGGTTTCCCCTGCAGATGGGAAGATCCGCTTGGCCACTCTGGAGCTCAGCTGCCTGCTCCTAAAGCAGCAAGTGGTCACCAGCACGGGCTGCATCATAAAGGACGTGCACCTGGCTTGCCTGGAGGTGAGGGCCCGCTCCCGCTGCCTGTGCTCCACAGGAAGGGGGAGGCCGTGGGAAGGAAGCTGCTGGGTCCTGGGTTTCGCTTCACCAGTGAGAAGCAGTGCCTAATAGCCCTGACGCCCCCCCCCCCCCCCCCCCCGCAACCCACTTGTTCCGGTGGACCTACCCTTCCTCTGAGGCTGGCTCCGTGAGCCCTCCTAAATACTGAATTTCAGGAATTTCTGTTAGAATTATTGGCTCTGTATTTGCCAATCAGAATTTTGTTACTTTGTGTATTACAAGAATTT
Organism: Canis lupus dingo; assembly: GCF_003254725.2. Classification (NCBI taxonomy): domain Eukaryota; kingdom Metazoa; phylum Chordata; class Mammalia; order Carnivora; family Canidae; genus Canis; species Canis lupus. The sequence goes on along the minus strand of NC_064248.1, from coordinate 31,575,014 downwards.
TATACATAGCCAAACACGTGCACTCTTTTTATTTATAGTTTATTGTGCTAATATCTACATTCATTGTTTTTAGTTTTTATTGCTCTCTCCCTTATTTTTCATGTTTATTTGGGAACATTTAGAAAATACAGAGGTAAAAAGGAACAAATACAGTTGACACTTTGGTGTGTCTGTCCAGATACACATGCACTGACATTTATAACCATATTTTATAACCCAGTCACCCCGCCTGCCTGTATGTTAACAGCTTTCCGTGTCACTGCCTAGAATCCTCTCTTCTGCCTGTTTTAATTTTGAACTCACCCTCATTCCGTCCCTCCCTCTCTGTTACGAACCACTTTACAGATTTAAGGATGTGAGCCCAGCTTCTCATCTGCTTGATAAGTACTCAGATTTTGGAATTGGGAACTTAACCCAACTCACCGGCCTCCCTCCCACCTTCCCTCTCTTTCAACAGGGCGCCAGAGAAGAAAGCGTTCACCTAGTACGGCACTTTTATAAGGTGAGTTGCCAGAGCGCTGGGGAAGGTGGTGTGGTGTGTGTCACATACATGGGATTGTAGTATCTGGGCGTGCACACGTACAGATCACAAGTCTGTGGTTACTTCTTATACCTCTGCATACTGAGTAAGCCGTGTCCAGGCCCCTGAGCCGCGGGCTCCGGGCCCCTCTCTTTTGCCCCTGCTCTTCTTATTGTACACCTTTGGAGGGCTCACCCCTAGAGTCTGACAGTTTGTTTCTCAATTACATATACATTTGTTTATTGATGAGTCTACATATAAATTGGGAATTACATGCGTGCACGTGACTGTTACATATGTAAATTAATATGTTCGTGTGCTATGTATGTTTCACGAATTCTGTGCCTGTGTGTTATTTATAGACGGGTATGCCAAGGCACCTCATGCAGGCTTCTAAACGTTTATCATTAAAAAATAAATAAATAAAAATAAAAAATAAACGTTTATCATTAAGGTTATTGAGACTTTCTACAGGACACCATGACTCTGAGTCACCAAGTAATTTGTAGATTTCCTCTTCAGATTCCAGATGGTTAGTTTTGAAATATCTCACTGGGATGGCTTTGTTTTGCTCATGTATCTAAAGCATGATGTATTCTCAGGGCAATGCATCATCTGTCAGCAGCAGATGGATTAATCCACATTCACACGGGTGCTGTGGCTCCCTGGGTTTTTGACCTAAGCGTCCGGTCACCCCAGGTCCAGTCAACCAGAGTTTCTCTGTCGTATTGTGTAGTCTCTACAAACTGTTGTGGATTTTAGGCACATATGCACCAGATCCCTTTTCTTGGCAGGAAGCTTTTTAAGCCACTTTCCATTATTGTCAGTGTTTGCTGACAGAAAATGAGGTCTTATAATCTGGAAACCCAGCTTGCTAGGCTCAGACAACCCCATGCAGCTGCAACATGGTGGATGCACCCAGATGAGGCTGGGCCACCGTGGGCCCCCATGGAGGTCCCAAGCTCCCCATGGACCATCCTGAGGGGCTTGGCCTCTGAACGAGGTTACATGTCCTCAGCAAATCCAGAAAAGAGTGGGAGCCTTACGGCTGCATTTGTCATCTCTGGGTCTCTTTCCTGGGTAACTGCTCTTCGTTTGTTTCCCCCCTGGAAAGCCTTTGCATTGCAAAATCAAAAAGACAGAGACATATAGGTAGATATTGTCCCTCTGGGACTTTTCTGTATCTTTAGCAAAAGGAGAGCTGTATTTAAATTGTGGCTCTCTTCCCCCTACCCAGATTGTTCTTTTATCCTGTAAGGTATATACCCTAAGTGTAATGTCTCAGAAGCTTTTGGATGTTTTCAGGGTTGTGATTTCTGCGGTTCTTACATGATACTTATGCAAGAATATTCAAGTTTATTTGTAGTTCTGACAACTGGAAAAATATATAAAGGACCTTCTTCTTTTCCCACCCTATGTATTTGTGTATGTGTGTGTGTGAGAGAAAGAGAGAGAGAGAGAGAGAGAGAGATTCAGGACTTAGGAGAGAGACAGGACAGTTCGAGTAGTCATGATGCATTCAGTTGAATCTTTGCTCCTCCTTAGCTGTGCTCCTTCCAGGGGTGACCATAATGACCATGAGTGTTAGCATTTACCAGCCCCAACTTAGTGGCAGGCTCTGTGGTCAGCACTTTACTTGGGTTAACTCATGTCATCCTCACAGTGACCCACATAAGTGTGGGCTGTCATTCCAGTCTTGCAGTGAACCAGAGAGAGGCTCTGAGAGGTAAAGCTGGGATTTGGCCCCTGGTTTACGTGTCTCAGAGCCAGGCTCTTACCTACCGCAGCCCTGCAGAACTACACAGCCCCACAGGTGTGCCTCAGAAATGAACAGAACAAGCTATATAATTTTAGTGTTAAGTACGCTTAATTATCTTCTTCCTTTCTGTGGCATGGAGCCTCATAGATTTAACATGGCAACAGAACCAGGCTTCCCATTTCTCCAGTCATCCACAACACATAGATGATGTTAAACACTTGCAATTCTATCCACTTTTATATTTTAATTATATACGGTCTTATTTTTGTCGTTTTAATTAGCTGCCTTGACACAAGAAATCCAACTCTATATGCTTAAAAAAAGGAGAGAAACATTGAGAGGTGCAATATGATATTGGGGCTTTCATTTGAGCGTGTGTGTTCGTGTTCATGTGTGTATTTTACTTCCTGATGATTTACGAGAACTCACTAATGAGAACCAGATGGCCCCAAAAGCTATGAACTGGAGTTTATAATACTTCGGCATTTATGGAAAAAATACGCATAATGTCTCTCCCTTACTTCATTTTAGGGAGAAGAAATTTTTTTGGACATGTTTGAAGACGAATACAGGAGCATGACAGTAAGTGATGGGCCAGGATGCACTTGGTCACCTGCGAGGCTCATCCTGCAGATCCATGAGAACGCTGTCTAACCGGGGCCTTTCTGACCGGACTAGTGGGGAAGTGAACTGGAAATGGTGCCTTCTCATCTCCACCAGTGTTGAAATTTCCGATGACCCTCAGGCTATTTGGGCTATGCCATCAATGGGTCAGAAAGATTCACTTTGATACAAATACTCTTTGACTGATGACCCACACCATGTCAGGAGCTGCCATCACTAGGTCCGCTGTCATCGTTCTTTTTTTTTTTTTTTTTTTTTTTTTTTTAAAGATTTTATTTATTTATTCATGATAGTCACAGAGAGAGAGAGAGAGGCAGAGACATAGACAGAGGGAGAAGCAGGCTCCATGCACCGGGAGCCCGACATGGGATTCGATCCCGGGTCTCCAGGATCGCGCCCTGGGCCAAAGGCAGGCGCCAAACCGCTGCGCCACCCAGGGATCCCTGTCATCGTTCTTGAGAGCACGAAGAGGGAGGCAGGCTGCGGTCCGGGACCTGCTCCCTGCTGGTTGGAGGGGAATGAGCCCATGAGAGAGCACGGCTTTTCACAGAACAGAGGCAGCTTCTCAAGAGTGTCTAAGCTGTCACTTTAAGGGGAGGAAAAATCTGTGTCTTGGGAAACAGAGGCTCATGTCTCACATACCTGGCTGCCTTGAGACCTCATGGCAGCCTTACTGTGGGCTCGCTTGACACACTTGCTGTATGAGGGTATAGGCAAGGAGCCTGTGTGACCTGCCCCATCTCCTTCCTTTGGTGAGGTTTCCTATGATGTCTCTTCTAGATGAAGCCCATGAATGTGGAGTATCTCATGATGGACGCCTCCATCCTGTTGCCCCCAACGGGCACGCCACTGACTGGCATCGACTTTGTGAAGCGGCTGCCGTGTGGCGATGTGGAGAAGACCCGGCGGGTGAGTAAGCACAGGTGGGACCCACCAGCCATCTAGGTCAAGAAACCACCTTCCAACTCGCTTTGGGATAGTTGCGTGGATGGCACCCCCCCTGGCCACCTGCCACCAGGAGGAACTTCCCAATCCTAAATCAGGATTGAGATTCCACTGTGTGAATGCCAGGTGGGCTGCCTTGGCCGGTGCAGAGCAGGGCCCCTAGCCCCAGGCTCTGGGCTGCTGTCAGGCACCTGGGGGGAATGAGCAGAGAACAGGCAGTCCAGGTGAGGCCCTGGTGTGAAATCCTCTCCCCAAGAGGCTTAGGACCCCCGGAGATGGCGTGACAGTAAGGAATCTGAGGGATCTGAGGGCGAGGCACACACAAATGAGATTGTGATTCTTGCTGGCCTGCTCTCATGTGTGAAGAGCAGAGAGGTTCTCAGAACCCTGCTGGAGTGTGCATCCCTTATCAGCACTTTTTTTCTGAAGCCGTCTCACAGGGCTGTTCATGGTATTTTATCTCTCGCGTAAGATCAGTTTCTTTCTTAGAAAGCACCATCACCTCTTCCTAGAAAATCATTCCCTGGAGACGTGCATAGGATAAATTAGATGAGTTCCTTGCCCTCTACTTCTCAGTTAATCCCCGTCTAACCAGAGTGGCAGAGGTGTTAATTTTGGGATTCTGAGAATCAGGAGTGACCTGCTGGATCTGCCTCAAACAGGAGGCTTCTGTGGCTCTCTTCTACCAGGTAATGATGATGCCTGGGAGGCCTGGTAGAGAGGGGAGCGCAGAGGAAGTCCAACCTGTGTGTTGAAAGTCAATCCACATTCCCTGCTGTCTGACTAAACCCTCAGACCTCACCGCAGGACCCACCCTGTCTGAGCCAGTGACACCCTCCTTCCTCATGCTCCCAGCCAGCCTGCAGGCCCCGCGGCCAGAAACACGAGCATATCTGTGGGTGGCACTGTTTGCACTGGGCATCTTTGGCACCGTCTTTACCAAAGGGCTGGTTCTGACAGACATGTGTTGTGTTGGCAGCTCCTTCACAGGCGGGCACATATGTAGCCTTTGGTTGGCCTCAGAGCTGTTCCCTAGCAGGGCTACAGTGAAGGTCCTATCCCGAGGTCCATCTCGTCCCCTGAGGCGGAGGTCCAGAAGGCTGTGAATGGTGAGAGCTGCTGCTCTGGGTTGCATTCTGCTTTCTTTTTGGTTCCTGGGCCACCAGTTTTCTCAGCACTTAGATGAGCTCCTGTTTGATACAGAGTGAGTCATTCACGTCAGTTCTTCATATGAATCTCCTCATGTAATTCTACAACCATTTTAGGAAGTTGGCATTATATTAACCCATCTTGCAGAGGAAGAAATTCAGGCATGATGAGCTTAAGTGATTTGTTCCAGGTCCCCCAGCTAATAAGTAGCAGAGGTAGGACTTGGTGCAGGCAGTGTGGCCTCCAGAGCCGACACTCAGCCACTCTGCTCTGCTGCTTCCCACTGCTACCATCATTGTATTTAGTAGCCCTACTTGGTGCTAGACACCAGGGACATAAAATACACTGCTGCTGTCCTCAAGGATTCAGAGTCTAGAGGGCAAGGTAGGAAAGGCAGCATTGCCAGTCTGTGTGGCTGAGGCTCTTGCTAAAGGGTCATGGGGTCAGGCCTCTAATCCTACCTGGGGAGGGAGGTGGAACGGGCAGCAGAGGGATAGGTTAGGCAGCTGGAGAGGCAAACGCCCAGACAGATGTGGCTCATTCCTGCACATCCAAGGAGGGGACATGGCCGGAGCTCAGGGTGAGGGAGGCTTTGTGGGAAGTGATGAGGCTGGAGGGGGCCGATCTCAGGGGCCTTGGAGCCCTGTAAGGACTTGGCCCTGTTAGCTGATTCCTGATATCAGCCCATGTTGGCTTGGGGTAGACAGCCCTGATCCCCAGGAAATAATGGGAGACATTCAGGGATGAGGCATATGGCAGAGGGAGGGTTGCTTGGGCTTTGGAGTTCCTTCTCCTGTCTAAAAGCAGCATGTACCTGCCTTCCCAGAGTCATTGTGGGGACTCTGTGAAAGACAGAACACAGAGGGCCAGTAATAGTTCTTGAGGAAGGGATTCCCTTCTTCCCTTTATCCCTGACATCTCACTTGATTGTAAGTTTCCAGGGCCGAGCTGCCCAGCAACCTTGCCCCAGATGAGATGCACAGCTCACCTGCTACCTGGAAATGTCTGGCCTTCCCTGGGGTCCCTTGTTCAGCCTTTGTTTGACTGATGAGTTTATAAGACCAGCTCTCAAGCTACAGCTCCCTGGGTTTAGAGCCAGGGAGAAGGTGGCACAATATAGAAGGTAGGGCTGCCCATCTCAGAGTAAAGCCATCCACCTTATCCCCTTGTGACTTCCGGAGTCAGTTTCTGAAGAGGGATTTTGACCACTCACCTCAATCCGGTTCCCGTTTCAAGGCAGCTGTTTAGAATCATCCAGAAGCTTACCTCCTGAGCCCATTTCAGACATCAGAACATAGCAGTGTGCTTTGAATTTGAGCTAAAGGAAGTGTATGGTTTAGCAAGCAATTGAGGGCTTATGTGGTTTGTTTCAAGTTCTTTGCTTGTATCCAAAGAACATTCCATTTCATTCGTTTGGATTCAAAGGTTTTCTCTTCTTTTTATTTCCCCCCCCCCCACCAAGTAGACTTTTTTTAACCTTTAGGAGGCTGACCCTTTCAGAAGTCCCAACCTTTTATTTTCCTTAAGGATTTGTCGGAGAAGTTCAAACAACCCTTACTAACACATCATTCCTGACTTGTAAAATAGCCCCCCATATAGTCACCAGAGAGCCTACTGGATGCCAGATGCTGGGCCCCACAGGTGCAGAAATGATCCGGGCAGGGAGGACAGTGAGCGCAGAGTCCCTGAGATGCATAAGAGTATAGCATGTTCAAAGAGCCAGGGTCGCGAGCAGAGTAAGGGGAGTGAGCAGGACAGGAGGACAGGCAGGCCTTGCATGAAACTGGGAGGCATCCACACTAAAGTCATATTGTCCCTCTTGTATTTTGCAAATTACACCCTTTATTCTTTCATTTGACATGTTTGTTGAACATTTTCTAGGTGCCAGGCACTGTGTAAAATGCAAGAGCAGACAGTGAAGAAATAATATAAAATAAGACCAAAATAGCAAGAGTACCTCCAAGCCATGCCAGCTGATAAGGGGAATTCACATTGAAATGAAGGTCATGGGAAGTACTGGGATCTGATGAGAACATGTAAGCAGAAATGGGGATAGTGGGCTGGACCTTTCCCAGGGGTAGTTGAGAGAAGCAGATAAGAAAGATCACAGGCTCATGGGACCAACCCAGGCTCGGTCCCAGTGCCAACTGTGTGACATTGAACAAGTTGCTTACCCTCCCTGAACCTCAGGTCCTCATATGTCCTGTCATGAGGGCTCCAGCCCAAAGTAGATAATAAAGAGGGACTACAAGGTGCCCACCAGACAGGAAGTGCTCAGGAAATTTTGGCTGAACAGGGATGGAGCAGCCTAATGTCTCAGGAGGGAAAGAGAGTTTTTAGTGATCTACTGAAACTAAAGGGAAGAGAAGGGAGTTAGAGGGAGGAATTTCTGGTGAATCTTAAAATCTGAATTTAAGCCACTGGCCATCTTTCTGTGGTAATCTTGGAAGCCGTTATAAAATAAATTCAGTTGCGTGAAATTTTATTTGCCCCTGAATTCTGTTCCTTGTTCCCACGTAAAACCACAAACAGTTTTTGTGTTTATCGCTATTGACCATGAGGAAATAGGATATTTGCTTTATTCTTTGGATGTGCATTATGCATTAAAGAACATCTCGTAAGGTTCCAAAAGTAGAGGGAAAGAATTTCCCGTGATTTCATCACCCTAAACAAACAAGTTTTAGACCTTTTTCATGTCTCCTCCCCGTCTGTGTGTGCAAACACGTCTTCTCATGGCGGCAGGAAGAGTGCATTGTGGTCATCCTTCCAACCTCTCTTCCTTTCCTTTCTCCCTCGTACCATGCAAAACTTTCCAGGCAGTTTTAATTTAAATCACGTTTCTTACTGGTGCATAAACATTTATCTGGCTACTTCTGCCATAATGTACTTAGGCATTTTCCTTCCTGCTGCTAGACATTTTGGTTCATTCCAGTATTACATTATTTTCAACTAAAATGTCATGAGCAGTTTCACAAATACAGTGTTTTCTTTCTTTTGGCTTATTTCTTTAGGATAATTTCCCAGAAGTAGAATTTCTGGTTCAGGGGGCATGGATATTTTGTGTGTGACACTCTGTATTGCCAAGGCACTTTCACAACAGGCTGTGCCCACTTTGCACTGCTTTGGCACCCTATTAGGAGTGACTGATTTTTCATAGCCACTTCCACAGCCTGGTGGGCTTCTAATCTGGGTGACTGACCCCTGAACTCCATGGCTTGCAAACACGACAAGGCATGCAGAGAGAGGGCTAGACCTGAGTGCTAGGCTGCCCCAGAGTTCAGTGGGCACACCTCCAGGGTGGCTCTGAGATCAGGACTGGTAGGTGTCCCATTCCTAGAACTCAAGCCTGGGCTCGGGGAATTCACGTGACTCACTCGCTTACGTCTGTTTGACCCTGAAACCCTCCTGCCGCATTGTAGTGGTCTCATTCCCCATGGCCCTCCTGCAGCACTAACTCCCAGGTGAGTTGGAGCATATGGGGCAAGCCTCTTTATGTTTGAGCATACTCAGTTGTCACCCTTTCTGAAACTGATGTATGCTTCCACAGTCTGTCTTCCTGGCATTCTGTGGAAGCATCAGAAGAAGTAATAATTCCTTTTTCCTTTTTAGTAATACTTTTTAAATTGCATGTTTGTTTATTTGGCAAAGTAAAGAGAAGCACTCAATAAAAGCCTGGGTCCCAAGCCTTAACTCTTTTGAAAGCAAAGACATATGGCTGGAAGAACATAGACTTTGGAATCCATATATTAGCTAAGTCACCATGGGCAGGCTGCCTCACATCCCTGGGCTTTGATTTCCAGTCTGTAAAATGGGAACCATGGAAGATTGTTGAAAGGCTTCAGGGAGATGACATAGTCCAGCCCCAACAATACCTGGCAGGCCTCAGGTGAGCAGGGGGGCATGCTTATTGTTTAGGGGGCTGTGGGATGAATTTGAGGACCTTTACCCTGGTGGTTTATCTCTCTTTTGTGGATTCTCAGAGTTGTGGAGCTGGTGGTCAGCATGTTCTATATATTTTTATTGTTGTTTTATATTTTTCATATTTCCGGGAATAACTTCCATTTAATGCTTGCAGAGCAAAAGCAGATGCTTTACCCAAACAATTGATACTCCTTTTCTATTGGAAGGTTTCTGGTTCTCAGAGTGGTGGTGTATAGAAAGCTGCACATTTCTCTTTTCTCACCCCCTTAGTGAGGGCCTGCTTGATTTCTTATGCTTTCAGAACCTTTGAGAGGAATGGATTTTTTGACATAGAAATGAAGCATTCACTCAGCTTGGACTTGACCAGTGGGCCTTTTACCTCCATCTGAGGCCATGGCTCCTTGTTTGAGAGCCATATAGTTCAAATGGCCACTCAAATGTTGGGCTTTCTGCACTCGGGCTGGTGCAGGTGTATGCATTTCCCAGTATGTGTGGTTAAGTGATTCGCATCAGACACTACCGGTTCTGAGAGCCCAGCTCAAGCATCACCAGCCATGTGAACTTTAGTCTCCCTGAAGGGATAGACTGCTCCTCTTTGGCTCTGTCTCCTATGTAACAGCTTTACATTGCAGCAGGGCTGCCCACAGTCCCTGACACATGGTGGGTGCTTGATAAACAAAAGCTGTTCTGATTTTTTTTTTTAATGAAACTACACTTCTTTTCTTTTTAAAGATTTTATATTCATGAGAGAGACAGAGAGAGAGAGAGAGAAAGGTAGACACATAGGCAGAGGGAGAAGCAGGCTCCCTGCAAGGAGCCTGATGTGGAACTTGATCCTGGATCCCAGGATCAGGACCTGAGCTGAAGGCAGACACTCAACCTCTGAGCCATCCAGGCATCCCTACACTTTTTTTTTCTTCTGATTGTTGCAGATGGCTTAGGAAGGCTATACTTCAAAAAAGCTGGTAAGAATAGTCAGATCGACTCTAATGCCACCACCATCACCATCATTATAATATAAACACTAACCTTTCTCTAGTGCTTATGATGGGCCTCAGAATACTTCCAGGAGATACGATTGTTCTTCCAGTGTTCTACATTAAGAGATAAGGAAATGGTTCAGGTCTCCTGCCAGTTCCGGGCCAAGGCCGGGTTAGGCTTTAAACATGCCGGTGGGTATCCTTGTTGCCTGGGTCAGCAGGCAGGAATTTGCCCCCTGCTTAGTTTGGGGGGAGCCACCTTGTTACAAGAAGGGCAGCCTCCCCTCTCAGTGGGCTAGGCCTGTAGCCTCAGAACTGTAAACAAGAAGACCAGAAGTGGGCTGGAATTCATCGTCGTGTGGCTCACCAGTGGCGACAGTGGTTTGTCCCTGTGCCCTCTCCTGTGCCCAGCTATCGAGTGACGAGTACAGGACGGCTGCCCTTTCTATGGAACATATGCTGGGTGCTTCCCCCCTGCCCTGACCACCCAGCATTGTCTCAGAGCCTCCTAGCAGCCCTGCAGGGCAGGGACTACTGCCCCTATTTCACAAATGCAGAAATCAAAGCTCTTGGAGGTCAGAAGTATTGCCCTGTGAGTCTAAACAGACCTTATGTATCTGACTCCAGAGTTACTTCCCTCAGGCACATGCCTCAGGTTGGCCCGTCAGCTCTGGCATGGACCTGGCCTCTCTGATGCACTGCACCTCACTTCTTAGCCTCTCCTCAATGGACAGCTTGGCCCCTATAGCACCCAGGTTTGGGGCGCTATCAGGACAGGCTGAGTCTGGAGTAAAAGATGCTTTCTGCACAGACTTCTCTGGTTCTGGGCTTGAGATTCTGTTTTTTTCCTGCTCTCTGGAAATGTCTGATGGCCACACTGGATTCTACCCAGATACTGCTTTCACGGGCCAGGAACCCCTGTACTGACGGAGCTGCCGCTGCCCCCAGAAAGCTGGCACTTAGGAGGGGCACTTGGGACACTGATGTCACTGCACACCTGCCAGGTGCCAGGTCTGCCTTCCCACCCACTGCACACCTCCTGGGGTAAGACCCAGGGGTGGAGATCTGCCATGAATGCACTCACCCAGGGACGGGGAGGGGCAGGACTTTAACAGAGTCTGGCTGGCTCTGAACCCCATGAGGGTGTCACCCTCTTCTGCCTTCCCTGCCCCTGCATTCACGAGGCAACACTGCAACACTGTTATTTGTGATTTCAGATTTTCAGGTTTGGTTGGAAGAGGCCTGATTCTTGCTGTCCCTGGGGCAGGTCACTTTGCCTCCTTGGGTCTCAGTGCCTCGTCTGCAGAACAGGGCTGCCTGCTAAGCAGGGATGTCTTGAAGGTCACATGACACTGGGGGAGAGGTCCTGGCAAATGCCAGGTGCTTAGTGGAGGCAAAGTGTCTGAAAGCTTTGGAGAACTGAAAATAGGCTGTTCCCCTTGATTTTATTGATTGATTGATTGATTGATTGATCGATTGATTGGCCTTGCTCTGAAAACAACAGAGCCGTGATGCTGGGAGAAATGGACTTTGCTTCGTTTTGTTTGCTTGCTCACCTTGAGAGGCACTATATTATTCTTCCTCATGGAACACTTCACCCCAGTAACTCCAGTTTCATTCTCCTCTGCCCCCAAACTGTCCATCCAGGCCATCCGGGTGTTCTTCATGCTCCGCTCCCTGTCGCTGCAGCTGCGAGGGGAGCCCGAGACCCAATTGCCACTGACACGGGAGGAAGATCTGATCAAAACTGATGATGTGCTGGATCTGAGTGAGTTGTGGCAGAGGTGGGGGGCTGGGAGGGGCACATGTACCGCCACGCTGGCCCCAGCGTCACTGAAAAGGTCGGCGTGCCACCTGCCTTTGCTGCTGTGGTTGATCTGTCACCAGAAGCTAACAGAGCGTGCATGTCCCACAAGACTCACAGAGTGGGCCTTGGAGCTGGCAGTCTATCTGCGGACTGCTTCCCAGAGCCCAAAGGGAGCGGGGCGGGTGGTCTGCCAAGAAGTGTGTGCAAGGTGTTTGGGATCTCTGGCTCCAGCACCCCTGCTATCCACATCACTGTGGCAGTGCTACTTTGATTGGTTTTGTGTGTTGGGTTTCTGTAGGATTCTAACGATTAAAGGCCTCTGCTGCAAAAAAGGGGAAGACTTTTAAAAATGCAAATCACCAGCCAGTAGGTGGACGCTGGAGAACCATGTGCTCAGCCTGCTGCCTTGGATGGCCTCCCTCACCACTCAGACCCTCAGCTCTCCTTGGCAGCATGAGCATGAGGGTGTGATTAACAGTGATAGTGGATATAAGCCTGGTCACACTCCTATAATCTTTCTCATACACATATAGCTCTCTCCTCCACTTACAATAGGGCACAAGCACATGGATAGGCAGGGTGCTTTTCTGTTTCTTAAAGGTATTGTGATATGGTAGGGTTCCTTGATTATAAGAGACAGAAAACCCAACTTAGGCAGGCTTTAGGAAAAAGAAAAGTGAATTGACTGGTGTCACTAGAAGGTCCAGGAGTACCTCTGCCTTCAGGCATAGCTGGATCTAGGTACTCAAGCAATGCCATCAGGAGGCTGCTACCTACTGTTTTAGCTCAGTTTTACTTTGTTCTGGCTTCACCTAGAAGAGGAGGGCTCTCATCAGATACTGACAAGGTGACCGTCCACAGCATCCAAATCTGCTGAACCAGCTACACAGCCCTGACAGAAACAGGGCTTCATTTTTCCTGTAACTTTGATAGAATTCCACAGCAGGGCTCTCATTGGTCTGGCCTGGGTTGGTGGACCATCCCTGAACCAGGTGTTGTTAGAGGAATGTGATTCATTACTGGGTGAGGCCAGGGTCACATGGCCGGCCCTGGAACTGGGAGATAGGACCAGTTTCTTTTCTACTCTATCACCTGAGAGGGAGGAGGGAGTTTGCCCTCAAAGGAAACTCAGAGATGGAAGCTGAGCAAGCAGGAGCAGTAGATGGCTACTCTTTGTGGCACATGGTAAGGGCAGGGTCTCCCTTGTCTTAAATCAGCTTTATTGAGATGCAGTTTACAGCCAGTAAAATTCAGTAAGTTTCAGTGTATAGTTGGGTGAATTTTGACAAAAGTGTTCAGTTTTGTGACCAGTAATCACTGAGGGTGGACATTTGATCCCCATGCCCCTGTCCTGCTGTGTATTCCTTGGAACAAATGATTGAAACCCCCACAACTTAATTTCCTCATCTGGAAAATGTTGATGAACCTCCTAATATGATGGGCTTGAGACTTGAGCAGAATATAACATGAAATATATGATGGAGCATAGTGTCCAGCATACAACTGTGCTCAGGAAACTGTAGTCTGTGTTACCTGCTAATAAGGTGATGCATATAAAGAGCTCTTTGTGAATAGAAGAGTCTCCTAAAGTCATTATTAATGGCTTTTACCCACTTGTCTAGCATTTTTTTTTTGGACTCTTTTAAATATTTTTTAAAAGATTTTATTTATTTATTCATGAGAGACACGGGGAGAGAGAGGCAGAGACACAGGCAGAAGGAGAAGCAGGCTCCATGCAAGGAGCCTGACGTGGGACTCGATCCTGGGACTCCATGATCACACCCTGAGCCAAAGGTAGATGCTCAACCACTGAGCCACCCAGGCATCCCTTGTCTAACTTAAAAAAAAAAAAAAAAGATTTATTTACTTATTTGAGACGGGGCGGAGCAGGGGGGGCACGTGTACACAGGGAGGGGGCAGAGGAAGAGAGAAAAATTCAAGGAGACTCCCTGCTGAGAGCAAAGCCTGACTTGGGGTTGGGGCTCCATCTCACAATCCTGAGATCATGACCTGAGCCAGAACTGAGAGTCAGACACTTAACTGACTGAGCCACCCAGGCGTCCCTAAATTCTTCTTGTCTTCTTCTCTTTTTTTCCTCTCTCTCTCTCTCTCAGAAGAACAAGGAAACTAAGTGCCCCTTGGGCTGCTCTATGCTCATCTTCTTTGGTCCTTTCCTCTTGAGAAATTGCCATCAGGATTTCTGATGGCAATTTCTTGATTGAGTTGCCTGCAGAGCACCATAAACCAGTCTTTCTCTGATTTGATTCAAGGGAAGAGGGAAACAGCTTGCTTTCAAGAGGACCACTCCATCAGGGCAGCAAGAATGTTTGTATCCATGAAATGGAATTAAATTTTATGCTGGGAATTCACATTCCTTCCTCCCCCACTCCCACCCCACCTAGAAATGGCCTGCTGAAATAAGGGTTCCAAGTATTTCACTTATCAATTTTAATTGATTAGATTGCTAGTTGAGATCACTTAACTGAGCCCTTTTGGGTAGTTGGCCATTAAGAAAGTAATGGCTGTTTGTCTTTACCCAGCGTGATCACAAATTATGTCTTTGCTAAAGAGGGCGCCTTCCAGAAAATACTAGGAATTATGGTACTAGAGCATATGAGCATATGGTACTAGAATGAGATATGCACGTGCTGTTGTTGGACTTTGTTTTCTTCTTTTTTTTTTTTTTTTTATTCTGGTGATTATTCTTAAATGCTGGAACATCTCACCTTCCATGGGGAAAAATCAGTATGCTTTGCATGTCACAAAGTACCTTCTATGTATATAAAATGTAGGCAACATTGTAATGTAGGCAAAGGCATTCATATTTGCCATTGCTTGGAAGCTGGGCCTGCTTCTTCTGAGCCTAGTGATTTGAAGAAAGCTGACTCAGGGAGAAATGCTGGGGGCTGGTCAACTTTTATGGAAGGTGATGTGATACGGGCGGACAAGCTCAAAGGCATGCCAGTTCCACACCGCAAGAGAAGGTGAGTTAAAGTGTATTTACTGACTTTGTCACGCTCTGATAAGAAACCACAGTGTATGGGTACACAGAAGTCATGTCACATGTCTGCTGACCAGCTGCAGGCCTCTGGGCCATGTGTGCCAGGTGAGCTCTGACAGGGTGGCTCCAGACAAGGAGCATTGCGGAGGCCATCGCCCCTCCAGAAAAAGGCAGAGCTGACTGTGCTCGAGCCTGTTTTGTTTTTGCTGGACAGGAGAGTGGCTTAGGGCCCAGGTCCAAGACTGGCAGCCGTGAGCGGGAGGGAGGCGAGATGGGAAGGGAGGACCAGCTTGACTAGATAAAATAGATTAGACTTTTAGAGAGAATGGCACCATGAATCTCCACATACCCCGCCTTCAGCTTCAAGGGTTATTACTCTTTCACTATGTCTCATTCCATCTGCTCCACCATTTCTCTTTTCAAAATACCTGCCCTCCTTCACCCCCCCGCTGAGGGTAGTAAAACCAATGGAAGACATCATACTACTGCATCTATAAATACTTCCCTGTAATAGAAAAGGACTTGCGGCTGCTCTTTGTCATAGAATTGGTCGCCACCATCACAGATAGTGAGCTTCCGCAGCCCAGCTGTGGCTCTAGGGGAGCCGGGGAGGGAGGGTTGGCTGGCCATGCTGACATCTGCCTTGGCCACCCCTGGTGTGATTGGAGGTCATTGGCCTTGTGACCTTGCCCAGGGTCTTCATGTTTGTGAGGCTCAGTAGCCTGACCTTTAAAATGATTCTAAAACCACTTACAGGGAGAGACATTGAAAATCAAATGAGATCATGTTGGTGAAGCACATGGTGCCACCAGACTTGGTCTCTGCTCTGTGGTGCTTCTGGTTTGGGGTGGGGGTCCGGGGGATGGGAGGACCACCAACAGGTAGCACCATCTGGGGACAGTGTTTTGTGGCGATGCTGGACATCCAGCTGGACTCTGGGTTCTGAGCTTGAGGACACTGCAGACAGCAAGGGCTGGGGGGATTGTGATTCTGTAAGCTGGGGGAGACAGCCCTGGAGGAGGAGCTGGTTCCAAAAGATGATGGAGGTTAGGCGGGTGGGCAGAGGAAGGTACTGGGAGGCAGCCGAGCCGGACGTCCAGGGAGAGGGTCAGAAACCTCTCCACTCTCTCCTTGGAAGTGGTTTTCCACGTACTCTCAGGAGTTTCAGGGTTACCATGTTTGGTGACTTTCCATTGGCTGAGCCACCTCCTGTGACCATTGTGCAGCTCTTGGCATTTCCACTTGTGCGGTGTTACAGCATAGATGACAGTTCCTCAAAAGAGCCCTGCAGCAGTCAGGAGAATCCTAGATCACACAGTCTGTGAGGGGGCATCCCAAACCCCCAGAGAAGTGCCCACATACAAGCAGGTCTCTGCCCTCTGGGTCTGATTCCTCACCCAGGCTTGGGCTCACTTGTTCATGGGGTGGAAATTGTCCATGTAGGATAGAGTGGTGGTTCCATGTAGTTCCTAGACCTTGGAACTGCACAGCTCAGGGAAGTGCCAAAACAAAAATAAAACCCCAAAAAACCTCTGGGGTTAGGTTTTATTTTACCAAGTCTTTGTTTGTTTGTTTTAAACATTTATGAACTGTCATTTCATAAGAGAAAGGGCATTGTTAATCTCAGATAAGTAGGAAGAGCATCACTTCAGAAAAAGGGACAGACTTTCCAAGAAATAGTACTGTGCCGTAATGGGGTCTGTTCCTTAAATAATTCAAGTGTGGACCAATCACAATAGCAAAGATGTCTGTCTTTTTTGAGCTGTCTTATGGGGGAGGTGGACACTGACCATCACATCATCACACAGAACAAAGGCAGATGGCCACTGTGCTAAGAAGCTTGCACAGGGAACAGGGCTTGACCTGCCCTGGAGGTCAGGCAGGCTCCTGAGGGATCGACCACCCGTCTGAGGGCTAGATGTGGGTGCAGGTGCCAGCAGCACGGGGTG
Organism: Canis lupus dingo; assembly: GCF_003254725.2. NCBI lineage: Eukaryota > Metazoa > Chordata > Mammalia > Carnivora > Canidae > Canis > Canis lupus. Next base: position 31,558,359 of record NC_064248.1, on the reverse strand, counting down.
TGGCAGGAACAAGGCCCCAGAGTCGATGAGGAGTTGAGGAAGACGAGAAGCAGCAGTGTGACCGGGCAGGGCAGGGCAGGGTGGAGGTGACGTTGAGATTGCCTAGGGCCCAGTGAGTGCGTGGGCCTCATACATGGATCAGGGATTTGGAGCTTTCTCCTGAGAACAGTGAGAAGTGTTTTTCACCTGCTGAGATGATCACATGCGTATCTCGTATCTCGGAAGGGTCTCTCTGGCCTCAGTGTGAGGGGAGATTTATGGGGTCAGGGGCCACATTCCAGCAGGTAGCCCTGTTGAGAGGCCAGTCCTGTGAGACCAGTCCTGCAGAAGTGTTGTCCCAAAGGTGGTGCCCACAGCTGCTTGCGCACCCCAGTGTGCCCCAGCAAGTGGGTCTTAAGCGAGCTTGCGTTCTGCTTTGTGGCCCAGGCACATGGACTGTTTGTTGCTTGGAGACCCATCCTGTTTGATCTAGCTTGTTCCGTGGAACCCAACCCATCGAGCCTTTGAAGCTAATGATTAACAGCAGTAATGCTATTTCACTTGTTCTGGTGTCCCGGCCAGGCAGGCTGCTGTGGACCTTCCCTCAGCTCTCCCTAGTGTTTCTAGCCCAGGGCTTGCCTGTTTCAGAAGGTAGCTGAGGGTGTGGAGAAAAATACAGACTCAGGAGAGGACGGATGTGACGTCTGGGTCGCAGCTCTGTCTCTTCCTCACTGTGTGACTGGAGACAAATCGATCCCCCTCTCTGAGCCTCAGTTCCCTCATTGATAAAATCAGAGTAGCAGCGCCCTCCTTTGCAGGATTATTGGGGAGCAATACCTGTGTTAGAGGGGTCAGGTCACAAGGTGCTGGCCCTCAGTCAGACGGGCCCACAGATGTCCCTTGGTCTCTCGCAAAATATTTGCAATTTTATGTGAGTTGCCAGCACTTTAAAATCAAGACATCTTACTGCACAGACCCAGATATGTCTCATTTTGAATATGAAACAGTCTGGTCCTGTGGTGCCGGCATCCCCACAAGCAGTAGTGGGCTGCCTCTTCTCGTGGGTGGGCGCAGCTCCCACCAGCTCGCTCCTTCTCCGGCCTTGGACCTCCCCTTCCCTCCAGCTGTGCTCAGTACCTCACGCTTAACCACCCACACAGGGGAGCGTGAGCTCCCCACACACACACCTGTCCCCTGCAGCCTGCCCATCTCCTGGTGGGTGGCAGGCAGCTCCCTTCAGACGCTAAAACCTGGGGCTCGTCCCTGGCTCCCCTCCTCCTCCCCAGCCTGCCTCCCAGCCCCTCGGCACACCTGCTCCGCCCTCCCTCCAGCTGTGTCCAGATCCGACCACCTCTCTCAGCTCCACCCCGGCCCTTGGTCTGCCCTGCCATCTTGGGCCACCTGCATTGCTGTAGTAGCCAGCCTCGTAAAGCGTCCCCTGCAGTTTATTCTCCGCACAATGTCCAGTGTTGTCTTCTTAGAACAGGAGTCAAGGTCATGTCCTCCCTTTGCTCACAGTGGCCTCTTTCCCCCTCTGACTTTACAATGACTGAGAGGCTGAGTATCATCTAGCACCGCCTGGCTCTCTGCTTTCTTGCTTTCCTTCAGACATACCAGGTACATGCCTAGCCCAGGACCTTTGCTCTGGCTGTACCTGCCCCCCCACTACAAACCACTTGTTCCCCCAGGACAAGTGCAGCTGTGGGTACTTACATGTATGATAACCATACCCCAAATTCTGCATCCATGTTTGAATCAAGGCCAAGTCCCCCGTCTTTGTTATCTTTTTGTTTGTTGATGGATACGAATGTGAATGCCATGAGCAACCCGCCAGTATTCCCCATTTCCCCAGTTCTTAGCACCCTGTGCCCTTCATCCCGATGTCCTGACAGGCAAGAGCTTGTAGGCCACATGGAAGCTCCTGGCTCATTCATCCGACTGCTGAGATAGTCTTTTCCAGCAAGAGTATAATGAAGCTCCCTGAGTAAGTGATGTGACTTCATTTTAAGTCCATGAAAATGTGAGCTCATTGATTGGCTTCTCTTGCAAGGTCAATAATAGTTTTTGTGGTCCCTCTCAGTTCTGAAAAATTCTCTATTTTGCCTTATTTTGTTGATGACCTGGTCATTATCATATGCCTCATCCTGGCAAAAGTGAGAAAATAGCATAAATAATAAAGACCAATCTGGAATGTGGGACACACTGAAAGACAGCTGACAAGCTTTTCAAAAATGTGAATGTCATGGAAAACCAAAAAAACATGGAGGGGGGGAGGGCCAGGTCTAGATTTTTGTTCTAGATTATTGAAATGGAGGAGACATGACAACTGTCCACTTGGATCAGATCTTGGATGGAAAGGAACAAGTAGCATAAAGGACTTTTTTTTGAAAACCAAGAAAATTTACATGTAGATTGTGATTGGCTCATATAATTTGAGGTCATTATTACATTTTTAGGTGTGATAATGGAACTGTCATTCTGTGGGAGAATGTCTTCGTTTTTAGGAAGTACAGGCTGCAGTATTCAGGGTAAATTGTCATGCTGCCTGCAGCTCCGGGATGATTCACGAAATAAAAATGTGAGTGTGTGGGTATAGAGAGAGAGGAAGCAAATGCAGCTAAGTATTAAAGTTGGTGAATGTAGGTGGAGGGCTTTACGAGTATGCTTATTGTGCTAGTCTTTAAACCTTGCTGGAAGTTTGATATTTTTCAAAATCTTAAGAAAGTGGCAAAATAGAAATCAAGTCCTTGAACATCCAGCTCTTAATTAATGATAAACATCATGCTTAGGGGTGAGGTTTTGGTTTCAGGAAAGAAACCAAGCTTGAATCCCAGCTGCGTGACCTTGGGCAAACTAGTTAACCTCTCTGAGCCATTCTTCCTCTTGGTAAAATGGTGATGATAGTGCTTGCATCAGAGCTGCTTGCAGATTAGAAGAGAGAATCCCTCAGAAATGCTCGGGCTCACGCTCGCTCAGTGTGTGCAGGTTTCCCTCACAAAAACAGTCACCAGCATTCATCATCAGGACAACACACTGGGTGGGGAATGGCTTTCTCCTGTTAGAAGGTTTTCTGTAGGAGTTCTGACAAACCAAAATCTCATGACCGTTTCTGCCCATGGGATACAAGCCACACAGGCTTGTTAGACAGTACATTTCTTGGAAAGATGACTTTTAAGAAAGTGGGTGCTGGCTGATGAAGATCCAAAATCTGCAAGGATGACTTGATTCAGACTCAGATGACTCCTTGGGCCCAGAACCCCTGAAGACGAGTTCATTCAGTGCCAATGTCAAACCCGAGACCAATGTGGTCTATGGCTCTTCAGCCTGCATCCCCCCAGCGCTCTTTGTCCCTGGTCTCTGCATGTGGACATTCCCACCTGCACTCTGGGGACCGCTCCTGACCTCCAGCCCCATGGTCAGGGGATCACTAGCTGTCTCACCTTTTTCTATCTCTAGTGCCTGGCACAGGGTCTGGCACACAGTAGGCACTCAAAGAAGACTCGTTTGATTAAACCGATTAGAGCTTGAGCAGCCCCTTTAATTATTTGTAAACATTTAAGGTGCTTTCATTAACATGAAAGTGGCATTTCTAAATGTTGTCTTCAGTAATTTGAGGTCACCGGATCGTGAGTTAAGGACCATGTTTGTTTATCACCACCAGGCATTTGAAGAGTCGGGCTCCCAATGCAGACCACCCCCCGCCCCTCAAAGAAATATACTAATAGTCTTAAACTGCCCTGGGTGTTTTCTAAACATGTAGATTGTTTTCCATTTCAACAGTTGAGCTATCCTACATCATTTTACCTAAGAACTAAAATGCTGCCTTTCCCCCCTCCCTTGCCCTTCTTTGCAACTGGGCCCTGAACTAGACTGATCAGAAAGAAGCATGTTTGAACTAAACCACCAATTCTCTAAGGGGATGGAAAACATGGGATTAACAGCATTTCCCCCCTCTCTATGAATTAGGTGGCTCCTCTGTGTGCTTGATGAATAATGTTGCTGGCCCCCTTTCAGAAATGAAGTAGAAATATGGAGAAATGAAATTTGTATCTTATAAAGTGACTGGAAATGTGATTATAATACAGCTGTCAGTTTTGTTCAAGTGGAAAATTTTAAAGTAAATCCAATTGCAGCATTATTTGGTTCTCTTAAAGCAGGGTGATGTAGCTGTTTCCTGCGTATTGATTATTTGATTGGTACCTGTCTGCTGGTCTAATTTTTTTTTTCTCAGTAGTGCTCATTGATGTGGTTTAATGTATATTCCTGTAATCTTTCCCTGTTTTATAAACTTACAATCATAATTGAGCTACATTAGAGAGACACGTTTTGCTGAAATCACAAGGTCACCTAATGGTTGTGCCCTCTGTTGTCAGTTATGTATTCAAGTAGTACTAGGACAGATTTTCTGGAAAAGACAGAAATTAGGATTTTTTTCCCCTCTACAAAGCATAATTTCTAAATTCCACTCTATGCACTGGGGAAATGAGGTGTTTGAGTGGAAGAGACTGGTTTTGAGCTTTTTCCTTCCTTGCTTATGAAAATAGTCATTTTTACTGAAGGCTTTTTACAGAGTAAATTAAGCATTTTTCCCAGATCCATCACAGTCCTTCCCATGTGTTTGAAAAGGGCCGTGGTTTTGTTCCCTCTGATCAGAGGGGACCCAGTGGCTTCAATTTGCTCAAGGAGCGGTATCTTCTGAGGCATGGCATAGCCTTTGGGAAGCAGACAGATATTTGAATGTGGCAGCTGGAAGAGCAGACAGGGGCCCAGCACACAAGGGCTCTGGGACCTTGTTGTGTCCCCCTAACCTTGGATCTCTCCATCTGTACCTCATGGGGCTGTCGGGCAGGATGCTCCCTACCAAGCAAGGGCCTGGCCCAACTTGGTAGGGCCTAGCCAGCAAATGCCAACAGAGAAGCTACTCAAACGTGACAGTCTTCCTTGGACAATAAACGGAAGTCCATCTGTGTAGTCACTTAGGCCAAATGCCTCGGGGTAGCCTGTCTTCTCTCTTTCTCTTGCCCCTACAACCACACTCTCTGCAAATCTTGCCAGTTCAGTTACTGGATAGATTCAGAATCTGGTTCCTGCTCACCACCTTCCATGCCTCTACCCTTGTACAGATGCTGGAAACTGTCCTCTATCTGGTTTGCCAGCTTCCCCCACTGCCTTTCTCCACCAACAAGAGCCCAGGACATCATTTCAAAGTAGCTGTCAGAACCCTCCAGAGACTCCTCCAGAGTCCTGCCTGTGACCTGCAGGGTGTGCCCCTGCCCTGTGCCTCCATCTCTCCCTCCTGTGCTGTTCCAGTCACAGGAACACGGGAGAGTCTCACCCCGGACTGCTGGCTTCAGGGTGGTTCCTGAGCCCCCATTCTGCCTCCCCGTGCCGCTGAAGTCACCAGCCTCCTTGACCACATCTGGCTGACAAGCGGGGGCAGTGAGCTGCCATGGGAAACAGGAATTCCTGGAGGGTGGGGGTTGAAGGTTAACTTTGAGTTTCAAGACATCCCTCACTCCAACCCACTCAGACTGTCTGGGGCTCTGCCTACACAGGGCTCCTCACCCCAAAGCCACTGGTTTCCCCGCCCACCACACATCCCCTTCCACCGCCCTACCCAGCCACCAGGGACAACACGGGACCGCCCAGACCTCTGGACGGGAGGATTGGCTGCAGGCCCTGATACCTGATCAGCCACAGAACACCCAAAACAATCTCTGGGGAGACTGAAGCAGTGACATGCAGTGTGACCTTTATCGAAGGGCCACCAGCCTTGTACTTACCCTCTCCCCTAGCCCAGGATCCTGGTGCCACTTTACCCAGCACCACTGGGCCTGCTCTGCTCTCAGCAAGCCCTCACCCTCCAGCCCACCCTAGTCCCCAATGGGAGGTATGGTAGTAAACAGGGAGGTGGGAGCAGACATTCTTTCCACACCCTCTCAGGAGGGAGACATGTTCCATTCAGATTAGCATTGTTGCCTAAATTCCTAAGTAGAGGTCACAGTCAAAGCATAGGAAGCACTTGCCTAACACGGAGTGACCACTGGGTCTCTGATTTAAGCAGAAGTCAGGACTTAAGATGACGGTGATGAGGATCGCCCCATTTCCCGGTGACCAGTGAGCTGTGGGGCACAGTAGGTGGTCTGGACTGATTGGTTTTTGTTTTTTGTTTTTTGGGGTTTTTTTTTTGAGATTTTATTTATTTATTCATAAGAGACATACAGAGAGAGGCAGAAACATAGGCAGAGGGAGAAGCAGGCTCCCCGTGGGGAGCCCAATGTGGAACTTGATTCCAGGACCCCGGGATCATGACCTGAGCCACCCAGGTGCCCCTGATTTTTTTTTTTCCCCAAATGAATGGCAAATGGTATTTGCTGTGCTAAGCCATTAGTAAGCGTACAGAGTACGGATCTTAGGATGCTCAAAAGTTCACGTTGCCATTTCACTTTGACCTACCTGAAAATAGAAGTAAAAAATGGTTTGCTGCACACCCTGATGTGCAATCTTGCATCAGTGGACCTGCTTCTGGGCATCTTACTTGCCTCTAGCCCACTAGACCTGGGCAGAGCTGTAGCCCTGGGCAGGTGGTGGAAGGGCTGGTGGTTTCTGGCCTGGGGCTCCCTCTGTTGGAAGAGGGTGACCCTGGAGGTCCTCAGCCCAAGTTGTGCCTTAAGAGGACTTGGGAAGCTTCAAACACTATCCATGCCCAGGCCCCACTCCAGAAAGTTCTCATTCACTTGTTCTGGGGGTGGGACCCTGGCATCTCTATTTTTAAGTGCTCCCTGGAGGATTTCTTTGCGCAGCCAGTGTTGAGAACCACTGGGTGAGACCGAGCAATGTTCTGGAAGTTAACACTTAGTCTCTACGCTGTTTCTCCCCATGAACTCCAGTTCCCTCTTGGAGCTCTCCGTGCCCACCTCCTGATCCACCAGCTGTTGCCAAGGAGGCTCGCTTTGGGGACATGACGTGGCAGCCACATCTCTCTAGATTCTGAAGTTTGCTTCTGAGGTGGAAACCTTGTCCTGTCCAAACCAGCCTTACAAACCCCTTGGGAGAGTGGCAGGTCTGTGAATGAGCCTGACACAGCTGGTATTCACACCAGGGCTGAAACGGGTCCCCATCCTTGAGCCCTAGAGGAAGAGGAAGTTAGCTGTGCTGGTGCTACGTGAGAGTGAGGTCTCAGGGAGAGACCCACTGGGCACTGTGAGGGGTCCTCGTGGGGAGGGGCAGGAGGAGCCGGGCCCAGGAGGGAGGCAGAGTCTCACCTGCCCATCAGGCTCACTTGGGAGGGAGGGGGTATGCCTCTTCAGTGGGTGGCAGCCAGAGCAGCCCGAAGTATTTAACCCGACATTTCTCTCTCCCTTTCCTTCCTGAGTGCATACAGTTGGCTTTGTGTCAGTTAACCGTGCATGAAGTGCGAATGCAGATCCCAATCTGGGGCACCTTGTTGCAGAGAGGAGGGACCAGGGTGCTGCGCTGGGCCCCCAGCTCCCTGTGTGCTCAGGCAACCACCGAGCCCAAGCTTGGCCTTGTTTATGATGGACGTGGGCTGCACGAGAGCTGACAGCCTCGCAGCACTGCAGCCCCAGCCCAGGCCTGACTCTCCGGTTGTCCTGAACCAGCGCCAGGCCTGGAAGCAGCCTGCTCTTTTTCAGGCAGAGTCGTAAAAGTGTCTTGGGAGCAGGAGGCTTAGTAGTCAGTGGAGCTGAACCTGTCTTTCTCGGGTCTCCCCGAGTGTTTGTAAGTCATTCTCTTACAGTGAGGAGCTAAAAGTTTTCATCGTGTCTTCCCTTCCTTCCTTCCTTGGTCTGCTTGGGGCCCTCTTTCTTATACCAGGCTCAAGGTGAGGTAGACCTTTCCTCTCAAGGCCACATCATTGTGCAGAAAAGCCCCCCGCTCAGCTTCCTGGTTTTCAGTTCGGTGTGTCCAGGTTATCTTTTGCATTCACTGTTTTCATCACCCGTACCCAGGCCTGCTAGTTTGATAATATGCTTTGCATTTTTCTAAGTGCAACTGGGGTTTTCCAGAGCCCTGCAGAGCCAGGAAATATGCATATCATTTAAATGACTCCAGTTAACCTTTACCCTTTAACCGGTTGTTCACAACACTAGCCTCTCTCCAGTGATAGGCTGCACTCTCCAGAGCAGCAGAATTGATGAAGATCTACAGCTTTCTTTGTTCGTGCTGTGGCCCCTTCCCTCTGCTACCTCCCCTCCAATGAGCCTCAGTACCACTCTCGGAGAGGAAGCTGGAGGTAGAAACAGGAGTCCCAGGCAGTGTCTGGGGAAGGCTCCCTCCCTTCCCGTCCCAGCACCCTCTGCTAGATCACACAGCAGTGATGATAGCTTTGGCCATCGGTCTATTTCCTCACTCCTGTGAGCGTTTTGCTTGGGGTAGCTCACTTAACCCTCACAACCTGGCCAAGTAGGTCCTACTGTTATCCCATCTTAGCAACTAGGAAAATGGAAGCACAGAGAGGTGGGGGAGCCAGATTCGGACAGCAGAACTTGGACTCCTCCCTTCGTTCACTCACCCAAGTCACTTGTCCATCCCCCATTTACGGAGTGGGCCCTGTGCTTGGTGGTAGAAGTAGAAAGAAGAAGAAAACCTAGCCATCCTAGCAGTTGTTATGTCCACAGGGGGATGTGACTGATTTGAAGGAATCTTCATTGTGCAGCGGGGGAAACCAATGGAGGTAAATGGGGACAACATTTGCTCCCAGAGGGAGCCCCAGGTGTTGAGCCGATTGTTTGGAGGGGGTGTTCGGCAGGCAGACAAGCTTGGGAAGAGTGTCCAAGGCAGCAGGTACTCTCAGGGAATACACAACAGTGCCCGTCATGACCCCAGTCAGTGCCCCATGTCTAGAACATCAAGTGGTGCATTCATTTCCTATTGTTGCCGTGATGAACGTCTACAAACTTAGTGACTTCAAATAGCACACGTTTATTATCTTAGGCTGCTGTAGGTCAGAAATCTGCCTGGGCTAGCATCGAGATGTCAGCAGACTGCTTTCCTTTCTGGAAGTTCAGGGAAGAATTCATTTATTTCCTTGCCTTTTCCAGCTGCTAGAGGCTGCCTGCATTCTTTTGCTCATGGCCCTCTCCCATCTTCAAAGCCAACAGTGGCAGGTTGAGGTGTTCTTACACAATTCTGACTTCGTCTTCTACCTCCTTCTTCCACTTGTAAGGACTCCTTCTGATTAGATGTTGCCCAGTCAGATAATCCAGGATGACCTCCCCATCTCAAGGTCCATAATTTAATCACATCTGGGAAAATCCTATCGTAAGGTAGCACACTCACAGGTTCCTGGGATTGGGGCATGGCATCATCGGGGGCCTTTATCTGCCTACTGCAGGTGGGAAGTAGAAACTGTCAGCAGGTAGGGGTAGAGAGATGGGCAGGAGCTCTGCATGACACCCCACAGTTGAAGAGTCCTCAAGAAAGAATGGCAGAGGCACGGGTTAGGGACATTTACCCCTTGGATGTTCTTGGGTTGTAGGACTGAGCCCTGCCCCCTGGCACATCCTTGGCAGATACTTCTGACCTTCTAGCCCTATGGAGGGCTGAGGCATGCCCAGCAGGGCCCTACTTTGGTGGTGCAGGTTGAGACCCTTCTCTCTGTGCCTCCCTACTTCTGTCCCCAGGATGTCCCTGCTCTTTGCCTGCTGACATTCCTCAAGTCACCTTCTCCAGTTCTGGGCCCCCAGCCACTCCTGCCTTTTCTGCCAGTCTTCTCTGTCCTTCCTCAGGGTTCCTGCTGCCTTCCTATGGTGGTTGGTGCTCTCCCAGGCAACCGAGGCTCACTTCTCCCCAAAACTCTCTTTTTGCCCTACAAAGCTCAAATGACAGATCTCCACTCCCACACACAAGGCACCACTCCCTTGGGTCCTCAGGCCACCAGGGCCCCAACTGTTTCTTCTCGAGCACACTGGTAGTCTGGGACAGCAGCACTGAGACGGGGGGTTCTCTCTAGCTGACTTTGGCCAGAAGGAATTTTAATCAAAAGTCCCAGTTTGGTTTTGAGAGGGCCCTTTCTCCAGGAAAGGATTAGATAGTTCCAGTCATTAAATGGTCTGTTGCAGAATGTTAGTCATTGACTAAAGTGGTTGGATTTAAAAATGAAATAAAATAAATGTGTTGTGTTTTGTTTTAAGAAATGAGAACATTGTTGACCATGATGGAAAAACATTTTGGTTCAGGCCTTAAGTATATGTATGGGAACTGAGGTTCAGCAAATTATGCAGATGCCTCCCTTGATTTTGATGGCTCTCGCTCAAAGGCAAACCCACAGTAACTGTGGATACCCTATGTGTTTGTGCGCGCGCCTGCACACATGTGTGCATGTAACGGGAAAGCAGTGTATCTTGCTCTGTGGAAATCCAGACCCCTTCGTGTAGAGTCGCTCACCCCTGCAGGCCAGGACTGTGGGCTCCTGGGTAATACCACTTCCCCATCCAGGCCATCCTTCTCCAGGACCCAGGTCCAGGCTTTCACTTCTCTTCCTGCTGTGAAGAAAGTGTTTCTCTTGAAAATAAATGGCAGCTCCCATCCCCACCCCCTACATGATAAACTAGGTGACGCCAGTGACAGGGACTCATTTGGGTGAAACCTTGGAGTTGACAGCGAGACTTGGCAAGGCTTAAATTAATTGATTTGCTGGAGGGTTGGGTGTGAGTCTGCATGTGACTATTTGCTAAAGCCCTACTATGTGCCCAGCTGGGCCCGGGCAGAGAGAGGAGGGATCCTGTGTTGCCTCTTCTCAGGAAAACAAAGGGACCTATGGCCTCGCCCACTCACAGTTGGGTCCAGGGTAGCAGGTTCCTCCTGCCCTGAACATAAAGATTTAAAACTTCCATATTTGGCAACCCTGTATCCTGGTTTTGCTCTTGGGTTGTGTGTGGATGTGAGATTGTGTTTAGCTTTGGAAATTGTGGGAGGTGGATAGTCCTCTTACATCAAGGGCTTCTTTACCCAGTCAGGGAGAAAGTGGGAGCTCCCCATCAGTCGCACCTCCTCTGCCAGCAAGTCTTTGAGTTCACCTCCTGGTCCCAGCCTACTGCAGTAGCAGTGACCCCCAGGAAAGTCCAGCAAGCCCCCAGACCTCTGATCCATCCTCACATTGCCCAGCCACTCTCCACCTGAAGCTGTTCATCCGCAGCACATGTAATAATAGCTCCAGTCTCCGCAACACTGGGTTTGGTTGAAGGTGGTACTACGGGCCCAGAATAAACACAGTGCACTAGCCTGAGTCCCAGCCCTGTCTCCCGCCTGTGGAGCTCCTTCGTCACTGGGGAGGGCAAGGCAGGCCATCTGAGGGGAACCTGTCATGGGGTCTGCCCTACTGAAGGAGAAGGGATGGCTCTGTTCTGCTTGTGTGTGCGTTTACTCTGCAGGGTACAGAAACAGGCATTAGGCTTCCCCACCAGTCAAGGAGGCAGGCACTCCCGAGCTCTGCTCCCCTTTGCTGGTTTCTGTGCACCAGCAAGGTCAAGGCCTGAGACCCACAGGGCCCCAGGGCCTGTGCAGTCTGCATCTCAGCTGCTCTCCAGCCACGCTGCCCACTTTCAGTTCCCTGACTATCCTCCCCTCTGCTTCTGACCCTCACATGGGCCAGCCCCTCTGTCTGGGATGATCTTTTGAGCCACAATGATCCCCCTTTGCTTGGCCAACTCCCTTACATCCTCCAGACCTCTGCGGACAGCTCCCTTCCAAGAACCTTTCTGACTACCAGATCTCGCTCTCTTCGTGGCATTGGCCACCATATGTAATTTTCTGTTCTTGTGTGATTATTTAATGGATGTGGGCACCAAGCTGCTTGCGGGCGTGGGGGTGGTAGGGAGGAACCTTGACTCTTCACAGTTGAATTCTGGGGCGGAGAGCACAGCAAGTATCCTGTGAGGATTTGCTGGATGTGAATGAATGGAAAGGAGAAAATGGCTTAGGAACAGCACCCCTAAATTAGGACCTTGGTCTTGTTTTCAAAAATGACACCGTGATCCCAGGGCCCAAGGGCATCCTTGTGAACTTGCCACCTGACATGCATCTGACATTCTTCCTCAGTTGGCCTCTTTTCTTACTGGGAAGTTGGAATCCAGGTTAAGACTGGATCCGAGGGCCCAGCGTGAGTCTCCGGAACTTGCCTGGCTACGTGAGTCATCGCCGCTGCATACACAGGCGATCTGAAACTCTAAAGGTCAATCAGTACGTCAAGATCTGTAGTAAACCACACTGCCTTCTACCTGGTGCTCCTTCCCATCCCTCACAACGCCAGTCCTTGTGCAGCTCCCCTGGAAGATGCTGCTTAGGAAGAAGCAGCACAGGCACAGCTGGTGATTACCGCGAGGAAAATTAATACCATGCCATCAATTCTGGAGGCAGAAAGGGCCCGCGGCCAGATGGCTGTGCGTCGACTGGAATAACTCACGACCGTGTGGGCCCTGGTTTGGGAGGCCTCTCCTGGCCCTGAGTATAAATCAGTTCTTCTGCAGAGAGAGTGAGCAGGTGGCTTTGTCAGCGGTGGGGGAAGGGAGCCATCCCCAGAGCCCGTCTTCCCAGAGTCTCTCGTTGTCGGAGGGCCTGAAATGCACCTGTCCCAACACCCGTTCTCAGCCGGCCCAAGCGCTGGACTCTTATGGACAGGGCTGTGAAGCCCTTGTCGTCATTTCTGGTAGGACCATGGGCAGAGGCTTTTGTCCTAGCTGTCAGAATGTAACATGACAGACCCATTTTCACAGCGCAAGCCTTAATTGGATGGTCAGAGGGCACATCTGTGGCTTATAAAAAACAAACGGAGTGACGATTTTAGTGAAGGAGAGAAAACTTGCCTCACATCGAGTCCCCAGGGATGAAGATGGCTGGATGGCAGCATGCTGGCGACCACAGACAGACTTGGGCCCACGTCCCGGCTTTGTCACTCCCCGCAAGGCCTCAGCTGCCCCCTTCATCTGTGCAAGTCTCTGCTTCTCCATCTGTAAAATGAGAGTAATGAGGCCCAACAACATAACATATGGCCGTAAAGAGGAGATGTGAGAAGATGCATTCAGAACTGCTTAGCACAGTGTGTGTCGCAAGCGGCCCATTGTTACTGCTGTGCTCAGGATGTCAGACCCAAGAACGACTTCATGTTTTCATCTCAAAGTGGCTTCATCTCACTGTGTATAGGATCCCAGCGTTGAGTGTCATGGGCTCTCTTCATCAGACCAGGCCAGGATGACTTAGCGCAACACAGATTTCTTTCTTGCTCACTCTGCTTGCACCATAGGGGTCAGTGGGCTGCCCTGCTCGCTACTCAGGGACAGGCTGGTGGAGGTTCCACCAGTGGGAAGGGCCCCCACTCCCTAGCCTGAAGGGCAGAGGAGGGTGAAAAAGCTGGAGGCCCATGCCCCGACTCTCACACTCCCACCGCATGGGGCACGTGTTTGTGTCACCCCCCACCCACCTACCTGGTTCTCAGCTGGGGAGTGGGGAGGCCGTGGCTGCTTGGTGCCTAGCAAATGTCTCGGCTCAGAAGCACACAACCTCTGCCCATCCCTGGGAGCTTCTTGAAGGCAGCACCTGGCATTTGGGTGTTTGGGAATCAGAGGGCACCCAAGCCACCCCCCCCTCCAACACTAAAGCCAAGAAGAAAACTGAGATGTTAACAGTGAAGGAGAAAGGGGAGACCTCAGTGAATTAGGGCCTTGACCCATTTCAAAATATTAGGCAAATTCTGGGCTGGGCTGAGATGGACCAGGCCCATGGAGATGGGGGTGGGGTGGGGTGGGGTGGAGGCGGGGACAGTCTGGCAATGATGGTAATTTGCCAGTGGTCATATTCCTAAACCATCCCTGATGCTGGCTCCCTAGCAGGGAGCAGAGGAAGCTCCAGAACTGACCTGGGGTTACCACAGCACCCTAGTACCACTGCCAGAAAAGAGGGAAGCTGAGAGAGCATGAACATGGTTTGGACACCTTTGGATATCTGAGCACCCGCAGGGAGACCTAGGGAGCTAACAGCATGGGTAGCAAGGCTGAAGCCATGTGGCGGGGGAGGCTGGAGAGTGGCATGGGTGTGAATGGGAGCTTTGGGAGCCTGGCCCTGTTTTTGCCTCTGCCACTTGGTTCATGTGTGCTGTGGGAAATGGCCTCACCTCTCAGGTCCTCAGACCCTCCCCTGTGAAGCAGGGGGGATAATAAATAATGGCCACTAAATGGGATGTCACAAGGCTAAAATAAGATCACGTCTGTAAAGCACAAAGCCACTCTTTGTTGAAAGTACACTGTTACCTTTTTTGCCATTATGATCGTGTTTGGTTTCTGAGAAGATTAGCCCAAGGAGCTTTGGCTTCTCTGGTTCCTGGGATTGCACAAAAAGCAGCAAAGCCAAGGAGGAGGCGCGAGTGGGGTCACCAGCCTCACAACAGGTGGGGGCCAGAGGTGTAGTGGTTGGGAGCACAGGCCCCACCAGCCCCACCTGGCTTACTTCCTATCTCTGCCCGTGGCCAATTACTTAACCTCACCTGTACCACCGGGATAGTAACCATTTCCCCCTTTTGAGGTGTCATTATGAGCATCCCAGTGAGAGAATCCATGTTGTCTTCACAGTGCTCTGCTGTGCTAAGTCCTGGGGATAGTGACTCCTCAGTAACTGATTGCCCTGTCAAAGGCTTAGCCAAGACGTGCAGAGGTCAGATGGTGGTAGCAGCCAGGCCACTTTGTACCGCTGCCTGAGTGCTCAGACAGCCCCCGTTCTTGCCTCTCCAGAGCCTCATGTCATCTTTTAAATCAGTGCTACCCTATCTATCCCTTCCACTCAATCCATGTCCACCTCTGCTCGGCAGAGACATTTCTGTGGCCAGGTACCAGTACTCCCCATGTGAGAGGCATTCAGATACCACACCTTGGTCAGAGAACCAACCGTATTATCATTCATTTAATATTTTTCTTTGAAAGTCTTCACAGTTTCTCCCTCTCGGGGCCAGGTGAGGGTAGGCTAAGCTGAGCCAAACCTATACCCATGAAATTTGGGGATCCATAAGCTAAGTGTACATTTTTCTCACTACACGTGAAGGTAAATACGGAATGACTTTAATAAAAGTAACCATTCACACACATGTCTTCTGAAACCATCTCACATTGCCACAGTGTACACAGACCGTGTACTCACTTGTTTAGTCCCCTCCGGGACCCTGCCTGCCTGCAGAGCCTCTGACTGGTCCCCAGGGTGTCCAGAGAGAAGCCACCTCCCCCCCGCCCCCCCATAGGAGTCAGGCTGTGATTTTCATTCCAGAGCACGGGGACAGCAGGGCAGTCTTCTTTAACTTTCAATATCGTCATTTTTAATTTACCAAATGAATCTAAGTTCCTTGTATTTCTTTTTTAGCATCCACCTGTAGATATTAAATGTGGACAGATTTTGCTTGGTTGAGCATCAGTTTAGAAGACTAGGTTCGAGTAATGGTAAGATTCAACCCCAGATTCCTTTGGCCGCAGGGAAGAAAGTTCTACTCCTGCCTCATCAACTGTTCTTCCAGGGAAGCAGAGAATTTATGCAAATTATGTATCACAGTCACCAGGGATAGGTACTTAAAATGCAGGTAAATTGGTGCACGGTCGCATATGGTGCAAAGTTCCCAGGCGTTGGAGGACATACCTTGATTCATTGGTCCCCTTTCCTGTGGGTTTGCTGAGGTGGGGGTGAGGAGCATTCTTGAGGAATCTTCCTGTATCACTGAAGCAGGTGACCTCTTTATATCTTTGAGGACCGAGGCTCCCATCGGCAGCACAGGGGTGCATAGCTAGGATGGGTGGGGGCTTTCAGCTGGGGGTGGGTGGCAACCTTGATGGGGATGAGGATGGGTCCAGAAAACCTCCAAGGTGTTTTCTCACACCCAGAGAGGGGTGCTGGGAGAAGACCCACAATGATCCCCTGCTCAGCATTCTCAGGGGGTCCTTTGCCCTCTGAGGCACAGCCCCAGGTTTCAGGGTGGGGCTTCTGGGCCCCACACTCCAGAGTAGACTGATGGGCTACTAGAGTCAGTGCCTCGCACACCTCTTTCCAGAGGGCCTGGAAATGAGGCAAAGTCAAAACCTTAGCATTGGTTGGAAAATTGGCCCATTCATAATGCCATCTCAGTCACGTGTCCACCCAAAGAGTGGGCACCTATCCTGGGCCCAGTCATATGGGAGTCCTGCCACTGAGTCCGTGATTTCATGTCCCAAGGGATAAGGAAACACTTTCACGTAAAACCTGAGACGGTACGGCGTGTAGCATAAGAAATGAAAGGACTCCTACAGCGCAACCACCCTGCGGCCCTCCCCAAGCCCACCAGCCGCTCCAGCACTGCCCCAGCTCACTCTAGGCGCATGTCCCTCCAGACCCTGCTCTCCACACATGTGCACACAGAAGTTCATGTTCATAGGCTCAGACTTGTGTCGCTCACCACTGTCACTCCAGCACAGGACTGGCACTTCGTGGTCCTGTGATAGTTACCACACGTGTGGCTTTCCTGCAGTTTTTGCATGAATGAGACCATGTACATCTTGGTCCACAGATTGATTTTTTACAGTTAAAAGTGGGGCTTTCCTGTGTTGGGAGACATGGGTGGAACTCACCTGCATATTGTTGCATTAAACGGATGCACCCTGAGCGTCGTGCCGTGCAGCCACCCCCCGCCATGGGGCATTAGGACGGCTTCAGGTTGTCCCCTATCCCAAAGAACCCAGGAAGAGTCGGTCCTCTGGACCAGCTCCATTCACAAGTGCCATGTGATGGTGGGAGGGAGTCCTAGCGGAGAAATCATTAGGCGAGAGGTAGGTGTCCTGACATGTATGAGAGCTGTGATCAAATTGCCCTTCACGAAATCAGCCGTACCCAGGGGGTCCCCTACTGACAGTGTAGGGGTGCTCCTGTCTTCCCCCTCACCCACCACCACCAGCCTTTCTAATCTGTGCCAGCATGACAGACCAAGAACACATCTGTCTCCTGAACATTGTCGGCCTGCTTCAGTATTCAGAGGGGGCTGTAGGAATCCCACCTTACAGACCCCAAATGGCCAGGCTGGGGGGCCCCTCAGAGAATGGCAGTGGTAAGAACAGCAAGGAGCTTGGGCTCGGCTCGCAACCTGGGTTCAGCCCACCCAGCCCAGCGAGGTGCCGTCCAAACCAAACCACCCTGTGCCCCACTCCATTTTTCCCATTCCTATCTTTGCACATCAGACAGGTGCCAGAGAAGACTTCTTGCCAGAGAAGTCAGGAATTCCTGACTCTTTTTATCCCCATTGAGAGGACACACAGCTGTGTTCTCTCCAACCTCTACCATTCTTCACACTCAGAATATTTGTTTAGACGTTCCCAATCCTCTGCCTGGCAGTTGTTTATTTTAAAACAGTACCAGAAATATGCTTGGTCCTTTGCCAGATCTCTGTCTTATAAAACAGTGTGTCCCCTGCATGAATCTGGTTCCTCAGAAGTACAGAAGGGGGGACCTGCCTCATAAGCCTAAAGCCTCATCCGTCCCGTAGGTGACCCATCAACATTCATTTCAAAATCCTTGGCTTGAAGAAGAGCTGTAGAAATGTTCCATTCCTTTCCCATGTCTGTGGCTTCACTGGATGATCCTTGGGGACTGGTTGAAAAAGAGACCATGGAGGGGACCAGAAGTGGATTTCTGATATGACGAATGTCCTCAGGGAACGGAGTATACGATTGGTGGGCATCTCACATAGTTGGTCTGCATCTCCCTGGTGGACCATTTTATTACAACATCTCTTCTGGCACCTCCCCACCCACCTGTCCACCCCACCCCACTGTTGTAGAGCCTGTAGTCCTAGGTCTGGGGGGTCAGGGGGCTCTGGTAGATTTCGCCTTTATTTTATTTATTTATTTATTCATGAGAGACACAGAAGAAAGGCAGAGACACAGGCAGATGGAGAAGCTCCTACAGGGAGCCCAATGTGGGACTCAATCCCAGGACCCTGGGATCATGACCTGAGCCAAAGGCAGATGCTCAATCACTGAGCCACCCAGGCACCCCTGGATTTTGCCTTTAAAGCTTCCAACCTCCCTTCTCAGTAAAGTCCTGTGGTAAGCACTTTTTCCTTCTGTGTTTATTGTCTGCCCCCACCTTGCACCGTGAACTGCTTCTATTAAAAGAAACAGACTGGTAGCTGGTGTGGAGGAAGAAATCACTTATTCCAGAGGGTGGAAGGGAAGTTGTGTGTGGCTTTCAGTAAAAGCTCTCTGGCCCATTCAGCATTGGCCACTTGAGAGTAAGGCCACTTGGGTGGTACTTCAGTGTCTGAGAGCAGGGCCAGGGGACAAGAGAGCCTTTGGAGGCTGGAATGCTGGCCCAGCCACTTGGGGTGGGCAGAGTTGTGTGTCCCCAGGCCCCCACCCACCTCTGCAGGCCCCTGGCAGTGTTCTCTGGTGGCCCAACACTGGCAGGTGGCCCTCAAGCCAGCTTTGCTGCTTGCCCACCAGGTAACTTTGGCATGACCCTGAAGGTGAGCCTGACAATTGTCAGGAAAGCCCTGAGCGCAACACTTGAAACACAGCAGGCCTCTGAGACATGGGAGCTGAAGCTTTATGACCAGGGTTGCAAAATGACCTGCTGGGCCTCTGGGAACTGAGCTGCGGCCCATCCAGGGCCTGAGCTATCCCTTCTAAGGCACCCCACCTTTCTTCGTGGGAGAGGAGTGGTGGTGTAACTCGTCCCAAGCAGGAGTGCTCTGGCACCCTGGGGGCCAGTTCTTGAGCCAGGTCACTCTCAGCTGCGTGGGTTTGCTTGGTTGGGCCTGCACTCCCTGTAGGGCCTACTTGAGCCTGATGCACAGGAGCCTACCAGACTCAGCTAGAACGGACCCTCCAAACTCTTTGAAAACTTGCTTAAGCCATTCCCTGGCTGGGGACATTTCCAGAATTGCCTTGAAAGTTGACTTGCAAATACAAATTTGAACATAACTGATTTCCATTTTCACCCCCCAGACTTGTGGTTTCCTTTCTTCCTTTTGTGCTGGGCGCAGTGGTAAGAGTAGGGGTTCCAGTCAGAATCTGTCAGGGTTTGAGCATCAGATCTGACATCTATCAGCGATGTGACCTGAGGCAAGTTCCTTAAACTCCGTGGACCTCAGTTTTCTTATTCGTAAACCAGGGCTATTGTGAGAATCACCTTACTTAATCTCCCAGGAAGTGCCTGGTCCAGTGCCCGGCCCACAGTGTCAGGGCCCAGTGCATGACAGCTGTCATCACTGTCCATAAAGCCTGCCCCAGTGGACACTCAAGTGACAACTGGACCTGGTTGTCTCCTTCTCCTTTGTTTCCCTTGGTGGGAGGAGGGCCGTGACAGATTGGCTTTCTCTCGGCGTCCAAGCTACTTGGCACTGAAGAGCCACCACATAAATCTCTCTTAAAGTAAGCTTACTTCTGATCAAGTCAACATCAGCCAGGCATTCAGGGGTGGGCAGGAGCACGCCGGACAGAAGACACAGCATGGCCAGAGAAGGGCAGGGCGCTCACGGGACTGGATGGGAGAGCAGAGGGTATGGGATGCAGATGGGCTGCAGTGGCGAGGGGGCACCCCCTCAGAAGGAAGGAGGAGCTGTGCCTTCGGGCAGAGGCGAGATGCACTGGGATGTGTGCCCTGGAATGGTCACTTTCACAGTCACGGGTGATGGTGAGGTGGCTGATGGTGGGCCTGGAGGCGGGAACTAGGGCAGGCTGGCAGCCTGGGGGAGGCACCTCCTGTTGCACCTGGAGGGAGAGTGAGATGGCAGTGTGCCCCGTGGGCGGAGGAGGAGCCCCCAGCCTACAGCCCTGTTGCAGAGGGGGGTTTGGGGGCAAGTGCTTTTGGCTGAGAGGCAGGCAGGTCTCCCCGGCCCACACAGGGCCCTGGTGGTTTATTTCTGTCTTCTTTTATAACAGTGCCATTAGGAAAAGGGACTGACTCCATTCTTCTAAGGGATGCCCCAGGCGCAGCCTTTTCTCTGGGGTACCTGCTGGCTCTGTTGGGCCCTTCTGGGCCAGTGTCCTAATGAGCCACCTTGTAATGGGCCCTGCTGCTGTGGCCCTTGGGTGACAGAAGATGCAGGCTCCAGGGGCTCAAAGGGAAACTGAGAGGTGACCTGAATCAGAGGTTCCAGAGGCTTGACTGAGAAGGTCCTTGCCGGTCCCGGTCAGGCCCTGCCTGACAAGTTTCCAGCACAAGTGTGTGATTACAGTAAACATTTGGAGGGCCCCTGCCTCATCCATGAAGGCCAGGCCTCACCTCCAGGTGCAGGCTTCCTGGGAGGAGGCTGACAGTTCTCTTGTGGCTTAATGGGCCCTCCAGGCAGCAGCTGCTGAAGAGGGGCCTCCTAGAGTCCTGCAGGAGGCTGGGCCCTCTGGAGTTGGAGGCATTTGCAGGCACCGCCTCCCCGCCCCCACGCCAAGTCTTGCTGCCACAGCTGACCACACACGCCAGGCGTTTCCCTTCCTGAGAACTGACCTTGTACATCCGTGTGCATCTGAGTTCTTTAGAAAGAATCCCTCCCCTTTCTCTCTTTGGGGCCCCACGTGCCTGCCCCGGCCCCCGCTGTCCAAATGGGCCTCCTCTCATTTCCTCACTGCCTCTGCCATGGAGTTCATAATATAGCTCAAATGTAAAAAATTAGCTTTGTGTGGCTGCCATGAATGTTACATGAATCACATTTAAATCAATAAAGTCTATAAAATGAATCAAGTTATCCTTATTATGAAGAAGTGGGGGCCCATTTGAAGGGGCCGTGGGCCTTTGAACACTCCTTGTCTGGGGTGGAAAAAGTTGTCCACCAGTGGATCTGCCACAGCAAAGCATGTAACCTTTCGCAGCTCTAGGCTCCCTCCGTCCCTGGGATGCCTTTGAAGTTTCTACTTTCTTCTTGGGGAGGTGTGATCGAGCAGAACCAGAACGAAAGTCAGATTTTCCATGACTTGTTTCTTCTTTGAACGGTTGCTAATCTTTTTTTTTTTTCTTTTTTTTCTTTTTTTTTTTTTTTTTTTAGTTGGTAGTCTTTTAAATGACATTCTGTTTCAAATGTGTGAGCTTGGAATCTTTGATGTAAATAGCAGGAAAAAGTGGGTGGTAATGTTATGGAACGTGGAAAGCTTGCCTTTTCTAGGCCATGCTTTAAGAGCGAAAACCAGAAAGAAGACAGGAAGAGCAGCAAGCAGAAGAAAGGAGAGCAGAGAATGAACAAGAAGGAGCAAGAAAAAGGCCCCCGTAAAGGCTGGAGGCTGTGTGGGCCCTAACCCCAGCCCAGACATTGTGTCCGATCCCTGGGGCCCCCACTCTCCCCACCTGTCTGTCTTCCCCTTGATCAGACCTGGCATCCCCTCCAGCTAAGCTGTGCGCCGTCCAAGGACCGTTCCTTGGAGCAGAGGCCTGGCAGTTGGCCACATGCCCTGGGATGGTCGGGCAAGGCAGGAGCTAGAAGCATGGCCGTGGTCTGAGACTGGCACCAGGCAGGGCAGTTATGATTTTCATTAACTTAATGACACAAATACCATACAAATACATTGTCCTTGTGAGAAAGCAAAACTAGGTGGTTTCTGCTCACCGCCCCACCCCACCCCCACTTCTCAGGAGATTACCAGGTTTCACTGGGGTCTGTATCCCTCCAGACCCGTCTCTGGAGAGGTATGCAGAAGGACCCATAGGAGAGACACGACTGTAAAGTTTGAAAACATCTGTTCTTATTACAAAAGCATTATCGGTTCACTATAAAATGTTAGAACTAGAAAGACCTTGTGATTATCCCATAACCCAACCATAACCATGCAAGTCTGTTTTACATGAAACCAGGTTATTCCATGCTGGGTGTGGGGTCCTCTGTGTTTTCCTGCCAGGCCAAGGGGCACGCCTTTCCATACCCTCAGCTGCTCCTCCCATCCATGCTTCTCCAGCTGGGCCCCGACATGGGTGGGGGTGCCCCCCCCCCATGAGCGTCTTGTCCCTGCTAATGGTGGTGTCCCTTATTGGCAGCTGATCCAGATTTTGCACTGGTGTAAATGCTGCAGTTACGTTTTAAAATAAATCTAAGTTAAAAGGGAGGGACATGATTTAAGGGAAATAACAAACAAGTGATGCAGACGGTATACAACTAGGAACAGTCCTTGAGGTGGTGAAGAAAGGAAATACTGTTTTAACAGCATTTTCCACAGCTGTCTGTGTAATATCCCACAGTGAGGGTCTGCCAAGATTGTTTCCCTTAGTGGGTGAGTTTTTCCCTGTTTAAGCCCCCTACACACACACACACACACACACACACACACACAGTCTCTCTCTACCTCCTCCTCTCTCTCTCCCTCCCATCCCTCTCTCCCCCTCTTCTTTCTTTCTCTCTCTTTGTCTAAAAATCCCTGTAGCTGAATCTCTGTGAGGCTGCAACATGCAATTCTAGAAATGGACACACAGGTTCAAGGGCAAGCCCAGCTGGCAGGTTTTCTTTACCTGTTGCCAAGCTGCCCTCCAGGAAGGCCGAGGCAGTGTGAACCACAGGGTGAGTAACCAGGAGCTGTTTCCCTGAATTACATTCACAGCTGTAAGGATATGCCTCATGTCACTTACCAGTTCCCTTATCAGAAAGATTTCATCAGCCCCCTCACCCCTGACAGATCTCTTGCTCTCACTGTGTTCTGAGGGCCTTTGTAAGTGCTTTTTAATATTTCCATTGTGTGTGTTAATCTTTAATTAGAATTTAGTGTATCAGAAGTATTTTAGAAGGCTTAGCTCAATTAGTTTCCTTCCTTGCCTTCTTATTTTACATCTTTCTTTACCTGGATCATTAATGGCAGAGAGCACTGATGCACGGGACCAAGATCAGGGCTGTTCTCACTAACTGTGTAAGACCCTGTGAGCAATCCATCAGACCTGGGATGGCATGCCTATGGCCTCCCGTATTTACCCATGTTTGCTCAACCGTGCCCTCCCTGCACCTGAGCCACTCACCAGTTTTCTGGCTCCATTGGACATTGTTTGGCAAATGACCTGAGATTTCTTCCCCTGGTGTCTTGGTGTCTCGGAATGAGATGAGGAAAAGGATTTTGTGTTTTGTTTTGTTTTGACTTAGCAGCAGGCCACAAGTTCCTTGCATTGTAATAGTGGGAGCATAAGCCTCTTCATCAAGGCTGAGCTCCTTGTTGGTCAGGTGTGGCCTTGGCCAAGTCCAACTCCCCAGCTAGCCCAGAGGGATGGAGAGGGATGCCTGCCTCCTCAGACAATGCCAGAAGGCCATGGTCAGCTTCTCTGCAGAGCAGATTCCCACTGCCCAGCTCACATCCCCATACCCGTGAAATCAGACCATCTAGGGTGGGAGTTGGCATCAACACTTTTAAAAATCCCCAAGTGAGGGGTGCTGGGGGGCTCAGTCGATTGAGCATCTGACTTTTGGTTTCTGTTCAGGGTCGTGAGATTAAAACCCTCTGTCAGGCTCTCTACTGGGCAAGGAGCCTGCTTGAGATTCTTTCTTCTTGTCCCTCTGCCCCTCCTCTTCCTCTAAAACAATATATATAAATAAAAATCCCCAAGTGATCCCATGTGCAACCAAGTTTGGGAGTCCCTACTGTAAGATTTAACAAAGGCCTCTTAATGGTGACTAATAGGATGCTCAGATCCACCCTCAAAAGCCAATTCAGGAAGATGGTGGAATGTCAGAAGCCAGATCCTGCTCAGCCTCCTCTCTGTGGAAGGGTCAGGTGAGCCTGCATGCTGGGAAGGTTGCCTGTGCACACCTGCAACAGGAAGACCCAGGGACGGTCAGGCTCTTGTTCTAAATTGCCACCGGGGATCTCCATCCTGGCCTGTGTCTCTGCAGAGTCCCCTCCCACTGCGAGAACAGTCAGGATCCTCAGTAGAGGGAGCGGGTCCAGCTGCAGCTTCTCCAGGAAGAGCCATGAGTGCCGAGCCTCAGTGTAACCTCTGTAATCGTGCTGGGGCTCTGACCCCATACTCTCCCGGGCCTCCCCCTAGGTGCTGAGTCCTGAGATCCACACTCACCCCAGTGCCTAGGTATCCCTGGCACTCAGTGGGCCTCGCCGGGAGCAGAACTGGGGCCCACCTCGGTGATGTGTCTGCCTTGCTGCCTCTTCCTGTGTCCTTTCCAAGTCCTGGCTGTGTGGGAGTAACTGTGCAGCTCATTTCTTCCACGAGCCTCTTCTGCCCCCACACTATGCCCAGCCCCATGTGGAGGAGACACCCAGGTTGTGAACACCCAGACCCTGCTGGTCTTCAGGGGCCTCTCTGGAGAGAAGCAGGCAGTCCAGAGGGGCCCCACTCAGAGGAGAGGCAAAGAGTGCAGTGCCCTTGCCTTATTGTCATCCCTCATGCTCCAGAGAGCTGTGTGGGACGCATAGGTCTGTGGGACATGCAGGGGCCATGGGGCCAAGAGAATACACGGACAGTAACACTCCCACACAGAGTGAGCCGAGAGCCAGAAGGGCGTGTGCACCAAGCTCTCCCAAGACAGGCCATTTACATGCAGAGCTCCTAGCCAGAGTTGGAGCAGGGCTGTTTCTTACAGTCCCCACACAGAGCGGAGCTCAGGGTTCCTTCTTTCTCTTTGGTTTCCGCTACCTGCGTGAGGCTATCTTGATTTCAACGAGCAAAAATACCATTAAGATGAAATAAAACTAAAGATTCTGTCCCTCGGCTGCACTAGTTGCATTTAGATGCCCAGTCATCGGAGGTGGTTAGCCCAACAGAGCGAATGTTTTTATTTCATTTTCATCGAAGTAGCCACAGGTGGCTGGTGGCACCTATGCCCGACAGCGCAGATGCTGAACGGCTCGTCAGTGCAGAAAGTCCTCTGACAGGTGGAGCTCGGTTCAGGAAGCAGGAGAACCACAGGGTTTGGTGTCTTTCCGAACCCTGGCTCCGTGTTTCTATCTTTGCTGAGCCCTGGGTACCGTCACCTGTGGGCTGGAGGCAGGTGAAGCAGTGATGTTCGTGGGAGCAGGGCTGTTTATTGGGCATTGCCCCTTCTCTCTGCTGCTTTGCTCCCCAGTTAGCTCCCTGGGAGCTAAATGCTATTAGCACCCCTATTTACAGATGGGCGCATGGAGGCCCAGAGCCTGGACCGTGACTAGGCACACAGCACGTGGCTGGCAGTTGAAACAGTGGGACTTGTGATTCGGGTGTGTGTGGGGGGGGGTTGGCTAGAGGCATGGCTCCGGAGCTGCCTCTGCACCCCCACCCAGCATCCAGGTGGACCTCCGCAGCCTGACCATTCCTTCCTCTGCCTGTGTTTTATTCTTACTAGCGGACAGCTTGGTTAGCTTTCAAATAAAGAAGGCAGCTCCTGCCTTTTCTTTTTCTTCCCTTTTGCCTAACAAATTTGAATCTCAGGCATTCTGGCCCTGAGAACATGTTCTGTGCGTCAAGCTCAAGAAGGCCCTGGGGTTTTCAGTGCTGACCATATGGTACCAAGGAGGTAGGTGTGCGGGGCTCTCAGCTCTCAGGAGCTGGGCTTTCAGGCCACCTTTTATGCCCTCCTCCGTCCTTCCAATGTCTCTGTCTCTAACCTCTCCCTTTCCCTGGTGGCAGATTTCCTCTGCTTAGAAATCGGGCAGAGCAGCCGAAGGCAGTGATGTTCGCGCAGCCTGAGCAAAATGAAGTCACCGCAGCTGTGTCTTAGCACAGATCACTGGTGATCAAACCTGGCCACCTCTGCTGGTCCTGATTCACAAAACTGAGCGGAATGTGACCCGCAGAGTCTTTTTTTATACAATGGGAGTCAGTTTCAAGTGTGGGCAGGAACTTAGACCTGACTCACTCTGGGCATTTCTTGTCTGGCATCCCCAGGACCTGACCTTACTGAAAATCACAGCGGTACCACCTCGGGCAAGTCAGGAACCCCTATTAACCTGCGGGTAACAGTATCTTCCTGCTTGGATTGTTCTGAGGGCTCAGCACAGAGCTGGGCGCTTACCAAAATGCTCAACAAACCGTAACTGTCATTATTTGAAATTAGCAGAGGTACGCATTTGGAAGTGGAACTTTTCAAAATATGTCTGCAGGATTTGCGAAATGGAACTTTTAAAAAGAGTTTCTGTACAAGGAGGTTAAGCATTACCTTCCCGTTGTGTTAGCACAATTCCTGGTCATAGATGTATTTTGGTTATTTGTAGTCTGTCCGCATCCACCAGACCGTAAGCCACATAGGGCAGGGACCTTTTTTTTCACCCCTGCATCCTTAGTACCCGGGACTGTGCTTGGCACGAAGCACAGACACAGTAAATATTTGTTGAATTAATAATAATAATTAAAAAAAAAACATGATCGGGAAATATCGTTAATTTTTTCATATCCTTAGTAAGCCCCTTTTTCATGTGTACTATAAGACCCAGACTGGCTCTTAATTATAAACTTCCAATTAAAGACTTGAATTAAGTTTCAGTAAATAACCACAGGCAAAACCCTCAGTTGCCATGACAACTCTCCTTTAGTTCCCATTTCCTGGACATGTGTTTACACTCCTTGGCATGACTTTAATAAACAGTCTTGTTGATGAACACCCGCGCCCCCCCCCGCCCCCCCGCACCGCCTCTGCAGCCTCGCCCCCATACCAGTCCCTGCTGCCTTGTTCCCTATACCCCAGTGAAGGACAGCAGAGTTCTCAAACTCACCGTGTTCTTACCTGTCTCTGATTCATGACACGTGCCCTTCCCTCTGCTGACTCCACATCCTCCCAGAGTCTGTGTCAGGAACCACTCCCCTAGAATGACTAAAGTAGAATGAATGAATGAGTTCCCTTTCTTATTCTGTTCTTCATTAATGTAATGGCATCATTCCTGTTCAGATTCACTCATAAAAGGCGAAAACCTCAGAGGGAAAGATAGCTGAGATTCTCGATTCTTATTTGGCTTGAAAGAGCTTAATAACGTAAAGCTACCCATCTGACCGTGTGCATGAGATTTTACAGAGTGAGGCTGATAAGACTTTAGTTTTGTATCTGCCGTATCTAAATCATATGCTTTGGAAGTGTCATTCTAGGGCCAGGCATTTCCTGACACTCAGTTTGAGCACTAGAGATTAAAGACGGAAAGCAGGCAGTTTGGGGTGTGAAGTGTACAGCTTTTGTTTAAGCCCAAAGGTATGGCTTGTCTCCACCAGAGGTCTCCCATATTTTACTCTGATGTTTGAAGTATACTGAATTCCCACAAGCTAATTAAAAATCAGACTGCTGTGCCGGTAAGCATTCACTCTGTGAACTAATTTCTGCCAAACGGCCATAAATGTGTCCCCTGGTATGAAATTTAGACCTTCTTTCCCATCAGAAAAGAAGCATGTGGTTTAGTCCCAGCCTCTTCATTTGAGAGAGAGGGAAACCGAGGGCCCACCCAGAAAGGTCAGTTGCCTCAACTGAGGCCCAGCAGCCTCTTAAGTGCCCAGCTGAGATTCTTCTTGTTCTCGGCCCACTGTTCCCACCAAAACCTGCTGGCTCTTGCTGAGTTGAATTCAGAACAATCCTATGATTCCTAAGTGCCAAAGCACTATTCTAGTATTTTATAAAAACTGCTTACTCCTCATGGTATCCCCCCTGGGAAAGTACTGTTATCCCCCATTTGCTGGATGGGGTAGCTGAGGGACTGGAAGGGTAGGCAGCAGCGTTGCGAGGTCCCTCACCTGTGCTCTTCGCTGTGAGGTTATGCCACTCTGGGATGCTAAGAAATAGCATCCAGAGAAGGGACAGTGGTAGAGGGAAGGAACCAAGGGATAGGCAAGGAAAACACATACCATTCCAACCAAAATAATGCACAGCCTGGAAACCCCAAAGGATTAGAGGAAAATGGGAAGCTAGTGCTGGGCCAGGAAAGGTCAAAAAAGTATCAGAGGAGTCTGCAAGTCCTCTAGGAGGGGCAACAGCTTGATTCGGCCTGGGATGCCTAGCCACTTTCTGGGCTTCTTTCAGAAGTCAGGTAAAATGTTGCCTCGTGCAAGAAGCCTTCCCTGACTCCTGGTCTGGGTTTGTGCCCCTCATCTGGCTTTCCACATCCAGCCTTTCTTCCCCTGCCATCATCTTTGACAAATTATTTATAACTGCCACCTCCTTGGTCTCCCCCACTGAGCAGGAACTCCCGGAGGGGCAAGTCTTCCCTTCTCTGTGGCCCCCTTTGTCAAGCACAGGATCTAGCAGGGATGAAAAGTGACCCTGAAGTGTTTGAATGAAAAGCCTGAGGCAGTGAAGGGGAAAGGGAGTATAAACAGTTCTATCTACAAAGCCATTTTTTTCTCTTCCACATCTAGCCTGGTTGGATGTTAGCAAGAAAGAACATTCCCCACCCAAGAAAGGCCTTGAAGGTCAAGCTCAGAGTCATTGACCAGAAGAGGCCCCTGCATGGATCCCCTCCCCCAGATGCTTTCTCTAGGGGTGTTAACGATATAAACCCCTGCCCCCCAGGTTTTCATACTTGCAGAGAAGATGCTCCAGCACATGTTCTCTGCCAGGAGGACCCTCCCTAGCCCAAGGAGAGAGAATCCCCTGGGCCAGGAGCTGCTCTCTAGGATACTCTCATGCAGTTTTCTGCTGGAAGTATCCAGGGAAAGAGAAGATTTTGCCCCAGTCTTCAAGAACCTTCTCTCTGGGGCAGGGGAGAAACATACACTCACACAGTGGCTCATAGAGAAAAAAAATCACAAGGCTTTCCTGTACCTCATCTCTTTTACTCCTCACAGGATCCCTGTGAAATAAGTGGTGAACCCATTTTTTAAATGAGGAGAAAACCTGAGGCTCAGAAAGTCACGCAGAGCAAGGATGTGTCTACCTCCTTCATCACTCCACGGGGATATGTAGTCCAGCCCCTGGCACCTCGTCACCACCAAGCAAATACTGGATGGAGAGGCAGGTGGAGGAGAGGCAGAGCCTTGATTGGAGCCCAGGTCAACCTGACCACATCCTGTGGAGGGGCCTAGAGCAGAGAAATGGTGGAGGGGGGCAGAGGGGGGCACATGGACCCCTTCAGCAGCTGCCGGGCCGCCCAGTGGCAGGAAGCAGGGAGCCATACTGAAAGTCGAAAGTCGATTCTGTGTTAGTCTATCTTGCCTTGCATAGTGAAGAGCTTAGGTATTCAAATCTTTTCTTGGAAATCTCAAGTATTCCATTCGGCTGCCCTCAGAGTTAGGTAACTTTATTTACTCATGCTAAACAGGGCCATTTTCAGAGAGGAAATTATGCAATGTGCTATGCAAATGTCGCATTCCGGGGAGAGCGGGTGTAGAGATAAGTGTGGTCACCAAGGCATTATAAAGATCAGATCACTGCCTCTGGTGGCAGCCTGCGTGTCACTTGATAAGAGGATATGCCATGCTCTACTTGGAATTGCTGCTTCATTTGGATTCTGTTTCTGGGAATTATACTTTCGCCAAGTTGTCTGTCTGTGAACTTTGTTTAGTACAAAGAAGGAACGGGGAATAAAGCTTCAGCAAGTTATAAGAAAGTCCTCGTGTGGACTGGAGCAGTCACAGGGAGCTGCCCCACACATGTCTGGACGGGAAGGAGTGAGGAACATTAAATTCTCACTCTTTGTTCTCCCAAGAACAAAGCCTCTTGAAATTCTCAAGGGGAGGAAAGATGAAGACATGTGACGGGTTTTCTTGGCCACTTTGTGAAAATAGGTCACATTATTTGACTAGACATGGCATGTGCTTTTCAAGAAAAGCAAGAGAAAGGAAGTAACCATGGAAAACCCCTCTTTTGGAAGGAGATGGAGCCGAGCCCACGCCCAGCACTGTCCTGTGGGCACCTGGGACAGAGGGCTGGCCTCCCCAAGCCTTAGGCTTCCATGTCTGAAAACAGCACCAGTACTTTCCCTCCAGT
Organism: Canis lupus dingo; assembly: GCF_003254725.2. Taxonomy (NCBI): domain Eukaryota; kingdom Metazoa; phylum Chordata; class Mammalia; order Carnivora; family Canidae; genus Canis; species Canis lupus. The sequence goes on along the minus strand of NC_064248.1, from coordinate 31,528,574 downwards.
TGGTCACTTGCAGTCAGCCAGACACTGACCCCAGCCAGACAATGACTGTCATTGCTTGAATAATTGCCGAATGAACACCTGACAGACCGACCTACCCATATCAACAAAGTCAGCTCTGACATAGCATCCTTGGTGGCCCCGGAACCCACAGGGTAGTGTCAGATTCTGCAAGGTTTAAGACTCGCTAGAGAGAGCACTCAGTCCACACTCTTCCTGTTAAATTCCTGCTGTTCAAACACAGGAACCAAATAGATTTTTAACAGCGAGGAGATCCTGTAGTAATCACGCCAAGTGTGATCTACAGAAGGTCAGAGTGAATAATCGCATTGCAGGCGCCGTTGCTTCCCTGGCCCTCAGTGTCACAGACAATGCTATGTGCTGGTGACTTTCCTGACAACCCTAGTACGTCGTATTTCCCCCGCCCCCTACCACCGCCAACATTTTATTTTCAAAGAAGTCAAGCATACCACCAAGTTGAATGAATTATACAATAAACAGCCTTATGGTTGTATCTAACATCGACATTCTACTGCTAACATTTTATGCTACTTGATCATCAACCCTTTCTTTCCTTTTTTTTTTTTTTTTTTTTTTTTGGTGCATTACAGAGTAAATTGCAGACCTCAGTACCCTTCTCCCTAAACACATTAGCCCGCATATCAGGAAACAGAGTTATAAAATCCTTTTATTGCCCTGGTCTCCAGATGAAGCATCCGAAGCAAAGTCACGTGCCCAGAGTCAACACAACCAGAAAGTGGCAGAGCAACTCATTCTAGGATTTCTAGAAATCCTAGAGCCAGCCCTAGATCACAGTCTCCCTGGGCCACTGGATCAGCACACGTCCTAATATCCACGTCCCTAATTACTGTTCCCCTTTGCAAATCCGAGGACCAGTATGTTTTTTCCCTTTCTTCTTGGAGGGACCTGACTCCTATGCCCAGCAGTAGAAATGTGCCAAGACTTGCTCTCCATCCAGGAATCCTCGCACTTTACAACCGCCCCCAAGCTGTGCTGGGAAGGAAGGCTTTAGGGAGCTTCAAAGAAGACAAAGTAATTGATTGCTACTGGGAGCAGATAACCCATAAGCTGTCCATGGGTTGATGGAGAAATGGTTACTTAATTTTCTTCAAAGGATTGATCTGTCAGGAGAAGCAGCCAAACTAATTGAGTGTGCTTGTTCGCACCCTAAGTGGGAACAGTTGAGTCTCATTTCTGTTTGGATCAAAGAACGTCACGGGCCGTGCCTGGAGTCTCCCCGTAGCATGCATCAGGCTTGAGAAGGGCTGGGGTTGCTGATGAGAGGCCATCCTCCTTGGGTGGGCCCATAGAACTTACCTGGCCCTGGCCCCTGTCTCCCCAGGACTTTGTTACTTTGGTAGTGGATGTTGTTGGAGTAGTGACATTCAAGAAATGGATTGTGCCTTCCCACCAGGTTTCGCATTGAGGGCCTCACCCTGCTGCCACCTGCCTCTTCCCCTCAGCCCCCCAAAGAGCCAAGCAGAGCCCCATGAGTCATCAGTCGCTTTCCATCCATGCCTTACTGGCCAGTTCTGGCCTCTCCCCTCAGTTGCATTGTGTCATGCCAGGCTGGCTCTCCTGGAGCCAGCATCAAAGCTTTATTCACTGTCACAGAGTACAGTACAGTACCTTCTGCGTCTCACACAGGCCAGTTCCCGGGTGTCAGACAGCTCCAAAGGGCTGCCGTCTGTCTATGAGTCTGAAGGCTCCAGGAGCCCCTGGGTCAGCCTGCCTTGTTCTCCCTGTATCCCTGCTTCTGAACAGCCTGAGGGGAAACACGAATACCTAGGATGAATCTACCCTCCGTGCCAGGAAGAGGAACTCTCAAGGGTGGAAGAAAAGCAGCTTTTCCCCAAGCTAGAGAAGGGCCTAGGTCTGCCACTTGAGGGGGCTCCCCCAAGTGCCCAGTGCGGGGGAAACTTAGTGAGGAAGTCCAGGAGCACACAGGCAGCTTTGAGAAGTCATCCACCGTGAGATCTATGGCCTACCTATTGAGAACTCGAGCCATTTGACTATCGCCCTGCCAGAGCCAGAGCCAAAGCCAGCCAGCACCCTGGATCCTCAAGAGCTAGCCCGGGTCGGGGTACCCCCTTCTCTGGGGGGAAGAAGCATCAGTCCTCTCTGTGGCACCATCCAAATGACTAGAACCCAGGTTACAATCAACTTGTTCAGGTCACATGTTTGCTCTGGCTTCATATCTTGCCATGTCATTATCAGTTGTGTATCCTTAGGACATTCCTTGCTGTCCCGAAATTGTGTCCCCTGCAGTCAGTGATCCCACCTTACAGGATCCCAGGAACGTGACAAGTGGGAGCTCAGCACCTGGCATACAGAAGCACTCCATACAAGTTGTTATGGGGCCAGCAGCAGTCATAAAACTGCTGGAGGGAGGGGTCCCGTATCCAAAACCCAGCCCCGACAGTTTTTCAGTATGTGGCTGTAGAGAACCAAAGCCTGCTGTGACACCAGACCCCCACTGGACAGAGCCATCAACTCCAGGGAGAGTCCATGATCTCATCATCCTAGCTAGCTCTGCGAGGGCCCACAGGCCAGTGTAGTTCCCCTGCTAATCCCAGGCACACCTACAGATCCTGGAATAGAAAGCCAGCCCACTCTCGGACATACAGAGGGAGCAGACGCATGCATTCCTTGCAAAAGCAGTCATGTGACTTTCTGTGCATAAAGCAGTCCCAGTCTCCTGTCAGCTGTGAAGTCTCAGGATGGGGTGGTATTTAGAAATCCCAGGGTGGCCTGCCTTTCACAAGAAGTCTGGATACTCTACCTAAGCCCTTCCTGAAGTCTGGTTAATGGCATGTGCCTGGGAGACTTGGTAGTGTTACACACTTGTCAATCTAAACTCCAGCTGTGGTGATGTTCCAAGAATAGACCCTAAAGCACAAAGTATTGGATTTCAAAGCTATGGAAATTCAGCTGGCCTAGAAATCCCACCATAAGTAAGGATAAAGACTTCGCTTCTAAATGCATTTGGAGCCACCAACGCCAAGAATTAAATTACGGTATTGGCATCCATATTTTATCATGAAGGGATTATTTAAATACAGTGAAAGTCAATCAGCCCCGTTTATCACTCCGTAATGAGCTACAGCCTGTCAGAGGGAGCCATGCAGGAAGGCTCAGCCCGGGGGCTGAAAGGACACTGGTTGGGAAGTCCTCTGCCTCTACATGGGAGGACCTGAAGACAGTAGCATCCCTCCATCTCGTTGACAGATACTTTTTCAGTGCCTGCCGCTACCCAGAACCCCTGGTGGGGAAAGCAGTGAAGAGACTGGCTGGGGCCCTCCTTTCTCAGGCCTTAACATCTAGAGAGGGGGGAGGAAGGAAACGGTAAACGAGATTTGGGGGACTGGCAGGCATTGGGATGCAGTCAGGGGTGAGTCACATTGATGTGGTGGAGAGAGATGGGGGGGTGGGACAACCACGGATGAGGGGTCAGGGCGGGGGCCCCTAGGAGAGGCCATAGGCCTGTGTAGCTCACCTACCTATGACTCCACAGGAGTTCTGAGAAACAACCAAAACCTATGAATCATTTTCCCACTCTGAAGAGCCTTGCTTGCTCTAGAGCCTGTGCTCAGAAAGCATGACTTTGCCCTGGGAAGAAGGGCTCTGCGTAGAATCATGGCTCCGGAAAGTTAGGGTGCTGCCAAGCTCCAGCCACTGCTGGTAAGGGCCACACAGCTTGTGTCCAGGACGCACTCTGGGCACTGCAGGTGGTATGGCTCCAGGCCTCCCTCCAGTCTACTTGATGGCCCTGCCAGTGCTTGGACCTCAGGTTCATAAGGGAGGAACTCAGGACCCAGAGAAGGAAGTGGCTTAAGGGTCACATAGTTACTGCCAGAGCTGGAATTTAAACCCAGGTCTCTCACAGCTCCAAGCCCAAGATGCTTTTACCGAATCTGCACTTAGTGGTGAGGTGGCTCCTTCATGCTTGTTCCTTGTCTTCTCTCTCTTGGCGCCTTAAACTTCCATTGGAAAATGGCTACCTTTCCTTTCCCTTCATCCTGCAAAACACCGCAGAAACTTTCCTCTTTGAAGATGGCCAGCCTTGATCTCTTTCTCCAGACTAGTCTTCTATGACATGTTATATAGCCCTTTGGTGGCACTTGAAGAATTTAGCATTTCAGGTATGATTGGGTACAGCACTAAATTACAATAAATCACAATAATCACTTTTGCAATTCTCAATTGCTGAGTAAAATCCACCCTAAAATGTAGTGCCTTAGAACATCTAGAGTCATTCGTTTTGCTCACAGGTCTATCATTTGCCCAATGGGGCTCAGCAGCACATCTCTGCTCCATGTAGCATCACCTGGGGACTGGCAAGTTGGGCCAAAGGTGTTGCTTTGTCCCTGCAAAGTGTCTCCATGGCTTCTTGGGCTTCCGTACAGCATGGTGGGTAGGTCAGTTCTAAGAACATTTCCTGACTTGCCTCAGAAACCACATAGGATCACATTGACTATAGTCTGTTGGTCCAGACAATCACACAGGCCCACCAAGTTTCCAGGAGGAAGGACCCTGGCACTTGATGGACAGAGGACCACGGTCACACTGTAAGAAGAGTGCATAAGGTGGGGGATACCAGTGTGGCCATCTTTGGGAAGAATGGTCCATAAGAAAACCAATTTCAGTGCCCCTCTGATCCTTTCGATTACATCAGGGAGGTCTCAGATTGGCTCTGGTTTGTCTTAGAACTTCTCTAACTCTTGGTTCTCTCTTATCAAAAGAATTGGCTTTCACTACAGTTTATTTTTTTTTAATTTTTTTTAAAGATTTTATTTACTTCAGACAGAGAGCACAAGTGGCGGGGGGAGGCAGAGGGAGATGTAGACTCCCCACCAAGTAGGGAGCCCAACATGGGGCTCCATCCCAGGACCATGACCTGAGCCAAAAGACGCTTAACTGACTGAACCACCCAGGCACCCCTCAGCCACAGTTTAATTAAAGGATCTTTTTAATCTGTTTTTGTGGTCACTGTATTTATAGTAAATCTAGTTTTTCATTCATGGTAATGATACGACTTTTTTTTTTAAGTAAATTTATTTTAGCAAAATGTGAGTGCTTTCAAGAGAAGAAGTAAGCACAAGCCCTACTATGCTGCTATAGATCTACTCTCTCATGGGTGTACAAATAAGGCAGTTCCTTCGTCTCATGCAGCAAAAGCTTATAAACAGCCTGAGTGGCCATCAGCTGGAGAGCTGCTCAGTCACTGAGAGTCAGCCCTCCAGTTGGAGAGAGTGCAGCTGTGACCAAGAGTGAGGGGGATCTGTGTGCAAGTGTAGCACTAAAGTACATGGTTGTGTGGCACTAAGGTACATGGTTATGTGGCAAAAGCACAAGGCAGAGCATGTGGCATGCTACCCTTTGTGACAAACGAGGCGGGGGGAGTGAGTGTACATACACTTGGAAATACACGGGATAGATGCTAAGAAACTGGGATGGGGGTGGGGAGAACAATAGGGGAGACTTATCACCCACTGTAAAAAATGTCACACCTTTTAATTTGTTCATTTTAAAGGTTTTATTTATTTGAGAGAGAATACAGCAGGGGGAGCAGCAGAAGTAGAGGGAGAAGCAGACTCCTTGCTGAGCAGGGAGCCCAATGCAAGGCTCTATCCCAGGACCCCGAGATCATAGCCCGAGCTGAAGGCAGATGCTTAACTGGGTGGCTAAGCGACCCTGGCACCCCCACACCTTTTTAAATGGGAACATAGGCATGTGTTATACATTGAAAGAGAATGATAATCTAAATATTTTCAAATAAAACAAAATGGCACGTCTTCTCCCTTTCAAATAAATGAAACAAAAGGCAGTGCTGGGGGCAGTAGGAGGGACATGTCCTCTCTCCTTGGAGTGAGGCTCCCCTGGGAGGCGTGCCATGCCTCCGGGGTCCCGAGGTGTGATGGAGACATCTGTCCTCCCACCTGCTCTGCCTATAAGGTGTGGTTGCTCCCCAGTTGGAGACTTGGCCTGCACCGTGTTCCGTGGTCCTGAGCCCCTTGAGGCTCTTCTCAGTAGCTCCCAAAGACACCTGACCCCCACAGGTCTGCCAAACCCGGTGCCAGAGCTCACACATGTCTGGCCGTGCACACCTGTGTACCAAGACGTGCTGTTAGAGAGACCTGGCTTCTTGTCATCGCCCTGTTCATGATGATTGTCACCACCTTCCAGGTTAGGCAGAGCTGGCTAGCGAACAGCTCAGCCTGGTGCTGCTTCCCAGCCCCACTGGGCCCCAGAAGGACTCGAGGCCATTTGTGTAGGAACGTGGAGATTCACTTTTCTCTTTGTTGAATTTTAAGCACACAGATGACATACCTCTTTTTCCTTTGAAAAATCAGAACATAGCATTTAAACTCATGATCATGCCTAGATGGCTCAGATGGTTAAGCATCTGCCTTCGGGTCCTCATCTCAGGTCCTGCATTGGGCTCCCTGCTCAACGAGGAGTCTGCTTGTCCCTCCCCTCTCCCCCTGCTCGTGCTCTCTCAAATAAATTTAAAAAACATTTTAAGTTAAAAAATAAACTCGTGACCTTGACCACCCCCCACACACATACCCTTACTCCCACCTCATCCCCTCCAAAAAAGCAATCATTATTTGCCTTGCCAGATGTTTTCTTAACTGTCTCTTTTACGTCCACATGCTGGAACCCATAGAAAATACACAGCATAGTTCTCTGAGGCTTGATTTTACACAAATTGTGTTCTACTGTGCGTGTCATTTACTGCAACTTGCTTTTTCTGCTCCACGGTATGTTCTTGAGGCTTAACTGTGTTGAAATAGCCAAGGATCTAAGTCCATCCTTGTCACTGGTTTTGCACTGAATGGGTATATGCGTTTTTTTTAGGCTTTCCCTTGTGGGAGATTTGGGTCCCTGTAGACCCGAATCCTGTCAACATCCTTGTTCACATCTCTTGGCCCCCATGTCTGTTTTTTTTTGGGGGGGAACATACCAATTGCCAGGTCATATAGTGTGAAAGTTCCAGTTTAAATAAACAATGCTAATTTGCCCTTCAAAGTAGCTGTGTTAACTTACTCTCCTACTAGCAGTGTTTGAGAATGTCTGTTTCTCTGTGTCCTCATCAACACCTTTTTCCCAGTCAATAGGTAGAAGGTGGGATCTTGTTTAAATTTTTTCCTGTTTTCTTGTGAAGTTGAGCACCCCTGTGTGTGTTCATTGGCTGTCCCCATTCCCTTGTCTGTGAATGGCCTGTGGGAGTCATTCACATTCATTGCAGGATCTTTTGGCTCTTAGAGATACTTTCTAATAGTTTCACTGAGTCTGTAAAATCATTTGTTTTATATGGGTTAAGCTTCAGTTTTGATGTGATCAGGTTACCGGTCTCGTGTTTATATTTTTTTTGTATGTGTTGATTCATTTTTTTTAAAAAGATTTTATTTATTAATGAGAAAGAGAGAGAGGTAGGGACATAGGTAGAGGGAGAAGCAGGCTTCCCGTGGGGAGCCTGTTGTGGGACTCTATCCCAGGACCCGGGATCACGCCCTGAGCTGAAGGCAGATGCTCAACCACTGAGCCACCCAGGTGCCCCTTACTTACTTTTAAAGAAATCCTTCCCTTAAGGTCACATGGATGTTCTCCTAAATTGTCTTCTGGCAATTTTCTGTAAAGTTTTAAACTGGAATCCTAGGCCCTACCCCTTTTAATGTGAAGTTGGTGAGGGTGGGACCCAGCTGATGGAGATGGGCAGCGGGACCTGGGAAATGCCAGCGCATAGGCCACAGGCTACTCCTAGGAGTCAGTCAGGGAGGCTCCTGAGGCCGTCCCGCCCTGAAGGTTCTCCTCTTGTCCTAGTACCTCAGCACTGGCATGGCTCCTCCATCTTGGAGCAAAATCCAGGGCACCAGCAGGCATAGGACTAGACTGGGTAGGCCTGGTTGCCTGTTAGGCAACCCTCCGCTGGGTCATCCTCCACCCAAGACACCGTGGCCATCCAAAGATGAGCACACAGGCCCGGTCCCCAGGCCTCCAGATGGAAATGCCCATAGCCACTGTGGGAGCAGCCGAAGGTGAGGAAGGAGTTCCCCGAGATAACACCGAGAGGCCCACAGATGAGCCCCCCCAGTATTCCCTATTCTCCCTGGAGGAAGCCTACTTTGTTTCTCCTTAACTGCTGGAAAGCTTCTGAAAAGCCAGAGAGGCTCCCTCACTGCAAAGGTCCTGGCTCCCTGGGGATACTTGCCTTTTAGTTTTCTTATGAAATCTCTCATGGGGGTTTGATGTCTCAATTGCATTTCTGAAAGTTGTTCCGCTTTGGGGTTTTGTCCTTCCTTTTTTGTTCTTAGTGGCAGAGAGGGTGGGTCTTCCCTCCCCCCCTCCCCCCCCACCCCCCCCCTCCGCCCCAAGCCCTTAAGCTCCCTAGGCTTTATGAGAGGGTTGCCTTCCTGCAGACCCTACTGTCAAAACAAACCCCATTGACACCGACACCTGACACCCACCCACGGCTTTCTTGCTTTCTGGTCACATTCCCAGGGGCATTGTCTTCTGTAAATGTAGAGAAGAAATCCTAGGAGACTGCTTAGAGAGGGGAAGGGGAGGAGAGAGGAGAGAAAGGGGAAAAGAAAAAGCATCCTTGATAGTTTTGTTTTCTATTTAGAAAGGTAAAGATTGCCATTAAGAAAAAAGCTTTAAGTACTGAGTCAAGAAAACAAACTGTGCGTGCCACAGAGAACATGCTGGTAAGAATGAGTAGGCTGGCTTCACTTCTGAATACGGAGGGCTACTTGTCTTCCAGTAGGGTACTCATTGGACATGCTGGATGACATAATTTTTGGAAATCGTTTAAGGTACTTGGCTGGGTTGTTGGGAAGGGGAGGAAGATTCCTGCCACAGTATAAGAAGAAAGTACCACCCGGAGAGTTAATCCTGCCCAGTGCTGGTGTTTGCCTCCGGGCTGCTGGCCTTGAAGCCCTTTAAAGCCCCAAACAGATTAGCTTTCGGAGGGTTAGACCGAGCTGTATTTGGGGAGATAGTACTGAGAGAGGAAGGAGACTTGCCTATCCTCTGTAGATCTGAAGGCAAAAGTAAAAAGGGTGGGGGTGGGGGGTGTCCTTGGGGACTACTGGGCCCAAGTCTGTCATCACCTGTGTTTGGAGCAGGATTTCTACCTTCTGTGTTACCGTCCCTCCCCTCCCCCACCCCACCCCCGTACATTTAAGCCAAATATTTGGTTACAGCGCTCTCGAGAGAACTCACTGGGGTGACACAGGTGTCTCACACCCAGTGCAGTAATGCACAGCTGTAAATTTGCTAAAATTCCTACACCTGTACACCTAAAATGGGTGCATCAACTATAACTCTAAGCTGCTTCAGAAAAAAAGCCCACCTACCATTCTTCTAATCAGAAAGTTCTAATGTTTCAGTTTTATTTTCTGCACTTGTATTTTTTCTGTAAGGGACACTTTTTTTTTTAATATAGCAAAATCAGAATAATACAGTTTTTATCCTTCTTCATTGCAAATTTCAATGTCTCTTCCAAGGTCATTGCAGTTACTAGTAAATAGGATTTTTTTAACTTAGGTTTTTCATACATCATTTTTTAAAAAGATTTTTTTAAATTTATTTTAAAGAAAGAGAAAGAGTGCACTCAAATGGGAAGGAGCAGGAGGAGAGAATCTTCAAGCAGACTCCCTGCTGAGCACAGAGCCCAGTGCGGTGCAGGGCTCAACCCCAGGACCCCGACATCATAACCTGAACCGGAATCAAAAGTCAGCTGTTTAACTGACTGAGAACCCATAAAAGATTTTATTTTTAAATAATCCCTACACCCAACATGAGGCTCAAACTTAAAACCCTGAAATCCAGAGTCACATGCTCCACTGACTGAGCGAGCCAGGCGCCCTGAGTTTTTAATCTATATTTCAAAAGTACTTTTTTTTTTCTTAAAGATTTTATTTATTTATTCATGAGAGACATAGAGAGAGAGAGGCAGAGACACAGGCAGAGGGAGAAGCAGGCTCCATGCAGGGAACCCGACACGGGACTTGATCCCGGGTCTCCAGGATCACGCCCTGGGCCGAAGGCAGGTGCCAAACTCTGAGCCCCCCAGAAATCCCCCAAAAGTACATCTTGAGTACCTTCTCATTTTAAAATAATTTCAAGGAATACATTGGTATATGATCCAAAAATTTAAGGTCTCCCATTGACATACCCACACCACACATGCACTCCCACCATCAATTCTCACTTCCCTTTCCATAGGCAACCTCTGTTCACAATTTGGTTAAACATTTTTAAATGGGTATATAATTTTACATTTGATAGGGGAAAAATCATGATTTTTTCCCTATTTGGGGATATTTAGGTTGTTCCCTGTTTTGGTTTTCTTTCTTTTTTTTTTTTTTTCTTTTTAAACATGGGACAGAGGATTCCATTGGAGGAAATACAGAGCAGACCATAGATTTAATGGTCCTATATTACTCTGGTGATGTCAAAGCCATCAAGGACAGGTCCTAAATTAGGTATCGAATGTGGGCATAATTTCCAAGTAAGAAAAGGGGTCTGGCATACAGGCAGGATTCTATGTTAAATGTTTTACCAATCTGTTCTCATTTAAAGCACCAAACATCTCAAGAGAAGAGAGATTATTCCCATTTTACAGATGGAAAACTGTGGTTCATAGGGGCCATGTGCCTTGCCCAAGATCATACACCAACTAGTGCAAAGCTTGGCTCAAAGCTGCCAGACGCCAGATTGGAATCTTGGTGGTTCTGTAACCAAGCAGGGGACTCTTGTTTTCCTGTCTTTGCTTAATTTAGGCACACACTGTCATAACTGTCAACCACCATTTGTCTACAAGGAAGCACTGAAATGTTACAGGGATTCTCCATTTGTTTTTTGTTTGTTTGTTTTTTGTTTTTTTTAGCTACAGCTTGAGTGCTTCATGTGCAGTAAACATTGTACTAATGTTTTATGTACTTTATTCAGTTATCACTTTGAGAGGGGTATGCGTTATCCTCATTTTTCAGATGAGGAATATGAAGCCCAAAAAGGTTTAAAAAAAAAAAAAAAGTTGTCCCATATGACTCAGAGGAGGGACTCAGTCCCAGGTGTGTGTGACTCCAAGCCTGGGCTCTGGCCAAACTCTGCTGCCCAAGAGAACACAAGTCTGCCTGAGGGCCTGTCTTCATCAGGCTGGGTCGCCAGACCGAGCCTCATTTTGTTCTCCCTCTCCTTCTCCCCAGACAACAGTGACCTGATCGCGTGCACGGTGATCACCAAGGATGGCGGCATGGTCCAGCGATTCCTGGCTGTTGACATTTACCAGATGAGTTTAGTGGAACCCGATGTGTCCAGGCTTGGCTGGGGAGTGGTCAAGTTTGCAGGCCTCCTGCAGGTATGATGGCCAAGGACTCTGGAAGCTGTTCTTGGTTGGCTTACACACACACACACACACACACACACAGGAATCATCTCTATGGTTAATTTTTGAGGATACAAAGAATACGTGGAGAGATTATGATTGAAAAAAGTTAAAATACTGCACAGATAAGGGTCAAGTGTGCTTTGACCCAAACCCTCAGTTCTTAAACTTTCTCCTGCATTGTCACTATGGTCCTTCTGGAGCTGGTGCTCTGCCAAATGCACATATAAATACAACTACATGTACTGTTTATAAACATTGTGTATACATACTTGAGAGGGTGTGTGTGTATGTGTGTTATAGTGTCACATTGAACGTATTCTAAACTTTTTTTTTTTCCACTCAGTATATGTCTTGGAACTTACATGTTAGTATATGCAGACTTACTAGTATTCTTTTAACTGCTGTGTGACCATACCAAGGCATAGTTAGCTAGTGCCCTGTGGCTGGGGCCAGCGTTTTACTTTACACACAGTGCTGCCATGAACAGAATTGTCCTTAGTTCTTGAGCAAGGGATTCCCTAGGCGGCTATTGCAGTGTTCATAACTGCTGCCAGATTCTTCTCTAAAGGGATTGTTGCCACCAGCAATGTATGAGAGTCCCCTTGTCCTCACCCCCTTTCTAGCAGAGATGGACTCTAAATTGCCAAACACCAAGTCAGGACCTGGGTTTTTCTTAATGTGTGTCTGTCTGATGGGCGACTAATGCCAGCTCATCAACTGAACAAAGCAAAGAACCGGAAGTGCTGAAGACAGCTTTCCAGCTCCTACCCCCTGTCAGACACACACACATACCCTCCCCACCCCCATCCAGTCCCTGAGTGTCTAGCCAACTCTTCCTGGCCTGAGGCCTGCCCTGCTCTGAGGCAGCCCGTTTCCCTGCTGGGCAGCCTCTGGTTGCTGGCAACGTCTGGCTCAGGCCAACCCACGTCCACCTCTGCACAGTGAGACCTGCTGGCCGCATCCTACTCTCTGAGGGAGCCACCCACGTGTTTGAAGATACAACTTTTTCCCCCACCCCCTTCCTTTTCCATCCACGTCTTTCCATTTAAAAAATCTCTTTTACAGAGGGTGATGTGAGAGACTGTATGAAGAATCCTTCATTTAAAAAAAAAAAAAAAGACTTACATGTAAGAGGTTGTCCATTAGGTGACTTACTGCTTCTTATTTATCTAGACTTAGGATCAATTTCCTTTAGAATTTAGTGTCAGGAGAGTGTTTTTCTCCCTCAAAGGATTAATACATGTCCTCCATCAGACAATGAAAGGCCCATAAACCTTTCCTTTTGGTCGACTTCCAGTAGTTACTATTTATTTGTCAGGCCGTTACTGTGTGCCAGGTTCTCCACTTTAAATGTGTAGTAGCTCATTTAATCCCCACGGCAGCCTTCCGAGGCAGATATTCTTCCCAAAGAGCCCGTGCCAGATTTAACACCTACAAACAGCAACCATCTCACCTTGGAAGTCTTTTTAGCATTTTCCCCACCTCCTGTAGCACATCCGACTTCCACATCTACCTCCTATCTCATGCCTTTATCGTGTGACACCTCAAACTCTTGTGGGAAGCAGATTCTTTACATATAATCCATCCCAAGGTTTTAGATGAGATCTGTCCTTAGCACACTTGCTGTGCGTGAGTTTTCTTCTGCATCTTTCAAATGCAGCTTTCTTCACATGCCTGCTAAAGGGTCCTCCCTGTCCCTTTCCCAGGGCTAGTATTTTCCTTTAGGGACTGGAAGTTCTTCAGACACATACAAATGGGTGCCAGGATGCCCCTTCTTAAGAGAAGCCAGGAGGAAGCTGGTCAGTAGATGTGTGAATATATCTAAGATCACGTCAGATGGCGATAGGCATTTTGGTTTGCTATCTGTAGTTTCTTAGAAGTCATCACTGCTGGTGTCCGACTGTTTGAGTCCCCATGACCCTCTGATGAGGCTGGGGTACCCATTTATCCATTAGCTTCCTCAGGTCCTCATGGGTAGGATCCCAGCCCCTGCAGCCAGCACAGGGTCACTTTGAGTATCCTCTCTGTAAGGCTTGGTCTGATTTGTGCCCACCCTTGACTCAGGCTTGGGAGGCTGCTCCTTTGGAGCAAAAGCAAAATTGAATTTGGCGACCTCTTTCTTGATGAGACACAGATCCCACAGCTTCCAAGTTGCTACCCTCCTCCTGAACCCCGCGAACACCCTTTCTTTTGCCCCTTCTCCTGTAGGACATGCAGGTGACCGGCGTGGAGGATGACAGCCGCGCCCTGAACATCACCATCCACAAGCCTGCATCCAGCCCCCACTCCAAACCCTTCCCAATCCTCCAGGCCACCTTCGTATTCTCGGACCACATCCGCTGCATCATCGCCAAGCAGCGCCTGGCCAAGGGCCGCATCCAGGCAAGGCGTATGAAGATGCAGAGGATAGCCGGTGAGTGGCCGGCTCTGGCAACTTCCTTGGAGCCCTCAGGCTCTCACATTGTCCTCTAGAAGAGGACACACGTGGCTTAAGAGTTCATTGGGTTTTGGTGAAAGGACAGGGAATCCGCTCAGAATTTCCCATTTCCCCCTGTATTTGGTATCTAAAAAGTTTCTAGGGCTGCATGGAAGAGAAGGAGAACCCTCCCTCACCAAGAGGCCATGAACATATACAGGCATCAGTGGGAGACAACTGTTCTCCTACACACAGGAATCTTCTAGCTCATATTTACAAAATGCTTGCATATTCCTCTTAACCCTTGAGATCAATAGGGTCTGTTCTGCCCATTTCTCAGAAGAGTAAACTGAGGCTCAGTGACTTGCCTGGAGTCACACAAGCAGCTGGTTAGCAGACCCCAGACGCAGAACTTCTGACTGTAAAGCTCATCCCTTCCCCCGCCCCCTCCAGCTGTCATGAAAGGCGGCCCTGCTTGGCAAGGGGCCATGATGACCTAGCACTAAACTCAGAAGTTGTTGTATGTGTCATAGGCACTGTGGTGGATTTGTGAGGAGACCTAACGCTGCCCGGTGCAGGGAGGACCCCACTTTCTTAGAAATCAAGGCACAAAAATGAGGTGTTCCATTCATCAGGGCTGACAGCACGGCATTCCCCTGGGGAATGGCTTTCTATCAGCTCTTCAGACTATAAATAGTCTTTCTCCAGACACCAATGCCTTTCAGTCCAAGCACCGATGGTCATGCCGGTGTGGTTGCTGGGAGGATTTCCAGCTCACTTGGGGAGGAGGGGCGCTTTCTAAAGGGATTACCTAAAAATAAACACTTGGCGGGCTTGGGTTCTGGACATTACAGATTCGGGTATTTACTGCGCGTGCCTTGTTGATTTGCCCAGGCCTGCATCCCATGCAGTCCTCGTTTCATTTCTCACTTAGTTGAGACTTGGCCTGTGGAATCATTACAGAAGCGTTTTGTAATGTGCAAAGTGACTTAAATCATTCAGTCTTTTCCCTTAAGATTTATTTTCAGAAGGTGTTTTGTTGTTATTGTTGTTGTTTTAAATGTAAAGCAATTTCTCACCGCTGGCACAAAGGCTAAATATTTCATTTCAAAGTTGAGAATTATGCCGTAAAGTGGCTGTTAGAACTAATGCCTTGGGTATTCCTTCAATTGATTGTAAAAAGCCGCTCCAAATTGCTATATCATGAGATTTGTTTATGGAAGGGAAGACAGCGACTGTGACAGATAAACACATGCTCATCAATACCCACTCACACACGCAGATATGTTCTCCCTCACACTCTCTTCGCCATGAGCATGCACATACGTGAACTTTCACGGCACACCTGGCCCCATTTGCTTTGTGGTCTGAAATTGCACCTGTGGCTATGCCCTGGCAAGGGTCTGTTGCGTGCGGAAGCCAAGGATCCAAAGTGGGGACTGGCCAGCATCCATTTCTGGATCTCCCACTAGGCACTGGTCAGGTTTTGAGCTCAGGCAGAAAGGACCTTTGGGGTCCTGCCAGTCTCCCGCCGGTCTCCACAGTTCGAGGCTGCCGGCTGCCTGCTTGGCACTGTCCAAGTGACGCGCCTAACAGAGCCGCGGCCACTGCGGGCTACAGCCCACCCCGTCCAGAGCCCCGTCACCCACACCCCCGGCCCACGCGATGAGCATGAACCCCGGTGTTGTTTGAACATAGCCCTCCTGGACCTCCCGATCCAGCCGACGACCGAAGTCCTGGGGTTTAGACTTGGCTCCTCCTCTTCCACCCAGCACCTGCCTTTCCGTTTCTACGACCAGTGCCGCCGGGGCAGCAGTGACCCCACAGTACAACGCTCTGTGTTTGCATCCGTGGACAAGGTGCCAGGTAAGCCACCCCCAACCCACGCCGCCTCTCGTCCCCGGCTGGGGGCTCCAGGGCTTGCTCTCTGTTGAGCCTGCATGAGCCAGCTTCCTTTCCCCTGAGTCCGGTCGGCTAGAAGCACCCGTTTCTTAGAATTCGTTAAAGTATAGCCCACGATGAAACACAAGCCCTAGAAATAAATCTTGGCTTTCTCTTTGGTGTTCTGCTGCCTGGGTTTGGTTTTCCAGAGATTTTTTTCCGGGGATGTAGAACTTCTCAGAATTAAGACTAAGAAGTTTCTTGGAAATTTCTTGGAAACACTTAGATTGTTAGTAATTGAGGTCGTGGGGGAGTAGTCTCCTTCTCCGTGTGTGATGACTAGTGAGACAGTCAGTATGTGTGGTTCCTCTTCCAGCCACTGAAGAAGTGAGAGCTCAGAATGGGCTGTGCCAGGGTTTTCCATCCGGGAGCTAGGAGCACCTCTTCCCCCTCTCTCCAAAGCTCATCTCGAACCACCTCCCCCGGCCCCTCCCAAAAAAGAGAAACGTGAAGGGAAAGTTCGAGGGCAGCTTTGCTTCCCCAGAAGGGCCAGCAGGCTCTCCCCTTCCTCTTCTGGTGCATCCACCTCAGATAAATCCGTGATCCATGTATACCTGGATCCCTCAAAACAGAACCTCGCCCTTGGTTACAGTACTTCCAAAAGTTGGCCAAGCTGTCCCCTGCAAGCGTTTAGGGTTTTGAACTCCAATTGATATGTTGCAAAATGTTTTTGAAAGCAGTTATGGATAGAAGAACAGCTATTGATTTAAAGTGCCGCCATAAGGACCTGTTCAAAATCAGTGTCCTTCGTTTCCTTCACTCCGTGATTTATCCTATATCTGTTCTTTGACTTCATTACTTAATCTTACAAATATATATACTGTGAGTATGTGATATTTTAAAACCTAAACAGGATGTGATAAAAGGAGAAATACATCAACTTTGCCCTGGAAGTAATCACTGTTAACGGTTTCTTACTTCTCCTTCCAGAAGTGTTCATTTTATGCTGTGTATAAATGTCTGTTTTTACACATGGGATCATACTACATAGGTAATCCTGCACCTTGCCTTTTCTTTTTTCACTTAGTGTTACATGTTAACGCATATAGATTGACTTCGTGCTAGTTAATGATTAACTCTTGTATGATATTTTACTGAGTGACTGGACCAGAAAATCTTTTAAAACATGTTGCATTGATGGACATTTGGGTCATTTCCAGCGTTTTGCTTTCCAATGTCATAGTAAACATCCTTGAGGCGCCTTGGTATAACTCTGCAAATCTTGAGTGTCTGTGGGATAAATTCTCAGTGGTAGATCTGCCGGGAGGCTTTTTGTCTCAACATATGTAGTCCCAACATGCACTCTGGAAAAGTGTGCCAGTTCATGCTGCCACTCCCTGCCTGTGACTGTTTTCATCCTTAAAACCAGCCTTAATCTAGAAGACCAATTGTTGGCACCGCCTGTTTTCAGCTATGAAATGTGAGATAATTCTGCTACTCCAGGTCTGGAGCATTCTTTTTTTTTTTTTTTTTTTTTTTTTTTAAGATGTATTTATTTGAGGGGGAAGTAGGGACAGAGGGAGAGGGAGAGAGTGTTTCAGGCAGACTCCTTGCTGAGCATGGAGCCTGACATGGGGCTCGATCTCACAACTGAGATCATAACCTGTGTTGAAACCAAGAGCCAGCCACCTAACCGACTATGCCACCCAGGCGCCCCTGAAGGCTTCTTTATTAAAAATTGTCCAGGTAGCTTTGTCTCCTATAGAGATGGTTTTTAAGTAAATATAAATGATGACCATGAGTCTAGGTTAAATACAGATTGGCTTGGTAAGAAATCATTCCTTTTTCTTTCTTTTGTTCTTTTTTTTTTTTCTATACGCAGTTATAACTTACATTTCTATAAGCACTTCTTTGTGATTTTTGTAATTGAGATATAATTGACATAAAACATTATGTTAAGAAACCATTTCTTAGTGGTCATTAGTGTTTCATATCAGGAATGAATGGGTTAAGGAGGAAAAACCCTGGCCTTATATTCTATTCCATCCTTTTTTGGAACAAGGCAAGTGTAAATAAATAAATAGAGCCAAATGTCACATTCTTCAGCATCTGCATAATCTTCTGTTTGCAGAAAGCTTCACAATGCCTGATTGCTAACTTCTCCTGCCCTGCCTGGGCTCCAGGGGAGAAGTGAGGTCATCTAGTGCTGGGGGTGTGATCCTGTCTACCATGGCCTGGGCCTCCCCAGCAGGGGGGCTGGCATAGTTAAAATGCTGGAATGCTTACAGTCCTGTTGTTGGCGCCAGGGTTGGGGTATTTGAGGTTGAGCCATTTGGGATTGTGGCAGGGCAAAGGTAGCTGCTGAAGCTGGCCATCTGCCCCTTGCCTGTCTCTCACTTTTGACAGCCCTTAGAAGTGCCACTCAGGTATGGTGAGGAGATGACTGCTCTGGGCCCTTGGGGAGAGAGGCCTTGCTGCCTTCCTTGCACTGGCCTGGGTTGGAGTTGTGACCTAAAGAGCAAATAAAATCCCTGAGCCTCAGCATGACTCAGAGAGAGGAGAGCTCTCCCCACCCTGCCCCTCCTTACCACCTGCTGTCTCAGTAGCCTTCCCCACAGTCACCCAGCATCTGGAATCATCCTTGATCTTCCTCATTCCCACCCCATCCCCACTGGCCTTTTCTGCCTCTAGAGTGCATCACGTCTTTTCTCCCTGGCCACCAGCCCTTGCTCTAGATTATGCAGGAGCATTTTCACTGTTCTCAGGCATCTAGCCTCACCTCTTCTTTTTTGGCCAGAGGGATCTTTCTAGAACATAAATCACATCCCATCATACCCCTCCCTGCAACCCCTCTAGCAGCTTCCCATTGCACTTGGAAGAAAATCCGAATTCTCACTCTGGTCTAGTGTGGTTGTTGTGAGATTGGCCCCAGCTGGTCTCTGAGATGAACAGCTCCCTCCCACTTCCTTCTGTCTCCTACCCTAGCTATACCAGCTCCTGCTGCTAAGTCAATGCTTCTCAAAGTTTTGGTGTCAGGACCCCCCTTTATACTCTTAAAAAAAAGTTTTAAGAATCCTAAAGAGCTAGAATTTATATGGATTATATTTATTGATATTTCAGGTGATACAAATTAAAACTGAGAAATGCTTTAGCTGTTTACATATTTATTTTTAAAATAAAAATAAACCACCACATGTAAATGTAAATAACATAGTTTTTTTCATGAACAACAACTCTGTTTTCCAAAGCAAAAAAGGAAAACAAAAAAAAAAAAACAACCAAACTTCATGTTTTATATTTTTGCAAATCTCTGTAATATCTGGCTTAATAGAAGGCAGCTGGGCTCCTGCATCTGCTTCTGCTTTCAATCCATTGTCATAGCATACATTGTGTGGCCCCTAAAAATCTCCTTCATATACTCCTGGGAGAGTGAACGTAAAAGGAAAATGCTATCTTACTATTTTTTACATGAGTAGTTCTGACCCTGGGAGCCCCTCAGGGTTCCGCAGGCCACACTTTGAGAACCATTCCTCCAAGTTACTGGGCCTTCTCCTGCTTTAGGGCCCCCTTATTGAATAGTCTGCCTCGGATCTGTGTGTGGCTGCCTCCTCTTACGGCACAGGCCTCAAGCCACAGGCTGCCTCCTCTAAGAAGTCTTTCCTGATTCACTTCTCCTTCCTCTACCCCATTAGCTTGATTTATTTTCCCTGCAATTCCTTACCTGGATGACATATTTGGGTATGTGGCTGTGGCCTTTCTTCCACACGAAGAACGTCACTTCCATGGGGACATGATCTGTCCTGCTCATTGCTGTATCTCAGTGCCTAGCATGGTACCTTCCTTCAGTATTTATTAGATGGAGAATGAGCCCGCACTTGTGCTCTGCACAGCCTTAGAGCAGCTCCCACTAAAGCCTTCCGCCTGAGTGAACACTGGGAAGATAAAGTTCTCTCTGGGGTCCCAGCCCGTGGGCTGTTTAGTCTGCGGCACTTGGGCTAGGGAAGAAACACCAGGGAATGGAGACCCCAGAAGATCTTAAGCATTCTTCTGCTTCATTTCTGTCACCAGAGTGAACAAGATGTACATCCGGGGTGGGCAAGTGCACCCACGTGATAGATTTCGCTTGGTTGCACTCAACTGAATTTCCTAACCCTCACCTTGGAAATTTTCACAAGCCAAAGCATGGGGCCACAGGGGGTCCATCGGAAGCATGGCCTCGGTTGGCCTCTGATGCTTGGCAGCCCACAAGTGCCACCTTGCCATCCCTCCCCACTTTGGGAATAATCTTGCTCTGTGTCCCTCACCATAGGCCATACGGCTGCAAAAACCCCAGTCTGCGTAGGATCCTCACTCCTCCCTGGGGGCTAATTAATAGTGAGAAAACAGTTCTGCTTGCCTGCCTTGGGGAAACTGCTAAAGAAGCTGGCTCTGTTAGGACATACCTTCCGATTTCATCTGCGGGCCCAGGTGGCTGTTACAGAGCAGTTTGTTTCCCCCCTTTTCAAGCTGGAAATGATTATATTTGAAGAAAAGGTATCTTCCATTTTCTTGCAAGAGATACTAAAGTAGAATATAAATCAAGGGCTCTTAAGTGACTAGCCACTTTGGTATATTTTTCTTCTTCCACTGGGCTTGGAGAGGAATCACAAGTTCTGTTTGTTAGCCGATTTTATGTTCATGGCTCTCGCCCCTGCAGAACGTTCTGCTCCCCGATGGTAGAGGCTTGGGTGCGTGACTGGCTAGTGCCAAGAGGGTCACCAAGAAACAGCGTGTCCAGGTGCACAGGCACGGCCAGATCTAGCGTCTGACTTTGGGATACAGCCTTCCATAGTTAGTGCCCTCGAGGACATGTGCCACCAACCCACGGTGACAGCTGATTGCTGGAATCTGCCAACGGAGGCAGGATGTCCAGAACTAGACCGCAGAGGCATCTCTCCACAAACACCAAGTGGACCAGCCCACCCCCAAGCAGAAGCTGTTCCCAGAAGTGCCCGTGGGAGGGCATGGGCAGCGGTCTCTAGTCACAGGGCCAGGGCTCTGGCCTTACCTCCCAGGGCAGCCTCGTCCCCCATGCTAGGTTCCTTCTGGCCCAGAGGCTGTTCACAGATGTTCACCTGGCATGCTGGTCATGGTGACATGGAAGGGGGCACAACACCACAGTCCCTGTTGCTCAGGTCTTCCCCTGCCCCTCCCCATTCTAATCCAAACTTCTTCCTGGAGCCTTCTGTGTGGCTGGTTCCTTCTCAGCATTAGGATTCCACTCAGATACCTCCTGGGGAGGGGGTGCCCTCTGCTGGGGACCCTGACCCACCCCCAGGCCCTCTTTGTGTGGCAGGTGGCTTTTATTTGTTTACATGAGGGAAATTCACATAACATAAAACCTTTTGAAAGGATATGGTTCAAAAAAAAAAGAAAAAAGAAAGAAAGGATATGGTTCAGTGGCATTTAGTACATTTGCAGTCTTGTGCTACCACCGTCTCTGCTAGTTCCAAAATACTTTCACCACCCTTCTCCCCCACCAATAAAAGGCAATTCCCTTTTTTTTTTTTAAAGATTTTATTCATTTATTCATGATAGACCCACAGAGAGAGAAAGGCAGAGACACAGGCAGAGGGAGAAGCAGGCTCCGTGCTGGGAACCTGACGTGGGACTCGATCCCGGAACTCCAGGATCGTGCCCTGGACCAAAGGCAGGTGCCAAACCGCTGAGCCACCCAGGGATCCCCCCCCCTTTTTTTTAAAGGCCATTCCCATTGAGCAGTCGCTCACCATTCACCCTCCCTCAGCCCCTGGCAACCACTGCTGTGCTTTCTGTCTATGGACTTAACCTATTCTGGACATTTCATATACATCATCCATTGCATAGCCTTTTATGTTTGGCTTCTTTCGCTTAGCGTCATGTTTTTGAGGTTTGTCCACATTATAGCATGTGTCAGAGCTAGCCATTGTGTGGATAGAACACGTTCCACTCATCCATTTTTTCACCCACTGACGGCCACGCGGCTGGTTTGCACCTCTTGGCAAGTACAGACAACACTGTGAGTGTGCTTGTGGAAGTTTTTATCTGAACACCTGTTCCCAGTTCTTTGGAATAGCTACATCAGAATGGAATGGTTTTCCCACTATCTTCAGAGCCCTTGCCATTGGCTGAAGTTGGCCCATTGGTTTTCCTGTCTGGTCACTTGCCCTGCTCTTGCGTGGAAGGCCCTGGAGTCCCTGTGTGGCTCGCCTTCAGCTGCTGATACTGAGTGAGCAGGTGCTCAGTGACTGTCAAACCCGGGTAGGGACATGGATCGCTGGACGGAGGCAGGGCCTGATGGATTGTTCAGTGTCTCATCTTCCCAGCAGCCTGTCAACTCCTGCGGCAGGGCGTTGCTGTCTTGCTCGAACCTCAGTCCGGCACCTGTTGGTGGTGGCTCAGGATGCCACCTGGAGAGTCAGACTTCACCTGCCAGGGCCAAGCTCTACTTTACAGTCTTCTTGTCCCAACTTCAGGTCCTGCTGGGTCCAGGGCACCATCTGTCTCTGAGCAAACATTGAAATCCCTGAGCACAGGGGGAGCACTGTGCTTTCCACAAGTGTTATCTTTATCAAAGGCAAACAAACCGGCCCTATCAGTCACTGACCCAGAACACTTAATAGTTCTGTGGAAAGGCAACCAGTTCCAGAGCCAACTGTTGGCAGCTGAGTAACTGAGGAAGAATGCAAAGATTACAGTGTGCTCAGAGCCAGCTGAGCTGACCACGAAGCCTCGGAACTGACAGCCAAAAAAAAGAAAAAAGAAAATCAATGTTTAATTCATAGACTTCAATCCTGACTTCTCTCCTGGGATAATGTACTAGGTGCTAATGTCATCTCGTGACAGTGTTTCCCAGAAACTAATTTTTTAGGCCCATTATTTTTCTTGTTTCCGATTATAATGCTGGAGTCAGTTCTCTCCTTCCAGCTCCCCAAGGCAAAAAATGCCCTTTCTGGAGTCACACAGGAAGAAGAACCTCCCTGCCACCTTCCTCTGGTCTCCTCAGTGCCGCCCCCCTCCCAGCCCTGAGTTCCCTGGCCAGAGACTAACCACTGGGTCAGTTGAGTTAGAGAAACTTGATTCTGACCCCAAGACCTTTTTTTTTAAAAGGCAAGATGTATTGAGCTGCTAAGCACTTTATGCAATTTTCTCGTTTGATCCACCAACACTCCGAAGGGAGGTTTTCCATTTTCCTTTTGTGCATGTAAGGAAACTGGCTGCCCAAGGTTACACCAAGTGCCCCTGCCCTTCCTCTAGCGAGGCCATGAACTCAGGTCGGCCTGCATCAGACCCTGAGCCACTGCTACCACCATCGCCACTGCGCCTATTAGTTCTTCACTCCATTTTGATACATCTGAAGTGAATTCTCCTTTTCCAATTTTAGAAATAAAGGTGACCTCCCCACAGCCACCTGATGCCCCACTAGTATCTGGCAAAACCACGTTGTTGGCTCCAGAAGTGGGTGTGTTTCAGACAGAAAACATCAGGTTTCCAGGAGCAATGGGATAAAGCTGACCAGAAGAATGAACTGTGCCAAGCAGTTTGTGTGCATTGATTCTATGCTCTGGACAATGCTGTGAGCTGGTACCGCTTGTCTTGTTCTACATACGGGAAACCAAGGCTTGGGCCAAGGCTTCAGAGTTCACACAGGGCAGGCCGAGAGCCATAGCTCCACCACCTGCCTCTAAATGCCCCTCATCTCAAGGCTGGCATTGGTGGCGGCTGAACCCCGATGGCTCTGCCACTTGTCTTTGATTCTCAGAGGTTGGTGAGACAGACCCTCATTAGAGAGCGGGCTGTCAGGTGGCCCTGGCATAGACAGAGCATTCCCCGTTCCTGTCATCTGTATACTGCTCTTCACACTGGCAGCCACCAGCGTCCCCCATCCGCCACCCCCCAGATGAGGGATAAGCCTACACAGCAGCCATATGAAAAGTCACTCTTTTTCCCCTGGAACCCCCACCTCCAGACTGAATAGAGTTCACAGTCATGTAAAAGCCCATCCTTGTATAGATTTGTTCCTGGTCCATTAAGACCAAAAAGCAGAAATGAGACTTAAAAAAATCTTGCCTGTGCAAAAGCAGCAGCATTTGAATGCTCTTCAAAGCTTTCTGGCAATTGTGTCTAAGAGAACAGCCTTTGAGTGGTTGGATCGGGGGTGTGGGGATCAGCTTCCACTCAAAAATCATCCCTGTGCTGAGTCCCAGGGGTCCCTGCTTTCCACGCCCCCTCGTGGAGCCCCCAGGGTGGCCGTGAAGAGGGAGTGTGGGCACACTGTCCAGCTGGGAGCACACAGCCCACAAGAAGTCACGTTCCCGAATCAGGGCGTGCAAGGTTCCCTCACCTGGAACATGCCCCCAGGTTTGGACTGTCTCCCAGTTGACACACAGGCATTTGGTGTCTGAGGAGCACTCTTGCAAAACAGAACAGACAGCAGGCAGAGGTAGCCTCCAGGTCCCAGATGAGCCTTCCTAGGGGGTGGAGACAGAGAGGAGGAGAGAGTTCCACAGAATTAAGTGTTGCTTCACCTTTCCAGGTCATTACCCACCTCACTACGGGTAATGTGTGTATACTGGGCACACTGGGTACTGTGTACCCAGGAGCCTTCTGGTGATCACAGCATGTCAGAGAGCAGGGAACGCAACGTGAGCTGCATATGGAGAAGAGAGTGGAGAGCCTATGCTGGAGGTTGTGGGAAGGACCAGACCCCAGCTTCACTCTGCCCTTTGACCTTGACTGCACTTTGGAATGTTCTTTAGGCCAAGGCAGGCCCCCGAGGGGCAGCCTTGCTGGCAGCACGGAATGCGCGGGCGTGTGTCAGAGCAAGTGGCATGGCTGCGTGCCCGTGTGCGCACCCCAGCACACGCCTGTGCCCGCCCCGTAGAATGCAGCTCCTTCCGCCCCTTGGTACTGTCAGCCTTCCTAGTACAAGTTGAGCACATTTATGGCGGGGCAGTTGGAAAAAATGGAAGAGCAACAAGGAAAGATAGGATGCACTAAATATCTCCACCCTGAGTTGTCCATGAAACAAATCCAGTGTCCTTTCCCATCATGCTTTCTGTTTGTCCCTTATGGGTATCTTTTCTCAGCAATGGTGTTTGCTCAGGTGAGAGTCAGCAGAGGGAGGTGGCATCACACAGCGCTAGAGCATCAGGGTTCAAGACGTGGCTCTACCTTCTACTCATTATGTGGCCTTGGGCCACTCGGCTTACACCCTGCACCTGTTTATCCACAGAGGAACTGGGAATGTGCTGAACACTACTAAACTATACACTAAAAAAAAAAAAAATAGTTAAGATGGCAACTTCTATGTTATGGGTATCTTACCACAATTAAAAAGAAAAAATAGCAGGGATGAAAATGTCACCCACCTCATTAGGCTGTCTTGAGCATGATGGGAGTTAATCCACATAAGTGCCTAGCAGGACACCTCATGTGTGTGCAGTGTACAGCGAAGGTTAGGCTCTTGGTATTTTTTATTGTCACTGTGATTAGTCAGGGCTGACCCTCGGGACCCTAAATAATAGGTTCCCTTTCTATATGTTAAATCAGTTTGCACAAAGTTAATCATCCCGCAGCACCTTCCGCTGTAAATAAAAAAGACACACCACTGTTGTACAGATTTGCTCATTTAGAAAGACTTTGCATCGGGTGTTGATAAAACACCTGGGTAGGTTTTGCCTCCTGCCAGAGGGCCATGAAGACTTTGGTTCTGGAACGTGCCTGAGACCCTGTAGCTCCTACAGGCAGAGCCAGAGCCAGAGAAGAGCAGAAATCTGCCCTATGGCCCCAGCCCAGCACAGGCCCACTCCCTGAGATACCAACTACCATCCGTGCTTCCTGTGTGCCTGTGCTGGGCCGTGCCCACAGGACCCCGCGACAGCCCTGGGAGGCTGGTGCCACTCCTCAGTCTGTGGACCAGGGAACCTCAGCCCAGGCAAGGGGAGCACCTGGCCTACTCCCCACACCCATGTCTTCAGTGCTGAAGATTATTCAGTGGCAAAACATCTGGGAGTCAGGTGTGCTCTGGGAACCCTATGAGCTATTGTGCTCCATCCCATAGTGTGAGCCAGGAGCATGGAAATCAGTTAGAGAACATGACTGTATTCTATGGATACAAGTGTCTGCGACCAAAGGAAGAATCCATAAAATTATTTGAATAAACTTTATGAGCCTTTTCCTATAGATGTTTATTTTTTGCTGCTGAGTCATCCGTCCTACCACCGACAGCCTCTCATTAACAGACAAGTGATAGCGAATGGCAAGGATCAAAGGCTCATTCGTGGGATAAAACCCAGAAATAGAGAAGACCCTAACCTTTCATTTTATCTGTGAATTGGAAAAAGACCACCCTGATTTGATTTTTTTTTCCCTTAAAATATCTCTGAAATAGCTCAAGGAACCCCAGGGTCTCCCCTAGAACTGGGTTTGAGAAGCCCTTTACCACTTCCCAGGAACCCATCCCTAGTGCCTGCCTCGGGATCCCAGAGAATGAGATACCAACTAAGTGGCACTGCTGAGTGTGCAGACAGCTAGAAGGAGTTGTTAATTCATGAGGACCCCCCTAGGAGTGGCCAGAACCAGAGCAGAAGCCAGGCATGGGACACAATAGTGGTGCTGCGTGTTCCCAGAGAGGCATCAGTCATTGGGTCCTCCACACATTCCTTTCCTTTAAGCCATTCCTTTGTGGCCTCTTCAAAGCAAGGCAGCTCCTAAGGACCAGGGAGAAAAACTGAAGAGGACAGGAGATGAAAGAACTGGTATTTTTTTTTTCAGAGAAACCTTAAAAGTTCCAAGGAAGTTCTATGACAAATACCCCCAAGAGGGTCAGGAAAGGAAGGGCACGTGTAGCAAGTGTTTCCTGAGGTTTCTTTACGAGTCAAATAATGGCATGCCCAGCACATGAGACATGGATAGGGGAAAGGGATACACGAACAGGTTGTGCAGAGCAAAGAGGTAGGCATGGCAAGAACAGCACATGCAAAAGGCCTGAGGGAGCAGGCGACACTTGGTGGCATGGCCTGGGTAGGGCAGTGGCAGGGAGACAGGCCACAATGCTGGTTGGGGTCCCAGTGGCTGGGGGCTTGCAGCCTGCTGAGGAGTTAAACTGTACCCTGGGAGCTATAGGAAGCCCTTGGAGGTGCTAAGGCCAAGGAATGAGGAGTCAGGGGACTTGGGCTTTTCCTCACTGGAATCCGGAAGGGCACGGGCGGCAGAGACAGAAGGCCCTCTCTGCCCACCCATTGGCGTGCCACACCTGCGCAGTAGGGGTGAGAAGCGGTCTCTCCACAGAGCTACTCCCTTCTCACCAGGGTGCACCCCCTTCCATACCTTTCTCTGTGTATGTACCTACTAGGCTTGTACTACCATGTTGCGTGTCCTTTGTATTTTTTCACACAAGCGAACGTCGTTTTCACTCTTACGTCTTGGATTTTTTTTTCTATTAGTTTACATGAGTCTCCACTTTCATTTTTATTGCTGCTGAGCAGTCTGTCATGTGGGCAAACCACTGTTTATTTAGCCAGTCCCCCATTGATGGACATTCAGGTCATGGCTAATTTCTTGTCCTTAACAAATAATGAGCACTCTGCACACCGTTGCGCAAGGATTTCCCTGGAGTAAGTAACCATGAAGCGAGTCCAGAAATATCTGGGGCTGTGGCCCTAACAGGACTTGGTGGCCAATGAAGTATGTGGGTGGAGGAAGAGGGAGGTTCCCAGGGCTAGTTTAAGGCAAAACATCAAGGAGTCTCCCTTTCTCTCTGGACCTTCTGAGTGCATGTGGCTACCAAGGGCATTTTGACGATCCCAACTTCTGAGCCAGCAAAATCCTCATTCCTGTGGATGTTGTTCTGTCCAGGAGGCCACCAGGAGCTGTGAGGCCTGGAAAGGTTCCCAGGAGTGGGCGTGGGGCCTCCAAGGGCTGGCCTGCCCTCCGTGTGGCTTGTCATTGCAGACAGGGCATAATGGCATGATATAACCCCCCGTAGGTTCTCCTCCTACCTCCTGGCATCTCCACTGGAGTTAGGACTGTCTTCGATTCTTTTCTCTCTGTAGCCAGCATCCCATGACTCAGTACAGCCTTCTTTATTCGTGGCTGTCCAGCTATGGCATTTTGTATGAATGTGCTTTTCTCCAGAAACACATACAGAGTATTATTTGTTCAACATCTCAGATTCCCAGAGGGCCAAAAGTCAATATTATCCCACTGTGGCAGGAATGGCTGTCTTGTGACATCTCTTCACACTTAAACAGTCTGCTCCTTAAGCCTCAGAGTAATTGCAAAAAGAGATCCCAGAGCCCGTCAAATCGGGGCTGATGAATTGTTTGACTTTGTTTCCATTGCTGCCTGCCGTGAACTCAAGTCCCTGAAATCACTCCATGATTTGGGCAGTAGATGCTTCAACTGCATGAAATACGAAGTTTGAGCTATGATCTGCAATGACTCCTCTGAAAACAGTTGCAAGTTTGGTAAAAATTCAGGTGCATACCGTATGTGGTATGCTTCTAGCTTCACAGACTCTGTAAAGGTGCAGGATGAAAGTTCCATTTATTGAATGCCTGCTATGTGCTTGCTAGGCAATAAGCAAGTTGCTTTATGTAAAATAGAGAAGTGTGTAAAAACTGTCGTGTCACTAACCCCACTCTTGCAACTGGGGCAAGCAAGACTGAGATGCAGAGCCCTCCCCAGGGTCCCAGAGAGGTTGAGCGTGGTTTCAAACTCCTGCTCTTTGTAATGCTTCTACCTGTTTCCTGAGAAGAAGGTTATCTCTTGTTCAGTGTTCTTTCCTTTCTTGCTAAGTTGACTTAAGGGCTCTTTGGAGCTTCTGAGATCAAATAGTCCTTTGTTGTGGCTTTCTGAGTATGTTGACTTCACAGGCTGACAGTTGGGCCTCAGGTGCTGGGTACAATGCACACGCCAGCCTCCCGGATGGAACAGGTCCTCCTAAATCGTGGGGTCAGTCCAATGGCGGGAAGAGTCCATGTTGATGGAATGAGCCTCCCACCCCTACCCTTAGTATCCTGGATAATGTTCTGGGATAGTTGACATTTTATAAAATCTTGGGCATTCTGAAAAAATGCTTTTTAAAAACAAAACAAAAACAGATTTCCAGCCTGATGCCCAAGGAAAGCATCCAACAGCTCAGAGCAGCGTTCTGGCCTCCTAAAACAATGCCTGCATGTGGTGGAGGCATGGCCTGCTCGTTGTCCCCTCTCTGACCTCTTCACTCCACCTCAAAGAAGATGCAGAAACACCCTGCACCGACTTGTGTCCCCACTGGGTCAGCAGAGGCGCCTTTCGTGCCTACTGGGATACCCACAGCCTCAAGCAGCTTACGTGCTACCAACATTTGGGATCTGCTGTATACCAGAACTATGCCACCATGCTGTTTAAACCATGCTACCGCCCTGCCAGGGAGCTCTCACCGTGAGGAGGTTAGGCGCACACGCCCTGGAGTTAGCCCACCTAGCTTTTTCGGCACCTACCTATTGACAACTGTGTGTTGTCGGGAAAGTTCTGAAAGGCCCCTGAGCCTCATTTCTTCTTCTGTATGATAGAGCCTACCTCCCAAGGTCAGGAGCTTAGCCCTGGGCCAGCCCCCTGTAAGGGGTCCCACAACACCCCAGTAAGTATCAGTCTCTGATGTTGGAGAAAAGGGAGTCAGGGCCTAGAGGGCTGCAGCAGCCTGCCCAGGTCGACCTTGGGGGTAGTAGGCCAACATTTCAGCCTCGTGGCTGGAACTCTAGCCCCTTATGGGGCAGCTGGCCAGCTCCTCTAGGCCACTCTCAAGTGTTCTAGCTGGTGCTCTTGGGCTCTGCCAGTCAAGGGGACTTCTGGGCACCTGCCCTGCGAGAGCCACCAAAGCCAGCGTCACCTCAACCATTGTGCATTCTTCCGGCAAGCGCACAGAGTACCTCCTGCAGCTCCGTTCCCAGCCCTCGTCCAGCTGGCAGCCTGGGTGGCAGAAGCAGACCTAGAAATGGGGTGTCCACTGTACCAGAAGTTACTGGGGCGACAGGGGGCCACCTAGAGGCCCGATGCTGCTAGAATGTGGGGAGTAAGGGGAGGTAGATAGAGAAGATAGCTCTGGCGGGAGTGGCAGGCTAGGGGGAGATGTGGATTTCATCCTGAACCCTCTGGACTTCAAGCCAGGGAGTACAGGCCTGATCCGTGTTTGTCTGAAATCCTTGTGCCATTGGGTGGGGAGTGGATTGGAGACAGCAGTGCAGGGGCCAGAGGGGGCCGTCAGAAGCTGAGAGCCAGGGCAGGGTGGGTGCACCCTTGGTTAGCGCAGTCAGTGATGGGTTTGGATGCAGGTTGCCTGGTTGTGACAGATGCGTTCCTAAGGATGGCACTGTCCCCTTACGTCCTCATCCTCATGTAGCCACTCAGGGTCAGCAGAGCATTCCACATTCATCCTCTCAATAATGCCATGGGGAGAGGGAAGCTGAGGTCCTGGAGGTGACCAGCCAGGCCATACCTCCGGGAAGCCCTGGTGTACTTTGCACTCTACCCCTCGAGCTGTTATGAGGTCGAAATGTCTAGTGGCTCGCCTACCACTAAAGAGCGTTTTCTGAAGCTCGTCAGTCTGGCTAAGTATCTCCACCATCCAGGTGACAACAGCCTGGGGAGGAAGGCCCTGTTACTATCCCCACCTAACAGCTGAGGAGTCTCAGGCACAGAGAGGTTAAGTAACTTGCCCCAGGTCGCATAGTCATCGGTGGTGCTGCTGAAACCCACTCCTCCCAGACCCCACAGTCTGCCCAGTCCCATGTCCCGGGGTCCTCCTCAGGGCCTGGGGTCCTGAGGAAATTCTTAGTTTTGCCCTGGTGGAGCCATATTTGGTAGCTGGGACACCGTAATCTCAACCGCAGCCCCTTACACATACGTGGTTCCTGAGCCCAGCCTCGCTCCTGGGCCGAGAAGGGTTTTCTGAGCACGCTTGCCAGAGCACACTGATAAATCAGGCCCGAGATTCCTGTGCGTGGCAGGTGGCACTAAGTGGTTGTCTAGGCTTTCCAGGCTAGTTGACATCTGCCCACTAGGTGTGATGTATCAACAGCTTTTTCTCCTACTTTTTGCAGCCTGGGCTGGCTCTCAGCCAGAACACTTTAAAAAAAAAAATTGTAATAATAATAATAAAGCACTGACCTGCAGTGGGAAATACTGATGTGCCAGCTAAGTACAGACACCTCTGCAGTGAAGATTTAAGGTCTGCTGGTCAGAAGTGAATTTAGAAACTTTCTGGGAGGTTCTAGGGCATGTAGTTAAGCTCTTCATTGATGTGAGCTTGTTGTCGTCATGGCTCCACAAAGATGGGCTTCTGTGGAAATCCATGGAGTTCATCCTTTTATTCAGTCTTTGGGTTAGCATACACATATTCAGTATCTGTTGTGTGGCAGGGGCTGGGCTTGGGTTTGAGGCGACAACTAGGAGCAAACCAGACACTCATGGCCCTGCCACATGGAGCTTGCAATCTGGTAGAAATAACATTATTCATATAATTGTACCAACCAATGATTAGCTAATAATGGGGAACCTGGTCTTCTCCAGCGGGGATCAGGGAGGCTTCCCTACAGAAGTGGTGTGGGCTGACAGTGGGAGGACTCAGTGCAGCCAACTGGATGGGAGGGGACAAGGTGTTCCAGGCCAGGGACAGCATGTGTAGGGAAGCTGAGCACAGAGCGAGAGGGCCGGCTCCCTGTCACTGCCACAGAGGCAGGCTCCCTGGTTCCCCATCACTGTGACAGTGATGTTGCTCCCATCGATGGGCCATCTTCTGTGCTTCAAGCTCTGTACCAAGCATGTTCCACGGATTCATTATCTCGCCTTCTGAACCTGCCTGGAGAGAGGCAGACCTCTGCTCATGTTGCATTTGAAGTTTCCTGAGGCCCAGGGTGGTTAAGGAACTTACCTAGACTTACACAGCGAGTCAGCAACTCCTGTGTCCTGTTCTGCCTAGACCTGGCCCATGCTCTTGCCAGCCTCCCTCTCTGTGTTCTTACCCTTATTCCCCATCTTCTGTTATCACTGATACAGCTCAGAGGCCCCCCAGAAGGATCATCACCCCGTAACTAACAAGCCCATGGGGTGATAATTACTCTTCTGAGTTACTGACCTCCAGTTTGCAAACAGCTAGAAGCCCCAACACTGCACTTTGCAGGTGTCTCCTATCCCTGGCACATGGCTTTTTTCCAGCAAACACCTCGTGCGGATGACTTCCAACCCCACTTCATCCTCCTTAGAGTAAGCACATCCCTGAGCCCTGGTCAGAACCCCATCCAAACAAGGCACAACAGTGCTACCCCCAAGGAGTCAAGGGACCGAGTGTGCTGGGCAGTGTCCGGGGGTGTCCCTCCAGCCTTGGCCTGGAGAGTGGCCTCGTTCACCTGTTGCTGGAGGCGATAGGGTCTGCTCGGCTCGGAGAGGCCTTTGGGTCAGCTCCTTGCTCCTGCAAGCAGGTGGCCCTGTCCAGTAGCTCCATGTCAACTGTGAGATGGCCAACTGGGTGGTCAGAAAGGCAGTCAACTAGGACCCCTTCCGTCAGCCAGAGGATCCTGTGGGACCTGTCCTCATAGTTTCCTGGGGGCAGAGGAATCCTGGCCCATGCAAGATCTTTCCCATTCTGAGGCCCTGGGCTGAACCAACCCAACCCTGCCTGTGGCCCTCCACTCTGGCTATGCATTTCTAGAATCTCCTTGAGAGCATTTGAAAAGCCCAGAATAGGCTAGTTAAATCAGAATGAGGAGAGGGTAGTCGGTGTTTTTTGAAGTTCCCTGGCTCATTCTAGAGGCCATCCAGTCTTGAGAACACTGTTAGAGATGAAGAGATCTCACTGAATTTCCCTTAGGTGGCTTAAGAAGAGGGTCTGGGTGACCACTGGGGTCAAATGTTGTGGCCTGATTGTCATTTCTTTAATCCACAAATCTTCACCATGCTCCTACCATTGCCTTGTACAACACAGGGCCCAGCATGACTGACTGAGGTCCCTTCTCCAGAGATCTGATGCGCCCCTGTGACCAGCTGTGTCAGCTGTAGCCCAGAGATGGATTGAGAGCTTGGTGAGCTGGAGGTGTGGTCAGACAGGCTCTCTCCTCCATCAGAGCAGCTGTTCCTTAGGGATGTTCAGGGTTTGGGGGAAGATATATCTGGTGCCCTGGACCCCATTTCGGGAGAGACCAGTGCTCAATGTGCTTCTAGGACACCTATCATGGGTTCTGCATCACATTCTGCCAGGAACTGGAGAGCAGAAGGTTCTGGTTGGGCCTCACCTTTCAGGAGTTCATGGTGTCCTGGGGAAGACCACACCCAACACACTATTGCTACGTGGTTTGATTCTTGCTGTAATGTGGTAGCCCAGGACAGGGAGGCCAGCCCAACCAGAACTGGAGGGCGAGGAAGGCTCCAGAAGGAGGTCTTGATGGATGGGTTGGGTTGGGTTAAACATGGGGGCATGCTGGGCAGATGGCAGGTTCTAGGCTTTGGAAAGCATGGTATGTGTGTGGGTTCTGCAAGCAGCCTGAGGTGTGCAGGGCAGGAGGCAGCAAGAGATGAGACGTGTGGGAACAGTCTCTCATGCAGGGGTGACTGTCTTGGACTTCATCAAGGAGCCCATGGGAGCTGCTGATGGCTTCAGTTTGGGACAGGAAGGCTTCCATCTAAACTGACCACACACTGGGCTGGCAGCAAGAAGATAGTCGCTCACAGAGGCCGGCCCCAGGCTGGGCTGCCCGTGGGATCTGATGACTTACACTTAGCTGGAAAGAAGCAGTAGCTGAAAACCAGCTCTCACACAGAGCAGCTGGAAATCAGAGCACTTGTCCACCGCAGGGCCAGAGCTCTCCCTGCCTTTTAGCACACCTGGGAAATGTAGTCAGGATCCCAGTCTCTCCCAGCACTGTACCCCATCTCCTAGGCTGGGATTGGCTCACTTTTCTTAAAGGGCCCAGTAGTCAATATTTTAGGCTTTGCTGGCCATGTGGTCCTTGTCATAGTCTCACTCTACCATTGTAGCCAAACAGCCCTGGATAATATGTAAATCAGCAGGCCTGGCCCCATCCAGTAAAATGTCACTTGGAAAAAACAGGCCTGATGCAGGCAGGCTTTTGGGATTTGGCCTGCAGGATGTTGTTTGCTGACTCCTGATCTTGGCCTTCAGAATCGTCCCCATCACCCTGCCAACTTCCACCCACCCCCTACCCTGACTCCCTAGCCTCTTCAGTCTGTTCCCAACACGGTAGCTAAAAAGATCCTTTTCAGGTATAAGTTAGATCATGTGTGTCTTCTGCTTAAATGTGTCACTGGCTTCCCTTTCACTCAGAATAAAAGTCACATTCCTTACAGGGGCCCCCAAGATTCCACAGTCTAGACCCTCAAGACCTCATGTCTTTCCACTATCTCCCTGGCCAACTCCAGGGCAGCCACAGAAGCCCCCAGCTGAGCCTTGACATGACCCAGTGTGCCTGCCTCCCAGCCCCTACACCAAGCACTCTCATCCCAGGTA
Organism: Canis lupus dingo; assembly: GCF_003254725.2. Classification (NCBI taxonomy): domain Eukaryota; kingdom Metazoa; phylum Chordata; class Mammalia; order Carnivora; family Canidae; genus Canis; species Canis lupus. The sequence goes on along the minus strand of NC_064248.1, from coordinate 31,494,338 downwards.
CCTGTGTGGCTCTGTCCTCACTGCCTTAGGGTTTTTTGTCAGAACTCTCTGTCTCTGCTCTTCCTGACCATCATGTGTAACCCACAGCCCTGCCCCACTCCCGGCACTCCAGATGCCCCTGCCCTGCTCACTTCTCTTCATAACATTGGTTTCTTCCCAACATTTTCTGTTTCTCCACTTTCTGCCCACCCAATCCCTGTCCTTCCCCTTCCCATTATTGAACTGTAAGCTCCAAGAGAGCAGACACTGTCTTGTTTCCTGCTAAATGTCCAACTCCTGGAGCTGCACTGGGAGGTTTGCCATATATAGGTGGTACTTGGAAAGTATTGGATGAGTGAGTAGATAGATGGATGGGTAGGTTGATGGATGGGTGAATGGGTGGGTAGATAGATGGATGGGTGGGTGATTGTACAAGAAGAAAGACTGATAGACAAATGGAACCAACAAATCTTCAGTACCCCCTTTACGTGTAAGACATTGTTCATTGTGGACTCAGAGTTTATGCTGAACAGACTAGTCTCTTTGGAGCCCCCAGGTACTGTGGATTCCAGAGATATGAACCATGATCAGGGTCCTAGGAACTAGGAACTTCACCTGGGACCCGGTGAAGGAACTAGCTGAGACCTGGGATAGTATGCAATAGAGGGATCTGACCTGGACAGGGAGACCAGGAAAGAATCTCTGAGGAAGGGTTGTTGGCCTGGGAGGAAGTGGAGGAGCAAAGCTGGGCAGGAATCCATCCCTGACAGGAGAGCTGTTGATGCCTGGGCCTGCAGGCTGCCCATATCCCCAAAGAATGAAAACATTGCTGTCCAGGTGATAACCTCCACCAGTTTGTGCACAGAATTCCCCGTTTTTGTCACTTTCCGCTCTGACCAGATAAGTGGGGCACAGAGCCCAGGCCTATTTCCTAGGAAGGGGTTCAGCCCAGCAATGACCCAAGTCTCTTCCCATGTGAACAGAGCCTGGAGGGAAGAATTTGCCCCAGGACGTATTTCTGATGAATCTTTTGGAATAGAAGTTCATGGACTCCGGCCTGACATGAAGAATGAGATGTTTTACACCACACTCAGGAGAACAAATGTCAGAATCTGGAGTGGAAAGTTTTTTAAAAGGCCAGCTTGCAGCCTCGTTCATATGATTGGGGATAAATGTTTTTGCAACCCCTGCTACAAGTTATAATCGCACTAATTAGAAGGAGGTCGAAAGTATTCTAAAATTAACTGTAGTGATGGATGCATAATTCTGTAAATAGACTAGAAACCATGGGATTGTACCTTTAAATTGTGTAGATTACATAGTGTGTGAAGTATATCTTGAGAAAGCTGTTGTATGTTGTTGTTGTTGTTGTTTAAGATTTTATTTATTTGAGAGAGAGAGAGAAAGTGCACATAAGCAGTGGAAGGGAGATAGGCAGAGGGAGAAGCAAGCCACCTGCTGAACAGGGAGCTCAGTTCGGGGCTCTATGCCAGGACCCCAGGATCATGACCTGAGCAGAAGGCAGATGCTTAACTGACTGAGCCACCCAGGTGCCCCAAAAGCTGTGGTATGTTTAAAAACAGTTCTAAACTAGTCAGCCTGTCACAAAGCTGTCATCTTTTTCTAAAGACTGGATTATCTCATTTGTATCCTATTTTGATCATAAAATAGTCCGATTTATGCAGCATTTTCCTTAAAGTAGTCCAGATGTGGGGGGAAAAAAATTGGAACGCGCAACACAGGAATAATCTGGAAACCTTGATGCAGTGCAGACTTACCTGGCACCCTTCCTCTTCCCCAAAATTTGCCTTTTTTCCATTTATTTTTGACTTTGAAGAGAAGACTCTGTTCTTACTGGTAAAATAGTCTCCTGTTCCCTTTCCTTTCCTGTAAATTATGAGATAAGTTTGCATTTCATACCTTTCCAGAAATCTCTTTTGATTGTGGTCTGACCTCAGAAGCGAGGCTTCTGGGAAAGAAAGTAGGTATTAAAATCACTGCTTCGAGCATTTGTTGAAAACTTCTGAGGTGGCAGACGATTTGTGTTGTGGATGTGAGATAAAAACAGATTAGTTTTTGTCTGTTGCTCCGGGGGTCCCTCCCTGGTGCTGGTAGGTGATGCGGGCAGCCACTCTGCCCAGCTCACTCCAGTGACTTAAAAAAAAAAAAAAAAAAAAAATGTGATCCCAAAGGCTCCACGTTACTTCTTGGAGATGATTAGGGTCGTTTGTGCTCCTCTTTTTGCCTGGTAGAAACTGGTGAAGGATGTCTGGAAATAAGTGCTCAGAGCTGCGGCTGGAGCTACCACTTAGCAGTGCCTGCTGCTGTTTTATCGGCCAGTTGCTACCTATCAGTCCCCATGCTAAGTCCTCACAACAGTGCGTAAGGCAGGGATGACTTCCTCCATATTATTCCCAGGGAAACCGAGGCTCAGGGCAACACAGGCCAGCAGCAGCAGGCTGGGATTTTAACCCATCTGTCTGCCCCCAAAGCCCACATTCTCTTACACTGAACCTCTGTTTCCCTGTCCCTACCCCAGCGCTCAGTACCTCCAGCCAGCACCTGCCCCGGCTGGCCCCTCCTTAGAGGATGGCTGGGAAAGCACAGAGGTCCTGGAGAGTCGGGAGCCGCTCACCTAAGGAGAACAGCACTGATCCCACCACCCCAAACCCACCCCATCCCACCCCCGTCCCTGCAGCACGGTGACAGACTGAAATGCTCTTTCTCTGCGACAGGTGATGTGCCCTTCACAGGCCCAGAGGAGCCCCAAAGAAACACTCCAGCTGTTCTGTTTAGAAGGCAGGATGTGCTTCTGTCCAAATAAGTGCTCTCATGATTATTTATTAATTGTGAAAGGGAAGAGAAAAAAAGAATAGGGTTTCCTGGAAAGGGATAAAAGTTCAATATGATAAACTCCCGAAAAGCAATCAAAGGCCAATGAGGCCAGAAGAATAAAGGACAGAGAGAGTAAGAGAGATGATGAATCAAAGTGGCCAGTGTGTGAGCAGCGCCCCGGGAAGAGGCCATATCTCATGGTGACGGAGGCACGCTGAGTCTCAGAGCAGGAGCAGCCCCGGGGGTAGCGGTGGCAGCGAGTCTGGGAGCCGGCCTGCAAGGTCATCAAGGCCCTGGGGGATGAGCTGCCGATGACAGGGAGGGACGGGACCGGTCAGCAGTCAGCTGTCCCGCCGTCACCACGGGCTTGCTCTGTTCATCTGTGTGCACTCTTACCCGAATGTAGAAACTTATCAATAGAAACTGTAAAAGTGCAAGAAGGAAAGCATCACCACAATCCTCCCACAGCAGAGAAAAGCATTGTTAATATTTCTGCTTTCTTTTCATCTGTGTCTTCTTTTTTCCCTAATTTTTAGCTGTCCAAGAAATACATGAGTTGATTCTTCTTTTAGAAAAGTTAAAAAAAAAAAAAAAAGCTTTCGAAATGGGACTTAAGTCCCCTTTGAGTACTCTTTCCTACTCCCACCCCTCCCCAGACACCCCACAGTTTGGCTTCTCTCCTTCCAGATCCTTCTGCATGCCGTTGCTTTCTATCTGTGCCCATAAGCAGCAGACAGGATGGGACCACAGCCCATTCTCTGCAATTCTGAAATCCAGACAGCGCTGAAAACCAAAGGATTTTTCATAACTCACTTGGTGGCAGAAACTGCCTTGACCTATTTGTAAGGTGTTTATAAGAGTCGCAGATGCCATTTATTGTGAATGTATGCATGTGTTTTTCCTGCAGAAATGCAATATTTGGGGTTTTAGCTGTCAGAGATAGGCTGAGGGTGTGACTTAGTATGTGTGTCAGCCACATGGCCTTTAAAGCCTTAAAGACTCTAATTTCTAAAACACGTCTAGCCTCAGGGTTTAGAAGAAGGAGTCCTGAATCTGTAATTGTCTTATGCTTTGGGCTACTCCTCCGACTCTTTAAACCTAAACAGAATTCTAATTCCAAACACATTTCTGCAGCTTAATTTTCACCACTGTGAGTAAAAATCTTTATGTGAACAGGTACAGATTTCACTCCTTCCATTTCGTGGTGGTACAGTATTCCATAGCATGGGTGCATGGGGTGTCTTTGGCTGGGCATTTGATCGTTTCTAGGTTTTCACTGTCCCAGGCTAGCACGGAGTTGGACATCCTCGGATGCACCTTTCTGTGCACACGTGCAGCTCAGAGCTGCTGGGCTGTGGGGTTTTGCTTATCCCAACATTGCTGTCACGTCAGAAGCACGTCCCCGTGCTGCAAAATACCTCTTCCTACACTTCATTACCAATGGCTCTCTAGCAGTCCGTGGTCTGAGTATTGCCTCTCCCACCTGCCGTCACAAAGTGCTGGAGAAGTAGTGGCCTAGACAAGAATGTATTGTCTCTCGAATCTAGAAGCCGTGGTGTTGGAAGGTTGGTTCTTTCTGAAGGAGGCCGGGAGAAGCCATACCTCTCTCTACTAGGGTCTGGTACTTTGCTGGCAGTCTTGGGGTTCCTTGGCTTGTACAAGCATCACTCCGATCTATGCCTTCATCTTCAGATGGAGCTCCCCCTTTGCATGCCATGGGCCCACCTTTCCCCTTTATATAAGGACACCACTGACCCTGGATTAGGGCCCACCCCTGATGACCTCATCTCAGCTCCTTACATCTGCAGAATGACCTTGTTTCCAAATAAAGGTATATTCTGAGGTACTAGGGGGTTACTTCAGCATTAGAATTTTGGGGAGACACCGTTCAGCTCTTAACAGTCTGAAGTTCAGCCGAAATTTACTTAGCCAAGCCACTTACATTGGCTGCTTAACGTTGTTTCTGCTGCACTCTGCATCACCTATGATGAATATCCTTACACAGGAATCTTTTTCCATGTTTCCAGTTATTCTTTTGGAAACTATTTCTTAAGGTCAACAAGAATGCCATATCTAAAGCTCTTGATAGAACCTTGCCAGGCTGCTTTCCAGGAAGCAGAGTAGGGTGGGGGACGTCTAGGGGGATGGCCACACCTGTACCCCCACTTTCGTTCAGTGGGGCTCTCCAGTGCTTCAAGGCAGAACTCCTCCCCACGGCATGTGTGCACGTGCCTGCCGGCATGGGCACGTGCATGCTTTCTACCCAGCCTCATTTTATTTTGCCTCTTATTCCTGCCAAAAAGAGAGTCCACAGGTTAACAGCAAAATAGAAGCCGTAGCTCAAAGTGTCTGTTTAGGGCATGTTCTCTTACAACCGCATATACGAATAAAGATTTCAGAAATACTGGGCTTTCTGGGCATCAGGCATTAAATCAATCAGTGAAATTTCACTCACAGGGCAGCTTGCCAAGCAAGACCAGGAGGCAGAAGTAAGTTCTCTGGTTTAGTCCAGTTTGCAAAGCCCACAGCCGCTACATCATCCCGCTACTTCGAAAGGCAGTCGAATAATGAGCACTCAGCCACTCTGGGGGGCAGGGGCCGGCCAGGGAGGGGGTTCTCAGGAGCCGTTCAGAGCCAGCCAACCTGATGGCTTTTCAGGGTAGGTGATGGGAGCTGAGGCCAGGTAAAGAGCCCCAGCAGCTGGGGCTTACTTCACGGGGACCTCAGAGAATGAGACAGAGGAGGCATCTTTAAGAGAACTGGGGTTTTGGTGCTTGTGGTGAACAAAAGGACAGGCAGGGGCTAGGTGCTCGGGTCCTCCCAGCGAGGAGCAAGTGTTGCAAGACAGGCGCTTCACTCAGCAAGGCCAGGCCAGCGCTGCTCGCCAGCTTAGCGCAGAGACCGGAGAGCAGGATGCAGGGAAGGATAAATTTAGCCAGCATTTCAGGGGAAAACATCGATCTCAAATGTAGTACCGTCTTTTAAAAGAAAGTGGAAGCTGTAGGCCGGTCATTTGGGACAATTTCACTTGAACAGATAAAAGCCCAGGAAAAGCGAATGCGTACAGCCAGCTTGCCCTGCTGGCGGGTCCGGAGGAGCTTCCTTCTGACAGGGCAGCCGCGCTCTGCCTGGGCATAATGGATGGCCCACACTAGCCCCCCTGACTTGTTCCCAAGAAACGGTGCTGCCTTGTCTTCTGGAAAGATTTTTAGGTTTCTATTTCCAAACCCGAAGGTTCCTCTTCATGAGGAATGACGCCGGGCCCGGCTCTGAGTTTGCTGGCGGCTGGCCCAGGCTGCTGACATCTGATGCACTTCGTATGTCAGAGCCGGGTCACCACCAGCCTCCTCCCTGTGTGTCAGAACCAAGCAGAGGACATCTGGTATCCATAGACAGATTTACTTTTCAAAATGAAACCAAACCAAAAAACCGGGCACTTCTGATGTTGGCACAACGGGCATTGTTTCTACCTGGGCAAAGCCAACAGAACCACGGTCCCAAACAATAGAGCGCCTGTCTGAATGATGTTTGCACAACCTTACTTGTCCGGTGGCCACAGCATCCTCCGTGCTGCCTCGCGCTGACACTGCTCCCTTGTTGAGAAGGGGAAAAAAGTCCAGTCTGTCAATATTTGGGGCACTAATCATCTGCATTCGGGCGCCAGGGGTCATTGAAAGGCTGAGACGTTTCCAGGAATTCATGGCTCTAAAAACAAGCTGACCGTAAAGGATTTCCAGCGAGGGTATGAAAGGAAAAAAACCCAAATCGCAGCCCCCGCCCCCACTCAGCAGCCCCTAGCATTGTCCATCGGGTCATGGATTCTTGGGAAGAAATGAAGTCAACGGTCAACGTACACAGTGATGCGGGTCCGAGTTAATAATAAATGTGGAGGAAGGAGAAAAAGGATGTTCAATATTTAAACATTTCAGAGCGCTTCGTTTGGTTTGCCAGTTACTGCCCGGGGCCAGGACAGGTTCTATAAAACCGGACGCCCTTTACCTATCTCTGTGGCCAGCCTCTGACCCCGGTGCTTCGGGTTGGGAGGGTAGCAGAGCCTCTTTGAGGCAACCCCAACCTAGCAGTGTGTCTTCTTACTTTCTCTTGGCTTTTAAAGAGAGAAAGACGGAAAATGGTGAAAACCGAGACTTTGATGGGGTGCTCATGGAGAGTTTTTAAAAAGCTTTGAGGTCATGTCTGAAATTGTTTCGATTGTCCCATATTGGCTTCTCTTAGAACAGTATCATATATGTATATACATATTTTTTGGAACTGTTGCATATTTTAATATAAATTTTGTGCTTTGGTTCTAACCTCTAAAAGATAAAAAGGCTTAACAGAGAGACGCTGTGGTCACATTTAGCAAAGGTCTATCCAGTCTACCTTCTTAGATACATTCCTTAAAAATTGCCTGTAAAGCAGAATTATGTGAATCAATTCCTTTTTTCTTCTTGACACACATTATATAAAAGGAAAAGCATACCTTTGAGGGGGTTGGAAAAAACATTTGGCCCCAAGACATAATAAAATCATGCTTAAGGATGCAGCAAACTTTAGAGTCTCTTAGTTAAAGGAAATCAATACTTTTATGATGAAATATTAATAATACTAAAAAAACATAATAAGTGAAAACTACAAACGCAGAACAGCCGGGTGATTTCAGCGTCGAACACATTAACTTAGCATTTGCAAGGAAACACAAAGGGAAAGCAGAGCATACAGGGCCCATCCAAGAAGCCCCTCTGAGGCCTTGCAAGCCCCCTTATCGGGGGGTTTCCATCAAGAAGACATACATCTCCTTCAGTGCCAAGATCATTTCCAAGCATTTTGTTGAAGCAGTTGCCTTCTGGAAATGGAAAGACGAATCTAAACTGGAGAGGGGGGAAAAATTTAAAAAAATAAGTAAACTGGAGAGGGGAGTGCATGTGTGTTTGTATACAGCCCACACAGACACACGGAGGTACACACAGACACACAGGAGGCAACGGGGACAGAGAAAGGGAGACCAAGGAAGAGCCACCTGTTGGGATGCCCAGCCGGCTGTCGCCTCCCCTTCCTCCATGAGTTTATCCCACGTCTTTAAGGACGATTTCATTTGGCTCCACCTAATGCGTTCACAACCCTCCCCCCCAGCCAAGAAACCAACAGAGACAGAACCCATTCATGCATGCCTTGAGCCAGGCGTAACAAGTAACAAGAACACCACCTTCTCACATACTGTGGTTTGGTTTGATTTTTAAGTAGGCTCCCCATCCAGCGTGGAGTTCACGGCCAGACTTGAACTCATGACTCTGAAATCAAGGGTTGGACACTTAACTGACTGAGCCACCCAGGCACCCCTCGTATACTGTTTGCACATGAATCCCTTAAACTTTGATATCTGGCTCTATTAACTCCTAAGGCCTTCAGCCATAACCACTCATATGAGGAAGAATCTTGCTTTGCATTGTGCGGTTTCTCCAGAGAGCTGAGCCATTTCTTCTCCCACATACCCACATGCGTAAAGACACGTACACATGAAAACCCCCAGTTCTTGCCTCATTGGACCCAAGCTGTAGGTACCACACATGCCAGGTAAATAACCCAGACAGCTAGTGCTGACTGGACTCTTGAGCTAAACCAACTCCCTCGGGCCTCCCTGCCCTGGGAGGTGTGCCATTGGTCACCCCCTTGACACGTGAGCACATGCCGGTTTGCAGGGTGAATGGTTCCCTTGTGGTCACATGCCCATGTGGGGTGGCCGGATCCCTGGCGCTTTCTTCACAAACCCTGTCCCCTTTGCCCAGGCAAAGGGCCTGTGCCCTTCTCACGGCTCCCCCTTATAGATGACAGAGCCATGCATACAACCACTTGATTGCCCATGTCCCACGGTCTGACATGATAGAAGGTGACAAAGTCCTGTCTGTTTGAGGACCTCAGCTGTGGCTTTTGAAACTTGCTCTGGGCCAGCACCCATCGCAATCTTTTTTTTTTTTTTTTTTTTTTTTTAAGATTTTATTTATTTATTTACGAGAGACACAGAAAGAGAGAGAAGCAGAGACACAGGCAGAGGGAGAAGCAGGTTCCATGCAGGGAGCCCAACGCAGAACTCGATTCCGGGTCTCTAGGACCAAGCCCTGGACTGAAGGCGGTGCTAAATCGCTGAGCCACCCGGGCTGCCCCCATCGCAATCTTTGTATGGCTCCACACATGCTCCCTGATTCTATCTGACTCATGTGGTTCCAGATAGTATCTCCAGGTCTTTTTATGACGTGCAATAGGATGTCATCATCTCTTGGTCTGGCCTGACCCTAATCGGAACACACAGTAAGAGAGAATTCAGTGATGTGGCCTAGGTGCAGAAATTAACCGCCCCACACTGTAGAGCCTGAGTCCGGGACACAGGTCTACAGCTTGGCTTCGGGAGCCTGTTAAGTGTGCACCTAGGGCACATGCCTCCTGCAGAAGATCAGAACTGATTCCCTGGCCCCTTTGCACACCACCACTTTGTAGAACACACAAGATTAGTGTACCCATCAGTGTGTCCTGAGAGCACAGAGCAGGGCTGGTGAGATGAGAAACTTGCCAGAAAGGACCATGTGATCAAGGGCTGGCGAGAGCCTCAGGGAGTGTCCTTTGCAAGTGAGGCTGTGGCCGACCATCCCAGGTTCCACCCCCTTTGATGCTGGGACTGCAGGAGTCAGGGGTCGGTAACCCCTCTCTAACCCGCCTCCCTCTCACTGCTCTTTCAGCCCTGTGTCCTGCCTCAGTAGAGAGGCAGCCGAGATGGCCACTGCTGAGCTTTCTAGTGCCTTCCCTGAGAGACTGTTGTGGAGTTCTGTGCTTACTAATGTATAGACGGTAATGCCACCAGGAAGGGCAGGGGCTGGGCGAGGCAGGGCCCTCGGGAATTACACCCAAGTCCTGGCAGGCTTCAGTTTTAAAAATGCAGAGTGAGGTAATGCCACCCTAAGAGATCCTCTGAGAGACCTAGTCCACCTGTGACCCCCACATCCAGGGCAGCACAAGGGTGCCAGCACAGCAAGGTGTTGGTGTTCCCGCCGCCTAGATGTACCCCGGCGGCCACGGGGACACAGAGGCCTTGGCTCTCCCGCGGGTGGCAGCCCACTCAGGCAGGCCCCACCCAGGAGCAGAAACTTGGAGGGGCAAAGCTGGGACAGGACAGAGATGGCGCAAAAAGGAAGCAAGATACTGAAAGACCCATTTTTTCTCTCCTGCAGGTTTTCAAGTATAGTCCTTAAAATCCAAGAGGATTTGTCCATGGATAAAGAGCTATAGGCTAAGAGATTCTGCAAGTTCCCAGCTATTTTTGTATGTTGGACATGTTATCCCTTTAAAAGCAACCAGAAATAAAAGCCTTTAAGCATTTCGAGGTGCAGCCAGTCAGTGATCTAGGGGTCATCTGTGGTGAGGTTGCCCAGGCTCTGCCAAGGGAGATATTAGAAACACCCCGTTTCCCAAGCGCCTGATTTGCCTCCTAGACCAGATAGGAAGTGCACATGAAGAAAATCAGAAATCACTTCCAATTGCCACTTGAGGGGGAAGCCCATAGACAGCTCCCAAGGCCCAGAGTTTTGTGCATATCCCCCTGAAACAGGACATCACGTGTGTCTCACCAGAAAGGGAAACTGGAAGGGTCTCTGTGCAGGTTCCAGAGCCTTCTACCTTCACCCAAACCTCAGAGTCATAGCAGTAGGGGAAGGAACTGTGGGGGACCTCCCAGGGGTCCTGCTGGCCTATAGGGTTCTGAACCGTATTCCTATGTTGGTAGATTCTTTCATTTTTGTGTGAATTGCTTGGAGGAGGCCCGAGTGAGCACTCAGGCCTGGCTTCGCCCATCGTGGGTACACTCTTGTGAGGCTTGAATCTGTACCTTGCCTCCTCGTCCTCCCATGCACATGTTCTTTGAAGAGTTGAGGGTAATTTGAGGGCATTTCTGGTGTGGCCGCCAACTCCGTGGCGCCCGGCCCCCACTGCTCTTGGGCATCACTGTCCTCTTGTGGGGGGCAGGCTTCAGAGCCAGCCTCCCAAGTCCATGTAGTGTGGCCTGTAGATCCCATAGGCTGCAGTCTGCCCAGAGCCCACCCCCCAGGCTGAGGCTCCAAACTCAGTCCCACCCAGAACCTGGCTGACTGCAGTGGGAGGACAAAGGGCAGCGTCGGGGAAGGAGCCATCGAAGGGAGATAGGCCGCGGTACACTTGCTGTCTTGTGTTCTGTGCATGAGGTCACAAGGCATATTGATTTCTGACTGTTTCCCAGCAGCACAAAGGAGAAAGCACGAATGCTGCATTGTGAAAACCTGAGCTGCAGCGGGTGCTGTGAATTTGCCAACACAAGGCAAGCTCAGGCAGGGCATCCTCACCCCATAGCCCTCACTTGCACTGGGGAAGGTCAAAAATGCCTGGGTTGCCTCTCCTGAATCAGCAGCCCTCAGCGGGCTTCATTCTGTGCTTTTCAGTGGGGAACGAGCACGAATGAATGTTGGTTTTTGCTAAGATGGACAGCTCTGGCTTTACAGTCTTAGCTTTTTCCTAAAAGGGCTCTTAAAAACTGAGCTTCCCAGAAGCACAGCCACAGGAGACTGAAACGGCTCAGAGTCACCCATTTCAGATGTCCTTGGCCACGAGGCCAGGATGCTGACACCTTGGTCTCAGCCCAGAGCAGAGGCCAGGCGCTCGTGGCCCACGCAGCCCAGAGATGCATTGGGTTTGGCCTGCCTGGCCTGGGGTGGCCTGCTTCTTGTTTAGAAAATAGAATAGGAATTAAGTTGTCAACGATTTTAAAAATCAGGAATTTTTACATAAAATCCGGATATCCAGCTTCTCTTGCAGGACAGGAAACAGTGGCCTCATGAAGACTCTTGCTCGGAGACAGCAGTAGTCAGGCAAGGCCGGGGGGTGGTGGGGGGTGGGGTGCGTGGGCGGGAGGCTGTGCTTTCCTGCCTCTTCCAGGCGTGTGACCAGTGCCTTCCGTCCCCCGACACAGACGCTGAATGTCCATGTGCCATGTTTATTGTCCTGACAGAAGGGAAGTGTTTCTCAGTGCCCACGTCCTAACCAAATAAGGGAAAGCAGATGCCTATCCTTCATGTGGGTCCCTCCTCATTCACCGACCTTACTGGTCCAGCCCTGGGGTGCCCGAGTCTGCAGCTCATAGGCCTCAGCCTTCCAGGTACCTGCTTGCCGTCTCTGTGATTTTCAGAGGTCGGATCTGCAGAGGTATACGGGCAAGCAGGCAAGCCCACGCCTGGTAGGGCACCCTGCAGCCGGACAGTTCCATTTTTAGCTCATGTGTAAATGAGAGTTTCACTGCTCAGAAAAAAACGTTTGAAGAGTTCAGTGAGATGGCATTATGTTTCCAGAATGGGGCACCATCCCCAGGCAGGCAGCTGTGTCGTCCAAGAGGGTGTAGGGACAGGAACTATGCATGTGAGCCAATGTGTCATGGGAGCGAGGTCACCCGGGACAGTTTTCCCTGGGGTCTTGGCTCCCAGGAAGCACAGAGCCAAATGGTGATGTCAGCTTCCCATTGTGGAGGCTGTTCTGCTGTGATTTTTCAGTTTCCACCCATATTTCATTGTTGGACTCTCGTCATTCCGTTTATGTTTCAGTGTTGTCAGTACTCAGTACTGTAGCACGTGGGTTTGGGATTTAAAATCTAAGCCACCTCAAATCCTTCCTGGAAGCAGGTCATATGTAAGAGCATCTGTAGGGGATGAGGCTGCAGGGCGAGAATTGTGCCCTTTAAGAGTGTGCAGAGTCCCTCTGGTGAGCAGTAGGCCCAGTGGGCTCTCTCCACTTCGACCCTCTGCAGGGTCCCCATGGAATTCCCAAATGTTCAGCTAGCTTTCATATCTTCTGTTTTTTTTTTTTAAGATTTTATTTATTTATTCATGAGAGACAGAGAGAGAGAGAGAGAGGCAGAGACACAGGCAGAGGGAGCAGCAGGCTCCATGCAGGGAGCCTGACGTGGGACTCGATCCTGGGTCTCCAGGATCAGGCCCTGGGATGAAGGCGGCGCTAAACCGCTGAGCCACCCGGGCTGCCCCTATTTTTAACCAGAAGTGGTTGCATGTAACCCATGTCCTTGGAGGAATTAGAGTGCCACACAGCACAGGCTCTGGGCAGCACACAGAGGTCAGCTAGGGCCTCCCTACCCCTCAGAGATTTAGGAAGCCTTTGGCTCAAACCCCCTCAGCCACACACGTGTAAGCCTTCCCACCCTCTGGTCTCTCATAGTCCTGCAGCCACCAACACCCTCCCACCACCGCCCCCCCCACACACACACACACCCGTTTTCAGTTCTTGGCCCTTGTGCATAATCTCTGCATGGCCTGGTAGGAACGCAGATGGAAACTCAGTCCCTTCCCATGTTTCCACCTAAAAAGTCCACTTGCACCATATAAGGAAAGAGTTGAAGGAACATTTCCTAAAGATTGGGCGGGGGGTGGGGGGGGTATGAGGAAGGCCTCCTCTCCCATCTCTATTGTCCCTTTCCTTCTTTCCCCACACTCTGCCACTCCCAAAATTCCCGCAGAAAGAGCAGGGCAGCTTTCCCTAACCACCTCTGGAGACCTGCCAGTCTCTGTCTCCACAGAGCCCAGCTCACATTCCTGCTTTAACAAAGCATTTTTGCAACTGTCAGTGAAGATCAGGTTCAACTACATAGTAAAGAAAAACCCCAGAGAGACGCTCATTTCCCTCTCAAGTAGGGAAGCCTGGATGAAGGTCAGGTGCTCCACAAAGCACCAGACCCAAGCCTCTACCCGCTCCATGCTCTGCTGCCCCTACTATGGGACTCATCCTTGTGGTCCAAGATAGCTGCTGGAGCTCCAGCCATCACATCCATGTTTCAGGAAGCACAGCAGAGGAAGGTATGCCCCCTTTCCTTTTAAGAGACACCTTCCTGGAAATCCAGCATGCTGCTTTCATTTCTATGTCCTTCTCCACAATTTAGCCACATTGGCCATGCCTAGCTGCCAGGGCCTGTAACTAGACCAAGGGGAAAATGGGTACTGTCCAAAGCCCTCTCAACCCCAGACGATCCCAGGTGTTAGCTGTTAAACTAAGGAAAGCTGTTGTACACACCACCAAAACATCTTGGCAGTGGAGTTTCTTACGCCCTACATGGGGAGGCCAACTCCTCTACAGCTGACAGGGCAGGCTGCAGGAGTACAGAGAAGTAACCCTGCTGGTTGCGGAAACTCTTGGCCCAAGCTGACCCTGAGCTGCACGAGCCTTAAAGAATGGGGAAGGGATTTACGGAGATAGAAAAAGAGGAAAAGAGAATTCCAAACCAACGGAACAGCCCGGCTGAGGCCAAGAGCAAGGGGTTCTTGTCGCTCTGAGGTCTGAGGACCCACCTGGGCTGCTGCGGGGCAGGCGCCCCCATCTCAGAATGCCCCACCAGTGATTCTAGGGGGTAGGGTTTGAGGAGATCTCTGGGGTTGGGAACTTCCCTGAGTCTGGGGACTTGTCCGAGTATCTAAGCATAAGTGGAGACAAGCCGGCAAAAACACCTGGGAGCACGAGGCAAAGCAGGGTGGGGAGGGGAAGGAATCCGCTCCCTCCTTCCCTCCAGTTGCTGCCACGGGGGGAATGGGGCCCAGTAATACCAGATCTGTTTTAAGAAGCCAGAAATCCAGATTTGTACATAAAACCTCCCAATGTGTCCGTGGGGACCCAGAAGACAAACGAACCAGAACCTTGGTATGAGTGAAGCAAAACACGTTTTGTGAGCCCTTGGGCCGCAGCAGCCAGCTCTGGACCCTGACCCGCACTGCAGCCTGGTTCTGGCGGGGAACGCTTTAGTGGGCGTTCTATCCAGAGAGAAGGGGGTGTACAGAGTGTGCTCAAGGTACATTTTTCCTTGGCCTACTTCCCCCAAAGGGTCCTAGGGTTCAGACCAGATGGAGATTTGTAAGTAAAAAAGAAAGCTCTTGGCCATTGAAGGCTAGAGATCCTCACCAACTGTTCCTGTTTTTCACATCGAGACATGGAGGCTCGTACAGCAGAGGAGGCTTGTCCAAAGCCACAAAGCCATTCGGGCAGAGCCTAAACCCAGACTTGGGGCTCTGACTCCCAGCCCAGTGCTCCCTCTATCAGGGAGCCTAAAATAGAAGGCTGACCTTTTTGTGGTATTTCTGTGCTTGACAAATGCCAGAGAGTTACTCATGAGTTCATCCTCCCAGAATAACTGGCAGAATGGGGCCAGAGGGCAGCAGGAAGACCCCAGCCTGCCCCCGTTACACCCTTGCTCCTGGAAAGCAGGAGATGTGGCTGGCCCTCGGCGCAGGCCAGCCTGCTTCAGGAGTGCTGCGCGGGGGCCCAGCTCTGGGGAGGTTCTTGGGGAGCCCAGGGGAGAGGATGTTGGAGGCCAGTACAGATCTGATCCCAGGGGTGCCCCAGGGACCCGGGAGCTTGAGCCTCTCCAGCTCGCGTCCCTGCCTTCATCCTCCCTTCTATTTCTGGTACAAAATAACAATCATCATAGGAATCTTGACAAAATTCAGAAAAGCACAAAAACTAAAACTAAAACTCATGTAATAAAACCACCTAGTTCTCCCATGACTTTAGCTTTGATCCTTGCAATCTGTTTGCTCAGCTCTGCACAAGGAGGGAGGCAGAGCTGGAACTTTTTCTTTTCTTTTTTCTTTTCTTTTCTTTTTTCTTTCTTTCTTTCTTTCTTTCTTTTTCTTTCTCTTTCTTTACAATAGGAATATGTGGGATGTGCTTTTTCTAATCTTTTCTCATTTACTGTCTTGAGTATTTTCTTCCACAGTTAATCTTCTCTCACACCAGCATGTTTAGCCACAGCAAAGGATTTCACCACCTACACGTATTCGAATTCATTTGGCCTTTCCCCCACTGCTGGGCCTTTCGAGTCTCCAGCTCCCTGGTACACACACCAGTGCTTTGGACCTCGTATCACTCACTCTGGAGATCCGTCCACAGTGCCATCCACAGCATAAAGTTCTAGGCGTGAAGTCAGTCAGATGGCGTGAAAAATCGTATGGCCTCTGATACACATTTCACAGGCTGTTTTTGACACATACTCAGGGAGAGCCAAGAATTTTATCTGCTGGAGAAGATCTCAGGGAGGCCTCTCCGCCTGTGCCCTTGTCCCATGATCTCTGGCTGGTCTGTGTTTGCAAGTATTTGGCAGTCCATATGTGTTTGACCCGTGCCCAGAAAGCCTCTTGGCACCTCCACTGAAGCTGGTTCATCAAGAACTGCCTCGCAGGGATGAAGCAAGAGCTGGCCAACAGGCTCTCTGGCCACAGGCACTTCTAAGTTCTTTCCAGAGCCTTCCTGGCCCTCTGACATGTCAGACTGGCTCTCAAAGTGGCCGCCGCCTCGATTGGGGAAGGAGCCCCTTGAAATGACAGGGAGAATCTGGGCACCTGGCAACAAAAGAAAATATCACTGAGCCTTTCTGGGTCCCCAGCGCCGTGGGTGAGGGGAAAGGGGTACAAGAGGTTTTAGCAGCAGCAAGCAAGGGGAAGATGTGCTCAGTTGTCTCTGCTCAGCTAGACCCTGCCAACAGGTGGTATCAGAAGTTGGTGATTTTTTTTGTTTCTGTTTGTTTCTCAGCACAAATAAAAGGTATGTGGCTTGACCCAGATCCATTTCCAAAACGAAGGCACTTCAGTCTCCTGGCTACAATTTCAGCCTCTCGTCGGCTACCCCATACGCCCTGCCCCAGACGTCTTACGGCAATAAACCAGGGCTCTGTAGAGCACGTCTTAAGAGAATGGTGACCACCCTGGTGACAGCTATGCCATCCACCATCCCTCTGTTCTGGCTAGTGCCTTGTCGGAGGCATAAAAGGCTTCGACACCGTTGGCGGCCCCTGTGTTCACTGCTCTGATAAATAAGCAGCTCGGGGAAAAGCCATCTTGACATTTTGATTTGTTAAGGTGTGATTCATTTTTGAGTCAAGTTAACAGCTAGTAAATCTGGGGGTTTTACCACTTGAAGTGATTAAGAAGTAAGCAGCCATAAAGCTGGCACTGTGGGGCTGCGGCTGATGGCCCCCTGGGAACCTTCCTGACTGCCGTTCGCAGTTGCCTCGATGTTTGCCGTATGAATCTGAGCCTCCCCCTCCACGACAGACACACACAGTGTATCACATCATGCCTCTTCCTGGGAAGTGCAGCGGGTCAGTCCTGCTGTTCTCCCTACAAGCAGACGTCTGTCTGCACAAACTGGTGGAGGGGGTGGGGGGTGCTGCCCTCCACAAAAGAGAAGCTGGTGAGCTTAACCCACCACGCTGCCACAAGGCCTCACGTCCACTTGCCGTTACATTGCAAAACCCAGATGGCCTGGCTCAGGGTGTACGTAAAGACCTGGCTTGCCTGAGGGGAGGAGGATGAGGAAGACACAGGCCTCCAGTGAAGCAATGAGGAAGTCACAGCAATAAAAAGCAGAGCATAAAAAAATACAGTCAGTGATATTGTAATAGCGTTGTCGTGGGACGGATGGGAGCTACGCTGTGAACACGGCATAATGTAGAAACTTGACAAGTCACTAAGTTGGGCACCTGAAACCAAGGTCACAATGTGTGTCAGCCATTCTCAAAAAAAAAAAAGCAAAGTTAAATAAAATAACTAAATAGATAATAAAATAAAGTACAACACAATAAAACAGTAGAGACTTGGCTTTTGGAGAGTTAATGCTTAGACAAAAATAACTTCACACAAACATTAATACAAAATAGCCCCCACCCCACCCCGCAGTGGCCTGGTACGGGGACCCACTAGTCCTAAGGGGGCGGGGGGTGAAGCAGCAGATCCCCACCCCCCAGCTAGGCCCAGGTTTGCCCACAGGTAGGTGAAGGGAAGGGGGCTTAGGACGTACTCGGTGTGTCACTTCGGCCAGAGAGTAAAATCTTTGAGGCTTTATGGGCCACACGGCAAATAGTGCTGCCAGTGTAGCTTGAAAGCAGCCACAGACTGTGTATGCAACCAGAGGGCCATGCCTGTGTTCCAGTGAAACTTCATTTACAAAACAGTGAGCCATAGTTTGCTGACCACTGCCCTCTGCTCCACACCCTGCCTTCCTGAGTTCTGAGGAAAGCAAGGTGAGAGCCTAGGGAACCTTCTGGAAGGGGCATCCCCATGAAGTTCAGCCAGCATAGGCGGCACAAATGGAGTTTGGGGCTGGCTGGGGTGAGTGTGCTCAGGGAGTGGAGAGGTGTGACGTCATTGGCCAGGAGTGTTGGGATCCCCACCCTCAGCCAGGAGAACATGGAACATGCCCCCACCCCCACCCCCCAGCCCAACCCCCCACTCCAGTTTGGTGCCACTTCTGAGTTGCGGGGCAAGCATCAGGCTCCACAGAGCACCCTGACTGTGGTCCTGCCTAGCATGTAGGGACCCAGGCAGAAGCCACCACGGTCCATGTAGTCCCCTGGGGTCATCAACAAGGCGTTTGCTCCATATAGGAGCTTTCCTGTATTGAGTGAATAAAACCAGAAGACAGAGCCCTTTAGAAAAGCAGAGTGTGGAAAGGACAGAAAGTGATGGTTTGCAGAAAAGGGGCTCCCAGATGGGCTCGTTCAGATGGGCCTCCGCTCGTCATAAAGAATACTCCACTCTCGCCGTGTGCCAAGCCCTGTGCCCCACTGTCCCCCCCCCCCCCCCCGCCCAGTATAGTGCGGCGATGATAACTTAGTGAGGACACTCTCCGCTAACAGTAGGGGTGGCGCTAGGCATGTATTCCAGTGTTTCCAGGTCTGAGCGTCTCCAAAGTGTGGTGCTCCCCCACTCCCTGGTGCCGGGAAGGCCACAGGCCCAGTGTTGCTCCAAGGGCCATGTGGAACGCTGCAATTGGGAGCTTTTCACCAGAGCTTTTGTTCCTCCTACACCAACTCACCAGAGCCTCCAGAGCTGAGCAAACTCTGTGGCAGGGAAAGTCTTTGGGGCTCTTCCCCTCCTGCCCAGTGCCCTGCCTTTGACAACTCAGATGCATTAGCGGACCCCCAAGATTTTGCTGTGAGGATGTCTCGAGTGCCTGTGTGAACTTCACCAAGATGCCTCTAAAGCCCCAAGGCTGCATGTCCCCTTCAAGGGCACAGCCAGCCCGTTGCTGAGCCAGCATCGGGGACTCAGATTTATGGCTCCCAGCCCTCAGCTCTATGGCCGGCTGCACCCTCTTCCTTGAAACAGCTTTGAAGTATGTCCAGGTCAGGCCCATGTCCAGAGAGGTCAGCTGGGACTCTTCAAGGGGCTGAATTGGGTTGGTTAGTGGAGCCTTCACATTAAGGTCTCTAGCCCCACCTTTGAGGGTGTGGCTGGCTTGCCCTGTGGCGTCTCACATGGAATTGGGGAGTGTGGCACCCCCTCCCGCTAGGCCAGCTGTGTCTTCCTGCTTGGTCACCTCACCACCTATCTTGCAGGCTTTGCCGTGGCCCAGTGCATAAACCAGCACAGCTCACCATCCCTGTCCTCGCCATCTGCCAGTGGGAGCCCCAGCGGGAGCACCAGCCACTGTGACTCTGGAGGCGCCAGCTCGTCATCCACCCCTTCCGCTACCCAGAGCCCATCAGGTATTGGCCACATGACGTGGTGTGGGGGGCGGGCTTCGGGGAACTCTGTGATCCCTCCATGCCAAAACTGCTGACCCCCAGCTCCTCCTTGCCACCGGGTTTGGGGACACTGCCGCTTGGGGTTCCGCGTTCGTTCTGCTGTGACGTCACACACAGGCTGGCTGGTGTAGCTCCCGGCATGGGAGGAGTCACTCCTTTTGCAGGCTGGCCCTCCGAGAAAGGCCTTCCCTGACTGCAGAGCTGGAGGGGTGGATGGCTGCCGAGCCTGAATCTGCCCCATTATCACCTCCCCGAGGAGGGGTCTCCCAGACAGGATTGTTTGAACCTGGCAAAAGAATCGTGTGCCTGCTAATTTTTTCTTTCCTTCATAACATACCAGTTTTCTCTGTAAATGTTCGGTGCATTCCAGTCGTCTGTGACCAAGTGTACACCTTTTGAGAGTCTGCTAGGATGTGCTAGAGTCCCATCTCGCCTTCCTGGACCTCATACAAGTGCAGGCATGGCACGGACAGACCCCATGAGCGAGGCGGCCACAGTGAGAGGACTGAGCGGGTGCCCCCTGTGTTCTCAGCCACATGAGCCCCTCCAACGTGAGTGCCTCATTGTGTCATGTGAGAGCCCAGAGAGGTACCAGGCTTTTTTCCTGAACCATGTGGCCACGCAGTGCAGCCAGAGGAGCAGGGCCCAAGGAGGGGTGCTTGGATGTCCTGGAGGGTGAGTGAGGCTCCATGGCCCAGCAGCACAGCCCCTGGTTCCAGAGGGCCCTGGGTGTGTCTGATTTGGGAGGCCCCCAGTGATTCTGGTCTGCACCCACATTTGGGTACTGTTGCTGTCCTTTGCTGTTCCTTCAGGGTCCCATCCAGAGCCCTCACCTATCGTATTTCACAGGCACCTGAACTCCTCTTAGGTGGCGGATCTGGAGGTCAGGATAAAAGCCATGTGCCAGGGCATGAACCCCAGTGGTGCCAGGAAGCTACAGGCCCCTGGCTCCCAATGCCTCAACACTGGACCGCAAGATCTCCTTTGGTGGCCGCACCCCTCCAGGATCATCAGCTTCCTCATTCCCCAGCAAAGGGTTAACTCCACGTGGTCTCCATGCCTGCTGCCTGCAGCCCCCCACCCCCGCTAGAGCATCCATTACATCCGTCTCTATCGACATTGACATTGATGTCCCGAGGCCCAGGCAGCAGGGTCACCCTCACATCACCTCACTTAGACCCTCTACCACTTGGCACCTGCTCCCCACCCCGCGCCAGCTGGGGGGATATGGCCGCCTTGTCTGAGCCTGAGCTGAGATTGGCTGCAGGTGTTGCTGGACTGTTCCCAGGCCCACAGTGGGGCATTCAGATGGAGCTTTCCCCAGAAGCCGAGAACAGCCCTCCGCCTCCCTCTGCAGCCTCATCTCACGCTGGCTGTGGGAACTGAAGGGCAGGGCTGTGTGTTCATGTGCTTGTGTGTGCACCCACGTGCTGCCTGCATGTGTGTGCACGCTTCTGTGTCTGTGTTGTGTGCACCCCAACACACATGTACTTGAATTGCATTTTGGGTGAAGGTCTTTTCCTGGTGGAGCTATGTATGCATTTCTTTCATGCTTAAGAAGGTACGGACAGCAGCTAAGCAAACAAATGAGCCATGTACTTCTTTGCCTAAAACTAAAGCCAACAAAGACCCACAATCATCAAAATCAGGTCTGTACCGGCAGGTGTTCTCCTGAGCAAGGCCCCTGGGGCTTTGGCTCTGTACCTTCCCCTAGAGGCTCAGGGTCCCCACGATGCAAAGTTCTTTTCCCTTGGCCTCCCTCAGCCCCTCTGTCCCCACCCCCCCACCCCCTGCATGGTGCCAGCGACCTGTCTTCTCATCTCAGAAATGCAGGGGCTGTCAGCCTGGCTGTCAGGTAGCCAGGCGGTTCTAGTCGATAAGTGATGGTCGGGCTCTCCTGGGTGTCTGCCCCCGTTCTGTGCGTCCCTGGCAGGACTGCAGAGGCAAGTGTGCAAGTCCCCATTTTTTATGCTGCCTGACAGTAAAAGCCTGAGGCCCAGCCTGTCTGTCCGAATCTCTGCAGACACTGAAATTACTCACCCCCTGATGAAGGGCCAGCCTATCAGGCAGCTTGTACTTCACTCTGAACTGAGGACCTAGTTTTTGATCCCTAGAAAGAGAAAGCATCATAACCCACACGCTCCTCCCTGTCACAGGGACCCGGCTACAGGAGTCAGCTTCATCCCCAGGACCACAGGCTGGGGTGGCAGGTCTTGGGAGGGCCACCATTCACTTGGTCTCTCAATGGCAAACGTCCAGGCCAGGCTCCAGCTTCCTGGGTCCGTCCAGAGAACAGTACTTGAGGTTTCTGTGTTCCTCATAAGGGCAGGTCTACCTGGATGGTTCCACCATCACCAGGCCGTGCTCAGGAAGTGAAGGATGGAAGGGAGGCAGGTTTTGTCAGGATGAGTGCTCTTCGGCCAGTTTCCTGATTTGATGTCGGCCCGGAGTGGTGGCTCAGTGTTTAGGCTTCTGATTGGCACGGGCTGGCCCCGTGCTGCCTCCTCACCAGACTTTTCAACCGCAGGGCCTGGCCACAGTCGGCCTGAGGCGGCATCCTTGGAGGGCCAGCTGGGCAGCAGGACAAGCCAGGGCCTCTCCACACAGCCCACCCAGCCTGGACAGCAGAAACAGCTGCGGCCCAGTCAAGGGGCCACTTGTCCTCCAAGTGGTTTTTGAGGACACAGAGCTGAATCAGAAGCATTCCTATCCCTGTACGTCCAGAGCCTCTGAGTCCAGGAAGTTCCCAGTGTGGAGAGCAGCTGCCAGGCCCTTTGCAGCCAGAATTAGCTCCCTTGGCCTCTTCGCTCTCAAAGCCACACTTTGCATGGGCAGGTGTTTGGTTGGGGAAGCAGACGAGAGATGCCGTCCGTCAAGGGATGAGACAGGCCCAGCTTTCTATGTCTCTGTGGTTTTGAAACCCAGAATTATCCAAGGATATCCCTGAAAGCCAGGGGTGAGCCTTACGCTATCCTAGCAGTAGCTAGAGCACGGGCACCTGCTGCATAGTGTCCCAAGAGGTGTACCGCCCCAGAGCACCTCCTAATCCCCCCGTGTGCCAGGCACTGTGCTCATAAACACTTGACAGACATCCCCTCACTGAGACTTGACATCCTGCACCTCACGCTGTACAGGGGAAGACACGGGAGCTTGGAAAGATCATACAACCTGGCCACGACAGTGCAGCTAGGAAGCAGAGACGCCCACACCTGAGCCCCAGCCTTGGCAACTCCCCAACCCCTGTTCCACCCTCCCATGTAAGCCAGCAGAATATCCACGCAGCTGCTAATTCTGTCTCTGGGTGCCTCCGTGCGGCATCCCAGAGACCTGGGCCTCAGGGTCAGGTCTCCACTGGGGGCAGCCCGTGAAGTACATACATTTCTCCTTCCAGTGTGCATGACTGCTCTAGATCCCCAATGAAAAGCCACAGCCCTTTCACAGAGACCCTAGTGACTGCAGTCCCAGTCAACCAAGACTGGGCTCTGTGGCCCCTGTGGACAGGATCCCGGGAGTCCCCCCAAATCAGTAACAGACCCCAGATGGCCCGACCTCCTCTGCCAGCCCAAGTGGGTTCATGCTCCCAATGAGGACATAAAACTCTATTGTTATGAGGTTGTCCTCCACCTCCACTGTCTGTCCAGCCCAGGGAACCTCGAGTTCTCTGCCTGGGTTTGCAAGAAGCACTTGTTTATCACAAATAGAGATTTTCTCAGCTGCCCTGTGACCTTGAGTCTGAGTGACTCAGGTTTTGTGGATATCAGACCTTATCTCACTAGGGTCTCTCCAAGGGTGGCCCTCACGTCCGCCCTCTGTCTGCATCTTATCTACGCCAGCCTTGGGTCCCCTATCTCTGCTGTACTAACTTTTTCTAACCAAACAGGTTTTTGCTACGTGCAATGCCAGAGACAGAGGGTAGTACAGTGTGGAACACACAGGCTAGCAACAAAGGAAAGGTACAAGGGGCTCCAGCAGCACAGAAGAGCTGCAGGAGGGCCCGGCGGGCTCCCAGGGGCCACAGCACTGGAGATGGAAGCCAAAGGCAGAGGGGTTAATTAGGAGGGTGGCCTTTGGGTCTCACACAGCCCCCCTCCCACCCCCACCCCAGCTGTACCCGGCATCTGGTAGGAGACAAGTTGATTCCTTTTCCTGGTCTCCCTGGGGTCTACCTATAAATCCTGCCCTTCCACATACAGACCACAAGGGGCAGTTTATTTTTGAGGAACAGCCCATGTGCCTGTGGGGGCCCAGGCCTCTGGCCTAGTGCTGGCAGAGGACCCCTCACCACAGGGGGCAGGAACCTGCCCAGGGGTCACTGCTTTGCCCTCTATGCTGTGAGCAGCTACTTCTGAGTCTCCTTCACATGCCAGGGACAGAGTGTGGATGCTTGTGAGCAGCTTTTTCACAAGCGCTAGACTCCAGATCAGGGCCACAAGACACCCACAGCTGAAGGAAAGATCACAGCTGAAATCCCTGATAACCAAAGAAACCAACTAGAAGGAGTTGAGAGCCAGGATATTTTACTTTCATCGTTATAATTATTTACCTGTTAAGGCTGTGCAGAAGGTATTACTGTCCAGTTTTAACACCTGGTGTGCGAATTGACCTGTTCCCCTTGTCCTTGAAAGAAAGTACAGTGAGACTACCCTAAGCCTTCCTGGGGGAAGCTGGTGCCCTGGTCCATGGCAACGTCCTGGGACCTGGTGTGTCATCCACTTGTCCATTGCAGCTGCCCTGCTAGGCCTTAGCTTGCTCCCCACTGAGAAAATCACAGGGTTGGAATTAGCAGGATTTGGGGTTTTCTTTTTTTTTTTTTTTTTTTTGCCTTAAACAGTTTATGGCTTTGAGAAGCTGAAATTGCAGAGGACATATGGCAGGAAAGAGAAAATAGACCCAATTTGGCACCAAATGTCGGGCCAGTAGGAATACTTTAGAAAACCTTTTTAGGTTACAGCTGTCACACACACGTGCGCGTGTGCACGCACACACAGGCAAATACACACTCATGCACACCCAGTGCACACGCTCACACACGTACTCTGTGTGGGGCTCAGATAAGAGAACTCTTCAGGGTACTAGAGCTCTGCGACCGGCTCTGTTGTGTTTCACACACGGTCTGGGTGAGCTGCTTTGAAAAAAGAACACTGTTAAAAAATGAAGTCAGCGTGACAGCCAGCCTGCTCTTTCCGTCGTCCGTTTTTAAGGCTCGTAGAATTATGAGCACTTTGACCTTCCCCCAAGGTTTTATAGGTAGAAGGAACGATTTGGCTCCTGGAGGTCCAGTGTCGAGGCCTGGCAGGGGTGGGGTCCTACTTTCCACATCCTCACCTGGTCCCTGGGCTGTCTGAACACATGACGTTCACCCCAGCGCACGGTTCCTTCCCTGTGCAGTGGGAGCCAGACAGCCCGAGACTGACCCCATGTCACCAAACTCAGTTCCAAACTCAGAACAAAGCATGCTCTTTTCTCCCCAGTTTTCTCCATAGCACTAATTTTTTTTTTTAACCATGGTAAAATACACATACCGTAAAATGTACCGTCTTTCAACAACTGTTTAAGTATCCAGCCCCGCGCCATGGGGTATATTCACCTTGTGTTCTATGGCATTAATTTTCAGCTTTGCTTGAATCCCGAGTTTGTGTCAGAGATGACGGTTCCTTCCTTCCCAGGGAGATGCTCCTAACGTTTTTGTTTCAGCTGATTAGAACCCACCCTGGCCACTCAGCACCTGGTCTCAGGCCTCCCTGCTGTGGCTCGGTCTCGGTTTCCAAAGGTTCAGACCAGCAGACCAGGCGCCCCGCGGCTGGGGAGGGGTCCTGGAGTGCCTCGCCCGTCCAGGGCTTTCCCAGCCTTTCCCAGAACTGGCTGAGCTGCGCTCTTGGCTCCAGTGTGGTGACGTCAGTATCCACAGGCCTCATCAGTTGGGCTCAGAAACCTGCTGGATTCACGAGCCGGCTTGGCTCCCGTCCCCCAACCACACAGCCTTCCCTCCTCAGACAGGCCCAGAGACGCAGGGCCTTCGCCCTCACTGCTGGTTCGCCTGTGGAACTGACCGGCAGCTCTGTCCTTCTGCCCCTGGAGGTTTCTCTCCGACAGACACCACGTGTTGCTGACGACCCTGAGTCTTTCCTTTCCAACAGGACTGAACCTTTGCTGTCTTTACCCTCGACTGAGCCCCACGAGTGAGCACACAATTTGATCCCTAGCTGTTGTGACAGTGCTCATCCTGGTGGGGCCGAGTGGGGGGTCTCACCCGCTTGGGGGGGGGGGGCCGTGTCTCCCCCTCCCCCAGCTGTCACAAGCACCTGCCGGGGGCCCCGCCACACTTCCCTCGCGCTCTCGTCCGTGCTTGGCGTCCGTCACTGCGCTGTACCCCTCTCCGTGTCACCTTTCTCTGTCCCATTGTTAAAGGCTTTCTATGACCTGTCGCTGTGTTTCCCTCTAGTCAGGAGTGGCAGGAAAGGACGCCGGCGAGTGTTCAGCCTGTCGGAGGCCGACAGTCACGGCGGCCACTGGGTTTAGTGCTTCGAACGGCAGCTGTCGCGGCAACTCTCGCAGGCAACTCAGGCAGGTCTCGTCCGTTAGCCTGCTCGGCCCACACGGCAAGCCCGGCCTCGCTAGGCCTCGGGGGACCATCTCCCCAGCTTCCCCGATGCCCGTTCTTCCATCCCCTTCCGGCCTCACCTGGGCTGGGGACCAGATCCCCAGGCCCCGAGCCTCGAGCAGCCTGGAAACACTGTCCTTCTCCAGGGACTACCAAGCTGGTGGGGTTCTCCAGCCCAGCCCCTGGGGCGGCGGGGGTGGGGGGGGGCCTGGGTTAAGCCATCAGGGTTGAGCAGTGGAATTTGCAAAAAAACAGCCAGGAAGTCAGCTAGGTTCTTTTTTTCTTCCCCACCCACCACTGCCCCCCAGCCCTGCTCAAAGCCCCGTAGTAGATTTAGTCCCACCTCAGCCAGGAGCCAAAGCCATCAACCTGACAGGCACAAGTGGGGGCCACTCCACCGTCCCCCACTCTTATATCCAGTGCTCCAGGGTGGCCGCTGATGCTGGTCTATGGGCTGCTGACCCAAGCCTGCATGCCTGAGGCAGCGTAGGGCCCCTTGCTGTGGCCTGCCCCTCCTTCATCCCCTTGCTCCCTTTAGAGTTTCCCTTGTGGGCCTCCCACTTGCCAATCAGGAGCCTTTTGCGTTCTTTTGCATTTTGAAGCTGCTTCCTCTGAGCTCTGCTTCTTCCCTGCTATGCTCTGCTCCCCCACCCCCACCCCGCGACCACCACTCAGTTCCCCTCTCCCAGCCTGAGTGCAGCAACCCCAAAGGTTTCCTGGAAACTGTCACTTGGCAAGAGCCAGCTGAGCCCCTGCCCCAAAGCCAGAGATCAGCTTCTGGAGGGTACTGACTGGGGACCTGGGGACCTGCTGCCTCAGTCTTACCTATGGGCAAAGCTGCGGGAGGCTGAGCATCTCTCACGGAAACCTGGACACCCAGGACTCTCCACTCTTCTCCCTGGCTCCTGGCCAGGAAACCAGAATGTTCTTCAAATCTCTCATTCTCAGCCAGGCCCCTACCTGTGGCCTCTGAGCCAGAAACACCAGCAGGCAGGCAAAACCAAGGGCTCAGCAGTTACCTTTGCCCTGAACGAGAAAGTGTGTCCTGGTTGGATTATTTTCCTCTGGTGAAAAAGTTCTTTTTCATCCCCCTGGGCCCCTGGAATGGATATATTTGTAGACCACATTCAGGAAGCACTTCTTAGTTTATTTTTTTTTTAAGTTTTATTTATTTATGATAGTCACACAGAGAGAGAGAGAGAGAGGCAGAGACACAGGCAGAGGGAGAAGCAGGCTCCATGCACCGGGAGCCCGACGTGGGATTCGATCCTGGGTCTCCAGGATCGTGCCCTGGGCCAAAGGCAGGCGCCAAACCACTGCGCCACCCAGGGATCCCAGCACTTCTTAGTTTTTAAAAAAAAAAAAAATCTAGAGCTGGGGGGTGATGAGTGAGAGGTTATTTTTTTCCTATAAAAAATCGAAAAAGGCTATTTTTAAGGCGAAAAACCCCCTAGAGCCTTTTAATAAAATTGTTGGTTCTTTTCTCAAGGAAGAAACCAATTTTGTGTGTGTGTGGTATTGTTTGTTGTTTTTTTAATATATTTGATGGCACATTTCCCTTATCCTTGATGATGCTCATTACTGAAAACCCCATCATGGACCAGGGAAAGAGATTTGCCAGCTCTTTTGAATATCTGCATGCAAATGCAGACTTGAGCAAAGAGGGAATTCTTACATAGAAGTTTCATGGGAACGTGAAGGAAATGCTTGGCAGCTCTGTCTCCAGATGGCACAGAAGTGCCATCTGGAGACGTGGCATTTCTGAGCTGCCTTGTCAGCAGCTGAGCTTACGTGTGGATCCATAGGTGCATAGGCCCGTAGGCGTGCCCACCCTCACGGGAGCAGGCGAGCCCCCACAGGGACCCACGTGCTCCGAGGAGCAGCAGACAGATCTCACGGGACCAAAGTGGGAGCCTGCACGTGGAAGGCCGCCCATGCTGCAGGGATGTCCTTGCTGAATGGAGCAAATTCAGTGAGATTCAGAGAAACCAGAGTGCGCGTGGAGTGTTTGTTTACTCAGCGTTTCTGGGCTCAGCTCATACCCCAAATCACATTTTCCACTAGTGCTCACCACCACCCCTGCCCGCCCACCCCCGGAGCAAGGACAGACCCAAAGCCCCATGCAGTGGTTTTTCTCTGGGCCTTATTTCTCTTTTTTTAAAAAAGAACAAAAACAAAAACAAAACACAATGATAATAAAAGGAAGGAAAACCAAAAGGCCTTAGGAAGGAGTCATCCGGGATCTTTGAGAGCTGGCCTTGCCCAGGAGCCTTGAGGGAAGAAATGCCGTCGTATTCTCTGGGAAACTCAGTCTGTTGCTTGTGCTTTCTCTCCACGGTGGGGATTCTCTTCCTCTCCCGCATCCCATTCTCTATGCCCTTCGGTTTTCTTTTGCTCTTGGTTTTCCCGTTCTCTCGCTGTATGTTTAGTTTGCAGTTCTGTTTTGTTTTGGCTTAACTTTAAAGAGGAAAAAAAAAATACCAATCTAACTTGAATCACATCAAATAGAACCTATTGACCATCCTTCCCAGGGTCCAGAGAGGTTTCCGACTCACGGCTCGACACCCCGTCATCAGTATCTTCTGCTGATGCCTTGTCACCCCCAAGATCTGTACAAACGAGAGATTTGCTTTCTGAGCGAGATGCGCTGGGCCTTCTTGTCGATGCTTTCAGATTACTGGTGCTTAAAGCCTGGAAAATGCTTTTCCACTGTGAGCGCCAATCTCCGCTCTGTTCCTATCCAGGCAGACTTGCCATTGGAAAGCAGATAAGCCATTTGTCTGTAATCTAATCAAGGATTTTGAAAAGCATCAGAAAAAGAAATTGCCACTCCAAAAATAACCACACTGGGCGGAGCCTCAGCCTGCCTTCCTCCTGCCTGGTGGTTTCTCTCCGTGACCCCTGTAAGGGACACTCAGGATGGGAATGGCCCCCTTCTGGGTGCTAACTGAACTCCTAGAGAAGGAGCAGGAGACAAACCACGGTCTGAGGTTTTGGTTTGGTTTTGCAAGCTGAAAAGTTCCATAGACTTCCTTTTTATTGGTGTTTTGTTTTGTTTTGTTTTGTTTTAATATCACAATGAGTTCCCTCTTGGACAAATGCTACCAAGTGTAGGCTCTGGAGATGGCCTGAAGTGATAAGCACACCCAAGCCCATTTCCTCCCTAAACACGTATTGAATCCCTGGGCAGGTGGTCCAAGACTCTCCCTAACGGAGAGCCCGCCTGGGCCACTTCCTGGCGACATAATCTGCCCATTGATTTTGCACAAGCCCCTAATTGTTCTCTCACATCCCAAGTCAGGGGAACCCTGGGCCCTGGCCGATTTCTCCCCAGGCCCAGGTAAGACTGGATTTACCAGCTCCTGTGTCCCCAGAAGGAGGAAGTGGAGACAAGGTGTCCCCCCAGCACCACCATCTCCCACCCAGATTTCCCCGGTGTCCAGGACGGGAGCAGAGGGTGCCAGCGTGAGCAGACTAGCTCGGGACTAAGTGTACCCTTGTTCTTTCTCCCCCCACCCAGATGACCCCATAACTATGGAACAGCCTCCACCTAATCTTCCCAGCCAGTTGGTGATCGTCAACGAAACGGAAGCAGATGCCAGGCCCAGCAGGAGCCTGGCAAGGAGCGCAGACGTAGAGACAGTCAACCTGTCCCCCAGCCTCATCCCCGCCCAGCAGCCCACCATCTCCCTGCTCTGTGAGGACACTGCCGACACACTGAGCGTGGAGTCGCTGACCCTCGTCCCTCCCGTCGACCCCCACAGCCTCCACACCCTCACTGGGATCCCTCCACCACCCACACCGGCCGTAGTGGGCACAGTGAAGCCAGGCGAGGAGGCCGCAGGCCCAGAGCCGGCGGGCCCCGCCGAGCACTGAGCGGGCACCGTGTGGCCTCCCCTTGTGTGTGTGGCCCCGCTGGTAGGGACCCGGTACAGCTCAGAGACACATGGGGAGCACCCGCAGCCCCCTGTGGCCCCAGTCACCACCGCTGCCGTCTTTCCTTGCACTCTTTTACTCCGTTTGAATTCCTGTTTCACTCTGCACCTCTCGGAGAGCAGGCTGGACCTGGTGGAGAACGTGGTGAGCCCGAATGACGAGGTGCTGCCTTGGGGAGGAGCTTGGCCTCCTGGTCTCAGAGCCCCATGACCCCGGGGTGGCAGGACCCCCACCCCCTCTCTCCATCAGCCAGCCGCTCCAGTCTGGAAGCTTCTTGGCCATCACACCCAGTGTGCACGGAACAATTGGACCAAGTCACTTTGGGTAGAGATTTGTAGAGAAACAAACTTCGATAAGCATCTCCTTTGGATATTTATTTCCGCTTTTGGCAGCAGATGAAAAGCATTTATTTAAAAAGTGTTTAAAAAGAAAAAAAAAAAGTCCAAAAAAATCCTCAACCCTTAAGCTTTGACGTCATGCTAACAGTATAATATTACTGTAAAGATTTCATTTTCGTTTTTCCTCGAACTTCCCAGTGTTTTGTTCAGGAGCTCTTAGTTTGGCTTTCCCCGTTTCCTTACCTCTCTGCCACTCGCTAACTCTGCAAGCCTGTGGAATGATAAAGTACCTTCCTGGAAAGTTTAGATTATTTTTTAAACAAAGATAAAGGAGATACATGTATTCTCAGGTACACCCAGAGCTGAGAGAGCCAAATGTTTCTCTGTCCTGGTAGCCAAGGCGCCCGTCGTTTCCCGAAAAATCTTCCCAGGAAAGGGGCCAGTGCAGCCAGCTCCCCTCTCAGGACCCATCCTTCATCTCTCTGGACTCAAACCAGTCCGGACGGCATCCTGGCGTCACCTTCAGTTGTT
This sequence comes from Canis lupus dingo, assembly GCF_003254725.2. Classification (NCBI taxonomy): domain Eukaryota; kingdom Metazoa; phylum Chordata; class Mammalia; order Carnivora; family Canidae; genus Canis; species Canis lupus. Next base: position 31,463,533 of record NC_064248.1, on the reverse strand, counting down.
GCCACCTCTCTTTGTCTGGAAAGAACCATTTGGGACCACGCAGACTCTGGCCCTGTGACCATGATGTGGGGAAAAAAAAGCCGCAGAGGCCATCCTCCATGGCCACATGTGTGCGCACAGGCTGGTATGCGGGGCGACACCCAGGGGCCAGGTCCCACCTGCTGCAGGGTCATGTCCCGTCTCGACCTTGTCCCGGGAGCTCAAATGTGCCGCTCTCCCTCTCAGCCACTGCTGCAGAGACACAGGCTTATTTTTCAAATGAAAACTCCACGGTTGCTTCCTTTGAGCTGCACGCACGTGCAGGCCAGTTCTCCGACAAATCTCATCGAGCACCTCCGCCGTCCCTCCACTTAGCCAGGCACAGCCACACGACCCTCGCCTCTCTCTGGTCAGCACCAAGAATCTCCAAACTTTCTTCCCTGTGTGCCCGCCAGGAGTGCCAGCACACGGGCCCGGCTATCGGGGTGGCCCCGGAAGGCGCTCCGAGTGCTCACCCTCTGCCTAGTCAAAGAAAGAAACTCGGTGGTCCTGCAGAGAGGGCTGTGGTCCCCGTGGGGACAGGGCTGTCTGTCATCAGAAGCCCTTTGCATAGGTGTGCCCACCCAGCTTCAACGGGGGAGGGACCTGGCTCAGAAAAGAAGGCCATGTAGGCAGAAATTTCAGGGATATCGGGGGGCAGGGATAAGCCGTGACCATCACGAGAGCCCCCCCTCCCAGGGAGGAGAGGCAGGTGGGGTGGAAGAAGGGGCCAGCGGGTCAATGAGGAGAAAGGACAGGTCATCGGGCCGCAGGTGCCAGCCGCCGGCCGCACGTTCCACTTGATCTTTTGCTTGGACGTCAGAGCAGGCCGGCACTCTGGCCTAGCAGTGGCTCCGGGGCAGCAGAGATGCTGGAAGGCAAGTCATCTCCCAGCCCAGTGGCGTTACCGTAAAGAGCAAGCCCCTGCAGGTGGACCCAAGCCCCTCTCTGGGCCCCCCAGCCTGCCATCTGAAACCCGTGGCTCCGATTGTCATCACAGTGCCCGAGCCGTGAGGAGGAGGAGAAGTTGGGGACAGTGTGGCCGGAGGAGCCCGGCAGCCTTGCCAGGGCCCAGACAGTGCAGCGCTCAGCCCAGCCTCCGGGACCAGTTGAACAAAAGGTGCCGGTTGCCGAGGACAGGATTGTCCCCGAGCGGGGCCTGCAGTGTTGGTCCTGCAGCTCACCCCAATGGGCCATGAGGGGTGGGACGGGCGCTGCCCTGACCCCGGGCGAGCAGGAGGCGTACATACATCCTCGGGTGAGGATGGGGTCTGGAGGCGCCTTGGCTCTGATGAAGGACCTGCCTTGCTAGGTCGTGACCGTCCTGGTGGCAGTGGGCACACTGAGTCTTCAGGAGCACCCCCAAAACCTAACCACAGGGCCGCCTCTTGCTGAAGGTCAGACGGGGTGAGGCCAAGAGGTCTCTCGGGGACCAGCCCCAAAGCCGCAGCAAGAATGTGGGGGCGGGAGGAGGGCCTTCTCCGCTACCTTCGCCTCCACCCACCCTGTCTGCCACCTGCCCAGCCCGTTAGCAAGCGCCCCTCCCCAGGCAGGAGTGAAGAGACATACCTCTTTAAAGACATACACTAGATTTTTCTAAGGTCTCAAGATGCACTGTTAAGTACAAAGGCACGGCGCGAACGGATACTCATCTTCTCTAGATGCAATAAATAAGAAATATTTAATGTAGTCTTGTTGACGTTGGGCATAAGCTATCAGGGTTCCTTATGTTCCTCTGAGGTGAAAATATGTAAATAATTCTCGTCCCAAGGAAGAGCCAGGGTTGGGAAACCCTCATGCTTCTGGGCCAAGGGCCCGTTCCAGGGAAATACCTGCTCTCGCCAGCGTGACTCATGTTCTGTGGGCACTGAACACGAGGGTGGAAATGAAAACTGGAACTTCCTGGTAAATTTGAACTTGGCAATAAAAGAGAAAAAGTTACCAAGGATGTGGCTGCTGCTCCGTGGTGCTGGGGTAGGGAGGCTGTGGCCCAGCAGTGGGAAGGTTCTCTGCAGCCTGACCCCATGGCCCCTGGCAGCTGCTCAGTGGCCTGCAGTGGCCCCAGGGCCTCTCCCTGCCCCCACCCAGGTAGTCCCCTCCCCAGCTCCCGACGGGGTGGGGGTGGGGAGCATGGCGGGAAAGCTCAGGTGCAGCTGGCTGCCCTGAGAGGGTGCTCCAGGCCCAGCCAGCCGCAGTGAGCCCCGTCCGTGCTGTGTGCATCCCCCCACCCCGTGGGCAAGCCTCAGGTCCTGCATCCGTGGGGTGTGGTCGTGACAGGCCTAACCCCGTGGGGCAAGCACACGGCCTGGGCCAGGAGGGCCAGGGAGCCTCGGCGTCACTGCTCCCTCGTGCTGCGGGGCCAGGGAAGTGGGAGCCCAGGGCTCCCCAGCGGGGACAGTCTGGTGAAGTCTGTACTGGGGCAGGCACTGTCCCGGAACACATCGACACGCACCCCTGGAAACAGAATGGGTTCACAGGTTCTCCGGCTTAAACCCGGCGCAGAAGCAGGCAGGGGCTTCTGGGCCTTGAGGTAAAACCCGAACTGAGCCCAGAACATAAACGGGACACGCGCCTCGTGCCAAGAGTCGAGGCGTTTCTGGCAGAAGGTGGCGGCTGCTGCTGAGGGTGGGCTCAGTTCCCCGATGTCTGCCCGTGAGGCCCGGGGCTGCGCAGGCATGGGGGGCGGTCCCTGGGCCGAGCTTGGATCCTGCCACCAGGGTCCGTCCCGGATGCCCAGCGCCGGGCCAGGCCTGCCACCTCACCGGTCCCCAGAGTCGCCCTGCCTCACAAGCACGTGGGCACTCACGCATTTCCGTAACCTCAGTTTAGAAAAAGGAACTTGCTTGGAGGATACTCCGGGAGAAGGGGGACGACAGACCTGGGGAGTGAGGGGCGGGCAGCCCTAGGGACAGCAGCTGTTGGGGACCCCCTCCAGAGGGTCTCCAGGCCAGCCGAGGGCCAGGCCTGCAGGGTGTGGAGAGAGGCCCAGGGAAGTGGGGGGCAGAGGGCAGGTGCCGGCAACATGGCGTTGCCTCCGCGCACATGAGCCCCCGGAGGCCCAGTGGGGCCCAGCCACCTTCCCGGGGCCCCAGGTGCACGTTCCAGGCCCGTGTGCTCGTGCTGCGCACGCCACCCACCCAGGACCCTGGCCGCCGGGCCAAGTGCCCCTGGGAAGGGGGGGTGAAGCAGTGGTTCGCAGGCTTCGGGCGCTGGAACCATCTGGAGCTCTTGTTCCCGAACACAGCCATGCGCTGCAGCCGGCCATGGAGGGGCTGCTCCGTGAGCAGTGGTGCTTAGGGCAATGCCGGCGTCGCGGGAGGCGAATCTGGAGCGAGACTCACGCTCGGCAGGCTTGTGGCCGTGGCCATGTCCCCTCCCTGCCGCCAGGGTCTCGTCTGCAAAGTGAGGACAGGACTGAGCCTGCCTCGTGGGTCGTCAGGCGGAGTGCTCAGCTCAGGGCAGGGGCCTGGGGCCCTGGGGGGCGCTCTGGGCGTGACACCTTTGGTGATGGCTTCCCCTACCCCCTTCCTAGCCCAGGTGCAAACCCAGGACCTGGGGCTCAGGCCCCCAGGAGTGGAGCTCGTGCAGTGGGGCTCGTGCAGTGACCTGGGACTAGTCGCTTTACATTGGCGTCCTGGGTTCCTGTGTGTAAGGCAGTGAGGAGCCCCCGCACCAGATTCAGAGGCCGCACCGGGGTGCCCTGCACCCTTGGGGTGCCTCGCGGGAGTCCAACAGGAGGTGAGGCCTTCCGGGGCCCTGCCTCTTGGAGGCGCCTGGCAGGCCTGTCCCTGCCTCTTCCCTCACCGGACGGCACCCGGCAGGTGGAGGAGCAGGTGAGGGTGGGCGGGCAGCGTCCTCCCGGCCCATGACCTCAGGTCCCGCATTCAGGGAAGCCGACTTCCCGGCCGGCTGCCTGCTGGAAACCCCCTTCCCCTCCTGTCCTGACACCTCGTGGCACTTCAGAGCCCTGGGAAAAAACCCTCCACAGCTAAAGTGCTTCTCTCCAAAGGAAGGTAGGTCTGAATCAGCAAGACGGGAACACGTGGGGCTTCCCAGGAATGTACTGGAGTGTGCAGAGCTGGGCAGGGAGTTGGGGGCACTACATGAGGCCTCCCCTGCCCTTCAGGCACCTCACCCACCCCAGGACCTTAGCACAGCCGCTCTGGCCCCTGCCCGCCCTCCCCCCGGGCCACATCCCCCCGGCGCAGCCTGATTTCCCCACAGACGCTGCCCGCCTGGACACACCTGAACTGTCACTTCCCCGACTCCTGACTGACCTCGTAGACTCTACGTGTTTTGAAAGGGAGAGACTTGACCGCTGGAAACCAAAACACAAAACCAGCACCACTTACTGTATTTGTTTCCCGGAGCCGCGCCGTAACAAGTGTCCACTCACGGGGTGGCTCGCAGCAGCAGCAGCAGCAGCGTGTTCGCACTGGTCTGCAGCCCGGGGGTCTGAGATCAAGGGGTCGGCTGAGCTGGTTTCCTCTGGGGGCTCAGGGAGCATCCGTTCCCCCCCCCCCCCCCCCCGCTCCTGGTTCCTGGTGTGGCTGGTGGTCCTGGCTTTCCTGACGCACAGCCGCCCTCTCCAGTCTCTGCCTGTGTCTTCTCACGGCCCCGCCTCCCCCTGCCCCTCTGGGTCAGACCGCCCTTCTCTCCGGGACCCCGTCTGACCCACGCTGATCTCGCCTAGAGGTGCTAAGCTTCATTACATCTCCAAAGACCGTGTTCCCTAATGAGGTCACTCTCCCAGGTGCTGGCAGTCAGGATACAGACATATCTTTTTGGCGGGGACCAAAAATACAGCAGGTCACCATTCAACCTGCTATATTTGCCGGAAATTAAAGATCCCCTACAAGTATGTACAAGACAAGCAAGTCCAAGTGGTTAAATTTGAACCACCTCCCATTACCTCCCACGGGCTCTGGGCCCACAGCCCACCCTCTCTCTGTAATCGGGAGACCAGCTCGTGTTTGGGACCTGCTAGCACCCAACCAAGACTTTCTCTCCGACGGGATCACAAGGGCTGATCGAAGAGAAGCAGCAGCTCACTCTGGGACTCCGTGTTTGAAGGGTGTGTCCTTGTGCCCTTTCAAATCTCCCGACCACCAGACGGCAGGTTCTGCTGTGGCACACACACACCACGGGTCACAGCGTGGTGCCAGCCATGGGTTGGTTTGGGGGTTTTGTTTGTTTTGTTTTCCATCTTCCTTCTCTGGTAGACTCACCTGAAGGCCGGATTGTGTCTTATTTGACCCAGTCTCCCCAAGGCTGGGTACCTGGCATGCTATCACTGAATGTGTGTTGGATGGATGGATGGAGGATGGATGGTGGGATAGATGGATGGATGATGAATGGTGGAGGATGGATGGTGGATGGATGGAGGGATGGATGGTGGATGGATGGAGGGATGGATGGATGGTGGAGAATGGATGATGGATGGATGGATGGTGGAGGATTGATGGATGGATGATGGATGGATGGATGGATGGATGATGGATGGATGGAGGATGGATGGATGGTGGAGAATGAATGATGGATGGATGGTGAAGGATGGATGGATGATGGATGGATGGATGGATGGATGGATGGATGGATGGATAGATGGAGGATATATGGTGGAGGATTGATGGATGGATGGATGGATGGTGGAGAATGAATGATGGATGGATGGTGGATGGATGGATGGATGATGGAGAACGGATGATGGATGGATGGAGGATGGATGGATGGTGGATGATGGTGGGTGGACAGTGGGTGGATGGATGCAGGATGGATGCTGGATAATGGATGCATGGTGGGTAGATGGTGGATGGATGGATGGATAGACGGATGGAAGGATGGATGGATGGATGGATGGATGGATGGATGGATGGAGCCATTCTTGGACATAGTCCCCAGTTCCATTCATGTGTCTGTGCCCATTGCCACAGCCTTGAGGCTCATCCTATTTGTCTTCGGTCTGGGGTCTTGCAGGCCCTCCCAAGGCCAGCCAGAGACCTTTGAAAGAATCTGCCGGGGCGAGTTGACAAGGACAGGAGCATTCAAGAGCTCGACTTTGCCACCATTAGAAATTGTGTCCCCCGGCCCTCCGCAGGTGTCTGAGCTGGGACAGTTGCTGCTAATCTGTCCCTGTTTGCATGGAAGCCTCACGTAGGACCGCGTGGCTTCAGAGCTGGCAGACCAGGTTCAAGGCCGCTCGGCCTTGAGCACATGACTGCACCAGGACCGGCCCTGGCAGGGGCCTCAGTCGTGTGGTGAAGACAAGTCAGCTGGGCCCTCAGCACCCGGCCTGGCCCGGAGCCCCTTGCCAGTCCCTGCCATCAAGGAGAGACTTCGGAAAGTACCCGCTGCCCAGGCCCCTCGCAGGTGCCTCGAGCCAGTGCCTCTGGTGGGGGACTGAGCCATGGAATCCTTTTATGGTGCTCAGGTGACCGAAGGGCAGTCAGGACGGGAACAAGCCTTGGCCACGCTCTGTCCCTCACGGCAGCCATATCCAGAAGGCCTGAGCTCTTTCCTGGGACAGGCCCGGTGCCCCCACCTTCCTTCCGAGCACCCCTCCCCCACCTCTGCACCTGCAGCAGCTACTCCTCCGGCCTTCCCAGCACCGCGGGCTTGTCACCTGCCAGAGCCGTTCCAGAGTCAATCCCCTGCTTGCTTCCATCAGCATCCGCTCGCTTCCTTCCTGGCACTTGTCACCTCGAATTACTTCTGTTTGTTTAATATGTTCCAAATGCCATGTTTTTAGCACGAAGAACGCTGAGAGAAGAGCCAGAGGTGAGGCTGTGGGTGCCAACTGGTTGTTCAGGAGGTGACCCCAGTAAGCAGGGGTGGGAGCAGGGACAGTGTGGTGGGTGCGGGGAGAAGGGAGAGGAGGCCAGCACACAGGGTGCGGCCGGACCGGCTACTGCTGCGGGCACCCGGCGCCCGGGCCCCGCTGGATCCTCCGCAGAACCCCACAGAACCACCTTGCGACCACCTCGGGGAGCACAGGAGGTCGGGTCCCACCACCGACTCTCCCACCCTGTTGGTTTCGGGCTGCAAAGGGCCTGGCATCCCCCAGCCACCCTGCATGGGGCCCACGTCATCCCAGGCCAGCCATCCTTGGGCCGAAGACGGGCGCTCGGGAGCTCGGGCGCTGGCGGGCAGGTGCCCAGCCTCAGAGGCGGGTGCACACCACTGGCCCACTACCCAGGGCAACCCACCGGCAGGTTCCGTGCGGCCCGAGCAGGCTTCTAAAGAGAAACTGAGTCAATGTTCTCGAAGTGGAGCTCTCCTACAGGTAGCTGGGTCTATGGCTTCTCACACGGGTCCGCGTGGTGACCGTCACAAGTGTGCATGGCTCCCCCACCCCCAGCACCCCCAGCACCTCCCCGTGCCCCGGCCTGGAGTCCTGACTGGGTCCCAGCGGCTTTCGGAGTGATTTGGGCTTCCTTGCCCCGCGCCCCTCACCCTAAGTGTGCAGCCCGTGTCAGGCTCGAGCAGCCGAGCCCTCCTCTGCCCAGCACCCTGTCCCCCGATCGCTGGAGGAGCCCATCCGCATGCCACCCAGCCCCTGTGAGTAAACCGAGGCCACCCACCCAGGAGCCCCCCATCCCTCCTCCCCGGGAAGTGTCCCCACTGCCACCCTTGGGGTTCCACTTTCTCTTGTCCTGCCTCCCTCCAGGCCGCACCCCCAAAACGTCACTGATGGCAACAACACAGACAGGGAATGTTCTCTGGGCCCAGGCGCTGGAGAGGAGCTGGGTCTGTGCAGGGACCGGCCCTTTCCCGCGGAGGCAGCGCCCCGCTTCCCAGCCAGAGTGCAGGGCAGGGCGGGGGCTTCACCTGCACCCACCTTCCCCGCTTTTAGGAGCAGGGCTGGCACTGCGGGCAGGTGTCGCGGGGGCGGCTCCCCCTCCAGCTCTTTGTCATTATTCTTCGCGGAGGTGACACTCACATAACCAAGAATTAATCAGCATGAAAGGAGCGATTCTGGGGCTTCAGGCTCGTTCCCAGTGTGGTACAACCCCCCCCCCCCCCCCCCCCCGTCTAGTTTTAGAGCTTCTTCATCTCTACGCCGAGCAGCGTCCCCCGCTGACCTTCCCGCCCCTGCGGGATCTGCCTGGGAAGTAACCTCTGGTGACTGGCTCCGTCCGTGTTGTCGCCTGCGTCAGCGTCCCTGGAAGGCTGAGCAGGACTCCGCGGCACGGATGGCCCGCCTGTCGCTTACCCGCCATCTGCGGTCGGTCACGGGATTGTGTCCCCCTTGGGGCGGCCCAATGAGGCAGCCGTGGACAGGAGCGTACCGGTTTGGTCCTTCAGCTTTTGAAGTCCAGATTGATGTGGAAGCACTAGACTGAGTGCCGTCGAGTGCCACCCTGGGCTTCCTCCCGGGGACACGGTCCCTGACCTCGCAGAGACCAGGTTGTCCCTGCAGACAGACACCCAGACAGGCGGGCAGGCGGCCGTTTCTTTCCAGCCCCTACCACCTGCACAAAAGGCACAAGCAACAACGCCTCGGGGCTCCCGTGTCCTCATCTGGAGAATGGGTGTCACGGGGGCGGCTCACCCCCGAGGGTCCCCTGGCTTCCCCACCTCCACACAGGAGAGGAGAGACCACCTGCTAGTTCACCCAATCCGGTGCCTGCGCCGAGGCCCCCACGCTGCAGGGGTGGCTTCCAGGCCAGGCGGGCTCCACGTACACGGGCGATGAGCAAGACGGCCGCGGAGGCAGGAGCGCACCTGGCGGGGACCCGCACCCAGGGGCTAAGGATGGCGTGGCTTTGGTGGCACTTTGGCCAAGTAGGGACAAGTAGCATTTTCCAGAGTTCCCGCGCTGAGGGGCAGCCCCCGGCGGTGCTGGCTGGCAGGTGCCCTCCTGGCCTTTTTTCCACACCTCTCAGTGATCGAAATAAAAGTGGGTGTCGCTTCGTTGTCCTGCTTTTGACGCTCGGCAGCCCCCCCCCCCCGTCTCAGCATCTCCCCGTGTCCCCTGGAAACTCCGTTTCTCAAGTGTGTCGAAGGCCCTTGGGGGGACGTGTCCCTCGGGTGCGCTGCCGCCCACGGGCGGACGGGGAAGCTGTTTTCACTTTTATTATTCGGAACCACCCCGCGGTGGACGTCTGGAAGCGTGAACCTTTGTCCAGGTTGCAAGTCATCGATCCCCGGGGGATGCGGTGAGCGCAGGGACCCTCAGATGGTAGACACAGGAGTCACTGTGAGGCTCTGGCTTTCAGGTTGGCGAGTGGCTTCCCACCCCCAGCACCCCGCTGTCTCTCTCCCAGCGCCCCCAGCGCCCCCACCAGCACCCCACTGTCTCTCCCCCAGCGCCCCCGTGCCCCCATCAGCGCCCCACCATCTCTCCCCCAGTGCCTCCAGTGCTCCCAGCAGCACCCCACCATCTCTTCCCCAGTGCCCTCAGTGCCCCCAGCACCCTGACATCTTTCCCCCAGTGCCCCCAGCAGCACCCTACCATCTCTTCCCCAGTGCCCCCCCAGCAGCACCCCGCCATCATGCCCCTAGTGCCCCCAGCGCCCCCATCAGCACCCCCCATCTCGCCCCCAGCGCCCCCACCAGCACCCCAACATCTCTCCCCCAGTGCCTCCAGCACCACCACCACCAGCACCCTGCCATCTCACCCCATTGCCCCCAGCACCCTGCCATCTCTCTCCCAATGCCCCCAGCACCCCACCATCTTCCCCAATGATCCCAGCAGCACCCCACCATCTCGCCCCAGCACCCCCACCAGCACCCTGCCATCTTCCCCAGCGCCCCCAGTGCCCCCAGCACCCCACCATCTTGCCCCAGTGCCCCCACCAGCACCCCGCCATCTCCCCCAGTGCCCCCAGCACCCCGCCATCTCGCCCCAGCGCACCCAGCACGCATCCCCACTCGCCCCTAGACTGTCCTACCATTTGCGGGCAAAGGGTGCAACGTTGTCTGAGGCGGATGAGCCCTCCATGCAGCTCCCCAGCCCCAGAAGCCAGCGCACTTGAGCATCCATAAGGTGCTAAGGAGCCCCCCGAAACATCCCGCAAGCTGGGCACATGCCCTGGCACAGGGACCCCCCGAGGCCCGGCCCAGAGAGGCTGAGCGGCTTAGCCCGGGCCACACCGCTGCCGGGGCTACCCTAGCAACAGCTCCCCATTACTGGACACTGGTACCCAAACCCGGCTACGCGGTTTACATGCCAGCGTGTCTCCCCGAACCCTACCCCACCGCGCTACTGTAGCACCCCCATTTCTCGGACGCCGACCCCGAGGCCACAGGTCACCCGGCTCAGAAGCGCGGAGCCTGGAGTCTGTGAGGCTCCCCGTCACAGCCTTTGCCCCCCAGAGCCCCCGCCCCAGGGCTCCCCTGGGCCCGAGGGGGGCGCTGGCTGGCTCCGCTGCCCTGGCAGGGACACCCGCCCCCACCGGCACCGACCCAGAGCATGTGCCCTATCTCACCGCTGTCTCTTGAACCGGCTTATCTCCCTCGGTGTCGCCCCTGGGCTTGTTGCCAACCCGCCCTGGCAGGGACGGTCCTTGGAGGGTGGCTCCTGCCGAAACACCCGGGAGCTGCACCCTGGCCCCGGCGCCATCCGTCACCGAGGAGAGGGGACCATAGAGCCCTCCTGCCCTCCGGCCCCTCCCGGGGAGGCCCCCGTGGGCGGGGAGACCAGTTTCACTTTCCCCGGCCCTGGAACATTTATTCCGCGAACACTGATTGGGCACCTACTGTGTACCGGGCACGGTACTAGCTGCTGGGGAGGCAACAGGAAACAAGTCGGACGAAACTCCACGCCGCCCCCACCCGCGGCGGGGCCCCCAGGCAGGGAAGGCACACAAATTCCACGGGTGACTCGGTGACTTGTGAGTGTGGGAGGAAGTACAGGGAGGGCTGAGGAAGGGGGGTCAGGCCTGCCGGCCAGGGGAGAAGGGAGCTGCAGCTCTAAACAGAGGTCAGGGAAGGTCGTGCCAACGAAGGAGAAAGGTTGAAGGAGGTAGGGAAGGGATGCTTGGGGGGGCTAGAGTGTCCCAGGTGGAGGGAAGGCCAGTGCAAAGGCCCTGGGGTACATTGGAGGGACCGTGGGGGCTGCGTGGCCGGAGGGGAGTGAGGGAAGGTGATAGTGAAGACAGAGAGGAGGAGAGAGATGACCGCACAGCCACTAGAGGGACTAGGACTTTTCTCCGGGGGAGGGGGAGGACGGGGAGGGGAGCAGGGCCGCCTCAGTTTTGTTTTTTTTGGTTTTTTGTTTTTTCCCCACCTCGGTTTTAACAGGACCGTGCACACTGCTGCTTGGAGATGACGGGTCAGGGTAGGACAGAGGCCAGAGGCCAGTTGGGAGGCAGGTGCTGGAAGTCGAGCTCACGATCCGACGGGCTGTGCAGCTTCGCCCCGAGGGCTGCGACACACACGTGTGTTAACACGCACACACATGCACATGTGCAAACACGCACATGTGCATTGACACGGAGACCCGGGCTCACCCCCGCCTCCAAAATCAACTTTCTGTGTGACCAGGCCTCAGTTTCTCTTCCTGGCAATCGCTTGTTCTTCCCAGAGTGCCAGCGGGTACCCTTGGCGCCCTGCCCGGGGAGGGGAGGCGGGGCGCAGGCCCCCAGGTGCTCACATGGACACCCTGTCCTCCCCGCAACGCCACGGGCGGCCAATGCACGGGTGTCCTTGGCCTCAGGCTCCAGGGAGCGGCTGGGCGGGGGGCTGCAGAGACCATCTGCGCCCCGTGGGAGGCCCGGCCTCGGAGAGGCAGCCCCCCCCCCCCGTAGCGACCCCCCTCGGGGTCCGGCCATACCCCCGCAGCCTCCAGAGCCGCTCACGGGTCTGCCTTGGATGCACCCGGCGAGGGTGTTGGTGAGACACGTGGTGGGAAGCACCCCCCGAAGGCTGAGCCCTGGCAAACGTGCGCCATGTCCTTCGTCCCCAGTGTCCTGGCCACTAGCCTCCAAGCAACAACACCTCTGAATCGGGTGGAGCGCTCTGTCACGACCCGTGTCGCGTAACCTCTCGGCCGGCGAGGTGGGCACCGTGATCTCCCGTCCTCCAGATGTGGAAACCGAAGCATAGACGGATTGGGAGACTTGTCCAGGGTCACGAAGCTGGGAGACAAGGCTGGGGCGGGTTCCCACCCCAACAGGCCTACCCTGCTACCCGCGCCTCGCCTCCAGGGGGCAGGGACAGAGGGTGCTCCCACCCCCCCCAGGGGGCAGCCCCTTTCCCACGCTGCCTCCGTGGAGGGCCAAGGAGAGGGGGCGGCCGCTGAGGCCGGGACTCCTCCAGCCAGGCCCAGGGAGCTCTGCACACCCCCACCGGCGCTCCCCAGGCAGCACACATGCCTGGGGGATCCCCCGTAACCCCAGATCACAAGGGACGCAGCCACTCCCTTTCTGCACTTCCTTTCAGTCCGTCCAATAAAGGAAAAAGCAAGTGCTTCCCCATCTTTAAACATCTGCAGGCCCCCCTTACCCTCAGCAGGGCCACCTGTGCAGCCAGAGGGACCAGTGTCTTTAATTTTTCCCGGACTCACAGTTCGCCACCACGTGGGGCCAGCCAGACGTGTGTTCCACCTGGGGCGAGGTCGTGAAGCGCGTCCTCTTCAATCAAAATTGCTCTTTCAAAGCCTCGGGTTTAAACGCAATTTGTTAACCACAGCGGGATCCCACCTCACCCCTGCTGTCCAGGAGGCCAGAGAGGACAGTTGCGGACGAGGACGTGCCGGAGGGGACCCTGGTCCACTGTCGTGGGAACGCAAACCCGTACAGCACCTCGGAGAAGGGCACGCGCTCCCTCAAAAAAAAAAAAATCGACTAAGAAAACCGTGCACACCCCCCCCCACCCCCCCCACCCACCCCCCCGGCCCCGATCCCGCAGGTGTCCCGTCTGGGTGTGGGCCCAGAGGAATCGCTGTGTCCAAGTGCTCCCCGCGTCCCGTGGTCCTGCGGCAGGATTCTCGGGAGCAGCCTCCATGCCCCCAGTGGGTGGGCAGGTAAAGACCCTGTGGTCACACCAGGCACTATTAGCCACGAGGTGAAAAGAAGGCACTCCTGCCATTTGTGACGTCGGGGATCAACCGTGGGGCTCTTGGGGGGGCTCGGTGGGATAAGGCAGCCACCGTCTCACTCACACGGGGAGCCCTGAGCACAGCCGAGAACGCACGGAGCCGGGGATCAGACCTGTGGCCGCCGGTGGGATACGGGGAGGCCCCCAGGGGATGAGGGGCGCGGGCCCTGGAAGCCCGGGGAGCGTGGAGGGGTGCAGGCGAAGGTAGAGGAGGCTGGCGTCCTGCTCTCGGGGGGCTTCCTGGAGGCGGCCGTGGCCCTGAGCCCGTGAGCTTCGGGGAGCTTCCCTGGGCCCCCACGCGTGGGCGTGAGCTCCGAGGCGCCACGTGACACCTGCTCACATGCCCCCGAGTCACACTGACCTGTTGGGGGGGGAGGAGGAGGAGGACCGGGCCTGTCAGGGGGTGTGGAGTGGGGGCCTAGTGATGTCTCTCACACCCCAGGGGACCCCCAGACCTGAGCAGCCTGCTGGCCAGATGGACAGATGCCAGTCCAGGGCACCCGGGGGCCTTCGGAGGGGTGCAGACGGGGTTCGCCCGCCAGCCTTTCTCCCCTGGGGAAAGGGACAGGGTGGGGAGGAACCCCAAGTCGAGCCCTTGGAAGAGGTAACCTGAAGGGACTGCGTTTGCGCCGCCTACGGCTGGCAAGTGGCAAGAGCAGGGCCTCGGGGTCAGCAGGAGTGAGTATGAAGGTGCCCGCTCTCGGCACATCTGGGCGGTGACCGTAGTCCTGGGTGGCACCTGCAGCCACACCACTGCCCGCCCTGCTCCCAGGCATTTTGTGTTTTAAAGATTTTATTTATATATTTGCATGAGAGAGAGAGAGAGGGAGGGAGGGAGGGAGAGAGGGAGAGAGGGAGGGAGGGAGAGAGGGAGAGAGGGAGAGAGGGAGGGAGAGAGGGAGAGAGGGAGGGGGCGCACAAGCAAGGGGCTGCTCCCAGCACTTTGCACATGGGGGCTCCTCTGCTCCTCCCGACCCTCCCTCCCAGGAGGCCCTGTTCCCCCAACTCACGGAGGAGGAAGTGGAGGAAGCAGAGGCCCAGAGAGGCTGCGTGAGGACCCCGAGCACCCCCCACCAACAGGGCCCGTCACTCTAGCCCATTGCACCAAGCCCAGGGCCACAGAGGGACAAGGGACGACAGGGACCCGCCCGAGGGCCGCTCAGGGCAGAGTAGGGGCCGGGACCCAGCCCTCCTGACATCAGAGCCTTGGGTTCCCTGTCCCCCCCCCATCGCATGTGCTCGCTGGCAAAGCCGGGTGCTGGGGTGGCCCACGCGGAGAGGCTCAGGCGGCTGGGGGTGGGGGGTGATGGGCAGGACTCGCCCACTTCTTTGAAGGAAATCTGCAGGCAGCCGTTCCTAGAAGGAAGGGCCTCGCCCGGTGTTTACCTGCTCGGCCACTGTCCCGGCAGGTCCTGCCACGTGTCCACTTGTGAGGATGGAGGGAGTGGCCAGGTGGCCTCGGGCAGGTCCCGCCAGCCCCACAGGAGGTGGAGCAGGAGGCCTGGACCTCAACACCCCCCCCCCAGCAGGCAGGGCTCCTTCTGCCCGTCTGTGCCTCAGTGTCCCCATCTGGCTAATGGGCACAGCCATGTTTCTTTCCCGGAGTTGTGCAGATCAAAGGAAGCCCAGCGTGGGGCTGGCAGGGCTGTTTCAAGGAGTCTGGACTGCATCCCGGGGGCTATGGGAAGCCCGGCGGGGAGGGTGGTTGGGGGATAAACTATAATTAATAGGACTAATTTTAAAATAGGTATTGATAAACTCAAAAGAAAGAAAAGGAAATCCCAGGGCCCAGGAACAAACTGAACATGACGCAAGCCAGGCCCTCTGTCTGCCCATCGGGCACCAGGGTCGTGGCCTTGGAACAGAAAGCGTGGACGGTGAGAGGAGCAGCCGGAGGCAGACCCCGAAGAAATCCCGCTCCAGGAAAGGGGGCTTCACTGCCCACGGGCCTGGGGACGCAGCCAAGGGACAGGAAGGGACAGGAAGGCGGCTCTGCAGAGAAACAAAATCTAAGCAGTAAGGGCAGGGGTGAGACGGGCGGTCAGGGTCTGATTCAGGGCCACCCGGGGCTCTGCCATCTCCAGCCAAGGCAGGGGTGGGAAAGCCCGTCTCCCACTTGTGAACCCCCTGAACCCCCTGCAAACACACCGCAGGGCCCGTCCCATCCCGAGACCGGCACACGCACCGCATCTGCCCACAGCAGGTGAGCTCATGGGGTGACCCTCAGCCCGGGGGTGTCCTCACCCTGCAGGACCCTCACCTGGGGGAGTCTCACCCTGCAGGACCCTCACCTGGGGGGGTCCTCACCCTGCAGGACCCTCACCCGAAGGGGGGTCCTCACCCTGTAGGATCCTCACCCGAGGGGGGTCTCACCCTGCAGGAACCTCACCCGGGAGGGTGTCCTCACCCTGCAGGACCCTCACCTGGGGGGATCCTCACCCTGCAGGACCCTCATCTGAGGGGGGTCATCACCCTGCAGCCCTCACCTGGGGCTCTCACCCTGCAGGACCCTCACCTGGGGCTCTCACCCTGCAGCCCTCACCTGGGGCTCTCACCCTGTAGGACCCTCACCCGGGGTCTCAGCCGGAGTGTCCAGCTCCTCTGCCATCTGCCACGGGATGTCAGTCTGAAACCACAGGTATTCCTGCCGCCGCTGCCCCCCTTTCCCTGCCTACTCCCCCAAATCCCGGGAAACCCGCATTTCTCCCAAATGCCTTGTGGGAGCGTGGGGTGTGTTTGCAGGCATCAACGGAAGGGCTGAGTCTTCCCTCCTGGCTCCAGGGGATGAGGAACAGAGAGAGCCTGGGTGGGGGGGTGGGGAGACGTGGGATCCCTGGAAGTCTCTGGAAGTTCTCCGAGGGCTGGAGGAAGGTGCTGGCCTGCCTGGGGTTGGGGGGGCGGGGCACGGCTCTGCTCTCCTGTCCATCAGGGGAGGTGGCGATAGCCCTTCTCCTGGGCCCTGGGAGGACCGGGAGGACCGCAGGCAGCTGCCGGGAGCACTGCCCACAGAAGGCTGCGGGGCTTGCTACCAATGAGCGGGGGCCCAGCCCATGTCGCCTGAATGAGCCACCGCCATCGATGGAACTCTGTGAACGGAGAGGACAGTGAAGGCATGAGCGGGGTGCGGCACGGCCTCCCCAGCCCTGCAGCGAGGGGAGCCAGGAGGGAGGAGGGGAGGAGAGGCCCGCCCTGAGTCACAAGGAGGTCAGAGGCCAGGCGGTGACTTGAGGGGCTCATGGCACACACCGTGACGCCCCACTTACTCACTGGGGCCCGGGGCTAACACTCCAAGGGACGGAGGAGCCCGAGTTCCCCTGAGTCATGGGCCTGGGCGGGGGGCTTCACTCAGCGGCTCCTCCCCCCCTCCTGGGCCTGGCGGACCATGAATCAGGGCTTTTCAGGAGAGATGAGAACCAAAGAGTCAGCAAGGAGTGTGCAGCCCCAGCAGGGGAGCCCGCGGGCCCTGAGGAGCGCGGGGATCCCCGGGGGCGGGGCGGGGGTGGCCCTCCTGTGTCCCCTGCTCTGGGCGCTGAGCTCCCACCCCACCGTCAGCGCCACCCACCCACCACAATAATAAATAATAGCAGTGACTGTGCCCAGCGCCCTGCCAAGGCCACCTACCAGGAGGCAGGGGGGCGGGGGCAGGGGGGATGGACGCCCCCCCCCCCCCAGCATTGACCTCCTTCTGCCCCCCATTCCCATTCCATCTGCTAGGCTCACTGTCAGCGTTCTGCGGGACACTGAGGCTCGGAGCAGCTGGGAGGGGGCGGCAGGGGGCAGCCCTGGCTCTGGGGCGGTTGGTTGTGGGGAGACCCTCCGGGAGCCCTGGGGGATGAGAGGCGGGGACGGATGCTGGTGGCAAGGACTCTGGGGACACAGGCTGCCTCGAGCCATCCCCTGGGGTGAATTTGGTGCTGGAGCTTTGGAGCCGGGGCTTTCTCGCCCTCTTCCTGGGGCCCCCTCGGGA
Source organism: Canis lupus dingo (assembly GCF_003254725.2). Lineage (NCBI taxonomy): Eukaryota > Metazoa > Chordata > Mammalia > Carnivora > Canidae > Canis > Canis lupus. Next base: position 31,446,507 of record NC_064248.1, on the reverse strand, counting down.
GCCGGGTGGTTGTGCCTCCAGCCATCTGCCTGCCATCGGGGGCGGGGGGGGGGGGGGAACCCCTCGGTCCCCAGTGGTGACCCTCTCTAGAGGGTCCACAGAGCCATCCTGGGATGCTCATTTGCACAACAAAAGGGGAGGGAGAGAGAACAGCAGCCAAGGCCAGGAAGGGGTGCATGACGGAAGGTGGGGTGGCAGGCCCAGCCAGGTAGGGGTCTCTCCCCGGACGGTGCATTTCCAGGAGGCCGGCGCCCGAGGGGCAGAGGCACACATGTCACCAGCCTCTGGGTGGACCAGCCCCAGGTGGTTCTGGGAATTTGGAGGCCAGCCGAGCTCAAGGAGATGCAGAGGTATTCTTTGGAAGGGGAGTGGAGGGGAGGAGGCAGCCCGGAGCACTTTCTCCCTCCGCTGCCTCCTCACCTTGCTCACCCTTCACCTCCCCAGACGGGTGGGGGGCGGGTGAGGGGCGCCTCTCCGGGCTGTCTGCGGGGGCCCTGTGCTTAATTAAGCACCTCACATGCAAGGTGTCCAGGAAGCGTCACCACAAGGTGCGAGCAGAGGCTGCTCTTTCCCCATCTCCCAGGAAGCCAGGAACAACCAGAGAGGTTGAGGAACTCATCCAGAGGCCCACAGCTCTAGGAAGGGGAGTCAGGACCCGAACTCAGAACGAAAGGATTCTAGGCTCTCGGACTTTGGCCCACGCACACCCCAGCTGCCCCCAGAAGTGTTCGCAGACCTGGCTAAGTTCGGTACAGCCCATCCATACGTGGACCGTCCCCAGCCATGTAAATGGTGGTTTGGAATATTTCAGGGGGCACCTGGGGGGCTCAGCCGTTGAGCACCTGCCTTCAGCCCAGGGCGTGATCCTGGAGACCCAGGATCGAGTCCCACGTCGGGCTCCCCGCATGGAGCCTGCTTCTCCCTCTACCTGTGTCTCTCTCTGTCTCTCTGTCTCTCTGTGTGTCTCTCAAGAATAAATAAATAAATAAAACCCTTAGCATATTTCCGCCTTTAGGAAAGTGTCATTGGTGTACACGGAAAGGAAAAAGCAAGTGGCAAGAGTTTGAGAACTTCAACAGGCTTTTGTGCATTTAGAAAGAGTCTGCGTAGAAATAATGGCCAGAGGACGGTGGTGCTGGAACCGGGTGGCAGCAGTGACCTGGAGGAGAAGAGGACAGGGTCCCAGGGGGAAAGACAGGGCCCAGCCCCCAGGTGTGGTGCCGTCAAGCCGTCCTGCTTTGTCTGCGATGCTGGGAAAGGGGCGTCCCCACTGATGGGGACCTGAAGGCCCCAGAGCAGGGGCGCAAGTGCAGTGGGTGGCAGGTGAGGAGGCTCGGGTGCCCTGCGGGGTGGGAGCGCCTGGGGGGAGGCACAGTGGGCGCCCAGGATGATGACTCCTCTGTCGGGGAGGCCTCCCTTGCTACCCTCATTGTCATACCTGTCAGTCCTCAAAACCAGCTCAGGCATCCTCCTCCTCCAGGAAGCCTCCTGGGTTTCTGGGCCAGCCAAGCATTTCCTTCCTCATTCCTTCTCCCCGATTCTTTGTATAAGACGGTGCTTCCTCCGCTCCTCCCCTCATCTCCGATCTCTCTGAGGCCCACAGACCCGGCCTCGTGGGTATCCTTTCTGGAACTCCAGCCCCTTCCCCGGGTGGGGGGGCACTGCAGAGGGGAGCTTACCAGCCTGTTGGTGGGCTCGTGGCCACCTCGAATTGCACTCCTCCTCCCCCCAGGGCCTTTGCAAGTCTTATGGGATGCGGCCTTTACCAACCTTGGCTGGGGGGACCACACGATGTGTGACCCTTATTCTACAGCCGTGGAAACCGAGCCTCCAGGAAGCCAGGGAGCGTGCTGCGGACACAGGCAGCAAGCGGCAGAGCCAGGATCCGAACCCGCATCAGGCTGCGAACATCTCATTTCTCTTTCCACAGCTGCGTACAGAGGCTCGGAGCGTTGCCACCTAAAGGCAGGTGTGGGCCACCGAATTGCACTGGCTCTCTTTTCTCTGACCCCTCCACCCTGCCAGCCCTGACGGGTGAGCCTGCAGATTCCTGCCGTAGAGCTGGGGACACTGAGGCCCGCGAGGCCGGGGGCCCCAAGCCCACCCAGCTCTGACGAGGCTGAGCCCTGGCTGCACCCCGGACTCCCAGCTGCAGAGTCCAGCTGAGCCCGGGGCGTCTCGAGCCTCGCCCCGCACCTCTTGGGGGCCTCCGAGAAATAGGCTTCCTGCCCAAAGTCCGGCTTTCTTTCGGGAAAGGAGCGGGGTGGGGGTGGGGGAGCCGGCAAGGAACCCGGAGGAGCCAGGTAGCCAGCTGCATGCTTCCCGCAGGAGGGAAGTCACCCCATCACTTCTGGGAACGCTGATGGCTCAGTGATAGCTCAGTGCACTTTGACCCCCGCAGGGAGCACCCAGCTGTCGCCGCTGTGCACCTTCCTCCTTCCCCAGGAAACGCAGCTGGCCTGCTGGGAGGCTTGGCATCGGACATCCAGGTGTGCCCATCCGGCCACCTGTCCGGCTGCCGCCTGGGCGCCCAGCTGGGGCTCCTACCGGCTGGGGGGGGGCGTGGCTGGGTCCTGGGGGAGCCTGGAGCTCACTGGCCGGCCCAGACCCGGAGTCCTGTTTCCTGTTAGCTTGGTTATGCAAATGCAGGGGGACCAGGGCCTCTCCTGGGGCAGGCTTCCCGGAATGATGGCATCAATTGTCCCGAGAAATCTGGCCCGGGGTGGCCCCCACCGGAGAGGGAGAGGCTGTAAATAGCTCAGATCTCTTTCCCTCCGGGCTCCGCTCCGGGATGCGGGAGGGAGGGAGGCTGCGTGTGGGGACCCGGACAGGGCCGAGGGCCCTTGCAGCCTCCTCTGTCCTCCCCCAATCCCTGGCTGGAGGGCGGGGAGCAGGAAGCAGGGTGGCCTTGCTGGCTCCCCTTCCCTGTCCCGGAGCTGCCACAACCCATCCCCGCTAGTTACACACAAGGAAACTGAGGACCCAGACCCGCCCCAAGGACGCGCCCGGGTATTGTCTGTCCCCGCCATGCACCTGGCCCTGCCCCAGCAGCAGCGGCACCCTTGTGCGTGCCCCCATACCCCACCCCGGGCCCTGCACCCTGAGGTCCCTGCCCCAGCCCGGCTGCCCCGCCTCCTGCCCCAGGTCCCACCATCCAGGGGGCACTTCTCAAGCTCCCCTCTGACCATGTCACGCCACTGCCCTGGCGTCAGGCCTTCCTCAGCTCTGGGACCTACGGATGGGCCCATAAGCAGACCCCTGCCCCCCGTGGGACCCTCATCTCTTGGCACCCCCGAGTAAAGCCCGAACCCCCCAGAGCTTCCCTCCGTGCCTCTACGGCTTAGCTCAAGCTGCTCTCTCTTCCTGGGATGGCATCTTCTCTGCACAGCATTGCCACCTCCGGGAGGCCCTCCTGGATGCCCTCCTCAGGACCAGTGCCTCCTCTGCCCCCTCTCCCCCAGCGGGTCCCTCCATCACGCCACGCAGAGCTGCCGGTGTCCCTTCAGCATCTATCTGCTCTCCTGGCCTGGGGCCTCCTGGAGGTGGGCACAGGGAGGAGGCAGGATGGGGCAAAGCAGAGGGACAGTCAGCCTGCAGGGAGGATGAAGGATGGAAAGGATAGTCCACTGTGCCTCTCCCCACAGGGGGACCCGGGGGTTCGGGCGGACACAGAAGACATGGTCACCTTTGAGCCCCCCACCCTCTGAACCCCCTTCCACGTTAGGGAACCTCGCACCCTCCCACCATGGGCCTTGGGGGAAGGCAGAGATGAGAGCCCGACTCCCTCCTCCACCTCCCAGGGGGCCCTTATTGGCTAAAGGGCCCCCAAGGGCTCCTGGACACATCCCAGGACGATCCTGGGATGGATGTGCCCCACTCTGAGCCTCCAGCCGGCGTGTCCACCCGAGGCTTGCTGGTGGCTGTGCTCCATCCCGCACCCAGTCCCTCGGGGAGGCCTCCCAGCTGTGCCCGCAGCTCCACGCTGGCGCTTGCCGCCTCTCCTCGCATCTGGACCCTCTGTCCCAACGGCTGTGGCCTGGCCTCCTGGACCCCGCTCCTCCCCCAGCACTACCCCTGCCTCTCCCCGTGGCCGCCAGCAAGCGCAGCCCCTCCACACCCCCCATCACGCTGCCCGTCTCCAGCCTGCCTTGCAGTCAGTATCCAGGGTCGGGGCCTGCCGGGCTCGGTGGGGTCCCCGCCCCCTTGGTGGCTGCCCCTGGCCTCCAGCCAAAGGGGTCTCTGGGGAACACCGTGGGCCTCGACAGCCCAGCCTCGGTTCAGTCCCCCACGTCACCTCCCAGACCTAGGGGCAGCTAAGTTTGCAGCCTCTGAGGGCCGGCGGGGGTGGAGGTGGGGGGCTCTGGGGGCTCTGCACTGGGGACGTCGCCTCTGCTGCTGTGTGGACAGTGGTTTGTGGAGGCCTGAGAGAGACAGGAGCCCCAGTTAGGAGGCTCCTGGGTGTCCCAGTGAGACTGAGGGCAGCTGTGAGGAAGGAGAGAAGCAAACATCTTCCAGAAATAATCAGAGGTCATATGGAGCACGCCAGGCAGCTGCAGCCGGCGCTGTGGGTGCCCCACCTGGATGCCCCATCCCCACACCTCGGCCTCCCCGGACCCTTCTCTGCAGCAGCTGGCACCTGCCCTCTTTGTCAAAGCATGTTCATGCCTGGATCCAGCTTTGCCTGAATCCGGGAAGCACCAGAGGAGCCGGGAATTCACACCCCCAGAGACGGAGGACTTGGCATTGTAAACACTCCACCCGCCCCCCTCCGATCCGAACCCCCACCGGGTGGCCCTCACTGCTCCAGCGTGAGTCCCTCCGTGGGCCCGTCCCCTCGCCAAGCCTCCTTCCCGCCCTACCCCACACCCTTCCCGGGAACTCGCAGGCCCTCCTCTCAGGTCTGCTTCGGGGTAACCACAGGAGGACAGTCGCTGACCAGCCCCAGCTGGGGGCCCAGAGGGAAGGGGAGGCTGGGCCCAGGCTTTGGCTGGGATGGGGCGCACCGGACGGGGTCACTGGAGGGAGGTGGGTGACCGTGCGGCTTCCTTGTGGACAAGTCGGCATGTTGGTCATGTTGCCAATAGCTCCCCGGGCCGTTCACCATCCAGAAGAAAGGTGCCCCCTCCCAGCCAGGGCCCCCCTCCCAGCCAGGGACTGACCAGCCTTTCCCTGGCCTCGGTTGGGTGCAGCTGAGACCTGGACATCTACACAGGGCAGAGAGGGCCGGATGGGGGCCTTTCTGGAAAGTGCCTCCCAGGGGACAAGGCTGGTCCCAGAAAGCATGAGTCACGAGCAAAGCAACGCAATGGAGCCTCTCCCCCCACCTCATCCAGGGCAGGGGGCACCTCCCAGGTGTTTGCCCCCGAGGGGGGCAGCCTCTTGTCATCCTCAGAAGCAGGATGGGCCTGGCGACCCCGCCTCCTATCCCTGCCTTGACCTCAGGCAGCCCGTGAACCCCGCGGGGCCCAGGGGTGAGCCCGCCATGCGGATGGGGGGCCCAGCTCAGGACTTGCCGAAGTCACGCAATGATACAGAGCCTCAGCACGACTTCCTGACACCTTTCTGCTCCAGCAGGCCAATGCCCAGATTTCCCACCCGGGAATCCCCCAGGCCTCCCCACCCTCCCCCCCGCCCCCCCCCCCCCCCCCCCGCGCCCTGTGGAGTCATCTCAGCGTACCGTATGGCTGCCAGTCATCCAGACTCTTCCTGGCACCAGAGGGGGAGAGACCCCAGCTCCGAGCAGACTGCAGCACAGACCTTGGGGCTTCTCAGCCCCCTGCCTGCACCCCTCGGCCCTCCCGCTCCTCCACGGGACACCTCATGGCCGGTGGGCCCCTGCCTGGCTCTCCCAGCTGAGTCCTGGGGCAAGGCCAGGACACAGCCCTGGGCACACCTTGCTTCCGAGCGGGAGCCACCTCCAGCTCTGCACTTGCCCACCAGGCCTGGGTGTGGGGAGCAGGCTGGGGCAGGCATGGGCTTCCCCAAGTCAGGGCCGCCCCACCCACAGGCCCTGCACACGGCAAGATCGGGGGGCTGGGTGCAGTGTCTCTCTCTCTCTGTGTCCCCCTCAGGTCCCCCCCCCCACCGGCCTTCATAACCTCCACCCAGCTTCTACTTCCCCGTCCAGGGCTCTTCCCTGCCCCTCACCCTGAGCAAGATCCTTGAATCTTGTTCATAATGACACACGAGGTCTGTTAAGTGTTTACCCCACGTCTGGCCTTCATCTGAACAGGAGGCTCCAGTTGAACCAATGATCCCCGCTTTTCAGATAAGGAAACTGAAGCTCAGAGATGTTAACTGACCCACCCCAAGGCACACAGCTAGTACGCGGTGGGGCTCCTCTGTGACTCTCACCCCAGCCTTTCCTATTCTTCATGAGCCCCTGTTGCCAGTTCAGCCACCCAGACTCAAGGGGGGCTTCGGGCAGCTTGGGAGCTATTTGCAGAATGCATCCTCACAGCTGCTGCTCTGGCGGCTGCCTGAGTTTTTACTTATTTGACATCCAGTCGGTCTTTTTGACAACATGGTTCAAATGGCAAAGGGGCCCAAGGGTCCCCCCACCATACCTCAGCCACCCAGCTCCTTCTGTGATACCAGTTTCTGTCTCCTTCAAGAACAGTTAGAGCGTTTATTCCAACGTTTGTGCACTATGCCCCCTGCATGACTTATATCTACTGCTGCCTAACGAGTTACCCCAAAACTTAGCAGTTTAAGGTATCAGTAAACCTTTACAGCTCAGCAGGGTGGTTCTGGCTCCGAGTCTCACATGAGGCTGCACTCAAGGTGTCATTTGGGGCCGTGATCATCTGCAGGCTCGACCGGGGCTGGAGATGCTGCCTCCAGTGGCCGGTGGATGCTCTGCATCCACCCTGCATGGATGCAGGATGGATGCATGGATGCTCGAGTGTCCTCCCAGCATGGCAGCCAGCTCCCCCCAAGGGTGAATGAACCTAAAGGGGGCAAGGTGGGAACCACACTACCTTTTACCACCTAGCCTCAAAGACACACATTCCCACCATATCCTATTGATGACACGGATCAACCCGACTAATGTGGGAGAGGACCACACTAGGGCACGAATACTAGGTGGGAAGAATTATTGTGTGTCACCTGGAGGCCGCCTACCACACATATCATCTTGCACCTTGGGTTTTTTTTTTTTTTTTTTCACTGATCAAGTCTCTAGAATACTTCTGTATTAATGCACATAGAATGACTTTATTCCACGTGGGTGCACCACAGTTCATTTATTCAGTCCCCCACCGAGTCCTCTGCTTGGGGTGTTTTGTTTTTTTTTTTCTTTTTTTCTGTTAGAGTCGGAGCTGCAGTGATTGCCTGTGAGTGATTTCCCATCTGCCTGGAGGAGTAATGCTCAAGGACGGGATGGCTAAGTCAAAGGATGTGGTGCTTTGCAGACATAGGTATGAAGTCTTTGATATTCCCTGGGCTGACAGATGAGGCCCGGATGTCTTTCCCTTGAACTGGAGTGAACTCTTGGTTGTTTGTTTGTCTGTTTGTCTGTTTGTTTGTTTGTTTGTTTAGAGAGAGAACCTTAAGCAGGCTCCACGCCCCGTGCAGATCCCGACATGGGGCTCCATCTTACAGTCCTGAGATCAGGACCTCAGCCGACATCAAGAATTGGCGCTTAACCAACTGAGCCACCCAGGTGCCCCTGGGGTGGACTCTTGAGGACTTCAGCCAAGAGGTCACCGCAGAAGTGATGCTATGTGACATCTGAGATTGCATCGTGGAAGGCCATGCAGTTCCCACCTTGTTTGCCAGAACTCTGCTCTTGTGCCTCGAACCACCACGCGAGATTGCCATGATGTGGTGAAGCCCAAGACACGTGGAGAGGCTGTGCATCTGCCCCTCGGTCAACAGCCCCAGTGACATCCAGCCCCTGAGTCTTGCCAGCAAAGGTGCCGGTCATCTGAGCAAAGAAGCCCCCAGACATTTTGATTCACTTCCCTGAGGCCTCAGTCTTCATGGAGGATAAATAAGCCATAAAAACCTGGACTGAAAGGTAGGGGCACCTGTTTTACCTGTGCCGTGTCCTTAACACACATGAAAGCTCGCTTCATCCCCTCAAGGATCCCTCAGGGCACGTGTTATCATCCCCGTTTTAGAGATCAGGAGACTGAAGCTCAGAGAGGTCCGGCAACCTGCCCAAGACCTCACAGCCAGTGATTAGAGGAGCTGAGATGCTAACTTGCGTCTTCCTGACTCTAGACGCCCCCCTCCTTTTCGCCAGGCACAGAGCTGTCAGCCAAAGGAGGGAGCAAATCACCTTCCCGAATACGCCATATGGAATTTCAACCATATGGAAATTCTAGATCTAAGGCACACACTGCATCAGATCAGAAGGCCCACACCCGGGCTGCTGGGAGCTGTCTTTGGCAAAAGCCGCTTGGACCTTGCACATTCACTCTCCCTGCCAAGGTAGCTCAGGCAGGGAGGGAAATAGGCTCCCGCTTCTTGCCAGGAATTCTGTTCACTGAGGCTCTTGACTGGCCAGAGGTTCTTATCAGACGTTCATGAGCTTTCTGACCAGCAAACAGAGGAAGGCATTACTTCCTTTAGCAGGAGGAAGGCTCTCGAAACATTAAATTGTCAGGGAACTTGGGTGGCTCAGCAGTTAAGCATCTGCCTTGGGCTCAGGGCATGATCCCAGGGTCCTGGGATTGAGTCCCACATCGGGCTCCCTGCATGAAGCTGCTTCTCCCCCTGCCTGTGTCTCTGCTTCTCTCTCTGTGTCTCTCATGAAAGGATGGATAGAATCTTTAAAAAAGATGAAAGAAAGAAAGAAAGAAAGAAAGAAAGAAAGAAAGAAAGAAAGAAAGAAAGAAAGAAAGAAGAAAGAAAGAAAGAAAAGAAACATAAAATTGTCAAAATACTTAGCTGGAGAGCAGGTGGGACATCCCCCTGCTGGTGGTGGGTGGGATTGCAGCTCAGCTCTACTAGACACTGGGGACCAGAGAGAAGCACCCCCACCAGGGCCGTTGTGGGAGCTGGAGGCGATGCACTTGGAAGGACACTCCAGTAAGAGGCAGCACTGTGTCACGGTGACACCTGCAGCCTCCGGGGCTCGATGACCTGTGTTCAAATCCCCCACCCTGCCAGAGGTCAGTGAGGAAAGCAGAAACCATAGCTGGTCTTTCTTTCTTTCTTTTTTTTTTTTTTTTTAAGATTTTATTTATTTATTCATGAGAGACACACACACAGAGAGAGAGAGAGAGAGAGAGAGAGACACAGGCAGAGGGAGAAGCAGGCCCCATGCAGGGAGCCCGATGTGGGACTCAATCCCGGGTCTCCAGGATCACACCCTGGGCTGCAGGCGGCGCTAAACCGCTGCGCCACCGGGGCTGCCCTTCTTTCTTTCTTTTTTAAGATTTTATTTATTTATTTGAGAGAGAGTGAGAGAGAGTGAGAGAGAGCGAGAGAGAGAGAGAGGGCACAAGCAGAGCCAGAGGCAGCGGGAGAAGCAGACTCCCCGCTGAGCAGGGACCCTGACCCGGGGCCTCGATCCCACAATCCTGAGATGACAACCTGAGCCAAAACCGAAAGTCAGATACTTAACCCACTGAGCCACCCCAGCGCCCCGGCAATGGAACTTTTAATAGAAGGGACTTTCCCCCAGAGCTGGTGGCACAGAGGAGTCCCCACCACTGCCCAAGGTGCCACCCAACACGGACAGAGGGAGGAAAGCCTGACTCTCCCTTCCTGCCACCCTCCGGTGGCCCACCACACTTCCCAGGGACTGGGCCTGGCTGGCAGCCTTGGGACATGGTTCGTGTCCACACGGACATGAGCAGCGGGTGGGTCTGAAGGCAAACAGGCCAGTGCCTGGCACAGCCACTGTCTACATGCCACCTGACACAGGACACTGCGGGCCGAGTGGCTTTCTGCTCCAGGCCTTGGCTTCCTCGTCTGTAAAACAGGGATGACAGCCTCCCTCATGGTCTCTTCGTGAGGGTCCAGAGAAGGGACCCGGGGGACAGCTCTGGGCATGGAGCCTGGCATGGGAGATGCGGGCACTGCAGGCCTGGGGGCCTTCAGCCGAACACCCGGCCCTGCCTGAGGTCGCCAGGGCTGCCCACGAGGGCCTGTCCCCATGTCAGATTCGAGGACCGGAACCAGGGGGGGCGAATAGGGGGGCCAGCTTGGCAGCAATGGCCCTTTACCTGCCCCCTGCCTTCGGTATGAGTGTCCCAGACAAGGCTCTGCTTTGTCAAGCCCGTGTGTGTGGTGTGTGTGCATGAGTGTGCATGTGTGTGTGAGGATGCCTGCTGTATGGTGTGAGTGTGTGTCTGTCTGAGTGTCTGTGGTGTGTGGGGACCTATGCTGGGGGTGAGTGGGGGGCTGCCGGCTGAGGGTCTGCCCTTCCATCCTACTGAAATCAAACTTGAGGAGCTTTGCTTTTCTTTTCTCTAAGATTTTATTTATTCCTGAGAGACAAGAGAGAGAGGCAGAGACACAGGCAGAGGGAGAAGCAGGCTCCACGCAGGGAGCCCGATGCGGGACTCGATCCTGGGACCTGAGTCAAAGGCTGACGCTCAACCGCTGAGACCCGCAGGCGCCCCTCGTATCTGTTTTATTATTTATTTATTTATTTATTTATTTATTTATTTATTTATTTATTTTTGTATCGGTTTTAAAGCTCACTTTGGAAACAGCTGTCTATGCTTTAGTAGATGTGCAAAGACTGGTCTTGCCAACTTCCCTCCCGATTGTTCTTCCTCGATCTAAAGAAGTGACAATGACCCCGAACGATAGGGGGACTCACCCTGCTGAGTATCCCCTGGGATGCAGAACCCCAGGCCCCGGCTGAGCGCCCACTGGGGGAATGGAAGCCGACCGACCCCTCCGGAAAGCCCGGCAGTGTGCAGGGCCCCGCGGGGCCCCCAGCAGGGGCAGGGGTGCTGGGGGGCAGCGGGCCTGCAGCAGAGCGCCACCTGGAGGTGTAGGAGCAGACCCCCCCCCCCGCAGGTCCTGGGCATCACCCCAAAACGCCGCTCGCTGTCAGGTTCCGCTTCTCTTGAGGCAGAACTCATCAGTGGGGACAGAACCAGAGCCAGGGACTGCCTCTGGGTGAGCAGGGTGCTCCGAGGGAGCTTTCTGGGGTCCCAGACATGTCCTGTATCTTGACCTGGCTGGTTTCCAGGGGCATCCCCCCGTGTCAAGGTGCACCACGCTGAGCACCCATATATACGTCCACACACCAAGTGGACGCTTTGCATGAGCGTGTGCTACTGATCGGATGTGTTACCGCAATTATCACTCTTATATACTTTTTCTTTTTTGGAAAGAGAGCAGAGCAGGAGGGACAGAGAGAGAGAGAATCTCAAGCAGGCTCCACGCTCAGCACAGAGCCCGAGGTGGGGCTCAATCTCACGACCCTGACATCATGACCTGAGCCGACATCAAGAGTCGCACCGACTGAGCCCCCCAGGCCCCCCCCTCAATTAATACTCTTAAAAATCATTTTTGCAAAAGTGTTGATGGATCTGATTGTAGGATTGTAGGAATGAGCGACATGTGCTACAACACGGATGAACCCGGGAAGCGTCACGCCACGTGCAGGAAGTCAGACACGGGAGACTGACGTGCCCTAGGATTCCGTCCGCGGGCAAAGTCCAGGAGAGGCAAATCCGTGGAGAAGGAAGAGCAGAGGAGCGGTTGCCAGGGGGCTGGGGGAGCTGAGAATGGGGGCTGACTGCTAGTGGGCACACGGTTTTATTTGGGGGCGATGAAAATGATCTGCAGCCAGTACAAGTGATGGTTGTATGACCGTGAATGTGCTAAATGCCACCAAACTGCTTGCTTTAAGATGGTGAGTTTTGGGGGCTCTTGGGGGGGGGTGCAGTCGGTTAAGCATCTGACTCTTGGTTTCGGCTCAGGTCACGGTCTCGGGGTCCTAGGATTGAGCTCCCCCATCGCGGGCCCCCCCAAGCTCAGCTGGCAGGCTGCTGGAGACTCCCCTCCCCCTCTGTACCTCCCCTCTGCTCTCTCTCGCTCTCTCCCTCTCAAATACATAAATACATCTTTAAAAAGAGATGAAATGGTGAATTTTATGTGATGCGTATTTCCTACAAAATGTTTAAACGCAATTGATGGTAAAATCACTCTGCGCGTGGCCCTGTTTTCTTCACCTTGCAGGTGAGGCTGCTGAGGGCCAGAGAGGCGAGGAGCCTGTCCGAGGTCACACCGCCCTCCCAGCCCTTGGCCGTGAGCCATTGCCCGCTGTTGCAGGAAGTGTTCCTGGAAAGCAAGCCGGCCCTGGCTTCCTCGTAGAGATCAGAGGAGCCACAAGATCCCCAGGCCAGGGCAGAGGTCCCCACCCTGGACGCTGGTGACACTTCCCCTGGGAGGGCGGGGCTGGGACACCGAGATCTCAGCCCTGAACAGCGAGTCCTCTTGCTACCAGGTTCTCAGTAGGCTGGGAGGCTGGGGACAGCTTGTCCTGACTAGCTTCCTGTCACCTCCCCCACCCTCCCCGTTGCCTCCTGGCCTGTCTCTGGGGCTCCCAGCGGGACGGGGGCATGGACTTGGGACCCTTCTGAGCTCAAGGACCATCATAGCTCACAAGACACCTGCCCTCTTGGCTCTCCATGGAGACTTTTTTTTTTTCTTTTTCCATTTGATCCAAGTGGCTCATGGCCATGTGACAGAAGCATAGAGTAGAGGGGCACCTGGGAGGGGGGGTGGCAGTCGGTCAAGCATCTGAGTCTTGATTCTGACTCAGGTCACGGTCTCCGGGCCCTGGGATGGAGCCCTGCATCAGGTGAGCCTCCACGCTCCCCAGGGAGTCTGCTGGACACCCTCTCCCTCTCCCTCTCCCCTCAAATAAGGAAATCTTTTTTAAAAAGCATAAAATACCTAGAATCAGAATGGATACCCCACACCTGGAAATAGGCAGGTAACACCTCCTCCCTCCTTCCTTCCCTCCGTCCTTCCTCAACACGTATTGAGCCCCTGCTGTATGCTCAGTCCTGGAGACACGGGCCGACAAAGCCGAGTGTCTGCTGTTGTACCGTTTACACCGCGGAGGGACTTTCCGCGTGTGTGTGTGTGAGTGTGTGTGTGTGACGACAGGCGCCCGTGATGCAGAATACAAGCGGGGGTGTTTGTCGAACTTTCTCCGAGCTGTTCCGTGTGCTCTACGCGTACTCGCTCGGCCAATCCTCAGGACAGCCCCCGCGGAGTCGCTGCCCTGTGGCCCAGAGAGGGGGAGTGACTCGGCCACGGTCACACAGCACCAAGTGGCAGGGTGGGGACGCCGCAGCCCGAGATGGGGGTGGCAGGGCGCAGGCAGGGCCGCTTTGTCTGGCTCTGTGGGCCTGCACACCCCCGAGCGGACGTCAGTGGGGCCGGCGGGGCAGCTCCCTCCTGCCCTCCAACCCCTGCGCCCCGACTTCGCTCCCATGGCTGGGGGCGTCCGGCCAGGCCCATGCAGCCAGGGAGTCGCCCGGGGCCACCTCCCTAGGGCGAGAGTGGGGGCCACTCCCTCCCTGTGCCCCGGCTGCTTTCTCTTTCTGGCAGCATCTGTAGTCCTCGCCTCTGTCACCCACAGCTATTCTCGGCCTCCAGCCCCTTTCACTTTCTGCTCTCCTCTTCCTGCCTCCGTGGTTCCCCAACAGCCCCTGCTCCCCCTTGCCCGGTGTCCTCTCCACGCCCCCCTCTCCCACGGCTCAGCCCCGAGGCCACAGAGGCCAGAGGCAAGGCGTCGGGGGTCTGGGTTTGAGCCCTCGCCCCGGCCTTTCCTGGCTGCGTGGCCTTGGCCACTGTCTTCCCTCTGCGCCTCGCGTCCCCATCTGGAAAGTGGGGCGCTTGCTTGCATTTGCCTCGCGGGGCTGCGGGAGGATGGAGGTCCCTAGGAGCACCTCCCGGCGCCTCATCCTAGCAGGGGACCCGCACAGGTGTCCTTCTGCGCCCCCTAGACTGGGCCGCCAGGTCCTGGCGCCCCGCAGGCTGGGCTGCTGAGAATCCTACAGGCGTGGGGTGGGGGGGCAGCCGAGACAGCCCGGGGTTGGGCTCCAGCTCCACTGGGCAGTGGCCAAGTCACTACCCCCCTGGGCGCCTCAGTTTCCACACCCGTGAAGTGAGGCATCCAGACTGCAGATAAGCAGTCACAATGCAAAGTGGCAAAGGGGACAGTGGGAGCCCCAAGGGGCCCTTGACGCGACTGAGAAGCAGTCCTAGGGAAGCTCCTGGGAGAGGGGACACCTGAGTGGAGTTTCCGAGGACAGTGGAGGGCGAAAATGACCGGTGCAAAGGCCCGGGGGCAGGGGGCTGGGAGGAGGAAGAAGGAATGAGACTGGTCTCCAGGAGTGGATCTCACAGCCTGCTAAACCTCGGCCTGAGCCTGCTCCCCGGCAGCGGGGACTCCCCGGACAGGGGCTACGAGCTCCAGGTGCCAGGTGCCAGGTGCGGCTGCCTGAGGCAGAAGCCAGACCGTACCCATCTGCGAGTTTCTTGCACCCAGCGCAGGACCTACACGGAGTGGGCAGGGAGATGCAGTCAGCGAACACAGGACGCTTCCTGGTCCTCCAGGAGGCCTCGCCTCCGGTGCGCCGGCATCTGCCGCCCAGCCTCCCAGAACCAGCGGCTGCAAACAGGACGCATGTACTATTTATTGCTCACGAGTCCGTGGCTCTGCTGGGTGCTCCCCCTGGTCTGGGCAGGGCCAGGGTGACCGTGGCTGGAGCACCCAGCGGGGGCCGGGCTTGGGTTGGAGAGGACGGTCCCTCTCTGCTCCGTGTGGCCTCCCTCATCATCCAGCAGGCCACCTCTGGCTCGTTCCCCCAGCAGGTCAGAGCCAGAGGCCTCTGGAGGCCGAGGCAAGGAAGCAGCACAGTGGCACTTTGTCACCTCCGTTGCTTCCCATTGGCGAAAGCAGCCCAGGTTCTGAGGATGCGGGTATAGACTTCTTCATGAGAGGAAGGGCTGGGTCAGATCATCCAAGGCATGGACACGAGGCATGGAGGATTGGGGCCCGCTTGTTCCATGGATGGGACACACGTTCCCAGGTTTATTTCATGTCACTTAAGGACGTTCCAGCCCCAGGTCAGGTTCTGCTTCAGCAAAGGGGCAGGTGACCCAGTTGCATCCAATGAGATGGGAGGAAAGCCTGCTGGGGCTCCCTTTGCTCCTCGGGTGGGGGGGGTGCCCGGGGAGAGGTGGCTTTTGCTTTACTTCCAGACGTGACACCTGGAAGTGCATCCGCTGTCCGGGGACCATCCACAGACCATCCTCAGGATGAGACCAGCACCGGGCGTCAGAGCAGAGACATGGAAGGGACCCGGGACTGTGGTGCCGGGTGCGGCTGCTGGATCGGCCTGTCCAGAAACCTGCCCCCACCTCTGGACTTTCCGCTGAAGAAGATATTACATCTCCAGCTGCCTTTTTTTTTTTTAAAGATTTTATTTATTTATTTATTTGAGGGAGAGAGAGGGTCACCTGGGTGGCTCAGTGGTTGAGCACCTGCCTTTGGCTCAAGTCGTGATCCTGGGGTCCTGGGATCGAGTCCCGCATTGGGCTCCCTGCATGGAGCCTGCTTCTCCTTCTGTCTGTGTCTCCGCCTCTCCCTTCAATAAGTAAAAATTTTTTTAAATAAGAGAGAGAGCCTGAGTGGGGAGGGGCAGAGGGAGAGGGAGAAAGAATCCAAAGCTGACTCCTCATTGAGCGGAGAGCCTGATGCGGGGCTCGACCCCACGACAGTGAGATCACGACCTGAGCCGAGACCAAGAGTCAGACGCTTCACCGACTGACCCCCAGGTGCCCCTACATCTCCAGCTTATTTAAGCCACTTGACACCAGGCTGCTGCATGGACCAAAGGCATCCTCCACGACGCCCCGCGACCTCTTCCCTTCTCTGTGAGCGTCCTCTGCCTGCACAGGCCATTCAGAGCTCGGGGGCTCCAGGCTTTTCTCTGTCCCGGGTACAGCCTTCGAGCTTCCACCTTCCGTGTCATGCTGGGACCACCCTTGCCCCCTGAACCCAAGACTCGGCCCCAATGGTTGAGCCAGCAGCCGCCAGTCTGGGCCCAGAAGCCCTGGGCTCTGGTGAGTTGGACGCTGCCCCTTCTCACTGTGCAGCACCAGGCGAGTCCCCCGACCTCTCTGAGCCTTGGATTCCACAAGTGAAGAAACCTACCTTCTGCAACGGTTCATGCTCAATGGGAGCAAGTCAAAAATATTTTTTTTTAATATTTTATTTATTTATTTATGAGAGACACAAAGAGAGAGGCAGAGCCACAGGCAGAGGGAGAAGCAGGCTCCATGCGGGGAGCCCGACACGGGACTCGATCCCAGGTCTCCAGGATCAGGCCCTGGGCTGAAGGCAGCGCTAAACCGCTGAGCCACCCGGGCTGCCCAAGTCAAAAATATTTTGAAAGCTCTGTCAAGCAAGGAAAAGTTGCATCCCTGTAGTTTTTTTCATCATTTCCAATCTGCTTCCTAGGACCAAAACAATAATAATAACAATGGTCATAGTGAGAGCCAGAGAGAGAGGTTGCCTGGGTGCCTCATGGTTGTGTGTCTGCCTTCGGCTCAGGGCATGATCTTGGGGTCCCAGGATCGAGTCCCACGTCGGGTCCCCTGCAGGGAGCCTGCTTCTCCCTCTGCCTATGTCTCTGTCTCTCTCTCTCTCATGAATAAATAAGTAAAGTCTTTAAAAAAAATAAAGCCAAACTCCTTTCAAGGACCCACAAATCTCTACCTGGTCTAATACCACCCCCTACCTCTCTGGCTTCATCTCCTCTCCACCCCCTTACTCACACTGTGCCAGACACACGTGACTGTTTCCTTGAACATGCTGCCTCAGGGCCTTTGCACCTGCTTTGGTGCTGCCTGGAATGCTCCTACCACACCCAGATGCATGGCTCGCTCACCTCTTTTAGCTCCCTACGTCTCAGAAAGGCTTCCCCTGACCACAAAATAATATAGCAACCCATACCTGGCACTTCCTAGCCTCCCCCCACCCCGCCACTGCCTTTGTGTTACTCCATTGTGCTCAGACGCGTCCGACATCCTCCTGAACACGGTTAATAGTTATGGTCTGTGTCTCCTGCTAGACTGTAAGATCCTTGAGGGGAGGAGACTTGGCCTGTTTTTGTCACAGCTAAGAACTCAGAGCCAGGAAGAATGCCTGGCACACAGTAGATGCTCAATAAATGTTTGCTGAGAGAACGAGCGCATACATGCTCCTGTGAGGTAAATGCCAGCGTTCCTCTCATTTCCCGGCTGGGATATGGGAGCTCAGGGCAGGATGCTTGCTCCCCTCACATGCCGGGAGCCGTGATGGGACTCTAACTCGAAGCTGGCAGATTCCGGGCCTTGAACTTCAGGCCCAGGACTTCCATCCCCGCAGCCGCCTCAGGCCGTCCCCTGTCCTGTCATCATGTCTCTGCTCCTGCGTCTGCCAGATGGGGCCGGTCCTGGCACCTCTGCAAAGTCTCGTGTGTCCTCTGCTGGTGGCACGTGACGGGGAAGCTGCAGAGACTTGGAGCAGAGCCATGGGACGCCAGGGGTCACCCAAGTGGACAACTGCCTTCTGCAGCAGCAAGCAGATGGTGGCAGGAAGCCCAGGGCACTGCATGGCCCGGACAGCACGGCACTGCTCGCCGCTCAGGGGCCAACCGTCCCACATCAATTCGGGCTCCAGACCCTCCCTGAGCCCCTGCTCCGGGCCCCTCGTGCTGGAGCCTGAGATCCCAGGGGCGATTCGGACTGGCTCTCAGGGCGGGAGCCCGGGGACAGAGGTGTGCTGGGTCCTCCCAGGGTGATCATTTTTATTCCTCTCTGATCCCACCGCTGGAAGGTGTCTCCCCATCTCTGCTTCCGAGCTCATCCTGGGTTTTAGCAAAACCCTGTCCCCCATGGTGGTTGTGGGACTGAGGCCCCCATTTCCCTGCAGCAGATCTGTCGGGGAGGAGGGGCTGCTCGCAGCTCTAGAGTGACCCACGCTCCCTCCCCATGTGGTCCCTCTCCACCCTCTCCACTCCAGCAACAGCTCCGGAACCTTCCTCGGGCTTCCAACCTCTGACCTCCTCTCTCCTGGCACCTGGGTTCTTGTGATCACGTCAGGCCCGCTGGATAATCCCCCGTCTGTAGAGTCAGCTGCACCCTATAGCGCCCTAATCACAGGGGCGGAGTCTGTCCCATGCGTGTCCTGGGGATGAGGCAGGGTGGTGGGAGACGACAGCGCTGTCTTAGGATTTTTCCTGACGCAATGCTAAGGGCTGGGGTCATTTGTCCTGCAGAAATCAGATTCGGATGCCATGAATGCCGTGGCGAGGAGCCCTTCTGTGTGAGCGCCTTTCTTGCCACCGCGGTCTCTGTTCCCCCTGTAACTCCGAGGAGCCTGATGTGACAGCTGGGGGAATAATCCTCTCATTTTCTTGTCTCACGTCTCCTGTAGTGTCGATCTCCTTGCCTTTCTGGGGACATTTCTGGACGCTTCTGCTCCAGAAGACGGTCCCGACTCCTAGCATTGTGCATCCTCTAGGGAATCCTTCTCGGCAGGCCAGGTTGGGTCTCTTTCATTTGACGAGGCTGCCTCGAGAGTCCGAGGGTCCGGGGATCCTTGGCTGTGAGTTCTCCAGGAAGCACTGGACACTGAGAACAGGTTGTGGATGCTCCGTGCCTGTGGGCGGGGCGTGTGGACAGGTGAGTCTCAGGCAGGACACTCCGCTGTGGGGCCCCAGAGCCAGCGTGCAGAGTGTCTTCTCCGGGGCAGGAGAGGACCCCACTCCCCACCCCCCACCCCTGCCCACCTGAGCCTCCTGCAGGGGTGGAGAGGGGTGGGGAGCAGGGCTGGAAGCTTCCAAGGACCAAGCTCCTGCCTATGGGCTTTCCCTTCGCCCCTGCGTCAGGCCTGACCCCGCCCTCAGTTCAGCCTGTCATCCTCAAGTTCAAGTCCTCCTGCAGTTTATTTAGAGGCTCTGCTTATTAAGGGTGTGGAGTGACAGGCTGCAAACTAGGAGGGCTAAGGGCCCTCCTGGATCATCCCTCGGCACCTCCACGATGCCAGGTGGTGGGGGCCCTAAAACTTAAGGGGATGTGCTCTGCTGTCAAGAGTGAAGACTTACTAATTTCCCGGGGCCTCCTACGGGCTAGGCGGTGAATCTAGATCGACCCTGAAGGTCAAGGGCTGGGGTGGAGAAGCCCTGCTCTGGAATGATGAGAGACACCCTACTGCCTTCATGGGCACGGAGCAGGGAGTTTCTGCATTCCTCCTCGGCGCCTGCTGTGCGCTTTCACGCTTTCACAGCGACCCTATGGCCTAGGGATCCTCAGCCCATTTGCTGGATGGAGAATTGAGGCTGAACCAGCCACAGGAGGATGTGGGGGGTGGGAGGGGGAGAGGCCAGCCGGGGGTAGGGGGTTGGAGACAATGCACCTGCGCTTGGCCCAGGCCAGGTGTGTGTGTTGCTGGACCCCACCCCCACCCCGGCAGGTCCCGCCTTCCTGCCCACCCCCCTCCTCTTCCCTCCACCCCTGGGGGAGAGCTGAGGGTGGCAACAGCTGCCAGGGTGCGAGCCAGCCCGGACCTGTGGCCCTGCCTGACGTTGGTCCCCACCAAGCCATGTGACGCGACCAGGCCACAAGAAAGAGGTTTCAACAAGCGTTATCGGTTCCTGGAACTCCGACTCGGCGGCTTCCCCGAAGAAGCCCGGCTGTGTACGACGGGCCTGGCTACCCCTTTCCTCCTCCGCTGTGCCCGCAGCCGCACCCCCTCCCTGTCTCAGTCTGACTACCTGGAAACACCCCCCCTCACTGCACCCCTCCACTCGGGGGGCCCGTGCCCCTCCAGCTGGGCCCGCAGCGCAGCGACATCCCTGGGAGCAGCAAGATGCTCGGGCTGAGCCGGCCCAGCTGGGACCCCCGGGCGCCGAGGAACCCACCCCCTCATCCTTGCCCCTGACCCCCTGACCCCGGCTACTGGCAGCCAGGCTGGGCACAGGTTCGCCTTGGTGTTCCTGGCGGTAAATGGACACAAACCTCACCCCCCCTCCATCACCCCGTTTCATCTGTCCACCAGACCGGGGCCACTCAGCAGGCAGGCACCCCATTTCGGGTTTTGTCTTGCTGGTTTGGGTCTTGGAAATCCAGAGCAGGGAGTGGGGCGGGGGGGATCCCATTTTGGCTGGGGCGAGGAGGTCGGTCAGAACCCCGGGGGGTCATGGATGTGTTATCTCTGGGTGGCTGTGATGACTCTGGAATAAATGACTTCCTCGGTTCACAGAAACACCTCCCCCCCCCCCCCCGCCCTGCTATAAATATAGACCTGCCGCAGTGGGGCGGGGTGGTGGGTGCCTGGGTAGCCAGAATGAGAAGGTGGGTGAGGAGGAGGAGCCAAGGACAAACCTGAATCCTCTAAACAGGCGGGAGGGAGACTCCAGGCCCTGGGGGGGGGGGGGGAGGGGGAGGGTTGACTTAACTGCCAAATGAAGATGCTCTTAGGTTGAACCAGATGAAATTGCCAGAAGTCTAGTCTCTTGAGCTGCAAGAACAGTGATTTCATGTGATTCAGCCTAACGGGCTCTACCCGGAGAGATTATTTCAGGGATCGAACGAGATGCACGGCGCCCCCATTTAATAAATGCTAAATAGGGGCACCTGGGTGGCTCAGTCGGGGAGACGTCTGACTCTTGATTTTGGCTCAGGTCATGATCTCAGGATTGTGAGATCGGGCCCCACGTTGGGCGTGGAGTCGGCTTGGGATCCTCCCTCTCTGTCCCTCCCTCCCCCACCCCCCAAACACACATACACATAAATAAAGAAAAAGAAAAAAAAATAAATGCTGAGGTTATATTACAGTTCCTACTTCGTATCTCCCCGCTGATGATATACCGCCAGTGATGATCACGGGCACACACGTCACCAATGCTTTCACCCATTTTTTTTTCTCTTTCAAACCCGGTAGCAACTTCCATTTATTGAGCACGTGGCACGAACCCGGGATGGGTGTAAGCACTCTTCATTGTCACCCACACCCAGTGCCACCGGGATTCCTGAGCACGCGCCACGTGCAGGCACGAGGGGAGGGCGCACGGTTTGCGCACACTTGGCCCAGGCTGGACCGCGCTCATGGTTTATCTTGGGCTTGGACTCATCTCTTGTGAGGGCTGGAGGTCAGCCTCTACTGGGGCAGCTGGTTCTTTTCACCCCATTGTAGGACTTCGCATCCGTGTTCTCAATTTCTCCTCAGCACCTGCTTAACATCTTAATCTAGGACTCGTCTGGGCTTCCGACTGTTGCCCGATGGGTTCACCGTCCTTGCAATAAGACGGTTGTCTGGATTCTCTCTTTTTTTTTTTTTTTAAGATTTATTTATTTATTTATTTATGAAAGACACACAGAGAGAGGCAGAGACACAGGCAGAGGGAGAAGCAGGCTCCATGCAGGGAGCCCGATGTGGGACTCGATCCCGGGACCCCCAGGATCATGATCTGAGCTGAAGGCAGATGCTCAACCGCTGAGCCACCGGGGCGTCCCAGATTTTTAGGAAGGAATCCAGGAAGATGGAGAGAAGGACATAGCCGGGGTGGAGTTCTGCGGCTCGCCACTCCACTCCAGACCCGCCAGCCAGTTGGCATGTGTGTGCCTCACTGTGTGTGTATGTGTAGTTAAGTTTACAAAGTCAGGGACCCAGCCTGGATGTGGACGCTCGGGTCTGGATTCAGAACCCCACCGTCGTCTAATTTTGGCTTTGCCGTGTGTTAGCTGTGTGACCCTGGGGCGAGTCATTGCACTTTCCTGGGGCCTCAGCATCCTCATCTGCGAAATGGGCATGATAACAGCCCTGCCCCTCTAGGGTGGTGAGAAGGACGAACTGAGGCGACGTGTGGGACGCTGTCAGCAGTGCCCGGCATCAGCAGCAGCCACGTACGTGGTGCGTACCCAAGTGTGAGAATGAGCCAGAGACACAGAACGTCTCCGCCTCGGATGGATCCCGGGGGGCTGGGCAGCGGTGTGCCCCCAGGAGGAGGAATTTGACTGGGGCAGGGGTGAGATAAGACTGTCCCTCAGGGACCGGAGCACTTGTGTGTCACCTCTGAGGACCCCTTGGAGGATCACCAGCCTCCCCGCCTCTTGCGACAAAGCTTGGGGAGTCTCTGCTGAGCCTACTTTGGTGGCTGCCCACCAGCGCCCCTCCTGGCGTCTCCCCACCACAGGAACTTCCCCTCTCTGAACAGCAGCTTTCTCATCCTCGAAAAAGGAAAAAAAAAAATCTCAGTGGACAGCGGAGAGCATCCGATGAAATGTGCCTCCGAGGTCAATCCTGGGCCCCCCTCCCGCCCCGCTCCCTGCGGCCTCACGTTCAAATGGGCACAGTCCTCCTGACCTTGTCAGCTGGGGACCTGGAGCTCGGCACCTGAGATGCTAAGTGGAAAAAGTGGTTTCCAATATGGGTCATAAAGAACGTTGTCCCTTTTTAAAAACTTTTTTAAAGGAAAAAAAAAACATATGTAATCTGTAGCGATCAGAAGAAAAATATACACCCAAGGCACTTAATACATGCATGATTGGTAGATTCCTTTACAAATTTAAAAACAAACATGGAAGTTAGGAAAGAACGTGGATTGGTGTGGGATGTTGTAGTGGGGGAGGCAGTGCGTGGGGTGGGAGCAGTGGGTATATGGAAACTCTGTGCTTTCCACTCAATTTCAATGTGAACCTAAAACTGCTCTAAAAATAGTCTGTTCAAAAAAAAATGGGAAGGAACTTTTTTTTTTTTTAAACGTGGAATTTTTTTCCCCAAAGTTAAAAAAAAAAAGTCGGTTATTAACAAAACCCGTGGACCCTGGGGATGTGGAAGTGTCTGCAACCCACCTTTCCTGGAGGGCAGACACCAGGGAGAGCGGGGATCACCATAGGCCCCAGATCCTGCCAAAACTAGTCCTCGCTCTTCCAGGCCAGAGGGTTGTTTTGACTCTTAGCGTTGCAAGTGACAGCAACATAACTGTCATAAGTGACAAGGATAAGCCAAAAAAGGAAACCTGTGGTTTGTGTAACAGGTAAGTCTGGAGGTGGAGATCAGGTATGGCTGGATCCAGGGCTCACACAGGGCATCAGGGCTCCGGCTCCTGCTCCGTCTCTTCATCTCTGTTGACATAATGGGACACAACCACTGTCAGGGGTGGGAGGGCGTGGGAGTGGGGGCCCAGGTTAGAAGGAAAGGGTTCCTATTTGTTCCAGCCCAAAAGTTCCAGAAGGGTCTCTGATTGATCCAGCTTAGGTCGTGTGCTTACCAACTGAGGTATGGGGTGCTCTGATTAGCCAGGTCTGGTCCACATCCACCTGCGGCCAGTGCTGGGACGGAAAGCCCCTCCGGGACCATCGAGAACCAGCAGGGTAGTTCCCTGAGAGCAAAGCTCTGGCTCACAATGCGCTGAGTGTGGACCCTACTTTCCAGCCACCAAGATTTTTTTCCATGCTGTCCCGTCCACCCTCCTTAGAATGTGGGGACAGAGACTGTCAGCTCAGGTCTGTTTTCTGTAAGGTACCCGATGCCTCACGGAGAAGAAGGAGGGGGCCCTTTGAGGCCCCGCAGACCTGGGCCTGAATCCTGACTCTGACTCCGCAGTAGGCTGTGTGACCCAGGCAGGCCACTTTAAGGTGTGGAGGGTTTAAGCGGGGTGTGTGGGAGCCTGGGGCCAGGGGCAGAGGGTGTGCTCCCAGACAGACATGGTGAGGATCCGGGTACCCCTTGAGTCTGGCTCAGGAGAGAGGCTGGGCACACGCGGACTGCTTCTGGATCTCCACTCCAGCTGGGAGTCCTGGCCAGATCAAACCACCATACTTCTTTGAGGTCGTAGTTTCTCCCCCTGCAAAAGATGGAGAGACGTGTGTACTTTGGGGGCAGTTATATGTTTTGTGGGGAATAACACAGGTCACTTTGACTATTCTGTTCCCTATGCCTCAGATGCCCTTCCCCACAAAGGCTGCCCAGGTGAACCCCTTCCCACTGGCTCTTGAAGCGGCTGACAGCGGCCCCTCCAGGGAGCCTCCCCTGATTGCACATCTCCCAACCTCCTCCCCACGATTCCAGGGACCCCATGACTTACTGGTCTCCGGGTGCCCTCCACCAACCCTGCAGCCACCTACCTGTTGGCACCCGACTCGGGGGACAGTGAACCCCTCCCTAAGCCCTCCTCCTAACTCTGGGCCACACAGATTCACCTGCTTCCCCCACACCTAGCATTCTGGAGGCGCGAATAAAGGTTTGTGGGCTGAGCGCATGACCCCCACGCTCCCTGGGGGGGGCCCCCCTCCCCGGCACAGGCCTCCAGCCCTGTTGCCGAGGTTAGTGTGGCACTCACCAGGGTGAGGGGGCTCTTCGGTGAGAGATGAAGTCCAGGCGGCAGCTGGAAGCCCAGGCAGCTGATTTCTAAGAAACCAGCAGAGGAACAGGAAGGCTGGGGCAAAGCTCAGGATGGCTTTTACTTTCAGTTCTCTTCTCGGGCTGGAGTACAGAAGGTGCTGAGGTTCCTGGTTGGGAGGGGAGGGTGTGGCAAGCTGGGCTTGCCTGGCCGAGGGTCAAGGACGCAGCCACCGCCACTAGACCAGGCCTGCAGCCCAGAGAGGTCCCCCACGGGGCCGGCCACACAGCCACGAGCCCGGGAGCAGGGGCTGCGCACCTGAGGGCCTGCCACCAGGCTCGGCCACCGACGCCTTCCCCTCGTTTGTTTGCCCTTTATATTATGTGTTTATTTTTCAAAGATTTTATTTATTTATTCATGAGAGACAGAGGCAGAGACACAGGCAGAGGGAGAAGCAGGCTCCCTGGGAGGAACCCCATGTGGGACTCGATCCTGGAACCCCAGGATCCAGGATCATGCCCTGAGCTGAAGGCAGATGCTCAATCGCTGAGCCCCCCGGGCGTCCCTGCCCTTTATTTTATACATGCCTTGGATTATTCATTCTTTCACCGGCTCATTCACTCATTCGTCCGTCCACGGGAGGGTCCTTTCTTTTATTCTTAGGGCCTTTCTGTTCCCTTTCCTTCTTCATCCTCTCATCCTTCCTCTCCCTGCCCCCTCGCACCTCTCCCCTCCCCTTTGTGGCTCCGAGTCTGTCTCCATCCCTTCGCTCCTCTCTCTAGCCCCTCCCCTGCCCCTGCCCCCGCCCCCAGCTCTGGCTCCTCCCCCTTCCCTAGCCCCGCCCCATCTCTTGACCCCGCCCCCTTATGGCCCCGCCCCGTCTCTGTCTCTCATTTTCCTTTCATTTATTTGTCCTGCATTCCTCAAATTCCACCATCCACCTAAGATAATGCTTACCACAGTTCCTTTTTTGCTCTTTTTAAAGATTTTATTTATTTATTCATGAGAGACACACAGAGAGAGAGGCAGAGACACAGGCAGAGGGAGAAGCAGGCTCCACGCAGGGAGCCCGATGTGGGACTCGATCCCGGGTCTCCAGGATCAGGTCCTGGGGTGAAGGCAGACAGATGCTCAACCACTGAGCCATCCAGGCGCCCTGGTTACCACGTTTTCTAAACAAACGCCCCTCACCTGACTTTTTGAAAATCTAAATACCTCCTTTAGTGTTGTCTCAGGTGATGATAGTCATAGCATCTCGTGTTTGATGTGATACTTTTTTCCCTGATGCACATTGAAATAAACACGTGGGAGAATTTTTGCCAGTCCTGTGCCCAACAAATCCTGTGGGGTCAGGGGCGCCCAGGTGGCACACCCGCACCTAGAGCACCCTTCACCTGCACGCCCTGGTATACCCATCTCTCCCCATTGCTCCTCCGTTTATCCTGCCATATGTGCTCACCATGGGACTGTTGTTCCATTTCCAGAGACCTTTGTACTAGGCAAGCTTCTAAACGCTTTACAGACTGCATTTACTCCCCTAACAGTCCTGAGAGATAGCGACGATAATAATGGGGACACCAAGGCACAGAGAGGCTAGGTAACTTGCTTGTATCACGCACCTAACAAGTACCCTGCCTTCCTGGCACTCACAGTCTAGGAGACAGAGCAAACCTCTCGGCTTCTTCTAGGTGTAGACTTAACGGAGGCTGTGGCGGCCCAGCAGCACCAAGGAGGAATTCCTCCTGGGGAAAGTGAGGACTGAGCTGGGCTTTGAAGGTCGAGTAGCAGTTTGCCAAGTGAAAAGGAAGCAAGAGAAACATCAGAGGCTTCACAGGTTGGTCAACAGCCCTAAGAAATGATGAGAAATCGGGGATGACAGAAGCAGATGGGGAATGTGAGAGCATGATGTAGCCCTGGAAATGTACCTTGGGACCAGGTGGTCAGGGACCTCAAGTCCCATGGGAAAGGGGTCATATTTCAGTATCTAGCAATTGGGTTGCTCCGGCATCATCCTACTCGGTTCACATGCTGCCTCCACTACTTTTACCATCTGTGAGGTGTAGACGAGGAGCCTAACCTCTCTTGGCCTCAGTTGCCTCATCTGTAAAATGAGACAGTAATGTTCCCTGCCTAGAAGGTGCTAGATAAGGGGACGCTGCGGGGACACGTGACCAGGGGTGTGAGGTCATCAAACCTGCATCAGAGGCCATCGCGCCCGGCTCCTCCCTAGCGCCTGTGGGGGGGGCCGGGGCCCACAAGTGTGACCTCAGCTTCCCCCATCCCGAATCCAGGAAAGGGGAAGCCGGCTGGAGGGCTCAAGGGTCCCTTCTCCGCCCTGCCCCCACACCCGTGCCCACCTGGCTGGGGGAGCCCAACAGGCCCCCCTCCTGGCTGGACCTGAGGTAGTTTCACTTTGACTCGCCTTCCAGGAACTGCGGCCCTTCCTGTCACCAGGCTAGCACAAAGGACAGAGATGAGACAGATGGCATCGAGGAGCCCAGGCTGGGCATGCTGGGGTTTCGCTTTCAGTGTCCTCTGACACGGGGCCCGGCCTGCCCTGCCGGCTCTCGCCTCTAATTGATCTCATGCTCTGCGCTTAGTGGTTTCTGATCATTCCTTTCATCCCTCAGGACCCTTTGAGATCCAGATGGTTACCCCATTTCACTAAGACTCAGAACCACTGAAAGCACTGCTTGCTAGGGCCACACCGCTGGCGGCCAAGCTGGACAGTTGCTTCCCTGGTGTGGGACAGGTGTCCCCGAGGGTCTCTGGATGATGCTGTCCGGTGAGATGCAGGAACATTTTTACAAAATACGGAGCCTTCCCCCACCCCCACCCCCCACCCCTGCCATGAAACAGCAAGTTCCTCTTTGCATCCATCCTTCGGGATCTTTCAGCTGAAGTCCACAAGGTCTGAGATGGGTGCTGTTGTGCCGTATACACCGCATACACCGCCCTGGCACTTGGCACTCCCTGCCTCCTGCCTCCCAACCAAACGCGGAGCCGACCTCTCAGGGCAGCGTGGGACACCAAGATCCAGTTGGAATGTAAGCGCTGTTGGGATTGCACTACTACATTTTTTTCGGGATTACCTCTTGCTGACTTTCCGTTTGTGGGTGGTAATGATACACTTCCCTTTAAATAAAACTCATGGAGGAAACCAAGTGACTGAATTTGAAGGAGATAATAATCAAATAACAGACCAGCTGGCACCTGGATGGTACAAGTGGAGCTCGGCCATCTCTGCCCTGAAGCTTCACAGGAGGAAGGGGTTGTAAACTCGGGTTTCCCCGCGTTAGGATGCCCTGGCCTCCGCTACCTGCCTGCTGTGTGACCCTGGGTGCTCTATTTAACCTCTCTGTGCTCAATGGCCTCATCTGCAAAAGGAGGATGATAATAATTACACCTGTTTCCTGGGTGGGGGGGCAGTTGTCCAATGATGATTAAATGAGATATTATGCAGGGATTACAGACAGCGATGCCTAGCGTCCAGTGAGCATTTGATGTGGGGTGAGCTGGGAGCCGCTGCTGTTCTTCGTAAATGGCAAGTTGAGAATAAAGCCAGGTTTGCCTAACCTAATGCCTATGCTGATTGGAATACGCCCGGGGAGTCTGTGTGATGCAAAATAACACGGAATTCTTGTCATCTGATAAAAATCACCATATTTGGGTGGTGATCCATTTCTTTTCCACTTATCTTGAGTCATGGATCCTCATGACCCTGTGAAGCAGAGCAGAGCGGGTCTAATTTTCATTGTATGGATGAGGCGGCTACTGTCGCACAGTCGGCAGAGGCAGGACTCGAACCCAGGTCCTGGGGCCTGGCTCTCTCTGTTCCAGCAAGCTGCCTTCCAGAGCAAGATGTGGGTGGGGAGGGGCCCTGACTTACACAGGCCGTGCACCCTCCTCTGCCTCATCATACTTCTGGCTGCCCTTCCTGGAAGCACCCAGGTATGGTAGGCAGTACATGTGTCACCACGCAGGCCCCTGCAGGCCTTGAATGTCACCCTCCCAGCCCTGCTCTTGTGCAGGATCCAGCTTTCTGGCTCCGAGCATCCCAGTCCCTGCTCATCCTCATTTGCATCTGTGACCCCCCACCAGCTGCCGGGGCTGCCCCAGAGCCGCTCGCCAGGGGGTCCCTTCCTGGCCATCGTCCTAGGCTGAACTCTCACGTGGCCTTGTGGCCTTGCACAGACGTTACCAGCCCACCGCCTCTCCTCCTGCCTTCCCAGCCTGCGCTGCCGGGAAAGGGTGGGCAAGTGAGATGCTCGGAGCCCTGGCTGCTTCCATGGCTCCCAACACCCTCCAGGGGGGTCCTAAGTGGCAGAAACGAGGCATAAGTACATGAACTGTTGAGCACTGCAGTGGATGAGATACACCAGGCACCCGTGGTCACAGTGCTTTGGCCGTTCATGCACCCATGGGGGCAGTTCCTTTGCCTTTTGAGCCTGTCTCCCCGCGAGGCAGCCTGGGTGAAGTACTAATCAGCACCCACGAGGTGCTTAGTAAATGGCAGTAGAAATGAGAGAATCAAGAAGCAGAGAGAGCCAGTCACAGTTATTGGATACTATCTTGTGTTATTGTTACTATCTTGTGTTATCTTGTGTGAAGGGGTTATGAGCACCCCTTTACTTAACTTCACCCACAGGGTGTGAACAGTTATTCATCATTTCCGATGAGGGAGATAGACTTCAGAACCTAAGGGCTGGGTGAGTTGGGGTGGGCAAGGGGCCGTGTGGACTGGGATGGGGTGGAAGTGCTTTCTGGTCCCTGACTTCCTTAGGGCATGCACGTCTGGGCCTCAGGGCTACTGCCAGGACCCTGGGAGCCCGGAGATGGCCAGCGTGCAGCGCGCACAGGGCAGCGCGAGCGCCAGGCGGAGGTGGAGAGCACGGCCCACAGAGCCTGCTTGGAGTCCATTGCCTGCAGGTGAGGGCAGGGCGGTGACGTCATGGGCGTGCAGCACATGGAGGCCCTCACCGCCAGAGCCTTCGGAGCGGGCAACGTGGCCCAGGCTGGAAACAGCACCCACCACCTACCTGCAGCAGCCTGGCATGTGCAAAGACCCGGTGGCACGAGGGAGCAGTGAGTGCTGAGCCCAGACACGAGGGCAGCGGTGGTGGGGTGGGTGGGGGCACCTGCAGGCCTCCCGAGTCCTTGTAGGAGGCCTGGAGGAATGGGGCTTGGAGCTGCTGACCCCACAGAGGGTGTGTGTGCGAATGGGGGGTGCGGGGAGGTAGGTACTGGGGAGAAGCCGTCAGTGGAGCACGTGGAACCTAAATTTCCCATGAGGGTTGTCTGCCGACCAGGTCCCAGGGCCAAGAGCACCCAGCGCTGGCACCACTGTCCCTGTGTGAATTTGCTTCCTTGAAAACCACACTGTGTGCGGGACCTTGAGGCTCTCCAGAATCAGGCCATGTCCATGTCGAGCCCCGGGAGTCTCTGGATAATGGTGGTGGAGGCCTCAAGCCATCTCCTTCCAGGTGCTGCACGTCCTTCCCCAAAGTTGAGGCCTGCTCGGCTCGCACAGGTGGCGGCTGCCCCAGGAAGCCCCTCCCTGGGCCTGGGGGGCCATAGCCCTGGGGCTCTGTTAGACCCAGGCTTGGGGTTTCTGACTGATGCCTGGTCCACACTGGGTCCCTGCCTCTCCTGACTGGCCAGCGCTCAGGGATCTGGTTAGGAATAAGCCACACCCCATCCCACCCCATCCCCAAGTCCACGCAGAAGGCAGGAAGCCTAAGGCCATCTCCCAGGGACTCCCTGCCTTAGTCAGAGGGTCTGGTCACAACACAGAATGGATCGGGGCACGCCAGCCTCCCCATCACACTTCCAAAGCCCCAGCCCCTGCCCGCCCTCCCTCCCACCTCCTGCACTCGGTCCCCCCAGTTCCACCAGCCTTTGCTCGGCAGGGGGCTGAACTGCTTCCCAACCCAAGGTGGCCTTTGCACTTGCAGTTCCCTTGGCTGGCTCCTCTGGGCATTCCAGGTATGACTGCAGTGTCCCCTCACAGGAGCCTTCCTGACCTTTCTAACGGAGTCCCACCCACTGTGCAACCATCATGTTGAGCTTTAATCCGAGTGAGGATTGTCACTACTTGGAACGTTCTGGTTCCTTGAGTCTCCTATCGTGTTACTTACTGTCCGAGGCCCCGGATGTCTGGAGGCGAATGCCAGGAGAGCAGGGGACCGTTCGTTCCCTGCATCCCCTGGGCTCAGAGCAATGCCGGGATCATAGTAGGTGCTCGGGGAATGTGTGTTATGTGGAGCTCAACTCTCACTCAGAGCCCTGATGTCTTGCCAGCTTGTTTGCACCTCTAGGGCCAGAGGCTCAGCTCCTGCCTGGCGGGGGGGGGGGGGGGGGGGGGGGGGCGGGAACAGTTCTGCTCCTAAGCTTGGGATGATCAACCAGGTGGGGTGAGAACTATGAATATGCATTTTCGTGGGATTCCTCCTCTTTCAGGAACCAATCGCCTTTAGAGTGGGACGGACCTGGGCGAGTCTTAGCTATCGCTGGGGCGCTCTGTGACCCTGAGTGAGTGGCTATACGGCTCTGAGCCTCCATTTCCTCATCTCTAAAATGAGGATCAGAGTCTCCAGCCCAGGGGCGGCTGTGGTGCAGGTCCCACACCTGTTCCTCGCCTCCCCCATCAGGCCCCAGAGCTGCTGCTTTCCCACCTTCTGCGTGCCCCCATGATGCCCAGTCCACCCACTCTCAGCGGGGAGATGTCAGCCACACTTGGGCCCCCGATCCTGCCCCCGCCACACACAAACCCTCCTCTCACTTTTCATTCTTGTAAATTGACGCCAGTGCTGCTGAATCATGAAGCTGAGGTTTGAGAGATGGAGCATCTGCACCACCAGGGAAGCCACATGGCACACACTGCTCCTCTACTGCCACCTCCCCTCCCCCTGCCACCACCACTACCACTACCACCACCACCACCACCACCACCACCCGCCCCCCTGACCACCATCCCCAGTGCTTTTCCTCTGCAGCAGTGGTGTGTGCACTAGATCTCAGTCACACGGGGTGGGGTGCAGCTCCCTGGGCCTCTTAGGTCACTTTAGGTCACTGTCTGTATGTTAGTATAGATTAAAAAAAAAAAAAAAAGACTCACAAGGAGAAGGTGGCCAGCTCCGGGGAATGTGATCAGAGGGGCCTTTATTCTTAGCCATTCTGCTCCAGGTTTTCTAAAGGGAGTGGTTTGTGCGGGGAGGATGTCATTTTTAAACACTTTTTTTTTAAGAAGGATGACAAACCCCTGAAAATATCATAATCTAATTTGTTTCTCTTTAGATGAGGACCTGTTTCCTCCTCTGTAAAATGGGGCTGTTAACAGCAGCCAAATTGTAAGTCTGGGGAGGAGTGGTTGAGTGTTTTCATATAGGTCCTGGGGCCAGGAATGGTGCCTGCGCAGTAACGCTATATATACACATATATTCTGTATGTTGGCTGCTGCTGCTGCTAGTTAGGCCCTCTTTGGGAGGCTGTGTTGCCTAGTGGTACCCCGCCTCCAAAGAGGTATTAAGTTTCGCCACTTACTGTGTGCCCTACTTTGCGGCTCCCGCGAGCCTCAGTTTTCCTATCTGTAAAATGGGAGAGAGGTTTCTAACTCACAGGCCAGCTGGGAGATTCAACAAGGTAGCACAGGCCCCCCCCCTGCATCCAGTAAGTGCTCACTAAGTGTCTGCGGTGTGCCCAAGCACTGCCTTCTTGGATTTCTCCGTTTCTCCAGGCACTGTCCAAGCTGAGAGGGGAAGGCAGGGGGTAGGGGGGGGTGAGACAGGGAAAGTCAGGAGGACGAGACTTGATCCACACAGCTGTGAACAAAGGGCAGGGAAGTGGTGAAGGGAGAAGCAGTCGCTCCTTAGAGGCACAGAGACAAGACGTCACCTCCTTCCCTCCCACCCCACCTTATTAAAAGGATGCAATTGCCAAAGCGCTCTGAGATCCTAAATCTCTCCTGGCCATCCTTAACCTTGAGGCCTGGAACCTATTTAATCCCCAAGACAGGCCTGGGCTGTTCCAGTTCTCTATCAAGTTAATTTTATGTTGCACTTTCAAGTCTGAAAGGTATTATTAAATATTAGGACACTTCATCATAAGCGTGTCCAAGGCTGCAAAGAGGGCCAGTCCAACTTCTACAAATGAAGTGCAACATGTCCGTGAGGCTGTTTAACCCTGAACCCGAAAGTGACTCAATTCACCGGGTGTGGCCTTACAGCCCTGGGTGGCCAACATGGCTTATCGGTCAGGCCACTGACACAGGACTAGCCATAGAGCCCATGTGGTGGGCAATTTGGGCGATGTGGGCCAGCCACACAGTGCCCTGGAGCAACTAACTCTTCTGTCCCCCAGCTCCCGAGAACTCAGCCTTGTCTGTGATGCAGACACCTGCTGCTGAGCGTTACAGCAACCACCTCCTACAGCGAACCCATTTTAGAGGTAGACACTGAGGCCCTTAGAGGCAAAGGGAATTGCCCAAAGCCACTAGCAGGGCCCTCCTGCCACCACAGACCACAAAGCATTTTTCTGGCTCCCAGTTGTGTTTTCACCAAAAAGTACACGAGACAGAACAGGACAGGAAGGATGAAGTCAGGCCCAGCCCCGTATCTCTATCCCATCTGAAATATGTCTCCCTCAATGCCGAGTTTCAGAATGTGCCACTCCTCCTTCCAAAAAGTCATCAAGCCCCCACCCCACCCCCACCTTCTTCCTGGAAGGTGTTGTGGTCACAGAATGAAAGAAGTTTCCTCTCTGTCATCCTTTTCAAATAGATTCTGGGTGGACAGCCAAAAATGGGCCTTCTCTGACATGGGGAATGTCATGGGGAATGGCCCCCTGGGGCAAACGTGCCCCTGCCTTGGTTGTCTCTTCTGTAAAAAAAAAAAAAAAAAAAAAAAGAGGCTAAGACCCTTGCTTCATAGGCTTCTCAAATATAAGCATGTAAAGCACAGAATAGGGTATGGCACACATGAAGTACTCACACACCAGCTGCCATTTTACCCCACACAAAATACCCAAACTGGCCCAGCAGTTCCTCTCCTCCTGAGAGCTGTGGGTGGAAGCACGCAGGTTCCCCATCCATCCATCCGACTCCAGCCAAACAGGTCTGCGTTAGGACCCCTCTGCCCCAGACCCATTCAGAACCAAGGAAAACAGGTCTGCGTTAGGACCCCTCTGCCCCAGACCCCATTCAGGACCAAGGAAATCCCTTCAGCAAAAGCACACGCTCTAGAAACCTTTTTTTTTTTCTTAAAAAAAAAAAAACTTTCATAACAAAGTTTATTACCTAAACTGGCTGTAAAAAATATAAAATAGGATTCTGCACGGCAGAAAAATAAAGCCAGAGACCCTCCCCCAACCCCTGGTTTGTGCAAATATACTGGGTATATGTAAACATGAAGAGGTAGGAGGTACAAATTCAGGCCCTGGCCCCAGATACAGTTAGGTTAAGCTGCTACAACAACCAGGGGGACCCAGAGGGAGCACCAGGAGGGGGGGGCACCCTCCCCCAACAGAGGGGAGGGGTCTGCGGCCTCGTCTCCAGCAGGTGGGGGGGGACTGGGAGGCGCCTCGCCCCCACCCCCTCCATGCCCGCTCCCTCCGACCCAGGTGGGGAGGGCACCCACGTGGTTCCAGGGCAATTCGTAATTAATAAAACGAAAACCTAACAAGGCCCCCGAGTTAATGCTGCGTGCGCGGCCGGTCAGATCTGGAAGGGGAAGGAGCTCAAGTAGTCCCGGAGGACGGGGTTGAGGGGGATGCGCGCCAGGTTCTCGCGGCCCACGGTGGCCACGATGCGCTGGCGACACAGCTCCTGCAGCGGCCGCACGCGGCGCTGGCGCAGCGGGGCCCCGAGCATCCGGCGCGGCGCCGCCACGTAGTGCTCCAGCAGCTCGAAGAGGCAGTCGAAGCTCTCGCGGCTGCCGTCCAGGTGGAAGCGGCCGGCCTGGAAGTGCACGCGGATGCTCGTGGGGCCCGAGGCCATCTTCACGCTGAGCGCGAAGAAGCAGTTCCGCTGGCGGCTGTCGCGCACCAGGAAGGTGCCCACGGGCTCGGCGCGCAGCCGCTCGTGCGCCCCGTGCACGTTCAGGGGCCCCCAGTAGAAGCCGCAGGCTTCCAGGAGCGCGCTGGCGCGGGTGATGCGCCGGTACTCGGCTTGCGAGCGGAACGTGCGGAAGTGCGTGTCTCCGGGGGCCGCGGCCGGGGCCGGGGCCGGGGTCGGGGCCGCGGGGGGCGCGCAGGGCCGCGCGCGCGCGGGGGCCGCCGAGGACGGGGACGAGGACGAGGACGAGGACGGGGACGAGGACGAGGACGAGGTCGGGGAAGGCTCTGGCCGCCGTCGGGACTCTGCTGCCGTGGAGATTGCATTGTCGGCTGCCACCTGGTTGTGTGCTACCATCCTACACGCGGGGCCAGCCGGACGGGTGGGCCATAGCGTCCGGGGGTGCGCTGCGGGGGAGACACGGGCGCTGAGCCGAGCGCTGGGGCGCGCCCGGGCAGCAGGGGGCGCCGACCCCCGGGGACCCCGGGGGCAGGGGGGTCGGGGGTGCAGGCTGTGCCGGGGCGGAGTCCGGCCGCCGGGCGAGAGGGGGGCGTGGAGAGGCGCGGGAGAAGCCTGCCCCGACTGCGGCCACCTGGCCCTCGGCTCGCCGCCCCGCGGCCGCCGCCTGCTGGCCGCGCCGGGCACTGGCGCCTCGTCCGGGCGCGATGGGCAGAGACGGACGAGCTGCGCCGCGGGCGCCCCGCACGCTGGGGGCTGCCGGGGTGGGGTCGCCGGGGGCCAGGGGCGTGGCGGACCCCCGCGCGCGCAGCCCCCGGGGCCGCGCCTCCGCGTGTCGCGTCCTGCCCTGTCCTGTCCTCCCCTCTCCCTCCCCTTCTCTGCCCAGTGCCCCGCTCACCTGGCGGCGGGGCGCGGGGCGCCGCGGGCGGGGCGGCGGGGGGCTCCGGGGCGGCTCCTGCGCATGCTCCGGGGCCGGGAGCCCTGCAGCTGCCACGGCCGCAGCTCGCTCTGCTCCGCGCCCGCCCCTGCACCAGTCTTTTAAACCGGCCCGGAGGTGGGGCCCGTGGCCCCGCCCCCGCAGGCCCCGCCCCGCAGGCCCCGCCCCGCAGGCCCCGCCCCCGCAGGCCCCGCCCCGCCGCGCCACTTTCGGTTTCTTTTCCGCGGTGGTGCCCTGGCGCGGGCTGCGCGAGCTCGTCCTTTCCCACGCCCTCGGGGACCCTCCCCTCCCCTGACCCAGCCTCACCCCCGTCCTGGGACGCCCCCCATCGAGGGTGCTGGTCCCGCCCCTGCACCCGCTGTGGCCCGGATGCCCCCTTCGCACCTGGAGACCCCACCTGGGCCGCCAGGACTAGCCTGGGTCCCAGATTTCTGCAGCCAAGCCCTAAGGATACTCTGCCCTGGCCCTGACACGCCCCTCTCCCCCGCCCGCAGGTGTCTCGGCACCGTCTCGGGTAGGTCTCTAACCTCCGCTCCGCTGGAGTCAGACCCTCCCTCTCGGACTGCGGGGCCCCACCTGCAGGTCCGGCCTCGGACCCCTCGGGGCTGCTCCCGCCGCGGAGCGCGTCCCCCCGCCCCCCCGGCCCCGAGCCCTCCGGCAGCTGCCCCCGCAGCCCTCCCAGCCTGTCGCTGTCCCTGGTCTTGGCTTGGGCTTCCCAGGAAGCGGTGGCCTGACCACAGGCTTCGGAGGAACCCTTGGGAGACGCAAGAAGCGCGCCTCGACGGCGCATGTGAGTTCCTCGGAAACCGGGCGCGGCCGCAAGGTCCCTGGCAGTCTTGGCTCGCTCTCCCTGCTGGGGGGCAGCCAGAGAAACTGAGGTCCCGGTCGGGGGCTGTGGGCTGCAGCGACTGGCAGAGGGGTGGCGCTGGGCTAGCGTGCCCCGCTCTCCTATTCTGGGGAGCGGAATGGCTGGGCACCTCCAAATGCACCTGGGAGCTCAGCAAAAAGATGGTTCGCTGATGTGATGATTCCAAAAACCTACTTTGAATTGTCCTGGCCTGCCCTCCTTCTCCTCCAGCCCCTACCTTATAGAGTCCCCTCCCGCTGCTGGGTCAAGTATCTGCCCCTCCCTGGCACGCCTGCCTGGGGCTTGGGACCACGGGGGCCTGATGGTGCCGGCTGTAATTTGTGCATTCGTGTGTGCGTGATCCAGTGAGCACGGATTCGGTGCCTGGTTGGTGCGTGTAGTTTGGGACGAAAGAAAGAACAAATGAGGGCCGGGAGCTAGTGAGTGGGTCGTCTATGTCTCCGAGTCCTGCAGGGTTGCACAGAACCCGGGCCTGGCTGGGGGCTTGGCGAGCAGCCTCACACTGGCACACACTGCCCTCTACAGGCTGCTCTCGGGCAGCAGCCCAGGCCTCTCTCTCGGAAGCCCTGATGGGTGCCAAGGTCCTCCTGCCTGCCTCCTTGGCGCTTTCCTTCCCAAGCCCCACACTGTCTGTGTTTCCTCTTGAACATAAGGGGGTGGCCCAGAGCCAGCCTTGCCTAGGACCCCATCGGCCCCCTGGATTCGTGTTGGCAGCCGCTGGCGTTGGTCCTTGATGGCGTTGTCTTGGGTCGTGAGTGTGTATGATGTGTGTGTGTGCACACTCGGGTGCACCGGTATGCAGGGAGGTGGGAGAGAAGATGGAGAGGCGTGCGTGCACCAGTGGTCAGGTGCTGTGGGCATTCCAGAGCACTTGCTGGTGCTGTGTCCCATGGTGGGTGACAGATGAAATATAAAGTAGTGGTCAAAAGCCAGACCTTGGACCCAGACTGGATTCCAATTCAGCCATGCAACTCTCTAGCCCTGTGGCTCGGACCTTGTAATGAGGCACTCTCCATTGCTTTCTCCATCTGTGCTACAGGAAAAACCATCGTACCCCCTTCCTAGCGGCAGGGATTAAAGTGAGTGATTATGGGTCAAGTGCTGACAACAGTCCCTGGTCGTAGTAAGCATTCAGCAGGTGTCTGCTGTGGCTGTGGTTCCTCTGAGGGTGCTTGTGAGTGTGGCAGTGTGTTGGAGCCCCTACCCACGTGGCTTCGTCCCTCGTGCCCATTTTAGAAGCCCCAACCGCAGGAGCACAGGCCAGAGAAGGCTTGGGCAGAGTAGAAGGAAGAGAGTTTTGTAGGGGTGAACCAGGTCCCTGGATGCGGACAGAGGGGAAGGGTAGCGCCTTCCTCTCCCTGGAGCTGGGGGGGTGTGGGGGGTCCAGGCCCAGCGAAGGCCAGCAGGCCCGGCTGGCTCCTGCATGACTTATCTTTCTGCCAACATGTCTCCTTGGCAGGCCTCTGGGCAGAGGGAAACCTATAAATAGCTGATGGTCCATATGCCCCCCTAGCCTCCTATTTGACAGCCTCCATGGCTACGTGGGAGAGTCACTCTTTTTCTTGGGGACTGGGGTCCCCTTTTCCCAGTATCCTGGCTTGCTGCCACTCTCAGCAATGCCTGTGGAGCCCCCTCCTTCATTCATTTACTGATAACTGTGACAGGTCGGCCGTTAACTGCTTTACAGTCCTTAGACCATTGGGGTGGCCCCAGTCTGTCCATTTTACAGATAGAGAAGCTGAGGCTCAGAAGGGGAGTCCCTTGCCTGGGGGCACGCAGCTCAGAAGGGCAGAGCTGAGATTCGCATCTAGGGTATCAGACCTCTAAAGCCTTCACTCCTTGTCGACTGTGCTGTAAACTCCCCCTCCACCCCCAATTCCAGGTGCCCTCAAATCCTGGTCTGTCCAATAAGAAAACAGGAGATGCCAAAGAAATCCACCCCCAATTCCAGGTGCCCTCAAATCCTGGTCTGTCCAATAAGAAAACAGGAGATGCCAAAGAAAGCAGAGATTCCTGTGTATCTGGAACCCACCTAGGGAGGAGGAGCAGGGACAGCTGTGCTCTGGCGGCTTCCCTCCCATTTTTGAGCTCGAGGGCCCCGGGTCTTGGCATCCAAGCCTCCGCCTCACCCGCTGTGGCTCCAAGTCTGTCTCAGAGTGTCGGTGACCTTGCCTGCACAGTGGGCCGGGTCCCCTCCTCCCCACTGACCAGATCCTGGTTGTGAAAGCCGTGGTGACTCAGGCACAAGTCGCCGAGCCCACGTGGGTTCTCCTCACCACCAACAGTGACAGTTACTCTAGCCCTGGTTTCGTTTTCTGAAGTCCTAGGTTCAAAATGAAACCACATCCAGATGCCAAAAGGGAAAAAAGAAATATGCTGATTGATGAACATCTGCCTCTCCCAGAAGGCCGGCCCTGGGCTCGCAGGAAGCCAGGTAGCACGGGAGCCCCGAGGAGCTCCGACTGCACGGCCAGGGCAGGCTGCGTTCACTCTCCCCATGCCTGCTGCTTCCCTGCTGTGTGACCTTCGGTAAGCAGCTTGCCCTCTCTGGGCCTCGTTTGCCCCATCTGCAAAACGGTCCCTGGACGCTTTATGCCTCACAGAGCAGCAGTTGCGTGCAAAGCCTGAAGCCGAGTGCCAGGCACAGAGCAAGCGCTCAGCACGGGGTGACTTGTGGTCACAGGGCGGGTGGGACAGCCCTCTGTCCACAGCTCGCTGGGCCACAGCCTGACATGCGGGGTGGCCCTCCTCCCCGCTGGGCAGGCCCCAGGCTGCCTGGACATGAGGGGTCCAGCCAGCAGCTGGGGAGGGTGGCGGAGAATCAAAATCCTGGCCCACAGGGCTCAGTTTTTCAGTTTCTCTTTCCCACTTTGGCAAAGTTCTGCTGGGAAAAGCCACTCCTGGCCGGGACATGCAATCCCGAAGTTGTCCTCGGCCCCGGGCTCCTCCATCCTGCCTGCCTCCAATGCGTGGACCCCCCCCCCACTGAGCCTCCCACGCAAACCTGTGCCTCAGGGGAGCCCCGCACAGGGGGGCTTGCAGCATGGACTCCGCGGTCAGCTGGCCTGGGTTTAAATCCGTCACTTAATCGGCACGCGGCCCCGGGCAAGCTTCTTAGCTTCTCTGCGCCTCAGTCTTCTCCTCGCAAGATGGGGGCAATAAGGCACCCGTTTCCCTCCTTCAGGATCGATTCGGGGGGTATTGGTTGAGTGCCTGCTGCCTGCTGGAGCTCTTCAAGCAGAGAGAAGGCAGGGAATGCGTTTCAGATTGTGGAGAAATGGAGCAAGGGAGCGACGGGCTTTGTGGGCTTGGGGCAGGAGTGAGATCGGGCGGTCAGAGAAAGCCTTATGGACGGTGCTAGAATTGAGGGCTTTCTAAAAGTGGGCCGGAGGGGGCTCCAGGCAGAGAGCAGCTCGTGCAAAGGTCCTGTGGTAGGAATGCTTGAGGACCAGAGGCAGGCATGGTGCAGAGAACAAGGCAGTGAGTGCAGGGCTGAGGCATAGGGGTTGGTGGGGGTGCAGTCCATCAGGCAGGGCCTTGCTGGGAGGTGGGAAGGGCAGGACACAGCCCCAAAGCCCCAGGCAACACGACACAGCCCCAAAGCCCCAGGCAACACTATAGGATTGGGCTTGGAAAGAGCCCTCTGGCTGCTGATGTTCCAGACAGCTGAGTCTTTCGCCGCAATGACTCACAGTAGAGGCCTTGCGACACACTCACGACTATCCCTGACCCGCCAGGGTGTCACCACACCATCCCCTGAAATGAGTGCAAAGCCAGTAGGGACACTGTAGTAGGAGAGAGCACTGCTTGAGGAGTCCAAGGCCCAAGTCCTGGAGTCAGTCCTCACTTCCCAGGAGACCTTGGAATCACGGTTTACTGAGCCCCTGCCCTGGGCCAGGTGGCGACTTTTTGGTATATTGTCTTATTTACCCTCCCGCGTGGCTCCGTGAGGTGGGAATTATGTGTCGCCACTTAGCCGATGAGAAGAGCACTACTCACGTAGCTGGAGGACTTGGGAAAGGTATTTGGGGGAGGCCGAGTCCTCCTGGAGATGCTGCCTCGCTGCGTGGGGTAGAGCCTGGTCCCAGCCCATCCTGAAGGCAGGAATGATTGTGTGCTGCTGGGGACACTTGAGTCCACGGAGAACGTTCTCCTTTAGGGCAGAGGAGGCCAAAAGGCCAGGAATGGTGACATGCGTCAGTGACTGGACTCTAAAGTGACGATGGGATGGCTCCTCCTGGCCCTGGGGAGACTCGATGAGAACCTTCCAGCAGTCCCCTTATCCTCCCCGTGTGACAGGTAAAGAGACATGGGTCAGAGAATATGTGAAGTGGGTATTAACCAGCTTTCTGGAAGTAATGGAGGGGCAGGAAAGAGGATTTCTGAGAGCACTGGTTGTGAAGTCCAGACATACCTGGTTCCAGGCCCTGCTCCCCTCCACCCCCCACCCCCCACAACTCAATCGTTGAGCACGTGCCCTGGAGAAGCAGGCTCCGTATAGGGAGCCTGACGTGGGACTCGATCCTGGGACCCCAGGATCACACCCTGAGCCGAAGGCAACCACTGAGCCACCCAGGTGTCCCACCCGGTGCCTTTTCATCAGTAAATCCCTCATGACCTCACTTGGAGCCTATTTATTCTATTTTCATACACTAATAAGCCAATCCAGTTCCCATCCTTTTTAGGGTTTCCCATAAATGGCAAATTAAGTGTAGGCCGCTGAGAGCAAGAAGTGAGGGCAGCTACCTTTGGCAGTTGACAGAGGGCGTAAAAGCTATGAACCTGGACCCAGACCCTGACCTAGAGCAGGGCCACCGAGAGTCAGGGCCAGGATGGGGCCCAGAGGAGCGCTCAGCTCGGGGGCCGCTCGCTGGGGGAAAGCGGTTGCAAATGGCAGGCACCGGGAGGGGAGCTATTGGTTTCAGGGGAGGCATCTCGTTTCAGGGCGCACAGAACCAGCAGGAAGCTGGACAGGGGCCCGTGCCCTGGGAAGCCCAGTGTCTGCTGGCACAGAAGCCCCCCTCACCCACCCCTGGCCAGGCCGGCAGGACCCCGAGCACGCTCTGGGAGGAGATGCTCCTCGACCTGCATTTGAAGGGACAAGTGGTTCTGGGCCAAGGGACAAGACGGGAGCATGCTCCTGGCCGTGCAGAGCCCAGGCAAAGGCCTGGGGGCACACATTCGAGGCTGTGAGGGTGGCAGGCACGCGGCTAAGGGGAGCAGGAAGGGCTGGAGGCGCTGGCCGTGGCCTTTCCCTGCCCCGCGGTGAGGAGGCCCTCTGGGGAGCACCCTCTAGGCCGCCTGGCCTGCCCAGCGAGCCCAGAAAGGGGGCTGCGGCCACCAGCCCGAGAGCAGGTAACAGGGGGGGCTGCAGCCACGGAGTTTATAAACAGCACTCCCCTCTCCGCCGCTCTTCAGAGGCAACAGAGCTTTGCTGAGCACCTATTGAATACTTCACGGATGCGCTTTCATTTTTTTTTTTTTCCTCCTTAATTTACCTTTTCATTTTCTCGTATAAAATAATTAAAGTACTTTCCCCTCCTGGGACGTAACCACAGGCACCAGCCTGGCCTCTGTGCTCGCAGCTCTTTTTCTGTGCACTTATATAGCTGCGTTCCCCACCCCAAGCCCGGCCCCGTGAAAACGCGGTGTTGCTCCGTGCAGACTGTTTGCCTCTACCTCCTTCTCCATCTTGTCCTTTTCACTGCTGGTGATCTGGGGGGAGAGAGAGAGACAGAGAGAGAGAGAGAGAGAGAGAGAGAGATCAACTCCTATTCTTTAAAAACAAAACAAAGCTGGGTAGTATTTCCCGCTGACCCCAGTGCGTTCATAGGTAGTATCCCCTGTGGATGGACACGTGGGTTGTTTCCAACTTTTGGCCCTTGGTACCCGTGTGTGAGAAACACTTTGTACACTTTTTTTTTTTTTTTAAGAGAAAGAGAGCTCACGCACGAGCGCGTGCATGGGCATGGGGGGTGGTGCAGGGAGGCAGAGGGAGAGGGAGAGAGAGCATCCCAAGCAGGTTCCATACTCTGCGTGGAACCTGACGTGGGGCTCGATCCTCCAACCCCGAGATCATGACCCTGGGCTGAAATCAAGAGTCAGACAGTTAAGCCCCCCAGGTGCCCCAACACTCTGCACACTTTAAAGGTTAACAGGGGCCGCCTGGTTGCCTGCCAGCGTGCCTGTGCACGGATCCCCCCCTCAGCAGCCGCAGGGACAGTACCTGCTCCCCGGCACCCTCGCCGGCACTTGTTACAATTCACCCTTTTCCATTTATGCCCGTGCAGTGGGGGCAAAGGTGGCACCTCCGTGTCGCGTGAAGGCCTGCTCACTGATCGAGTCGACAGATGTTCCCCGAGGTCCTCATACGGACCAGGCTCCGTGCTGAGCCCTGGGGATGCAGCCGTCGCGATCAGGGGGCCCCTCGGACCGCTCCTCGGAGCTCGGAGAGGTTAAGAGCCAGGCCTGGGGTCATCCAGCAAGGGAGCTGGGAACAGAATCTGGGTCCGTAGGGCTCCGGAGCATGGGCTTTTTTTCCCTCCGGGGTCCCACCTCAAGTGGGCATCTCAGCCCAGGACCTGCAGCCTCTCCAGATCTGCTTCCACCCCCCACTGGCCCCCCCCCAGGACTGCCGGGGTCCCCTCAGTGGTCACTGAGGCCTGTAGGAATGGCATTCCCCTGGGGGCAGTGGGGCGGGGGGGTCCCACCGCAGGTGCGGCTGCATCCCACTGTTTCCCAGGCCACCCTTCCCCCACCGACATCCCACCCAGATGACATCTCCCCGCGTCTGCATGGCCTCTTGGTGGCTGAATTTAGCATCTGTTTCTGTTTCCTGAATTTGGGTTTCCAGCAGACTTGCCCCCAAACTATTGCCTCCCCACCCGAAACCAAGCAAGTGAAAGAATGAATCTGTGGTTTGATGTTTTTCCTCTTGTCATCGGGTGACTGACTGCGGGAGGGGGTTGTGTGCCTGTGAGCCGCCGGCTGGCGTGTGTTGCAGTGTGGGAGGGGAGGCGTGTGTGTGTGTGTGTTTAGGAGTCCACATGTAAACCTAGCTCTCTGGCTCTGAGCTCTCTTGGCTTGAATGATGACTTGTCTAGGGGACTGGTTACCTGCGCATACCTGTGCAAGTTTTTCCTGAGCGTTGGTTTCAGGGGCAAGTGGGGTTAAGGGTGGGTCCATGTGACGCAGCCTGTCTGCTTCCCGGTTCACTTCCTCTGTTACAGAGATCCTCTCTCCACAGTAGAAGATCTCCTGCCTTCAGCGATCATATTACCAAGGGACACTGCCCAGGAATAGGGAGGTCCTTTGGTGAGTAGGGCTCAAAGTCGCTGACCTTATGGTCTGACCCACTGTGTCTTTCTGCTCCCTTAAAATGTGCTCCCCAGAAGGGCTTCCTGGACTCTTGCGCTGAGGTGTCAGGGGACTATCACGGCATAATCTGGGCTTACATTTTATTTGTTTGTTTTATTTTCTTTTTTAAAAGTGGGGCTTGAACTCAAGACCCTGAGATCATGAGCCGGATGCTTAACCAATTGAGCCACCCAGGTGCCCCTTAGCCTTACGTTTTTACTAGGAAACCAGGTGGTTTTGGGCAAAGTGTGAATGTTTGACCTCAGACTTGCCCTCCAGACGACCTTCTCAAGCCATTTCACCCCTGAGGCTCAGCTTCTTCATCTGTAAAGTGGGAGCAGTGGTGCCGCCCACCTTCGGTGTGTGGATTCAGTGGAAACATTTATGTCAAAGCATCTGGCACCTCCTGGGTGCTCAGTGCATGGCGATTTCCCCAGCCCACATGGGAACCTTCCCCACATCCTCTCATAGGTGCGTGGTGCCCACCTGGAACCTCCCAGGGACCCAGGAAGTGCAGACTGCACCAGGCCCTCTGCCAGACGCTCGAGTGTGCATCATCTCAGGGACTCCCCCCACCCCCAGCCCCAGCGACACCTTGGGAGATGAGAGAGGAGCTCAGAAAGGGAAAAAAGCTGGGTGCTGAGGCCACACAACAGAGATGGGATGGGGACTCTCCACCTCCTGCTGCGGCCCGGGGTGTGCGCGTCCCAGCTCAGATCAGACTACCCGTGATTGACTATGGCAGGATATTAGTCTCAGGTTGATACATAGGTTCTGAAATGACCACCTTCCCCTGAGGCTCCCTGGGCGTCCGGTCCCCTTCCCTGCACTGTGGACACCCCCGTCGCTTCCACCCCTGTCCCTTTCCACCTGTCTCACCCCATTCCACTAACCCTAAATGCCAAATGAAACACAGAAGCAAGCATCCATGGACATACCAGGAATAGCAAGCATCCATGTGACCCCGGTAGGCATGAGGGGAGTTCTTGGGGGAAACGGGGCTAGTGTGAGTTCCCCCAGCTAGGAACTTGGGTCTGCCCCAAGAGGCTTGGTGATTTACAAGGGGAACCTACCCATTCCCACTGTCTGGTACTTCATGCCATAGGAATTGCAGAGTGCCTTCTCTGCGCAGAGCACCAGGCCTACCTATCCTA
This sequence comes from Canis lupus dingo, assembly GCF_003254725.2. Lineage (NCBI taxonomy): Eukaryota > Metazoa > Chordata > Mammalia > Carnivora > Canidae > Canis > Canis lupus. The sequence continues at coordinate 31,401,860 of NC_064248.1, read as the reverse complement.
CCCAGGCCTTCATGCCCACCACCTCTTTGAGCCCTCCCAGCCATCCACCAAGAGCACCCATTTTACAGATGACAAGGCTGTGGGGTTTTCTCCTGATTTCAGTGCACCAACCCCAGCTACCGTCCCTCTCTGCTGGCCCCAACGGCTCTTCCTCGTGTACCTTCTGTTCCTTATAGTCCAGTCTCCATAGCAGCTAACACCATCTTTAAAAGTGCACAGAACCCTGTCACTTGTCCAATTTTAAGACCCTTTTGTGACTTATCACACCAAATATATTGGTCAAGCTCCAATATATATATGGCACAGATTCCCCGTGCAAGTCCCTGTGTGGCCTGGCCTCCGCCCGGTACTGTCCTACCTCCCGTCCCACACCATCCAGTCTTTGGAACACCCCAAGCTCTTCCCTCTCCTTGGGGCCTTTGCACATGCTTTCTTTGGCCCAGAATATTCTCATAGGTCCATGGTTGCCCTGCATTATATGAACCTTGCTCCCTTAATACAACTGGATTGTGACTAGCAGATCATGGGTTGGTTTCTGTGTTCACTTGCTTGTGTCTCTCTTTCCCTTGTGTGCCTTGTATCCCCAGAGCCTAGCACAGCGCCAGAACACCCCTGGCTCCTTAGTAAAAGTTGGAACAGTGAGGATCAGAGAGGCTGATCACCAGCTCAGCATCACAGCAGAGAAACAAGAGCCAGGGTGGTTGGGACTTCAAAATGCACATCCCGAACCCCCCTCCCTGCTGGGGTACTGCATGTGGGTCGCAGAACAGTGTGGGGGCCTATGGGCATCCCATATATGTGTGTACACACATGTGTGCACCAAGATGGAAACAAAGGGCAAAGGAGGGCTCGGCCCAAGCAGGGGCCTGCCTGTCTGCTTCGAAGGCTTCTTGGGGTCTCCAGTCCACATCCATTTCTTCTGTGCTGGCATTGGCTCCTTACACCTGCACGAGGTCCCATCACAAGCCACACCCCTGCTCCTTTCACAGCCTCTTCCCTGCTTCCAGCTTCCACACCAGGCCCCCAAACACGTGACCTTGTTAGTGAAATCAAAATGCCCACTCAAGGAATAGTCATCCGGTGTACAAGCTTTAATCAATGTTGCATAGAAATCACTGTAGTAACATGTTCCTGCACAAAGGTGGACTTCCTTCTAGCCTTCCACGCGTGATGGCCCTTCTTACTTGGGTGAAACCAACACAGGAACAAGCCATGGGGTGCCTTCTCAGTTCTATTTCCGCCCTAAGGGATGGGAATGGGACAGGGACTTTTAGTAGCAAAATGCTTCATGCACTCGCTTCCTTCTTTGGGGTTTGAACCCATTTGTAACTAAATATGTGGTGTGGAGATAGAGCTTCTTAGACGGGCAGGATCTAAAGGGTCTTCTGCGAATCTATCCATTTGTCCCATTTATCACCCACCCATCCATGAATTCACCTAGTCCATCCATTTATCCATCATGACTTCATTAAACTAGGTCCAGGCTGCCCATTCATTCTGTCCAAACACCTGTGCATCCATCCATTGCATTCATCCATCGAGGTTAACCATCATCCACTAATCTGATCGTCCACCCACCTATCCAATCATCGTTTAACCAGTTCAGCCATCCTCTCATCGATCCTCCTACCTTCAGCTGTCCCAACTATGTCCAACCAATTCAGCACCCATTCACCAACCACATCCCTCCTACCACAGCCAACTAATCTGATCAACCATTGGTTCAAAGGACTGCTTTGTTACCCTACGAGCACATCAATCCAGTTTACTCACCATGCAACATCCATTCTGCTTTCCAGTCGTTCAATAGATCATTTCAACCCTCCCTCCCGCTTTCCTCTGCTGCCTCAACCAACCACCTAACCCATCTGTCACCCATCCTTCTACCAACCAATCTTCTAATGACTTACCCATCCAGCCTCTCATCCACCCATCCATGCTTCCATCTAAGCTAATCCGTAGTGTGTCCACCCTCCCAATCAACCTGCTCCAATTCATTTCAAGAACTGGTCCATCAGTGCATCATCTGTACGGCTCCCTGGTCACCCTGGCCTATGGCTCCTCTGTGCTTTGGCTCGCAGGCTCACGCAGCCTTTGTCTCACTACTGCAGGTGGGCTGCTCCCCCTCACCTGGGCAAGGGAGGACCTTGCGGCCCCTTCCCACCTGCTTGAAAGATACCTGAGTTCCGCCTCTTTGTTTTATACACCTGCTGGCTCCTCTTGACCACCTTCCTCTTGTTCACCTTTCCTTCGAAGTTCTTTCTGTTCTTGGGATAGCTGCAGGAATGGGTGGTGGGCCGAGGGGGACAGTGGTGGGAGTGCCTGGTGTGTTTTTGGTGCCTCGGTGGCAGGGTGGGGTGCGGGCTCTGGCTCTGATGGCCAGACGAGCTGTGGTGGCCAGTTGGGCTCTGGCTGGAGCTCCGGCTCTGGCTGCAGCTCTGGCTGCAGGTTTGGCAGTGGGAGCTGCAGGTGCACTGGCTGCAGGTGTGGCCTTGGGGCCGGGAGTTGCTGTGGGGCTGGGTGTGGGTGATGGGCAGGCTCTGTGTCTTGGTGTCCATGGGAGGCCACGCTTGGAGGGGCAGAGGCCTCCTCCTCCTCCTCCTCCTCTTGCAGCACACCCAGCTTTACAGAGGCCCTGGCGGCCTCTGGTTATATAGTTGGGGCTGATTGTGATGGCACAGGCCACTGGAGTGTAACAGATGTGGCCAGGCCAGGACAAAGCCCCTGCCCGTTACCCTCACCCCAGGGCAGGGCCATCTGCAGGGACACTTAGGGGGAGTCCCATCTGTTGGTTAAAAGTAGGGACCCGGGATGCCTGGGTGGCTCAGCGGTTAAGCGCCTGCCTTCAGCTCAGGGCGTGATCCTAGAGTCCTGGAGTCCCAGGATCGAGTCCCACATCGGGCTCCCTGCATGGGACCTGCTTCTCCCTCTGCCTGTGTCTCTGCTTCTCTCTCTGTCTCTCTTGAATAAATAGAGAAAATCTTTAATTAATTAATTAATTAATTAATTAATTAAAAAAAGTAGAGACCCTTGGGTCAGATGAGCTGGGCCTACGTCCCAGATCTGCTGCTTCCTCTCCCCTCTGGTCACTCATCGGGGCATTCGCCTCTCTGCGTCCCAGTTCCCTGGCTTGTAGAACAAAGACAATAAGAATTCCCCCTCCACCCCCCCTGGGCATTGGACAATTTAAATGAGAGAATCTCCATCCAGCGGTTGGCTCGGGGCCAGCTCCCAGAAAGAGCTCAATACCCTTTGTCTAAGCACCCCCAGTGCGTCTCTTCATTCCCCCCACGCTGCGTGGTAGCCAGGAACACCTCTCTGACCCCAGTGCAGAGGACCAGCTAGGTGGGTGGTGGGCTGGTCAGGTGCATGACTGGTGCATGAGCCAGACGGTGGGTGGGCAGGCGTTGGATGGTTGGATAAGTAAGAGGCCCGACTGCTGGGTGGGCCTGGGGTCTTCCTGGTGAGCTCAGCTCCTCTGCAAGATTTAAAGCTGGGGTGCTTAGAGCTCGGTTCCAACCCCAGTTTGCCCTCATATCCAGTCTTGGGTGGAGTATTTTGGTTTTCAAGGCTTGGTTTCCTTATCCACCAAAGGGACGTCGTTCCTTCCTTCGTGGGTATCCTTCTGAGCCCCAGATGCCTGGCAAGCCCCAGGAGCCCCCGAGAGCCTGCCTTTCTCTTGATTCCCGCCTGCTCCCCTCCCTGCGGGTGGAGCCCCCCTGTCCTGGTCACACACCCTGGCCCTGCTCAGCTGTCCCAGCTCCTGCGTCTGCACGTGGCCCCGTTGGAGCGCCCCCGTCCAGCGCTCAGTGTGCAGCCGCCACAGCTCCCCCCACACTTGGCCGAAGCCCCTGGGCCTAGCTCCTGGCCTCTCGCACCTGTGTCTCCCACCGGCCCCACCATGGACCTCCCTCCCCTCCCCCAGCCAACCTCTGCTTCTCTCCGTTGCTCATGCGCTGCTCTGCCTCTGGTTTTGAGGCTGCTTTTGTTGTAGGTGGGTGCTAAGCACATCCCACCAGGCAGGGCAGACACGGCTCTCGTTTCCCAAGCACTTCTGTGTGGCTGGCCTCCGGGCCCAACCCCGTCTAGGCAGCTCTGCCCTGGAGCCTCCCAGTGACCCCGTGTGGTGGGCTGGACGGTGGCCCCCAAAAGCTACGTCCGTGTCCCAACCCCTGGCACCCATCACAGTGAGCATATCTGGAAAGAGGATCTTTAAGTAGATGAAGGATCTTGAGAGCATCCAGGTGGGCCCCCACGCCCACAGACAGGTGTCCTTGTGAGACACAAGATGAGGGGACAAAGGCCATGTGGGGGCAGAGGCAGAGATTAGAGTGACGGGGCCATCAGCCGAGGAGGGCCTGGGGCCACCGTGAACTGGTCAAGGCAGGCAGGATTCTCCCCCAGGACCTCCCGAGGGAGCGTGGCCCTGCTGGTGCCTTCATCTCACACTTCTTTGCCTGTAGACTGTGATAGAATAAACCTCTGTTGCCTTACGCCAGCAAATCTGTGATAATTTGTTCTAGCAGCCCTGAGAAACTAATGCACCCTGGGAAGTAGGTGTGATTAGTAGATGTTCCAAAGGGGAAGCAGGCCCAGAGAGGTGGAGGGACCAGCCCAGAGTCCCACAGCTCGTCGGTGGCAGAGCCAGGATTCAAATCCAGGTCTGGCCCCTTCCGTTCTTGCCTTCTGGTCCCTAAAGGGTCCGTGGGGATCACAGAGGGCACAGGTGGCTCTGTCCTAATGGCTCTGCCTTGTGTGGGCTCCGTGGGGCTGGTGGGGGGCGGTGGTCAGTGCTGGGCCACTCTGTGAAGACTGGGTCTCTGGGCCATCTCGCCCACCCTCTCCTACTCTCCCCCACCCCTCCCATCTTCTCACCTTCTCCCCCCTACCCCGCACCCTCCCACTGACCCTCCACGGCTGACCCCCCACACCCCCACCCTCGAGTGCATAGTGGGACAGAGACTGTGCCTTATTCATCTCAGGGCCCATCGTGCCTGGCGCACAGCAGGGGCTCGACAGAGGTTTGCCAGGAAGACGATGGGGCAGGTGGACAGAAGGACCCCACTGGCCCACCGGGTTACAGTGGGGCCTCTTCCTTCCGACGTCACTCGCCCTCTGCAGGCGTCAGCAGCAGCCTCCCCTTCGAGGAACTCGGGGCTACTCCCTACCCTCACATCTGCTCCCAGAGAACCTGAGACTCCCCTGGAAATACTGTAACCCCCAGCAGCCCTGATCAAGACCCTTCTCGGGCCCGGATGGCTGGTCCTTGGGGGACTGAGGGAAGTGGGGGTGAACACATTTGTCCTTCCTTTTGGGAAGAGAAGGGTTAAGGGAGCCAGGGCAGGATGGGTGAGAGACACGTTCTGAAGCTTCCTGAAGGCCGGAGTAAGCAGACACCAGCCAGCGGCCTGGGTTCTGCATCTGGACCTGGCAGCTTCTCTGGGCTCCCTCTGCCTGTTGCTGTGATGAGGGCAGTGGCAGCTGGACCCCTTCATAAACTAGAAGTCAGCCTCTGGGGGCAGGGGGCAGGGGGCAGGGCACAGATGGTCACCTTGGGTGTGAAGATAGTAGCAGAGGACTCCAGACCCTTCCGTAAGCTCTGCCCCTCAAACCAGGGCCAGTGTGGCAGGTGCAGCCACCGTGACCCCAGCAACACTTCCTGTCTTACACACTCACTGCCTGCCAGGCCTGATCCCACCCACCCCTGCGGGTACTTCTCCCAAACGATTAGCCTGTGGTCACAGTTAATCTCACCCTTCAACAGGGAAGGGCCAGGCTGAGGCTCAGAGACAGACTGGGACTTGCTCAAGGTCACACAACTAGCAGAAAGAGATTTGAGCCCAGGTCTGTGCTTGCTGGCCCTTTGGGTGCTTTCCGCCTGCACCTGCCCAGACCCAGAGAGGAATCTCCTGCTTCCCCTGCCCCCCCCACAGGCAGGACGGGCTGACCACATTCCCCCCCCACCAACAAAAGCTGGAGAGGGTGGCTGAGAAGTCATGGGGTGGGCCCTGTGAGAACTTCTGGCTGGACAGCAGGATCAGGGGTGGCGGACTGCTGCTCTCCAACCCTCCCGAAACACACACACACACACACACACACACACACACACACACACACGCCCATATAACACCACAGGAGGCGAGAAGTCCTTGGAGACTTTTTATTGACTCTTTTCTGAAAGTTCTTCTCGCTGGAACAGTGGCAGGAATGTCTTCCTGGGCCACCGTCGTGGGTCAGGAGTGCGTCTGCTTGGGCTCGGGGCTCTGCTGGGCCACGGGGTCTTCCTCGGCGCCCTCCTCCTCCTGCCTCTCGGCCTCCATCAGCAGCAGCTTGCCCTGCACCGGGAGCTCCTCCTCTTCCTCCTCCTCCTCCTCCTCCTCCTCTCCCTCCTCCTCTTCCTCGCCTTCTGACGACAAGGAGAAGTTATCCTGACTCACGCAGGCCATGAGCTTCTTCATGGAGGATTCGTGGCCCCGGCTGTGGCCTGTGCCGAGCTTGGCACAATGGGAACCCATCGCCAGCTCTGGCTGCCTCTCCAGACTGGGAGGGAAGGCCACTGTGGGGGGAGTGGTGGGCCGTGAGGACAGTAGGCAGGGCGCTGACATCACAAAGGGGCCCCTGGAGCCCCCACCCCCACCCTTGGATACCTGAGCCCCAGGCCAACATCTGACTCAAACCTGGGCTGCCAGCAGCCCCCCTGAGCTCCCACCACCTGCAGGCTGGGGCCCAGTCAGAATTCCAGGCCAGCTGCCTCGCCTAGCCATGTTGCCTCCTCCACCAGGCCTCGTTTGTGCTGGCAAAAGTCCCCCCCCCCCCCCCTTTAGCTGAGATGGCAGTTGGGGATAGGATTTCCAGAAGCAGGAGAGCACATAGACTCCTCCCCACATTCCAGAAATACCCAGCCCAAGAGAGCTGTTGACAGTATGTGAAGATGGGTCAGAAGAGTGGCTACTTTTGGGGAGTGGGTAGTTGGCATGAGGGAAGGGAGAGCCGGGACACATCTGATTTCTTGGCCTGGGGCCCAGGAAGAGGGTGAGTCAGGGGAGGCTACACAGGTGCACTTAAAACTTGCACCCTATGTATATTGAGCATAGCTTAATATGTATATTAAGCTATATAATATGTATAAGTACATATGTACTAAGCTAATATATATTACATATATATATTACATATTATATATTACATATATGTAATATGTATATTAAGCTATGCTCTTAGAAAAAAAAAAAACCCTACTAACTCTTTGGGTCACAGGTCTCTCTTTTTTTTTTTTTTTTTTAAGATTTTTTATGTATTTATTGAGAGACAGAGGCAGAGTCACAGAGGAAGAAGCTCCCTGCGGGGAGCCCCATGTGGGACTTGATCCCAGGGAGGGGTCACAGGTCTCTCTACGCCTGCCCGTACCACACAATCAGTCCTTTCTGAGCACTTGGGATGGAAAATGGATTCCTGCCAATTTTCTGCCCCAAATCTTTAGCTGAATAAGGACCCTCCTCCAGGGCTCTTGAGGTGGGGAGACTAGCCTGGATTGTCTGGGTGGGCCCTAACTGCACTCAGTAGTGTCCTTAGAAGAGAGGCCGGGGAATTTCACTCAGGAGGAGCTTCAGAGGCAGAAATAGGTTCTGCCCTAGAGCCTCCAGAGGGAGCAGGCCCTACCAACAGGGCCCTAAAGGCTTGTGGTAATGTAGGGCCTCAAACGCTTGGTCTACAAGGCCCTGCATTACCCTGGCTGGACTTTGATTCCCTCCATCCTGGCCTTGTTCTTGCTGGAGCACACCAGACCTGCCATCCATCTCTGTACAACTCACACTATCCCCAGTTACCCAGCATCCATCCATTAGGCAGAGTAGCGAGGGGCAGCATGAACCCTGGCTCTGGGTGACGAGGACACCCATAGGGTTACAGGGTGACATGCCAGCATGGTATGGGATTTATTCGTAGATAGTCTCTGTGCCATTTTGCGCAAAGGGGACCCCGACAGCAAGTGTATTTATCTCAAAGGGGGACCCCGACAGCAAGTGTATTATCTCAAAGGAGACCCCAACAGCAAGTGTATTATCTCAAGCTTTATTTGGCAGATGACTCGGGCTCATTTTAGTCACAATTTTGTGGGCTCCTTGCAAACTCAGGGCTTGGGCATCCCAGGTCGGGGGATCGCCGTTGTCTCGCGAGGTGGTTCTCCGGCGGGTGACTTTTCCTTACTTTCCAGCCGGGGGTGCCAATGGGCCCGGGAAGGTTTAGTGGCACCTCCTGTATCTCCTCCTCCTGACCCTTCTGGAGCCTGTTGGGAAAGAGTTCTGGTTGGGGGGCCGTGGGGATGGGGCTGGGGGCCGTGAGGGGCAGGGCTGGGGACCAGCCGGACCTCGGTGATGTCTCCTGTGCCTGCAGGCCCGTCTGCGGCGCCTCCGGCAGGAGCGTCGCCGCCTCCGGTGGACCCTGTACCGTCGCCTCCGGGAGCAGTGCCTGTGTCTGTAGTGATAGTCTTTGTTGGTCCTTCCTTCGGCCGTGGGGATGTCCTCGGGGTTCACAGCCTGCTCCTCCTCCTGCTCCTGGCACTGTCGCTGCTGCTCATGCCCATGCTGTGGATGTTCGCTGGGACTCCTCCCGCGGCATCGGACCATCGTGCTGGCCGGGCAGGTGGCGGAGGCTGAGGCTGCAGCTGGCCTTGGGGTGGGGGAGGAGGGCTGAGGCCTGCCCACCTGCGCTTGCTGTTGATGTTGGTCTGGTCTGCTAGCCGCTCTTTGGGGACACGTATATAAAGGGGGCCCCCCACTATGACTCAGTGGCCCCACCCCACCATTGTTTCCACCCTGGCCCTGTCAGTGCCGCCCCCCCCCCCCCCATAGCCATGCAGCAGCTTTGCCTCGCCTAGAAAATGTGTCCCTGGTCCCTTGTAGCCACAAGAACATTGCCACCTTTTTCTGGTCCAAATCCAAGCCCGTGGCTCAGCTGGTGTGAATTCACACAGTCTTTTCTGACGCTTCCTCACCACCTCGGGGCCGTGCCGTGATCTGGGGTTTTATACGGGTTGCCCGCATGTCAGCGTATGCCAGGCATTGGTTCATTTACTTTCCATCCATTCACTCCTTCACTCCTCCCTGTGAAAATTCCTATTTTCCGTGGAGAGAGCGGGCTTAAAGAGGTAGTGTGATGCTTGGGCTAGGCTGGGTGTCAATCTGTCACCCTCCAAACATGCCATCTTCAGATCTCCTGGGTCTCACTCTACTTTGAAGATCCCATTAAAACCCAGAATCTGAATCGGAGCAACCAAACGAACTTCCCCATGGATGTTACCTGAGGTGCAAGGGGACTTTCTGGATGTGCGATGGGAAGATCATCCTGGATTATTCTGGGTGGGGCCAGTGTGGTCCCACAAGGGCCGTGAGTCAGGGAATGCAGGTCTAGCCTCAAGGCGCTGGGAAAGACAAGGAAACCGGTTATTCTCCCTTGGAGCCTCTAGAAACACAGCCCTGCCCACACCTGGATTTTAGATCATTTTGGAATTCTGACCCTGCAAAACCAATAAATTTGGGTTTTAAGCAACAAAGTTTGGGCTAATTTGTTAAAGCGGCAATAAACTAAAACAGAGGGGCTTAAAATTCTTCCCTAGTGTGCTGTTATTAGTGACCTTGGGGGTGGCACTTATTAAAAATACGGGTGCCCAGGGATCGCCCCCAGATGCTGCTGAGTCTGAAGCTTCTAGAGCTAGAGTTTGATCTATTTGTAAAAGCCTGCCCCAGGGCGGGAGAGAGGAGGGTCTGTGTCCAGCCATCCTGCCGTTTGGGTGACAGGAAGCCATCTAGTGATTGGGGTCATGCAAGCGGGTTCAGTCCCATTCCATGTCCTTACCTGAAAAGACAGGATCATGTATACCTGTCTCTCAAGGTCAGCACGAGGCCTGGAGGTGATGACCGCATGGTGCTCAATAAATGAGAAGTGCTTAAATGAGAAGTGCTAAGTAGCCCTGTCACTTTGGGGTACCGGGTCACGGAGTTCCCAGTCACGCATGAGTTGCCCTGGGCTCTCTCTGCCACCATGTGATGATTATAATTGACGTGCTCTGAGGTCTACTTAGCTCCAAGTTTCCAAGAGTCTCGTGAACCACCTCCATGGCTGAGGGGCAGAGGAGACGGACAAGTCACCTCGTTTTCTCAGCTGGGGAGGTGTGTTCAGCTCCACTCCTGGGCAAGGCACCGTCGCAGTGCTCAGGCCTCCAGGGCTGCTAGAGGACCACGCAGGGGCAGAAACCTAGGTGGACACTTTGCAGAGAAGTGGGATTTAGATAAACCTGGAGCTTGAGCTGCTGCTTTCCTTGGTTCTCCCAGGGTCGGGGGGCGGGGGGGGGGGGGGGAGCCAGCCCAGAGCCAGTTTCCGTGACCCATTTCCAGCCGTGCACAGAAAGCCATGGAGCACAGTGCAGAGGCCTGAGGCCCCGGGGTCAGGGTCACAAAGGGATGGTGGGTGGGATCAGGGGTGCTGGGTGGTGGTGCAGATTCGGGTTGTGACCAGAGCGGAGCAGAGAGTGGAACAAGATCCAGTGATGCAGTGACCACGGGCACTCGTGTGCCCTCTTCCCCGAGAGCCCTCCCACCACCCCGAGCCCCGTCAAGGCAAACAGACGAGAAGGGTGATTTTTTCATCATTTATTGACAGGCGGCATTGTTCGTTAGCAGGCTCCTGTTCACTTCATCGAGCGGGTGGCATGTTCAGGAGGCGGCAGGGGGGTCTTGGCTGGTGGTTGCGCAGCGGAGTGCGGTGGGCTGGCGAGTCTGGGCGTTCATTCATCTTCTCCTACAGCGCACCACGGTGTAGCGGCGGCAGCACACTGCGGGGAGAGGCCGGCTGGAGATCAGCTCGGCGGGAGCCCCCCCAGCTGTACCCCGGAGCACCCCACCACCCCCAGCCCCACGGGGCGGCCCCCCCCCACCTCTCCTTCTCCGCCTCCGACAACATCGCCTCCTTCGTCTGCGGCATCTGCGTCTCCGGCGGCGGCATCTGCTCCGGCTTTGGCTGCGGCAGCATCGGTATCTGGCCATGGCGCTGGATGGATCCGGCCCGGATGCTCAGAGCAGGGGGACCACCTTGGTTGAGCCAGCCAACCTGTGAGCAGGTGGAACTTCGTGGGCTGTGAGCCGGGGGGCTGACCCCTCGGCCTCTTATAGACACAGGGCGGGCCCTGGGCATTGTGAGGTCGCGGGGGGCCTGGACCTCACAGACGGCGGCCAGCGCTGTGCTGATCGTGTCCATATATGGGCATGTAGGGGGGCAGGGTGGGCCCCCCCAGGTCACCAGCCCACCGGCCCGGGGGAACCAAGCCGGCTTCTCTGTAAAGGGTGCTCGCTCACTCAGTCAATTCACAAAAAAACAAACTAACAAACAAAAAATCACTGAACCCCTACTGCGTGCCAGATTCTGGGCTAGGCCTCGGCATCCAGTGATAAAGCCGACACGTTCCTGCCTAAATAACTGTATAATCGAACCACGGGAGATACGAATGAAACCACCACACAGTAATTAAAATTGTGCAAAAACGCCAAGGCCACTTGGGGGTTTCCTGAAGGTGTAAGAGGTTGGGGGGATTTGACCTCAGGGAAGCGCCAAGAAAGCTGCCTAAGGAAGCGCTGGTGAGGGACACCTCGGTGGCTCGGTGGCTCAGAGGTTGAGCAACTGTTTTTGGCTCAGGTCGTGATCCCGGGGTCCTGGGATCGAGTCCCACATCGGGCTCCCTGCAGGGAGCCTGCTTCTCCCTCTGCCTGTGTCTCTGCCTCTCTCTCTGTGTCTCTCATGAGTAAATAAATAAAACCTTGAAAGAAAGAAAGAAAGAAAGAAAGAAAGAAAGAAAGAAAGAAAGAAAGAAAGAAAGAAAGAAAGAAAGAAAGAAAAGAGCTGGTGAAGTGAATTCCTAAGGGGTGAGTCAGCATGGAGGAGGGAAAAGCATGTGGGGAGAAGGAACAGCTGCTGCAAGGCTCTGAGGCACGTGGGTTCCATTTATATGAAGTGTCCAGAAGACAGAAATCCGTAGACACATCTGTCCATGGGTCGCTGCTCGGGAGCTGCCTAGCCGGGCACAGGGCTTCCTTTACGGGCGATGCAAATGTTTTGGAACTAGATGGCGGTGATGGTTGCACAACAGCGTGAACTTACTAAATGACCCTGAATCGTTCATTTTTAAAGTGGTGCGTTTTGTTATGTGCGTTTTACCTCAGTTGGAAGGAAAAACGTCCCAAGGCTGAGAGGTGCTTGGCAAGCGTGCAGAATCGAAGGGGGACCCCCGTGGTTGGGGCAGAGAGCACGGGCAAGCTTGGGCAAGATGGAGCTTGGTGTGATCTTTCCAGGGCCCCGCATGAGTTTTAGGGTCAAGGGGAGTAGCAGTGAGAATTAAAAGGGATTAGTTATAACCCAAAACCGAACGTATCTGACTTCTGGATGGGAGTGTTATGTTTTACTTAGGAACGCCGAGGTGCTTTGGCAGGTGTCCTTGTGTTGGGGATACACACGCCCGAGCATTTAGGCACAATGGGCGTCGTTTTGCCTGCCAGCTGCTGTCAAGCGATTCAGAAAAAAAAACAGGAGTGATGAGCTGGTACCTACATAGGGAAAGAGGAGGACCAAGGGCCGAGGGAGAGGTGGGTAGTGGAGTAAATGAAATACAATGTTAACACGAGACCAGTCTGGGTGAAGGGGAGTTCTTTGTATGGTTTTTGCAACCTTCCTGTAACTTTGAAGTCATTTCAAAATAAACTATGGAGATTATTTTTTTAAAAACCCCAAAACAGAGGAGGGACGTCTGGGTGGCTCTGTGGTTGAGCATCTGCCTTTGGCTCAGGTCCTGATCTTGGGGTCCTGGGATCAAGTCCCGCATCTGCCTGTGTCTGTGCCTCTCTCGGTATGTCGCTCATGAATAAATAAATAACATATTAAAAAAAAAAAAAGGAGGAAAAGTTAGGAGGAAGTTCTTCCAAGGTTGGTATAGAGGCTCCACCCTTCTGAAGGGTCCAGCCTTTTTTTTTTTTTTTTTAAGATTGTATTTATTTATTCATGAGAGACACACAGAGAGCGAGAGGCAGAGACACAGGCAGAGGGAGAAGCAGGCTCCATGCAGGGAGCCTGATGTGGGACTCGATCCCCGGTTTCCAGGATCACACCCTGGGCCGAAGGCAGGCGCTAAACCGCTGAGCCGCCCAGGGATCCCCGGGTCCAGGCTTTTTTTATCTTTTGGGTCTGGCTTCAGCAAGTGCTTTACGTTCTCAGGGTTGCCTCCTAAATCCAAAATCAGGGCTGCCACGGACAGTGGTGCAGTTCGTGTACTGCTCAAAGCTCCCAGCTGAGGTATTGAATGGGAACTGAATGAAACCCAGCCTGTGCTCTGCTTGCCAAGCCAGGCCCAGCACCCACAGGCAGGCTTCTGCCCACAGGAGCTGTTTTCTAATTGACTGCTCACAGTGGAAGTCTTTTTTTCTAATTCTAACAAAGGCACACTAAGGGCTAGCCTCGGCCCTGCTGGAAATCCAGCCCTAGCCACTGTCCAAGCAGGATGGGAGAAGAGGAGGGGGTGGGGTGCAAAAGGAGTCATTATCCTGTAAAGAGCTTTCCCAGACACCAGGCCCAGCAACTTCCCTTCTGATCATTCGCCTTTACTTCAAAGAGCACCCTGCCCCTCAGGATAAAGCTGCGTTCTTCAGAGGAGGAAAGGAGCCAGTGGACAGTTAGTGCATTTTGCCCTAGAGGGGATGCAGCCAGAAGCTTCCAGAACCCTCCTCCCCAACGCAACACAAGGTGCCAAGACCGTGACCTTGAAGCGAAAGTCCACCAAGTTACTCACAGTTACGCACCTGGTTCATCGGGAGTTAGCGGTACCTTTTCATTTACTGACTTGTGTCTAGATCCAATTTTATAACCTTTCATGCTTTTTCAAGGTGACCTACATGGTGCTAGAGGAGCCCCCTTGAGATGGCGGGTTAGTATTTATTCTGTTGAACAGATGAGACATTTGAGCCATATCAGCCGGCTTACTGGTTCCCTGGGGCTTTTATTGACCACCTGCTGTGTGCCAGGCGCTATTCTAGGCAACGGGAATGGGCAGGAGCAAGGGAGATGGGGGTTCCGGCCTCCCATTCAGGTTGAGACACACAGTGTGCAGGTGAACAGGTAAACGAACCAAAGACTCTCAAGTGGATTCCAAATACGCACAGAAGCGGTTGATGTGATAGCATGACCGGGGGGGTGAGGTTAGTTTGGGAGGTGACTTTGAGCTGAGACCCAATAAGGGGCCAGCTGTGCCGACATCCACTTGCAATGTGGGTGTCCAGTCGGGGAGGGAGCAAGTGGCCCTGCTCCACACAGCTCATTCAGGGCCGCAGGCCACCCACAGCACTGCCTTCTGCAACGCACAGCTTCTAGGGTGTCCCTGACGTCCCCGTCCAGCCCAGGCGTGCAGGGCGTGCAGGAACAGAGAGGAGGGAAGGCTCCTCTGTTCCTAACTGCCTTGGCTCGGAAATGACCCACTGCACTTGTGTTCCCACACCATGGGTGAGCTGGCCACGCGGGCTGTGGGGTGCAAGGCAGGCCTGGACGTCAAGCCTGTCCCCAGCAGCGTCGTGCTGGGGAAGGGGAGTGTGACTCTGCCCCTGCCATGGAGCTGGAGGGACGAGAGCCAGCAGTGAGCAGAGTGGCTATCAGAAACTCATGAACAAGGACATCCAGGAAGGGTCACTCTGAGGAGGGTCCCTGTGAGCTGAGACTTGACAGGTGGGGGTGGTCCGCTGGTTTGAAGACTTGGCAGGTGCGGGGGACAGGTTGGAACCCAAAGAGGGTAACTCCGGTTTCTTAGAGGAGACTTGCAGTGATTGAATCACCACAAAAATAAGCCCTGGGTGGGGGGCACCTGGGGGGCTCAGTGGTTGAGCGTCTGCCTTGGGCTCAGGGCATGATCCCGGGGTCCTGGGATCGAGTCCCGCATGGGGCTCCCTGCAGGGAGCCTACTTCTCCCTCTGCCTGTGTCTCTGCCTCTCTCTGTATCTCTCATGAATAAACGAAATCTTAAAAAAAATAATAAAGCAGCCCCAGGGAGGAGGGGCCCCTGGAGCCACGAGATGGGCCGTTGGGGCCAGTCTGGAGTCTGAAATGTTGGGGTTTGTTTGAGCAGCTGCAGAAAGCAGCACCTGCCGCTCACCGATTCAGTGCTCCTTGAATCTAAGTTCTGCGAGCTCGGGAGCGGACCCTGGCTCACCCCCCATTGACCGTAACCCATAACCGGTACATAAAGGAAACCCAAATATTTGTTGTGTGAAGAAATGAATGATAGGGATGCTTTTCCGAGAAAACTCCTTTATGTCATTTTCCAAACACGAAACCGTGGTACTGTAGCGCAACCTTTGAAATGTCACGCACCCTCTCCCTGCCCACCCCCCCACCCCACCCCCACCCAGTTCTGCTGGGAAATGCAGCGCCGATCACCAAGACCCCTGCCATCCCAAATGCAGCTGAGTCCCAGAGGGACATCCAGTACCATCCCCTGAGGTGGTGTCCTGTCCCACCCCTGCACCTGTGATGTCACAATGGCCACCCACAGGTGCCTAGACATCACCAAAGAGGTGAAGGCAGGCGTGGGGAGGTATTGTACCCAGCTGCCTTTGAGCATTGTGCAGCCAGGCTTTTTTTTTTTTTTTTTTTTTTAAGATTTTATTGGTTTATTTGAGAGAGAGAGAAAGCACAAGTGGGGGCAGAGGCTGAGGGAGAAGCAGACTCCCCTCCTGCTGAGCAGGGAGACTAATGTGGGGTTCAATGCCAAGATCCCGGGATCATGACCTGAGCCAAACGGAGACACTTAACCGACTGAGCCACCCAGGCTATACTGAGGACAATCAGGGCAATTTGGCCATAGGGTGCCACATGGTGAATGTGCCATGGCACGTCCAGCTCTGCAGCCGGGGATCTGTCCTGCAGACATTCTCACACATGCTCATAAAGGTGTGGATGGCAGGGAGAAAATTGGTAATAACTTCAAGTCCATCTTAAGGAAATGATCGTTGAGCTGCTAATCCACCTTGCAGAGGGCTCCCAGCCCTCTCTCCAGAAGAACACCGAAGAGGGGTGACCTTGGTGCAGAAGGAAGTCCACAGTGTGTTGACAATGACCATATTACTGAAATGTAGGGCGTTGTCTCATCTGTAAAAAATATAAAACCGAGTGATTGCACAGGCATCAGGGAAAGTCCAGAATGTAATACATGGACCTAACAGTGGGGAGTGGAATTATGGTTAAGCTTCACTTTCTATTTTATTTATTTTTGTAGGGTTCAGAATTTTTTCACCTTGGGGCCAAGGCATTGCTGAATGTTGAATGAGTTATTTCCATGATCAGAAAAAAAAAACCCAAAATGATGGGAAAGGATACCTGTTACTGTATTAGCTGAGCAATTGCCATGTGCCATGATCCCATTTTGCTGTCGGGTTATTATTTTTTCTGTAACAAGCCTTTACTTCTGGGAAGAGTTGGGAAGTCTGTTACGTCTCCCGTATACCTCTCACCCAGCTTCCCCCACTGTTGACATTGATTGATATCGATGTGATACGTCACCGGGTACGTTGGCCTCAACTACGAAAGCAACACCATATGGCACTGTTAACCCACTGAGCTCTTAATGGGACTTTACCAATTATTTCACTAATGCTCATTTTTCCCCCCCATGATCCAATTCAGGGGATTCTGTCTGGCTTTGCTTGTTAATATCTTCCATCGGAATTGTGCACTTGTCACAATTAGTGAACTAATTTTGATGCATTATTAACTAATGTCTTTACTTCATTCAGATTCCCTTAGTTTTTTCCTTCATGTCTTTTTTCCATTCCAGGAGTCCCTTGGGGATCTCGTACCTCCTCTGGCTCCTCGGGGGTGTGACCATTTCTCAGACTTTTCCTTGTCTTTGATGACCTTCCCAACCATGAGGAGCACTGGTCAGGTATTCTGTAGACTGTTCCTTGATGACGATTTGTCTGATGATGATTTGTCTGATGTTTCTCTTTTTTAAGATTTTATTTATTTATTTATTCATGAGATACACAGAGAGAGGCAAAGACACAGGCAGAGGGAGAAGCAGGTGCCCATGGGGAACCCGATGTGGAACTCAATCCCAGGACCCCAGGATCATGCCCTGAGCCAAAGGCAGATGCCCAACCACTGAGCCACCCAGGTGTCCCTGTCTGATGTTTTTCTAATGAGATTGGGGGTTATGTGTTTGACGAGAAAGATCACAGAAGAAAAGGGCCATTGTCCACCTATGAAGGGCATGTGCTCTCAAGATGACTCATCACTGCTGTTAGCATTGACTGTGATCACCTGGCTGAGAGGTATTCAGCGGGCTTCTCCACTATGGGGTTATTCTTTTCCATCCCTCATCTTTTTTTTTTTAATATTTTATTTATTTATTTATTCATGAGAGACATAGAGAGAGAGAGGCAGAGACATGGGCAGAGGGAGAAGCAGGCTCCATGCAGGAAGCCTGATGTGGGACTCGATCCAGGGTCTCCAGGATCCCGCCCTGGGCTGAAGGTGGCGTTAAACCGCTGAGCCACCGGGACTGCCCCTCATTCCCTGGTCTTAAACAATATTCTTTGGAAGGAAGTCACTCACACAGCCCACACTTATGGGATGGGAGGGGACGCCCTGCCTCCTGGGGGTGAGTGTGGAAGGAAAGCTGTCTTCTCACTGTGTCCTCACACAATGGAAACAGCAAGGGAGTTCTCTGGGGTCTTTTCTCATAAGGGCACTAATCCCATTCATGGGGGCTACACCCTCATGATATAATCATGTGCCAAAGGCCCCACCTTCCAACTCCATCACACTGGGGTTAGGTTTCAACATATGAAGCAGGGTGGGGGCCACAAACATTCAGTCTATTTCTTTTTTAAGATGTTATTTATTTGAGAGCAAGAGAGCATAAGCAGGGGGAGCAGCAGAGGGAGAGGGCAAAGCAGACTCCCCCATGAAGCAGAGTGCTTGACCTGGGGCTGGATCCCAGGGTCCTGGGGGTCAGATCATGACCTGAGCCGAAGGCAGATGCTTTACCCACTGAGCCACCCAGGTGCCACCCAGGTGCTTTGTACACTCACAGAGAAGTCTTTGTGTGGACATATGTTTCACTTTATACCTGGGAGTCCATACTCTTTTGACCTCCTTCACCCGTTCCCTCTGCCCACCACCAATCTGTTCTCTGTATATATGAGCTTGTCTTTTTTTTTTCTAGATTTCACATATAAGTGGGATCATATGGGGTCACCTGGATGGCTCAGTGGTTGAGCATCTGCCTTTGGCTCAGGGCGTGATCCTGGGGTCCTGGGATCGAGTCCCACATCAGGCTCCCTGCATGGAGCCTGTTTCTCCCTCTGCCTGTGTCTCTCGTGAATAAATAAAATGTTAAAAAAAAATAAATTCAACTTGCCAACATATAGTATAACACCCAGCTCTCATGTCATTCTTTATCCACTTATTGATGGACACTTGCATTGTTTCCATGTCTTGGCTACTGTAAATGATGCTGCAGTAAATGTGAGGGCGCAGGTATCTTTTCAAGTTAAGTGTTTTTATTTTCTCAGATAAAGAGCCAGAAATAGGACTGTTGGATCCTGGTGTAGCTCTAGTCTTAATTTTTCGATGAACCTCCATACTCTTCCACAGTGGCTGCACCAGTTTGCGTCCCCACCAGCCGTGCACAAGGGTTCCCTTTTCTCCATGTGCTCACCAATGCTTGTTATCTCCTGTCTGTTTGATACTAGCCGTTCCGGCAGGTGTGAGGTGATATCTCATTGTAGTTTTGCTTTACGTTTCCCCGAGGGTGAGTGACGTTGAACATCTTTCATGTGTCTGTTGGCCATCCGTACGGCTTCTTTGGAGAAATGTCTGTTCCCATCTTCTTTTGGGCAGAAGATCTGATTAGACATTTATCTATTCTTTTCAAAGACAACCAACCTCACATGTATGTGCATATGTATGTGTGTGTGTACATGTGCATGTGTGTGTATGGAAAGGTCTGGAAGGATTCTACAAAGTGTTCAGCTGGCACTCCTGGAGCAGGGGCTGGTGAGAGGGGGTCATAGTTCACTCTATCTCCATCTTAGCGGCATGAATTCTTTCCAATAAGCTCATCCCTATTAAGTAACAAAAATCATCTTACTTGTCTCTACCCTTTAACATTCTTTTGGCTGCTTTAAATTGACATGAGACAAAGTAACAGAAGAAAATAAAATTTAATTACGTACATGAAGGGGCCAGCTAAGAACAGGAGGCCCATGGGCAATCAGACAATTGAGGCTTCTATGGCCTCCCGAGTGGAGGAGGAGGGGATAGGGGTCTGGGACTTTAAAGGGAAGGAAGACAATTCACAGGAAGAGGAAAAATGGTAAATAAATGTTTGCCAGGCCACTTGGAAGCAGTGGGACACACAGGAATTTTAACCAACAGACTTTGGGGGCACCTCAGTGGTTCAGTTGACTAAGCCTCCAACTCTTGATTTTGGCTCAGGTCATGATCTCCCGGTGGTAAGATAGAGCCCCACACTGGGCTCCAAGCTGGGTGTGGAGCCTGCTTGGGAATTCTCTCTTCCTCTCCCTCCACCCCTCTCCATTGTCTTGCTCTCTCTCAAAAATAAACAAATAAATAAAGCTTTGTCTTTAACCAAAAGACTTGGCCAGCTTCCTCCCTGTCTATTGCACCTAGTTCATACTGTGTGTAGTTATCTGTGGGGACAGCTCCCTTCCTGCAGCAGGTCCTCTGTCTAAATTATTTTGTTTGAGAAAGAATGAGAGAGAGAGAGAGAGAGAGAGAGAGAGAGAGAGAGCATGCTTGAGCCAGGGCGAGGGAGGGGCAGAGGAAGAGGGAGAAGCAGGCTCCCTGCTGAGCAGGGATCCCAGTGATGCGGGACTCCATCCCAGGACCCTGAGATCATGACCTGAGTCTAAGGCCCATGCTTAACCGACTGAGCCACCCAGGTGCCCCCTCTGTCTAAATTCTTTCGGGTAGTTAGTGGGACAAAGTTTCATCCTGAGCCTTCTGTTTCTTAAAAATAATGAGCCTAAACTCATCCATATGCTGAAGAGACACAGTTTGGGGCAGCAAAGATTGCTCCCCTACAGTCCGTCTCATCTTTGAAACTCCTCCAAGAAATTTCACAGCCCAGCAGTGGAGCTGGTAGATAATTGTATCTATGGAACCCGTCTCCATGCTGACATTGGGTCAGTTCAAACTCATCTCAGGAGGCAGTGTGCCAAAGTTAGGCCTGCGGCCCAAGTCGTCAGATGTGAAACAAGAGGCATTTCTATGGAAATAAAAGAAAAACTATGGTTCATGATTGGCACAAATTGGAAACCCAGTTCCTGCATTCTAAAGGCAGCCAGTTGAGATTTTCAGATGTCTAGCTCGAAGCACCATTAGATGGAGTGAAGGCATGTGATAGGTTTTCGTGGTCTGCAGTTTGAACGCATCTTCAAGTGGCCATGGTGGAAACGGCACAAAGATTATGCACACGTGAGCTGTCGTGGTGATTTCTCTCACATGCATATCAAGTCGTTCATGTTCAGTTGGTAGGGCTTCCAGGAAAAAAAGGCAGCTTAGTTCTCGGTGATTCCAACTTAGAAGGGTAGGAGAAAAACTAAAAACATTATTTAGGAAAGTTAGAGCCAGACACTGGAAAAAACCAGAAGAATCTAGAATCTAGTCCAGTTTGCAATGAACAGTATTAGAATCTAATATCCACAAAGGCGTGCTATTGAAACAGGTTTTTTCCCCCCTCTCTCTACAATTACCCTCATTTCCACCCAAGATAGCTAAATTAACACTAACTCGTTTGCAAAACAAGTCATTTCAATAAACTTGGAGCAAGAATAGCAATTGATCATGTAGGCTCTTTTAAATCTGCTTTGCCAGAACTCTTCATGAGCAATCTCAGATTGAACTTCTAAAAGCCTCTTGGGACCAGAAGCCAAGCCAAAAGCTCACCATCATACTTCACCCTTGTACCTATAGATTTGGGTTAATTCCTCTGTCACTGAGGTCTCCAAAATATCTCGAGTTTCCTGCACCTGCCAGGAAGTGGCATTCTTTACTCACGCCCCATGTCTGCTGGGAGCTCTGTAACCAAAGTGCCAGACTACTATTTCCAAGGGGCTCCACTGGCTCCATAAAGTCAACCTTAGGTCCTTACAGCTGCCTGGCCATTCATATCTGAATCTATGCACGACTCTCTCAACTATGACATTCTAGTTAAAGCCTCAGAACCAACCTTTCCAGCCGTGTCCCGTTACAAGGCAAACATTCTTATCAAATTTATGCAAATAAATATATGGCCATGAAAATAAGACAATACTCACTAAGAGTTTCCAAATTCTGGAAGGATCAAGTCAGAAGAGAAAGATAAATGTTTCAGTTCTGCATACCAAAGTGTAATCAATCAAATTGCTCTAAGTCCTAGTTAGCTTAAGAGGAAAGATCCCTATATCCGGAAAATAAGAGATTAAAGCAATATTTCAAACAAAAAGTCATAAAAATTATAATCCTCTTCCTGAGTCTTTTCAGTTTGACATAATTAATTCTTGCCATGCTTGGAATCTAGTGTTCCTGTTCATTCTGGGAATGTTTACTGAATTCGGCTTTATGATCATAAAGTTATCAAAAAACCCATCTTCTAGAGTCTTTCTCACAATTTCCTTTTAGATGAAGCATTTTTGCAGGAACGCTTTTGCAAAAGCCTCTGCATGAAAGCATCACTGTTGGTAAATGATGAAAGACATTTCAACTGGTCAAAGGTCTGAGTAGAGCTTATGTCAATCAATTGACAAGGAACTTGGGTTATTTCTATGACGTACGATGTTTTGAGATAACAGCTAGACATATGACTGATAGCATTTTGGCAGAATTCTTAGGCATCTTATACAATTTCTAGAACGCTTGTGTTAATAATATGTACCCACACAACATAATCTCAGAAGGTTTATCATCACTTATTTGACAGTGTTTCCCACCTGATTTGACATACCACGTAAGCCTAATTAATTTAATGTCTCTCCTTTATAAGGAGAGGGAACCAATCTTTTTTGCAGTTTTTCAGGGATGCTCTGAAAAATCCCAAAGTTATTTTGAGTTCAAAAAGACTTCATGTAGGATTTGATTTGGGGGGAAGTGTGTCCAAAATATCAAGAAGGTTTTAAACCCCTTGTCCAATAGGCTCCTAGTTCACTGCGAAAAAATATTTGATTATCCCCTTAGCCAGGGCGACAAAGACTTTGCAGGCAAACAGTTGAATGGCTGTCAAAAGGGAAATGTTGGCTCTTTTTATCATCGGGAAGATTCAGTTTTTCTTACATCATCTAAGAACTGTTTAAGACAGGTAACATAGGACCTGATTTTGATAAAACCTAGGCTTTTTGTTTTCTAGCCCGGTTAAAGGCAAAGAAAAAATGCCTTCATAATCCCTTATTATCAAGAGTAGATCACCATCCCGAAAAAACCTTGTCCTTTTAACACAAAGAAAAACCAAATTTTACTTAAGTACCCACTAAATTTTAATATGAAAACCATTTACTTAATTACATGTATTCCAATTTTATCTAGTCTGACCATACATAAAACTTTCCCCCCAGAGATTTCTTTCCTTTTTTTATTAATATATTTTTAAAAGAGTTTCTTTATTCATGAGAGACACACAGAGAGAGGCAGAGATGTAGGCAGAGGGAGAAGCAGGCTTCCTGCAGGGAGCCCGATCCCTGCGGGACTCGATCCTAGGACTCCAGGATCACACCCCAAGCCAAAGGCATATACTCAACTATTGAGCCACCCAGGCGTCCCTCCCCAGAGATTTCTTTTCAATAAACCTTCTACAACTTCCTTCTTTATATCCAGATTTTGCCATTTCCTCTTCCTCATAAACAGTTTTACTCTAGAATAAATTCACTTTTTTTTAAAGATTTTATTTGTAAGTAATCTTTACATCCAGTGTGGGTGAGACTGGAACCCACAACCCCGTGATCAAGAGTCACATGCTCTACTGACCGAGCCAGCCAGGTGCCCCAAATTTCCTTTCTTTTCCCTTCACAAAAACATCTTCTTACTTCATACCTTTTCTTATCAAAATGTGTTCTACTTTCTTTGTGTACAGAGATGTTTTTCCCTTATTATATCTAGTAGCTTCAATCACATATATCAGAATTCTTAACTCTTAGAAACTTTAATTTCTAGTGAAAATGAAGTAGTAAGCATTTGCGAACTCTTACGCCAGCATTCTTTAGATTGGCAAATTCATGAATACATTTCCTAATTTCTAGAAACATATGCTTCTTCAGGGTAGAGTCTTTCAACATGACACAGATGTGTTTACCCACAGACTCAGATATATTTAGTTTTTCTATAATTGTGTTTAAAAAGAAAAAAGAAACTAGAATTCAGCAGAGTACATTTTGAAGATCTAATTGGCAAGATTCATGAACCAAGTATCATCCCATCTAGCAAATAGAAGAGAGCTCGGAGGAACTGTATAAAATGAAAGGTTTTTATAGGCAGAAGGGGGCAGTAATTAATGTTTCATTAAAAAAATTTTTTTAAGTCATCTCTACACCCAACCTGGGGCTTGAACCCACAACCCTGAGGTCAAGAGTTGCATGCTTCATCAACTGAGTCAGCCAGTCACCCTGTTAATGTTCTTTTTTTTTTAAAAATCTTATTTGGAAGTAATCTAGACTCTTAATAAATTTAACTTAACTCATCAGTGAATTCAGTCTAGCAAAACTTTAAAACTTGAGTTTACCAAGAGATTCTAGAAGCCACTTGGGGAGGGGATAGAGGGAGAGGGAATCTTTTTTTTTTTTTTTTTTTTTTTTTTTTGAGAGAGAGGGCATCTTAAGCCTGCCTGCTTCCCGCCCAGCATGGAGCCTGAAGGCAGGATTTATCTCACAGCCCTGAGATCATGACCTCAGCCAAAAATCAAGAGTTGGAGGCTTAACCTACCAAGCCACCCAGGCACCCCGGAAGCCATTCTTAAGTATATATCCCATAAAGCGTAACTTTTGTTAAAAAGTTCACCTAAAAACTCTTAACCAAGCTTATATCTGTATAAATCACCTGCTTCAAAGGATCATGTTTAGATTACCCATGAAAAACTTCGTGACACTTTAGACAAAGTCAACCACCATCATTATCGTTTGCTGACAAATTTTGCAACAGACACACCATAAATTTATTTGATCAGCAAACCCAGGTAAAATACAATATTGTCTGCATCGTATTCAATGTTGACAGCTCCAAGGTACATCTGTATTCATTAAGCAAGCAAACTGAAACTAGGTTTTATTTTTCCCGAAGATTATCCCAGTTTACATGAACTTGAAAGCCAGTTAGGTTAAAACTAGGTTTTATTTTTCCCGAAGATTATCCCAGTTTGCATGAACTTGAAAGCGAGTTAGGTTGGTTTCTATTCTATTTCTGGGATTTAGAAATGCTTCCTTTATAGGTGCTTCATTTGTAGGCAGTTAACTCTTATACGAGTTAATTTTGGCAATCCATAACATAGCTACATAGACCTACATATAGACAGAGATCCTATAGCTTCCATAAAACAATCAAAAATTCACTAGGTCGTACGTGACAGTTGGAATAAACCAAGTTTACTCACTCAGACACCTGAAGTCTTTCACTATTTATGGAGAAGACTTAAGATTTGTATTTGTCCCTGAAAGTAAATCTTGAGGAGGCTCTGATCTAGCGTCTGAGCACGAGAACCCTTCTCGCAGTTTGTATCTTTAAAAGGCCTCCTTTAAAAAAAAAAAAAATGTTTTTTTCCCTTTCGCCTTAGGTGAGCGTGAGCACTGTTTTAGATGCCTCTTGGGGTGTTCACAATTCAAAGACACGGTAGGATTCATGTCTTCAAATGACAGATAGAGAACTCAAGTTTCTCCAAGAAGGACTTTGGCTTCCCAAGGCCAATAATTAACAAGACTTTTGAGATAAATAGGGCAGGTTTTAGGATTGTTAAAAAGGAACGGATGAACTTTAGATTAAGCCTTGGATCTCAGAGCCAAACCAATACAGAAGAGGGTGTGCGCCTGGCTGGGGGACTGTGTGGTGTGATTTTGTAGAATATCTTGGTGGTGCGGAAATTTTCTTGAGGCTGACAAGGGACTCAGTCTCCGTGTAACCTGTTCCGTGCCAGCTTATCCTAACATGGGAGCCTTTGAGTTAGGTGGGGAGCACTCTTAAAGCACTTAAGTGCTTGACCCGTGCCAACCAGTTCTGCAGCTTTGACTTCCAAATGTCTTAGCAACACCCTCGACCTGATGTTCACATTAACTCAGAGCAAAGTTTGTATAAACAGACTCCAGTGGGGTTGGAACCATGAACCCTCCAGTGCGTGAGGCTGGGCGAACAGCAGGCTTACAGGCTCCATCCCAGGACCACTCCCTCAGCCAAAAGCAGACGCTCAACCACTGAACCACGCAGGTGCCCTGAGAATGACAAATTTAATTACATATTTGAAGAGGACCCCAGAGGAATAGCAGGCAGGCAGGCAGTTGAGGCCATCCAGAGCTGAGGAGAAGGGGGTAGGGGCCTGGGACTTCAAAGGGAAGGAAGACAATTCACAGAAAGAGGAAAAAGAGTAAATGTTTGGTAAGCAAATGGGAAGCAGGGGGACCCACAGAGGAAGTTTAACCACCAGATTTTGCCAGCCTCCTCCCTATCCACTGCGCACTTACTCCTATTATACTGCGGTTGTCTGTAGGGACAGCTCCTTTCCTGCAGCAGGGCCTCTGTCTAAACTCTTTCAGGCAGGGGCCCCTGGGTGGCTCAGTCGGTTAAGCAACCGACTCTTGGTTTTGGCTCAGGTCGTGATCTCGTGGTTGTGAGATTGAGCCCGGTGGCGGAGCACGGAGTCTACTGCAGATTCCCTCTCCCCTCCCTCCAGCTTGTGCTCTCTCTCTCTCTCTCTAAAATAAATAAATAAATAAATAAATATCTTTAGAATCGATCCATCAGTTTATTTTTCCTGGCAGTTGGGGGAAGGTCAAAGGTTTCCTGAGTCTTCTGTTTCTTCGAATGAATCAGCCTAAACTAACCCACATGCTGAAGACTCATTTTGAGGGGGGCGGGTAAAGTTTGCTTGCTTCCCTACAGGGCAGAAAGCTCCTACGTACCCTCTTTACCCACTCTGCCTCCGTCTGCCCTATAATCAACATCTGGCATGGGTGTTGTACATTTATTAAAACTGATGAACCAAATTGATATATTATTAGCCAGCGTCCGCAGTATACATTAGGGTTCACTCTTGGTGGTGTGCATTCCATGGGTTTGGACCAACGTAGAGTGCCAGGAGTCCACCATTGTGGTGCCATACAGGCTAATTTCACTGCCCTAAAAATCTCCTGTGCTCTCCCTATTCATCTTTCCCTCTTTTCCTGAACCCTGGCAACTGCTGACCTCTTCACCATCTCCATGGTTTTGTCTTTTCCAGAATATTTTTTAAGGAATGCATAGACTCAATTTTGCAAATACATTCACCAAATCTTCAGAGCAGACGTGGGTTGAAATGAGAGGCTCTTGTTCTGTCTCTTGCACACACCCGTCTTCACCTCCTTCACCCTGCATACTGCAGAAAGCCAGGATCCCGAGGGCTACCCGGCTAGTCTATGAGCGCAAGGTGTTCCAGACTCAGGCCCTTTGCACTGGCTGTCCCCTCTATCTGGAACACTCTGCCCCATAGTTTTGCCTGGCTGGCTGCTTCTTGTCACTTTGGTCTTCGGGCTCTTCAGAGAGGCCCTCCCAGGTCTCCCTATCTGATATTCTCCCTCCTTCAAATCGTTATCACATCCCCCATGTTTACTTGTCATAGCCCTGATGGGGATCTGAAATTATCTTTAGGTATTTACTGCTTACCCCTTGGCCTTGTTTGTCTTATTCCCCGCTGCAACCACGGGGCCCAGTGCAAGGAGCAAAGGTGCATCCCAAATGCTAATGGAATGAATGCTCTCTGTCCCCTCCTTTACTTTCTATGGTTAGAAGTCACTGAGCCCTCTCTCAGCAAATACTTCTTATGGGGCCATTGAAGATTCTCCCTCTCGGTTCTTTGGGGGCCAAAGACAACTCTTTTGGAGAATGAGAAGAAAACCATGGCCCTTGCCCTCAGCACTCAATAGTTTACAAACTTATTCAAGGTTGTCTCGTATCCTCTGCTACCCAGCCCTGCGGTTCTGAGTAAGGGCACCTGACATGCAAGGAATCCTGGAAAAATCAGGTCAACAGATGTGCCAGGTGTCCAGCATGGGTGAGGCATATAAAGAGGCATATAGGCCTTATGCTCAAACACACTGTCTGTGATAGTGCTCCAGCGCTCTCCTCCAAGGGGATGTGACACCAGGGTCACACACCAGGCTCTGGACTTGGCGGGTGGAGGGGGAAGGTTGCAGTTAGTTTCCTATAAGCTTCATGGAAGTGTGGGCTTTTGGGTGGGGTTTTGAGTGGTGAATAGAAGTTCACAAGTCCAGTGACAAAGGGAAGGACGTTCATTAGGTGCTAAATATATTGTTCATCAAAGCCTTGCTCTAAATGAGGAGTTTGGGGGTTTGATCATCTCCTCGGCCAGAGCACCCTAACATGGTTGCCAAGAAATGCCAGTGGACCCACATAGTAAATGAGTCACTTGAGACCAAATAATTTCAAAAAAGCAAGATGCGAAGAGCCTCTGAAAAAAAGCTGTTTAATGTGGATCACAGGTTCTTATGTAGGTTTGCTGTGATGTGGAGTGCAGCCTCCCCAAGAGGTCATCCCAGGGCCCCTTATTTCTTTTTTTTTTCTAAAGATTTATTTTTATTTATTTATTCATGATAGACATAGAGAGAGAGAGGCAGAGACACAGGCAGAGGGAGAAGCAGGCTCCATGCCAGGAGCCCAATGCAGGACTTGATCCCGGGACTCCAGGATCGCACCGTGGCCAAAGGCAGGCACCAAACCACTGAGTTACCCAGGCATCCCTGGGCCCCTGATTTCTTAAAGCATCTCTGCATAGCCAGGGAGAAAAACGACTGGCAGCCTCTTCCAAAGTTAGACACACGCCTTTCCTAGGACCCAGCAGTCCTGCTCCTCGGTATTCACCCACGAGAAAAGAAAGCAAATGCCCATGCAAAGACTTGTATGTGAACATTCATAGCATCTTAGTTCGAAGGGTCCAAACTGGAAACATCCCAAAGACCCATCAATAGGAGATTAGATAAACAACTGAGCTACATCCATGCACTAGGACGTGATTCGGCTATAAAACCAAGTCAACTCTGGAGGGACGCCTGGGTGGCTCAGTTGGCTGAGTGTCCGACTCTTGATCACAGCTCAGGTCTTGATCTCAGGGGTCATGAGTTCGAGCCCCGCATTGGGCTCCTCGCTGGGTGTGGAGCCTACTTAAAAAAAAAAAATCATTCAAACCAAGAAAACTAAGGAGACACGCAACATCATGCATGACCCTCACACAGACGTCCTGTTGGGCGACACAAACCAGACGAGAAAGTCATACCCTGTGACTGATTGCTTTTTGTGCGGTTTAAGACCTTTATATACGATATTTACAGAAGGCAAAGGTTAGTTACCTCTGGGAAAGAGCACCCGGGAAGTACAGCATGCCTTTGATCTTGGAGTGGTAAATACATATGTGTGAAAAAAAAAAAAATCATCAAGCTGGGTACTTAAGGTTAGTACAGTTCAGATACTTTGTTAAGTAAATGTCCTCCCTGGAGAAAATAAAAAAACAGCCCTGGTGGCTCCTGTAACACACACAGCCCCCGGGGGTACGATAAGGCACTTGTTTGACAGGAAAGAGAAACTCAGCTGCCAGCTGAGGTTTATTTTCACTTTCCCGCCTGGTCTGCGGTCAGGCCATGCAGCTCGCTGCCCGCCAGGTCTGCAGAAGCGGGCACCTGAGGCCAAGGGCACAGCCCTGGCAATGGAGCAGAAAACATGAATGGTTGTGAGCAACCCCACCCCACCCCCACCTTTTTTTTTTTAATTAAAATCATTAAAATCAGACCAGAAGAAGGAAACCCAAGTCATGTCCAAATCTTTTTATCTGAGAGGAGAGGAAAAGGTAAGAGAAGACACATCAAATTGTTCACAATGTGTTTTTCCCAGAAGACTGGATTAAAGGGAGAAAATTAGCACCTAGCACAGTTATCATTACCTTGGGTGACATGTTTCAGCCTGCAGGAGTGGTAGCTTTGTGGTTTCACAACAACAACAACAAAAGCTAATAAAAGGAGGGAAAAGTGCTTTGAGAACTATTTATAGTTGGTCCCAGACCTGGTGGGTAAGAACCTCCTAGGACACCTGTTACAATGTAGGAGCCTGTGTGTCTAGGAAATGTCCAAGGGGGGCTCTCCTGACGAGGCCGGCCGTGCTAGGCACTCCCCGCATGTCTGCTCTCCAGGAGAAACCTTTGGGATCACTGTTAACCCCAGTTGAAAGGTGAAGAAACGGGCCAGCACAGTTCGAGGCAGGCCCGAGTGCCTCCAGTCAGGAAGAGTCAGAGCTGGCTGCCCTGTGCAAAGTCCCCATTTTACAGGTGGATCATCTGAGGCAGAAGGAGATGAGCTAAGTTACTCGAGGGCCGATGGGGAATCCAGGTAAGAGGCTCTTTGCATTCCTCTTGGGGAACCTGGTGCAAGAGGAGCTACGGCCTCACCCTCCCGGGCCCTCCGCTCTTGCCCCAAAGCCTGATTTCTCTGAGACTGGCAGCCCAGGAAGGCCAGCCTGAAATCAGATGGTAGCCCTTTGGCTGTCAGGATGATGGGACTGGGCAGATGCCAGCCCTGTCCCTGCCACCCAGACTGGCAGGATTTTTTCCACTGTTTTCCTGCCCAGATGACGGGCAAGGGTCAGCTAGGCATGGGGAGCCTGCCCTGGTGAACGCCAACCCTCGTGCTGCCTGGTCATGCACTGCTGCTTGCCCCTTGGATGAAGGGACTCTGCAGGTGGACTCCCCCTACAGAGTCAGGGGGAACTTGGACAGGAGTGTTCAGCCCTCTGAACCTCAGTTTGCTCATCCGGAAACAGAGCCAGTAAGCCCAACCTTATAGGTTCTGTGTCAGGATTAGAAGCAACATCCTGGGGGCACCTGAGTGGCTCAGTGGTTAAGTGTCTGCCTTCAGCTCAGGTCATGGTCTCAGGGTCCTGGGATCGAGCCCAGTGTTGGGCTCTCTGCTTGGCAGGGAGTCTGTTTCTCTCTCTTCCTCTGCCCCTGCCCCCTGCTTGCTGTCTCTCTCTCTCTCTCAAATAAATCAATAAAATCTTAAAAAAAAAAAAAAAAAAAGCAATACCCTGGCACATGTGCTAAAGGGCAGTAGAAGGTGATGTTTCTAGAGGGTCTGGAGTGGGGCTGCTTGGGTTCAAATCCAAGCTCTACTTTACCAGTTGTGTGAGCTTGGGCACAGGGCTTAATGTCCCTTCTATTTATCCATCCAGTCCACACTCAGCACGTATTTATTGAGCACCTTCGGTGTGCCAGGTGCTATGCAGGGACTCTCTTGGCCTCAGTGTCTCCAGCTGGCAAATGGGAATAATGATGCTTGCTTCATAAGGTGTGGGAGGATGAAACACCTTATTCTCTGAGAGGCCTGAGAGCAAGGCCCAGACAGTGAACACTGGGTTCGCTGTTCCAGGAGCAGAGGCCCTCCCGGAGTGGAGGCTTGATGACCAGGAGGACAGGGAAAAATGGGTTTGGTCGGCAAAGCTTTCCAGATTTCCACTCCCTGGCTGGTCTGGATTTTGAAACTCCTTGCTTGCTCAGGCTGGCTAAGCCCCCTTGGTCCTCAGCATCTGACCCTCTCCCCAGTGGTTTGTCCAGGGAAGCATTCTGGCTTCCATGGATACCTTCTTCCATAAAAGAGAAAAAAAACACACCAATATTTTATGACTGCATTGGCATAAAGACTGTTTATGTATAATCTGTATAATCCAGGCTGGAGTCATTATGACACATTAAATATTAACCATATTTGGTTTTCTCTATTATTTGAAAAGAAACTAAAACATTTCCTTGGGCTCCTACAAGCATCCTGGACCCAGGTACCCCTGAGCCCAGCGGAAAGTTTAGCCTGGGCTGGGTCTTTTCAGATCATAAGTCAACCCCTTTCCCTCTTCCTGGGAGGGCCTCTATTGCTTGGGCTACAAAGCTGGCTCAGAATTTTCTAGGAAATACTGTTCTCTCTGCAGGATCCCACCTGAGATTTACCCCATGAGCCCTGACCCCTGCTCTTTCTGCCCCTTTCCTGAAGGGAGGAGCTAGAGGGCAGGGCTTACAAAAAAACGTGTGACAGCTGCCCTGACAATAGACAATAGGAATGTGAGCAGCTGGCTCTGCAGAGGAGGCACCACACCTGCGCCCTCCCCTCCCCAAGCGCCGCTCATGTCATGGGACAGACGGGATGGATGTCGTCCCAGAAAAGCCAGAGAACTTGTCCGAGGGTACTCAGGGAGGGGGAGGTTCAAAACCAGGCAGACAAGGGAGGGATCCCCCAAAGCTGGCCATGTCCCTCCTCGTGACCATATAAAGTATCAGCAAGAACCTCTGTGCATGGGAGCTGGTGAATAAGTTATACGCGTTGTATTCATTTCCTGGGTGACAGCAACAAATGACTGCAAACTGGGTGGCTTAGAACAACAGAAATGTTCTCTCAGGTGCTGGAGGCCAGAAGTCGGAAACCAAGGTGTCACTGGGCTGGTTCCTCCTGGAGGCTTTAGGGGAGGATCCGATCTGTGTCTCTCTCCCAGCGACTGGTGGCTGCCAGAAATCTCTGCTGTCCCTTGGATCGTACCTAGTAGGCACTCCAGGCTCTGTCTTGGTCTTCATACGGCCTTCTCTTACGAAGATCCTTGTTGGAGTCAGGGTGCACCCCAGTCCAGGGTGATTGCATCTCCAGATCCTTAATTATGAGTGCAAAGAGGCTGTTTCCAAATAAGGTCATCCTCACAGGTCTTGGGGTTAGGATGCAGATTCAACAACCCGAGTAGGAATAATAGTGATATCTTAGCATAGGGCCCAGCACCCAACACAGGGTGGGTGCTCAACAATGATACACACATATATGTATGTATGTAAAATATCTCGTCTCAGAAAAAAAAGATGTTTGGGTGCCCTAGTGTTTTCTGGTTTAGGGGTTTCAGCAAACGCTAGCAGGTCTGACTATGGCTGGGACCCCGATTCCCTGGTCCTTGAGGAAAACACCTTTCGTCTCATTTTGTGTTTGGCAAACAACCGCCAGTCCTGGGTCCTGTCTGCGCAAGCCCTACCTGGGCCACTTTGCCTGCAAGTGGGGCCCTTTGTGTTCCCAGCCTCAGGCTTTTGCTCCTGCCTCCCTTGGCCTGAAAGCTCCACTCTCACCCTCACAGCTGTTGAGACCGTATTTCGCAAAAGGTGCTTACTTCCCATTCACCCCCAACTCGCAGAGCACTGGGCCGGGTCCCATCTATTCATTGCTGCATCCTCTGGCCTAGAAAAGGAGTCAGGCATGCACACACACACACACACACAAATGGTTGTCGATTGCACAGATGACCCCTCTCACCCTGACCCTACTTACCTTCCTGACTGCCCCCCACTATCCATTATGTTTCAGACCCTTGTTCTCCCTTTCAGTTCCTGGAATTAAAATATGCTTCTGCCCCAGGGCCTTTGCTGGCCTGTGCCCTCTGCCTGCAATGCCTTCTTTTCATCCAGATCTCAGCAAAATGTCACCAGCCTGCCGTGCCCTTCTAGGCCCTGGGCAGACCTTTCACACCTGCTAACCTCCTCTGCCCGCCACATGCCTGGATGGATCTAGACGGTGCTTTGTCCCGCCTCATTATCTATTTGCTGCCTGCCTCCCTGCACCAGATCACAGTACCCTTGAGAGCCAGGGTATCGTCTTGCTCCCAGCTGCAGCCCTAACACCTGGCAAATCATAGATGCTCAGAGAATAATGTGTTCAACGGATGATTACACTGTTCTCTCCCTTTAAGATAAGGGCTTTCACCTACGGTGAACCAGCAGGCTTCAAAGGATGGAGAATCCTCTATAATTGTAGGCAAAATAAAGTCCCTGGGAAAGTGTTCTCCTGGAGACAAGATTGCATTGCGCCCACCCGATTCTCTGTGGGTGAGCACTCCCCAAAGACCAAGAACCGTCGTTTGATTTAAAACACTAAAAAGATTCCTCTTTTCAATTTCACTTTACTTATTATTAAACAGAAGCCAGGCTTTCTGCCTTGGTCAAGGACAACTGAATAACACGAAGGAATGTCTCGGTCTGGGCCATTTGGATTTCGTGGCACCTAGTATACAGTTGGCACTCATTAATGCTGGCTAAATGGAGGGAGGAAGACAGATGCACATCAGCTGCTGTGCCTGTGGGACCCCGGACTGGTGCCATTCTCTCTCTGAGCCCTGATTTCCCAGGCTGTGAAACGGTGCCCTTAAGACTTTTCCTGGAATCTGGGAGCAGCAGGGATTTGTCAGCCTAGGAGGCAGATAGAACCACTGCCCACACCCTGGAGGCTTACAGAATTTTGTCCTGCTCCTACCCCTTCGACTGGATCAGCATTTCTGGGGTGGGGCACCGCCCAGCTGGATAAAAGAGTATTATTTGGTGACAAAGATGAGTAAACCACTGGTCCACGCTACAACACAGATGGGCCTTGGAAACTTGCTACATGATAGAAGCCAGACACAGAAGACCACTTATTGTAGGATTCCATTTACATGAAATGTTTAAAGCAAATCCATAGAGACAGAAAGTAGGTTAGGGCTTGCCTAGGGTTGAGAGGAGGGGGCCAAGGGGAGTTACCATAAATGGGTGCAGGAGGGTGTCCTTTTGGGGTGATGAAAACGATCTAAGATTATTTGTGGCAGTGGTTGCACAACTTAGCATAGATGAAAAACCACTTTACTTGGGTGAAATGCACGGTATGTGGGTTGTATCTCAGCAAAGCTATTTTTTAAAAAAGAATTTCCACAAGAGAAGAGCTTCTCACCCTTTGCGAGCCACAGAGCGGGAGCTGGTGAGCAAGGAGGGCCTGCCCACAGGCCCCTAGCTGCCGAGGGAGCTGGCCGAGCTGCATCGTGCAGTTCCAAGCGTGGACTGGCCTCTCCCACGGTCCTGGTGAAATGCAGATTCCGGGGCCTGCCCCAGCCCTTCTGAATCCCGTGCTGTGGAGGAGAGGGCCTTGGGGATGCGGGTTTTAACAAACCTCCAAGGGAAAGGACCAAACCCTCTGGTTTAAGACCAGAGTGTGTGTGTGTGTGTGTGTGTGTGTGTGTGTGTGTGTGTGTGTGTGTGTGTAGGGGGCACAGAAGCCCTTGCATGAGCCACTGTCCAGAAAACTGTACTCTCACACTATAGAGATCACAGGGGGTGCAGACCCCTGGGCCCTGGGGACACAGGACACGCCCGGCGAGCAGCTTGCAACCAGATACAATCCCATGAGAAATGAGCTCGCTGGTTACCAAGAATCGGAAGGGAATAAACTGAAGCTAAAACTGTCCTGTGTTAAATGCACCTCATTAATTCACTCAGTTCCTAGGAAGAGGCCCTTCTCCCTCCTGCGAATCCATCCGGCCTAGAATTGAATTGTCACTTGCTTTTAGGGAAAGAAGACAGCCTCTGCATGTGCCAACCTTTGCAGACTCCTCAGGGAAACCTCCCGGCCTTGGCCTCACTGCTCCATTGCAAGGACTGTGCTTAGGAGGTCACGACCCGCTCTGGGGTCTGGGAACTGGGTGTGGGGGCAGGTGTGTGTGTGTGTGTGTGTGAGAGAGAGAGAGAGAGAGACAGAGAGAGACAGAGAGAGACAGAGAGAGAATAGGGACAACCGTAGCTAGTACTGATGCAACATCACCTTGGTGCTCTGGGCCCAGCATCTCCCAGCCCCACGAGGACGCCAGGATTATTCACAGCACACGAAGTCACCCAACCTGTCAGCGCCCAGCCAGGTCCCCAGAACTCAGCTTCTGAGCCTCTGTTCTGCTTCCTCTTCATTCATGTGTGTGAAATTGCAGAACGAAAGTGTCGTGTGTGGGCACAATCCTGGTCAGAGCAGCGTTACACACGACCGCCGAAGGTGGAAACAAGCCCACTGTCCGTGGGTGCGTGAATGGATAAACACAGTGAGGTCCATCCGTATGGTGGGCATGTTGCCCAGCCTTAAAAAGGAAGGCGATTCTGATACTCATAACATGGATAAACCCTGAGGACATCACACTTAGGAAGGAAGCCAGTGGGGGATCCCTGGGTGGCACAGTGGTTTAGCACCTGCCTTCAGCCCA
Source organism: Canis lupus dingo (assembly GCF_003254725.2). Lineage (NCBI taxonomy): Eukaryota > Metazoa > Chordata > Mammalia > Carnivora > Canidae > Canis > Canis lupus. Next base: position 31,366,544 of record NC_064248.1, on the reverse strand, counting down.
GGGCGTGATCCTGGAGACCTGGGTTCGAGTCCCACTTCGGGCTCCCTGCGTGGAGCCTGCTTCTCCCTCTGCCTGTGTCTCTGCCTTTCTCTGTCTCTGTCTCTGTGTCTCTCTCTGTCTCTCATGAATAAATAAAATATTTTTTTAAAATAAAGGAAGGAAGCCAGTCACAAAAGGGCAATATTTGCGGGATTTCACAGAGCAGGTGCCTAGAGTGGCCAGATGCACAGAGACGGCAAATGGAATGGTTGTTGCCAGGGGCCGGGGGTGGGGGGTGGGAGGCTAGGGCATTAGGGTTTAATGGGGACAGAGTTTCAGTTTTACAAGATGAAGACCTGGAGATTTGATACACAACAGTGTAAATGTACTTAATGCTACTAACTGTGTGCTTAAAATCAGTTAAGGGGCCCTCTGGGTGGCTCAGTGAGTTAAGAGTTCGACTCTTGGGTTGTAACTCAGATCCTGGTCTCATGGTCATGGGATCGAGCCCTGCGTGGGGCTCCAAGCTCAGCACACGGTCTGCTTGGGATTCTTTTCCCCTTCCTCTCCCTCTGCCCCCAACACACATACGCTGTCTCTCTCAAATAAACAAATAAAATATTTTTAAAGATGCAGTTAAGATGGTAAAGTTTATTTTTGTTTATTTTTATTTTTTTAAAGATTTCACCTATTTATTCATGAGGGATGCAGAGAGAGAGAGAGAGGCAGAGACATAGGCAGAGGGAGAAGCAGGCTCCATGCACCGGGAGCCTGATGTGGGATTCGATCCCAGGTCTCCAGGATCGTGCCCTGGGCCAAAGGCAGGCGCCAAACCGCTGCGCCACCCAGGGGTCCCTAAAGTGCCCAAATCTTTGATGGAATTTGACTTGTGTGCATACTCACACGGTGCCCACGGGACCAAGAGAGAAATGCAGCTCCCGTGGGCCCGATGCCCTCAAAACCTCTCCCCAAAACAGGTCCCTCGTGAGCAGACTGTGTCACCAGAGTCCTTCCCCGTTCTCAAACATCATAAATGGAGTCAGGCAGCGTGTCCTCGTGTGAACCCAGCTGCCTCAAATGCTGTGTGCAGATATCACTCCTGAGTGCTATTCTATTGTGCAAATAGGCCACAATTTATTTATTTGTTTCATTATTGATGAGGCCTGTGCTCCTGGTTTGGGTTGTTACAGATATCGCTGATCTGAGCATTCTCATATGTGCACATCCTTTGGTGAACATGCGAGCACATTTCTCCCGGGGATAGCCTCAGAGTGGGATTGTGGGGTGGTAGGCTGTGTATATGGCCAGCCTTAGTAAATGCTGCCAAACAGATTTCTGCAGGGTTGTTTTTTTTTTTTTTTAAGATTTTATTTATTTATTCATGAAAGACATACAGAAAGAGGCAGAGACACAGGCAGAGGGAGAAGCAGGCTCCCTATGGGGAGCCCAGTGCAGGACTCGATCCCAGGACCCCAGGTTCAGGACCTGAGCCAAAGGCAGAGGCTCAACCACTGAACCAGCCAGGTGCCCCGATTTCTGCAATGTTGTACCAGCTTCCATGCCCGGTGGCCGTGAATGGGAGTCCCATGGCCCCCCGTGCTCACCATACCTGCTCCGGTCTTTTTCGTTGTGTCGCCTTCAGGTGAGTATGTCATGAAGTGGCTCCTCATTTGGGGTCCAGATCACTGGTGAAGCCCAGGCCACAGGCCATGGGGTAGAGGTGGGCGTGCATGAGACCTTTTGTGAAGAATCCCTAGTGTGAGGTCCTTGGTGACCGACTCTTGTCCTTGTGGAATGCACAGAGCCACTGCTAATCGGCTTGTCTTGAGAATGTTCTTCAGGGCTTACAGCGGTGATGCTCACAGTGTGGTCCCTGACCCAAAGCATAGCATCATCTGGAGGAGCTTGTTAGAAGTGCAGGCTTTGGGGGCACCTGGGTGGCCCAGTGGTTGAGCATCTGCCTTTGGCTCAGGACGTGATCCCGGGGTCCTGGGATCAAGTCCTGCATCAGGCATCCCGTGAGGAGCCTGCTTCTCCCTCTGCCTGTGTCTCTGCCTCGCTCTCGGTGTCTCTCATGAATAAATAAATAAAATCTTTAAAAATTAAAAAAAAAGAAGTGCAGGCTTTGGGTCCAGCCCCACTCCTAGGGTGGGCGGGGCCCGGCAAAAGCATGTTTGAACAAGCTCCCCAGGAGATGTAGGGGTGCACCCGTACATGAGAACCATTGCCCATAGCTTCATGGTGAGGGCATGGGCTCTGTTCTCACTAGCTGTGTCACTTTGACGTGGTTCTTAACCTCACTTTCCTCCTCTGTACAATGGGTATAATAACCATACCTACCTCAGTATGTATTTGAGGATGAAATGAACTAAGATCTATACTGTGCTTGCAACAGTCCTTGACACCCAGATAGCCTTCAATAAACAGTTGTAAACCTAACAGATAAGGCTCTGCTTGGCCCCAAGGAGTTGGCACCAACATGGCCTGACACATCTGGGCCATGTGACTGTTGCCTGGGTAAACACACAAGACAGCTTTCACTGCCTTCCAGACCCTGGTCCAAGGCGAAGCTCAAGTCTGAGAGGCTTTAGGGTGTGGTGTGTTGGGGGGGGCGGTGAAGGTGGGGTGGGATTCACACCGTAGGATGTTCAGGGCAAGGGAGGCTCCCGGCCCTTATCTCTGGAGAAGTGGCTGCATAGCCAGGTCCCCTGCTCTCGAGGAGCCTCAAATGCTGCTAGCGCCTTTCTCTGGTTCCACTTTCAGTTTCTTGGAAAGCACTGACCTTCCCTGCTCCGGACCTGTCAGCCCCCACCCAGAATGTGAGCACCAGAGGCGCCAAGCATCTTGAAAGCTGTCCAAGGCTGGCAGATAACAAATGTTCCTTGTAACTGCAAAGGTCAAGATCACACGTGCCGGGGTTGGGGCGGTTCCACCTCCGGGGGGCATCCTGCCCCAGTGCCCAGAAATGGGGTGGGGGGGAGCCAAGCGCAATGTGACTCGGCCCCAGCCGTGCCTCGGCCGTAAGTGACTGCGAACAGCCTGTGCGCCCCGCAGTCTGGAAGTGGAGGGGCGAATTATGGCACATCCACGCCATAACCCAGGTTCGATATCCTGATAGGGACGCGGGGTGCCAGGTGATAAAAGCAAGGAGCGGGTCTCGATGGAGAATGTGCTCCCAATCGCATCAAGGGAAAAACAGGACTTGTTTCCGTGCACCCGGGACGTGCAGAGCATCTTTCGGAAAAGTCACAGAGGGAACTGACCAGCGTGGGCGCCTCCAGGAAGGGCAGCTAGGAGGCTGGGGACGGGGTGGAGGGAACCTGGCTGTTTTCCGAAAGTCTTCGGATGTTTTGCATTTTTGTTTGAATCGTAAGCACGTGTCTCTCGTGATTGTGGGGTTCTTTTTCAAAGGATGAAGGAAAAGAAAGCAGCTTTGCAAGAAAGAAAAAAGAAGCTTTGCTTTCTCAAACCAGCTTGTTGTTGGACGGATGTCCCATGTTGCTCAGTCTCTGAGACGTTCAGTAAAAAATCGACTAGGGCTGTGGGCTCGGCGTGGGTCCGCATCTGGACGGCCCCACTTTGTCGCACTCTTGGGCAAGTCGTGAAACCCCTCCCAGGTTGGGTTTTGTCCCCTGCGAAACGGCACAGATATGCTATTCATATTCATATCGATGTGGTGTTGATATTAATATTAATATGACACTAATAGTTTCTGCCTCATAAACTCGTTTTGCAGCTTAAATGAGGCAGCGCACAGACGTGCTTGAGAGAGTGCCGGCGGGTGTCAGAAGCCCCCGTGTACGCGGGCTCCCACCACTTCGGACACGAATGCCCCGGGGTCTCGTTGGGTGGAAGGCAGATTCGGACCCCCTGGATAGCTCTGCATTTCCAAAAGCTCCCTGGAGCAGGAGGTGCCGCTGGTCTGACGACTGCACCCTTTGAGTAGCCAGGGCCGGAATCTTGATCTGGGCGGTGACTTTCAAGTGTGTGTGTGTGTGTGTGTCAACACTGATCAAGCCACACACTCGAGATGCACGCACCATACTGTGCGTAGGTGATAGCTCTGTGGAAAGGATCACACACCACAGATGGTTTGGGGAATGAAACAGCATTCAGGGACACCGGGGAAAAGGCCCAGCCCTACAGTGGTCTCAAGAGGATCTCGAAATGGTTAATGAACCATCGCAGGGCCACCCACAGTGCTCTCTGTACCGGTCCCCGCCCCTGCGCCCCCACCCCTGTGCCAACCAGGTGCTGGGGGATGCAGCGCCTTTCTCAGGAAATGCGTGTGGTCCCTGGGTGGGGAGACAGAGCCACCCGCACTGCTGAGTAGCCCCCAGGAGAAGGAAGGGGAGCCTCTCCTCAGGGCAGGTTCCAAGAAGTGGGATCACTGCTTCAAAGTAGGGGCAGAGCGGAGGGCAGGGCGGAGGGCGCTGCTGTCTGGATGCACCTCCTTGCTCAGCTGCAGCCCCGCAGGCCCCCGAGCCTCCCCTCCCCAGGTCCAACCTCGCCTGCTATGGGCGACCCCGGGGGGCCTGTGTCACCCGGCCTGCTCCTCGCCCTTGGTGGCCCGCGCGGTGTCTGGCCTGGTCCCTGTCTCGCTCATTCTGTCATTTCCTCTCTGAGTCCCTGGTCCCCGAGGACCGTGGAGCTGAGTGATGAAGGGTGGCCTCTGGAACCGGTGTGTGAGGTCAGAATCAGCGCCGCGCAGACGTGCTGTGTGACTGTGGGGGGCTCTTCGCCTTCTCTGTGCCGTGGTCCCCTTGCTGTGAAACCCAGCCCCTCCTGGTTGTTTTCGAGGATGAAATGCGTAAGCCTAAGTACGGCCCTTAGCACTCTGACCCATAGTAGGTGCTGGATAGCCACCAGCTGCCACCTACCACCATTCACTCTCCGGCTGGTCCGTGTTTGCAGGTGAGGCCCCCCCACTCCCGCCGGTTCGGCTCTCGGGAGCTGACCTCCCCCTAGCATCCCCACTCCTTGCCGCTGGTCCCAGCTCCCTGCCTGACCGCTGAGCCCAGCAGCTGCTTTCAGATTCCCGGTCCTGCTCTCTGTTCAGATTCCCGACTGTGCTCTCTGGAGACGACAGGAGGAGACCAGAAACTGGGTCGGTGTCGCTTCTTCTGTGGCTCCTCTGAATTCAGAGATCCCCAGGGTGGGACTGTGAAGCCATTTTTCAGCTGTAGACACTGAGGCTGAGACACACCCTGCAGGCACGCCCCTCGGCCTCTGTGTCTGCGATCTGGCACTTGGCCCAAGTCCCAGACTGCTGTGTCTGGGTGGCCTGCCTGGGGATCGGGTGAGGTGGAGGGACCCCACCCCCCAACCCCAAGGACAGGCCATGAATCTTCTGCGGATCCGTTCCCTGCCCCTCCAGCTTCCTCTGTCAGAAGCCAAACCTCATCAAGTCGACAGGGACAGAGGATGGGATTTGGAAGCTGTAGCTTCCCTCCTCCTTGGCCTTGGTCAAGCCAGGCTGGGCGCTTGGGAGTTGTGGCCAGGGGTGCCTGGAGGCCCCCAAACAGTGAAATCTCCAGGCTTTGAGGCTAGAAACACCTCACTTTGAATCCTTGCTCTGCTCGTGTCAGCTTTGCGGCCTTGGGCTCACAGCTTCAGCTCTGGGCCTTAGCATCCTCGGCTGCGAGGTGAGAGTGGTCTCCCCTTGCAGGACGGGTGACCATGAATGGCACCTGGGATCTTTGCTAGGGTCATTGGCATCATCCCTGAAAGTGCCGCTCAGACCCTAGACTAGCAGTGCTCCCTCTGGGTTCCCTTTGCTCAGGTGAGGTTCTAAGAAAATTCAGGCACTTGGAGAAAGGCCCCATCTCCTGGAACAACCCATTCCTGATTGCTTGCCAGGGGCAGCTCAGTGAAATTTCCATGGAAGCCGAGTGTTATTTCCCATGGGGTTGGCACTCCCAGGGGAACCAAGGGCCAGCTCCTACTGCCACCTCAGTTCCCTGGGGGCTGCCAGGGAGCCTCAGTTTACCCACTTGTGAAAGGGCCGGTGACCTCCCTCCTTAAAGTACTGGTTCCCTGGTTTTCAGACCTCAAGGATCTCAGACTTAAAAAAAAAAAAAAAAAAAAAAAAAGGATCTCAGACTTGATTGGAAAGTTAAGTACCCACCTTAAAAACCTACCAAGTAGGGTTTTGAGAAACCAATTATCTCCGCTTTTCAACTCTTCCTAAAAGGAACGTACATACACTGGTGGAAGGTCATAAAGTCCAGTGAAAGCCGATCTCTACGATCAAATAATTACAGTGATTAATCAGCACTTGCCCAGTGCCAGCACTTGCTCAGCGAGGCCTAGGTGTAGCCCCGTGCTCGATCGTTATCTCCGTTTCCAGTTGCAAAGTGGATGCCTAGCGACATGAAGTGATGTACCTGAGGCCCCACAGCTGTTAGGTAGCAGATCCCAGATTCCAACCCTGGGGGAGGCCAGCCCGCCATCTGCACTTTCCACCCCTAAGCCAATGGTCCTCAAACTTCAGTATGCCTCAGCACCCCTGGAAAGCCCTGCCTGCAGCTTTAGAAGCTCTGGAGGGGGCCCCAAGAATGTGCAATCCTAGCAAGTTCCCAGGTGCTGCTGCTGCTGCTGGCTCAGGAACCACCCTCAGGGAACCAGGGCTCTTTCTCATCCTGTTCACTGAGATTAGCTTTATTTAACTTTATGAAATGCCTGTGAACTTGTCCTGCTTGTCTCTTTTTGCTTCAAAGCTGCTGTTTGGGGATCCCTGGGTGGCGCAGCGGTTTAGCGCCTGCCTTTGGCCCGGGGCGTGATCCTGGAGACCCGGGATCGAATCCCACATCAGGCTCCCGGTGCATGGAGCCTGCTTCTCCCTCTGCCTATGTCTCTGCCTCTCTGTCTGTGTGTGTGTGACTATCATAAATAAATAAAAAATTAAAAAAAAACAAAACAAAGCTGCTGTTTGGGGGTCAGATGTAGTCTGTGAGTCAACATGTTGGGCCCTCACCCAGGGCTAGGACACTAGGTTAGCGGCTGGCCCCCTGCCCCCACTGGAACTCAGTGTTCTCATCTGACAAGTGGGGCAGTTGTGACACTCTCTCTCTCTCTGGGTGAGGGGCCGTGTGTGAAGAAGGGAACCCAGGGATATGCTTGTTGAGGAATCCTTTGGAACATCACCAGCCACTTTAGAGGAGCAAACTTTGCCACCCCCGGATGTGTCTCTTTGACATGTAGATTATTTTAGGTTGATTAATTTGAAGGCTCAGGAAGAAACGTTGGCCTTCCCTTTAACTGTCTGAAAGAATTTAGATAGGGGAAGCTGGGTGGCTCAGCCAGTTAAGCATCCAACTCTTGACTTCAGCTCAGGTTATGATCTCAGGGTCGTGAGATTGAGCCCCGTGTTGGAGTCTGCTTGAGATTCTCTCTCCGTCCCCTTGTCCCTCCCCCTACTTGCTCACACACTCTCTGTCTCTTTAAAATAAATAAATAAAATCTTACAAAAAAAAAAAAAAGAACTTAGGGCAGCCTGGGTGGCTCAGTGGTTTAGTACCACCTTCAGTCCAGGGCGGGATCCTGGAGACCCGGGTTCGAGTCCTGCATCAGGCTCCCTGCAGGGAGCCTGCTTCTCCCTCTGCCTGTGTCTCTGCCTCTCTCTCTCTCTCTCTCTCACATGAATGGATAAGTAAAATCTTAAAAAAAAAAAAAAGAATTTAGACAGAGGACCTGCTGCAGGAAGGGAGCTGTCCCCACAGATAAGGACAACATAATATGAACTAGGTGTGGTACAGGGGGGAAGCTGGCCTAGTCTGTTAGTTAAAATTCCTGCGTGTCCTACTGCTTCCGAGTTGCCCGGCAAGTATTTATTTACCAAACATTTACTCTTTTTCCTCTTCCTGTGAATTGTCTTCCCTCCCTTTTAAGTCCCAGACCCCTACCTGCTTCTCCTCCGCTCTGGAGGCCATAGAAGCCTCAATTGTCTGACTACCCGTGGGCCTCCTGTTCTTAGGCTGTCCCTGCATGTACGTAATTAAATCTGGCTTTCTCCTATAGATCTATCAATTTAATTCTTAGACAAGTCAAAAGAACCTTTAGAAGAAGAGGAAGAGGGGATCCCTGGGTGGCTCAGTGGTTTGGTGCCTGCCTTCAGCCCGGGGCATGATCCTGGAGTCCCGGGATCGAGTTCTGCATCGGGCTCCTGGCATGGAGCCTGCTTCTCCCTCTGCCTGTGTCTCTGCCTCTCTCTCTCTTTCTCTGTGTGTCTCACGAATAAATAAATAAAAGCTTTAAAAAAAAAAAAAGAAGAGGAAGATTTTTCCTCCCCAACACCTCTCTCAGACAATAGTTAGCATTTACTGAGCAAAGTGTGCCAGACGTGATTTTATGTATTTATTTAACAGACATTTATTGAGAGCTTTCTAGGTTCCAGGAAGACACTGTTCTGAGGCTTTACACGTATCAACTCATTTAATTTCCATTATGAGGGCAGCCCCGGTGGCTCAGCAGTATAGCGCCGCCTTCAGCCCAGGGCCTGATCCTGGAGACCCGGGATTGGGTCCCACGTCGGGCTCCCTGCATGCAGCCTGCTTCTCCCTCTGCCTGTGTCTCTGCCTCTCTCTCTCTCATGAATAAATAAATAAAATTTTTTCCATTATGAGGCAAGGACTGTCATATCCTCATTTTACATGTGAAGAAACCAAGGCACAGAGAGGGTGAGTCACTTGCCTAAGATCTCACAACAAATAAGAGGTAAGGTCAGGATTCCAAGCCAGGCTGGAAGGCTCCAAAATCCATCTTTTGTCTCAACCCTGATCATATTAATGATACCCCAGATAAGGGCTGGGATGTGGGGATGGCTTTACCTGGTCCTGCCCCTGGCTCATCAAGTATAGTGGGTTGAATAATGTCCCCCAAAGAGACAGGCTCATATCCAAAGCCCTCAGACTCTGTGAATGGGATCTTATTTGGGGGCAAAAAAAAGGTCTTTGTAGCTGTAATTAAGGCTCTTTCAATGAGAACATCTGGACTTAAGGTGGACCACAAACCCAGTGACAGGTGTCCTTATAAGGGAAAAGCAGGAGATTTGGACACACAGACACCGAGGGGCAGAGGCAGAGATTGGAATCATGCAGTCCCAGAGCCACAAGTTGGAAGAGGGAAGGAAAGAGTCTGTCCCAGAGCTTCCAGAGGGAGCATGGTCCTGCTGGCACTTTCAGACTTTGGACCTCTAGAACTGCAAGAGAATTGATTTCCATTGTTTTAAGCCGCCTAGTTCATGGTAACTTGTTACAGCGGCCCTAGAGACCTTACGCCCTGGGTGACCCTGGGCAAGTCCCTTTCCCTTCAGCCCCTACCATGCGGCTGCCGGGGGTTGCCACTCACTGGCCCCTGATGCCAGCCTGCCAGGGGCCCTTCGAGGATCCATGGGGCACGGGCAGCCCAGGAGCCTCCCCTGGGACAGCACTGGGAGGGCCCTGATGGGTCTGTGCCTGGACCCACCTCTCTGGACAGACATGCTGGTCTAGGGGCAGGAGCTGTGCAGACCTTGGCGCCCTGGATAAGACACTATTACCTTTGGGGTCTCACTTTCCTCTGCTGTAAGATGAGAGCCCTCTCACCTCCTGTGGGAGCTGTGAGCATTCATGGCGTCCCATCTGTAAACACAGAAGACCCTCAATCTGTCGTGAACGTCGTGTTCACTACTTCCACAGGCTTTTCCTGAGCACCTACTTTGTGCTCCGAGCCCCCTCTGGAGGAAGCAGGTTGTTTCTTTGATTGTGAGCATCTCTGCTTTAGTAGTGAGAGAGGTGGAGGTCTGGGGGTGGTGGTGAACCCCTTCAGGGAAGGGCACCAAGCTGGCAGAGATGGAGCCCGCCCCCCAGCTCCGGTCTCCCCCTGCTTCTGAGCAGCTGTGATTGCTGGGGTGGGAGGCTTACCCATCCGGGATGGAGGTGGTCTGCAGGGAGAGGAGCATGTGTGCCTTGCACGGCATCTCTATGTGCCGGTATGCATGCATGAGAGCATGTATGTGCATATGTGTTCCTCTGTGTGCATGCATGTGTGCATGTGTGAGTTTTGCTTTCACATTTGGTGCTGCTCAGAGGCCTTGATTCCTGTAAACCTCATGGTTTAGTTTCCAGCAGACACTGCACGGCAGTGGCAATAAGCACTGTGACCGAGGCTCAGTCTGACCTGTGGCTTCCCCTTCTCGCTCCTCTGGCTGCACAGTGTGGAAGGGATGTAAATGAAGGCAGGACATCTGGCCCCAGTGGCAGCTGCGGGCCCAACTGGCTATGGCATCTGTGGCATGAAGCAGACTCCAGGGGCCCAAGGCAAGGCACTACCAGGGCTGTTGAGGGTAGAGCCACCTCAGGGAATGTGGGTGCCTTGGGGGGACCCATCTCAGTGTCCCAGCTGGCCGGAGGAAGCCTCATGAGGAGCCCACCCATAGCATAGCCATGTGTGGGCTCGGGCCTCAGTTTCCCCACCCTTAAAGGTAGGCTAGGAAGTCCTCCACGAGGGATGCATGCAAGCATTCACTTGTGCATCCATCGGGGACACAGAGGAGACTCAGCCGTGAATGGGATAGTCCTCCTGGTGGGCGCCAGCCCTTTCATATACCCAGATGTGCTTCCCTGAGTCAGCGCAGGGGGCCGAGCACAGAAATATCAGAGTGGTTGCTTCCTCCACGCCATTTCTGTTCCACCTGGAAAAACACCGTCTAACCCTCGGTGCTGCTTCTCATGTCCCAGGAGCCGAACGAGCGAGTGCTCCTTCTTTAAACCTGCAGCTGCCTATCATCTGGGACTTACATTTTCAATCCCATTTTGCAGATGTAGAAATTGAGTCCTGTTAAGGAACTTGCTCAGGGGCACGTGCTAGGGGGGGTGGTCAAGGTGGAAGTCAACTCAAGTAGGCACTGGCTTTAGAGGCACTGCCCTGCACAGCCCCTCAGAGGCAGACTGACATGGGGGTGCACAGGGTGGGAGGGGCAGGAGGTGTGGGGCTGGGGCAGATATGGCACCTCAGGGGACAGAATGGGAAGGGCTCTGGGCCTTGGGGAGCAGTGTGAGTTCAGGATGGAGAGACAGAGGCAAGGAGAGGTTAGGAGTGAAGGGCATTCTGGGCCTCCCTTTAGGGGTGCTGCGAGTTACAGGGAGAAGGACGGACAGGCCTCAGGGCGGGGGGACTTGCTCAAACCATCCTCATCTAGGTCAGGGCCACCTGCCTAACCCAATTGCTCGGGCCCCCAAGCAGCGTGTCATCCTTGACTTCTTAGCAGGCCACACAGTTGGGGGGGTGGGTGGAGCCTGACACCAGCCACTTCTCCTCACCTCCCAAGGCCACCTTGCTCCAAGCCTCAGGCACCTCCAGTTACTGCAATGACAGCCAGGAGCCTCCCTGCCTCCACAGCCCATTCGCCACACAGCAGCCAGGAGCGGCTACGAAGATGAAAATCAGAGCACACCTTCCCCCACTGCCAACACTAGAGAATTCCTGCTGCAGTGAGAACAAAATGTGAGTCTCTCCCTTATCAGGCCTCCTTACCCACCTTTTGACAATCCCCCCTCCCCGCCCATGACCCCCGCACTTGGGCTTTCCGGTCCTTAGACTCATTCCCACCTCAGGGCCTTTGCATCTGCCATTGCCTCCGCCTGCAGGGCCCTTCCCCGGATCACTCATTCAGGTCTCAAACGAAGCGCTGGCAGCTGAGAGAGCCTTTCCAGGTAGAGGTCTTCTCTCCACCCTCCTGGCCGAACGCCTTCGCTTGTCTACACATCACGTGAAACAGTCTCTACTGACTCCTCATCTCTCACCAAACTACAAACTTCATAAAATCAGGGTCCTTGTCTGTTTTGCTCACTACTGCATCCAGGGCCTGGCACAGAGCAGGCATTCGGTGAGTGCTTGCTTGTTGGAGGAAGAAATGAGTAGAGAGATCAGACTCAGTCGTTCTCCGTGAAATGGGGCCACATCGTATCTCCCGGTGGTGTGGCTCGGTGGCAACGCTTGCGTACAATCGGGGTTCTTCTCCCGGCCATCCCTCCCACTCAAGTCCCCTGCCCTGCAGCAGGTGCCTGGGCAGAGGGGCTTCCTGCGAGCTCCCCCCGCTGGCACAGCCCAGCCCTCCGCAGCCAGCCTGCAGCCCACAGGTCCCCAAGGATGGCTGGGGGGTTGGCACCTGGCCCCCACCCCAGGCTCATGTGGACTCTTGTCCGGCCCGGCTGCAGCACCCCAAGACAGCCGTTGTTAGGACCCTCTCAGGGTTGACTCATACTTCCTTTATTCCCAGCTGGGTTCACTCAGGAGTGTCGCTGTTTTGCAAGGCTCAAGTTTGAGTCCTTCAGAGGTGAGCGGCCAGGCTATATGCCTGGGTGACCCTATAACAAGGGTCATGGCCCCCGAGAAAACCACAGTCCTAGCACAGTTGGGAAACTACCCCTTTCTGGCAGTTGAGGTATTCAGGTTTGGAGAAACTGCTTTGAGGCTTCAGTGGGAGTGGGGAGGGGGCGGGAGGGGGTGGGAGGGGTCATCATGTCCATCCCTCTGCCCTCTGCTGAAGCCCAAGCACCTGCTGTCCTTGGGGGCCCATTTGAACATCCCACGTCCCCCACATTTCCTTTCTGCCCTATGATATAAGGCATTCCTATTCACTGCTTTGCTCAGGTTTTTTTTTTCTTTTTTCTTTTTATACAAGCACGCATGGTGATTGATGCTCAGTCTCCACTGTGTAGAACACTTCCACTTTCACAGAACTGTGATCATTTTGGGAAAAGGGGTCCATTACAAGTACAGTATGTTGACCTGGATTTCCCATGTATTTCTTTATTTGAGAGAGAGAGAACGCACAGGTGGGGAAGAGGCAGAAGGTGAGGGAGAAAATCTATAGCAGACTCCCCACTACACACAGAGCCCCACAATCTCAGGACCCCGAGACCCATCATGACCTGAGCCGAAACCAAGAGTCTGCCGCCTAACCCACTGAGCCACCCAGGCTCCTCTGGATTTCTTGTTTAAACATCTCAGAGGATTTTCACGTAAATCAGGTCACACCACTCAGGAGAGAAGAATTCCTGGATTCTGTCCCCATTTTGGTTTGGAAAAATGTGTTTTTCTAAGCCATCCCTACACTGACCCGAGGTTGTCCATGGCAGGGGGAGAAACAGCCAGGCAAGGCTCCCAGGTAATAGAAAGTCACTTTTTTGGGGTAGGATATTTAACCCATCTTATCATGTTCCGTTTAGTGGAAAGAATTCAAACTGTGAAGGCTACAGAGTCAGCCTCATACTGACTGTGTGGCCTTGGGCAAGTCACTTGATCTAGCGTGAAGCCTGGTTCCTTGTGGGTAGATTTAGGGCATATTAGTCCCTGATATATTTTTGTTTTTTCTGGTTTGAGATTTGTTTCTTTTTTAAAAAATAAAGGTGAAAGGGCAGCCCGGGTGGCTCAGCGGTTTATCACCACCTTCAGCTCAGGGTGTGATCCTGGAGACCCGGGATCGAGTCCTGCATCGGGCTCCCTGCATGGAGCCTGCTTCTCCCTCTGCCTGTGTCTCTGCCTCCCCCTCGCTCTCTGTGTCTCTCATGAATAAATAAATAAAACCTTTAAAAAAAGAAGGTGAAAGATTATTTTAAAATATTTTGAGAGACAGTGAGAGAGTAAGAGTGTGCGTGTGTGTGGGGGAGTGGCGGTGGGAGGCAGAGGGAAAGGGAGAAGCAGACTCCCTGCTGAGCAGGGAGCCAGACATAGGGCTCGATCCTAGGACCCTGAGTGCACAACCCGAGCCGACAGTAGATGCTTAACCGGCTGAGCCACCCAGGCGTCCCAAAATGAAGGTGAAATCTATATAATGTAAAATCAAGCATTTTAAAGTGTGTGATTCAGGGGTGTTGGGCACATTCACAGTGTTGCACAACCGCCGTCTCTACCTAGTTCCAGAACATTTTCATCAGAACAAAAGGAGGCAGGAACCCGCTCAGCTGTCACTCTCCACTCCCCCAGTCCTCTATGAACATTAACTTGCACTCCGGCCGTTGAGCTTCCTTGGTCCCCTGGGCTGAGCCCCCTGAAGAGGAAGTGGTGCTTTCTGGCTGAGCCAGAGCCCAAGACATCAGGCAGCCTGCTGCCATGTGCACGGAGCTACCTAGCCCGGGGCTGGGATCCTGTGCTGGGTGTGTGTGTGTGTGTGTGTGTGTGTGTGTGTGTGTGTGGATATGGTTTTACAGATTTTAACCCAGGGAGATATCTGTGTAACAACCACCACCACAACCAGGACACAAAATAATTCCATCACCCCAAAGAGTGCCCCCTGCTTCCCCCAGCACCTGGCAACCACTGATATGACTTCAGTCCCCATAGTTTTAGCCAGGCCAGGATGACATAGAAGTGGAATCCTACACTATGAGACCTTTTGGGGCTCGTTTCTTTTGTGCCCAATATAATGTATTGGAGATTTGTCCAAGTTGCTGCATCTACCAAATTGTTGCTTTTTTTTTTTTTTTTAAGATTTTATTTATTTTGAGAGAGACAGAGAGAGAGAGTGAGCAAGCATGAGCAGGGGGAGGGACAGGGGGAGAAGCAGACTCCCCTCTGAGCAGGGAGCCCAATGCAGGGCTCGATCCCAGGACCCTGGGATCATGACCTGAGCCAAAGGGAGGTGCTCAGCTAACCGAGCCACCCAGGTACCCCTGAGTCTTCCTTTTTCTTGAGAAGTAGTATTTCAGGGTGTGGATGTGCCACGGTTTGTTTCTCCGCACACCTGCCGAATACCATCTGGGTTGTCTCCATTTTGGGGCAACCGTGAGCAGACTGCTATAAACATCTGTGTTTTTTGGTGTGAACCTAAGTTTTCATTTCTGGAGGGTAGATACTCAGGACCGGGAATGCAGGGGGAGGTATGGTGAGAGCGCACGATTCTGCTCCCAGGTGAGGTAAACCTCTTTGGGCCTCAGTCTCCTGCATCTGTAAAATGGGCCTGACAACAGTGCCTACCTGATAGGTTATTGTGGGGATGAGATGTGTTGATGCATGTAAGGCAGATTAAGTGCTCGATGATTGTTGCCTCTTGCTCTTTATTTTTTTGCAGGGGAGGGCGGTTCTTCTGTGTCTTTGGCTGTCTTTTTGCCTATGGTGAGGGGGTCACCACAGGGTTGGCATGAGAGGTGAGGATTTACTCAGAGACCACAGGATTTCCTTTGAGGCACCAGAGATTGAAGTCCTGGGGGAATTCATTATCAAGTCTGGCTGCAGACAGAGGTCCTGTTTGCAGGGAAGCCATGAGTTAGGATGACCCAGCCCCTTAATTCCACAGGAGAAACTAAAGAGAGGGACAGAGTCTCGTCCAAGGCCACCCAGCCAGGCCGTAGTAGGAAAAGAGGTAGCCTCAGGGCTCCTGGTGCACCAGCCCTGTGCACCCCTACCTTGATGCCAGCAGCTGTGATGTTTGGGGCATGAGAGAATGAGCGGGGGAGGGCAACGTAGCAGTTATGAGCACAGACTCAAAAGCCCGCCTGCCAGGGCCTCCTATCTAGCTCTTTTTCTTATGAGTTATATGCTTTGAGTACATTCTTTGATCTCTCCGATCTGTTAAACGGGCACGATGATTTTACCTGCCATATAGAGACATCAAGAGGCTCCCACGAGGTAAAGTGTGCAAAGACTTGTAACAGTGCCAGGTGCACAGTAAGTGCTTGATGAAAGCTGACTTTTTATTTGTTTACGTATTTAAGATTTTATTTTCAAATCATCTCTACGCCCAATCTGGGGCTTGAACTTGCGACATGCTTGTTGAATGAATGAATGCATGCGTGCTGGTGGGAACCGAGTGCAGCTGGCCTCAACTGGGCAGGTGGGAGCCATCAGACCTGACTTCTGGACTGAGGGGCTCACTCCCCAGCTGCTGGCAAGTTGGCACCTGAGTCCCTCTGTGGGAATGGCCTAAGTTACACCCCCACCTCCAGAGACTGGTCAGTGGGGAGCACAAAGGCGCAGTCCCCTCTCCCCCAGGTAGGACACTTCTGCAGGGCTGCTCCAGCTCCAGACCTCCTGGAGTTTACTCACCTTACTGCATATCCATCCACCTGTCCTTTTTTTTTTTTTTTAAGATTTTTTATTTATTTATGAGAATGCACAGAGAGGAGAGAGAGAGAGGCAGAGACGCAGGCAGAGGGAGAAGCAGGCTCCATGCACCGGGAGCCCGATGTGGGATTCGATCCCGGGTCTCCAGGATCGCGCCCTGGGCCAAAGGCAGGCGCCAAACCGCTGCGCCACCCAGGGATCCCTCCACCTGTCCTTCCCTCTGTCCACCCACCAGTTCAAATTAAGTTGCAGACACCTCTTTGTTACAGTTCAAACTAAGTTGGAGACATTTACACCCTGCTCCTCTCAACTTGTGTCCTTTGGCATGTGTCTGTCTCGTTAACTAAAATCCAAGATTTGTGTGTGTGTGTGTGTGTGTGTGTTTTATAGAGCCTGTCTTTCTTTTCTCCTCCTCTCCTCTCCCCTCCCCTCCCCTCTTCTCCTCTTCTCTTCCTTCCCCTCCCCTCCCCTCTCCCTCTTTTTCTTCTCTCTTCTCTCCCCCAGGGAATTCTTCTCTGGATGATCCAGGATAGTAGGTAAAAGTTCCCCTTATCTGGAGGCCTGATTATTAAGACACCCAAAAAGGAACTTTTGTTTCACAAAGGGATCAGAACACCTCTTACTAGCTATACAGTCTTGGGGAGGCCACACCACCTCTCCAAGGGTCAGTTTCTTCATCTCCAGAATGGGCTTAAGAAATGCACTTACTGGGTTACCTGGGTGGCTCAGTCCATTAAGCGGCAGACTCTTGATTTTGGCTCAGGTCAGGATCTCAGGGTTGTAAGTCAAGCCTTGCCTTGGGCTCTGGGCTCAGTGCAGAGCCTGCTTGAGATTGTCTCTCTCCTTCCCCATCTGCCCTGTTCACTTTCTGTGTCTAAAACAAATAAATAAAATCCTTAAAAAAAAAAAAAAAAGGAACACGCTTACTTCTTAGCACTGTCATGTGGCGTAACTGAGACTCTCCCTATGAAGCACCTGGCATGGTGCTTAGCACTTAGTAAACGTTTAGCTAATGTCAGTTATGGTGATTCTGAAGATGCTACTGCGAGAATATCCTTCCAAAACAAACTCCTTTTCTTAGGGCAGCAGGGTTCAATCTTTTTTCCTGGTAACCAGAAGCATTGCGGCCTGATCTGCCTGAGAACTGGTGAATGGGTAGGTTGAATGCGAGGTCATGCCTGGAATTCCCCTCACCTTTGTCCTTAGGTGGCAGGAAACTCCCTGCCAAGGGTCTTTGATCTGGCTAGGAAGCTGGGGCCCAGGAGGCCTGCCCAGAGTTGGGGGTGGGGGGGCGGTTGTGTTTCAGGCCCAGGGTGAGGGTGGTGGGTAGGGAGGGAGACAATCTTCCACGGAGAGAGGGCTCACCGGGCAAGTATCAGCAGAGCCCCTCGGTCTGCTTCAATGGGAACTTAAGAGACCGATTTGGCAATGCCGGGAGCTGGTGATACGCCGTAGCCCCTTACTTTTCTGGGGATTCCAAGGAGCGGCACGTTAGTTAACAACACGAGTCCCCCGAGGCACTAGGAGAAGAGCTTACCATGTAGAGACTAAGTGCACAGACTGGTTGCTCCTGGGCCAGAGTCACCAACAGACAGCTTTTACTTGTTTGTTCAGAATTGAACATATTGCCAGCATTTTTTTAAAATGTGGAGATTATACACTAGGATGTGTTGAGAAACCACGTCTGGCAACCGCGGGCTCACATTCCTGCATGGGAGCCATGGGCTGAATTTGATCGACCCATTGACTTGGGACACACGAAAGCCAGTTTTTCACTGCTCTATGAGCGTTACCTGTCTGGCCATAGCTGGCATCTGGGCTTGGGTTGCTGGCAGAGGTGCTGAGGACGACACAGGCTCCAGTGCTTATGGTTCAAGACATAGTGAAGTAAGTGTTATACATTAGGCAATGCCTCTCAGCCAGGGGTGATTCAGGCCTCCAGGAGACACTGGTGATGTCTGAAGCCATTTCTCATAGCTACAACTACAGGAGGGTGCTACTGGCATCTAGTGGGTAGAGGCCAGAGATGTTGCTTAACATCCTAGAGTGCGCATAGGGCAGCTTCCACAATACAGACTTATCCAGCCTTCAATGTCAAAAGAAGGGCACAAGGGTGGCCAAGTGGTTGAGCATCTGCCTTTGCATCAGGGCATGATCCTGGGATTCTGGGATCCAGTTCCACATCGGGCTCCCTGCAGGAAGCCTGCTTCTCCTTCTGCCTATGTCTCTGCCTCTCTCTCTGTGTCTCTCATGAATAAATAAAATCTTTTTTAAAAATGTCAAAAAGAGACCTTGGATTAGGGGTGCCAGCAAATTGATCTGGAAAGGAGGGATTAAATCAAATAATTAGCTCAAGAATGTCTCCCTAAACAGAAGTGGTCTTGGTGGTGGCAGGCACTTGGTGACTGAGCCAGGTTTCAACTGGGAGAGACTGGGGGAATGCATGTCAGACCAAGACCAGCATAAGCAAAGGTGAGGAGGCATCTTTGATAGGGGAGGTGGGCGAGAGTGTAGACAGTGAGATGATATGAGTGGTTTAAAAGCATGAAATTTGGGGTCAGACAGACTTGAATTTGAATCCTGGCTCTCCTCCTTGCTGGCCATGTCAGCTCAGGCCTGTTGTTAGCTTGAACCTCCTTTTTGTCATCTGGAAAATGGGGATAAGAAATGAGGTTAGGGGCACCTGGGTGGCTTGGTGGTGGAGTGTCTGCCTTTGGTTCAGGTCATGATCCTGGGTTCCTGGGATTGAGTCCCGCATCGGGCTCCCTGCATAGAGCCTGCTTCTCCCTCTGCCTGTGTCTCTGCCTCTCTCTCTGTGTCCCTCATGAATAAATAAATAAAATCTTAAAAAAAAAACATAAATGAGGTTATGTGGGTACAGCCTCATCTGTTCCCACTCCTGCATTTGCAGGCTGCATCCCAGTCATTTTGAAATGCTGGCAATTTGCTCAATGCTTCCTGCTCCCTCTCTCCTTTCTGGGCTCTCCATGTGGATGGAGTGCTCTTTCCCTACTAGGATGATCAGATTCTAGGTGTAGAGGTCATACCATCAGGAGGCTATAAACCAGGCACTGATATGTTCAGGCTTGAGTTTGGAAAGATCATGGAGCTTGAGAGTTGCATGTGCCTCCCTGTATGTATGTAAATTTGAAGGCCAAGAGACTGATGGGAAATTCCCAGGCTCAGACAAGAGGCATAAGAGTCTCTACTCTTACCCAAGCTCCCTTCCCCATCACTTCTCTGGCCTTCACATGCCTAGGGAAGGCCACTGGGGACCCACCACACACGATGAGTTGATATCCTTTCTTCTTCTTCTTCTTCTTTTTTTTTTTTTTTAAATTTTACTTATTTATTTGACAGAGAGAGTGAGCACAAGCAGCAGGAGGAGCAGAGGGAGCAGCAGACTCCCTGCTGAGCAGGGAGCCAGAAGTGGGACTCTATCCCAGGACCTTGGGATCATGACCTGAGCTGAAGGCAGACACTTAACCGACTGAGCCACCCAGATGCCCTGAAAATGTCATTAAGTGAAGAAATATAGAAAACATTATTTATATATCAAAAATATGTATGTATATATATTTTAAAATGTGGATGTTAAAATATGGATGTTAATAGCCAAAAGTTAACAGTGGCTATCTCTAAGTGATTTTTACAATTTTGTTCTTTTTCCTTTTCTAAATGTGCTACAACGAATGTGTATTTCTTCTGAGAAAAAAAAATATATATATTTTAAGTTTTAAATCATTTTGTTATTAAAATATAATTAACAAAAATAGTAACAACAGGGACAACAGTACCAGCTGTCCCTGTCCCTCATCCCAGCCTTCTTCCCTGGACTCGCTTCTTCATCACTCCCAAGAAGCACAGGCTCATCAAACTACTATTCCTTGCAGTATTGACTAGTATTGATTAACCTCAGAGTAATCCTGCCCTGCAAGGCGACGGAAAGGTGACTACTCTCATTCCCCCCAGGTGACTTGCATGCACATCCAATTTTGAGATGCTTTGAGGCAAGAAATTCTTTACCTCCCGCGTTCATCTACGTATAGTCTTGCAATTCGCTTCGTCCATCCCTCCGCCGCGTGGGAGCCTTTATTTACTTGCTGTACGCATGCGCACTCCTGGGGCTGGAGGAGGGCGGGGACCGCGGGAAGCCCCGCCTCCCGACGCCGACCATTGCTCCGTTCCGCCAGCGCGCTCCTGATTGGTGGCCACGGACCGGGCCCGGCTGCCCATCAAAGTTGGCGGGAAAGCGGAGGCGGGGCCGCATGGCGGCGGCGGCGGCGCCCGTAGGGGCTGCGGGGTCGGTTGCCGGCGGCGGCGGCGGCCCGGTGGCCGTGCGGCTGCCGCGGTCGCCGCCGCTCAAGGTGCTGGCGGAGCAGCTGCGGCGCGACGCAGAGGGCGGCCCGGGCGCGTGGCGACTGTCGCGGGCGGCGACGGGCCGCGGGCCGCTGGAGCTGGTGACCGTGTGGATGCAGGGCACGGTGGTGACGGCGGGCGGCGGCGAGGCGCGGCTGCGAGACCCGAGCGGGGCCTTCTCGGTGCGCGGCCTGGAGCGGGTGCCGCGCGGGCGGCCCTGCCTTGTCCCAGGTAACGGCAGGACCCGGACGCTGGGCAGACCCGGATCGTGGGCGGCTTGGGGCGGGGCCTGACCGGGGCGGGGCGGGGCCTGGCCGGGGGCGGGGCCTGGCTGAGGCCTGAAGTGGACCTGGCTGGGGGCGTGGCCTAGCCGGGTCGTGGGCGGCCGGGGGCGGGGCCTGGGCGGGGGCGGGGCCTGGCCGAGGCCTGCAGTGGGCCTGGCCGGGGGCGGGGCCTGGCCGTGGCCGGGTCGTGGGCGGCCGGGGGCGGGGCCTGGGCGGGGGCGGGGCCTGGCTGAGGCCTGCAGTGGGCCGGGGCGGGGCCTGGCCGTGGCCGGGTCGTGGGCGGCCGGGGGCGGGGCCTGGGCGGGGGCGGGGCCTGGCTGAGGCCTGCAGTGGGCCCTGACCGGGGGCGTGGCCTAGCCGGGTCGTGGGCGGCCGGGGGCGGGGCCTGGCCGGGGGCGGGGCCTGGCCGAGGCCTGCAGTGGGCCTGGCCGGGGGCGGGGCCTGGCCGTGGCCGGGTCGTGGGCGGCCGGGGGCGGGGCCTGGGCGGGGGCGGGGCCTGGCTGAGGCCTGCAGTGGGCCTGACCGGGGGCGTGGCCTAGCCGGGTCGTGGGCGGCCGGGGGCGGGGCCTGGGGGGGCGGGGCCTGGCCGTGGCCGGGTCGTGGGCGGCCGGGGGCGGGGCCTGGGCGGGGGCGGGGCCTGGCCGAGGCCTGGAGTGGGCCTGGCCGGGGGCGGGGCCTGGCCGTGGCCGGGTCGTGGGCGGCCGGGGGCGGGGCCTGGCCGGGGGCGGGGCCTGGCTGAGGCCTGCAGTGGGCCTGACCGGGGGCGTGGCCTAGCCGGGTCGTGGGCGGCCGGGGGCGGGGCCTGAACGGCCCCTCCCCCTCCCCGCGGCCAGGCCCACCTGCTGGGAACCCCGCCCTGCAGGCCCCCGGGATGCTGCGGGATCCAGACACTCCCCTAGTCGGACTCTCCGGTGGAGGGACCTCCAGCGTCAGGATCTGTAACAAGCCTCTTCCCCGCGGGTGATTATTTTTTCACCCTCCCCCCTATCAAGTTTTGGAAAACGCGGTTGCCGGGAAGCCTCCGTCCGTCCCTAACGTCTAGATTCGAGTGTGCCTTCCTCCCGGAAGCCCTCCCTGACGTCTAGGAATGGAGAGCTCTCGGGTACCTCTCCCTCCTGGAGCTGCCTTAGGCTGTAGTTCTCAAAGGTTTGCTCCTAAATCAGCGGTGCTCAAACTTACCCTGAGGGCTTGCTACCACCCAGCGCTCTGGCCTCCACCCTCAGAGCTTCTGTAGGTCTGGGTGAAGCTGTGAATTTGCATTTCTAACCAGCTCCCAGGTATTGCTGATGTGGATGGCTTTGGGGCCACACTCAGAGAACCACTGGGCCAGCACCCTGGAGGGCCTGGGCTGTGTCTCTTTGACCTCTTCCGTATCAGCCTTAGGTGGAATTCCTGAGCCAGCTGCCTAGAGCACTTTTCTTTCTTTCTTTTTTTTTTTTTTTTTTTTAAGATTTTATTTATTTATAAGAGACACAGAGAGAGGCAGAGACACAGGCAAGGAGAAGCAGGCTCCTTGCGGGGGCCGGATGCGGGACTCATCCCGGGATCCCGGGATCTCGGGATCACGACCTGAGCCCAAGGCAGGCGCCCAACCACTGAGCCACCCAGGTGATCCTTGAAGCCCTTAACCTTTTTGGATCTGTCCTGCCTTTGTCAAAAAGGGGCCAATTGTATGGATTCAATACTAAGAATAAATAAAAAAAAAAATGGCCTTAACACAATGCTCGGCTCACAGGGGTTCAAAACACCAGGACTGTTGTTACCAGGCTCCCAGCCCTTCTCGCCCACTGCTTGCCCCACCCCTCTCCCCATCCTTGAGCCTCTTCCCTCTGCCCTCTTTGCTATAGCATTGCTTAAATACAGGGTAAGCAAACCACAGGCTGCTGCCTCTTCAAATGGCCACGAGCTGAAAAGGCTTTTTACATTTTCAAGTGGTCCAAAAAAATCAGAAGACGATTTCATGACATGCGAAAAGTGTAAGAGATTCAAGTATCTGGAGGCAGGAACTACATTTGGGGGAAATCACAGTCACCAGCAGGGTAGGGGTGGTTGTGAAGAGGTTGCAGCTGGAGGCAGCCCGACTGGAAACCCTTGAAGTGGTCCAGACCAGCAGATGAAGGCCTGATGGAAAGGAGGGGGCGTGATGAGGAAGGAGCAAGGAGAGGGTGTGGATAGAATGAACCCCGCTAGCCAGGTGGTCTGATCTCCGGAAGAGAGAGCTCATGCCAATGAGTTCATCTCTCTAGTTGTCTTTGCCTTCCTGTAAATTTCCTGTTACCTCCCCTGGCTGGGATCTCCTTGGGCTTGTTCTTCATTCTTTGAGTCTTCAGTAATTCTTTTTCCGAGGGTTTCCAGCACTTGAAGTCATTCGGGAGGTATTGGCAAGTGTGGTTTTAGAACTAGCCCCTGTCACTCAGGAGCCCCATGTTAATTGCTCAAGTAGAATCTGGAGGTGGGTTCAGAGAAACCTGATTCCATTGTGCAAGGGGTAGAAATCCAGAGAGGCAGGTGTCAGCTTGCCAGGGAGCTTCCTTCAGCCAAAACGCCGGGGGCCTGCGTACAAACTCAGCCCTGCTGTTAGAAGCAGTGTGATTAAAGCAGCCGTGCAGGGGCATGCCGTGGGGGCTGGCAAAGTGCCTGCCCTTCCTGCTGTGTTTGGGGTTTTTTACACAATTGAGTTTTGTGTGGTTAGGACTGGCCAAGTTTTGCTTTCAAGGAGAGCCACTTCCCCAAGGGAATGGGAAGAGAGTCGTGGTTAATATGTCATTAGATCATCCCAGTGGCGGCCCGCTCTCTCGTTGATTTGCTGGCATGTGCCTGGCTGGTGACAGGGATTGGTCCCGGGCGGTTGGAACAACGGGATGGCATGGCAGGGTATTGTGGCCTGCCCAGCTCTTCTGGCATCAAGGGAAAGTTGGATTTGCTTTGAGGCTGTCAGGGGATGTCTTTGCAGAAAGAGGATTTGTCCTGCACACAGCCGAGATAAGGAGCATTGGACAAAAAAGCAGAGATAAGAGAAAAGCTTGGGGCTTTTGCCCCTGCCTTGGAACAGTCTAATTATAATTCATACTCTGATGTGATCTCTTCCATTCCTTAGGCTTGATTTGTTTTGTGCATGATGGCAGCTTGCTGCAATTTTATGATTTTCAAACCAGAAGTCAAAGTTAAATGTGATATCTACTCTCCGCTTTTTATTTATTTATTTGTGGGTCTCTGATTGCTTCTCTGATGAAGTTAAGCTCTCTAAAGGATTGGGGGGGGGTGTCTGTTTTGTTTTTGTGTCAACATAAACATCACCGTGGGCTTTTCTTCTTCCAGGAAAGTATGTGATGGTGATGGGAGTGGTTCAGGTGTGCAGCCCTGAGCCGTGCCTTCAGGCTGTGAAGATGACAGACCTCTCCGATAACCCTGTCCACGAAAACATGTGGGAACTAGAAGTGGAAGATTTACACAGGATTATTCCTTAGATGACACTGGAACCCTTGCTAATAACAACTGAAATCCTGAAGCAATTTAGGTTCTTACACCATGTGGATTTCACAGATGTCATTCTCCATATATTTCTCCAAAGTTTCTCCAGGAGCTTTGCTTTGGTTGACCAAGGAGTCTGGAGGTTGGATTTCTAAATGCTGGGACACTCCACTTACCCTTTCCTTAGTGTCCCTTGCTTCGATGACTCTTTGCAGATGAAAAGCAGATGTGTGCGCGTTTTTTTTTTTTTCTCTTTTGGTTTATGTGTGTTAATGCTCTTCAAAGCATGTAGACATCTCATGTTGCATTTTCCAACTTTTATAAGTGATGGTACTTTTTCCGTTGCTGCTGTGACCCCCCCCCTTTTTTTTTTTTACCATGCAGAAGTTAAATCTCGCTCATCGCCTGCGGTGATTAAACTGTGGGGTTGTGGGCCTGGGAAACAGACTGCGTGAAATGAGAATGACATCATGGCCCGCCTCTTCTCTTCTCCCATCAGCAACTTCCATGTCCAGTTTGTAAGTCACACAGTGTTTTCCTGCTGCGGTACCAGTATCCCCCCCAAGACAGCCCTCTCTGTGCTGCCGGGACCCCTGAGCAGTTAAGGTACATTTCCTGGAGATACCGAGGGTGTTAACACCTGTTATTCGTCCTCACTTGGAGATGTTGAAACACTTAGGAAATTTCTTGTTGGAACTAAAATCAAGATTTGAGAATGACTTTTAGGCATTAACGGAATTTCTGCCTCGTAATTTTTGGTGAGACACTGCAAGGGAGCTACTTCCTGGTATAGAGGCTTTCTTCCCCCCCCCTCCCATTTTATTGAAGTATAATTGAGGTACAGCAGTGTTTGAGGGGTGCAGCATAATGATCTTACAGTTCCAACGTTTTCTGGATGGAATGACTTTTTGTTGTAATTATAATTCAGGGTGGGTTTCTGCTCTCTGCTACTTATTCATGCCTTATTTTTTCCAGGATTGTAAATATCAAGGGATTCAGATTATATTCCCACATTGCTGTAGAGTTTTGTTGGATTATTGATCCTCTACCACTAATTATTGTATATAGACTATTTGGTGGGCGCCTGGCTGACTCAGTAGAGCCTGCAACTTTAAATCTCGGGGTCGTGAGTTTGAGCCCCATGTTGGGCATGGAACCTACTTTAAAAAAAATAGACTTTTTTAGAGTAGCTTTAGATTTATAGAAAAAAGCAGAAAGTACAGAATTCCCATCTACTCCATCCCTCAGTTTCGAAAAGAGCAGAAAGTACAGAATTCCCATCTACCCCATCCCTCAGGTTCTTCTATTATTAATACCTTGCATTGGTGTGGCACATTTATTATAATTAAGGAGCTACACTTTACATTAGGATTTTGCTTTGTGATCCACAGTTCTCTAGGTTTTACAAAGACATAATATCATGTATCCACCATGATAGTGTCATATGGAATCGTATCACCATCCTGAAGATCCTCCGTGCTCTACCTGTTGACCCTTCCTTTCCTCCCTCCCTCAACCCCTGGCAACCACTGATCTTTCTCCTACTGTCTCCATAGTTTGCCTTATCCAGAACGTCTAATAGTTGAAATCACAGTATGTAGTATTTTTATACTGGCTTCTTTCACTTAGCAATATGCATCTAAGGTTCCTCTGTGTCTCTCATGATTAAATAAATAAAATCTTTAAACACACACACACACACACACACACACACACACACACACACACATAGAGACAGAGACACAGGCAGAGGGAGAAACAGGCTCCAAGCAGGGAGCCCAACGCGGGACTCGATCCTGGGTCTCCAGGATCACACCCCGGGCCGAAGGCAGTGCTAAATCGCTGAGCGACCCGGGCTGTCCATGTGTGTGTGTTTAAGATTTTATTTATTCGTTTGAGAAATAGCACGATTGAGGGTGCAGAGGAGAGGGAGAAATAGACACCCGCTGAGCAAGGAACCCCGATGTGGGGCTCAATCCCAGGACTCTGGGATCATGACCCAAGCCAAAGGCAGACCCTTAGCCTCCCAAGCCACCCAGACACCTCCCTGTGTGTGTTTTTGTAACGTGATCGCTCATTTCTTCTTATAGCCGAACAATACTCCATTGTGTAGATGTACGGTAGTTTATCTATTGAAAGACATTTGTTTGATTCCAATTTTTGCCAGTCATGAATAGAGCTGATACAAACATTCGTGTGCAGGTTTTGTGTGGACACCTGTTCTCAATTCTTTGGAGTAAATGCCTGGGAGCACAACTTGGTGGTCGTATGGAAACCTGTGTTAGCTTTGTGCGACACTGCCAGACGGTCTCAGGCCATCCATGCTGCTATCACAAAATGCCATAGACTGGGGATGAGGGCTTAAAAACCACTGAAATTGGTTCCAGAGTTCTGGAAGCTTTGGGATGTCTGAGATGCCAGTAGATTCAGGGTACCTCTTCCTGTTGATAGGTGGCTGTCCTCACATGATAGAAGGGGTGATGGAGCTCTCTGGGGCCTCTTCTGTGGGCACTAATCCCACCCATGGGGGCTCCACCCTCATGACCTAATCACTCCAAAGCCCCCACCTCCAAATACCATCATGTTGGGGGTTAGATTTCAGTATAGGAATGTGGTGGAGAGGACATATGCTCTGTGTTTAGCACTGTCTTCCAGACTGGCTGCACCACTTTGCTCTCCCATCAGCCACGTATGAGAGTCCCTGTTATCCTATATGTTCACCAGCATCTGGTGTTGTCAGTGTTTTGGATTTGCTCTTTTTTTTTTTAATTTCTTTTCCTGATAGTAGTTCTATTTTATGTTTTTAAACTTCTAAAAGTAAGGCAAATTAGAAAGCGTACTCTTTTTATTACCAATCTGGGTTTGTGGACTGCTTGAAGCTTGGTGTTGAGCCAGCCTCTGTTTAAAGTTTAGGGATTTTTCAGGCAACGTTGCCGAGCTTTATCAGGAACCTTGTAGTGGGTAGACCTGAACATGAGCCATTCGTTCATGCATCCTTAAATGTGCTGTGTGGCTGTTAGCCAGTTAACTACATCTCTGTGCTTTAATTTCCTCATCTGCAAAATGCAGATTTTCCCCAGCTCCCAGCACTAATATGAGAAATAAATGAAGATGCACATAAATCACCTGTACATGCGCCTGGCACACAGCAGGCGCCAAGTGATTGTTTCTGGGAGGAAGAGTGAGTTCGTACAGCCACCAGCTGCCTTTAAAAAAATATTTTTTTTAAGAATAATTTTAGATCTACTGAAAAACTGCAGAGCCGGTACATAGAGTTCCCATATAGCACAGCCAGTCTCCTTTATTGTTAACATCTTACGATAGTGTGGCATATTTGCTACAATTAATGAACTGACACTGAGATGTTATGATTAAAGTCTATACTTTATTCAGACTTCCTTCATTTTTTCCATAATGTCCTTTTTCTGGTCCAGGATCCTGTCCAGGATACCGTTATATTTAGTTGTCGTGTCTCCTTAGGCTCCTCTTGGCTGGGAACATGGACCAGTTGCTTTGATTATGCAGATATTTAATTCTGACATAGTCCATGGGATCTCGGTTACAGGATCCTCAGCCTGAAACATGATTTCAGAGTTGTTACAGGGCTCCCAATGCTAGTCCTTGAGCTGGGTGTATGTGTGGTAGGCGCCTCCAGACCCTACCTGAAAGTCTGCCCTCCCGAGCTTTCCCCTTCCCGGAAACCCACTTTTCTGCTAGGAAATGGACCCTGGGCTGCGGAGAACCTTTTCCGTCTCCCGTGCTGCTTGTCCTCACCTAACTTTGGTAAATAATGCCTGGTTGAAAAATACTGATGGAGCTTAATAGGGTTGCCTGGGCAGTGACCTCTGTTGGAGTGTGGGAGGTGGAATCAGAGGGTGCCTGGTGTTTTTCTGACCATCCCCATAGGCTGCCAGCGGCTCCCAAGGGGCTCTGTGCTGGAAGCGTGCCTCCTGGGCGTGTTAGCTGAGCCCTGTGGCTCCCCTGAATATTAATAGCTCTCACCAATTCATAGCATTTCCTCCTTGACATCACTAAATGAAAACGCATCTCGGTTGGGGGTTTTAGGTTTCTGGTGCCAAATCACAGTTGGTTTATCAGCAAGCTCCCCCCACCCCACTTCCCCACCAGACAAGGGCAGGCTGTGTGTGCTCCAGCCGCTCAGCTTCCCTTTTGAAATTGGCTCTTTTCTAAGAACTGAAAATAAGCACCCTAGGCCGTGACTTCACTTTTCTTGGAACTGCTTTACATTAGAAGAAAACACACACACACACACACACACACACATACACACACACCCTTCATTTAGTTGGTTTTGGATTACTGAGTTCCCTGGTCATTCCTGCTATGTCTTCTTGTAAAGCTGAAGTTTTACCGCAAAATTCTGATGCATCAGGTGAAGTAGGAAGGGGAAGCGGTGACCCCGTGACATGGTCGAGGGTACTGTGCCCTGGCCTGTTCGGGTATGATTTAATACTAGAGGAGAGAAAGAGCTGGGATGGACACACTGTGGGGTCATATTCAGATCCCCCCAGGTCTCAGGTATGACTGCACGAGCCTGAGAGCTGTCAGGCTCCAAACAGGCTAGGGCTGGTGTCACTAAACCTCAGGCCACAGTCCAAACTCACCAAACAGCTACCTGTTTGCAAGGAGAAGGAGAAGAAATGCACTTCGAGCCACAATGACCTACATTTTAGCAGGCAAGTGGAGCCCGTGCCTGCTTAGGGTAAGGGAGAGAGTGGCTTAGCCACACAGGAGTTCCAGTCCTGGTCCTGCCCTTTCCCATCTGACTTTGGCCTTGAGGGGTCAGTCTCTGAGCTGGACCCCGTTCTTCTCTCACAGGATGCTCCCCAGTAGGTTCGTGGGAACTGAAGTAGGTGCCCCTTCTCAGTGGGGATCTCTATAGATAGGCACATACGTTGTTCTGAAATTATCTGTTGGTATCTCTGTACCCTTCGGAGAAGGCTTTCCAGTGATGTGATGATTGTGTCTTATCTGTCTCTGCCCCACACAGGGCCTTGCAAAACCTACATGGGTTGTCGGTAAATGTTGGGTAAATGGCTGCTTTTTAGGTAGGAGGACAGAGGAAACCCACAGGGAACAATGCTCTTGAGTTTACACTTGGCACACAACAGTTTTCAAATGAAAGGAGCACTTACAAGCCATGCCTAACTCAAAGCACCCTTTGAATTGAGCACCCTGGGTAATTTATAACCAGCCTGAGGGTGCTTGCTAGAATGTTAGAGAGAACTTTCCGAAGTACAAACAGGGACACCCTGATTAAGAAAAGGCTGGAAGAAAAGCAGAGACAGCAGAGCGACCCCCCCGCCCCGCAGATTTATGCACTTGGGGCAGAATCTGAAATTACAGCCCTATGGGAATCTGTAAACATATTTTGATAAAAAATGCAAATTCCACCGGTAGTTACAATGCCAGGGACTGCTAGAAGATTTCCCCTATGTTTCTTCATTTTATTGTGTCAATGCCCCTGGGACTATCATCTCCCCAGCACCGTCTCCTGCCCCACCTCTGCAAAGGAATGCAGTCCTTTGTCCACGGGCAGACAGCCAGCAGCCTGTGGCAGAGGGGTGTCAGGCCAGCTGAGGTCCCACGTTGTAGGGGGGGTGGGCCAGCACCGTCCATCTGAGGGGCTGTCCTCAGAGAACCGCCTCCAGCCTACTCTGGAAGCTCCTGGTCTTTCCACTTAGGTGCTAGCTCCCCCTGCTGGCCAGCCCCGGGCACCGCCGCCCTGTGCTGTCCCAGATGGGATGAGATGGGATGAAACTGGGGCCATGAGAAGCCTCACAGCTGTCCACCCTGGGAGTTTTGCCCATTATGGCCAGGCCATCTTGGAGGTGGGGGACGAGGGACAGTGTTGAAAGGGTTCTGATGGTCTTGCTTTTTGAAGCCCTGCTCTACTGCCTGTTAACTAACTGGGTGACCTTGGGGGGAATGGGCTTCACTTCTCTGAGCCTTATCTCTGTCATCAGTCCAAAAGGGGTGACTTAAGGTCAGAGAGGTGAAGTAGTTTGTCCACATGGCAGTCTTAGCAGGTGCTCAAAAAATGTTCACCTCAATGGCCTGCCTTTCGCTGAGCACCTGCTGGGTTCCAGGCTCTGGAGACACACACAGTGAACGACACGTGGTAGCTTCCAGTGGAGCAGTGTCTTCACATCTCTGACCTCTCTCCTGCTTACAGCTCCAGAAACTTCTGTGATTAAGTCACACTCACCAGGATAACCTCCCCCATCTCAAAGCCCTTCACCTAATCACATCTGCAAAGTGTGCAAAGGTAACATTCACAGGTTCCAGGGATTAGGCTACAGACATCTTCGGGGGAGGCATCCTCCCTACCCAGTCTGCCCTCCGTCCCTCCAAAATGCACGTCTGTCCCAAAAGCAGAGATGCATTTGCTTCATCCTGAGGCCCTACGTCTTCTCTGAATCTCATCATCTAAATCATCTGAGTGTGCTGTGGGTGGGCCTTGAGTGTAACCCACCGTGAGCACCACTCCTCTCCACTGGCGACCTGTGGAACTCAAGAAACCAAGCTCATCCCCTCCAAATGCTGTGGGTGAGAACCCAGAGGAGATGCAGTCTGGTTCTGTCCCTGATCCAAGGGACCAGAGATCCAGGCAAGAATGATAAGAAGAAACAACGAGGCTCCAGCACGTGGACATACCTAATCACTGGACTTCCCTTCCCCCTCGGCAAAAAGGAAATGGAAAGGAGCTTCTTCTCAGAAAGGTCTGTTGGCATCTGACTGTGTCCATGGAGCAAAAAGCAGAACGAGCAGTTTTCATCAAATAGGTGGTGCCTGTTTGGGAAAGTCATTCAGGGCCAGGCCCCACCCTAGGGTCTTCCACTGCACAGCTGTGTTGCCTTTGGATGCAGAGACTTCCCCAGAGGACCACCCAGCCTGGGGGTCCCCGCACAGAGGCCTCAGGGCTATGGCACGTAGCTGATTATCATCCCACCTGGGCTGCTTTTAACCTCGTCTCTACCCACATCTTTAATTAGAATTCGTGTGGGTAGGGCTTAAGAAAATGTAAGCATTTAGAAAGCTCCTCAGATGAGTCTTAAAACCAGCCAGGTGTAGCAGCCACAGACCTATAGCTTCCTGGCCTGGAACACCTGGTGGAAGTCAGAGCCGCCCTAGTGCTGGTCAACTACTGAGCCTTTTGCCTTCTCAGATGGGGACCCTGGAGTCCAGAGAAAGGGCAAATGAAAAACTCAGGAACCCTTAGGACCAGGAACAAGGGGGCCTCTCATCCCCCAGCTTCTCTGAGGAGGAAGAGGAGGAGAAAAAACCCCCACGGAGGAACCGGGCTAGACCACCTACTTGCTGCTCCTGGGCATCCTGGGCCATCCTCGGTGCTGGACCGCTGCTAGGGTGTCGTAAGGTAGTGATATCAGGTCTCCTTTTATTTTATTTTATTTTAAAAGATTTTATTTTATTTGAGAGAAAGTGAGCAAGAGCAAGAGTAGGGGGAGGAGGGCGGAGGGAGAGGGTGAAGTAGACTCCCTGCTGAGGAGGGAGATCAATGCAGGGCTTGATCCCAGAACCCTGGGATCATGACCTGAGCCAAAAGCAGACGCTCAACCAACTGAGCCACTCAGGTGCCCCTCGGGTCTCCTTTTCTTTTCTTTTTTTTTTTTTTTCAAAGTGAGTCCCTTTGAAGGAAAGTGGTTTTTTTTTTTTTTTAAGACTTTATTTATTTATTCATGGGAGACAGAGAGGCAGAGACACCGGCAGAGGGAGAAGCAGGCTCCATGCAGGGAACCGGATGCGGGACTCGATCCTGAATCCAGGATCACAGCCCCGGCTGAAGGCGGCGCTAAACCGCTGGGCCACCAGGGCTTCCCGAAGGAGAGTGTTAAGTGAAGAATAGCACTAGTAGTAGGTGAATGATCTGTGTTTGGGTAGCCCGTTTGCTTTTACTTAGACTAGAGAGCTGCACTGTCCCATAGAGTAGCCGCTAGCTTCATGAAGCACTTGACATGCACCTAGGGCCGCCAATAGGGTTGCCGAATTCAGTAAACCCAGAGTAAATGGGAGTAAATACAGGACGCCTCCCATTCCCTAAGTGTGGGCTGTGCATGAGGACTTCTTTCCAAAGAGGACCCCGTGGAAAGGTGTAGGGGGGAGGGTAGCTTTCCAGTGGAGAAAACTGACCCCCCACACCTCAGCCAGGTGGCCATGGTGGACATCAGCGGTCATGAGCCCTGTTGAGAGTGTGATCTACCCTTGGCAGGGTGTGGTGAGAATGACTCCTTCCCTCTGCTCTACCCCAGCTCTACCCTCCACCACAAGGAAAACATGAAATAAATCCTAGTTGATGGACATTCGACAAAATCCCTCACCAGTATGCCTCAAAACTGTCAAGCTCATCAAAAACAAGGAAAGTCTGAGAAATTGTCACAGCCAAGGTGAGCTAGTGTCACAGCCACATGTGGTTATTTAAATTGGGGCGGAGCCTAAGAAGACAGGACATCTCAATGCAATGTGGGAACTTGCCACAGAGAAAGGGTGCAGGACAAGAAGAAATCTATAAAGAGCATGAACTTGAGTTAGTAACGTTTTATATATATATATATATATATATTTTTTTAAAGATTTTATTCATTAGAGATACACAGAGAGGCAGAGACACAGGCAGAGGGAGAAGGAGGCTCCATGCAGGGAGCCTGACGTGGGACTCGATCCTGCGTCTCTAGGATCAGGCCCTGGGCTGAAGGTAGTGCTAAACCGCTGAGCCACCCGAGCTGCCCCGTTTTCTTTTTTTTTTTTTAAAGATTTTATTTATTGATGAGAGATACAGAGGCAGAGACACAGGCTGAGGGAGAAGCAAGCTCCCTGCGGGGAGCCCGATGTGGAACTCAATCCCAGGACCCCGGGATCACGACCTGAGCCAAAGGCAGACACTCAACCGCTGAGCCACCCAGGCATCCCCAGTTAA
This sequence comes from Canis lupus dingo, assembly GCF_003254725.2. NCBI lineage: Eukaryota > Metazoa > Chordata > Mammalia > Carnivora > Canidae > Canis > Canis lupus. The sequence goes on along the minus strand of NC_064248.1, from coordinate 31,333,451 downwards.
TAATGTTTTAACCTGGGTCTATTGTTTGCAACAACAAATATACCATACTAATGTAAGATGTTATCAGTAGGGGGATCTGGGGGTGAGGTAGTTGGAAACTTTATACTTTTTTCACAATTCTTCTGTAGATCTAAAACTGGTCCCTCCTGTGTCCCCCCACCCCCACCAAAGTGGCTTTTATTAAAAAAAAAAAATACAGGCTGCCCAGTTAAATGTGAATTTCAGATAAACTAATGCTCTTTAAGCACATCCCATACATTTGGGATTTAGTTATTCTAAAAAATTATCCATTGTTTGACATTCAAATTTCCCTAGGTGTCCTCCATTTTGTCGGGCAGTCCTACCAAACTGAATTCTCAAGTCTTTATTTTAATGAATTTGAACGTAACCAGCCCTGCGTGGCCAGTGGCGGTGCGGGGGGTGGGTAGGGTACTGGGCAGCACAGGTGTGGGTCATGTGGGTTGCTAGCCCTGAGGTCGGCAGTGAGAAGGCAGGTGAGGCCCTGGAAGCATCTTCTAATTCCAAGGTCCTCTTACTGCGTTCACCTGGTTCCTGTAGACAAGGACCAGTGCTCTGAAGGATGTGCTGGGAGCCAATGGGGCAGTGTTGGGGCTCCAGGAGGCCTAGACAACCCAAGTCTCTGCTCAGTGTGATAGCTGGAAAATATGCTTTGAAACCATTGGTTATGGACCATCGTGCCACATAACAAATTGCCGCCAGCCCAGCAGCTCGTCTGATATGGCATGGTTGGGTTTTCTGCTCAAGGCCTCACTAGATGGAAATGAAAGTGTTAGGCCAGCTGAGCTATTTGTAGGAGGCTCTGGGGAGGATCTGCTTTCAAGCTCATTCGGGTTTTTGGCAGAATCCAGTTCCTTGTGGTTGCAGGACTGCGGTCCCATTCCCTCACTGGCTGCAAGTTGGGGGCTGCTCTTTGCTCCTAGAGACCACCCCCATTCTTTGGCCTTGTATCTCCTTCCATCTTCAAGCCAGAAAGTGTCAAATTCCTCCTGAGCTTCCAATCCCTGATTTCCCCCTCTGACCTCTAAGCTCCAGTTTATAGGTCACATAGGATAAGGCCCGTCTGTCTCAAGGTCAGCTAATTTGGGACTATGACCTCTCCAGATTCCCTTCATAGCAACACCTAGTTTCCCTTCCTACTGTTGGATTGGGTAACTGGGAAACACGTGTATACACCAGGGGTGGGGATCTTGGGATTAGGAAGGCATCTTAGAATTCTGGCCACCACAAGGACCTGCCAACCACAACCACGAAAGGGATAATGTGGGTTCTAAGCCAGACAACAGGGCTTCGAATCCCAGTCCTCCCCGCCCCCCCCCCCCACTCAATGTCTGTGGCTTCTGGGACACCCAACCTCTGAGCCTCTGTTTCCTCACTGGCAAAATGGGAATAAGAGCGATCTTGTTAAACTCCTCACGTTTCTGGCCGATCACGGAGAGGTCTTCTGGTCATTCCCACTCCCCTGCTGCTGGAGCTGCCCTGCCCCGTTGCAAGACCTGCCTTGTCTTTGGAGGCGTGAGAATAGCGTTTTCCCTGCTTTCCCCACATTCTTTGCCTTTCTGGCTTTTGACAAGGCTCTTTAAGAATGAGCTCACTGGCTTGGGCTCTCGATCTCCCCGGTTTGGCAGGCTGGACCAGACTTGGCATGGGGGAGAAATGTCAGTGGGAAAAAATCTGTTAAAAAAAAATGTATGCATGTACTAAAATGCATATCCAATTCCAACATAAACATAACTGCACACGTTGGTGTGTGTTAATGAGCCCAATGTAGGAAATGTTTGGTCGATCTAAGTGAATTTCCATCTGCTCCCTCACTGCATGGCTTACAGAAGATGAGACTTGGTGTTAGCATTCTGCTGGAGGGAGGCCTTTTTCTGTGAGCATCCTGTTTATTCCATGGTCATGGGCCTTTAGAACCAAATTTGCTTGAAAGCCCTTGTGAACATATTAATGGAGAAAGATGGAACAAGGAATCTTGGGTAATGTGAAAGCAAGGGCCAGTTTTGCGCAAGTTCCAACATGGGTGGTTTATAACTAATTGGAAAAACATGACTCTTCTCCATTAACTTAATCCTTTCTGCTGTGCCCAGGACTTAAGTGTTCCCAGAAGGCTTAAGGGGGTGTAATTGGCTCCCAGGGTGGTCACCACAGTTACAAAAGGGGTGAAGAGCTCATGCCTATGCCCAAGGGTCTTTCAGGTACTGCCCACTTGGTCTTTGGGAGCAAGGACCCTGCCAATCACCAGCCTTCTTGGCTAGGGCTCAGGGCTAGGTGTCAGGCAGGGATGGCAGAGAGGAGGAATTTGTTCTGGCTTTAAATTTAGCCTTCAAAATGAGAGGCTCTGGGAGGCAGAGTTTGGGGCCCAGGCAGGAAAAGGAAAGAAGCCACATTGGAGTCCTTTCAGAGCCGAGGAACCCCCTCACCCATTAGTGAGAAGCACAGTGTTGGGTCCTTCCATCCTTGGATAAAGCTATTTTCAGAGACACAGAAGTGGACAGTTCTACTTTCCCTTCCTAGTTGGGGTTCTCTGTTTCCAGGGATGGATGAGCTGGCTGGCCTCTGGCCTGATCAGCGTCCTTCAAGAGAAACCTCTGTCAGCAGAATGAAACTCATGGCCGACACCACCAGTGCCTTTGTCGGGTGCTGTAGGAGCAAAACTGCAGGCCTCCAGACCAGAGGGACCTGGTGGGTCCAGGATCTGGCTTTGCCGGCTGGGCTCAGACCCTGGGCCTCCTCTCTCAGAGCCGTTGGGTGGTTTCAGGATGAAATGTAGCCTGGGGAGCACCCTCCCCCCTCACCACAGAGCGTCTGACCAAGGGGGGTGCAGACCAAGAGGTGATACTGTTATTAGAGTTATAAGAGCCTGTGGTTTACTTTCTCTATCCCCACTTCCTTCCTGAAACCCCAAAAGAGGCTTCTCAGGAAAGGATGGGCCTTTCAGATCTGGGAGCACAGCTGGGAATGGCTGCTCCCAGTTAGGTTAGCCAGCTAGAGCCCAGGGTGACTGGGCTGAGTTGCGAGTTTGATCCACCAGGGCCACTGAGGCACAGCCAGTCTACTACTGAGCTGGGCCAGCCATTATGCAAACACTGCCTTTGTTCAACCATGGAAGCTGTTCCAAATTTGAGAGGGGGAGAAAAGGATTGTGGAGACTTGTCCTGCTCAGGACAGCCTGACTCCCAGTTACCATGAGATGAGACTGGGTCCTGGGCCTCCCAGGAATTTTTAGTACAGATGCATGTGTATAAGAGGCCCTAGCCCTTTGGCACTGGCCACTCTTGTTCCTAATAATTCCACAGTTGTGTGAAACGGACCCACTCTTGTGTCAGTGGGATGCTAATCCTTAAACTAGTCAAGCTGTGTAAGGCTCCTTTAGGAAGTGGCTTCACTAGAGCCAGGGATGAGATTCTCCATTTGGAGGGGCTCTGAGGCTGGCTACCCCCTTGCTTTATGAAAACTTTGACCTGTTCCAGGCACCTGAGAAGCTAGGAATTAGTGGCTCTGGAGCAGAACAAGGTACATAACTTATGGGGCCCAGCATAAAATGAAAAGGCGGGGTCCCTGGATCAAACACTATTATGATTCAAGATGGTGGGACACCTGTGTGGCTCAGCAGTTGAGCATCGGCCTTCGGCTCAGGGCATGATTCCGGGATTGGGTCCTACATCGGGCTCCTTGTGGGGAGCCGGCCTCTCCCTCTGCCTGTGTCTCTGCCTCTCTGTGTGTGTGTGTGTCTCTCATGAATAAATAAAATCTTTAAAAAAAAAATTCAAGATGGTGACAGGGCATGCAGGCAGGTGTAGGGGTGCTGCTGAGCACAGGGCCCTAACTCTGCAATGTGCATGCCTACAAAGCCAGCTCTGATCTGGAGAGCGAGTACAGGGTGGGCAGCTGGTCTGGGCACACAGATGGGTTTGTTCACCCCACCATCTTTCCTGGGCCCACTGAGACTCATGAAACGAGGGGGGCTTTCCCTAGTCTAAGCTGAGAGGCTGGCTGAGTGTGATGTGCAGTAACCAAAAGGTGGGGGCAGGGCTCCAGACAACCTCTTTTCTTTAGGATAGAAGGTCCCTGAGCGTGGACACCTGACCTAATCATCTGTCACAGGGCTCAAAGCAAAACCCAGAAGACCGGACAATGATGCATTAAAATTGCCATTCCCCAGGTCAATGTTTTTCCAAAACCACCTGTGCTTTTGGGCTATACATCTTTTGCTACTTGTGTCAGAGAAAACTGACTGAATTGATGAACTTCAAAAGCAAATCCATCCCTGCCAAGAGATCCTATTACATGTGAGCATGGAAGGATAACCCGAAATGTGATATTTGCTCCTTGTTTTCCTTGCCTTTGGCCCACAGCCCGGGCATTCCTGCAAACGCTTTGCCCACGGCCAACCTTGGCTTCCACTGTTTCTAATGAATTCAGCTGTCATGCTTATTGCTGTTCCCATTAATGGAATGTCTTTCATCCTCAAGCTGCTTTTAAGATTTTTCTCCTTTTCTTTGATTTCCATTAGTTTATGATGTGCCCAGGTGTGCTCGTCTTTGTGTTAATCCTGTTTGGGTTTTACCGAGCTTCTTGGATCTGTGGATTGATATCTTTCATCAACTTTGATTAATTACTGGCTATTATCCTAAGATACTCCTCTGACCTATTCTCTCTCTCTCCTCCTTGTGAGACTCCAGTTGTGCGTATATCAGACAACTTGTCCTGCAGATCTCAGATGTGTGTTTTCTTCCCCCACCCTCTTCCATTTCATTTTTATTTTTTGTTTCTGTGCTTCAGTTTGGATAGCTACCATTGGCCTGTCTTCAACTTCACCGATTCCTGTCTTGGGCTATGTTCAGTCTGTGGTTAAATTCCTCTGATAGATTTTTTCATTTCAGATGTTTGTATTTTTCCATTCTAAAACTTCTATTTGGTTCTTTCATAAAGTTTCCATTTCTCTCTTAAATTTCCATCTCTTTATCCATCGTCTCATTTTACCTCTGAATTCTTTAAACTATTTTCAAGTCTTTGTCTACCTATTCCAGCATCTGGGTCATGTGTGCATCTGTTTTAATTAACTGCATTTTCCTCTTTCACACAGCTAGTAATTCTGGATTATATTGTTGAACACTGTGGGTGACATGTTGTAAAGATTCTGGATTAAATTATCTTCCTCTAAAAACTGTTGAGTTTTGTTCTTGCGGACCGTTAAATTGACTAACTGATCACCTTGAACATATCAAGGCTTGGTTTCAGCTTTAGTATGGGTATATTTCAGGTTCCCTCTTCCCCTCTCCCAAGTAGTAGTATATAACCCTACTCCTAAGGTGTGCTTCACACTCTTAAGGCCTGGATTTTTGGCGGTGTCAACTGAATGCCTCACATGATTAATCAGAATCTTTCCTCCTTGGGTTGGAATTGTATGACCTCTAATATTTCTTTTTATTTATTTATTTATTTTTCTTTTTTTTAAAAAAAGATATTTATTTATTTATTTATTCATGAGAGACACTAGAGACAGAGAGAGGCAGAGACACAGGCAGATGGAGAAGCAGGCTCCGTGCAGGGAGCCCGACGTGGGACTCAATCCCAGGTCCCCAGGATTAGGTCCTGGGCTGAAGGCGGTGCTAAACTGCTGAGCCACCCGGGCTGCAGCACCCGGGCCACCTCTAATATTTCTGTGCAGTTTACTTATCCCCCACCCCTCCCCACACATCCAAGCAGTTTCCCAGTGGACCTCAGAGTCTCATTCTGCACATACAGTCTCATTCTGCAGCTTAGGATTTGGCCAAGGATCTGAGGTGAACCTCTTTGCGCATTGCTGAGGCTCCTTCTATGTGGCTCCTCCTCCTCCTGTGCTTGCCCTGCAAGTCTCAGATGCCTTAGCATCCTTGAACTCTGATCTTTGTTATCTTCAGTTAACAAGACCCACTGCTCTCTGTTCAGGCTATGCAGCCATGCTCAGTGTCCATTCTTTTTCTCCCTTCCAAAGAAGGCATTGGTGAACATGGACTTCATCTCAAGTACTCCTCTTAAAAACTGCAGCTCTGTGCTGTGCTTGCAGGACTCATTGTCCTGCAAATGAGTATCTAATGTATTATGCTTAGTTTCAGAGTTGTGTATGACGAGAGGTAGCAATCCACTGAGGCTGGCTTGCAGATTTTAAAACTTTTTATTAGATCATAAAGTGTGTGTGTGTGTGTGTATGTGTATGTATATTCTATATTTCTGGGGTTTGAGTCTTGCTTAGAAAGGACTTTTCCTACCAAGAGATGGTTAAAAGTTTCTTTGGGTTTTCTCCTAGTACTTTTACAGTTTCATTTTTTATGTTTAAATCTCTGACTCATCCATAATTCATTCTGATGGAAGAAAAAGGTAGAGGGGTCTAAGAGTGTTTTCCCCAGATGCTACCAAGTTGTTTTTTTCTTAAGATTTTATTTATTTTATTCATGAGAGACACAGGCAGAGGGAGAAGCAGGCTCCATGCAGGGAGCCTGACATGGGACTTGATCCTGAGTCTCTGGGATCACGACCTGAGCCAAAGGCAGATGCTTAACTGCTGTGCCACCCAGGCATCCTGCTACTAAGTTGTTCTAATACCAATAACTAAAGAGTACTTCCCTCCACTGATTTGAACTGAAGTCTTTCATTATATGTTAAATTCTTGAATGTATTATGTGTATTTTTGACTTCTGTCCCATTGATATGTTTTATGTATGTTTCTATACACATATTTGTAGGTATGAAATTGTTTTAATTAGTATAGGATCATAATCTGTTTTAGTATCTAATAGTGTTAGTTGTTTATTCTTACTTTCAGAAAGTTCCTGGTTATTGTTGTTGTTTTTAAAAATTTCATGAACTTTAGAATCAGCTCATCTAGTTGAAAAATTATGTGTGGGCGCACACACAGAGACATGTATTTCCCTGTGGGGTATTTTTATTGAGATCATATTTACATGTTAAATTTAAGGAGTTGCTTTTTTAGTGGCTTTATTTTTATACATTGAAAATCACCCATTGTAAGTGTACACTTTGGTAATGTTTAGTGAATTTATAGAGTTGTGCGGCCATGACTACAGTCCAGTTTTAGAACACTGCTGTCACCCCAAGAAGAGCACCTGTGCCCTTTACTGTCACCCCCTGTTCTTACCACCAGCCCCAGGCAGACACTGTCCCACTTTCTGTCTTGGCCAATTTTCCTTTTCTGGACATTTCATGTAAATGCAGCCATACAACCTGTGGTCCTCAGCATCTGGCTTCTTTCACTCATTATGTTTTTGAGATCTTTCTCCCTTGTAGCAGGTACCAGTACTTCCTTTTCACTGCTGAGCAGCCTTCCATAGTATGGACACACCACAGCTTGTCTGTCTGTTCAGCAGTTGGTGGGCACTTGTGCACGAGTCTGTGTGAGCTCATGTCTTCATCTCTCTTAGGTAGCAACCTAGGAGAATTGCTGAACCATATGGAAAATGGGTGTCTAACTTTTTAAGGCCAACCTGTCTTCTTCCAGAGTGACCACATCATCTCACACCTCCACCAGCACGTGTGAGGGCTCCCATTCTGTATCCTCCCCAACACTCAATATTGACAGTTACACCTCTCTAGTGTTGAGTTTTTCTAGATAAGAACATATGCAGTATGGCTTTCTTTACATCTGAAGTCTTTTATATCTTCCAGGGGCTTTAAAAAGATTTCTCCATCTGGATTGTATACATTTTAGCACATTTGCTTCTGGAAGGTGTTTTGTTTTGTTTTTTTGGAGTGGGGGTGTGGTTGTAAATGGGATATTTTCTTTTGTTAACTTTTCCAACTGCTTACTGTTTGTACACAGGAAGGCTAGGTATTTGGGGATGTTACTCCGATATCCCTTAGTGATCTCTTACAGTCTGCTACATTTTTCCATTGCTTCTCTTGGACTCTCCAGAATAAACACAGTTCTTTCTCTTCTTTCTTTCTCCTCAAATTTCTTTTTTTCCCCTTAACTACTTTCATCAGCTAGGATCTTCCAAACAAAATAGTAGTGATAGGGGGCATTCTTTAGTTCCAGAGTCTCATGGAAACTTCCCTTGCTTCCAACCATTACAAATGATGCTGATTTTTTGGCTTGATGGACGTCTGAGTCTGTGATTCTGTCCTGTTAAGAAAGCATCCTCCTTTCTAATATGATAAGAGATTTTGTTATAGGGCAGCTCCAGTGGTGCAGCGGTTTAGTGCCACCTGCAGCCCGGGGTGTGGTCCTGGAGACCCGGGATCGAGTCCCGCATCGGGCTCCTTGCATGGAGCCTGCTTCTCCCTCTGCCTGCCTCTCTCTCTCTCTCTCTGTCTCTCATGAATTAAAAACAAAACAAAAAAAATCTTAAAAAAAGAGATTTTGTTATAATGGTAAATTTTGTCAAATACCTTTCAGCATCTATGAAGAGCATGATTTATCTCCTTTAATACATTAAAGTAAAAGGTGTCCTTGTCCTACAAGGCTGGTTCTGGTGATTTCTCCCTTTAATGATCATGGTGGATTTTATTTGCTTATATTTTATTTGGGATTTTTGCACTGATTTTTATGTAAGCAAAGTTGGTCTGTGGTTTTCCTTTGCTGTAATTGTTGGCTTTCGATATCCTTGTCCCCATATGGAATTTAGAAGTGTTTCTTCCTCCTCTAGCCTTCCCCCAACCCCATCGGTTTATTTATTTATTATTTTTTAAAGATTTTTATTTATTTTTTATTAATGAGAGATGCAGAGAGAAAGAGGCAGAGAGAGAGAAGCAGGCTCCATGCAGGGAGCCTGACACTGGGGTTTCCAGGATCAGGCCCTGGGCTGAAGGCAGACGCTAAACCACTGAGCTACCCAGGTGTCCCTACCCCATGGGTTTAAATGGCATTGGAATTAGCATTCCTAAAGGCTTGGTTGACTTCACCTGGGAAAGAACCCATGCCTGAGGTCTACTCTTCCTCTCAGATCATGACGGCCTGGGGGAAATAGTGGCATCACTAGAACAACCTCAAGTTTCTTCTGGTATAGATATTTTATCTTTTTGGCATGCTGCGGGGGGAAAGTTTTCCTCTACCTTTCAAAGATTCTTCTGACTGGTCTGAGTTAAATTGACGTGAGACAGACTAACAAGAGAAAACTCAATTAATTTTATATATATGGGAATCCCACACACACATGAGAGGTTCAAAGACAAAGGAAAAATGAGGTCTATATGCTGTCCTGAGCTAAGAGATGGGATAGGGGTCTGGGGCTTCAAAGAGGGAAGAGGGCATTCTCAGAGCAATAGGGAGACCGGATGTTTGGTGATAAGATGTTTGCCCTGCCATACAGATGGATCGCTCAGATAAACCTTTATCTATGGTAATAACTCTTATCCTGGGAGAGACCCCACCATTTAGATTGTCTAGACTGTTAAGGGAGGGGCAAAATTCTCTTGAGGTTGCAGGGTTTCAACTGCCTTCAGCTCAAAATAGCCCATGTGCCAAAGTTGCACATTTTGGGGATACTTGTCCTGAGCTTCTTCAGGTTCTTCATACTCCCCTTCGTCCCCCAAAATATGTTTCCTCTAGGTTTTCAAGTTTTCTTGCATAGACTGTGGCCCCAGCAACCCCCTTCTTGTCTTGATTCGCTTAAACCCCCTTCCCCACCACCAAATAAAACAAGTCTTAAAGTGACTTCAGTTTAATACTTTTTCTATTAATTAATTTTTGAGAACTTTTACATTCAGGAAACATTACATTCTTCCAAGTTGTTCTTGGAGGAATAGGCCAAGATATACATCATCTCCCAGAGCGCCTGGGGCAGCAAGAAGTCACCAAAAATTGTCCTTTGCATTCAGCAGTCTAGGGTCAACTAAGGGCTCAGCTCTTCTCCTGAGGGTAGACCTGCTGGTCAGAGTGCTTCACTGTGACCTCACTTCTACCCCTCCCCTGTCTTTTTTTTTTTAAGATTTTATTTATTTATTCATGAGAAACACACAGGCAGAGACACAGGCAGAGGGAAAAGCAGGCTCCCTGTGGGGATCCTGATGCAGGACTTGATCCCAGGACCCCGGGATCATGACTTGGGCTGAAGGCAGATGCTCTACCACTGAGCCACCCAGACGCCCCTTCTTCCCAGTCTTTAAAAAATAACCAAGAACCGAGGTTAGGTAATAAAAGTTCACATGGGTTTCCCCAAGATGTGTGTTGACTGGGTCAGTTTCCTCCTTACTTTACACAATGGTCAAACATAAGCAGTTTTCCCTCGGCCCCTTTTGTTGTAAAACTCAGGCTTCACTCAAACCATCTCATGGAGTGTAGATTGGTTTTAAAAAAATACATTTATACTTGCTCACTATATGTTTTAATTTGCCCATAATCCCCCTGTACATGGCAAGAATGGGACTGATAGAGGTGAAGAGTAGCAAAACATGCTGCTTGAAAATATGCCCCGTAGGGATAAGCATTTGATGCAGAGGCAACTGAGAAGAAGCAGACACAGGAACAGGTCCTTCTGTGCTTTCCCTATTTGCCCAGGAGCAGGACTAAAGGTATCTCCTCCCCTCCCTGCCAGGAAGGGCACAGGGTAATTCCTGGAGACAACTCTAGTCCCTTATGAGCACCAGAGGCATCTGCAGTAACAAGCTCTGCTAAAGACTGGTCCTTAACCACTCTTAGTTCCTCCGTATATTTGCCTTCCCTTCAGTGTTCTGCCTCTAGGAGCTCAAAGTTCTTCTCTGACTTTTCACTAAAAAATGTGTTCTTTTGTTAACACACTCTCTACACACACACACATTTTTTATTTCTCATGTGAGTGCTCCTATGTGCATGTTTGATGAGTATGCTAGTAAACTTCTGTTTTCTTCTTGCCAATCTGTCTCTGGTCAGCACAATTTATAGGGGCCCCAGCCACAGAACCCAAGATGGGTAGAGCAAATGATTTTTTTTTTTCCTCCCCTACAGAAGCTTCCTCCAAGAAATGACTTGCATGTTATTCTCCCTCAAGATGAAAAGCAGTCTCAAGTAGGAAGGGGTTACCTGCCCCCTCCCTCCTCTTCCTCACCTCCCCCCCCCCCCCCCCCCCCCCCCCCCCCCCGTTTCCACCTTCCTCCTCTCCCTCTAGGCTTTTGTCCCTATAAGCACATACCACTCATGGCTACCCCCACCCGTCTGATTTCAGAAACAAAAAATTTCTTAGAGCCTGTGTCTCCTCCCTGTTATTTTTTTCTACTATAGTAAAATGCCTAGAACAAAAATTTACCATTTTTTTGAGTGTCTGATTCAGTGGCATCAGATACATTCAGATGTTGTACAACCCACCTCACTATTTTCCCTGAGACTCTATACTCATTAAACACAGTCTCTGTTCTCTCCTTTCCTTTTAATTTTTAAAAATCTCTGGGACAAATAGCATCATACCAATTATAAAAGGCATCTTTATTTTTTTAAGTTTATTTTTCTTTCTAAATAAAATTTGTTTTAAATAGGCTCCACACTGGCCTTGAACAACCCATGACACTGAGATCAGGACCCGAGCTGAAACCAAGAGTCGGAAGCCTAACCAACGGAACCACCCAGGCGCCCCCAAAAGGAATTTTTAAAAGAAAAAAATCACCTACAGGGTGATCACTCTTCCTTATGAGCTGTTTCCATTTTCCTATGTCCCCTACCAGTTTTTGTCAATATATAGTCCTTCTTAGTGCAGCTTTTTGCAGTCTTCTGCTTTACTTGGAGGAGTATAATCTTTTTTTCTCATGTTAATATATTGCCTCATGTTGGACTTCTTGACAAATGAGTTCGAGATAGTGTATCAAATTAATAGACCACAACTTTAAAAAATCATTTCCCTGTTAGCGGTCTGTGATTTTTCATCATTTTGACTAATGAAGTTATTTTGAAATTCTTGGGAATCATTCCTATTCCCCTCCCTCCCTAGTTTTGGATAAAGTCCCAGGAGTGAGGCTTATTATGTCAAAGAAATGAATGGTTTTAAAAAGATGGAGGAGACCCACTAGCGAGGTATTAACTGAAACTGCCAGTGATGGAATTTGAGGGCTTCAGTTTTGCCCACGGCCTCACCAATTCTGGGTATTATTACTTAAATACCTACTCTGCAGCATAATAAAATCACCGTTATGTTTCATTTAGTTAGTAAAATTACATTTTCTGCCTCATGTTTACTCCTTAGCTGTTATTTCTGCTCTTTTGCTCGTTCTATCCTTTACCAAATGACTCCACAGAGACTGGATTTCTAAAAACTTTATTTGCACCTGCTCTTTATATGCTGTAGACATGCCTGTAGGTATTTTTAATGGAATCACCCCCAGCCACATCCATTTTTCTTTAAATTCTGCGCATGTGCATGCACACCCAGCCACACACCCCAAATTGCAAAGTGTTGGTTTTTGTCATATCTGCCTTGAGAAAGGAGAACTGCACTTCCCCCTTGGGGTCTGGGCGCGTGCCCAGCCTACCGCCCTTTTCCTGGTAAGTGCTTGGCTGGGGACAGAGTGTGGGAGGCAGGTTGTGAACCCTCTTCTATTTTCTGTCTGGACCGGAAATCACAGATCCTTTGAGCAGATCTAAATACTGAGGTCACGTGGTTATAACCCATGGGCGTGTCAGACTCTGAACTGCTCAGCCTACCCCCGCCCCCTTCCCACATTCCAGTAATTTTACTTTACACTGTGAACAGTCTCCTTACTTCCTCTTCCTCCTCGGCTGGTTTCCTTGCAAGCAAGGCCTAGCATAGCACCTCTGATGGTTGGGGGTGCCTTCCTGATCACATGTGACACAGCTCATTGGGGATTTTAATGTGGACTAGGAGAAAATGAATAAGCACTACAGGTATGGATGGGGACAAGGCTAACATGCACTTGACTCTCAGTGTCAATGGTAGACTATATGGCGCCCAGCTCTTGCAAACCTAGGAGGTGGTGACTGATGCTGGAAGCGTTGAGGGTCCAAAGGGCCCAGATCAGTGCCAGCAGACTGCCAGTCTGCTGGTTGGATTACCTTGTGTAAGTCTGCTGGGCTCTCTGAGCCTGCCTCTTCCATCACACGGGGGCATGCATTCCTCACTGGGCTATTCTAAGGTTTGAGAAAAGATCAAACATCTTTCAAAGAGCGGTGTCTGGACTCTGGGATCTTTTGGTTGTAACCCATGACGCTATGGCAAGTGCTCAACAAATCAGAACACCCCTCCTCCTCCCCCTTCCCTCCAGTGTGTGGGAATGTGCTAGATGGGCCCCAGGCATGCCTTCTTCAAGAAACTCTCACACTCTCTAGAGTTCCTTCTTTGAAACTTTATTGAGCATCTGCCGTGTGCTGGGGATTTCTGTGTGGGGAGGCCAGGGCAACTGAATCTGGCATCCGACCTTCTGGTTGCCCCATTCCTCCTGTCTGACACTTTGCTCTGTGCTCTGGAATCTGGACCTTACGACTCTGTGTACAGAGGGCTTGAGGGAGCCTCCTACTGGTGGGCAGATTTCACGGGCACCCAAGCCTCTCCCATCTTTCCAGTGGATGGTTGGTCCCATCAATCCAATGGACGTGTTAAGGGAATCCACCATATATGTATTTTTCAGACAAAATTTCAAAGGATCGGTCTGCCTTCCTAAAGAAAGGCTGTATCCTTGGGGCCTGAGTGCCCCTAGCACGTGTCTGTGGAAACCAGCCCCTCAAAAAGGAGGCCTTCTCAAATGTCCCCCAAACATTCAGTTCCAGGGTCAGCATCTGCCCCAAAGAGGACACTCTCCCACCAGGCTTATGATGAAGAGATTTGGGACCATGAGTCTGCCTCAAGGAGTCTCGTGCCTTAAGGGAGATGCTGCAGAAGGCCAGGGAAGCCAGTCCCACACCGGGAAGACCCCATGGCAGCCCAGGCTCACACAGTGGAGGCCTCAGATGCAGCAGCTGAGCAAGAAAAAATATCTTGGGTAAGAATAGTTGCTGGAATGGAGTTCCCTCTTCTGAGGTGGGCCCAGCGGGCCAGGCTGTCTCCTAAAGAGCAGTGCAGGTGTCGAGGAGGAAGGGAGAGAATCATCCAGACCAGTTGTGAACTTTATTATCCCTAGAAGTATTTTGAAATCCTTGAGTCTAAGCCCTCATTTGCTATAGCAATTGTGATCTCTGAACCTCCTGCCATTTCATGCTGGCGGTTCTGTCCCAGCCAAGAATAAGAATCCAGGTCTTGCTGAGGAGCTGGGATTGATGGGAGAGGAGGAAGGAGTCTGAAATCATTGGCAGTCTGGTGCTGGCTTGGGGAGACTCAAACTGTAAAGAGAAGAGAAGGCTGTGCTGTGTACCCAGAAGACAGGGGCCCTCTGTTTGCAGCTGCAGCAGTGTCCGGCCCAGTGTGGCCCTTATTAAAAGGACCTCTCCCCCTTTGGACAAGAGCAGCAGGTATGGTCAGGTGGTTCCCTACACCTGTCAGCAGAGAACCAAGACATGACACCCCACCCCCACCCCGGAGTTCCCAGCCTAGGGGGAGGGCTGAGCCCCAGCACCAGAGGCTTTGGGAGCATGGGAGATGCACTTAACCCAAAGTGGGTTGTTTAGGGAGTCATGCCTCAGCTGACTCCTGGAGGATAAAGAGAGGGTATCCAGGTCATGAAAGCAGCAGGGACATTTGGATGGATCTAGAATATTTGGTGACCTCTGGGTGGTTTCCCTCCACTTTCAGAGCAATCCAGCCTCCTCTGCCCCTCCGGAATCCCTGGCTCACGCTGGAGTGTGGATCTCTGCACCCACCCTAGGCAAGCCATCATTGGTAGGTGAGTTTTTAAAGTTTTTCTTTCAGATCTCTTCTACTTCGTGTTTTTTTTTTTTTTTTTTTTTTTTTTTTTACTGGTCTAAGTGGGGATGGGGTTGTGAATAGAGTGTGCAGTAGAAGCAGAGACACTGTATCTTTTTATCTGGCTGCTGACCTCAGAGGGCTTCTGACGTGTCACCACCCAACTGTGGTGTTAAAGGCTAGATACCAAACCCCTAAGGGAGGTCCCACCTATCCGTCCTTTGTTATTTTTGAAAATAAAATTGGAACATTAAAGAATTCTATTCAGTGCCTTTTCTGTCCTCCGCAGAGAGATTCCACTTGTGGTTCTTTTCCAGATAGGCTCTACTTCCAAGCTGCCAGTCAAAGTTTACAGTCCGTGTCAGATAAACCCAGTCGTGAATGAATTCCTGCGTGTTTGTGTCTGTCTGTGCTGGTTCTTACCCTGAGAATTCTGTCTCTGTGCTCATTTTGTATAGTTACATTGCTTATAAGTACAGTGTTTATTGTCATATCACCACGTCTAGCATGGAGTTGGTGCTCCACAGACATTCTTTAGTTTAAAAAATGTTAATTGCTGTGGATAAGGGCACAGGGCACTGTTAGTATGTTCACAGTGTTGTACAGCCATCACCACCATCCACCTCCAGAACTTTTTTTTTTCATCTTGCAAAACTGAAACTCTGTCCCAGTTATGCAACAACCCCCTTTACCCACATCCCCCCTTCCACCAGCCATGGAGACTTTGTCTCCGTGATTTTGACCCCTCTAGCTGCCTCCTGCAAGTGGAATCATACCACATCGGTCTCTTTGTGACTGGCTTCTTTCATTTAGCATAATATGCTTAGCGTCATATGTGGCAAGTGTCAGAATGTCTTTCCTTTTTAAGCATAATGTTGCATCATAGGTATCACATATTTGCTTATCCATTCATGGGCATTTGGATCGCTTATACCTTTTAGCTATTGTGAAATAGCGCTGCTACGAATGGGGAGGTGCAAATATCTGGGTCTGTACTTTCAATTCCTTTGGGTATATACACAGAAGTGGAATTGCTGGATGATATGGTCCTATGTTTAATTTTTTGAGGGACCATCATAATGTTTTTCATAGTGGCTATGTCATTTTCCTTTTTTTTTTATTTCTACCAAGAGTGCACAAGAGTCCAATTTCTCCACATCCTTGCTAACATTTATTTCCTAATTTTTTTAATAGTAAACATCCTAATGGATATGAGGTGATATGTCATTGTGGTTTTGATTCACATTTCCCTGACGATGAATGATATTGAGCATCTTCTCCTATGCTTGTCAGCTGTCTGGATGTCGTCTTTGGAGAAATGTCTCTTTGGGTCTTTCGACCATTTTTTCTAACGGTTTTAGATTTATTTTTAGTAATCTCTACCCCCTGCCCCCAATTGGGGCTCAAACTCATGACCCTGAGATCAAGAGTCCCATGTTCCTCTGACTGAGCCAGCCAGGTGCCCCTCTTTTGACCATTTCTTAATGAAGTTGTTTTGCTGATAGTAAGTTTGCAGTTCTTCTTTATATATTTGGGATATTTACCCCTTATCAGATAAAATTTGCAAATATTTTCTCCCATTTCACAGGTTGCCTTTAATACTCCGTTGATTGTGTCATCTTGTGCACAGAAGTTTTTAATTCTGATGAAGTCCAAATTGTCTTCTTTAGTTGCCTATGCCTTTGGTGCCCTATCCAAGGACTCTGCCAAACCTAGTGTTGTGAAGCTTTCCCCCTGTTTTAAGGGTTTTATAGTTTGTTTTTATATTTAGGCATTTGATGCATTTGAGCAAGTATTTGTATGTGATGTAAAGTAAGGGTCCAACTTCATCCTTTTGGGTATAGATACCTGTTCCCTGCACCCCACCCCACCTCCCCACTATTTGATGGAAAATATTGTGCTTTGTCCATTAAATGGTCTTGACACTCTTGTCAAAAATCACGAGGTTTTACTTCTGGGCTCTCTATTCTATTCCACTGGTCTGTATATATATCTTTGTGGCAGCACCATACTGTTTTTATTACTGTAGCTTTGTTATGAGTTTGAAACCAGGAAGTATAAGACCTCTAACTTTCTTTTTCAAGATTGCTTTGGCTATCATATTCCATACGATTTTTTTTTTTTAATTCTGTAAAAGACTATTGGGATTTTGATGGGCAGGGCTTCTTTAAATCCCTAGATCACTGAGTAGTATTGACACCTTAATGATGTTAAGTATTCCAATCCATTAACATGGGATATTTTTTCCATTTATTTGTATCTTCTTTAATTTTCAGTGATGTTTTATAATTTTCAGTGTATAAGTCTTTCAGCCCCTTGGTTAAGTTTATTCTCAAGTATTTTATTAATTTTAATACTATGGAAAATGGAATTATTTTCTTAACTTCCTTTTGTTTTAGTGTATAGAAGTGCAACCAATTTTTGTGTTGATTTTGTATTCTGCAACTTGGCCAAATTTATTAGTTCTAATACAGTGTAATCTCTAGGGATTTCTGCAGGCACATAGGAGATTATATATATATTTATAAAATATATATACATACTTATATGTGCATATATATATATGATCATTTTTGTCTGAGAACATACATAACATCTTCCTTTCCAAATGGGATGCCTTTTTTTTTTCTTGCCTAATTGCTGTGGCTAGCATTCCTAATACTATATTAAAGAGAAGAAACCAATATAAACATCCTGTTCTTATCCCTGATCTCAGAGTAAAAGCTTTCAGTCTTTTGCCATCAGATATGTTCTCTCTGGGCTTGTCATGTAAGAATTTTATTAGTTGAAGTTTCCTTCTAGTCTCCGTTCGTGGAGTGTTTTTATCATGAAAGGGTATCAAATTTTTGTTCAAATGTTTTTTTCTTTTTTTGCATCAACATAGGCAAGCATGTAGTTTTTGTCCTTCATTCTGTTAATGTGGTATATTCTATCAAATAATTTTTCTATCTTGACCGATCCTTGCGTTTCAGGAATAAATCCCACTTGGTTGTGGTGTATAGTCCTAATACACTCTTGAATTCTCTTTGCTAGTTTTTCTTTCTTCTTTCTTTCTTTCTTTCTTTCTTTCTTTCTTTCTTTCTTTCTTTCTTTCTTTCTTCTTCCTTCCTTCCTTCCTTCCTTCCTTCCTTCCTTCCTTCCTTCCTTCCTCTCTCTCTCTCTCTCTCTCTCTCTCTCTCTCTCTCTCTTTCTTTCTTTCTTTCTTTCTTTCTTTCTTTCTTTCTTTCTTTCTTCTTTCTTTCCCTTCCTTCCTTCCTTCCTTCCTTCCTTCCTTCCTTCCTTCCTTCCTTCCTTCCTTCCTCTCTCTCTTTCTTTCTTTCTTTCTTTCTTTCTTTCTTCTTTCTTCTTTTCTGTTCTCTTAGGATTTTGTATCTATATTCATCAGGAATATTGGTCTGTAGTTTCTGTTTCTTGAAGTGTCTTTATCTGGCTTTGGTATAGAGGGAATGGTAGCCTCATATAGTGGATTTAGACATGTTCCCTCTTCAAGCTTTTGTAAGAGTTTGAGGAGGATTGCTTTTAATTTCTTTAAATGCTTTGTAGAATTCATTAGCGAAGCCATCTGGTCCTAGGATTTTTTTTTCCTTTATGAGGAGGTTTTTAGTTATTATTTCAATCTTCTTGCTAGTTATGGGTCTGTTCAGATTTCTATTCTTTCATGATTCAGTCCTGGCAAGTTTATGTTTCTAGGAATTTATCCATTTCATTTAGGTTGTTCAATTTGTCATACAATTGTTCGTAGTACTCCTAAAATCCTTTTTATTTTTGTCAAAATTGGCTGCAATGTCCTCCATTTCTGATTTTAATGAATACTTTTTTTTAAATTAGCCAATCTAGTTAAAGTTTTGTCAGTTTTTATTGATCTTTTAAAAATTTTGCTGACTTTTCTTTATTCTTTATTTCATTTATCTCTGAATCTTTATGATTTCCTTCTGCTAGTTGTGGGTTCAGCTTGGTTTTTTTGTTTTTTTGGGGGTGGTGTTCCTTAAGGCATAAAGGTAGGTTGTTGATTTGAGATATTTTTTTCATGTAAGTATTTACAGGAAAAGAACGTAAATTTCCTTCCTGGCATTGCTTTCTCTAAATCCCAAGGTTTTGGCATGTTGTTTAATTTTGAATAATTTTTTATTTTTCCAATTTTCCACCTATTATTGATTTCTGGTTGCATGTTTCTAGGAATTTCTTTCCATTGTGATTGGAAAAGATAGTTGGTATGATCTTAGCTTCCAAAATTTATTGACTTATTTTGTGGTGGGGTGCCTGGGTGGCTCAGTTGGTTAAGCATCTGCCTTCAGCTTAACTGAAGGTCATGATCTCAGGGTATATCTCCTGCTGTTGTTGGGTGGAGTGTTGTGTGTATGTTAGGTACAATTGATTTGTAGTGTTGCTCAAATTCTCTTTTCCTTTAGTGATCTTCTGTCTGGTTATTCTATCCATGGTTAAAAGTGGGTGGGTCATGAAGGGTTTAAGGTCTCAATATAGAACATCTTTTTCTCCCTTCAATTCTGTCCCTGTTTGTTTCAGATATTTAGAAGCTCTGACATCTGGTGCACATATGCTTACAATTGTTAGATCTTGGTGAATTGACCCTTTTATCATTATGTAATGTCCTTTACCTTGTAAAATTTTTTTTCTTAAATTCTATTTGTCTGATATCAACATAACCACCCCTGCTCTCTTTGGTTATTATTTGTATAGAAGATCTTTTTCCATACTTTGGCTTTCGACCTATGTGTGTCCTCAGATCTAAGTGAGTCTCTTGGGTGCCTGGGTGGCTCAGGTCATGATCCTGGGGTCCTGGGATTGAGCCCCTTATCAGGCTCCTTGCTCAAGCAGGGAGTCTGCTTCTCCCTCTCCATCTGCTGCTCCCCCTGCTTGTGTTCTCTCTCTCTGTCAAATAAATAGAAAAAAATCTTAAAAAAAATAATTACAGATTTATAGAAAGTTCAAGGATAGCAAGTATAGAGGGTTCCTGTGTATCTTTTATTCAGTATTTTTAATGGTCACATCTTCCATAATTATTAGTACAATATCAAAACCCTAAAATTGACGTTGGTAGAATGCATGTATATAATTCTGACATTTCATCACAGGTGTAGATTCATGTTACTACCACCACCACAAACATCTCCCTTGTGCTACCTCTTGGTGGCAGCCACAAGCATCCAGCAGATGCTAATTTATTCTCCATCTTTATAACTGGTCATTTTGAGAAAGTTATATAAATAAAATCTTCTATGACCTTCTGAGTTTGGCTTTCTTTTTTTTCTTTTTAACCCCTCAGCATAATGCTTTTGAGATTCATCCAAGTTGTTGCCTGTAGAAATAGTGTGTTCCTTTTTTATTTTTTTATTTTTTATTTTTTTTAATTTTATTTTTTAATTTATTTATGATAGGCACACAGTGAGAGAGAGAGAGAGGCAGAGACACAGGCAGAGGGAGAAGCAGGCTCCATGCACCGGGAGCCCGATGTGGGATTCGATCCCGGGTCTCCGGGATTGCGCCCTGGGCCAAAGGCAGGCGCCAAACCGCTGCGCCACCCAGGGATCCCATGTGTTCCTTTTTTAATGCTAAGTAGGATCCCAGGGTATAGGCACATAACAAAATTTAATTGTGCACCAAAGGTAGGCTCTTTTGGTTGTTTCAAGTTCTGGGCTATTATAAATAACAGTGCTATGAATAACTATGTACAGGCTTTTGCATGAAACATGTGTTTTAATTTGTCTGGGATAAATGTCTAGGAACACAATTGCCAGATCATATGTTAAGTGTATACTTAGCTTTTTTTCCAGACTGACTGTACCATTTTACATTTTCCCACCAGAATACATGCTCCACAATTTTGCCAGTATTTGGTGTCATGGTTATTTTTTAAATTATTCTGATAGATTTGTGGTGTTCTCGTTTCTCTAATGGCTAATACTGTTGAACATTTTTTTGTGTGTGCCACTCATATGTTCCTTTAAGTGAAATGTCTCTTTTTTCCCATTTTCCATTTAGATTGTTTTTTTTTTTAACTGTTAAGTTTTAGTTTATATATCCTAGATAGGAGTCCTTTGTCAGATATGTGGTTTATAAGTATTTCCTTTGTCTTTCCATTCTCTTAACAAGGTCTTTCACAGAACAAAAAAATTCTAATCTTGATGAAATCTATTTTTTGGTGTGCTTCACTAACTTCACTAAGCTTTGCCTGATGTCTTTTAGAAGTACATTTTAGCCTATAGATTCAGTTGATTGGATGGCTATGAGATTCTTTAGGTTAAATATTCTTAGAACCATCTGAACAGATCATATTTAACCTCTGAAATTTATCAGTAACATTTTCAGATAGCTTTTTGAAATCTCTACTAGATCTGTAGTTTTGACTTCTTGTTCATTTCTTCCTATTTCATTAATTTCTCTTTAATTTCTCCCTTCTGCTTCCCCTGGTTTCACACTGAGGACCAGCCAACACTTTCTGTCATGAATTGAATAGTAAACACACTAGGCTTTGCAGCCAGATCTGCAGTTGCTGTTGCAAAAATACTCTGCTGTTGGAGCACAAAAGCAGCCACAGATGGCGTGTAACTAAATGTGTGTGGCTCTGTTCCTTTAGTGTGTGTCCATCAGTAGGAAAGCTATTTTCAGATCGCTTGGTGCTAAAAATTTGTTTCATCTTTAACCTTAAATCATAGTTGAGCTGGGCATAAAATTTACTGTCTTCCCTCCTTGCTGGTGGGAGAAGAGTTGTCTGTCTTTGAAAGATCACTTATTTTCCACCCTGATATGTCTTAATAAAGGTTTATTGACAGTATTTAGGATACCTTGTGCTTCTGGAACCTGAGGAGTTCCTCTTTATTTTCTCATTCTGAAATTTCTATGAGACTCTTATGTCTTCCAGTTAGTGAATTTTTTCTTGTGTTGATTCTGTTTTAAAATATTTATTTTCAGAGAGAGAGCTCGAGTGGAGGTGAGAGGGAGAAAACCTTAAGCAGACTCCCTGGGATCATGACCTGAGCTGAAATCGAGAGTTGGACACTTACAGATTGGGGGCATCTGGGTGATTTAGTGGGTTAAGTTTTAAATTTCAGTGACTATGTATATTTAATCTCAAATTCTAGCCTCTGAAGGTCTTACCAGATGGGAAAGAGTCTTTCTTTGACTAGGCTCTACTCGGGCTCCGTGGAAATCTGTGAGGCCCTGGCTTTCGGGGGCTCCATCTCTCCATTAGCCAGGTTTAGCAGGAATGATGTTAGGTCAGTTGAGCCAGAATAACTGGTCACCTTGCCATCCAACAGGGTTCCTCTGCTCAGTCTGGCCTGCCTCCAACTAGATCCCTGGCAGTTCCATTTAGCCAGGACTCCATCATCTGTGATGGTTCCTCTTAGCAACCTTCCATCCACAGACCACCACCCTGTTCCTTGGCTCTCAGTCTGCACTTTTCCCTGTTGTATTCAGAGTTGAGCCCGATCCCACAGCCAAACCACAGTGGTCCCTATACCACTATAGGAACCCTGTGCATACAGCCTGCCTTACCATTCTTCTACAAGTGTCATGTACAAATAATTGTTCCTTTAACAAGGAGTCCTACCCCGGGAGCCCCGGAAGAGCAGGTTGTAAATTTTTGGGAGGTGAGTTTATGGTTGCCTGAGCTATTGTCTCCTGTGTCAGATGACTCCAGGGTCACTAGACTTGGCTTGGACAGTGGGGAGTCTTCAGGCTTCTTTTTCTCTCAATAAGTACTCCTTTGCACATAACTTTGTTTTGACTCTTAGCTCCTGCCAGGCGGACAGATACTCCATTGTCCTACAATGAGCTAAGAGAAAGGAACTAGTTTTCCCTTTGGGAGGGAAAGCACGGGTCAGCTGGATTGACGGCTGGGGCAGCTTACCACACTGTGGAGGAGGGTCCAGGGGCACGAAGCCCCGGGCACACAAGTGGATGTAAGTGGCTGCCAGGTTACAGGCAGAGTGGAGCTCCTGGGTGCCACAGGTGTCCTGGTTGCACAGGCCAAGGAAGGGTGTGGGGTCCACCTGCAATCCAGCATCCACAGTCATGGTTCTGGCCCACTGTACCATTGGGGGTAGCACAGAGGAGGAGGGCCAGAGGCAAGGTGGGGGAAACTTTTGGTCCTTTGGTCTACCTGTTGCATGGCCTCTGTTGGGTTCCAGCCCCAGCCTCACACTCACCACTCTGAAGCAGTTCCCCAGGCAGGAATGAGGGTCCTGGAAGAAGGCCCAGCAGGTGAGGCTCTGGGCTGGGCACTCCTGAGGTTTCTCCATGGCCCTGCAGTCACCACCTACCTAGTGAGACAAATCTAAGATTCAGGCCTTCACCTGGACCTCTTTCATCTTGGGCAGCTAGAGCAGGTGCATCAGCCTCTGGAGGGGATGTCCACCCCCTGGGCCTGAGAAGTTGGCTCCAGAGTATGTATGCCCTGAGCCAGTCTCTGCACCCAGCTACCACTCCCTGGTGATGCACAAACCCTAAGAGAGGAAGGGCTGGCAAACCAGCTCACCTGCCAGGCAAGGGTGAGCTCCTCCAGGCTCTGGGCCACTTTGCCATCTGGCAGCATCCACTCATTGGCTGCCTCATTGTCATTGGTACCTAGAAGGCCAGCAGACACACCTGTGGGGAAAAGGGCTGTGTGAGAGCCAGGGGTGATGAACCCTCCGTGCCTATTCCTGTGCCACCATCTGGGCTCTAACCCTTCATTAGAGGGAGAAGAGAAAGGGGAAAGGAAGGGCAGAAAGCATTTGTGCCCCTCCCTGGGCCCTCCCACTGACTGCAAGCCCCAGCCTTGAGTGGCCTGGGCCGGTGGGAGAGTTGTTCATTAACCTCAGTCAGGTCATCCACTCTGGGAACAACAGGGGGATGAGAGGAGGAGGAGACTGTGGTATTACAGCAGGAGAAACAAGGCCAATGGGCACAGAGCAGTATCTGCCCATCTGCCTTTAGGAACTGTTGCAGCACTGGCATTATCTAGCAGGGAGAGATGGCCTCTGACCATCTAGCTATTTTGAGCCCTTTGGACTCTGCTTCTTTATGCTGGCTCAGGTTGCAAGCCCCAAGGAGCAGCAGCAGCCTGAGGGAGTCCCTGGAAATCCCGCCCCCAGCCTCTTGAGGACCCCGAGAGTGCCATTCATTGGGAATCTTCTGGCCTCAACCCTGGAAGCTGGCTGTGGTCTCAGCAAAGCCAACTCCACTGGCTCGGAGGCTGCCAACTGGGCCCAGACCCACCATGGAGCCAGAGGCCCAGAGTCAGGCTGCAGAGGCCCGTTCGCACATCATAGGTGACTGAGATGCCGTCCTCACTGGTCAGTTCGATCTTGGGAATGTCCCCCCTTGTCTTAGCAGGTGGCAGATCCAGGTGCGGACAGATCTCCGTAGGCAGGGAGGAGTCGTACAGCTTGTAGGTCTGTGGGTCAGACATGGGCTGAGCAGGACAAGGGGTGGGCAACATGGCACACCAGGTGGAAAGGGCCTGGGGCCCAGAACATGGGTGTGTGGATGTGACAGGAGGCAGGAAAGCAGCCTCCCCTCTCGCATGCTCACCTTTAGGCTTGGGTAGAGGACCAGGGTCGTGTGGTTCAGCTCCACGGACAGGGATGTGAGTCCTGAAGGGGCCCGGTTCAGCGTCAGCGAGAACGTGTTGTGGGCGAAGTCCTTGGCCAGCAGCAGACTGCCACAGTGGCCACGAAGACTCCACACCTGGCCATCGAAGGTTACCACATGCCTGTCCCCGGCCACCACAGCATGGTCTGGGAAGAAGAAATCCCTAAGGCAAGTGAGATGGGTCCCTCTGCCCAGGGGGGCTCTAGGGTGTCCTCTTGGGCAGCCCACATGCAGGAGGTCTACCCCCAGCTCTTCTCCCCTCAGCACCCAGAAGTAAGCTGTCTACAGCCAAGTCGACAATACACAGAAACAAAAGGCTGATACACGTGTGAATCTTGAAAAGGTTCTGTTGGGTGAAAAGCCATCACAAAAAGTCACGTGTTACATGATCCCATTTGTACGAACTGTCCAGAGTAGGCAAATCCACAGAGCCAGGAAGTAGACTGGTGGGAGCTGAGGACTGAGGATGACAGCTAAGGGGCAAAGGTCAGCTTCTGAGGTAATGAAAATGCTCTAAAATTGACTCTGGTGATGGAATGTGCACCTCTCTGAATATTTTCAGAGCCACTGAATTATATGCTTAAAATAAATGGTGTGGTATGTGAATTATGTGTCCAGGAAGCTATTGAAAAATAATCACTGTGGAAAAAAAATGCACAAAACTATGGCCCAGGGCTGCATCCAACACAAGGAAGGTACCATGGGGGCCTGGCTCTGCCCTCTTCAAGGTGGGCAGAAGATGGTCTGAGAAGGAGCAGTGTGACCCGCCAGGCCAGTACTGCTGCTGAGCAGTGGCTCGGGGCGGCATCTGGCTGGGCCAGAGTGGGGGAGCACTACTGGACACCTACCAGGCCCAGGAGCTGCTGGCCCGCCCAGCCTCACACGGAGGGTCCTGTACACCCCTTCATGAGCAATCAGAGCTGAAGGTCACACGTGTATGGAAGTCCAAGACCGGCTGCTCCTACCTCTCCGTGCTGTCTAGCAGAGGAAGTAACCCTGACCCTAGGAGGGCTACTGCTTGTCCTGAGCCTCTGCCTTCCCATGGGGATGATTATGAAAACCACACTGATGCACCAGGCCCACCCGGCCCTGGGTGCCACACCTGCCCCCGGACTTGAGATGTGCCCCAGCATCGAGGATTTCAGCTCACAAACTGCCTGTGCCTAGCACCCAAAGGAGTGAGCCCGGTTGCCACCTCCACTTGACAGAAGGGAAACCGAGTCCCAGAGAGGTGGGAAGGCTCGCCCAGGCCACACTGGGGCCTGAGCTAGATGCCAGCTCCCCAGGGGCCCCAAGCCTCCAGAGCTGCATCCGGTCCTGGCACAGCCGGTGGTGGCCGGCCCGGCCAGACCAAGAGTCTGGACTCAATTAGTGGCCTTCCGGCCCCAACTGGAGGTCTGCCTTCTGCGGCTCCAGCCCAGTCCAGGGGGAGGGAGTTGGCCCCGAGCCGCTTGGCGCACTTCTGTGCGGGGCCCCACGCTCAGGCTTGCCTCTTCTGGATGAAAGCCCGGATCGGCAGCCTGGCCCTAGTCCAGTATTGACCTTGGGAAGTCCACTAAGCTCTGGGCCGGGCCGTACCATGCTGGGGCTCCGAGTGTCGCCCAGGGCCTGTCCATCTGCCCCGTCCCACAGGACAGGGGCCTTCCCGGGAGGAGGTGGCCCGGGACTCACAGTCATGGGGGCTCTCCAGCAGGAGACGCTGCAGCCGGTAGTACTCGGCCAGCACGCGGGTCCCGTACAGCTCGCGGAGGGGCCGCAGCAGCTTCTCCTCCACCAGGTGGCCGGTCACCCGGGCCATGGTCAGGGGCTCGTCCCCCGCAGGCAGCAGCGGCAGTGTCACCATCACAGAGCAGTTTCTGGAGGAAACGAGGGGAGGAGTTGGAGACCCTGGCCTGTGTTTGCTCCAGGAAGGAGGAGGAGGACAGTGCGGGCTGGTGGGGGAGGCTCGGGGCAGACGCAACTGTCCCCTTGGCAGGACACTGATGCCTGAGCCCCTGCCTGGGCTGGGAACGGACGTGCTGCCCCCAGGGCCTGGGCTCAGCTGGGGCACCTCTGTGTGGACCCCGAGGGCTGGGCAGGCCCACGGGGGCGCTCCTTGAGGAGGGGTGGAGAGCCAAAAGGGCCTGGGGAATCCCACAGGCGAGGGAGGACCCTGTCTCAGGGTGGAAAACGGGGAGGAGGTCAGGTTGACCGTGTGGGGTCTGAAGGAGCCGGGAGGTCTCAGCACACATCGGGGTTGGAGGTGGACGAGGAATACGTCCTGCCCTGGACTGTGGGTGGAGGCTGGTGCAGGGGCCCGGGTGGGAGGGCATTTACCTTCCCCCAGGAGGCCTGGGAAGCTGTCGCAAAGGCCTGCCTGCTACCTGCATCCCTTGTGACCCTTGGGCAGGAGTGTCACCCGAGGCGCAGAGCCCTGAGCCAGGGTTGCCCAAGTCGGGGCTAGATTCAAGCACAAGCACTGCCCTGGGCCGGATGCTCTGTGAGGCTGCTGGCCGTGGCCACTGCCCCTTCTAAGCACCCCCGGGCTGACGGGGCCCCTGCCTGTGAGAGGGATGCATCACGTGCCCGAGCCCCCAGGGCTGTCACTGAGGCTGGCTCTGCAGCTCCCTCCAGACCAGTCGCCTCTCTGACAACAGCCAGACTGTGTACAGCCCAGGCCTCAGAATATCAACTGCCTTCTAGCCACTTTAATGGGGTACCCTCATGGCTTCTCAAACTCAGCACATCTGGACTGACACTCTGACCGTCCCCACTCCTGCCACAGAGACTGAATAAAGACCCCCAAAGACCTCCAAGTACCCGGGACCTAGGACTACAATGACTTATATGGCCAAGAGCACTTTGCAGGTGGGACTAAATGAAGGATTTTGAGATGGGCTATCCAGGTGAGCCCATGTAATCAGAAAAGGGAGGGAGGAGGGTCACTCAGACAAGATGTAGGGCAGAGGCTGCAGGGGAGGGGATGCTAGGGCATCGGCTTTGAAGGTGGAGGAAGGGTTCTCAGAACCAAGGAGTGCAGGTGCCCCTAGATGGTGGAAAAGGTAAAGGGGGTGGGTTCTGCCCCCGAGCTTCCCCAGGAACCAGCCCTGCCCACACGGTGACTGCAGTCCCCCAAAACTGAATTCAGACTTCGGACCTCCAGAACCACACCAGAAGAAATCTGTGTTGTTTTAAGCCACTAAATGTGTGGGTGAGTTGCTACAGCAGCAATGGGAGACTAATGAAGCCCTGATCTGCTTTGCCACCAGTCATCCATCCTTGCCCCACAAATGGACCATCCATCCTGCCATTTGCAAGGCCCAGAAACCTTGGCACCATCTGTTCCACCACCTAATCTGATCCATAGTAGATCCACAGGCTTGACCTTATACCACGTCTGGAATCTGAACATCTCGCAGCCCCTCCACGGCTCCCACCGCTCAGCTGAGCCCCCCACCCCCACCCGTCTCGTCTGGACAGCCACACAGAGGACCACTCTTTACTGAGCCCCACACTTCTGTCCACACTACTCTGCTGCTCTGATCTGGAGTCTCAACACCAGGACCAGAGGGATCTTTTTAAATAGGACACAGATCATGTCTTTCCTCAGCTCAAAAACTTTCTGTGGGTTCCCATCTCAGAGTAGAAGCCACCATCCTCACAAAGGCCCTAGGCCACCTGGATCCCTATCACCTCTCGGGCTCTTGCACCCTCCATTTCAGCCCCACTGGCTTCTTTGATACTCCTCCAGCAGGCTAGGTGCATGCTCACCCCTGGGCCTTTGCACCGGCTGTGCCTTCTGCCTGGAACTCTTCCCATGATGTCCACTCGGCTCCCTCCCCTGGCTCCTTCCAGCCCTTGTTCAAATGCTACCTTCTTGCAGAAGCAGACCACGGCTGCACCCTTCAAAAGGTGCCCTCACCCGACCTGTCCTGTTTCTCTCCAGCATTAGCCACCTGACATACCAAATCAGAGGCTAGGAAACTACAGCCCATGGGCCAGAGCCAGCCTGTATCCTGTTTTTGCATGGCTTGCAAGCTAAGAGGGGCTCTTCTGTTTTTAAAGGATTATTTAAAACAAAAACAAAAGTGAAGACGACATGAGAGCCCATCTGGCCAACAGAGCCTGAAAACTTTACCCTTAGGCCCTCAGGACGAAAGGTTTGCTGAGCCCTGACGTAGATAACCTAGCTGTACCTGTTCAGTGCCCACCTCCCGCCGTGGACTGTGACCATCATGAGGACAGGGACCCGTCTCGCTCACTGCTGTATATACAGCGCTGCCTAAAACAGTTCCTGCTCAGAGAACATGTTCAGAAAATACCCATGGAATGAAGAATAAGCCTATTTCCTCATCTGTGAAGATGGGGGCTGAAAATGCCCCCCAGGCAGGGTCATCCTAAGGGATGAGTGAGACCTAAGGGTGTTTTAGCCCAGGGCATGGCTGGGGCAGGGAGGCAGGGAAGGACGGACCCCCAGGTACCTGGCTGAGAAGCTGTACAGAGCCAGCAACGGCTTGCAGAGCCTCCTCAGGGCCCGTGACAAAGTGGCTTCGGCCCAGGACAGCATCTGGCGGGCGGCCTGCAGGGGAGGCGGGCGGCGAGAGCCATCAGGGTCCGCCTGGCCGGGCAGGGCCGCGTCCCACTCCTGCGCCCCACCTCACCAGCTCCAGGGCTGCCCCGATGGGCCTGGGCCGCACGGCCCGCAACAGCTGCACGGCCTCCTGCGCCCGTTCCTGCCACAGCTCGTCCAGGGGCCGCAGTGTCACCTCCAGGTAGGCATCCTTCAGCGTGGCCAGGGGCCCTGCAACAGGTGGCCGCCCCTCACTGTGAGGCACCCCCAGGGGTCCGGACAGCAGGCAAGATGTCCCAGCCTGCATCCCAGACCTGGGCAGGGAGGCCAGTCCCCCGGACAACCCAGGCCTCCAGGAAACAGCTGGTTCCAGGGCACCAGGGAGTGCAGGGAAGAGCCAGCCTCGCAGGCCCGAGACCACCCCCCCCCCCAACGGCCTGTTCACAGCCCCGGGGAGCCCGGGCTTCAGGAGGGCTGCCTCCACTCCCGGAACCGAGGGCCTCGCTCTGCCCAAACTGCACAGAAGGTGGTTGATGCTCAACACCCTCCTTTTCTTTCTGCGAGTCTGGAATGGTGGTGTGTGCCAGGGGAGGCGTCCTGCACGACCAGCCCCCAAAGGAAACCCTAACGCGCTTCCCTGGCAGACCAGCATGCCATCACCACGCTGGAGGAATTGAGGGCGACCCGGGTGACCTCCCAGAGAGAAGCCTCTGGAAGCTTGTGCCTGGTGCTCGTCCCTACCTTGGGCCTCGGCCCCTGCGCCTCTGCCCTTTGCTGATCTTGCTCTGTGTGCTTTCGCTGTAACAGATCCTAGCTGTGAGCGTGAAAATATTCTGAGAACTGAACCCTAGTGAGCCACGGAACCTGGGGGTGGCCGTGGGGATTTGGACACAAAGACAGAAGCGGGGTGGGAGATGAGGGCCGGCTCTCGGCCCCGGTGCTCCTGTGGAGTGGCCAGAGCTTCCCAGCATCACTGACAGGACGCTTGGGGCCGCGGCTACTTAGCAACCAGGACAGAAGCCTTAACCACACAGCCACCCTGGGGCTGATCGCAGAACCAGAGATGGGCTCTGGAATCTTCCAGCTGTGGGCCTAATAGAAACAAAGCTGTAAGCCCAAAAGAAATCAGGCGGGGACTGGAAAAAAATTGAGCAGCAGTTCCCAACGAAATAAGGCAGTGGACATAAGGGATATTAGCTTAGAGACCCAGAGGAATGGAGGCAGCAGAGGCCATGTAGGCTGCAGGCCCGAGGGCTCTGGGGTCGGGCCTTCTCTCCTGCACTCACGTTCCAGCTCATTCCGCAGCTGCTCCAGCCCGGCCTGCAGCCTCTCCAGGTAGAGCGGCAAGTGGTGTGTCAGCGCCCGCCTGGCCTGGCTCTGGCCCCACAGCGAGGCCGCCGCCCGGCCACTCGCCAGCACAGCGTCCAGTCCCGCGTGGGATAGCTGCAGGATGGGGCCCACCACACTGTCCAGGGTGCCCGCCGGCTGCACCTGGGCAGGGAAATCGAGGCAGGATCAGTGTGAGGGTCTGGGGCACCCAGCATTCCAGAAAGTCCTCACGCCTGCTGAGTGGGGGGCACAGGCCAGGCGGGGGGTTCTGGGGGTGCATCTCCACACACAGCCTCCCACTCTCCAAGTGTGTCCCCAAGACCCCGACGCACTACCCACCAGGCGCCGGAACCTCTCCACGTAGGCATCCAAGCCTCGGACCTTCTTCTCCAGCTGGGCTCGCACCTGGGCCCCAATGGCTGTGATTCTGGACTGCGGGCACAGAGGGGCAGGCTGGGGTGGCTGGGAGGTTGCCGGTGACGGGTGCCCCAGGATGTGTGTGCAGGCTATGGGGCTGCTGCTGGTTTCCTGGGCACTGTGGGACCCAAAGGGCTTGCAGTACACCCCACCCCCAGCCCCCAGAGAAAGCAGCACCCCCCGGCCCGGGCTGTCTCACCTCCACGCGGCCCAGCAGGGGTTCCTGGCAGCCTTGCGCCGCCAGGCGGAGGCTCTGGTTGGCAGCCTGCAGGGTCAGGCGTCCCAGGGATGGCCCGGGCCGCCCGCCGTCTTGCAGCAGGGCCTCCGCCTCAGCCGTCCGCCTGTGGGCACACGCCCGCAGCACGACACTCTCCTCTCGGCTCCCTGGAGCCAGGAAGGGTCCTGCTGTTGTCCCCAGGACTGGCCCCGCTGCCGCCCGGATGCCCACTCCGCCTCCTGCCACACCTTCTGGAGCTTTCCCCACCTACGGGGCCTACTAGTGTTTGCAGGCCTGGAAGTGCAACCACCCCCATCAATGTCCCGGCCACCCCCTTCCCCGGAGGCCTGGTCTCCTTCTGGTCCCCCAGTCCCTACTCACCTCCCACCGGCACGGCTGTGCCCTTCTATCAGCCTCTCCCGCCATCACAGCCCACACAGGAGGCCACAGGGGGCTCTCTGTCACCTCCAAGCCAGGGTGCCACGAAATCCTAATGGGGTTCCTTGACTCCTGAACTCTCAGCACCCCAATCTCTGTCCTGCCTGGGGCCAGGTTGGGCTCTGCCCCAGCCGTCTGAGTGTACTCACTGCCTCTCACCTTCCTCGTGGCCCGCAGAGGCCTGGAGGCAGCCCTGGGCCCGCAACACCGACAGCCGCACTTTCTCATCCCCGTCGCCCACATGTCCCTCTAGCTGGACCAGGAACCGAGAAGCTGAGGTAGAGACGCGGCCCCGCAGGCCAAGGCGCTGAGCCTTGGGGCTGAGGATCTGCAAACAGGAGGGCAGAGAGCAGAGTGAGGCCCGGGGAGCGGAAAGGCAGTGCCCACCCCCACCCCATATCTCCAGGGACACGGGACCCCCACGTCCATCCTCCCACAAGGTTCACTGTCCCTGCCAACTGCAGAAAGTACCTATTAAATCCACATCTGGAGGCCTAATAAGCCAGTGGTACCCGCCCCCCATGTGCCTTAAAAATCACCGATGCCAGGCCTCACCCCAGAGACGCTGCCTTCACTGATCCCGGTGGCCCCCGACCTTGGCATTTTTGCCATTCCAGGTGCCCAGGCGTTTCTACCTGCAGGCCGTGTTTTCTGTAATTTCCTGAGAACCACGGCAAACGTCTCAGCACGTACAAGGAGATGGGGGTAGCGTGTGGCACAAATGCGGTCACTGGGCAGCTTACCCCGACCCTTGCAGACACCTACCCTGGCAGGAGGGGGACTCAGGACAGGTGGGTTCTGAATGGGCAGGGGAGGTCCAGGAAAGGTCACAGAGGCCCTCACAGAAGGAACCCTGGAGGACACCCTGCAGGTGGAGGCCCATTGTGGGGACGGGAGCCACCTCTGGTCTAGGCTCAGCTGCCCTGTGTTCCAGCCCAGGTGCTGCTGCTAACAAGCCCTACAACCCTGAATAAGTGCGTTGCCCTGTCCGTGCCTCAGTTTCCAATTCTGTAAAATGATGCAGCACGGCGGCCTTCAAAACTCAGCAGGGATCAGAATTGCTCTGCGTACGTGTGTACGGGAGGCGTCTTACAGGTTGAACTGTGTTCCTCAAAAAGGTGTGGGAGTTCGAACCCTGGTGCCCGTGGAATGTGGGGCTGCTTGGAAATAGGGGGTCTGCGGGTGTGATCCAGTTAAGGAGTGGTTGTAGTGGATTCAGGTGGGCACGAGATCCCCCGGCCGATGTCCTGGAGAGACAGCCACGTGAAGAGGTAAAGGTTGGGACCACGTGGCCATCAGCCAAGGAGCGCCAGGATTGCTGGGGCCACCAGAAGCAGGCAGAGGCCAGGAGGGACGCTCCCCTGGAGCTTCTCCTGGGAGCGCGGCCTTGCGGACACCTTGGTTTTAGACTTCTAGCCTACATGACCATGCAAGAAAAAATCATGTGTTCCATCACCGAGCTGGGGGTCATGTGTTCGGCAGCCTGAGGAATCGAATCCACGGGGCCCACTATGCATGCACGTTCTAGAGAACCTGTCCTCGAGGTTTCCAGGTGGGCGGGGTGGAGCCCAGAAAGCCTTATGAAATTTCACAGTGCACGACGTGAGCTCTGGTGGGGGCGTCTGCGGACCATACTTGGGGTCTCTGTCCCCAAAGGCGACTTGCTGAGCTCCACCTGAGTCGCTGTCACTGGTGAGGGCCTGCTGGCGGGTGAGTGCCTGGCCTCCAGAACCTGTTTCTCTGCTCCACAGGGGCCTCTGCGTTGTCAGGAGGACCAAACGAGGCCGGGAAGGGCCTCTACCCACCACATGGACCCTCCCACGGGGCAAGTGGCTCACTCCTAGGCCTTCAGTCCTGGCAGGCAGGCCTTGGGGCGCTGGGATTACAGACACGGGAGCAGCTAAGGGCCTGGCTGGCAAGCGGGGGAACCGAGCAGTCACCCTGGACAACCTTGGAAAGCAAAGCTCTTTAGAAACAGCCACGCTATGGCGCTGGGAAACAGAGGCCAAGTAAGCTCCGGATGCAGGAAAGCCATCCCCGCCCAGCGCCGGCTGCCGGAAGGAACACGCACCTCACGAGCACCCACTGTGTGCGTGCCCTGCGCAAAAGGACTCTGCAAAGGAGGTGGGATTTGCTCCCGTGGCCCAGAGGAGACAACGGAGTACAGAAGAAGGAAAGTCACAAACTCAGGCTCCCCCGGTCAGGGTGACACAGGAGTGCGCAGGTGGTAACCGCGATGGGGCACCCACTGTGTGCCTGCGCTAAGCGGGCAGAGGGAGGGGGTGCCCGGACCCCCATTCTCATCAGGCACTGCTCTAAGTGACCCACACAGATCCACATAGTTAACCCTTGCGGTGGGAGTCCCATGGGAGGTGGGGTAGGTGCGATCATCACTCTCCATAGCAGGAGGTCAGCGGTGGAGCGGGTTGTCAGGAAGAGGCTAGGGGTGGGTTCAAACCCAGACAGTCCAGTCACTGCCTCTTTGGTAGGGCAAGGGCCAGAGGCTGAGGAGCTGCTTTGTCTCAGGGCTGGGGACAGGCCAGAGGGTCTCACCCCCCCATGGAGCTCGGGTCCCCCACCAGGGTGCCAGCCCGCGGTTCTGACCATGGCCACTAGGTGGCAGGGCCATGCAGGCGGTGGTGGCCTGGCCCGGGAGCAGGGCCCGGGAACATCCTCCTGGGGGGTGGGGTGGCGGGGTACAGCCCTGACCTGACCACCCACCTCCAGCTCCCCGGAGAAGTCTGGTGTCCGAGGCTTGCTGTGGTTGCGGAGCGTCAGGCTGAGCTGCAGGCCATGGTCTGGGTCCGGGGCGAGGCCCAGCTGGCAGTGGGAATGCAGCAGGAGCCCCCTGTGGCCCAGGGTGTGCTCCCCGGAGACTGAGAGAGCCTGGAACGAGAAGGTGGGTGTTAGCGGTCACAGTCACGGAGGCTCAGGGGCAGTAGCTTCTCCTCCCCACCAAGCCCGGCCTGATCCAGACCACTAGGGCTGTCGCAATAGCCTCTTGGGTCTCCCATCCCCCAGGTCAGCCCCAGCCCCAGCCCATAGGCCCTCCTCTAGTTGGTAACCAGATTGACCTTTAAAAATGCGAATCAGACATTATCCCTGTGCTCAAAAACTCTCTGCCTTCCACCGTACTGAGAAGAAAAGCTGCCTTGGCACGGCCCACTGGTCAGTATTATCTTCTTAACCTTACCTCCTTGCTCTCTAAAGGCTGCCCTATGTTCCTTAAATACCCTAAGCATGTTCTGCCACAGGGCCTTTGCACTGGCTATTCCCTCTGCAGAGCTTGGCCCTGTCAGTGAGGCCCCCTTGCAACCCCCTGTCTCCTCTCCCTGCTTCATTCCTTCACGGCATGGATCATGCCTGAGTACATATCATGCATCTTGTTTAACTCTTTCCACGCCCTGGAATGTGAGCTCCAGGGGTTGGGGTACCCCGACTGCCCTTGTTCCTGCACCTAAGTACAGGGTCTTGCATAAGTAAAAACCACAAATGCTTTCTGAACAAATGGATGAATGGGGTTGGCAAACTGCCTCAAGAGCCAAAGAACACTGCTTATTGTTGTAAATAAATATGTATTGGAGCAGGGCCACACCCATTTGTTTACAGAGATCCTATGACAGCCAAGCTGAGTAATTGTAACAAAGACCATATGGCTTGAAAAGCTAAAATGTTTGCTATCTGATCCTTTACAGAAAAACTCTTACCCTGGGATGGATGGATGGGCGGATGGACAGGAGGGTGGGTGTGTAGGTGGGTGGTTGGGTGTGTGGATGGATGAATGAATAGATGGACAGGAGGGTAGGGAGTAGATGGATAGATGGATGGATGAGTAGGTGGGTGAGTGGGTAGCTGGGTAGGTGAGTGAATGGACGGACAGGAGGGTAAGGAGTAGGTGGTTGGATGGATGGGGGGATGGATGGGGGTGGGAAGGTGGGTGAGTAGGTGGGTGTGTAGGTGATTAGGTGGGTGGATGGATGGTGGATAGATGGATGGATAGGAGGGTGGGGAGTGGGTGGATGGATGGACGGATGGACGGATGGACGGGAGGGTGGATGAGTAGGTGGGTAGGTGGGTGTGTGAGTGGGTGGCTGTATAGGTGAGTACGTGGGTGAATGGATGGATGGACAGGTGGATGGATGGGAGGGTAGGGAGTAGATGGATTGATGGATGGTTGAGTAGGTGGGTGATGGGTAGCTGGGTAGGTGAGTGAATGGATGGACAGGAGGGTAAGGAGTAGGCAGTTGGATGGAGGGTGCGTAGGTGAGTAGGTGGGTAGATGGTGATAGATGGATGGATGGGAGGGTGGGGAGTAGGTGGATGGATAGGAGGGTGGGGAGTAGGTAGGTGGATGGATGGATGGATGGACGGATGGATGGATGGACAGATGGATGGGAGGGCAGGTAGGTAGGAGGAAGGACCAATGAACCAGCTAACAGACCCAGGAAGAGTGTTCCCCTCTAACAACGATGAGGCTGAGTACCTTCAATCCATGTGTGAAGCACTCTTCCAGCGTCACACGCCGCCCATGCCATGTCACCCTACACGCGGGAGCCCTACTGCCTGTCCTGTCCCTCAGGTGGAGCACTGGAAGTTGAGAGTACTGACCTGCCCCGCCTGCGGTCACCCAGCCGGCAAATGGCAGAGCGGTGATGGTGGCACCTGGCTAACCCGCCCCCACCCCTGCACTCCGTGGGTGCTCTCCTCACCCCCCACCTCGGGGACCCCTGGGCCCCTTCCTCAGGACGCACTCACCCTGGGCAGGTCGCAGAGCCCCAGCTGCAGGGAATGGCGCAGCCAGTGGGTGTAGTCGGTGTCCACTTCTCCCCGGAAGCTGTGTGTGGTGCAGGAGGTGGTGAAGATGTGCTCTAGCACGGCCTCGGCGTGGATCCTGTCTGGCTGGGACGGCCAATGCCTCTGCAATGAGAGGGCGCCGTGAGGCGGGGGCTCATCCCCTAGGGGGACAGTGGCCAGGGCCAGCCACAAGAGTGGGTGCTGCAGGTCCTGCCATCAGAGCCCTGGCCGGGCGCAGCAGCCATTCCTACCCTGGGCAGGACGTCTGTTGGGAGCACCGAGGGGGCTGAGCCTAAGGGGTCTCAGAACCCAGGGTGCCGGGCCCCAGAAGGAACAAGGCCTGCTGTCAGGACCAGCTGTCCTCGTGTCTCCATGGTCCGGTCCCTGTCCCAGGCTCTGTCTGCAGAGCAGTGCTCGGCCCCAGCAGCAGCCCCAGGTGGGGAGCGATGCCCGGAAGACCCTGACCTTGACACCTCCAAGAACCTGAGCCCCCCCCCACACACACATCCTCCCTGGCGTCACCAGCCCCTTCCCTCGTCTGCTCCCTGTGCTCACCTCGCGCCGGGCGCCTTGCTCTCCTCATCTCCCAGAGCTGTCCCTACACCCCAGTCAGGGAAGGAGGATCCCCCCCGTTTTACAGCAGAGAACAGCACGGCTCACGGTGGAGAAATGAGTTGCTCACGATCCTACAGCTCAGCTAGCGCTTGCCCGGGACCCCATGGCCTCCGAGCCCGGCACTTTCCACGACAGGTGGGGCCGCCCCAGGGTTACCTGTCTGGGACCCGGCTCTCCAGGCCTCACCTCGTAGGTCAGGTTGTGCCGCACCCTGCGTCGGTCCCAGGACAGGTCGAGCTGCTCGCTGAACACGGCCGGGGTGTGTGTTAAGGCCCCACAGGCCTTGAGGGCACTCAGGCCCCATGTTTCCTGGAGCTGACGGGAGGATGGTGTGTGGGGCTCGGGGAGCCAGCACAGGGGCCCGGATTTAGGGAAAGGCCCCCACTTGGCTGGCCAGTGCAGCCGGCACATACCTGTCCCGGGGAGGCGGCCAGGCAGCCGTCCCAGGTGCTGCTGCGCTGCGAGGACCTGTCGGTCCAGGTCAGGTGCAAGGTCACCGGCTGCCCTCCATCCCAGGCCAGCTGGACCTGCGTGGAGATGGGGGGCGGTGGAGGGGAGGGGCAGAGGAGAGGCCCGTCTGTGCTGCGGGTGGGGGACAAGAGGAGCGGGGTGGGAAGGGCTGGTGGGAGGGGTAGGGGGGTAGCCCACCATCGTAGGGGACCCTGGCCTTAGGGTGCTCAGAGCCACACCCACACCAGGAGCCTGCATGGGTCCAGATGCAAGGCTCCTCCTTCTGGATCCCAATCCCCAGCCCAAAGGAAATCGGAGCCCCCCACCTCGGGGCCTCTGGGGCCGCTCTGGACTGAACTGTGGGCCCTGCCTGCCCGCCCCTCACCCCTCCGCTCAACCCCAGAGTGCTGGTCCTAGGCCGCAGGGCGGATGGCAGGTGATTGGGTGTGGAGGAGGTCATGGGGCGGCCTCCAGATGGGATTGGTGCCCGTGAGAAGGTACCCCAGAGAGCTCTCTCCCTGGCATTGGGGGGATGCGGAGAAAACCGTGAGCCAGCACGAGAGCACTCCCCAGAACCTGAGCAGGCGGGCTCTTTAGTCTCAGGCTTCTAGCTTCTAGAAGTGGGAGAAATACGTTTTTCTGTTTTAAGCAACAGAAGCCACCCAGCCTAGGGGGGTGATTTTTTAAGATTTATTTATTTGGGAGAGGACGAGAGTGAAGCCCCCACAGAAGCAGGGGTGGGGAGGGGCAGAGGGAGAGGGAGAGGCCCCACGGAGCAGGGAGCGTGACGCGGGACTCGATCCCAGGACCCTGAGGCCACGACCTGAGCTGAAGGCAGACGCTTAACTGACTGAGCCACGCGGCGCCCCCACCTGTGGTGTTCTGCGGCAGCAGCTGGAGCCCACTAAGCCCCCGGCTGATGTCCCCTCCCTGGCTCCTGCCCCCCCCACCCTGTTCCTAGCTGCCTCGGGCTCTTCCTGAAGCTCCCCAGCACATCCCCACCTCAGGGCTTTGCACTGGCTGTTCCTTCCCCCCCACCCCCAAATGCTATTCCTCCAGCGTGTCACAAGGTGTCCCCCTGTCATCTGTGGGGTTCTCACGATTCTCACGGTTACTTCCCCCAGGAGGCCCTCCTGGACCCCCCCCCCCATCTGGTTAGTCTCTGTCTCCACCTCCTCCCTGCTTTCTTCACAGGGCTTATCACAACTCTTCTTTCCCTTCAATCGTGGCTTGAATTTTAGACAGGGTCTGCCTGCCTGGCCCGGCGCATCTGCCGTCGACGCGCACTGGCCTGCTGTCCTCCACTCCGCAGCTGAGAAAACCGAGGCTCGGAGAGGGTCCCGGGGCTGCCCGAGGCCCCCCGGTGAGCTGAGGAGCCTGGCTGCCCCGCGCGGACCCCCGACTAAAGCAACGAGTACATAAATGATGAGTTGGACGTGCACGTAAGCCGTTGCGCTAAAACGTGAGCCCTTTAGACGCAGGACTGCACGCCTTGAACACCGCCTGGCATGCAGTAGGTGCCTAATAAGGTATTGATGAAAGGACGAACGAATGAAGGGCCCCTCGGTCAGGAATCTGCGGCTCTGCAGGAGCCCCGACAACCAGACCAGCAGAACCCTCGTCCCTGCACACGGCACCCGGTGCCCGGCCTGCGGGCCCAGCCACGCAGCTCCCCACCCCCGGGACCCCCACCCACCGGCACCTCGGATGCGCCCCTCTCACCTGCCGGCTCTGCTTGCCGCCCCTGCGCTCAGCAAGGCCGCCAGCCTCCATGCGCCACCAGGACAGGTTGAAGGGCTGAGCCAGGGCCAGGCGGGCGGCCAGCTGGCCCTTCCCCAAGAGCAGAGAGGAGGAGACCACCACCTGGGGAGGGGGCAGGCTGAGCCGACGCCTGGCCCAGAGGGGCAGCCCCCTCCCCACGCCGTGCAGACAGCCTTCAAGGTCAAGGGCGTGAGGGCAGCTGGCTGGGGCAGAGCACACGACCCCAGCCCTGCCCTGCCCTCCACTGGCTCTGTGACCCCAGGAGGGTCGCTGCACCTCTCTGGGCTCCGACTTCATCAAGTGCTAAGTGGGGCTGACTGCTAAGCCCTCACTAGGTGGCAGCCCCTGGCGTCCCTGGCGTTGCTCAGGTGTTGCTGGAACCTGATTCCAACCCCCCCCCCTCCACCCACCCAGGGCCTTTCCCACAGTTTCTTGGGGGCTGCCTCCGGTGGGGCTCCTTCCAGCCCTGACACCTACCTGGTCCTTGTCATCCCAGCGCACAACCAGGTCGTCCCGATGTCTGCGTCGTGAATGCTCGCAGGACAGGCGGAGGCCGCTGTGCCACGGCGGGTGGGCGAGCTCCGCTGGGTGGGAGCACAGGAGAGCACATGTGAGGGCAGGGCCTGGGGGATCTCGGCCGACACAGCCGCCTACTCAGGCAGGTGGAGGGTGGAGGCCACGTGCTCAGGTCATCTCATCGGCGCGACGTTCAGCAGCTACACTCTCACTTGGTCGCAGCTCCCTGACCTGGCCCTGCGGGAGCCCCGAATCCCACCCCCCACCCCTGCGATGAGCCTCCACCTCCCGCCTCAAGGGGCGGGATCTGTTTCCATGGCCCTTGAACCTTGGCTGCAGGTGACTTGCTAACAGAATCTAGTGAAGGTGACGCCACCGGATGTCGGATGTCACCGGCTTGCAAGGGCCTCAGCAACTGCCCCCCAACCCCCGCCCGGCTCGCTCTTTGGGACCCTCGCCCAGACAGTGCGGGAGCGGCTCCGGGCTGGCTTGCTGGAAGGTGCCACCACACAGTGCAGTGCCTGGATGGGCCAGCGCAGGCCGTCCGAGGTCTACTGGTGGCTGGCGAGCCCCAGGATGAGTCGGAGAGCCCAGGCGAGGTCAGCAGCCCACGTGCCCGGCCTGACGCTTACGGCGGAAGCCACGGAGTCTGGGGACGTTTGTCACCTCCCACCAACATCTTGTACCACTCACGTCCCTCACGCTCTTGGGTCTGGTGTCCCTGTGAATGCCCCACGCCCACCTGGGCCACACTCAACTGGGCGGCCACCCTCTGCTCTCATCCTGTCCCGGAGCGTGATGCAGGTGGCACCCCCACCCCCAAGGCCTCACAACAGACAGCCTCCCTGCCTCTGGGATTGCTCCCCTCAACCCCGAGGGGGAGTCTAGCTGCCCTGACCTCCTGCATCATCACTTGACCCCATCTTGTGAGGCCACCAGGTGGTCCCGCCTTCCCAAACCCAGAGCAGGAGTCCGCCTGAGTCTCCACAGTCCACAGTGGCCACCTTGGTGACCTCTGAACTCTCTGGAAGGGGGGCCACCTGCCGCTACACAGGCTCCCGGGAGACAGTGACCCTGGCTGCTTCCCGAGGCGCCGTCGGCTCATCCGTCCAGGGAGCGCTGACCACACATGTGTGCTCCACACTCAGAGCCGTGACCCTCGTTGTTTCCACCCTCCGGCCCCCCAGCTTGCAAGCTCTGTAAGCACAGAGCAGGGGCCTCAGGCTGCGGAGCCCACCCACGATCCCCCTGCACGCACAACCGTGCACGCACACACACGCTGCCTTGGTGCACTGAGGGGTCACACATTTCCCCTGCCTCGCAGGACACACATACGGCAGCGGGGGCCTGGGAGACGCCATCCGACCACCCCCCAAGCCGCGTTCCCGGGACTGGGGTCTGCACGGTGTCTCCCACTCGGCCGGCCAGCAGGTCGGGCTCTGCTGTGTGTAAAGGGGGCTCTTCGAACAGAAACCGATACTCACGTGACTGCACGGCCCCTGCCGGGGCAGCCTGTGTCCTGGAGGG
Organism: Canis lupus dingo; assembly: GCF_003254725.2. Lineage (NCBI taxonomy): Eukaryota > Metazoa > Chordata > Mammalia > Carnivora > Canidae > Canis > Canis lupus. The sequence goes on along the minus strand of NC_064248.1, from coordinate 31,292,470 downwards.
CCTCGGAGGACCCAAGTGCCATCAGCGGGCCTGCGGTGGGACAGCGCTCGCCTCCCCTGCTGACATCAGCCTCAGCTCTAAAACCCCCTGGGGATGCTCGGGGTTGCCCCATCTAACACACTTCCCATCTTTTCACAGTCAGGGTAACCCTCACTCCGGGTAGGGGGCTGGGACCTGCGTGACCTGGGTCCCTCAGCCTGCCCCCAACCGTCTCCTCTCGTTGCTACCCCTTTCGGTGCACTCTGGCCACACTGGCCTTGCTGCTGTTGCTCTAGCACCCCAGGCTTACTCCTACCGCAGGACCTTTGCACCTGCTTTTCCTTTTGCCTGCAATGGCCCTCACCATGGCTACTTCTTTCTCGTCATTCAGGGCTCAGCTTGAACGCAACCTCCTCAGACATGCCTTTCTAGCCTACACCCCCCAAAAGAGCCCCACACCCCTAAATCGAACCCTTCTCACTCTTAGAGTGTTAGAAACACTGATGTGATTTTTTTCTTCACGTTCACATCGCTGCTCACTGCCTCTCCCCCCCGAGGGCAGGGCCCTGGGCCATCTCACTTCTGGGTGGACCCCCAGTGCCTGGAACAGTGCCTGGGATAAGCAGTTGTTCAAAGATGGTTCACTGAGCGACCAGGCCGCCCCTGCCGGTGCCCCGTCAGACACTCACCCTGCAGGCTGAGGTTCCCCGCGAGCCTGGGGAAGGGCCCAGAGAGGCCCCCGTTGAGGACCACCTCCTGGTTGTCCCACAGAACCGTCTGGTGCAGGGCGTGGGCCCCGTGGGCTCTCTCATATGAGGTCTGCAGGACCAGTTCCCTGGGAAAGGCGCCGAACTGGAAGAGAAAGACGGCGCCAGGTCACGGGAGCGCCTGGCTCCCACTCGGGGTAGAAAAGGGGGGACACCTGGGGAAGAGGAGAGACGGGGCACGTCTGTGGGGCATTAACAGTTTGCTGGGCTGCCAGATGCCTCAGAAAGTCAGAAAGCCAAAGGTGCCCCGGGGACAGGCAGACGGTGTGGGGCATGGGGTCGGGACACCAGCGACAGCGACGGTGTGGCCCTGAGCACAGAACGTCACCTCTCAGCTGCGCATCCAAGCTGTGTGGCCTTGGGCTGGTTCCCTAACCTCCCTGAGCTCAGGTTCCCTATCTAGAAGAGGGGGTACAAGCAGCAGGGCTGACCTCGGAGACAACGCAAGGCTGGGGCAGCTCGGGGCCGAACCGTGGGCAGTGCCATGGGGGCAGGCGGGCCCTGTGGTTGCTACGAGGGCTTCTCAGACATCACTGAGCAGGCATTACGCTCAGGACCCCGACGCATAGCACTGGGTACAAAGATCCCTGGCGGATGGGGACACGTCACAGAGACAGAAGGTAACAGGACAAGGTGACAAGGGTGGCATGAGAGATACTCAGGAGGCAAAGGGACACAGAGGAAGAAGTTGGAAGACGATGCAGGGAAAGGCATTCCAGGCAGAAGGAACAGCCCGTGCCAAGGCTCAGGGAAGAGCACACTCCCCGTTGGTGGGTGCCCTCCTTGGAGGGCGACCCAAGGGCCCTCCGGGGGGGACTTGCAGGGAGGAGGGGGAGTTTACTCCCGAGTGTGGTCTGCCCTGCCTTGACACAAGACACCGTGGTTTCCTGCCCTGCTAAGAATAGTGGCCTCCTCGCTGGTGTCCCTACTGCCCCCTGTAGGTCCCACCCCAGGGACCCTGCAGCAGCTGGAGGGACCTGAAACCGTCATTAGCATCGTGTCCTCAAAGGGCTTCCAAGGTCAGAGAACTAAATCCAAACCCCTCTCCGCGGCCAGCGGTGCCCTACATGCTCGGACCCCCACCACCTCCTCCTCACCCGCTCTGCTCCAGCCCAGGGGCCGTTCCTCAAACTCCTTCCTGCCCCAGGCCCTTTGTATGTGTTTCTCCCTCTGCCTGGAATGTCCCCTCCACCCCACCTACCCCGCGCCAGATTTTCCAACGGCCGATGCTTGCTCGTCATCCGGGGCTAGCTCAGATGTCACCTTCTTCGTGAGAAGAAGAGCCCCCGTTTGCTTCTTCCACCCGAAGAGCCTCCCCACCCACTATCACCCTGTTTGCTTTTCCCTCTAGAATGTATCACCATTTTCTTATTTATTTGTGCAGTTTTTTGTTCTTCTTTTTGTTGAGACCAGCCGAGAATCCACCCCAGCGCATCTCACCCACTTGGCAGCTCTTCACAAACTCTTCTTTTCTCAAAGGAATGACCCCGGAGCCCTCCCTGCAACCCCCCATCCAGCACCCCAGTCTGTCATCCTCGCCGCCCTCCATGCACCTGGGGGAAGGTCTGTTCCAGCCTGATGATGCTGGTGACGCGGGCCTTCGCAGTCGCCAGCCTGCTGCCCACGTGGAGACGATGCTCCTCCACCGCCAAGGAAATCGTGCCCTGGGCCTCATGCTCCGAGTACTGCAGCTGGGGCAGAAGAAAAGCAGGTGACAGGTCTCCTCCCGGGTCTCTGATGGAATATTCAGACAGATACGGGCTCCAGGCTGTAGGCTCCAGCCCCAGACACCCATGGCTTCCTGGACTGTTTGAAATCTGGTGAGATGAGGGTCCTGAGCCTCGGCTTAGGCCACCGGGGGTGCTGGTGACAACAACCTCCGCACTTCCTTCATGCTGTCACAGTGACTTGAAGACGCTAAGGGCCTGGGGCCATCAGGCAAGAATTCCAGGTGCATTACCATAGTGGGCAGCAGGGGGCAGTCTAGCGCAAGGAACAACGCACAGATGCCCATTCTGGCTCTATGTCCCTTGGGGTGGGTGACCTCCCCAGCTGGGATCATGATACTTTTATTAATGTGCTGATGTGAAAATTTTGTGAAATAACGTGCTGTCCTTCCAGACTGAGTAACAGAGTCCCACTTAGGGCACTGGCTACAAGCGTAGATTCTAGGCTCCTACCTACAGCCCGTAAAAACAGAACCTCTGGAGACGGGGTGGAGAAAGTGGTATTTTCCGAGAGCTCCACAGATTAGTGGCACCGCAGCCAAAACGTTGAGCCTGAATCTTGCACAAAGGGGCCCGACAAACCCAAATGGAGGGTTTTTGCAAAATCATTGCCTGGACATTTCAAAACTGTCAGTGCAAGGCTGCTGCTTCTTTAAGGACAAGGAAATGGTTAGGGGGAAGCCTGTCGATACCTGCCACCTACTTTGAAATGCATCAAAAGTTGAGAGCTAAAAAAATAAAAAATAAAAAAAAAAAGTTGAGAGCTATCTGATACAGCAAGTGGAGTGGAATAGGAGGGAGAAAATCTAGGCAGTGGGTGTGTCGATGTCCACTATAAAACTGTTTTAATTTCCTAGGGTCTAAAAAGCTTGAAAAGAAAATATTGGGGGGGGGGGAAATAGGTACGGGGTGGGAGAAGAATTTCTAGATCAGGGCTCCGCTTTGGGCCAAATTCGGCCCACCACTTGATTTTGTAAATAAAGTTTTATTGTAACATAGCCACGCCCATTTAATTTACATATTGTCCAGGGCTGCTTTTTGGTTACAGTGGCAGCACTGAGCAGTTGCAAAAGAGATCATATTGGGTCCAAAGGCTAAAATATTTACTATCTGGCTTTTTTTAAAAAATAAAAGTTTGCAGATCTCTCTTCTAGATGACAGGGCAACCAAGTACTCTGGGTGATCCTGGAGTGTGTCTGGGATTGAAAACAAACTAAATACAAACAAACGAACCAAAAAAAAAAAAAAAAACCCCAGCTTGGAAGAATATTATTGGGGCAACTGGGAAACTTTATTATGGACTGTATATTAGAGAACAGTATGACATTATATTAAATTTCCTGAATTTTGTACTTATGCTGCATTACGTAAGAAAATAGCCTTGTTATTGGAACCGCTTGCTGAAGTATTTAGGAGTAAAGAGGTATGACGTGTCCAGAAACATGCCCATATCATCTCTTAATGATACAGAAGAAGATGTATGTGGGCACAGGGGTGAACATGCAAATGCAAATACATGTGCCACGTAGATATAATCAGGATGTTTGTGGCAGGATGTTGATAACTGGGGAACGTTCACTGTCCTAATGTAACTTTTCTTTGGGTTGGAAATGAATCAAAATAGGGGCAGCCTGGGTGGCTCAGAGGTTTAGCTCCGCCTTCAGCCCAGGGTGTGATCCTGGAGACCCGGGATCAAGTCCCATGTCAGGCTCCCTGCGTGGAGCCTGCTTCTCCCTCTGCCTGTGTCTCTGCCTCTATCTCTCTCTGTGTCTCTCATGAATAAATAAATAAAATCTAACAAATAAAAAAAATAAAAATAAAATAAAAATTGGGGGAACACTCAGAGGCCCCCTGGGTGACTGTGCAGTCAAAGCTTGGGGAACACTAAAATCGTGTGTGAAGGTGCCAGGGCAGGGCCTGGCACACAGCAGGTGCTCTGTGAACAAAGGCGGCCTGGGGCCCGGGCAGGGAGGGCAGTTAACGACCCTGGGCGGCTGGTGGGGTAACCAAGCGACCAGCTCGCAAATGTGAGGATCTGGCACTTGTTCATTAGGCAACATCTTTCACTGAGCACCTACTATGTGCCAGGCCGTGGGCCGGATGCTCCTGATCTGGGGAAGAGGGGCAGACAGGGAAACAGGTCGTGGGAAGAGACAGAGGGCGGGGCGCCAGCCTGGGGCTGCTGTCTGCCCCCAGGACTCCCCAATACTACATGCAGGCCAGATGCATGGCCAGGGGCTGTCCTGGCGGTTCCAGGTGGGGAGAGGATTCGAGGTCGAGGGTGGGAAGAATGCAGAGAGCCTGGACCATGGGAAGAAATGGGGCACCTGGGAGGCAATGCTGGCTCAGCTCAAAGGGCTGTGCCATTTGATCCTGGTGCCGGGAGCATGCCAGGCCGGGGAGGCGGCGCCAGGCACCAGGCACTGGGCAGGAGGGCCCCCCACCCCGCTCCCCAGGGTCTCTTGGGCCCAGCTGGTGGCTGCGGGCCCAGCCCAGGAACGCAAGCCTGGGGATGATGTTTGAGAAAGCCGGAGCCAGGGCTTTCCAAGGGCAGCCCACCGGGCCCCGCCGCAGGCCCGTGGACAGATGCAGGGGTGCCAGCGCTCCCCAGGGGGCCCCGGCCTGCACGGCCCCCTCCCGCCCCGGGCAGGGCATCTGGAAGCAGTTAGCGCTCAGGGGTGCCGGGCACAGTTACCTTGGCGGCGGCTGAGGCTCTGCTGGGGCAGCGGCCCAGGAGGCCGGGGAGGTGGTGCTGGCCCCAGAGCTGCAGCTCTTTGCTGGAAGGAAAGAAAGGGGAGGTCTGAGGCCGGGCATGAGGGCACCCAGCGCTGGGGCAGGACCAGGCCCACCTCCCCCGCAGGAGGGCAGGAGATCCAGCATCACACACACGGCCCAGTGAAGGCCCTTCTCATGCCCCAGGCCTGAGGGCCGTGCAGTGAGCAGTCAGGTCCTCAGGCTGGTGCCAGGTGATGCACGGTTCAATCCCCACCTGGCCTTTGGCTGCTTCTGGCAGGTGGGGATAGCTCCTCTGGGCCTCAGATCCCCCTTCAGCCACAGGGGCTATAATGGTGCTCGCCTGAGTGTCTTCTGTGGGCATCAGAGGGCCCCCCTCAGGCTTGGCCAGGGGAGGCCTCAGCAGGGTGTTTTTAAAATCCTCAGCAGAGGGATCCCTGGGTGGCTCAGCGGTTGAGCGGCTGCCTTTGGCCCAGGGTGTGATCCCGGAGACCCAGGATCGAGTCCCGCATCGGGCTCCCTGCGTGGGGCCTGCTCCTTCCTCTGCCTGTGTCTCTGCCTCGCTCTCTGTGTCTCCCACGAAAAAATTAAAAAGAAAATCCTCAGCAGGGTTTTAAACCCGCGCTTGCTCCTGGCAGCCCAGGGCACACAGCACCCCTTCCCTGGCCCCTCGGGCCAGGATGCTCCCGACTCCCCACTGCTTCTGCCCGCTGGAAGACAGGAGCACCCCCCTTCCCCGTTACAACAACCAGAAGGTTCCCCAGACGTTGCCAATGACCCTGGGTGGGCAGGCCCGTCCCTAGGTGAGAACACCCGTCTCCACTGCTCTCGGCTGGCTTCCTCACTCCCCTCAGGGACCCTATGAGCGCTGGAGCCTGGCAGCCCCCCATGACATGCACGTACGAGGCCACTGAGCGCCGGGCCAGGCAGCCAGTGCATCCCCACACTGAAGTGCTAGAACATTATTCCTTTGCATTTGAGGCCTAGGATGCATTTAGTTCGTGAGACCAAGAATTCCTCACTCGTGTCCTGCTCCCAAAGGTCAAGGTTATCTTAGTATCTGTGTGACTGCACTTCTCTGAGCCTCCCTTTCCACATCTGTGCAGTGGGGCTGTGGGGAGGGCTCAAGGAAGCACTGGGGGTCGGAGGTCAGCACACAGCAGGGGCTCAGCTGAGCCCCCTTCACTTCTCTGGGTTGGGGGGGGGGACCCTCCCCCATGCTGCAGAGAACCCCTTACCTGAGTGCCCGGCTCTGGCCACGCACATCGAGGACCAGGCTGGCTTGAGAGTCACAGGTCAGCCGTAGGGAAGAGCGCACCCGTCCCTCTGCCCAGAGCTTCTGGAACACGAGCTGAGGAAGGAGCAGGCTGTGAGGTGGGGGGGAAGGGGTTTTTAGGGGGCCCGAGTACCCTCCCAAGCCAGGCCCCACTCCGCAGGTCCTTCCTGGGAGCCCAGATTGCACCCCACCAGACCTGCACCGCAGACATCAGCCAAGATTGAGCTCCCCCACGTCTCCCCACCACTGGGCCCGAGGCCAAGAGAAGGGGGTGTAGATGAGGCCAGGGAGAGCGGGACTTGGCTCCACTCAGTCGTGGGGTCCCGGGTCACAGACTCTCTGTGCAAGGGGTGAGGGGCCTCTGGGGACGGCCTCCCCGTGTGGCAGAGTGGAGTGCGGGCAGGGCCATGCTGGCAACCCCGAAACAAGAGGTTGCAAATGAGGCTTCTGGAAGGTGCCGTGACTTGCAGGGCAGCCAGGGAGCCCAGCCGGGACAGGCGACTTTGTGCCCAGTGACAGTGGCCATGGCCTGGCCCCATTCAGGGGGCCACAGAGGTGGGAAAGGACCCTGGTGCAAGCCAGAGCCCCTTTGGCCATGTGACCTTGGGCAGGTGACATACACACTCACGTGTGACCCACAGACGGCGACGATGGGGGCTGTAGTCACAGCAGCGAGATCTTCTAAAGCACCTGCTCTACCAGACACCAGTGTGTTCATGGTGCTCTCTCCATCCTCCCGAACCCCACGATATCAGTGGATGGAATGAGGGGGGAACTCAGCTTGGCCTGGGGGGGCCCATTCACGCCTCACCTGGCTGGCAAAGGGCAGGCCCAGCCTCCGGAGGGCAGGTGCCGTGTGGCTGGCGTTCACCACCAGCTCCAGGGTGCCGTTCGTGGGCCAGGCCGCCAGGGCAGCCACGTCTGTGCTCACACCACCGTCCCCTCCGTGGAGGGCCACACTGGCCTGGGTCTGGGTCTCTAGAGGCAGAGAAGAGCACAGGCTACTCGGGACTCGGTTCACCTCCCTTCCCACGTGGGATCAAGCCCAGGCAGGGCTTTCGCTTCTCTGGGACTTCATCCGTCAGGCGGTGTCCCCCTTGATGATCGATGATCGATGATCGATGATCGGAGCCTGGCCGGCTCCTCCTCCTGGGGTTGCTGCTGAAATGACACCTCTGAGTGTCCACTTAAGGCACCTCCTGACCCTTCCTGCTCCCTCCCCGGGGAAGGTCAGCCCCGTGAGGGCAGGCCCTTGAGTCTGTTCCCTGCTCTGTCCCCAGCACTTAGCACAGCTCCAGACACACTGCAGGGAACGAGGAAAAGGCGGAATGAGTACTTCTCCCCAGGTTTATCTAACATCCAAACAATATCAAATCATATCAGATGATCCTGAGCTGCAGCCCACCTGGCCCAGGCTGGAGGGTCCCCACTCATCTCATCCCCTCACCCCCTCCCCCCAACCTCCAGGGGCCTGCCTCCCAGCTGGACCACACCTCATCGTGGCAGGCAGGTGAAAATCCTCCCGGAAATGGGATTCCAGGAGCTTTGTTCTTATTTTTGGACTTAAATCCTGCCCCCTACTGCAGCCTAGCCTACGTCAGAGGCCAAGTTCCCTTCCTTGGTGGGGCTGGGGGTGGAGGGGTGCAGCTCACAGCTCTGGCCCGTGACACCTGGCCCAGCGCCATCACCTGCCGTCTGGCCCCATCGGGGAGGGTGGTGCTCTTTGGCAGATGTGGGCAAGGTGGCCTTAAGCCTCCATTTCCTCATCCGTAAAGTGGGCACAGCCTACTTGAGGGACATTGCCAAGATTAATAGAGATAGCACCCCTGAGAACACCTGCCCGTGGGGCACACAGGTCCCAGGACACATTCTCTTCCTTCCTCTCCCAGTCAGTGTTCAGCCACATGCACCTGCTGTGTGTGGGGCCCAAGGGGGAGGGGACACACATTGAAGGGGCCCCAGTCTCCGTGCCCGGGGATGGTTCAGACTGTCAGGGACACCAAGAATGTTCATGCCAGGCACAAAATGACCCCGGAGCCAAATGTGGGCAGCAGTGCGGAGGTGAGATGGTCTCCCCGGCTGCCGGGACCTCTTAGGGGCCAGGAACCGGGTCATCCTGGAATGACTAATGAGTATCCCGTCATTTACCCACCACATCCCCAATAAACCCTTCCTCAGAGCAGTCCGTGAGGTCAGGTCCCTGTCTGCTCCAGGCTCCCACTCAGCCCACAGAGGGGCTGAAAGCCAATTATAGGAAAGTTTGAGGCCAGGAGAAGATGACCCAGGTGACAGGGGAGCCACCTAGGTGTCCTGATCTCTGTTATCTACACAGGGGTCAGAGGGTGGAGTCACACTGCCTGGATTCAAGTCCTGATCTCCCCCGATCCATAGCTGTGTGGTCCGGGACAAGGGACTCAACCTCTCTGAGCTTCTATTCCTCCCTTACCTCATCTGTTCACAAATTCACTCAACAGACGTTTAATTGAATACGTACTATACTGCACTCTGCAAAACAGGCAAAAATCATCCCTGTCCTTGTGGAGTGTGCGTTCGAGTGTGGGGTGGGCAGAGGACAGGGAAAGAGAAGTGAGGTGTTTATTAAGTAAGTTACATAGTATATTAGAGCAACCAAGCCAGGAACGGGGCGGGGGGGGGGGGGGTGAGCTAGAGGGCGGTAGAGGTACAAATAAACAGGGTGGGCAGGGAAGGCCTCAGTGAGGAGATGAGATTTGGAAAATATCTGAAGACGGCGAAGGATTGAGTCAAGCAGATGTGCAGGGGGAGAGCCTTCTGGACAGAGGAACAGCCTGTGCGAAGGTCCTGAGGCAGGGGCAAGCCTGATGTGTTTGGAGAATAGCAAGGAGTGAAACAAGCAGGGGCCAGAAGATGGGGTCAGAGGAGTGAGGGTGTGGATCCCAAGGGCTCAGATCCCAAGCCCCACACGGGCTTCGGGCTTCGACTTTCCCTTGATAGTGAATGGATGGCTGAGCAGATTGACTGAGCTCCAATTTTGGAGAGCTTGCCTGGGATGTATGCAGCAAGCACTCAATCAATGCTGGCTCTTATTACCTTCCCTCCCCACCTCCCGCCAAGGTTAAAGCGTTTCTCCCCAAAAATTATGTTGAAGCCATAACCACTAGCACGTATCGACGTGACCTTAGTTGGGGTCCCTGCAGAGGTGATCAGATTGGGACACAGACATGCTGGAGTAGGGAGGGCCCTCATTCAGTGACCCGTGTCCTTAGAAAAAGAGAAGAGGCACAGACACCGAGGCAGAGATGGGAGGATCGGCTGGGCCCCCGGAGCTGGAAGAGGCAAGGAAGGATTCTCCGCATGGAGCCTTCGGCAGGTGCACAGCCCCGCAGAACCCGGCCTCCAGGACTGTTAGAGCTAAACATCTTCGGGGGGTGGGGGGGGCTCGGGAAGGAATACAGGCTCCCCTGAGAATCAGGCCTCTGAGGGCAAGGCTGTCCTTTGGTTCTGGGGTTCAGGATTGCTCTGGGCCCCCCTGGAACCAAGGCCCGAGGAGGGAGGTGGGGGAGCTGGCCCTCCTGGGCGCCTTACCGTGTGTCTGCAGCTTGGCACTGAGGCCGGCCTGGCCCGGGACCCCAGCCCGCAACAAGGTCACGCTGTTGTGCGAGCTCCAGCCAGAAAGCTCCAGGTGCCCAGCACGGTGACAGCAGCTAACGGAGTAGTTCAGGGACGTGGGCCCCACCGAGATGCGTGCGGAATGCTCCAAGCTGGAGCCGCTGCTGGGAGCACCCACAGAGGCCTGGAATGACACGCGGGAGATGCCGGCTCACCCAGCTCACCCTGGCTCCCGCAAACCCACCCACAGCCCTGTAGGGGCGGGGGGGGGGGGCTGAGGGGAGCTGAGACACCCCCCCTCCCCGCCAACCCTTGCAGGAGCCGGTTTTAAGGAAGAGCAGGGTGACATGTGCTGCGTTGCTGGGTGGGGTGTGCTGGCCGAGGAGTGGCTGCTAATAGCTATGGGGTTTCCATGTGGAGTGATGGCGAGGTTCTAGAATGAGAGAATGGTTGTACAACCACTGGGAGTGGACTAAGTGCCCCTGAACTGTACACTTCAAGATACTTAAAACGGTCACTATTATAAGTACTACACTGCCCTAAAAAAGTTTGCAAAAATATACGTAACGTTGGAAGATTTTAGACAGGGCGCAGGCTCTCTATGTCCCCACGCAGCCCACCTGACGCATCTCAGTTCTCCACCTGGCCTCCAAGGGCTTCGAGTGTGCAACCTCTGCACCATATGCGTGTAAGCTCATCACAGCGGCCTTGGCAGCAGCACAAAGCCCCTCACTGCATGATGTCACCTGCTTTATAAAGCAGGAAGCGTTGCGCCATCGTTCAATGGTGTTGCCTGAGCACCCACTATGTGCCGGACCCCGTTCTGCACCTAGAGATGCAGTCGTGCGCGAAACACAGAAATGCCAGAGCCCGTGCAGCGGAGATGTCAGCTGTGAGTGACAGACCGGGACAAGGTGGAAAGCATCGGGTGCCAGGCGACAGGGGGAGGATGGGAAGGAGACAGCGATCAGGGAGGGTGTGAGATCGCAAGAAATACGCAGGCGCAGGTATATACGTCTCTGTCCCCAGGTCCTGCTCATGTCTGGACTATGATCCTGGTTCCTGACACCGAGCTCCCATCCTTGTGCATTCTCCGGGGAGGGAGTTCAGGAGGAGAATCTTGCAGGAAGCTCCTAAAATCCCTTGGAATTTTTGGGGCGAGAGAAGCGCCTTTTGTGCTACGCTCCTGGCTGGGGGCTGGTCCCCAGAAAGACCAAGCCCTGGTTAGAAGGTGGAGCCTCCAGCCCCAGAGCCCATCCTCTGGAAGGGGAGGAGGGGCTGCAGAGCGTGGGTGGACACACACCCACGTGCGGGGGAAGGTGGTGCCCACAGACTGGGTGCTGGGGGTGGATCCCTACCCATCGGGTCACAGAAGTGTTCCAAGCAGCAGAGGAGAAATAAGAGCTTCTTCTTTATAAAGGGATATGGTGGGGGTGACATTGACCAGGGCAGGTCTATTCAGGGAAGGCCAGAGAAAGGACCTGTGTGCCAAGACCCGAGGGGCCCAGGGGCGGGCAGTGGGCGTCAAAGGGAAGAAGCATCTGTCGAGCCTGGGTACAGGGGGCAGCAAGTGCAGCCGCAGGAAAGTCAGCAAGGGGAGTCTCTGGGGGCAGGGGGGAGCTAGAGAGGGGACAGGGCCAGATCCTTACAGGAGGCTTTCTGCTGCCAGCCTGGTGTCCAAGGGACTCCGGTGGATATAGAGGGGCTTGGGGTGGAGACCCAAGGGGGCACGATTGGGAGCCAGGAACCTGGCTAGGTGGCTGGAACCCAGGAGTGACCTGAGGTGGCCTGGAGCAGGCGACAAAGCTGGAGGTGGGAAGATGGGGTTGTCAGGCTCCAGGTATATTTGGGAGGGTGCCCCATTGGCATCTGCTGAGGGCGGGATCCGCTGTGAGTGCAACAGGGATGAAGGGTGACCCGCGGTTTTTGGCTGTGCTGCTGGAGGGACACGAGGTGCCACTCGGCGAGAAGGGGAAATGAGATGGGGCAGGGGGTAGGGTTGGGCACACTGAGTCAGGGATGCCCGCCAGGCCTCCAAGTGGTGGGGGATGCACATGCAGATAGATCTGCAGGTCTGGGGGCCCGGAGAGGGAGAAATGGGGGGAGCTTCGGGGCATGGAGTGAGACACTGGCCCAGCCCGCCCTGGACAAGCACGGGGTCTGCGGGGAGGTTTCAGGAAAGGAGAGTGGGTAACGGTCCCAGGGGCGTGGCTAGGCTAGGGAGAGGAGTGCTACCCCCAGTTTCCAGAGGAGGAGACTGAGGCTCAGAGGGAAGTCTGAACCTTCCTCCACCACCCCCTTGTCTCCGCCGTACTTCCAAGAACGTCTGCTGAATGAATGCATGCGTGCGTGCGTGGGTTTCTATTACCACGGGGGCTCGCCAGGGCTGACCTGCAGGCTCAGACTGTCCTCCACCCACAGCGTCCGCAGCGTGGGGATGTTGTGCTGGAGCGTGTAGTCCAGGGACATGTGTTCTGGCTGCCGAGTGAACGTCAGCTCCTCAGACACCTGTCAGTGTGGACGACTGTGAGACCCGGACCGCTGGGCTGGGCTGTCCCCACTACCCCTGGCTCCCCGGGGCCCCGCCCGCAGAGCCCCTCACCTGTCTGCCATCTACTCCGGCCCGCAGGGTGCGTCGGTAGCTGCGCCCGTGGCTCTCGGTGGCCAGCTCCAGCAGGACCCGGGCTGGGAGGCCCAAGGGGCCGGGTCGGGGCAGGCTGTGCGTGAGCAACACATCCACCTGCCTCCGGCTCTACCATGGAGCAAGAGAAACAGAGACTCAGCGCCTGGGGGATGGCCAGATTCTCCCACGGAGGGGAAAATAAAGCGCTCAGACATTCAATCAAGCCTCCTTCTCTCCCTCCTGTTGGCCGTTGCCCTGTAGAAAAATGAGGAATTTCCACCAGATGCAGTGAGCGCATTTGGGATGCCTCATATAAAGTCAGCGGCGAGTGCAAAATTCACCGGGGGAGGAGCCCGCGAGAGGAACGTCAGAAAGAAAGGCTGCAGCAAGGTACAGGGAGGGCCCCACGGAATGTTTGAGAAGGACACGCCTTGGAGGTTGGGATGCAACAGAAAGAAAAAGCACCTAAACTCCCAAAACACTCAGAATGGTGCTCGCAGAACGAGGCGATCTCCCCTGTGGGCAGCTGCGGGGAGCACGCCCAGGGTGACGAATGGCATGGACTTCTGAGTCGCCTAAAGGTTAGTGACGCATCCGGGGAGCTCTGGAAGGTGAGGCGGTTCTCGCTAAAATCAAACAGACCTATGCACACCCTACGATCCAGCAATTCCACTCGGTCCCTCTTCACTAAGACACACGGACGAGAGTGCTCGAGGCAGCAGTATTGGCAATAGGCAAACACTGGACACTTGCATCCGTAAGAATTGAAAGCGGGGTCTTGAAAAGACATTTGCACGCCCATGATCACAGCAGCATTACTCACAACAGCCAAGGGGTGGGAGCAACCCGAGCGTCGGAGGATGGATGGTGGATGAACACAGAGTGGTCTGTCCTTACAACACAGTATTACTCAGCCGTAAAAAGGAAGAACATTCTGGGTGGTTGAGCGTCTGCCTTGGCTCAAGTCCTGATCCCAGAGTCCTGGGATCCCCGCAGGGAGCCTGCTTCTCCCTCTGCCTGTGTCTCTGCCTCTCTCTCTCTGTGTCTCATGAATAAATAAATAAAATCTCAAAAAAATTTTTAAAAAAAGGAAGAACATTCCGACACCTTCTACAACACGGATGAACCTTGGGAATGTGATGCTCAGTGAAAGTCACAGGAAGACAGACACTGTGTGATTCCACTTCTTGGAGGTACCCAGAGTGCTCAGTAGAAGGGTGGTTGCCAGGGGCTCGGGGGAGCAGTGAATGGGGAGTTGGTGTGTAACGGGGACAGAGTTTCAGTTGTGCAATATGAAGAGAGTTCTAGAGACGGATGGTGGGGATGGTTGCCCAACAAGGTGAATGTTCTGAAGACCACTGAACTCTAGACTTAAAAAAAATGGGGAGATCCCTGGGTGGCTCAGCGGTTTAGCACCTGCCTTTGGCTCCAGGCGTGATCCTGGAGTCCCGGGATCGAGTCCTGCGTCGGGCTCCCTGCATGGAGCCTGCTTCTCACTCTGCCTGTGTCTCTGCCTCTCTTTCTTTCATGAATAAATAAATAAAATCTTTAAACAAAAAAATGGTGACGATGGAAAATTTTATATGTATCTTACCACGATAAAAAATTTTTACAACAAAATAAAACAGGTGCACAGTTAACTAACACCATGTACAGTAGAAAGAAGACGCCACCCAAAAGCTAATCAGTAGAATGGATGGAGGACTGGTGAGACACACACCCTGTGGGTTACTAGACGACAGTGAAGCGGAAAAGACAGTGAGGCATGGGCCAATCCCACAAACACAATGAGTATTTTCCCTCTGTCTTTTAAGGTTTACTCCTGTATTCCAGGGGAGGAGGGAGGAGGAGAGGGAGAGAAAGTCTTCTCACGCCGAGCGAGCATAGAGCCGAGCGTGGGGCTCGATCTCACAACCCCGGGATCAATGAGCTGAGCTGAAACCAAGAGGCGGGAGCTGGACCAACCCCGCCACCAGGGCGACCTGTGCAAGCGTGATGTTGGACAAGAGGAAGCAGATGTGCAAAGGAATGTGCCGTGTGCTTCTGCAGATGTGACATTCAGGAACTCGTGTCAGGGGGAGGGCCCTTGCGTGTGGCTGCGACGAGCAAGGGAGCCCGCGGGGGCTTCTGGTCACCTTCTGTGCTTGGAGGTGGGTGGTGTTTGGTTTGCAAAAATCTCACCAAGCTGAGCATTTTTCATGTCCGCACTCGCACAATATTCGGGTTGTACTTCATTAAAAAAAAATTATTTTTCAAAGCAAATGACCAAGGGAAATGGGGCGAGAGGCTGCTTCTTGGAAGCCTCATTCCTCCACGTCTGGGTCTCGAGTCTTCCATCTCCCAGGGTCTCTGGAGCTAGGAGAGTGTCCAGGGCTTCTCGGGCCTCAGCACCCCTTCCCAGGCGGCCCCAGGCACCCCGATACCCGTGCCCTCACCTCGGTCGTCTTGAGGATGAGCACCCCCCGCAGTGTGCTATTGTTCACGGCGACCAGCACCTGGGCGTCCACAGCCACGGAGCTCAGCACAACATCCCCGGAGCTGCTGACTCGGCCCGGGACCCCCAGCGCCTGGAGGGGTTTAGAGAGAGCCACGGAAGCAGGGCTCTTAACCAGGACAGGGTTCAAGGCGGGCATCGGGGGTCCCAAGGCCTCCCCCCTTGACCTGGCTGCCAAATGGGGCCTTATCTTTCTAGGAGAGGGTTTGTGACTTGGATAAAGTCCTCAGGGCCCGCCCGCGCCCCGCCCCCCCCCACCCCCCCCCCACCCCCCCGCCCCAGGGGCCCCACTGTCGCTCCACTCTTTGATGAACTCCTCCCTCCTGCCTCCCTGCCCTCCCCAGATCACCAGGGATCCCAAATCTTTGCAGGCAACAGAACCCAGTCTTGTGAACCAACCTGCCCAAGAGTCTCACAGCCAGGGAAGCTGGAGAGCCCTCCTCGCTCCCGTCTCCCCATTTCCCCCTCCCCGGGCAGACCCAGACAGCTGCTCCCTCCAGAAAACCCGCTGCAAGGCTGGTACACAGAGTGTCTTTTGGCTCCTTGCCCTAGCGCCCGGCAGGGAAAGACACATTGATTTTCCAGCACCCACTGCGCATCAGGCAACGCTGGGCATCGGGTATGTGCCTTTTTAACTAATCCTGAGAGCGGGAGTCTTTACACCCCGCTTTGTGATAAAACTGAGGCCCAGAAAGCAACAAATGACTCGCTTAAGGCCACCCAGAGCAGGGGGCAGAGCCACAGCTCAGTCTGGTTTTTCCAGGCCTCCAAGGTGGGAGGCCACAGGCCTTGCTGAGACATCCACCTGCCTGTCGCGGGTATTGGACCCCTTAACCCCTCCTCCCTCTTTGGAAGGCCTTCCTCCCAGGCCTCTGGGCCTCCCTCCCTAGGGTTTCTCCTCCTCCCTGGCTTGTTCTCGGTACCCGGGCCTGCTCCCTTATGCTGCAGCTCAGTCTCCCCCCACCCCACGGGCATCTCAGCCAGTCTCGTGGCTTTTGGGGGGACCATGGAGAGGCAGAGACCACAGCCAACCTCCTGACTGCAAGAGCTGCCCCTGACGCCTTCACTTGGGCATCACACTTAACATGTCGGAGATGGGACTGAGTCAGCAATGCCTCCCTGACCCTCCCCCTCTGCCCACTGTGCTCCCCATCACAGGGCACAGCAACCCCAGGCCTCTCGTCACCCAGGACACAAGCAGAGGGGCCACCCTGCTCCCTCACCCCCTCTCTAGCACCTCCATACCCAAACTTCCACCCAGGCCTCCCTCTCAGCCTCCGCAAAGGATCCTGAGTGTGAGTGCTCTCCCACACCTCATGTGCTTTTCATAAAACAGGAGTCAGCAAACTACGGCCCACGGGCCACATCCAGACTGCTACTTGTTGTTTTAAATAAAGCTTTATTGGAACACGGTCACACCTATTTGTTTATATCTTGTCTACAGTGTTTTGTGCTGTAACCACCAGGCTGAGTACTTACAACAGAGGCTGCTGAGCCTGCAAAGCTCAAGATATATCCTATGTGGGCTTTTTGAGAAAGGGTTTGCTGACCCTGGTCCTAGCAAAAGCCCGTTCCTCTCTGCCTCTGCCTCAGGGCCTTTGCACTGGCCTGGCCTAGAAGATTCTTTCCCCAGATATCCACACATCTCCTCCTTCCTCTCCTTCAAGTCTCTGCTCAAATGCCATCTTGTCTTTTGGGCCAAACGTGACCGACTTATAAAAATTGCAGTATCTGTCCTGCCGTTCACTACCCCGTTCCTACTTTCTGCCTCTCCGTAGTCCTTATCACTAGGTACTGTAGTCTGCAATTCGCTGATTTGTGCTGGGGATTGCCGGTCTCCCCCTAGGCAGGCATTTACCTCTGCTTGATTCACGGCTACATTTTCAGAGTTGAGTGGTCTCAGCAATTAGTGAACCTCCAAAGAAAGCCCCTGCCCTGCCCCCTGGAGACCCTGGGACCCACTCCTCCCACAGCTGCACCACCTACCTGCAGAGCCTCGCAGGAGCTCTCGGCCAGCACCCGCCACTGCAGCCCGTGGTCCAGGTGCAGCTCACCATCGCCCTGCAGCTCACAGGCCCCCACCTGCAGCTCCAGACCCAGCCGGTGCCCGGCCTCCCACCGGAGCCGGACGGTCAGCAAGGTCTCTGGGGGGACGGCCTGCAGTGCAGACAGCCTGTGACTCAGTTTCACTCGAAGCGTGGCCTCGGACTGGTGCACGACCGCTGTCAAGGTCAGGGAGGCTGTCCCACTGGCCGATGTGAGGGTCCCTGCCACCTTGGCTTCCCCACCTGCGGCCTGCAGGGAGCCGCTGAACTGTGTCCCTGCTGGGAGGCCCAGACCCTGCCAGACCAGAGTGGGGGTTCAGAGGGAGGTCTCACGTCAGGAGCGAGTCCGATTCTCCATCTGCCACCCTCAATTCCCTCCAGCCCCCAGCCCCCCAATCTGTGCTTCCCTCACCCCACCCCCCATCCCGGTAACAAAACAGCTGCAATCACAACACACAGCAACACAGCAACTATCCAGTGTAGAAACTTAGTAGCCACCCAGCCTCACGCTAAGTGCTCTGCAGGAACCACCTCTTTCCAGCCGATTCCCAGCCCTGAGTTGGGAAATCACTGGCTCCATATGACAGATGGGGACACTGAGGCTCAGAGAGGCAAAGTGAAAGCCCAGGGTACCAGCAGGTACCAGCAGAGCTGAGGTCTGCATCTGATGGGTCTGTGCCTCTAATCGAGGCCTTCCAACAAGATAGTCGCTAACTGCATGGGGCTGTTTCCATTTAAATTAAAATGAAGGAAAAGGAGAAATTCAGTTTCTCGGTTGCACAGGTGAGCACCACTAAAGTGTTCAGGGGCCCTGCGTGGCCACTGCGTGGCTAGTGGCTGCTCCTGGACAGCAAAGGACAGAGGTTTTCCATCATCCTAGAGTTCGAATGGGTGGGCCTGCTGCTCCCGTGATGCTTTACGCTCTGGTGGCTCAGTTGTGCGCTGACTTGATAGTGACAGAGCATCTGTGAGTGCTTAGGGATGCCAAGGGGACCAGCTCCGTCCCTACCCCCAGGAAGCTCCATCAGGAGGGGAGAGACAGGGACGCCAGGGTGACTCAGCAGTTGAGCATCTGCCTTCGGCCCAGGGCGTGATCCTGAGGTCCCAGGATCGAGTCCCGCATCGGGCTCCCTGCGTGGAGCCTGCTTCTCCCTCTGCCTGTGTCTCTGCCTCTCTCTCTCTCTCTCTCTGTCTTCTCATGAATAAATAAATAAAATCTTTAAAAAAAAAAAAAAAACAGGGGGGAGGGAGAGACAAGGAGACTTGCAGGGTGGCCTGTCCTACTCAGACAAAGATGCCAGTTGCGTCTGACTCGGCATCTCCCTTTCTTGAGAGTCGGGTTTTCCTCCCCCAAATATCACAGGATAATTCTGAGACCAGCTTTTGGCCCAGATAAAGCCCAGCCGGTGGTTTCTAACAGGTTATGAAACCAAGACATGTCTGTCCCCCCTGTCAGCTCAGGACAGTGCCCCCCATTTCCCTTCCTGCATTCAGAATTTCACTGAAAAGACCAATTCATCACTTCCAAGTCTGTGTCCTTCTGTTGCACAGCGCTGACTCTCATTGCTCTCGGCCTCAATCTTCCCATCTGCCAAGTGGGAGTAAGAGACTAGAGAGGAATCGAGTGTTGGGGAGAGAATTTGGGAAGCGCCAGGAGGAAGGAGCCAGCCAGGCTCAGGCCTCACCCTGGCAGGGGCTCAGGAAGCCCCTCCGGCCGCCTCGCTGGCCTGCCGTACGCACCTCCAGCAGCGGGCAGCCGGGCTCAGAGGCCAGCATCCATGCACTCCGGTTGCCAGCGCGCTGCTCCAGCGTCCCCTGCAGCCGGCATGGCCCCAGCTGGAGGGCCAGGGAGTGGCGGGCGGCAGGCTGTGGCTGGACGGCCAGGCTGATGGTGCCACTGGGTGGCAGGCCCAGGCGGCCCAGCAGGGGCAGGGAGTGGGCCAGGTGCCCGACGACCGAGGTCTGGGGCCCGCAGGTGCGGGCCAGCTGCAGGTGGGCTTCTCCGTCGTCGCTGCGGAGGCCCGAGGCCAGACTGACCTCACAGGAGCTCCAGCTCAGGTTGCCCTCGGAGCGCAGAGCCTGCGGGAGGCCTGTTGCCTGGAATATGAGAAGCGGCTGGATCTAAGGGCAGCTGCAGAAGCCCAGGTCGGAGAGCTGGGGATGGGCCCGGCTGGGAAGAGGGCAGTGTCACCTTTTAGCCTCAACTCCACCAGCACCTCCCTCTGCAAAGTGACTGATACCATAGGTACCTCACTGAGCTTTCTGAACCTGCAATCTCAGTTTACCCATCTCAGAAATGGGGGTTAATCACAGCAACCTAAGTCACTGGGAATGTAAATGAGTTAATACTTATGACTTGAGGCCCTTGGGTGGCTCAGTGGTTGAGAATCTACCTTTGGCTCAGGTCGTGATCCCGGGGTCCTGGGATCGAGTCCTGTATCAGGCACCCCGCAGGGAGCCTGCTTCTCCCTCTGCCTATGTCTCTGCCTCTCTCTGTCTCTCATGAATAAATAAATAAAGTCTTAAAAAAAAAAATACTTGTTGACTTGCAGACCAGAGCCAGGCACCCAGAAAGCACTGGCTATTAGAAATTCAGCATCAATATCTATGGTCATTGGCTGAAGGGCAGGGAGCCTAAGTGACTTGCTTCTGGGGCTGACGACATGCCCCACACAGAGGCACCGACCGAAGATGGGAACGAGAGGGAGCAATGGGGTTAATTCCACTCAGGTTCCCCAACTTCTCTGGGCCTAGACTCTAGGCCTAGGGATACAAGCAGCCCCTTCCTAGTGGGCGTGAGGATTTAAGGAGCCTGAGAGAGCACTCAGCAGGTGGGGCTCCCAAAAATCAGGTTACTTCTTAGTATTCTTATTATTACTTCTAGACCCCTAATCCTCAGGGCAGGATAAGTGAGATCACGAGAAAAGAATGAACCCGAGCCCCAGAGAGGAAGACAATTCAGTTTGGGTCCTATTTTTGGCTCAAAGCTTTGTAGCAGATGCATCTCCAAAGTCAGGTGACAACCGCAAAAAGATGGAAGATTTTCATGCTGAGTGCAAAGCTGGGGACGTGTAAGAAGTTAGTAATTTAGGGAGGGAGGTGGGAGCCCTGACGGGTGGGGAGGGGGCTTACCTCCAGCGGGGGACAGCGATTCACCACCGACAGGGTCCAGTTGGCGTGTGTGGTGTTGGCCTCAGTAATGACATCCCCATGAGCAGTCAGGGTGCACTGGCCCAAGGCCACCGCCAGCCTGGCCCTGGGGTGTTTGTGTCCCCCCACAGACACTTGGATATGGTTGTCGGGGGCGACCCCGAGCGCCTGAAGTGGAGGCCATGCGTGTTGGAGGCTGGTGTCCAGATGGGTATGGTGGTGGCCGCAGGCTGTGTGGATGTGGGCCCGGGCGAAGGTGTCCCCAGAAGATACCTGAGCTGCCAGGCTGGCCGTGCAAGGGTGGACCAGGAGGGAGCCATTCAAGGACAACACAGCCAGATCCTGCCCCCAGGAAAAGCAAGGTGAGGCCGAGCAGGTGTTTCTGCAATACCTCACCAAGGAGCGGTTCGCCTTCTGCCTGGCCTGGGTGGTCAAGGGAACCCCCAGCCCCCGGGCCACCCACATACCCAGTGAACAAGCTATACTCTTGCGAAGTGCTTCTCCCCGAGCTGAAAATGGTCACCCAGGGAGTCACGAAGTTCACCATCTCAGGGTCCCTGACGTCCCCTCCCCATAGGCAGATCTGTGGGTCTACCCCGAGCAGTCTCCCATTTCCATGATGGGGTCTCAAGTCTCAACCTCGCTCATGTGGCTTGTCTGGGGTGTGTCCCTTCTTAATGCCCCTTAAGGAAGTCACCACTCCTCTGGGCTGTGTATTCTCAGGACCTGGGAGCCAGCCTGCACCCCCATGAGAGAACCAGGAGCTGCTCACAGCCTCTTCCCCTGGGCAGGGATAATACCACCAACGCTGGGGCAAACGTACACCGCCCTTAATTTCATGCAGGGAAGACACCCCTCTGTCCAGTGGCTAAAACCCCTTCAGTCCTGACCCCCTTATTCTCCTAATTAACCCTCCCACTGCTTAGGTTGCAGTGTGACCTCGGGAAAGTGACCCAGCTCCTGCAGGGGATGCCAGCACATAGGCCAGGCCAGCAGGTCTCAGGAGCAGAAATACCTCTGTCTTCCTCCCCCAGGCAGTCCTCTGGGCTGTGTGCCCCACCATCATTGCCATCAGGCCACAGACGTCAGCCAGGCCAGGCCTGCAACCAGCTGCCCACTCGGCTGCCCACAGAGAAGCACTGACAAGGTCTGAGGCAGCCCCATGGGTGCCCCATGTCTAGCTCACCCTGGGGTCCAGGAGCCACAGGGCCCTGCTAGAGCTCAGGGGGTCTGGGCCCTGTGCTCAGGCCTTGCAGCCACGGATCACCCTGCGATACAGAGGACCCACCGTCCACCTGTGCCCCAGCCCAGGAGAGCTTACAGCTACCTAGGCTGGGCCATCATCTGCCACCACTATCCCACCTATGACAGAGACCCGTTTACCTCAAGAGGCTGCCTGGCAAAGTCCCCCCAGCAGAGCCCTGACAGCTGGGCGGGCGAGGTGTCTCCAGTACAGTTGACCTGCGGAGACCAGCAGGGCAGGTAGGAGGGCATGCTGACAGCCACTGCCACTGTCAGGAAGAGGGAGATGGGAGGCCCCTTCCCCCAACCTAGACCCCACACAGAGGGTGGCGGGGGAGGTGTGGGGCTGGGTGGGAGGGGCCGGGGTGGCAGGGGAGAGGCCAGGATGGGGGGAGGGGCCAGGGTGGCAGGGAGGGGCTGGGCTGGGTGAGAGGGGCCAAAGTGGCAGGGGAGAGGTGGGGATGGTGGGAGAGGCCAGGGGGAGGGGCCGGGCTGAGGGGAGGGGCCAAGGTGGCAGGGGAGGGGCCAGGATGGGGCAGGGGCAGGGTGGCAGGGGAGGGGCCAGGCTGGGTGGGAGGGGCTGGGCTGGGTGAGAGGGGCCAAAGTGGCAGGGGAGAGGTGGGGATGGTGGGAGGGGCCAGGGGGAGGGGCCGGGCTGGTGGGTAGGGGCCAGGGTGGCAGGGGAGGGGGTTTGGCTGGGTGGGAAGAGGTTGGGCTGGGTGGGAGGGGCCAGGGGAGGGGCCGAGCTGGGGGGAGGGGCCAGGGTGGCAGGGGAGGGGGTTTGGCTGGGTGGGGAGGGCTGGGTGGGAGGGACCAGGGTGACAGGGAGGGGTTGGGCTGGGGGGCGGGGGCTGACCTGGGTGGGAGGGGCCAGGGTGGCGGGGGGGGGGGGGGGGGGGGGCAGGGCGGGACGCGGGGGGGGGGGGGGGGCAGGGCGGGACGCGGGGAGGGCCCTGGGCGGGAGGCTGGAGCCCCCGGGTCAGCCCTGAGGCTGGGGAGGCCGAGGGGGCTCGGTGCGCCCACGGGCGGGCCACTCACCTGGCGTCGCGCAGGCCAGGTGCCCAGCAGCGCGGAGAGGCCGTGCTGCAGCCGCAGGGCCAGCCCGTGGTGGCCGCGCTGCGCCCTCGCCTCCAGGGCCACGCGGAGCTGCTCCCCGTCCGCGCTCGCCGTCAGCCCGGCCTCCACGCGGTGTCCCGCGCTCTGCGCAGAAGCGAAGCTGTGGGTGCCCCGCGGACCCCTACCCCTGGGGGCCCCGTGCCCAGCCCCCCCCTCCCACCTGGAAGTGGCCGCGGCCGTCCACGGAGGAGGGGAGGCCCCAGCGCCCGAGGCCGGGCACCTTGTGGGCCAGGCGGGCACGGAGCAGGCCTCCCGGGGCGCCGGGGGTCGGGCGGTCCAGGCCGAGGGCGGCGTCCAGCTGACCCCACGCACTGCGCAGGGCCAGGCTCGCGGAGAGGTTGGAGGCCACATGGGTGTGTGACAGGTGCATCTCTGCCTCCGACGGGAGTCCTGCGGGTGAGAGGGACCTCGGAGATGGGGGAGCTGGGGGTAGGCTACGGGGGTGGGGCGGGGGCGCAGGTCGCTGTCAGTGCTCCCTCTCTCTGCAGGGTCCCCAGGCCTTGAGGCAAACTCCTGCCCCTCAGGTCCCACTTCTCCCCGTATACCAGATGGAACCATAGGCAAGTGGCACCAGTAAACCATTTCTGATCCACAGAAGTGGCGATTTCACCAGGTGCCACTCAGCGAGTGACAGGACTGGTGTCCCCTTCCCATTTCTAACCCCTCCAGGGCGAGGCATGGGGTGGGGGAGCCTGAACTTGCCCTCTCCCCTGGCTGCTGCACCTTTGGGCCTCTCCAGGCCTTACTGAAATGTCCCCAAGAAGCTAGAGCTGCAGGATGTCCTATTTCCTAACTGTGGTGCAGCAGCATATTCTGGAGGCCCTGCTGGACCAGCCTTGGAGCCTGAGAAGCGGAGGGGAGGGAGGGGAGGGGCTGGCCACAGGGGCTATCTGCCACTGGGCTGGGAAGCATGTGAATACTCAGTAACCACTGCTGTCCCCACACTGTGGGTTCTAGAATAACAAACCCCCCTGGGAGATGGAAGCACTGGGAGAAGCTGGCAGGGGAAGGAAATAGGGCTGGAAGGTGGATTTGGGGACTGGAGGTTTCCCTCTCACTTCTCCCCCTTGGCTTCAGAAACCAGGAGCCCTCGGGGAAGATGGCTTTTGGCCCTTTCCACCCCACCTACCTGCCTCACCCAAGGTGCTGATGTTGTGACTTAGGTGGCCTGAGAGCTGGCCATGCCCAGAGCCCCAGGTGCAGATGCCACCCAGAGCCAGGCTGGCCGCATCGGCCCGGAGCCGGGCCTGGCCCCCAAGGCTCCCCGTCTGGGCCTGCAGCTGCCCTCTCAGCCAGAGCTCTCTCGGCAAAGCCTGGCTGCTGTTCTGGGTGAGGATACAGGTCACACTGTGCACGCTGGTGCTGTTCCCTGTCTTTTCGTGCTTGTCCCGCAGGAGGAAGCCCAGCACAGCTGAGTCAGCTGTGACCTTGATGGTGCCTGCAGAGGATGGCAGAGAAGTTATACAGAGCAGGGGGCCAGCCCAGGGGACTGGGCCATTCTGGACAGAAGGGAAAAGGATCCTGGGGTAGGAAGTTCCTAGATCCACGATGTAATTCTAACTCATATCAGGAGGGCATACCTGGGGGATGGACCAAATTAAACCAGCTTCCTCCCAGGATGCTGTGAGGATCAAGCAAGCTAATTCACAAGCAAAAGGGCTTTGGGCAGGGGGCACTGGGGAGCAGGAGGCCTACTAAGGAACCTCAGTTAATATCAGTGCTCACTTCCTGCTTAAGAGAGCCACAGACTACAGTGATAGAATGACCCCATTGTACAGACTGTAAAAATGAGACCCAGGAAGACTTGAGGATCCAACCTGGAATTCTGGGGATGGAAAAATTGCTTGGAGGTCTCATCCATCCAGAGAAGAATCCACATATTTGGGCCAGTCCATTCCCATATATAATTTATGCAACAGGGAAATTCTTGCTGTAATCAGAACCATTTGCATCTCCTGGCCCCCACCCAGGTTCTCTCAGAACCCTGGCATGGTCCAAATACCCTTATATCTCCCCCTCCTATCGTTGAAGGTTGGATTCGTGGGCTACCACCACCAGGGAAGAGGCCCTTCTGTACCTCTGGGCTGCAGTTCTGTGCTTCCAGACCCAGAACTCATGCAAATCTCAATCACAGAGTACAGGGCACTTTCCACAATGATAGAGCTTTCTCACAGAATCTTGTGGTCATCTTTTTACAAATTCTCTATGTTGTAAGGCCCTATGTTACCATATCCTGTAAGATAATAACCAGTTAATCATGGATAACCAAAGTAAGATTTCACTAGACTATTGAGAAGAGAAAATGAAATATTGTTGATAGGACAGCATAGAGTCCAGGAATAGACCCCCACACACGGTCGATTGATATTTGACAAAGGTACAAAAATAATTCAGGAGAGAAAGGATGGTCTTTATAATGAATGTGCTGAAATGATTGAAAATCCACAAGTAAAAAAATTACCTTGACCTTTACCCAATCATATACACAAATTAATTCAAAATTAATCAGAAGCCCACATTTTAAAATCTAAAATCATAAAACTTCTAAGGTGTGGCCTCAGGTTTAGTAAATAAAGATATCTTATATGACAGAAAAAGCATTATTCATTAAAAAAATCAATTGGGGGATCCCTGCGTGGCTCAGCGGTTTGGCGCCTGCCTTCCGCCCAGGGTGTGATCCTGGAGACCCCGGATCGAGTCCCACATCGGGGTCCCTGCATGGAGCCTGCTTCTCCCTCTGCTTCTGTCTCTGCCTCTGTCTCTGTGTCTCTCATGAATAAATAAAATCTTTTAAAAAAAATCAATTGGACTTGATCGAAATTCAAAATCTTTGTTGTTCAAAAGACACCAGTGAAAGAATGTAAAGCCACAGATTGGGAGAAGATATTTTCAAAACACATATCTTATACAGGACTTGTGTAAGTAATTCCCAAATTCAGTTTGGGAATTCAAGAAAACTCAATTTTTTAAATGGGCAAAATGTTTAAATAGACACTTTGCTCACAAAATTTTTAAGTAGCACATAAGCCTCTGAAGATGTTCAACGTAATTAGTCCTGAGGAAAATGCAAATTTAAACCAAAATGGGATTCAAGTATAAATCACAACTGAAAGCCCCCAAACCAAAAATTGACAACACCAATTGCTAGCAAAGATGCAAAGGAATGAGGATTCTCACCACACTGGTGGGAATGTGAAATGGTACAGCAGTTTCCTCTAGATTTCAACATGTACTTGCCATGCAATCCTACAATTCCACTCCTGGGTATTTACTCAAGGGAAATGAAACCATATGGTCCCACAAAAACCTGTAGGCCAATGACTATAGTAGCTTCATTTGTAATTGGAAAGTACTGAAAACAACCCATATGTCCTTCAACTGTGCGTGGATAATCTGTAGTATATCCATACCACGGACTACAACTCAGCAATAAAAAGGAATAAACTATGGATATGTGCCACAGCTTGGATGAATCTCGACCATATTACATTGGGCAAAAGACACCATACTCAAAAGAGTTAACATACTGTATGTTCCCATTCATGTCACATTATAGAAAAGCCAAAACCGTGGGGATGGACAGCAGCTCAGTGGTTGCCAGGGTTGCGGGTGGGAGAGAGGCTGACTACAATGGGTGGCAAGACAGAACTTTGCGGGGGGAGATGGGACTGTTCTGTATCAAGATTGTTTTGGTGGCCATACAACTGTGAGTTTACCAAAACGTCAATCCTATATGTAAACTACACTCCAAGAAATTATACCTCAATAATTGCCTTCAGAAATGAAGTAATAGGTGTTAGGAAATGAAGGAGGGAGCATCAGTGTTACTCAAAGTAAACTTGACAAGAAAAGTTCTCTGTGGGGCACTTGGGTGGCTCAGTGGTTGAGCACCTGCCTTTGGCTCAAGGCATGATCCCGGGTTCCTGGGATCGAGTCCTGCATCGGGCTCCCCACAGGGAGCCTGCTTCTCCCTCTGCCTGTATCTCTGTCTCTTTCTGTGTATGTCTCATGAATAAATAAATATTAAAAGATTTTATTTATTTATTCACGAGAAACACGGGGAGAGAGAGAGAGGCAGAGACACAGGCAGAAGGAGAAGCAGGCTCCATGCAGGGATCCCAATGTAGGACTTGATCCTGGGTCTCCCGGGTCATGCCCTGGGCTGAAGGCAGTGCTAAACCTCTGAGCCACCCAGGCTGCCCTAAATAAATAAAATCTTAAAAAAAGAATGGTTCTCTGTAACATTTATTGACTTGATTATATTTACATTTTTTCAAACCTTTGCATTTTATTATGAAATTTGACTTTGGCACATTTTAACCAATTTGGGATTAGGAGGGTCAGTGCTAATGTTATTACCAGACCAGAGAATAGCATCCACCTTTTGGGGGAAGCAAGCAGAGCCTTCAGGTTCTGAAACACTGGGCCCTGGACAGATGTCTAGATAGGGTGTTACGGTCCAGGATGCTTGGGCAAAGGGTCCCTTTCTGTGTGATCCTGGCTTTGGGAACCTTGTTAATGTTTCACATAATCAAAAAAACAAATACATAAAGTCAATAAGGATAGGGGAAAACCTGAAAATGGAATACAAACAGAAACCAGTGAACCCAACTGTATTTCAAATGATTAACAGAATCACATGAGGGGTGGGGGTGGGGATTAACTCTAACAAACATTTGAACCCAGGGTTTGGATTTATGCCTTCAACAACTACTTGGATGGATCTCAACCACATTATGTTCAGGCCAAAGATGAAAAGAATTCTAATCAAATATTGAATTCTAATTAACAAAGTTTACTTTCACAGAACTATAGGTTAGTAACTCTGAAACTACTTTCTGTGTGTTCTTGGGCTGAACACATATGTAAATATATTGTGGATAATTGGTTTCTTTCTGTTGGAGAAGGGAATGAGAAATATGAAAAGGGAAAAAAATGAGAATTAGCATTCTGAGGATAGACTGAAGTTGAGGACATCAGTGTAAACTAATGGCTTTAAACTTATCTACCTATAAACAGACATAGAAAGTGTGTGTGTGTGTGTGTGTGTGTGTGTGTGTGTGTACACTTCTGTTTCCTTGATCCATCCATTAAAAAAGGCCCAGATGGATAGTCCAGTAGGAAAAAACATACCAGGCACTGAGATCTTAGTTTCTACATACTAATTTGCACTGAAAGGAATCAAGGATCCTTGGAGAAATGGCTTATTTCATGTCACAGAAAACATAAAATGAGACTGAAACATCTTTATGGTCATAAAGGAAGGAAGAGCTCAGAAAATATAGGAACATGTTCATTTCTATGAATGGTTGGGGAGCTTGACTGGACCAATGCTCCCAAGATAACAATTGTAAACTCTGGGCAAAATGAAGAAACAACTATCTAAAGTGACAGGAGAGTGACCACAGATAGGCAGACCCTGGATGGGAGTCAACACTTGGAGGAAATGATTAGCCCTAAATGAGTTGCATGTTTTCATTCTTTTTGGTGCCACGAAAGTGGACAACGTTCAGACTACAATCCACAGTCTAAACAACTAAAGAGTCTGAAAACAGAGTTCAAAGTAATAGCAACAAATGAAAAGGAAAGTGGGGAATTCTGAAGAGGGCCAACCAGGGGAAACTCTAAATTCTACCTATAAACTCTGTTCAAATCTTTGCTGATCCCCAAACTTCAAAAGGGTAGAAAAGATTCCAAGTAGCCCAGCAAAAATAAGAGAACTGAACTGATTTCAGCTGCATTCCACTGGAGTGGAGAGAGTTTAGATTCTGAGTCTAGCCAAGTTAAATGTCAGCTAAAATAAGAAAAAACAAAAAACAATCACGAAACAATCAAACAGAAACCCTCTTCAGAGCAATAAAAAAGAGGGACACCTGGGTAGCTCAGTGGTTGAGCAACTGCCTTCAGCTCAGGTCATGATCCTGGGGTCCTGGGATAGAGTCCCACATTGGGCTCCCTGCATGGAGCCTCCTCCCTCTGCCTACATCTCTGCCTCTCTCTGTGTATCTCTCATGAATAAATAAACACAATATTTAAAAAGAGAGAGAAATAAAAAAATCAGAGCCTCTACATAATTCAAAATGTCCAGAATACAATCTCAAATTTCTAGAGGTACCAAGAAACAGGACAAGAACGTCATAAGGATTTTTAAAACACCTCTTATTACTATGCTTGAGAATATAAGGACAATATTCTTGTATCGAATGAACAGAGGTAATCTCAGCCTTAAAATGGAAATCAGGGACACCTGGGTGGCTCAGCAGTTCAGCTTAGAGAGTGACCCCAGGGTTCTGGGATCGAGTCCCACATCAGGCTCCCTGCATGGAGTCTGCTTCTCCTCTCTCTGCCTATGTCTCTGCCTCTCTCTCTGTGTCTCTTGTGAATGAATAAACAAAATCTTAAAAAAATGGAAATCATTTTTTTGAAACCCTGATGTGATTCCAGAACAAAAACTACAAAATCTAAGATTTAAAAAATGTATCCGATAATCCTAAAATTTTTATTGGGTGGTATTTGGAGAAGACAAAAGAAAACATCAGTGAGCTGGAAGACAGATCAATAGACATCTGAAGAAAGAAAAAAGACTAAAAAAAAAAAAATCAAGGGAACTTCAGAGACCTATGCAACAGTATCAAAAGTTCTGAAACATATCAACTGGAAATCCCAAGGAGGAGAGGACAGAGAAAATGGGACAGAAAAAAATCTTGGAAGAAATAATTTCCCAAAAGTGAAAATGTCCTATGTGTTTAAATTTATGCATATACAAAATGTCCTTTGGGAATGAAGGCAAACATAACATTTTCAGACAAATTAAAATGAAAGGGATTCACTGATAGTTACCCTGCCTTCCAAGAAATGCTAAAGGTGGTTCTTTAAAATGATAGGAAATGATACCAAAAAGAAATTTTGAACTTTAGGAAGGAGTGAAGAACCCATAAAGGGTGAATATGTGTGTGAAAAATTAAAAAAAAATATTTCTCTTAACTTCTTTCAAATCAATATGACTAAAGCAAAAATTATTATGTTGTATTGGAGAGTTGGAGTATATGTAGATCTAACACAGACGGCAACAACAGCAGAAAGGGATGAAAGCCCAGGTTCTTACACTTAATGTGAAATGCTTCAATTCAAATGCTAAGTAAAATGTTAAATAATACAAAGAAACAGATATTTAAAGAGAAATAGATAGAACTAAGTTCTAATTTTTTAACTGATCCAAAAGCAGGCACAAAAAGAATAGAGGAACAAAAAATATATGGAAAAGCAAATAGCAAAATAGTAGACATAAATCCAATTATATCTATAGTTACATTAAACATCAGTCAACTAACTAGTATAATTAAAAGGCAGAGGTTATCAGGCTAGACATAAAATCAAAATCTAACTATATGTGGTCTGCAAGAAATTTACCTTAAATATAAGGAGCCATGTTTAAAGCAAAAAGGTGGCAAAATACATACAAGGTGAATGGCAATAAAAATGCAAGAGTGGCTACATTAGTATCAGACAAAACAGACTTCAGATAAAGAATCGTATGACCGACACCTGGGTGGTTCAGCGGTTGAGTGTCTGCCTTTTTGGCTCAGGGCATGATCCCGTGGTACTGGGATCAAGTCCCACATTGGGCTCCCTGCAGGGAGCCTGCTTCTCCTCCCTCTGCCTATGTATGTCTCTGCCTCTCTTTCTGTGTCTCTCATGAATAAATAAATAAAATCTTTAAAAAAGAGAGTCATATGAGACAGGACATTTCACAATAAATGGCTTGATTCATCAAGAAAGTGTAACAATTGTAAATGCACATGCACCTAATAGCAGCACGTCAATACACAAGAAGCAAAAATGAACAGAATCAAATGAAGAAATTGAGAAATCCACAAACACAGTTGGAGAGTTTAACAGCCTTCTCTCATCAATTAATACAATAACAAGACCAAAAGAAAATCAGTGAGGATATATAAAACCAAGCACTTTGACTTAATTGACTTTTATAGAACATTAAACCCAAGATCAGAATACAAATTCTTTTTCTTTTTTTTTTTAAGATTTTTTTATTCATTTGAGAGAGAGAGAGAGCACGCACAAGTCGGGGGAAAGGCAGAGGGAGAGGGAGAAATAGATTCCCCGCTGAGCAGGGAGCCTAATGTGGGGCTCAATCCTAGGACCCTGGGATCATGACCTGAGCTGAAGGCAGATGCTTAATCATCGGAGCCACCCAGGCAACCCACAAATTCCTTTTCAGTGCATAAGTTATGTTCATAAGATAGATTATATACTGGCTCATAAAACAAGTCACAACAAATTTTAAAAGACTGATCCTCTGACCACAATGAAAATAAATATTAAGATGCTATCTAGAAAACTTTCAAATATTTGGAAATTAAGCAAAAGCACTTCTAAATAACCCAGGGGTCAAGGAAGAAATCACAAGAGAGCTCAGAAAATATTTCAAAAATAAATAATAATGGAAATACAGGACATCAAAATTTGTGGGAAGCAGCTCACAGAATACTGAGAGGCAAATAGGCAGTTTTATATGCTTATATTAGGAAAGAAAAAATGTCTAAAAATCAATGGCTTGAAAGTCCACTTTAATAAACTAGAGTCAATCCAAATTAAGGGTAAGAAAGGAAATAATAGAGATAAGAGCTGGAATCAGAGAAACCAGAAAGAGACAACTAGAGAGACAACAAAACCAACTGTTGGTTGAGAAGATCAACAAAATTAATGAATTATTAGATCAATAAGGAAGAGAGAGAAGTGGCACAAGGAATGACTATCAGAATTGAAAGCAGGGACAGCGCTATAGATCCCACATATATTGAAAAGATAAAATAGATACAATGAGCAACTCTACACCAATGAATTTGACAACTTCATTGAAACGGACAAATTCCTTGAAAAGTATGGCTTACAAACTGACACATGACGAAATAGAAAATCTCAATAGCTTTTCATCCAGACATGTTCCAAAAAACTTTTCCACAAAGAACATTCCAGGTGGCTTCGCGGGTAGAGTCTACCAGACACAAAGGGGAGCATGAACATCCATCTTACACAAACTCTTTTGGGAAATAAAAGAGAAGGAAATGTTCTTCAACCTGTTTTAAGAGGTAAGAATTTGAAGGAAAAAATAAAAACTTAACAGGGGAGAAACCTGGCAGACATTGTTAATCAAGTGATCAAAGCTAATGTGACCAACACTGGGACATACTGACATCAGGTACTTCTAGATATGATGGTGCACGGCTACTGTGGCCTCCTTGAAAGTAGTCACGAGGAAGCATCAGACCAACCCCTAAATAAGGGTTTTTTTTGTTTTTTGTTTTTTGTTTTTTGTTTTTTGTTTTTTTTGTTTTTTTTCAGGGAAGAGGCCAATGTGCCACCCTATCGATATCCCAGGGCCAGTGGACCAGTGAGCTTTGGAAAATAGTCCTTCTACTGATCTATGCCCATAGATGAATGTTACAGCTACACACATAATGTTTGTGGAAGGCAAAGACCAGTCTACAAAACGACTGCCCCATACCCTTCAAAAATGTAAATATCATGAAAGGGAAAGAAATAATCTCAATTTTCTGATTTTGATGGCTGCATTGTGGAATGGAGGAGAATACCTTTATTTTATTTTTTAAAATAGGTTCCATGCCTAGTGCAAAGCCCAATGCCAGGCTCAAACTCACAACCCTAAGATCGAGAGCTGAGCTGAAATTGAGAGTTGGACACTCCACTGCCTGAGCCATGCAGGTGCCCAGAGAATATCTTTATTTTTAAAAATAAACGTTGCACTAGGGGTAAAGAAATATCATATCTTAACTTAGTAAAACACAGTTCAGGAAAAAATGTATTTTTATACACAAATAAAAATGGCAATATGTGTATATAGAGAGAAAGAGGTAAGAAAAATGATAAAGCAATTGTAGTAAAATGTCAGTAATTGGGGAACCTGGGTAAAGGGCCTATGGGAGTATTTGTACTATTCTTGCCACTTTTCTGTGAGTCTGAAATTATGTCTAAATTATTAGAAAAAATATGCATGGGAAACTCTGTCCCCAACTCTTCCTCTTGGGTTTTTCCAATGTCCATTAGTTCATTAATGGTTCTGACAAGTACTGCATAAGGAAATTTGCTTGGTATTTTGTTAGAATATTCGCTTTGTCAGAATGGGTATTAGTTTCCGACAAAGGGGTATCATCAATGCACGAGATACTGAAATTGCGTATCAGTGGACTTGAAAATATGCAGGATTTAATTTACTCTGTGGTTCCATAAAAGCGCTTCCCCAAGACCCCCACTGCCCCTACCCTGTGGTGTTCCCCAGGCTCACCCTCTCTAAGAGTTTTCTTCTGCTTCAGCATGCCCTTGAGGGTCAGGAGGTGGGGCACAGCTGTCCAACCAGCCACCGTGTGCTGGGCTTGGCTCTGCAGGGTCAGGACGTGGCCTCCCCTCTGCTCTGCAGAAGCCTTGAGGAGAAGCTGTGCCGTGTTCTGGTCCACCAGCGCCTTATAAAACAGCCAAACCCTGGAAGGAACGTGATGGGGATAAGGAGCAGCACCTACCCCTGGAGGCAGGCCACAGAGGCAGGTCCCTGAACCCTGCTGCCCAGACCCATTATAGGACTGTTTTATTGGGCTCTAAGCCCATGGGGATGCAGTGTAATAGGGGTTAAGATCACGGGCTTTGGGGTCAGCCAAACCTGGATTTGAATCCCAGTGCCACTACTAACTGTGGCCTTGGACAAG
The DNA here is from genome assembly GCF_003254725.2 of Canis lupus dingo. NCBI lineage: Eukaryota > Metazoa > Chordata > Mammalia > Carnivora > Canidae > Canis > Canis lupus. Next base: position 31,258,991 of record NC_064248.1, on the reverse strand, counting down.
GACATAACCTCTCAGAGTCCCACTTTCTCCTTCTATAAAGTGAGGTATAAAACTGAACCATGGGGATCCCTGGGTGGCGCAGTGGTTTGGCGCCTGCCTTTGGCCCAGGGCGCGATCCTGGAGACCCGGGATCGATTCCCACGTCGGGCTCCCAGTGCATGGAGCCTGCTTCTCCCTCTGCCTGTGTCTCTGCCTCTCTCTCTCTCACTGTGTGCCTATCATAAATAAATAAAAATTTAAAAAAAAAACTGAACCACGGATATTGAGTGGATATTGCTAATAAGTCATCAATGTGTGATATGATAAGTCATCAATGTGTGATATGATGATGAGCAAGGAGAAAATAGTTTCAACAAGCCTGTATTAAACTTCCTGGAAAATTGGGGAATGGGACATGGTCCCTATCCACAAAGATTTCTTCATAGGACACCATGGGAGACACTTCCCTTGAGGATCAACACCAGAAATACGGTCAGCCATGTCTTCCTTGGTGCATACGTGCACAGGTGTGAGTGTGTATTTCCACGTGGCCTTTGCAAATAATGCCACTGGTTGGTTTCTCTTTTTGCGTTGGCTACTAGGATACTCAGAGCCAAATCTTAAGCTGAGCTCTAAAAAATGTAGAGGACTTCATGGCATGTGTTTTGTATCTGAAAGCCACTCTGAGCACCTTCCTTTCTTCCCCATTTTTCTTTTCTTTTCCCTTCACACTCATTTCCTCATCCTCATGTGTCTTGAAAAATCTTGAACAAAAGTTGGCAAACTACGGGTCTGTGGGGCTGAAATCAGCCCATAATCTGTTTTGTAAATCAAAGTTTATTGAGACACAGCCACAGCCATTCATTTGCATGTCATCTAGGATGCTTCTGTGCTACGATCTCGGAGTCATTGCCACCAAGACCATATGGCCTATAGATCTGAAAATATTTACTTACCATCTGCCTCTTTGCTGAAAGTTTGTCAATTCTGACCTAGAACAATTTATGTTTTCATAATCTGCCTCAAACTCTTTTAAGACCAGAGACAATGATGGACATTCAGACAGATGGGTGAATCAACGGGTGGACAGCTCTTGGCGGTTATTCTGGAGATAGAGTGATCTAGAACCATACCTAGAGCCTTGGGTCTCCTCAAATTCATAAAAGCTGTCAATCCTGGGACAGCAGGGGAAACAGGGCAGAAACATTTAATGGAGGCCCAGTCTTTGCCAGAATGTGTCCTACTCAGAGGGCCAGTGACAATGACAGCTGGGAGTGAACATGCTCACTGGCCAGGCACTGGTGAGGCATCCATGTGTGCTGCTCTGTGAACCCGAGGACAACCCCAAGAAGCAGGTAGAGAAACTTGGGCACAGAAGGGCACAGTGGCTGCTGCAAGGTCCCAGAGGCTGAGCTCGGGTTTGAACCCGAGCAGCAGGCTCCACACCCCAGGATCCTGATGGCCATGTCGTGGTGGATAAGTCCCCATTGTGGAGATACAGTTTGGGATGAAAGGCTGCACCAACATACTCCCTGCAACGATCTCTCATACTCTCGTTTTATTCTTTATTATAATCTTTCAAGTCACCTACAATGAATGCAGTCATTACTAAGAAAGAAAAGAAAAAGAGATTGACATGGAAAACTGAATGCCTCCTTCTTCCTTTCCCTCAATGGCTTAAAATCAAGAATTGCATACAAGGAGTGATTTCAACCTGAGTGATGGTAGAGGGCACCTCTGAGCAATGATTTCCCATCTTCCAGGATACCAGCCCTTTGCCCTTGGAGGCCCCCCTCCCTGCCCTCTCCCCACTCCCTGCATGGCCTCTGGGGACCCTCACCTGGCTGGAGCCACTTTGCTGGACAGCTGCAGCTGGACAGCCTGGGGGGCACTGAGGACTGCCTGGTGGAGGAGGACATTCATGCTCCAGCCTCGACTGCGTCTCTGGGTGTCCTGGCTGGTGTCGGCCTCCAGCAGAAGCAGCTCCTGGCTGGAGGTGTGCATAGACAGGGAGCCGCTGAGGGTGTGGTCTTTGTATCGTTGGGCAGCCACCTGTACCTAGGGGGAGGCAGGAGAGGGCTCAGAAGTGGAGAGAGGACAGGAAGGGTCTGTGGGAGCTGGCTACGTGGGAGGGCCCTTCCTCCAGGAAGCCTTCCCAAGCCACTCCAGCTCTGAGAACCACCCCAAGCACAGCAGACTGCAACCACACAGGAAGAGAGGAAGCAGAAGGAAGAATGGAGGAGTGTCTTCCCTGACCCCAGCTCCTGGCCCAGGGACAGAGTCTTCCCTTGTCCTTCCCAACATATGTAAAATGGGAATTTCCATCTTTTTATTTATTATTATTATTTTTTTAATTTTTATTTATTTATGATAGTCACACACAGAGAGAGAGAGAGAGGCAGAGACAAAGGCAGAGAGAGAAGCAGGCTCCATGCACCGGGAGCCCGATGTGGGATTCGATCCTGGGTCTCCAGGATCGCGCCCTGGGCCAAAGGCAGGCGCCAAACCGCTGCGCCACCCAGGGATCCCGGGAATTTCCATCTTATAGAGAGGGAGACTGAGGCCCAGAGAGGGTCATGTATTTCATATGGGGGTGCCCGGCTCTAAAACTCATGCTTTGTCTGAAGGGAGCAGCTGGGGGAAGCAGTGGAAACCTGGCCCCCTCAGTTACAGAAAGGATGCCCCCAACAGTGACCCCCCCAGGGCCCAGAGGACCCCCAGAAGGTCTGGAGTTCAAAAGGGAGAGTGTCTGCTGCACAAGGAGGAGACATCCTGGGGGTCAGGCCCCCAGCAGTTTGCTCCTCCACCAAGTCTGGGGGACCTGAAGCCCCCCTTCCTAATCTGGGCCTCAGTCTCCCCATCTACAGGACAGAAGTTGGTCCAGCCTCGTAGGTACATCACAGCCACGTGGGAAGCTCTTAGAAGCATGCCTGGTCCCTCTACAAACTGATAAACTGATACATCCACACAATATCATTTACTGATAAAAAGAAATGAGGCTTCAAGCCACAACAAGACGTGAAGAATTCCTTACTTAGTGAAAGGAGCCAGCCTGCAAAGGCTACATGCTAGATGATCCCAACTATATGACATTCTGGAAAAAGGTAAAGCCAGAGATGCCAGCAGTTCAGCGGTAGCCAGGGGTTAAGGGGAGAAGGGATGCACAGGTGGAGCATGGGGGATTTTTAGGACAGTGAAACTATTCCGTGTGACACAGTAAAGATGACATTCTGCGTTTGGCAAAACCCACAGAACTAAACACCTTTAAGCGTGAGTGTGGATTTAAATGATGGACTTCAGTTAATAATATATTATCATCAGCTTGACAGCTGGAATGTACCACACTAATGCAAGATGTTCTATAAGAGGGAAAATGGTGTGTAGGGTGGGGGGCTATTATATGGGAACTCTCTCTACTTTCTGTGCAACTTTTCTGGAAACCTAAAAGTGCTTTGGAAAATGAAGTTAATTTCTTTTAAAGATTTTATTTATGAGAGAGAATGAGCACGAGTATGGGAGGGGCAGAGGCAGAGGGAGAAGCAGACTCCTCGCTGAGCAGGGAGCTGGATGTAGGGCTCGATCCCAGGACCCCAGGATCATGACCTGAGCTGAAGGCAGATGCTCATGCAAATGAGCCACCCAGGTGCCCCAGTTTATTAATTTTTTTAAAAGCATGCCTGGGACCCCCTGATGAATTAATTCAGCATCTCCAGGCCAGGGTCCAGGTATGTTCTAAAGCCTCAGTAGGTGATTCCAATGTGGCTTGGGCTGAGAACTTTTAGGTTACACCTGTGTTTTCTCCAACTGGCCCCTGTGGGCCTAAAGTTTCCCGTAGAGCATGCATTCTCATGTTACAGAGGCAATATCACCCTCAAATGCGAAACTTGGCTTGCAAGGGGTTGGATTAAAAAAACAACTTCTTGTGATTATGTGTAAATCACAGATGTGCATACAGCACACAAACAAATACAGGACGTCTATGGAATTAAAATCTCACGGGGGGGGCGGATGTACAGTACGTGCTGGCTGGCAGTTTGTGCGAGCACACCCCAAATGACCCTGTTAATCGCTGTCTTGAGAATGTACGGATCCTGTGCTCCCTGTATAGTCCCATCAAGCAGGATATGTAGAAAAAACATGTTCGGCGTTCAAGGCCATGGGCTCCAAGGTTGGCCAACCCACAGCATCTCCTTTGTAACAAAGAACATCTGCGTGGCAGGCCTTCATCTCCTTAGAGCACTGGCCATGCAAGGAGGGAGAGGCCATAGGTAGTTGCTGAGCCAGTTGCTGCAGGACAAAAGCTGCTGGTGTAGATCCCAGCAACAAATACTTCGTCCAGTCTGCTGCTCCTGGACTCACTGTATGTAAGTCCCCCCCAACAAATCTCTCTTTTGGTTGCTGGATCCAGGTTACTTCTTGTGTCTCCCTGGGCCATCACCCTGGCTTAGAGTCTGCTAGGGAGCAGCTACATAACTGGTGAGCTGGCTAGCCAGGAGGCTGGAGAAAATCCCATGAGTGCTCTGAACCACGCTATGAGCACAAGGACATCCCCGAAAATGCCAGCCAGTCTAACGCACTTGTTGGAGAAACTGTGCACCGTGGCAGAGAAGGGAAGCGAGAGCTAAGTGTGAGACCTCAGCGGGCCGTTTTGCAAAGCTAGGAGGACACAGGATGCCACTGATTAAGATCCAGAAACTTGACTACTAGGTATTTACCAAAAGGGTACAAAAATACTAAATTGAAGGGACACACGCACCCCGATATTTATAGCAGCATTACCTATAATAGCCAAATTATGGAAAGAGCCCAGATGTCCACCACCTGATGACTGCGTAAAGAAGGTGCGGAACATATATGCACAGTGGAATATGACTCAGCCATAGAAAATGAAATCTTGCCATCTGCAACGACGTGGATGGGGCTAGAGAGAGGCTGAGCGAAATAAGTCAGTCAGAGGAAGACAAATGCCATATGATTTCACTCATCTGTAGAATTTAAGAAACAAAACAAATGAACTTGGGGGGTGGTGGTAAAAGGAGAGATAAACCAAGAAACAGACTCTTAACTATAGAGAACACGATGATGGTTACCCCAGGGAGGAGGTCGGTCGGGAGGTGGGTGAAACAGGTGGTGGGGATTAAGGAGGGCACTTGGGATGAGCACTGAGTGTTGGAAGTAAGTGATGAATCACTAAATTCAACCCCTGAAACTAATATTACACTGTCTTTTAACTAACTGAAATTTCAATACAAACTTGGAAAAGAAAAAAAACCTGATTAGGACACGGAGATGTGGAATCTTGAAAAGGTGATCAATTAGTCAATCAATCAATCAATTTACCTATCTAGTGATCATTGATGAGAAAACAGACAAAATTCACCATGTTTTCTAATCCCCACTACAACAAAAAATTTTAAACAGCCATTATCCTCCTCTTAGGAGAAAAAAACCTAGCATCCTTTCCCTGTCCCTTGAAGTTGTAAATCTTGTCATGTCTCTATAATATAAGCATCCCAGGAAATAACCAAAATCTTGCCCGCAGAGACTGAAGAAAAAAGAGAGGGGGAGGCTTTTTAAAATATAGACTGCCAGAAATGATAAGGAGAGCAATTCTGCAAGTAGGGAAGGTAGAAGCATAAGAAAGGTTTAAGAATGAGAATATATTTTTGTTAAGGAAAAAGGGAGTAATTTTGTCCTGAAGTGAGACTGGTTGTTTAGAGAGAGGAAAAAGCTTAGGACAAAATCTAAATGAAAAAAGAAAGTTGTAGAAGGGTCATGAAGGGGAATCTTGAGGAAAGAATTTTCTGCATGGTCAGGACTAAGACTGAATGAATGAAGTTATATTTTTAAAAAAAATTTTAAATTTCATTTATTTTATTTTATTTTTATGAATGAAGTTTTAAAAGTACATCGGTGTAATTTTAGAATTTGGTTTGTCCCTCTGTTAAAAGACAAAGTTCTAAAAAAAAAAAAAAAAGCAAAGTTCTCTTGAATATTTGATCTGCTCTTGATTTAAAAAATAGCAACAAAGTTGTTGTTTTTTTTTTAATCAGCCCAGAAAAAAACAAAGTTTCTAAAATGTGTTTCTGCAAAAGTGCTCAACTTCCAGGAAATTCATGGAAAGGAGGCTGACAAGTACAAGTTCCTGGTAGCTAAGATCAATTTGCCTTCATGATGAACCTCTCAAGCGCTCCCCGAGGGCTGCCTGTAGTGCCATGATGTGTCACGGGATGGTAGCCCGGGACCCCTCTCTGCTCTCCCGTCCCCATATGAGTGAGATGGGCCCGTTGCATTGATGACCCAACGTCAACACGTGGAGACTTGTCTCTGTTGCAGGACACCTTGCAGGCTTTGCTGGGGTTTCTGCGAGGGGGGCGAAGGGCAATGAACCCACAGAAAATTCAGGGTCCTAGCATATCGGCCACACACTTGGGTGTTACCTGGTCAGGTAAGACTAAGTTGTCCTAGGTGTACAAGCACACCACGCCCTACTTCCCCAAAGCAGTTGCAGACCTTCCTAGGTCTGTTAGGGCGCTGGCATCCGTGCGTCCTCAACCTGGCTCAATTGCTTCAGTTCCTTTATAAGTTGGGAAACAGAGAGAGAGAGAGAGAGAGAGAGAAAGAGAACCCAAAGCAAAGCATCTGAACAAGCCAAGGTGGCTGTTCGACAGACCCAAGCCTTAGGTGTTCTGCGACAGGGACAGCCATGCAAATTGGATGCAGCCAGGTGCTCAGCAGCGTTTGGATGGGGCTCGTGGCAACAGCAAGGGCACAGAGGAGCACCCTCAGGCCTCTGGTCATGGTTACGGAAAGGAGCTGAGCTGCAATATGGTGTTTTAGAACAGCGGCTGTGTGCTACCTGGCATGCCTCACGGCCGTAGAAAACACAACTAACAGGATCTCAGTGACCATTCCCACTCAGTACCCTATATCGGGATGCCTAAAGGACACATTCCAAAGCCCGAGGCAGGCAGTGCCAAACCAGGCCTACATGCAACAACACAGTAACTTGACAAACAGCCTCTAGTGTGAAGGAGCACTCCACTCATGGCCTGGTGACTCATGTCATCCTGAAGGACAGCCATTAACAGGGGCAGCAGAGCCACCGTAGCTGACATCCGTTGTGCCAGAAGGAGACGGACCAATCCCTGAGTGTGTGTGGTACCCTGATGGGTCAGCAAGGGGCAACCCCTGTGCCTGGATGGCCACAGCCATCCAACCCTCAACAGAAGGTATCTGGATGGACCCCAGCATTGGACATTAGTAGTCAATGGGCCGAGCTTCAAGGAACATGGATGGTACTGCTCCATGAGCCTGATCCCACCCCATTACTCTTTCTTTTTAAATTTATTTGTGAGTGAGAGAGTGAGAGTGAGAGCACAGGCAGGGGGAGAGGCAGAAAGAGATGGAGCAGCAGACTCCCCGCTGAGCAGGGAGCCCGACGTGGGGCTCGATCCCAGGACACCAGGATCACAACATGAGCCAAAGGTAGATGCTTAACCTGAGCCACCCAAGAGCCCCTTTAATGATTTTAATTTTAAGTCATCTCTACACTCAACTTGGGGCTCGAACTCCTAACTCTGAGATCAAGAGTCACATGCTCTACTGACTGAGCCAGTCGGGTGCCCCATGATCCCACTGTTCTGTGCACAGATAGCAGATAGCTGGGCAGCTCGCAGAGGACGGACCATGTGGCTGCTCCAACAGGAGGTACAAGACTGGATGGGGGCGGGGCGCTCACACTGGGACACCGACATATGGAAGCATGTACTCTGATGCCTAAGAGGTATGAACACCCCTGTTTGCCCTGTGGATGCACACCCCACCTGGCAATCAATAGGCCAATGAGCTGGCCTGTGTCCCCCTCCTGGAAGATGTGCCAGCAGAAGATGTCACCATCTGGCTACACGAGAAGATGGGACATCCAGAACAACGGTCCTTGTGGACCATCGCTAAGAACCAGGGCCTACCGCTGCGTTACAAAGACATCACAACCGTCTGCCAACAAAGTCCAGCGTGTGCCAGGAATGATCACGGCATTTGCCAAGAGACACTGGACAGGCAGCAAGGGGGCAGATCGACTACACGGGTCCCTTGCCTCTCTCGGATGGCTGACCTTATGCTCCAATGCGTGTGGACACTTATCCGGGACCCCTGCAAGCCTGCCCCAGTAAGTGTGCCACCCAGAAGGCCACCATTTGTGGCATGGACCTGGACCAGCTGTGCACTGCATGCTCCTGGTACAAATTATGGAAGTGGCCCCATTGTATACAGAGAGGTACAATGGGACCCCCAAATGCTATAGGTCATAATGTAGGGTGGATACCCACACAACCATGCAATCACATTGCACCCATTACCGCTGAGATCTGGCTAGGGAGACAGCGTGCACCCATTCCCTCAGGTGCTCTCCCCTCTCCCCTCCCCCCGGCGATGGCTGTGGGCATGTGGTGCCCACTTACTTACTGGGTAAGTAGGGCTGATGCTATATCTGGGAGCACCCCTACTTGCTGGGCCATATACTCATTTATAGGATGTAGGGCGGCAGGTCGACACACGGCTAGCCAGACACATGGCTGCTGCTTTTAATTCCACCTTTGAGGCAATCCCTCTCCCTCTCCCTCTCTAGGAGGGTTCCCAAATAAGACAAGCAGTTCTGCAAAATGGAATGGTTTGTGACATGTTAACCACAGCACTGGGAGGGACACGTGGTCTCATCAAGACAGAATTTTGTGTGTGTGTGTATAGGACTATTTCCACACCATTTCCCAAGCCATGGCTAGTGTAAACACAGAGTAAAGCTGCTGAATTCCTTACTGACCCTGTTAGTGCTTGGTTAAATCACTTGCCTTCTTCCTCGCAAGAAGGCCATTTATGGCCGTTAGCCATTTGTGTCTTCCTATTACTTGGATGCTGTGGCTCGCGCTGTTGCTACGGGGTTTGGTTGCAGCGTGCCTCGGCATACCCAGCCCCAGGGATACCAGGGAAGAGAGGCATGTCAAGAATGAAGGTGCCATCTGGGGGGTCCCGGGGTGGAGTGTATGGTGCAGGCTGGACGGCTGGCTTGTGCAAGCACACCCTGAACACCCCCATCAATCATTTGAGAATGTACGGATCCCGTGCTCCCTCTATATTCCCATCAAGCAGGATATGTAGAAAAAACATGTTCAGCGTTCAAGGTCAGGGGCTCCGGGGGCAGCCAACCGGGTGCACCTCCTTGATAACAAAGAATGCCCGGATAACGGGCCTTGATCTCCTTGGAGCGCTGGCCATGCAAGGAGGGGAAGGGCTATGGATAGTTGCTAGGCTCGTTGCTACACCGTGAAAGCTTGCAGCATGCACGCAGCTTCCAGCCGCAGATGCTTCGCAGGGGCTCCAAGAGGGAGGCAGAGGCTGACAAAGCTGAGCTCCCCAGCCCCACTTCACCCACAGAGAGCGAAGGTGAACAAAGGTGCTGCTGTTTTAAAAAGTGGTGATAGGGGCACCTGTGAGGCTCAGTCAGTTAAGCCTTCAGCTCAGGACATGATTCTGGGGTCCTGGGATTGAATCCTGCATTGGGCTCCCTGCCCAGAGGGGAGTATGCTTCTCTCTCTCCCTCTGCCCTCTCCCCTACTTGTGCTTTCTCTCTAATTAAAAAAAAATTTTTTTTTAATGATAATAAAGTCTGAGCCCATTAGATGACCCAGCATCCAGGATTTCGGTACATCTGCCCCGTGGTGAGCACAGCCAGGGGTATCAGGTTCGCATCCGGGATCCTCCCCCTCCCTACACACTCAGTGGCCTTGTACAAGTCACGTCCCCTCTCTCTGTCGCAGATTCTCATCTGCAGAGTCCTACCACAGCGGCGTCACGGGGCATCCATGAGACAAGCCCACGTAAAGGGTTGAGAACAGAGCCTGGCACGTGGTCAACACTCAACAGACATCAGCTCCTATCACAACCGATGACAGTGACAGCATGCCCTCGGATCCGGGACGCCAGATGCCCTGAGATGTGCCATGACTTTATGGACCCCCATGAAAGCAAAAAAGCTGATAACAAAGCAGTGAACCCATGGGAATTTGAAGACATCCTGATTTCAGAGCTGGTGACCCACGAAAACAGGTACCTCTGAGAAGGACCAGTTTCCATAATGGAAAGCTCTTCTCAGGGTCCTTTCGAGTTCCCAGAGCCACCAGCACAGGGCTGGCACACAGCAGGCACTTAAAAATTGCTCTCAAGTTCTGGGCCTCCTCACAGGTAGACTACCCGTCTACACCTCCATCTCCCCAGCCTGCTGCCTAATTCCTGTGTACACAGCACACTTGGCTTGTTTGGTGACACGTGGGGCACCCAGCGCTGGGACAGCAGAGCACAGCCCTCCTGCCTGGCCTCCTTTCCCTGCCCTTTATCTCCTTGTAGAGTAAAACCCTTCAGCCTTCCTACCCCCATGCCAGGCAAAATACTCCGAGGTCAAAAAATGGATCAGATGGCTTCTCCCAAATACAGGACAGGCTAGAGAGGACAATTCTGCTTCTCTCCATTTTTAAGGGTGAAATGTGATCCTTCTGCCCCCCAGGGCGCAAAAAACCCCTTCTGGCCTGGGCAATCACTTCCAAATGATGGATTTGGAAACCTCCCTGCTGCCATCTGTTCTTGATTCTTGGACTGGCTGAATGGCTAAGCTTCACATCCTGGTGTGGCCTCCCTCGCCCCACACCCAGGGCCTCCATCCTCTCTTCCTTCTGCCCCATCTCCCAGCAAGCTGGCTGTTCTGCTCAGAGACAACACTTGGCAGGCAATTCGAGGTCACCCCAGAGGGACCACGTCTGTACCTGGAAGTCTGGAGGAAATGCTGGTCTGTGGGGATGTCTGAGCTGGAAGAGGAACGCCAAGTGGGAGTCAGATCCGTTCAGCTGGATTGAGACCTGTTGACAAGGGGAGGTGGAGGAGGAGGGTCAGAGGGAGTGGAGGAGGGAGATGCCGAACCCCAGAAGGTAGCTGGCTGGGCGCCCGAGGAAGGACCGGTCATCCCAGAGCTTGCCCAAAGCCCAAGCCAACAGCAGATGCCAGAAACCACCTTCTGCGATGCTCCTTAGCCCCAATCTGACTCAGGCTGCGTTACTTAGGAACTTGAGAAGTGAGGCCCCAGATAGGGGGCTGGGAAGATGATCCTGGGACCTCGGGCCTCTTACATCCCCTGCCACAGTGCCTGCTTATGCCTCCCACGTCCACGGCGGCATTCTATTTGACCCTGACCACATAGCAGGCTTTGTAACTGTCACCTCATTTAATCTCCACCCCTGCTCTCACTGGCTGGTATCACTGTCCCCATTTCACAGCTGAAAAAACCGATATTCAATGGGGTTGAGTAATTTATCCAAGGTCACACAGAGAATCAGCAGTGGAGCTAAAATTTGGACTTAGAGCTCCTGGGAGTTGGAGACAGAAAGTCGCCCGTGCATCCCCAGGACGCGGCACAGAACCCAGCATGTGGCAGAGACGCAATCTGTGTATAGGAAAGGATCGAACAAATATAGCCACAGCAGCTCCTATGTATAACCACCAAGCTGCATTTTCTTTCCCTCTTGGACACACAGCTCAAACTACATTTCCCAGCCTCCCTTGCAGCTGGGCAGGGTCATGTGATGAGTTCTGGCCAATGGAATGCAGGCAGGTGTGGCCTGGCCCCCTAAAGGGACTGGCCCTGGGAACCTTCTGTATAATTCTCACTGTCCCAGGCCCCCTGTGCCAGCTGAGGCAGAGCCACAGAGCCACACAGCAACTGTGACACGACCAGGCAATAAAGCTTCACAGGAAAGCAGGCTTTTATTACAACAGTGCATCCTGATTCATCCCACGCACACTGCCAAAGTAAGGGCTCTCCAGGGCCACCCTGCCACCTCTTCAGCCCCTGCACATGGGACACCTGTGCTCTGACATGGACATCTCTCCTCCCTCAGGGAGGAAGGAGGCAGAACCGGGACATCTGACCTGGGAGGTGACGTTGCGGTTGATGGCAGCCCTTGTGTCCACCCTGCAGTCAAATGCTCCCCGAGGACCCCGTCTGAAGACAATGTCCCCATCCAAATGCAGGGCCTGTGGGAGCCTCAGCTGGAAAGAAACAGTGCCATTTATGCTCTCCAACAGTTGAGCACCACTCAGAGGCCGCAAACCAGTGTTTGCCCAAGCTGGGGACAGGTACCTGGGAGGAGTGTGCAGCATCCAGGGCCAGGCTGTGCCAGATTTCCCCATGCTGAGATCGGTCATGGTGCAGACCCTTTAAGTGCAGGACGACGTTCTGGTTGACTTTCAAAGTGGCCTCGACCTCCCTGTTCTTAGCCTGGGGGAGCAAGAACCGGTAGGATGGAGAGAAGTGATTTTCCATCTCCAAGTGCCTACAGAAGCCACCCTGGGAATCCAGCAGTTAGAAGAAAACAGCCCCAAGATGGATGGGTTAAAGTGGTCTCCACTATCCACACACAGGGCAGGAAGCGAGGACAGGTATGTGGGGGTCTTTCAAAGAGGAATGATCAAGTCTAGTGCCCACAAGTAGCGTGAGTGGGGTGGGCTTGAGGGGGTGAATCTGAGAACCTGTGTCTCATTCCAAGGGAGTGCCCTGGTATGTGACAGTTTTGTTCACGGTGGTATGCCTCATACTGAACACAGGTCCTGGCGCACTGCAGGCACTCAGGAAATATCTGGAAGAGGGCAAAATCACTCGTGATAGCCAGCAACCCCAAGGCCAACGCCAGGCTGAAGTGAAAGAATGTTTAATTCATAACATGGCAGGCAGGAAAATATCCAGCCTCCCAAAGATCCCCGTATCTTGATCCTCAGAACCTGTAAATACGTTATTTTACACAGCAAAGGGGATTTTGCAGTTGAGGATCTTTAGATGGGGAGATTATCCTGGATCATCCAGTGGGCCCAAGGCAATGATAAGCATTCTTATAAGAGGGAGGCAGAAGGGTCAGAGTCAGTGAGAGAACAAGAGAGAGTGAGAGAGAGAGAGATGCTATCTCTGCTGGCTTTGAAGACAGAGAAAAGGACGATGACCCACGAGTCGTGGGTGGCTCCTAGTAGCTAGAAAAGACAAGGAAAAGGATTCTCTCCTGGAGCCTCCAGAAAGAAGGTAACTCTGGCAATACCTGCCATGAGCCAAGGGAAACCCATTTTGGATTTCTGATCTCCAAATACATAAGGTGAGTTTGTGTTGTTTGAAGCCATGAAGCTTGTAGTACTTTGGTATCGCAGCCACAAGACACGAATCCACATGGTTAATCATGTGTTCACTCAGCAACTTTTTAGCCTCTGCCACATGCCAAGCCCACGGTAGCAGAGTATGCCATCTGTTCCCATCTGCGGTGACAGGGAAGTTAAAAATGTCTTGCCGCAGAATCTTATCGCTAGCGTACAACTTTAGAACAATGCGTGGCTTTATTTTAGAAACAAGATGGTAGAAGGATAAATAAAAGTCCAAGAGAAGGAAAATAAATGTGTGTCATTAAACAAAGACAGGGTTTTAGAAAGACCAGAGAGCCAAATTCAACTCAATGAAAGGGTCCCCATCCACTTGCTTCTCGCCTCTTGTTGTCAGGTGGGATTTCAGGCCTCCTGTGTCAGATCTTCTGATTTCTTTTTAATTAGAAGCAGAAATCTGAGTTTTACTCCAAATCTTCTGATTTTTACACGTTGACAAGGTTTTTAAAAATGTGAAGTGTGAAGCAGGCCAAACAAAACACATCTGCAGGCTAGATCTGGCCCATGGCGCCATTCTGCAATCTCCGGTTTAAAAAAAAAAAAAAAAAAAGCACTCAACACCATGGGGAGGTATTTCTGCAGATGTTTTGGGCTGTCATTCTGCCCTTTGCTTCCTCAGGAGCTCCAAGGACTTCGGCTACCAACCCTTTGGAAGCCATCCACAACCCCGGTTGAACAGGTGTGGCCCCAGAAGAAGAGGTCTCAACAGCTGGCCCCACGTCACCCTCCTTCAGTAGACCTTTGTACATCCCTCAAAGGAGAGGCCACCACTAACTTCTTTGTCCAGGGCCTGGCACATGATAGGTGCTCAATAAATGCTTGCTGGAGAATAGAGTTACCTATTCCTAGATCGGGAAGGAGTCTGGGATGAGGGGCAGGTGGGCACGTGTCAGGTACCTAAGGAAGATTATCACGTTACATTTCCGTCCTCACAACCACAGCATAAGAGATGAGTACTGCTGTCTCCGTTTTATGGCCGAGGAAACGGGGGCCCAGGGACATGGAATCATTCGTTCTGGGCACAATGGCAAAAATGAATTTCACCCCTACAAAGGCTAATGCCAACACCTTCTAAGTCAGGCAGAAAGCCTCGGCCAGGGAGTCAAACCTGGCTCATGTTTGTATGTGAAGTTGTCTTTGCAGTTCAGGCTACTCTCAACAAAAATCCCATAGCCTCGGTGGTTTAAACAACCAAAATTTACTCCTCTCGATCCTGGAGGTTGACAGTCTGAGATCGGGGTTGGGTTCCGGAGGCCTTCCTCCTGGCTTGCTGGCGGCTCTCTCCTTACGGCACCCTCATAGGGTGGAGAGAGAGAGAGAGAGCAAGAACAAGCTCTTCCTCTTCCCATGAGGTATGAATCTCATCATGGGGGCTCCAGCCTCATGACCTAACCACCCCCCAAAGACCCTCCCCTCCCAATATCTTCACATTAGGGCTTCAACATACGAATCTGGGGGAGAACTCAAGCATTCAGTCCACAGCACAAGTTTTATCAGAACACGATTGTGCCCATTCACTTGTGCGTTTTCTAGGATGTGTCTGTGCTACGAGGGCAGTCGGATGAGTACCTGTAGCAGAGACCTTACAGCCTGCAGAGGCAGAAATAATTAATTACTATCTGCTCCTGCATAGGAAAAGGTTGTCCACTCCTGCTCTGGGTCAGGTGCACAACAGACTCTCAATAGCACTGGGGTGACAATGATTCATTAAGCACAGATGACGTGCCAGGTCCTGGGGCTCCAGTGATAAATAGGGGCATACCTTGGAGACCCTGCAGGTTTGGTTCCGGACCACCCCAATAAAGCAAGTCTGGCAACAAGCGAGTCAAACGAAATTCTCGCTTTCCCAGTATATACAAAAGTTCTATTTACACGGTAGTTGATTAAACGTGCAGCAGGATTATGTTTAAAAAAAAAAACACCACACACGTACCTTCATTTAAAGAATACCTCATTGCTACAAAGTGCTAACCATCATCTGAGTTTGCAGCCAACTGTAGTCACTGATCACAAACCACCGCAACCAATATCACAATAATGAAAAAGTGAAGTATTGCCAGAGTCGCCAAAACATGACACAGAGACATGAAGTGAGTAAATGCTGTTGGCAAAACAGCACCAACAGCCTTGCTGGATGCAGGGTTGCCACCACCCTTCAGGGTGTATTTAAGAAAATGCAAAATCTGGAAAGTGTGATGAAATAAAGTACAATCAAATGAGACACGGTACCATCCACAGATCTCAGGGGCCGGCAGGAGGGACAGCGACTGGTTAAAGAATCACATCAAAATAGAACTGAGATTTGTGAGAAGGGCTAGAAGCAGTGGTGTGGGGCGTGCAGGGGGGTAACCAGGGGATGCAAGGTGGTCTGGGGGTCAGGCTTGACGCAAGGAGAAGGGATGCATGAGCTGAACCCTCACCAGTGAGTACAAGGCAAGGAGGCAAAGCCGAAGGAGTGACCGCTCCAGACACAGAACACACAGAGGTCCTGGGGCAGGAAAGAGCTGGCTGAGGGACCGAGAGGAGGCTGAGTGAAAGGACATGGCCGAAGGAGAGAAGGGTCTCGGGTGGCCTGGAGGGTCAGCAAGACCACAGGGCGGGGCTGGGGTCTCCGTCCAGAGAGAAGGAGCGGTGTGATCGTGCTGGCCCAGGAAAGGCCCCTCGGGCTGTCAGGCAGGATGGAGCAGCGGGGACAGGGTGGAACAGAAAACCCAGGCCGGGGAGCCCTCTGCTCATCCAGTTCCGAGAAGACAGCAGCTTGGATTGGGGACCCCTGCATGCCAGCTCCCCGGGGGGTTCCCACTTACGGCGTGCTCACTCCAGGCGACGGCGCACCCCTCCACGTTCCCGGGAATGGCCTCGCTCTTGTACGGGTGGGTCAGGCCAGCGCAGACCTGGGTGGGGTGGGGGGACACGGGCACACGCCCCCAAAGACGGGTCAGCGACGGCCAGGGGCCTCCCCCGGCTCCCAGGGCGTCCCGGAGCCCACTCACGTAGGGGTGTCCGGCCTGGTAGCCCAGGACTACGGTCTGCAGGGTCTCCTCCCGGCCATTCAGGACAAGCCTGGTTTCCAGGGAGCATCGCTGGTGGCGCCCATCCGCCGTGAAGGTCTCCTGCAGGAGGAGGCTCTGCGGGATGGGCAGAGGCAAGGGGTGCCTGGCATGGACAGAGGATAACAGGCCGGAGCCATTAAAGCGGCTGGCAGGGGCAGGGGACAGCTGTGCCCCACGAGCTCAGACCGGGCCCGTCACAAGCTTGCAGGGTTGAGACTCTGTCACAGAGAAGAGAACATCAGGACGCATGTGGGCCCTGAGTCTTGCCAACCGACACTCGTTGACCATCTCGCGGTGCCCCGGTGACAACCCAGTGAGCTGGGCACGGCGGGGGTCACCATCCCCCATGGGCAGCAGAGACCCAAGGACAGGCAGCCCCTGGGCCCTGTTACCTTGGGCAGCAGAGGACAGACATGATTGACTTCTGCATGCCTCAGTTTCCCCCCTCTGTGAAATGGGGACTGAAATACTAGCTGCTCCATCCCAACGGTGGTTGGGACCATTGGAGGTAATGTCCGTGCAGTGAATGCAAGCTCCCTAAGGGCAGGAGTCCTGTCCCTTTGGTTCCCTGTTTTCCCAGAAGAGTGCACAGCACGTAGTAGGTGCTCAATAAATATAAATGAACTAAACGAATGAATGAGGCCTATGGAGACGGTGGCTCCTGTCACTTCTCAGTTGCTATTGTTTTGACAAAAGAGGACTCAGGTCAGGCAGCGGGTCTGGACCCAGACTGGAGCTCAGGCCGGGTCTGCCGATTTCACCCCCTCCCCACCTCTTATACCCTCCCGACCACAAGCTGTGCCTCCAGGAACTGGAAAGATTCCCCAGAGCAGCTCTCAGGCTAGGGGTGATGACAGGCTTCCGCTCCCAGATGTCATAGCATCCTAATGGAAGGGGGTTAGGGATGCGGGACTTTCAAAGGAGGCAGGCAGCTGGTCTCCGAGCTCTGGGCTCCACCTTGGGCTCCGCAGGCCAGGGTGGGCCTCCCGGGCAGCACGGCTCACCCCGTTCCCCATGACCCTCCACGCTGCAGAAGCAGAGGCCTGGCAGACGCTGCACGTAAGGAGAAGGGGCCACACGTACCTGAGGAGGAAGGTCCCCTGCTTCTGGTACAACCTCCCATCGCGAGTCACCTCCTCCAGCTTGCCGTCCAACTCCAGGCCCCGAGGCTGGCCCCTGGTGCCAGTCACCAGAGCCGTCAGCGACACGTGGGTCTTCCGGGGCTGCAACAAGGACCAGGCTGATGGAGCGGGGTGGCCCAGTGGGGACCATCATGCGTGGGGTTGCAAGGGGAGCTCCCACTGCCTGCCCACTGCCCTGGGAGTGGCCACCTGAGGCGGGGCTGCTGACCTGGACCGCAGCCTCACCCAGAGCAGGCCGCAGGGTGGCACGGGTGCACCGCCATGCCTCGCCCTCCCCAGGCGCCCCGCAGGGAATGGTCTAACGCAGCTGATCCTTAGCTAATAGATTTCTTTCATAGATTAAGAGACTGAGCTCAGGAACCCACACGGTCATAGGCTGAGCCAATGGCTCTAAGCAGCCAGAGGGATTTGGGGGTCTCTCAACAGTGCAGTCTCCAGCCTGGGCCCCCTGGACTCACCTGCTCCGTGTGCCTGTAGGCTGCAGTCAAGTTCATCTCCCGCAGGGGGCCCTTCAACCAGCAGTGAACTATCTTAAGGTCTTGGCTGTTCTCTGCGTGGATCTCGTTCTGCACCGTGGCACTCCAGGCTGATTCTACTTCACTCCGGCTGCGGAAGAGGCTCTGTGCCAAGGTCATCACCGTGGATACCTACAGCGAGGAGGGGAGGGCGACCAAAGCCTTTGCACACCCGATGCCCTCCCCCGGGGACGCCCTTTCTCCCCATTCCCACTTGGTGAACTCCTACTCATGCTTCAAAATCCCTCCGATGCCTTCTCTGTGAGGCCTTTCCTGACTGGCACAGGCAGAAATGATTGTTCCCTACAGGGTCTTGAAAAAAGAGGACAACAAACTTCCCTTCAGCTCTCAGCCCTGAGCAGAGAGAGAATCTGAAGCATCAGTTATCAGAGAAGATAATTCCCTTCTCCTTCTTTCCTCTTCGGCTCAAAAAGGGAATATGATCTCACTGGGCCACTGCTATGAGCAAGCAGGGTCTCTGCCCTGAGGGGCACACACCTGCAGGTGGCCTTCTCTCCCTGCACCATCGCTGTAGTCTTTGGAGCCCTGGGAAGAGCTGGGTGCTAGTTTGGCTTGTGCTGGAGCTGGTGGGGGTAGAGCGCCGGTAGCCCTGCACCAGGCTTGCACCCCAGCCCACTACCCCTGGGCCAAGCGCCACCGGGAATAGCACGGTGCCAGTACCTCGTAGGCCACTGTGCCCTGTTCCCACAGCTCACAGCCTCACAAGTGGAGGTGATGGGGTCATCGTGGGGTTTAGGCATGACTGGAACCCCCTGCCAAATACTAGAACTCCCTAACACCTTGTCCCAAAGGTCCCTGACCTGGAGCCTCTCCCCAGAGCCCCCTACTGCCAGGCTCCCATTTCAGTGAGGGGCGCCTCCTCCACCTAGCTGCTTGGGGTCATTTATGTCTTGTCTTGAGCTCTCCCCCCACCCCACCCTCCTCTGCCAATCCACCAGCAAATCTGTCAGCAAATACATCGGCTCCACCTTCAAACTAGTCCCAGAATCTGGACACTTGCTACCATCTCCCGGGACAGGCCACCATCAGGCCCCTGGCTGGGGTGTCTGCACGAGGTGGCTGGCTGACCCCACCTCGCACTCCTGTGCTGGCTCGATCCGCTACACGGTGGCCTCTTGACAGTCCCCAAGCTCTCCGGCAATGCCCTGCTCCTCATGCCTCCACCCTGCTACCACTCAGCCCTGGCCTCAGAGGGGACTACGCTGTCCCCAGATGGGCCCATGGAGCTGCCTCCTTCTGGGTCCCAGTCAGGCCCTGACCTCCTGCTGTGTCCACTCATCATCCCAACATGGGAAGAGGATATGTGCCAGGCTCCCTCGGGTGACTCCTGGGAAATCTTTCATGGGTTGGATTTCTCCTAGACTATTATGCTTCAGAGATGCTGGAGAAGCTTCTCAAGGATACCCTACAGCTGGTATAAAACGGACCTTGAAGTTTTCATTCGGTTTTCAGCAAAAGCCTGATGTCTACTTGTTTCAGAGTTCCCCTTCAACATTCTTTCATCTTTTAATCTAACAGCTGCTAAGCAAGAATATGGGAAATTGAGACTGAGGGGCGTGGTCTGCTGTTCCAAATTCACTTGGTAACTAATCCTGAAGACTGTAAGTACTGGGTCATCCAACCTGCCCACATCTAGGCCTGGGTGTTCTCCCTCTGCAGGCAAGAAATTCTACATGGCAAGGAACTAGGCTCCTGGGCTGGAGTCCATCTGTGGGGTGGCGAGCAGGGGGCGTGACTGGGCATGCTCACCCGGAGGTAAGTGGTGGCCGGGGTATAGATGTGAATCTTGCCCTCCCTGTCGAGGCCTTGGCCCCTGAAGGCCACGTTCATCACCAGGTTCTTGAGGGTCCAGGCCTTGCCCAGCGTCAGCTCCAGGATGGCCTGGAATGTGGGACGGTGGGGCCAGTACAGCCTGTGAGCCACAGAGATCATCAGCCAGGGACTATCCAGGTTCAAAGCACCTGCAAGAGGTAGAGGGGGAGAAGCAGGTACAACCGGTAGGAAAATAACTATTGGCAGGTACCAAGAGGTGCCCGTAGCCTCCTCACAGCTACTCTGGGCATGTCTCAAAACTGGCAATGACTGGGATGGGACAGGAGGGAACTTTACAGAATGCTGGTAATGTGATAGGGGCAACACAGGTGTGTGCACCTGTCAAAACTCATTAAATAGTACCCTGGAGATGTGTGCGTCCCACTCGAGTTACCACCACCCATATTGAAACGCTTAGGGATGACATGTACGAGTGTCTACAGCTTGCCTTGAACTGCACCAACAAATAACATGGATGGATAAGTGGATAGAAACATGTGAGTAAAATGTTAACAGTAGAACCTGGGTATGAGTTGGTTGGTGTGAACGATATAATCCACTGCACTTTTCTGTGGGTTTGGTGATTTTTTGTAGGGACATGATGGACAAAAGAAAGGCACAAAGAGCCGGGAAGGGAGCACAGGAGTGTGGTAATGAAGAATGTGGCCTTTACTCTCCAAGCTGTGGCCTCTTTGAGCCTGTGCTGCCATCATCTGTAAAATGGGTTCAGTAAGACTGCTCACTGGGTATTGGGACAGAGGAAGCACTGGTTAAGAAGAGTAAATACCATCACCACCACCACCATCATCATCATCATCAAAAAGGTAACATTCAACATAACCTTTTGCCCTTTCCACGATCAACTAAAAGCAGGTCTCAGAACCCCACTCATATTTTGTCATGAATACCCCAATTCATTCAAGGACTAATTCAGCCAGTATTGCTTGGGACACTTGGGATATATAGTGAACAAGCCGACACAGTTGCTGCCTTCATATAACTTGCAGCCCAGGGCTGGTGGATGGCAGGAGGAACAGATCTTGAACAAATAAACAAATAATGAGACCTAAGTAAACAATGCTGAGTGCTATGAAGGAAAATGAAGGGGGAGTTTGATGAGGAGGTCAGTCAAGTTTTCCACGAAGTACTGACAATTGAGCAAAGGTTAGCCCAGCCAAGGTTTCCATGAGAAAGGGACATTCGAGCAAAGACCCACGTGAAAAGCAGTGGGAGTCTATCAAAGGTGAGGGCAACCTCCCGCCTGTTGGAGACGGAAGATTTACTGTCTGAGAAAAGTGAGGCAGAGAGGCCTGGATGCAGGGAGACCAGGCAGGTTGAGGGCAGAGGGTGAGAACAGGGAGATGCTGAATAGAGTAGCCCAGGGCCCTGCCCCTGTGCACCCCTCCCACAGGGGATGGGAAGACTGCTCGAGGAAAGAACAGAATGAAAAAGAAAGGTTCACAGATAGAGGCCCCAGGGGTCCCCATTCAAGTGCTTGACAGGGGAACCCATCAGTCAACAAGTGTACCCCCAAACACATGGGGAGCTTCTTCCAAATAAGTTCTGAGCTGCCGATTCTTAAACATAGCACATACCTAAGTCTTGCCTGGTATTTGAGGAAAGCCACTAATAGGAATTCAGAAAAAAAAGTTAAAAGAAACTCAGGGAGAACAGATCAAAGTCCCCAAATTCTGTAACTTCTACTCTTAGAGAAGTAAGAGAAGGCGTTTTCATGGAGCAGGATACTATAAGAAAAGAACTCTTAGGAACCAAAAAGAGCTATCTTTTTTGGAAATATAAGCTCTCTTTTGGGAATATAAGCTAGCCAAAATTAAAATGTAGTAGAAGGGCTGGCAGATGAAGTTGAGGAAAGAAGTCCTCAAAACAGAACAATGTATGGCTCAGTGGTTGAGCAGCTCAGGTCATGATCCTGGGGTCCTAGGATCGAGTCTCACATCAGGCTCCCCACAGAGAGCCTACCTCTCCCTCTTCTTCTCCCTCTGCCTATGTCTCTGCTTCTCTCTCTCTCTCTCTCTCTCTCATAAATAAATAAAATATAAAAACAAAAACCAGAACAAAAAGATAAGAAGATAGAGCAAAGAAGAGAGAAGAAAAAAAAGTAGAGGTTCAATTTCTGAGGATCAACATCTGACCCACAGGAATTTCAGAACACAGAGGAAACTACAAGAAAATCACCCTGACCCAAATGACGTTTCCAAATTGAAAGGATCAAAGTGCCCAGGACAATGGATGAAAGCAGATGCGCACGAGGGCACATCATAAAATTTGAGGACACTTGGAATACAGAGATGTTCCTAAAAGCTTCCAGAGAGTGAGAAGTTGGGCACATACAGAGGACGATGGACCAGAAATAGCATCTTAACTATTTGAAACGACACTGGAGCGATGTCCTCAAAATCCTAAGGGGAAAACTAGAATTCTCTACTCAGGCAAATTACCCAGGCAAATCAAAACAGTTTAAACATTTAGGAGTGCAAAATGTTTACATCCTATTATGGGTTGAATTGTGTCACTCTGAAATATACAAAATCCCAATCCCCCAGTATATCCCAGAATGTGACCTTATTTGGGAACGAGGCTATCACAGATATAAGTAGTTATAATAAGGCCATACTACAGTAGGGTAGACCCTAAAACCAATAGGACTGGTGTCCTTAAAAGAAGAGGGAAGTTTGAACACAGACACATGTGACAACAGAGACAGAGACGAGAGCAATGTCGCTCCAAGTAGCAATGGCCACCATCAGGAGCTAGGAAGAAGCAGGGAAGATTTCTACCCAGAGTTACAGAGGGGGCATGGCCCTGACGACACCTTGAACTCAGAATTCTAGTCTCTAGAACTGGTGAGAGAATACATTTCTGTTGTTTCAAGCCACTCAGTTTGTGGTCATTTGTTAAAACAGTCCTAGGGAACAAATACAGTTCTCTCTCAGGAAGCTACTGGAAGATATGCTCAATCAAAACAAAAGAGTAAACCAAGAAAAAAGATGACGTGAATGCAAGAAACAGGGCTGTGACCCAGAGAAGTGGAAGGAATTCCTGGGATGATGGGAAAGGGATGTGCCAGAACCACAGCTATGCAACTGGTCTACACTGAAGCAGAAAAACAGAAGATCTAAGAAGACGGTCTCCAAGAAAGATATGAGAATTAACTGAAGCTGATACATAATCTGATGTGTTTGATCATCTGGAGAAGAGTTTGAGACTTGTGCTAAACATTCAGGAATAATTATTAAGAGGAAAATAGAAAATTAGTCAAAAGAGGGAAAAAGACAATTATAACTCCAGGAAAAATTAAAGTTAGAATCATAGTATACCATGTATCTCAGCTATGAAGGACATTCATAGAGTCACAATTAAGTAAATATTGAATATTCACAAACGAACTCTTTTAGGGGGACAAAGGGAAAGAGATATTTGAAAAGAACTGGTTTAAGAGTTAAATTTTCATCCTTTATGGTAAGAAATATATGGAGAATGGCCTAAAAAAGAAAAAGAAATAGAATTGTAGTAGTATTTTAAGAGCCAAAGGACTTAGCAAGAAATAGCTAACAGAATTTACAGTACTTCTTGCTATTTTAAGCAAAACTTTGGACAGGAAGACATGAAGCAGAAGATCGCTGTATTTGTTATAGACTAGGTTAAAAAAAACTTTTATTTATTTTTTTTATTTTTATTTTTTTTTTTGGTTAAAAAAAACTTTTAAAGAATTATTTCAGGTACACACATGAGAACATAGGATCATAAGCCCCTATTGTAATACCCACCTTCAACAATGATCAACTCATAGTTTCGACTTTATTTTTCAAACAATGTATTGCTAATATAAAAATAAAATTAATTCAAAGATAAATTATGGCAAATCCTTTATTTATTTAGTTATTTATTTATTTATTTATTTATTTATTTATTTATTTCAAAGCCATTTTTTAAAAGTGAGAGAGTGTTCCAGGAAGAGGATACAGCAACTGCAAAGGCCGTAAGGTATGCTTAGGGGAATAGAAAAGAGGCCAGTGGGGCTGCACGATAATTGGTAACAGGGAAAGTGAGATAAGATAAGACTGGAGAATTAGAGAAGGGGCTGTAATGTAGAGTTCTAACATTAAGCAGTCAAGATATAATTTTAAGCGTCATGGGACACATGGAAGGTCTGAGTCTTTCTTGAATGGGAGAAGATATTTATAAATGACACATCAGATACAGTGCTAGTATCCAAGATCTATAAAGAACTTACCAAACTCAACACTCAAAAAAAAAAAAAATCCAATCATGAAATGGGCAAAAGACATGAACAGAAATCTCACAGAGGAAGACATCGACATGGCCAACATGCACATGAGAAAATGCTCTGCATCACTTGCCATCAGGGAAATACAAATCAAAACCACAATGAGATCCCACCTCACACCAGTGAGAATGGGGAAAATTAACAAGACAGGAAACCACAAATGTTGGAGAGGATGTGGAGAAAGGGGAACCCTCCTGCACTGTTGGTGGGAATGTGAACTGGTGCAGCCACTCTGGAAAACTGTATGGAGGGTCCTCAAGAAGTTAAAACTAGAGCTACCCTACGACCCAGGAATTGCACTGCTGGTGATTTACCCCAAAGATACACATGCAGTGAAACACGGGGACACCTGCACCGCAATGTTCACAGCAGCAATATCCACAATAGCCAAACTGTGGAAGGAGCCATGACGTCCTTCGACAGATGATGAATAGAGGAGATGCGGCCTATATATATGATGGAACATTACTCAGCCATCAGAAAGGACGAATATCTACCATTTACATCAACATGGATGGACCTGGAGGGTATTATGCTGAGTGAAGTAAGTCAATCAGAGAAGGACAATTATCATATAGTTTCACTCATACATGGAATATAAGAAAGAATGAAAGGGATCATAAGGGAAAGGAGGGAAACTGAGTGGGGAAAAACAGAGAGGGAGACAAATCGTGAGAGATTCCTAACTCTGGGGGGGCAAAAAGGGTTGCAGAAGGGGAGGTGGGTGGGGAGATGGGGTAACTGGGTGACAGGCATTGAGGAGGGCACATGATGAGATGAGCACTGGGTGTTATATATATGTTGGCAGATTGAATTCAAACAAAATTTTAAGAATAAAATAAAGGTCTGAGTTCTGACAGCCAGGCAAAAACAAAGGGGGGTATTCCAGGTAATGAGCACAGGTTGAGCAAAGGCCCAGGGGCCAGAAATCTTAACTGCCAGCCAGAGTCTCCCTAGGTGACACTCACCTTCCCACTTCCACAGGGTAGCTCGAGACGTGTCCTTCCACCGCAAGCCTGCCACAAAGGGCAGCCGCCCATTGTACTGCACCTTCAGGTGTGTGCTGCTCTCCATGTGTGGCTGGCGAAGGCTCGAGTGATACATCTGCAGACGGTAATCCACCTGCCTCTCGGTCACCTGTAGCACAAACTGGAGAAGACCCAGCCCAAGGCGCTAATCAGATCATTCCGCTCCCAACCTAGAACATTCCACTAGCTCACCACAATGGCTAGGGGTTGGCCTGAGTTCCCTGCGTTATCAGGAACTGCCCGGCCCACTCCCAAAGAATCCCTGGACCCACTAGCAGTTGCTTCCCGTTGCCCCTGGAAACCATTAATCTACTTTCTGTTTCTATGGATTTGCCTATTCTGGACACTTTGTATAAGTGGAATCATATACTACGTGGCCTTTTGTGTCTGGCTTCTTTCACTTAGCATGATGATTTCAAGATTCACACACGTTGCATTTTAGCATGTATCAGAACTTCATTCCTTTTTATTGCTGAACAATATTCTATTGTATAGATAAATCATATTTTATCTATTCATTGTTGAAGAGCATTTGTGTTGTTTCCCCTTTGCAGCTTTTATGAATAATACTCTATAAATATTCCACACAGGTTTGTGTGAACATAGGTTTCCAACTCTCTCAAGCACCTAGGAGTAGAATGGTTATGTCATATGGGAACTCTGTTCTTAACATTTTAAAGATATACCAAACTGTATTTCCATATCGTTGCACCATTTTGTGATCCCACCAATATATGAGAGTTCCAACTTCTCCACATCCTCACCAACACTTATTATTGTCGTTTTTGTTTTTAGCCTTGCTAGCGGGTTTGAAGCAGTATCTCCCTGTAATTTTTATTTTTATTTCCCTAATCACATAGAGCATCTTTTCATGTGCTTATTGGCCATTTGTATACCTTTTGTGGAGAAATATCTATTTAAGTCTTTTGTCTGGTTCCTGTTAAGTTGTAAGAGTTGTTTATATATTTAGGGTAAAAATCCCTTATAAGACATGTAATTTGTGCATGTTTCTTTCCACTGTGTGGGCTATTTTGCTTTTTTGATAGAATCTTTGGAAGCACAAAGCTGATGAACCCCAATTTATCAACTTTTGTGTTTGTTAATATACTCTTAGTGTCATGTAGCTCAGAAATCCCACCCTAGGGACACCTGGGTGGCTCAGTGGTTGAGCGTCTGCCTTAGGTTCAGAGCACGATCCCGGGGTCCTGGGATCAAGTCCTGCATCGGGCTCCCCACATGGAGCCTGCTTCTCCCTCTGCCTGTGTCTCTGCCTCTCTCTGTGTGTCTCTCATTAATAAATAAATAAAATCTTTAAAAAAAAAACCAACCTATTCTAAGGTCATAAAGATTTACTTTTATGTTTTCTTCCAAGAGTTTTATAGTTCTTAAATTTAGGTCTATGATCCATTTTGCATTAGTTTTTTTCTAAATGGTATTAAGTAAGGGTCCAAATTCATGATTTTGCACATGGATATCCAGTTGTACCAGCACTAGCTGTCGAAAAGGCTATTCCTTCCCCCTCTTCAATGGTCCCAGCAGCTTTGTCAAAAATCAACTAACTATAAATATCTCTGGATATTTTGGGTTTATCTCTGGACTCGCAATTCTACTCCATTGGTCTGTATGTCTATCCTATGCCACTACCATGCTCTTTGTTAACATTGCTTTGTAGTAAGTTCTGAAATTGGGAAGTAGGAGTTCTCCAACTTTGTTCATTTTTTTCAAGGCTGTTTTTCTGGGTCCCTTGCAATTCCATAGGAATTTTGGGATCAGCTTGTCACTTTCAGCACAAAGAGAGAGCTTGGGTTTTTATAGGGACAGACAGGGACTATCAACTCTGTAGAAGAATTTTAAAAATGATTCCATCTCAACATTTGTTTTTCAATCTAAGAACATGGGATGTCTTTTTTTTTTTTATTTATTTATTTATTTATTTATTTATTTATTTATTTACTTACTTACTTATTCATTCATTCATTCATTCATTTCTTTCAACCATGTTTTGTGGTTTTCAGAGTATTTGTTTTATGTTCTTTTGTTACATTTATGCTGAAGTATTTATCCTTTTTGACACCATTGCCAATGGAATTCTCAATTTCACTTTCAGCATTTTCACTGTTAGTGTAGAGAAATACAACTTGACTTTCATATATTTATCTTGTCTGCTGCAACTTTGAAGAACTCATTTATTGGTCTAATAGATTTTGTGTGTGTGTGGATGTGTAGATTCATTAGGATAGTCCACATATAATGTCAGCTGTAAACGGAAATAGTTTCACTGCTTCCTTTCCAATCTGGATGCCTTTTATTTCTTTTCTCCTCGACTAATCATTTAGTAAATTATTTGCTAGTAATTTAATTGGGGCACAATCCAGTCCAGGCAAGAGGTTAAGAGCCTAAGGTGTGCAATGAGACTTACTGGAGTGTCCATTCCAATTCAGTCACATAGTAGCTGTGAGACCTCAGATTAGACTGTTTTCATAATTTCCCCTCTGCAGAGTGAGGATAGTGGTTATGTCACAGGGGTTAAATGAGATAATACAAACAACATATCTGAAACATAGCCTGGCAATAATAAATGGTTCATCACTGCTCTCTCTGCCCTTTCCTCTTCTGTTCACTGTCAACTTCTTAAGGATAAATAATATCTCATACTCATCTCCTCAGAACCTAGCATGGTGCCTGCCACACTTCAAAAGGCTTGCAGAAACTCTGCCAATCTTTAATCTCTTCACTAAACCCTTGGGACCAGAAGCTTTCCAGAAATAAGAAATTTTTCCTATTTAGAATAGTAACATAATGCATGTACTACAATTATATAAAAAAAACTATCAAGTCAAAATTCTAATTTTTATTTTTTTAATATTTTATTTATTTATTCATGAGAGACACAGAGAGAGGCAGAGACACAGACAGAGGGAGAAGCAGGCTCCCAGCGAGGAGCCAGATGTAGGACTCGATCCCACGATCCTAGAATCATGACCTGAGCCAAAGGCAGATGCCCAACCACTGAGCCATCCAGGTGCCCCGAAATTCTAATTCAAAAAAAAAGAAGTCAAACGATACAAAAAAGCTGTCCATGGAAAGGGTAATGCAAAGGCAGAAGAAATACAGAAAATATGGTGCTCAGCCTTATTAAGTGATCAGGGAAATGCAAATTCAAATAATGAGATAGCCTTTCCATCCATATCAGCAATGTTTTTCAAATGTTAAAAGTCAGGTCTTGGTGAGGGTATGGAAATTGCTCCCCTTGGACATGGCTGGAGGGGTGGGTGATTGATTCATTGTAGAAGCCAAACTGTTCAAAAGGCAGCAAATTAAAAATACATGAATTCCAAAACCCAGAAATTGTGCATTATGACATGTGCCCCAGAGAGCCTGCCGCACATGTGCCCAGAAAGTCATGCCCAAGGACGTTCAGGCATGCACCACCAGAAACCACAAGCGTGAAATGGCTAAACAAGATGCAATATAGATACCTATGGAGCATGATGCTGGGGTTTAAGAGCATGAAGTAGATCTCTACAACGTAACAAGAAAGTTCTCCAACACCAGTAGCTGAAGGATGCACACAGCAAGACTCACCAACCAAAACTAAGTGCCCGTGACTGGTGCACAGAGCAAAGGAACAGAAAGAGATCTTCTTACCAGCGCCCTAGAATATAATTGCTCTTTCCTCCAGGTAGCTGAGGAGGGAGCTGGGATGGAAGACGAAAACTGAGAAAGGAATTTTAGCTTCATTTCAAATGTTACTTTTTTTCCCCACAAGGAGAATTTATTCAGACAGTTTTGATATTTAAAAGCAATTTAGAAAAATAAAATAAAATAAAATAAAATAAAATAAAATAAATAAAAGCAATTTAGTACTTGGGAGTAAAGTTACAAGGAGGCCAAAGGCTTGTATGCTGGAAATTACAAAACGTGGCTAGAAGAAATCAGAGGAGGAAGGAATACGTAGAAAGACGTCCAGTGTTCATAGATGGAAAGATTGCTAAGGTGTCAGTGCCACCCA
Organism: Canis lupus dingo; assembly: GCF_003254725.2. Classification (NCBI taxonomy): domain Eukaryota; kingdom Metazoa; phylum Chordata; class Mammalia; order Carnivora; family Canidae; genus Canis; species Canis lupus. Next base: position 31,229,878 of record NC_064248.1, on the reverse strand, counting down.
GAGTAATCTATGAATTTGACTTGATCCCTATCAAAATTGCAAAAAATGAGTGGGAAATATCAGAAAGGGAGACAGAACATGAAAGACTCCTAACTCTGGGAAACAAACTAGGGGTGGTGGAAGGGGAGGAGGCGGGGGGTGGGGGTGACTGGGTGACGGGCACTGAGGGGGGCACTTGACGGGATGAGCACTGGGTGTTATTCTATATGTTGGCAAATTGAACACCAATAAAAAATAAATTTATAAAAAAAAATTGCAATGGCATTTCCGTGTGTGTGGCAGAAACAGAAGAATCCATCCTAAAATTCTTATGGGATCTCAAGGGACCCCGAACAGCCCAGACAATCTTGAAAAAGCAGCACAAAGTTGGAGGTCTCACAAAACTACAGTAATCAAAACAGTATGGCGGGGACATAAATATGACATACAGACCAATGGAACAGAACGGTGCCCCAAAATAAACTCTCACATTTGTGATCAAATGATTTTCCACAAGCCCGCCAAACCCACTCCACGGCAGGGGGTGGGGTGGGGAGAGCACAGTCTGTTGGACACATGGGGCTGGGACCACTGGACATCCACAGGCAAGAGACCGCAGCTGGATGTTTCCATATACCACACACAAAAATTAATTCAAAATGGATCAAAAGCCTAAATGTTAAGCACTGAAACTAGAAGATCTTTAGAAGAAAGCAGAGGGGAGAAACTACAACATTGGATTTGGCCAGGATTTCTTAGTTACGCCCAAAACACAGGCCACAAAAGTAAAAAGAGCTTGATCAGACCACCTGCATACGTAAAACTTTTGCATGTCAAAGGACGCTGTCAACAGATAAAAGGCAATCCGTGGAATGGGAGAGCATATTTGCAAACCATGTATCTGACAAGGAGTTAATATCCAGAGTCTGTAAAGAATCTTGTATCTCAGTAACAACAAAGCAAGCAACCGGATTCAAAAATGGGCCAAGGACTTAAACAGATATTTCTCCAAAGAAGATAAACCAATGGCAGACAAGGGCATGAAACCATCTCAGCATCACTCTTGAGGGAAATGCCAATCAAAACCCCAATGAGAGGGGAATCCCTGGGTGGCTCAGCGGTTTAGCACCTGCCTTTGGCCCAGGGCGTGATCCTGGAGTCCCAGGATCGAGTCCCAGGTCGGGCTCCCTGCACGGAGCCTGCTTCTCCCTCTGCCTGTGTCTCTGCCTCTCTCTGTGTGTGTCTTTCATGAATAAATACATAAATAAAATCTTTAAAAAAAAAACAATGAGGGGATGCCTGGGTGGCTCAGCAATTGAGCACCTGCCTTCAGCCCAGGGCGTGATCCTGGAGTCCCAGGATCGAGTCCCACATCAGGCTCCCCACACGGAGCCTGCTTCTCCCTCTGCCTATGTCTGTGCCTCTCTCTGTTTCTTTCATGAATAAATAAATAAAATCTTAAAAAAAAAACCCACAACGAGGCACCACCTCACATCCATTAGTATGGCTACCATCAAAAACCACAGGTGGGATGTCTGGGTGGCTCAGTAGTTGGCTGCCTCTGGCTCAGGGCGTGATCCCGGGATCGAGTCCAGCATTGGGCTCCCTGCAAGGAGCCTGCCTCTCCCTCTGCCTGTGTCTCTGCCCCTCTCTGTGTGTCTCTCGTGGATAAATAAATAAAATCTTAAAAAAAAAAAAACCCACAGGAAATAAGGAGTGCCAGGGAACACATAGACATCAGAACCCTCGCACACTGCTGGTGGGGCTATAAAACACGCAGTTGCTGTGGAAGTCAATAGGGTGGCCCCTCAAAAAATGAAAAATACAACTACCCCACGATCTATCACTGCACTTCTGGGATGATATACCCCAAAGAATGAAAAGCAGGGGCTCGCACAGATACTCATACACCCATATTCACAGCAGCCAAACCACGGAAACAACCCAGGTGTTGGTTGGATCATCAATAGACGGATGAACCGAATGTGGTGCACACATATGACGGGCCATTATTCAGCCTTAAAGGGAGGACATTCTGCCCCACGCTACAGCGTGGATGAACTTTGAGGACTTTATGCTGAAGTGAAATAAGCTGGTCACAGAGACACAAATACCGCATGATTCCACTTAAACGAGGTACCCAGGGTCAGGCTCAGAGATGGAAAGTAGAATGCTGGGGCCAGGCCCCAGGGGGAAGTGGGGAGTAGGGAGTCATTCCTGAGCAAGGACAGAGTTTCACTTTCATAAGATGAAAATGTTCTGGGGACGGAGGGCGGTGACAGCTGCACAACAATATGAATGTGCTTAATGACACCGAACCGTACACCTAAAAACAGCAGAAGTGGTCGATTTTATGTTCTGTGTATTTGATCATAATTTTTAAACAAAATTAAAAATTTAAAAACAAATGCCCTAGGCACGTGCCTTGCAAGAGCACATCGTCTGTTCAGCTAAGCACTGGCTTGTATGTTTTACCAGAAAGAGCTAACCCTAAACCTCCGGGAAAACCTGAAAACGCATCTAGAGTTGGAAATCTGTGTTTCCCAAGCCCCCTGGCACATAGCCGATGGCAAAGATCCTTGCAGATGAGCCCCCCCGCCCCCCAGCAGTCCTCGACAGGCCAGCAGATGTTGGACCCCCCGGGGACACGAGGACCGGAGGTGGGAGGTGGTAAGGTCACAAGGCTGAGTTTTAGCTCCAGCATTCTTGCAACCAAGGCCTCCAGGGACACGTGGGGAGCCGGGCGGGAGGCCCAGCTGCCACCCCGGGAGCTGAAGCTCTGCAGAGGTTGGGCTTACCTCCGTGAAGTAATTGCTCAAGGCCGGGCCTGAGTCGTTCTGGAAGGTCTGGCTGACGCGGAGCCGCCTCTTATTGCTGCTCTCATTCCAGTGCTCCCCGTAGCTCACCTCCAATTGTGAGTGTAGGTGGCCCAAGCCCTCCTGGTGCCGGAGCTGAGCCTGGGGACACACCCGACCCAAGAGATGCCCGAGAAAGCCTTGTGTGCCCCGTCCCTGGGCTTCCTTGCCGCCGCCACCCTAGGGGATGCAGGCTTGCTTCCCCGGGAAGACAGTACTGGAGGAGGTGACTTTTTTTTTTTTTTTGCATGGATTCTGATTTTGTAAAATAGTGCATCAGAATATGGTTCGTCTTCCTGACTGTGTTGTTGGTAGCCCTTAAATCCTGAGCTGGAGGTGAGGGACTCAGGCCCGCCCGCATCCTGCTCCAGGCCTTGATAAGGGGCTGGAAAAGCCAGCAGCCGTGGGGAAATGACTCTTGATCTGCTTCATACAAACCCACAACTCCCTGCCCCCGCCTCTCCCACAGCAGCCTCTGGCTCCCTGGATAGAATCTAAGTGGGTCAGGGTTTTGCCCCTGCTGTCCTGCTGCCCTCTCCTATCTCCGAACAGCAGGTCAAGGCAACTGCATTCATTCATTTATTCCCAAGTACCAAGTAGTACTATGCCCAGCACTGGACATCAGACACCCAAGGATAAAAAATCAAGAAGACCCCGCACTCATGGGGGTGACAATCCAGCAGGAGAGGCAAATGTGTGATAAGATGAACAAAAGCGCGGCTGCTTGCTTCTCCCTTCCACTCACCCTGCCAGCCGCTCTGGTGAACTGCTAGCTCCCATCATCCCGTTTCTCCCTCCTGTCCCAGGACCTTTGCACTTGCCATTCCCCCTGCCTGCAGCATGCTTCCGTAGGAACAGAACTGTTGCGTGCTTTCATTTTCATCTTAAAATCTGTTTTTCCCAAAGACTTCCCCATTGCCCCTTCCAAAGTAGACTGCCTGCTGTCACGCTTGCTCAGCCTCTGTCCTGAACCACCCAGGTCTCTTACGGCTCCTCTGGTTTGGTCTCTCTCTCTCTCTCTGTGCCCCCGCCCAGCAACGGGATGGCACAGACCAAGTGCTGCCGTGAGCACGGCCCTCTCTGAGACGGCTGGACCTATAGCCGGTGTTCAATAAACACCCAGGGAACCAAAGCTCGGAAGCCTGAGACTGAGGCTGCAATTCCAGCTCTGTTCCCACGCCCGACCTTGAGCAAACCAGTCTCTGTGAGGATGAGCTCCGGGCTGTCCCCAGATCACCCCCTCCCCCGGCCAGGGCACCCACCTTGTGGCTGAGCGCTGGGATCTGGGTGCAGTGGAGCTCATGGTCCAGCTCCAGCTCATAGGCCCCCTCTGAGCCACTGTGCGCCCGCAGCTTCTGGCTGGTGCTGCACTCGTGTGCCAGCTGCCTCGCCTGACCTGTGCGGGGCAACCCAGAGCCACCTGCCGGCCTCTGCCAGCAGCCCTCCATCCCGATTCCAGGGAGGGGAGCGTGCAGCCCAGCTCGGCACCCCCTCAAACCCCTGCTCCAGATCCCCTCTGCTTAGTGTCACTCATTGGAACCTACTGATGGAGAGTTTTAAAAGACAGGTCTACACACACACACACACACACACACACACACACACTTTCTTTTTTTTTTTTTTTTAACTGCCCAGCTAAGTGCCCAGTTCTGTTCAGAGTCAATGAGATCCCTAAGTGGCTAAGGGACAGTGTGGTGAGGGCAAGACAAGGTGGCACCTCAGCCCGCAGAGCCAGAGCCCCGGGAGATGCTGCACGTCCTGCCACCCCCCACCTCGCCCCCAGCCCCGCACACCTGCCGTACCCAAGAGGCCGTACTTGATCCTCAGGGAGCTGGTCCAGAGGCGGCTGTGCCGCTGCAGCGAGCCCAGGATGTGCAGTCCCATGGAACCCGGCACGGACAGCTCGCCGCCCAGGGCCACCACCTGCAGCCCATCCTCTGCCTTCCTCTCTAGCAGCACTGCAGGCGGAGGGGGGGGGGGTGTGTGTGCAGGGAGTGAGAGGGACAGATGCCACATGGCTGTGGCCCACACCCTAGGGGACACCCCAGCCCCAGCACGAGCAAGGAACCTCCCAGGGGGCCCCGGGGTGGGGGATCCTGGTGCAACCCATGCCTGAGTCCCTGCCGAGGAACTTTGGTGTCAGAGCACTGACAGCGTTACTTGGTGACAACGGTCGGTGGCCCGAAAGGCACTTTTGCGGGTCCAGGCCAAAATTTTTAAATCACATAGAAGAAAACACAATAGAACCGATGAGAAAGGACAGTGCCTCGGAGGCCATCTGGTACAGCTCACCTTCTGAAACCTGTGTCTGCTACCCTGACATTTATCCGGATCACATGGGTATCGCTAGGCCCTGACAATGCCCACTGTGCCCATGCCGGGTGCCCTGCAGCCCTGGCCCCTGACATCATTCCTTGGAATCTCCCAGAACAGCCCACGGGGAGCATAGCCAGGGGGCCGCACCCCAGCTCTGGCATCGGGGCAGGCATCCATCAGACCGGCTGTGCCCAGGCCAGGCGGTGGGTTCAAGGTTTAAACCGTGTCCTGAGCAATTTGGGTTCCACTGCCACATGTGTGTTTTAGTACAGAATCAAAATAGTCTGAAATTTGCTGTTTGGGAGCTCATGGAGGGCAGTCGGTGTTGGAGGGCGCCTCAGGGGTCTGAAGGGTGGTTGTGCACAGATACAGGGCCTAGATTTTCCTGTGGGTGGGAGGTTAACACTGGCAGGTCGAGGGGATGGGGATCCATGGGGGGGTATCAGCCCTCCCCCTCCTACAGCCTGCCCACTGAAGACAGGGAGTGGCAGGAGGGAGTCCCTCTTCCTTTTTTTAAAAATAATGTATATATTTTTTTAAGATTTTATTTACTTCTTTTAGAGACATAGAGAAAGAGAGTGAGCAGGGCTGGAGGGAAAGGGAGAGGGAGAAGCAGACTCCTCGCTCAGCACAGAGCCCAATGTGGGACTCGAGATCATGACCTGAGCGGAAGGCAGACGCTGAACCAACGGAGCCACCCAGGTGTCCCAGTGCAGGTGGAGGAGGGGCCCCTCTTCCTACCTGACAGGTGGGCCTGGTCGCTCAGCAGGTTGCTCAGCGAGACGGAGAAGGCCAACTTGCTGCCCGCCTGCTGGCTGAGGTTCCCAGTGAGGACCACAGGGCTGCCCGCCGTCACCAGTTTCACCTCCAGCTGGGCCTCAAACAGCTGGGCCTCACTGCCAGCTGCTGGCCACAGGTCACTCCGTCCCTGGAAAGACCCCAGCGTCACCTGGGCAGGGTGTGGGGTGGGGGCTTGGCCGGCAGGCCTGGCTCTGCCCACAAGAACTGAGATTGGACACAGGACAGAGCTTAGCTGACGGGCCCTGGGCTGGTCCTTCTCCCAGTTCTTACACTTGCTCTTTATCCAGGTAGGTAGTCCAGGGAGTAAGTTCAGGTGTAAATGCGAAGGACTCGTCCCCTTCGCCCCTTGCTCTCAGCAGCCAGCTCCGGGCCAGCCCTCCCTGCAGAATACTCTGGAACCTGACCCCTTGGGCCACCCCCACCCCCACCCTGGCTTGAGCCCTGGCCATCAGCACCTGTGTCACTGCAATGTCCTCCTGCCAGCTGTCCAGGCTCCCACCTTGGCCCTGACGTCTCTTCTCCACCCAGCTACCAGAGTGACCCCTTTGAGACAACGTAGGATCCTACACTCCCGTCTTCCTCAGAGTAAAAGTCCACCCAAAGGACACCTGGACAGTCCAAGACACACTACGTCACCGCACTAGAGAATCCCTAAGCAACGGCAACTGTCATCCCTAACAGCTGCTCCCAACTGTAGACCAACCCAACAGACCTCTGCTGACCGCCAGCTGATCTCTTTACCCCAAAGACGTAAAAATGACCTCACCGCTCCCCGACTATCCACTATTTTATATGCTCTCTAAATCCTGTTCTGCCTTTGTTCTTCAATAGTCACAATTTGCTCTCTTCTGACTCCTTGTTGGCAAAGCCTTATGGGATCTGTCCCCTGGCTCCTCTGTCCCCTCTCCTATTCTGCTCCAAACACAGGAGCCGGCGTGCTGTTCTATTAACACTCTGGGCACAACTCACCTCAGGACCTTTGCACATGCTTCACCCTTTACCTAGAATCTCTTCCCCCAGAGAACCACACGGCTCTCTCCTGCACGTCCTTCTCGCCTTGGCTAAGAGTTATCCTCTCAATCAGGCTTCCCTTCTCATCCTATTTAAAATTAAAGCCAACACTATACGTTGGCAAATTGAATTTACGTAAAATTTAAAAAATAAATAAATAAAACTAGAGCCAACCCCCAGACCCTTCTCATATGACTTCAGATCCCTGTGCCCCAGCTCAAGGATTTCCTTTTCCTTTCTCACCCATCAACTGAACAATTTGCTTGATTATGTCACTTATCATCTCCCACTACAACGTAAGCTCCAAGAGGAGAAAACTGTGCGTGTCTCTCACTGAGCTGCCTTCCGAGTACCTGGCACATTGCAGGTGCTTGATAACTAGTTGTTGGGGGAAAATAAAAATGAAGACACTGAAAAATAACAGGTTTGCATTCCCTCCTTAGGCTCCTCATCTCCCTCAGTGGCAGGCGCTGGGCCCAGCTTCTTGTGCGTCCTCAAGAGAGCTGAGGCTTTAGAGGAAGGCCCTCTCCCCTGACATTTGGTCTTCTCCCCAGCAAGGGCAGGAAAGACCTGTATGAGTCTGTGTGTGTGTGTGCATACGTGCACATGCGTGTGCACGAGCCTACATTTGCAGGCTCCCTCTTGCTTTTCACAAAAACAGATACAGGCTCTCCACTCCAGCCTGCTTCTCTCACTTAAAGGGGGGGTCTCGGGGATGGTTTTCTGTTGTTTGTCTCAGAGCCTGCTTGGTGGGAGCAAAGTGCAGCCCGTGAATAGGATGATCATGGAACATTTCATCCAAACCAGGACACTTAGCAGCAGTTGAAGGGCACACTAGTCACGGTGAGCCAGGTGGATGGTAAACCGGGGCTCCCCGGGGTGGGGGGGCAGCCTGAGACTTCGGGATGCCCTGCCCCCACCCACCCGGGGCGGGGAAGAAGCACAGAACCCCACTGCGCTCCTCTAGGCCATTCTTAAACCCCACAAACTCTGAGCTGAGTTGAACCCTGCTCCGCTGCTTTGTCTTCCTGAGCTCCTCTGCCTTGGTCCTCATCTCCTGCAGGCTTGCTGAGAGCCCACGGCCACCCATCGCCTCCTGAGAAGAAGCTTTGGAAGGTTCCAGAACCCTGCTGTTACCATTGCTGTAATGAGTCTGATGCAGCTCAGACTGGAGGTTCTCTGAAAGCAAATGTTTGCAGGCTGCAGACAGCCCTCTGGAGAGGGGAGAGCAGCAGGAAGGTCTGCAGGGAAGTGGAGGCAATTAGAACTTGTGCATTTAGCAAACAACCAGAGGCGGCTGGCAGGCTCCTGGGAGTTTCCAAAATGATTTGTAGCCTCCTCGGAAGCCAGGCAGCTGGGGCCCTAGGAGGAAGGCGCTCTCCCCCGACACTTGGTGCTCTCCTCACTCGGGGAAGGAAGCGGATCGGGGAGTGGACAGTGTGTTTTTGCAGAGAAATCCCAGCCCCCCCGCTGCAGACTCCCAGTGCCAGGCCTGAGCAGGCCCTGGAGACGAGGCCAGACCCACTGCCACCGGTGCCCAGGTGTGCTGCGTGGCAGGTGCAAGTCTAAAACCGCTCGTTTTGTGCTTGTGCAAGTCCCAGACCTGGGACTAGACCTGAATGCTAGATGGAAGGTCTAAAGCCTCTCTTCGGCAGGAGGGACAGACAGACACAAAGCTTTCGTACAACCACAGAGAATTCAATGGCCCTGCTGAGTAGTTTCCAAGAGAAAAACCCATGCGCCCTCTGCTCTGGGAATTCCACTGCTAAGAATTTATCTGTGAAGAATCCCACGCAAAAAAACTCTAAGAGTGGCTGGCTCTGGGGAGGGGTGGCAGGGGGAGCTTTTCATTTGAGACCCATGCTGACCAACAGAACTTTCTGCAAGGAGGGAAGTGTTCTTAGAAAGTGGTTAGTGCCACTGCAGAAGGGAGGGTTTCTCTTTTTTTATTTTTTATTTTTTAATTTTTTTTATTTTTGAGGGTTTCTCTTTAATTTGGATTTATTTAAATAGGCACGTGTGGGGGTGGCTATGGTTCAGGACACTCGGTTCAGTACCTTTTCATATCTTTTGAACTCTGAATTATTTAAATAAGTGTATCATTTTTTTTTATAACAAAGGAAAATGTAAATTGTACCAGCATGTGCTGGTATGAAAAGTTTGCCAGGATGGATTTTTAAGTAGAAAAAGAAAGAAAAGTGCCAACAAAGAATGGGGTATGATCTTTTCAGGCAACATCAACAGATACAAAAATGAAACTCAAAGTAAAAGGTGTTGTCAAATCTATAACATTATGGGTTGAATTACGTCCCCTCAAAAGGTGCTGAAGACCTAACCATGAGCCTCTGTGCAGGGCACCTCATTTGGAAATAGGGTCTTTGCAAATGGTCAAGTTAACATAAGGTCCCTGAGGGTGGACCCTGGTCCAGTATGACTGGTGTCCTTATAAATACAGGAAATTCGGACCCAGACAGAGGAAGACAATGTGAAGACATGGGAAAAAGATGCTACAAACCAAGGAACGTTTGAGGCCACCAGAAGTGAGGAGAAAAGCATGGAAAGTCTCCCTCCCAACCTCCAAAGGAACCACCCCTGCCAATACCTTGATTTGGGACTTCTTGCCTCCAGAGCTGTGCGAGAGAAATTTCTGGTGTTTCAGCCACCCAATTTAGGTCGAGTAGCCCTGAGGAACTAACACAGACTGCCTGGGGCTCACACTGCCATTTCTTCTGGAAATTTGGGGAGTAGCATGTTTTCACTTGTGCCTTTCCCCTGAGTTTCAAGCATGCTCCTGTATTACTGAGATTATCCATTTTTTGACATCTATGGTAATAAGATTCAAGCCCACTTTTTTCTTCTCTATACGTTTCTGAGCACCAAGAGGTCATAAATGTTATGGCAGGTGTAGGGGAAGAACCACGGACACATCAATGGTGATGTCAACTCTCAAGCAGGGCCCGTGGGACCGAGGCCAGAAGAGCCCAGATGGTGGCAGGTGCCAACACGAGAAACCGGAGGATGGGGAGCAAACCTTGATGTAGTAGACGTCCCTGTCATCCAGAATCAGCTCCAGGTGACCGACGCGGGTACTCTGGAGAGTCTCGATCTTTCCTGGGGTCACAAAACAATAGTTGAGGGACCAAGGTTTAACTTCCACCCCCGAGTTCCCCAGGGGACAACATCCCACCAGGTTCCTGATCTCTAAGCCCCATTGATGACCACGGCGGGACCCCTTATTACCATCCAGCTGCACTTTCTTCCTGGGATGCTGAAGCTTGAGCCGGAACTTCCCCTGGGGTGCGCTGTAGCTCACGTCTACCCCGACATCCCTGGGCACGTCTGACTCGGGCGTGCCCATGAAGAGGTGAGCTGAAGCTTCCAGAGGGAGCCAGCTGTCCTTCTGGAAACACGGGGGACCTCTCAGTCTTGACCTCATCCAGCTCCAAAGGCTCTCCCCTCTTCCCGAGAGAAGACCCTCATCCCCACCACCCAAAAACATGAGTCCTTAGGCACCTCCTCGATCTCGCAAGACAAGAACCAAACCGGGAGTTTGGAGATCTCAAGCAGTACATGGAGAAAAGCAAAGTCCTGCAGGACAACTGGGGACCGCATAGACAGGGTCTCAGTTTGCCCGGCATGGCACACGCCATGGCCACCCTGCACAGACCCCCTCGGATCCCTTAAGCCCTCTACGTGCCTACATCTCAGCCTTTACATGCTTTGCAGGTAACACCTGGTACCCGGGCCTCCAGAAGGTTGCCCTCCTGTATGAACTCAAGGGAGTGAAAAAATACCCAGCACCTCAGCCTCAAGGGGACCTCACTCCGAGACGTAGCCCATGCTCCCGGGACCAGGCAGGGGATACTTCACCTGACACCCCCCACACCACACCCTCAGTTCTTCCCCTTGCCAGGCTAACTTCTCTACCCTCTCACTGGGTCCTCCGGGGGCCATTTCTTAACCAATCACTTTTACCTAAATCCTTGGCTTAGGTCTGCTTCAAGGAAAACACAGCCTAGGACCCAGGCCCCCTTTGAGACCTTGTCCCAATGTACATTCTTACACAACCAATAAAGGGTCACTACTGTGTATGAGGCTAGTTGAGGCGATGGAGTTTTAGATGCACAAAGACCCACATCTTCGTGACACCTGAATTCTAGACGGAGAGCACAGGGCCACCAGACACAAATATAGACGGTGTGGCAGCTGGGGATGGGTACTCTGCTGACCAACTCAGGGGGATAAGGGGTCAGACAGGGTGGTCAGGGAACGCTGCCTCTGAGGGGGTGGTGTTTCAGATAATGAAGGAAATGAGAGAGAGAGAGAGCCAGGTGGTTGTCTGGAAACGAGTGTTCCAGGCAGAGGAAACAGCCAGTGCAAAGGTCCTGGGGCATTAAAAAGGGGGGGGGGGAAAGGTGCTGGTAAGATGGGTAGAGAATCAGAGAGACGGGGCAGAAAGCCCAGCAGGTCAGGTTGTCCTCAGAGTGATAGGAGCCACTGAAGAGCAGAGGAGGGACAAGATCATTTTAGGATTCCAGTAGACCCATCTGGCTGCTGGGTGGCTCAGCTGGTTACGCATCCAACTCTTGATTTCGGCTCAGGTCGTGCGTGATCTCGGGGTTGTGAGGTGGGGCCCCAAGTTGGGCTCTGCACAGGGCATGAAGCCTGCTCAACATTCTCTCTCTCTCCCTCATCTCCCATTACCCCTCCCTCTCTGAACAAGCAAACAAACAAAAAACACAAACCAAAAAAACCCAAACAGAACGCAAAAAACAAAAAACCATAAAAGTGACCTAAAGGGAATAAACATGGTGCTATTAGAGCAGGTAACAAAAGAACATGACCACTTTGGGGTAATGAAGGCAGGCTTCATTGAGCAGGCGACCCCTGAACGGACAGGTGAAGACTGATTCAGAGTTAACAAGCCACAGGGCCACAGACAGAGGATCAGCATGTGCAAGGGTCCTGAGGCAGGAGGGAGACCGCGGCTGGACCAACCCAGCCCAACAGCCCCAGAGAGGAACAACAATGTCCTCACGAGCCTGATCCCAGGGTAGACGACCTAAGGAGACCCACCCCTTGGCTGGGAAAGAGGGGGCCATTCCTGGGTGGAAGATAAGCCTACCTGGGGGTGGAAGGTATAGGCAGCTTCCAGAAGGTATCGCTGGAGGCCCCGATCCTGCTTCTTCAGTGTCACAGCCGCAGACACAGGCCCTGAGAGCAGGTAGGGCTGGCCAGCTGCCGGCCAGGTGACTTCTGTGCACAGCTGCCAGCCCCAGGTGTGGGACGCTGTGGAAAAGGGTGAGCAGACGGCCCTGGTCAGCTGCCAGAGAATGCCAGGCAGGCACCCAGGGCCACTCACCCAGCAAAGAAAACACTTCTGCATTTCCTTCTGAGAACCAGTACCGTGTAGACCAGGGTCCCGCAACCCCAGACGCCCCTGCCCTACCGGGCTGGGTAGGTCTGTGTGCTGGGAGCCATCTCGGAGGATGCTGGCCAGCAGAGCGGGGCCACACTTGCTGCACGTCAGTGGCAACCCCAGCAACAGTGGTGACAACCCAGATGGCTCCAGACATTGCCGAAGGGCCCCGGGGGTGGGGGGCAAAACCGCCTCCGCTGGAGGACCCCTGGTATAGACCGTAAGAGTGAGAGGCAGCAGTGCACAGAAGGCGGGCTCCAGGGCAAGACCGCCTGATTCCTAATTCCAGCTCTGCCACTTTCCAGCTGTGTGGCCTTGGGCAGATTACTCAACAGCTCTGTGCCTCAGTGTTCTCACCTATAAACCGGGACCGGTAACAGTTCCTGCCTCACGGTACAGCTGGGAGGACCGGCAGGTCTGTTTAGGACAGCGCCCCGCCTAAAGGAGTCAACTCATGGGGCGCCTGGGAGGCTCAGCAGTTGAGTGTCTGCATGATCCCGGGGTCCTGGGATCGAGTCCCGCATCGGGTTCCCCGCAGAGAGCCTGCTTCTCCCTCTGCCTGTGTCTCTGCTTTTCTCTGTATCTCTCATGAATAAATAAAATCTTAAAAAAAAAAGGAGCCAATTCATTTAGATGGGCCCCTCCCCCACCTTACTCAAAAAAAGTGACACCTGCAAGATCCACTACTGTTCAGTGCATTTCCTTCCCATCTTTTTTCATTTTTAAAAAAGATTTATTTATTTATTCATGATAGACATAGAAAGAGAGAGAGAGAGAGAAGGGGCAGTGACACAGGAGGAGGGAGAAGCAGGCTCCATGCCGGGAGCCTGACGTGGGACTCGATCCTGGGACTCCAGGATCGCGCCCTGGGCCAAAGGCAGGTGCCAAACCGCTGAGCCACACAGGGATCCCCTTTTTTTCCAATTTTTGTTGCCCCTTCACTGATGTTATTATCAAAGAATTTTCTAGTATTATTAAAATATCTCCTTCATTACAGGGTTTTAAAGTTACAGGATATCTCAGGTGGTTCACGAAACCAGAAGTTGGAGAATTCTTTTTTTTTTTTCCTAGAAATGGCCAAATAGGAAATACCTGGTGCGTTGCCGATCACAGGGTCTGTCACAACTACTCAGCTCTGCCGCGCGTGGATTGACCAAAGCAGCCAAAGACGACTGGTAAGCAAATGGGCGTGGCCATGTACCAATAAAACTTTATTGCTGGCCGATGCAACATGAATTTCACCAATTTTTCACATGTGAAATATTCTTTGATTACTTTTCAACCATTGGAAAAGGTCACAACCTAGGCACAGCTTGCAAGCCCTTGTAACGAGCCGTTCACCGACACCGGATAACTGAGCCGCTTCGTGGGGTTTTTTGCCCTTGCAGATAATCTCTGCACACAGCACATTTTTTTTATTTTTTATTTTTTTAAGATTTTATTTATTTATTCATAGACAGAGAGAGAGGCAGAGACACAGGTGGAGGGAGAAGCAGGCTCCATGCAGGGAGCCCGACGTGGGACTTGATCCCAGGTCTCCAGGATCACACCCCAGGCTGCAGGCAGCGCCAAACCGCTGCGCCACCAGGGCTGCCCCACAATGCATTTTAAAGTGATTTTGGTTTATTTTCATAGGATAGAGTTCTAGAAGCAGAATCAAAGGAGGAGTATAAATTTAGGCAGAAGAGCTACTCTAGCATCTGGAGCTGGCATGGCCCCCACATGCCCAGCTTGGGAGAGCATGGCAAGGACCCCCCCTCGCCCCACCTACCTTTCTCGTCAGTACAGGACTGGGCCCCAGAAGGGCTGTGAACATCACTGAGGCTCCTCACGCCATCCCCAGTGACGAGATACAGCTTGGAGCTGGGTGGGGAAAGAGCAAAGTCCCAGACAAGTCATTTCCATCCATTCGCTGGACAAATGTGCCTTGAAACATGAACAGAACAGGCCTTGGGGGGACTCGCCCATAGCACTCGGTGACAAGTGCCACAAGAAACCTGAATGGGGGTGGCACAGGGTCTGTCTCGGGGAAAGGCCTCCCTTAGCTGGCAGGGTAGGCGGGGAGTCTCTGCAGAGGTGAATAGGTGAGTAGAGACTCAAAGAATGAGAAGGAGCCAGCATTCTAGACAGAGGGAACAGCAGGTACAAAGGTCCTCGGGTGGGAATGAAGTGGCCACTTTTGGAGAACGAAAAAGAAGGGTGGTTCGAGGGGGTCAGGGTGGAGGGAGAGGGAATGAGTGGAGGGCAGGAGGTAGGAGAAACAAACAGGTGACAGGTGACAGGAGCCCCATGAGGAAGGACGATCATGTAGACCTGGGTTATCCTAGAACCAACAGAGGGTTTTAAACAGGTGGGAGGGGACTGGGGTGACATGACTTGACATCTTAAAGGACCCCACTCATAGGCACAAACACAGGCTCATGCTCACACACACGGGCAATCATGCACACGTGCTCACAGGTGCTCACAGACACCCACACTCACAGACGCATGTGTGCAAGCCCTCGAGCTACGCCCATGCCCACATCCACCCCTGCTGCACCTGCTCCCTCTCACTGGTGCAGGATGCCCACCTGAAGCTGAGCAGCTCCACAGCCTCCTCGGGGGTGTTCAGGTGCACGTGGAGGTCCCGGCCCTTCCTCGCCTCAATCCCACCATCCAGGCTGGCAGTGCCACGGACGCTGGTCACCCACCGCAGCCCGGCCTGCCCCAGGGCGCCCACTGTGCCCATCTGCGCTGAGATCTGGAGCAGGGCACTGCGGGGGTGGGGGGGAGGGAGATACATGCCGTCTGTATCCTGCAGGCCCCAGGTGACCGCAAACACAGTGCCCACTTACTCCCCACCCCAGCGCTTCTCGGCAGTCCTGAGCCAGAGCAGCGCCTGCACCGTGGTCATCACCAACCATGTACTCTGCGTGCACCTGGCACTTCATGCATGGTCCATCCGGGCCTTGCCATCATTGGCCTCGACTCACAGATGCAGACCCAGGCACACCTGCTTGGGTCCCAAGGCTGGGATCGGGGCAGCAGGACTGGGCCCCAGGCTGTCTGACCCCAGCTGGGGCCTTCATGCCAAAGAGCGGCCAGCGCAGGAGGCCCACACTTCCCACGTCGGATCCAGAAACCACAGATAGGCCGGCTGAGTGGGGACAGTCACCCTGCAGGCCCTGGGCCCGCTCCAGAATCAAACCGAGCACCGAACAGATGCTGCCCACACCGTGTGGCCTGGACCCACAGCGCACCTGCCTGGAGCCTGTTCTCTGAACCATCAGTGGGAATGAGAAGAGTGTCCCTCTCATGGGTGGTTACATGGGTTCACTAGAGTTGGAGCCCATAGATCTTAAATGGTCTCCCCTCTCCCCTCCCCTCGGAGGCCGAGTGGAACAGAGGGAAGCATGGGCCGTGGCCGAACACTAGAATGTTCTTAGACACATGATGTTGTCTCATTGAGCCTTGGTCTTCTCAGAGCTGCCCAGCATCTTCTCAGTCTCTTGGCACAGAAAACAATCACAGGAGCTGGTACGATGGGTGGTCTGCAGGGCAGGGATCCCCTCCAGCCCATGCTGACAGCCCTGCTCTCTGCAGCCCTCTGTAGGGGGAGGCCCCCGCCCACCCACCTCCCTCCTCCAGCTCCGAGAAGCCAGCTAACCTGGGCTTGACATAACCATTCACGGAGAAATCCAGGTGCTGCTGGAAGTCGGCAGTCCCCCGGACTCGGACGCCGATGGCAGCCGAGGCATTTAGGGTCAGCCGGGCTGGAAGGCCAGACACGGTGGGGAAGGTGAGCTCCTGCGTGGCCAGGTTCAGCCTCCGGTTCACCTGTACCTCCTGTCCCTGCAGCCACAGAACCGTAATGATGCAGGTGACAGCCCCGGGCATGGATCCTCACACAGGGTGGGGCGGGGAGAGGAAGGGACATGAACATCATCCCTTGTTTCCAGCTGAGAAAACTGAGCACACAAACAGATGAGATCACCTGGCCAAACCTACATAGGTAGAAACAGGTGGAGCTGAGTTCAAGTCCAGTTAGTTTACTATGGAAAAGGGTCAGTGGTCCGGGATCCAGGGTGAGTCAGGTAAGGAGGAATGTGAGCCCTGAGCACGATGCAGAGCACTTAGCACATGCCAGGTGCATTCTAAACATTTGGTTGCATTTTTCTTTTCTTTTTTCTTTTTTTTTTCTTTTTCTTTTTTTTTTTTTTTTTTTTTACTGCATTAGGTCATTTAGAACAACCGCCCCATAAAGTAGCTGCTGCTTTTGTTACTATCACTATTGTCATGCTATGGTGCCCATTTCACAGATGCACAAACCGAGGCCATGACAAGCATTGGCTCCCCCGCAGGTGAGAGGCGGGGCCATGATTTGAACTTGGGCAGCCTGGCCCGAAATACCACGGTCATAAGTCTGGAAAGTACCTTAGTACTTTCCCCCCAAAACATTGAAGGAAACCCCACAGGGCCGGCAGAGCGGGCTGGGGCTGAGCCCAGCCGGAGGTACCTTCAGGAGTTTGGCTGCCAGCTCGGCCAGGTGCAAGGACTGGCGTTTCACGTGGCTCCCCATCACCCCGCAGTTCACATAGCTCAGCTCGTGCCCGAACACCTTCACACTCAGCTCACACCGCAGCGCCCGCCGCTCCGCGCGCCTCCGGGCCACCTGAGGGGGGGACCAGGCTGGTGACAGGAGCAGGTCTAGTGCCTGGACACAGGTGGGGGACCAGGGGGACCAGAAGGGCAAGGACAAGGGCTTTCAGCATCCGGAATGTGACTTGCAAAACTCGTGGCCTGCAAGCAAAACCACAGATGTGTCTTCCCTGACCCGCGCTACTACCCAATGCCCAGGGCAGCGTGTCGGGGGGGTGAGTGTTCTCAAGATCTTTTTATTTTAGAATAATCTTAGATTTACAGAAAAGTTGCAAAGATGGTACAGAGAGCTCCCCCACATCCCTCACGCTGTCTCCACCGGTGGCGACTTCCACGGCCAGGGCGCGGGCAAGGCGGAGAAGCCAACACGGACATACAAAACTGCAGACATTCAGATTTCACCGGTGTTTCCATTCCGGGTCTCCCTCAGGTTCCAGGACCCAATTCAGGCAGCACATGCCATGAGCTTGCCCCATCTCTCCTGTCTCCTCAGTCTGTGACCATTTGTCTATCTTCAGATTTTTCACGGTGCATATTTTTTAAAAATTGGATTTGTTTCCAATATTTAAAAATTAGGAGAGTGAATGGGTGATGGGCACTGGGGGTTATTCTGTATGTTAGTAAATTGAACACCAATAAAAAAAAAAATTAGGAGACTGGGGCAGCCTGGGTGGCTCAGCGGTTTAGCACCGCTTTCAGCCCAGGTATGACCCTAGAGACCCGGGATCGAGTCACACGTCGGGCTCCCTGCATAGAACCTGCTTCTCCCTCTGCCTGTGTCTCTCTACCTCTCTCTCTCTCTGTGTGTGTGTCTCTCATGGATAAATAAATAAAATCTTTTTTTAAAAATAAATAAATAAAAATTAGGAGACTACATATGAAATCCGAGTCCTCTGGCTTCTTGAAAAAGAGAAGTATTGGCCTCCCCCCGCCCACCCCACATCACCACCACAAGGGCCAATAAGAAACCAGAGCTGAACGGTGGCCACCACTTCTAACTAAATCATGCGTTTCTCCCACCTGCCACAGCCTCCACCGCTCCCTATCGGCTCCCCAACACTGAGGCCAAGTACTGTTGCCACTATCACTGTGCTTCCGCTAAATAGATCTTGCAATATGAGTCTCCATCCCAAGTGTGAAAATAACAAAAAGGATGTAGATTAAGATTTTATTTATTTATTGAGAGAGAGAGAGTAAAAAGGTGCCAGCAATCTTGGTGTCATGTCCATCCATGGGAGAAAAGTCACATAAAATATAATTCCCCACCCACAGAATGGGTATTAAAGGATCCCACAGCCCATCAACTCTATTCCTGGGTATGTGCCCAGCAGAAAGGCGCACGTGCATTCACCAGAAAGACACGTGCAAGAATGTTGGTAGCGCTATGGGCGATAAGTTAGAAACAGGAAACTATCCAAAAGTCTACCAAAAGTGGGATGGATAAGGACATTCTAGCAGGTTCAGATCATGGAACGCTACACAGCAAGGAGCATGAGCAAAGTGTGAAAATATAGAACCATGTGGATGGATCTCATTCAAGCAAGAGAGAAGCTAGACACACACACACACACACACACACACACAATGTCACAAGCAGCATTATTCACACTCGCTAAAGGGTGGCAACAATTTGCAACAGAATGTCCCCCAGCAGGTGGATGGATGAACACAGTGTAGCCTATCCAGCCTTCAAGAGGGATACAGCACTGATCTGTGCTACACCAGCGAGTCCCCAAACAGGAGGCTCAGTGAGAGAAGCCAGACACCATAGGTCACATGTGTCTGATTCCGTGTCTGTGAAATGTCCAGGACAGGAAAATCCATAGAGACCCAAAGCAGATCAGTGGTTGCCATGGGCCGGGGGAAGACGGGATGGGGAGTGACTGTTACTGGGGATGGGGTCTCCCTTGGGGCCATGACAATGTTTGGGAACTAGATAGAAGTGATGGTTGCACGTCACTAGGAATGTGCACTTATAGGTCAAAACTTATCAAATTGTGTAATTAAACACATGCTACTCATTACTAGACCTGGGACAGAGCTGATTTTTTAAAAAGTAGAACTAACCAGGGCAGTTAGGAGGCCGATTCATGATCACCCTTGGTTAGGGTGGGTAGACCAGAAGGGGGAGGACAGGGGGCCTCTGGGGTGCCGATAATGCTCTGGGCACTGATTCTAAGAATGCGTTCTGGTGGTGGAAACACGCTTAGGGCTTGCATGATTTTCTAATTGTAGGTGATGCTTTGATCAAGACTTTTTCACGATAAGGCAGGCTAACAGCTGACTACTCGGCTCTGGACCAGTACTAGTGTCTGGGGAGGGAGGGCAGGGTCAGAATTCATTGACACCTGAGTCCGCAGGCCAAAAGCTCGGGCTGGTGAAGGGTGGGAGCAGGGTGGGTGCAGGTACCTCCCCCCAACCCCCGCCTTACCTTCTGCTGCAGGTCTCTCATCTTTCTGGACCTTTCTTCTGGACAGTCAGGTTTGGCTGCCTGTGCTGAGGGCCCTGGGTCTGGCTCTGAGGACTTCTCCGGCTGGCCCTCTCTCTCCTCTTCCTGCCCCCACAATGACTTCCCGCCCAACAGCCTGTGGATGATTTTCTCTGCATTTTCCAGGCGGAGGCCAAGCTGGGAAGAGACGCCAGGGCTCATGGAGGAGCAGCTCGGTCACATGGGTGATCCAGAGCTGCAGAGCAGGGGGCTCAAATGGGGGAAATGGGGGCAGCAGCCTTGGGCAGGGTACTCTGGGGTCCCCAGGGTTCACCTGGACCCAAGCAAAGGGGTACCACCTTTTCAAATCGTCAAGTTCCACATTTGCTGGGCAGATTTCCCACAGCAAAAATTCTTACTGATTCTTTAGGGCCTGGTTCACCTGTCACCACCTCTGGGAAGTCTTTCCTCAATTCCCACATCACTGCCTTCCCACATTCTCCTTCCTCTGAGAGTCCAGCACAGAAATTCTAGGTCACACTCAGATGCTGTCATCTGTGTGTCTCCCTTGCAAGATGCTGAGAGCTCCATCGGAGCAGGGACCCATGTCTCATTCACTAGGTATGCTGAAGGCCTCGGTGATGGGTTAACTTTGTGTTTATTTGACTAGGCCATGGGGTGCTGAGATATTTGGTTACGCATAATTGTGGGTGTTTCTATGAGACTGTTTCTAGATAAATATAACATTTTTTTTAATTTATTTGAGAGAGAGAGTATGCATGTGCGGTGGGGAGGAGTAGAGAAAGAGAAAGAAAGAGAGAATTTTAAGCAGACTCCATGCTGAGCACAGAGCCTGACACAGGGCTCCATCTCAACACCCTGGGATCACGTCCTGAGCCAAAACCAAGAGTTGGAATGCTTAACCGATTGAGTCACCTGGACTCTCCTGAATTCAACATTTAAATCAATAAACTGAGTCAAGCAGAGTGCCTTCCATAATGCATGTGGACCACATCCAATCAGTCGAAGGCATGAGTCATACAAAAGGCAGACTCTCCCCCCAACTACAGGGTAATTCCTCCTGACTGCCTCTGAGCTGGGACATCATTTTTCTTTTCCTACCTTCCGCTGAAACTGAAACATCAGCTCTCTCCAGCTCTCAAACCTCCAGGCTGAAACTATACTACTGGCTCTTAGGCCTTCAGAGTCAGACTAGAACTACACCATCGACTTTTCTGGGTCTCCAGCTTGCTGACCACAGATCTTGGGACCTGTCAGCCTCCATAATTGTGTGAGCCAATTCCTTACAATAAATCTCTTTCTAGATATAATACACGCTGCTGGTTCTATTTCTCTGGAGAAGCCTAATACAGCTGGCCTGGTTTGTTCTCAAAATTTGATGGATGAATGAGTCCTTCTTTCTGTCCCTCCTTCCTTCCATCTGTCCATCCATCCACCCATCTGTTTAGTCACTCTTTAATCCTTCCCATCTATCCATCTATCCATCCATCAATCCATCCATCCTTTTATCCTTCCAGCCACCTTCCCTTCTTCCCTTCTTCTTTACATCTACTGTGCTTCCATCATTCCACCCAGATGTCTCCAAGAGCATTTGTCCAGAAGTCACCAGAAGGTCAGCCATTGGCAGATCTAAGCTCATGCCCCTAGCTGGCAATATTTGGACAAACTCCCTGTTCTCCATAAATTAGAAGGGGTCAGGACAGGGCACAGAGAGCACCCTCCCTCAGACAAGTCTCGGGGGCCTGGGAAATGGAAGGAAATGGAAGGGCCCCAAGGTAATCCATTACACTTAAGTTTGCTGGACATAGAACCTCAGAGATACCCCTTTTTCTGTTGCTGCACCCCCACAATCCATTCTTCATGCAACGGCAAGAATGTTCAAATCATGGGCAGCCCTGGTGGCGCAGCGGTTTAGTGCCGCCTGCAGCCCAGGGTGTGATCCTGGGGGCCCAGGATCGAGTCCCACGTCAGGCTCCCTGCATGGAGCCTGCTTCTCCCTCTGACTGTGTCTCTCCCTCTCTCTCTATCGCTCATGAATAAATAAATAAATTTTAAAAAAAGAATGTTCAAATCATGTCACATCACTCTCCAGCTTAAAACTTTCCTATGACGTGGTCCTGATCCTCTCTGCCCTCCCATCTTACCTCTCTCCTCACTCCCTGGTCTACTTCTGCTTCTTGGGACACATCAAGTCCTTTCTTGTCACAGGACCTTTGCACATCCTGGTGCCCCTGCCTGGAAGGTTCTTACCTCAGCTCTTCACTAGGTTGCTCATGCTCCTTCTTCAGATCACAGCTCAAACTTCATCTTCCTGAACACAACACTTAATGTTGCTGTTGTTTTATCAATATGTACTCGTTTCTTATCTACCTTTCTGGACAGGGATCAGGTCTTTCTTGTTGACTGTCATATTCTCAGAACCTAGCACAGCACCTGGCACATGTCAGGTTAGAAGACAGATATTTGTACAATGGTGAGTGGGTGGATAAGTGTGGGTGGATGGATGGATGGGTGGGGAAGAGGGTAGGTGGAGAGAGGGTATAATGGCACATTCATGAATAGATGGAGAAGGATGACGGATGGATGGAAAGACAGATGGATGAATGGGAGGATGGATGGATGGATGGATGGATGGATGGATGGATGGATGGATGGGGGTTGTACGTATGTGTAGATATATGTAGGGATGGATATGTGGATAGATACATGAGTACATGGGTGCACAGCGGTGTGTGTGGATCACTAGAATAGATGAATAGATGCAGGGGTGAGAGGTTGATGGGGAAATGGGTGGGGAGCTACATAAATGGATGGATGGGGGTGGGTAGATGATGCATGAAGGTAGATGGATATACAGCTATATTGATGGCTGGGTGACGGATGGACAAATGGCTGGGTAGGCAGCTGGCTGGCTGGGAGAATAGGTGAATGGATGGGTAGGTGAGATGGCAGATAGAGAGATGGGTGGGAAGGTACAGAGATTAGTGAGATAAAAGAGATGGATGAGAGGGAGGGATGGGATGGATGGATGGATGAGTGGGTAGATGGATGGAGGAGTGGATCAATACAGACAAGAGGTGGATGGGATCATTTCTGGCCCCGAGTCTAGAAAAGACTATGGCAGGCCCTCTCTTACCTCCAGGAGGTTGAAGCCATGACCTAGGGCATGGATGGTCAGGTTAGTCATGGCAAAACGGGGGAGAAAGGAGGCTGGAGAAAAGAGAAGGGTCCGCTCCAGGTTCATTCCCAGACTGCCAGACACTAGGAGAAGAGAGGGGATCAGTACCCTCCCTACCCCTCACCACCAGGATCTGAACACTGAGGGGCTATAGATTGAGACAGGGCAAGACGTGGTGTGTCCTCTCCAGCAGGACACGTGTCTCAGCCTTAAGCCTCATCAAGGGCAAAGGGAAGGCCAGGAGGGTCACAGATGTACCCACACCTGCTGGCAGGCAGAGAGGGGGCAGCCAGAGAACCCCACTTTCTACCCCCAGACTTCCGGAGTGGCTGAGGTTGTTTAGGTGCCTAGGCTAGAACACTGTTTCCTTCTGGATGCTCTGTTTCATCCTGATAAAGGAGGTGACAGCTTCGGCTGGGTGCTAATCTCCTTGTAACACTGGGAAGAAAGTTCTCCAATTCACAGGCAGGCAATGGAATCGATGCTGATTTACATATGAACGGGTGACATTTGGGAAAAAGCATCTCTAATCCACGTGTCCTCAAGAGTTAGAGCTCCCAGGTCCCCAAGGCTTCCTGGCTCCAGAGCAAGACAGAGGCCACCTAGGAAGGCCATACCTGAGCGGAAGGTGACATCAGAATAGGATGAGTGTTTCCAGGTCTCTGGCTGGAACTCCTGGCTCAGGATGTCCTCAGGGAGGGCCTCCTGGAGAGCTCGCTTCAGAGGGTCATCAGTTTCCAGCAGCTGCATCAGGTGACTCCACACAAAGGAGCCCACTGGAGTCCAGTCATGGCCAGCAGGGAGGGGAGGGAAGAGGAGGTGGGGGACAGATGGATCTGGAGCTGGCACAGCCCGGAGAAAACAGCCCCCTGAGCCCTTCTCCTGAGTCCTGCTATTTCTACACACCAGGGGCTTCTCTGGAGCTTAGTTATCCACATTTTCTTCCAGAAACAGTGGCCCCAGCACTGACTTAATGGGACTTAGGAATCTAGCCTGTGCACAGCTTTCTGAGGTGCCTTCCTGAAGGGAAAAGAGGCACCATAGGGAAAGCTCTGGCTTCACAGACCCAAGTCTGAATCTCAGTTCCACCACTCAGGAGCTGTGTGACCTCTGGATGGTTACTCTACTTCTCTGAGGATTAGTTTCCTCATCTGTAAAATAAAATAGCAACCCATCTTCCAGGCCTGTTTGTGCAGACCAATCAAGACAAAGCCTGGACCCAAAGACCTGAGTATCTTTCAGGGTTGGGAAAATGGTGACATGCAATTCGTGAAGGGGACCCTCTCAGGCTCTCTGGAGGGGTAAAAAATCAAAAGAGAGCACTGACAGGAAAGAGTCCAATAAGGGATATTAGAGTCTAACTGGGAACCCCCAAACCTCTCAGGCTCTCAGGATGCCCAACAGAGAGATTCTAGAGCAACTCACCAAGGAACAAAGTGGAGTCTGTCTTTCGTTCCTATTGGGCAACACACAGGCCTGTTATACCCAGGGCCTCCATCGAGGCTGAGCCCTTTGGCTGGTTCCCTAGTGATGGGGCTTGGCTCAGTGGCCTGTTTGATGCAAAACAGCCCCCTCTCCTCCTATCTCACACACATCTCACTCCATCCCTGAAACAGCCAACAAACAGTTGCATCTTCAAGCAGTACCAATTCTTTAGAAGGTAATTCAGCAGCATCACTTTGACATGTGTACACCCTTTAAATTGGCTGTCTGTCCTCTGGGGAGATTATCCTATGGCTAGATTAGCACAAGGGCCCAAAGGCGGATATGCAGGGAAGTTCCTTCTTGCCGGTTGTTTCTCATAGCAAAAACCCAGAAATGACTGAAATGCCCATCAGTGGGGACTGGTAAAATGGATTATGGTACAAGGTCCTAGTAGCATATCATGCAGCAGTACATAAGGGTCCACATGCTCTGATGTGGAAAGAGCCCCCAGAAACATCAAAGACAAAAGCAAGGAGCACAATAGCAAGTGTAACATGATTCTGAGATGCTGTTGTTTAGGAGCTACATGGACAAGCTCGTCTACGCACTACAAGTTCAGTTGGGATGTACAAGAGAACTGTTCCCAGGGAATGCCCTCGGGAAATGGGACTTAAGGGCCAGGGGAAGAAGAAGGTGGGCTTTTATTTTCCACTTCTACTTTCCTGTCTGCTCTGAAACTTGCGTTTCTAAATGCAATGCGTATTCTAAACAGCCACACATGCAACACTTAAGATGCTCTCAATATCTGTGTGTATTAACTCATTTTATGCTCCCTGTATGAGGGAGGTGGTATTATCATCCCCATTTCACAGATATAGAAATAGAGGCTCAGAAAGGTTTAGCAACCTGTTCAAAGGCATGCATATTTCAACAAAGAAGTAGTTGAGCTGAGATTTGAACCCAGGCTGTCAGGCTCCAGACACTCAACTCACTGAGCATGGAAAAGATTTTTGAAAAATCAGTTGATCTTATTTTCTAAAGTTTTGCTTTTAAGTTCAGGAAAACTATGGCCAGAGGCCCCTGTTTAAAGGAAACTCCTTGACCCCAGAAGGGATCTGAGATTTGCAGATACTATCCTTCCTCTGTCTCTGGTCTCCCAGGTACTAGGTCAGGAAGTGACCAGAGCTACCAGGGAAGCCAGTGACATCCAGTCCTTTTTACAGATGAGGAAACGGAGGAACAGAGAGGAGAAGCAATTGGTCTGAGGTCATCCAACTGACATACACATGAGGTGGGGGGCACACAAGGCCACTTGTTCAGGTGGTATGGCAATAAACGGAGAACAGGAACGGGTTAGGAGAGTATCTAGGAGACAGAGCAAGAGCATGCTCCCAAACCCCTGCACCCACCAGGAAGCTCCGGGCCAGCCCCACACCCCTTCCTCCAGCTGCCACTGCTCACCCTGGGTGGACTGCTCGCTTGCCTGGGTGCGCCGCACCTGGGCAAACACCTCTTCACCAGGGCATCTCATCAGGGCCAGGTAGGCGTTGATGCGGATCTCAGCGTCCTCCTCCGGATTTTGGTAGAGACGGGAAAGCACAGATCGCTGGCTTGGGCAGAGAGAAGGCCATCATCTGGAGCCCATCCACCTCCACCTGCCTCTACCCTGGAGCATGACATCCCCCAAGCTGCTCTGGCTCCAGCAGATGGCCCTGCTGCCTTGTCCCAGCTCTCACAAAATTCCACCCCAGGAGGCCTCTCCAACCCTCTCACCTGTGGGCAGGTTATGGGAGACAGTAGGGTCACCGCTAAACCCATCCTCCCCCAGCCCCAGCCCAGAGGCTCACCAATCTCCACAGGTAACAACAGGTAAATAGATGGGTATGGCTGCATTCCAACACAACTTTATTTATAAAAACAGCTCGGTGCCTGACACACAGGAGGTATTCTCTAGAGGGCTTGGCTTGCCCTGGCCCCTTCCTAAACAAGCCACCTCCCTCCCCCTGTGACTTTCTCCCTCAGCACTTGCTGCTTTCCTTCATAGCACAGCCACCC
Organism: Canis lupus dingo; assembly: GCF_003254725.2. Taxonomy (NCBI): domain Eukaryota; kingdom Metazoa; phylum Chordata; class Mammalia; order Carnivora; family Canidae; genus Canis; species Canis lupus. The sequence continues at coordinate 31,203,749 of NC_064248.1, read as the reverse complement.
ACCCATCTACTCCTGCGGAGATATTTACTGAGCACCTACTATGTGCCCGGCACTGTGCTAGGTGACAGGAGCAAAACAAGCCCAGCTCCTGTCCACCTGAAGCTCACCTACTCGTGCCAGGAGACTGACAGCAAACAAGGTTAAGATGTGAAATATAGATCCCATTAGGTGGTAAATACTAAAAGAGGAAAGGATTATGTGGAAAAGCCCAGGGGGACCCCAGAGTGAAAGTGATTTTTAAACAAAAACCTGCAGAAGGTAAAGAAGTGAAGCCTGGGGATGCCCAGGGGAAGCACATCCCAGGAAGAGAGAATAGCATGTTCAAAGGGCCTGTGGCAAAAGTGGGCCTGGAGTGTTCGAGGAACTAGAGGCAGCCCAGTGTGGCTGGAGAGCCAGGGTGGGGTGAGGGAAGTAGGAGATGGAGCCACGAGGTGTTAAGTGGGCCCGTGGTCAGAGCACACGGGCCTGCTCTGTCACTCTAAGGACTTTGGCTTTGACCTACAGTCGTAGGGGAGCGACTAGTCCAGTGATCAGCAACCTTTTTTGGCAAAGGGACACATGGTAAATTTTTCTGGCTTTGTGAGCCATGCACTCTCCTGCCACTGCTCAGTTCTGCAGTTGTAGCAAGACAGCAGCCCCAGGCAACACATAAATGAGCGGGAGCAGCTGCATTCTAGCAAAGTGCTGTGTACAAAACAGCCAGCGAGGATGTGGCCTGTGGTCCAAAGCCTGCAAACCCCGGAACTAGAGCGTTTGCAGCACAGGACGGCTTCTATACGGTTTGCAACCATAGGCTTGTTTGTGCGTTTGGTCGCTAAGTAATGCCTCCCACCAGAGACAGGCTCCGCGACATCAGAGACCTGACACCTATTCACACGAGGGCCCAGTGCATAGTAGGAGCTCAGTATACCTATGATGAATGAATGAACAAAGAAGTGAATTAGCAAACGGTGGTTCGAGAGCCACGGCCACCCAATCGTAACCCCAGCGAATGACATGCAGGAGCTCACGTTTGCAGAGCAGGGGATCCTCCGGAAGGCCTGGATGGCCCCCAGGCGGACCTCAGGGGGGCAGCCCCTCTGAGACGCGCAGGTGCTCAGTGTGGGGCTGAGAGCTGTGGCCGCCAGGCCCGCGTTGCCAATCGCCTTCAGCACAAGCCGGAGCTGGAACGAGATGGCAAAAGGGCCTTCAGGCCTGGGGAGGGGGGTGCTCAGCCCACCCACCCACGCAGCAGTGGGCTCCCCTGCATGGCTCGGGCCCCACCATGGGGCTGCACCTGGGATGCCGCTCATCCTCACCTGGTCAGCGTCCGAGGGCTCCTGGAAGGTGCAGTTGGCACCCAAGGCCTGTCCCAGGGTCCTCACGAGGGAGCCGACACCAGGCAGCTGTCCACAGGGCCCGTCCAGGGAGGCACAGAGGTTGTGCACCAGGGCCGAGATACCAAGGAAGGCGGTGGGGCTGGCCCCCGAGGTGTGCAGGAGCGGCTGGGGACAGAAACCGGCCCCCACCTGAGCCACCTGAGCCACCCTTCAGAGGCTTTGCCATGTACAGATGGGCCTGCACCCTGGTGCACACAGATTCCTAAAAAATCCAGAGGCCTGGGCTGGGCCCCCCAACCTGAGAGTCTGTAGGAACCGGTGTGTGGTGGGATCTGTCCACCGGGCACTCTCGAAAGCACCCAGGCGGCCCTCTCTGTGTATCCAGGAGGGAGGACTGTGCCATTGGGCTGACACGTGACAAGCGCAGGACAACTGATGATGTCTGAAAACAGTCTGGGCTGTCACAACGGAGAAACAGACCTGCTGGCATCCAGCAGGCCAAGACCAGGGACACTGCTGACGGCACTCTAATAACACAGGACAGCCCCAGGTGTCAACAGCGCCAAGGATGAGAACCCCCGGGGCTCACCAGTTTGGAGGAGCAAGGTGGGGGTGGTGAGGTCCTCTGAGCAGAACACGGCAGAGTGGCCAGAGGTGTTGGAGTAAATGGTTAGCAACCACTCCCCCCGCCACCCACCCGGGGGGAAACAAAAGTCCTCACGGGTAACATTTGCCAAGTTCTGTGGTGCAAATGCTCCCACACAGTGCTCGCCACTCGCTCGCTGCAGGAAGAGCCCCCCTGAGCGGGGAGTGGCTGTCATGTGGCAGGTGCACGTCCACCGTAAAATAAGCCCAAGGGCAGGGATGCGGCGCCGCAGCAGAATTAGGCAGTAGGTCTCGATCAGGGCTTTTAATGTTATTTCTCTACCTGCAGGCTTAGATAATCTTTCATAATAGCTGTGTTCTATGGCCAGCTCCAAAACGGCCTGAAAAGTCAACTCTCCTTACACCTGCCCCGCCTTCGGGCACATGCTGGGGTCCGCTGGGTCTGTCCCTGAGGAGCAGGAGACCCCGGCCCTCCTCTGGGGGCCAGACTGCACTCCCCATCCGGCTCAGGTGGCAGTGGCAGCAGCAGCTGGGCCCAGGCTGAGTCAGATCAGGGGCCCACCCCAGGTGCTCGTGCTCGACAGGGCGCCGCCCCGATCCTCAGCCACCCCTACACCAGGGTGCAGGAGCCTTCTCCTCTTCCACTCCCCACCCCTTCCAGGCTGCAAAAAAGCAACCTGCATTGCCAGCACTTGCCCGGCACATACCTGGCACACGCCTGGCACACCCCCAGCACTCATGCATCCTTGTGGACTGGACAAGAGAACGAGCGAACCAGTCCAGACAGGTGCAAGCCCTGGTCTGGAGGGCAAGTGAGGCAGGTGAAGGAGATCCTGGCCTCTGTGAGCCGAGGGACCCCACTGGCTCTGCTCACCCCGTCTCCCTGACATAGTCACAGCAGCAATACCAGCCCCGTGCATGTCACTTGGCACACATCCCAACAACGCATGAATCCACAGAGTCTCCCTATGTGTTACCCCTACCACATAGATGGAGAAACGAGGCACAGAAATTCAAGTGGTTGGCTGAAGGTCAAAGGGGCAGAGCTGGGATTGAATCTGGGAGTCTAGAACGGGAGTCTGCACACTTAGTCACCTCTCTTGTACAGAACAAACAAAGGGGGGGGGCAGGGAGGGAGGGCCGGTCTCCAGGAGACTGAGCCTGCCAGCCCTGACTCAGCCCTGAGAGTCCCGGAGAGGCTAGCATTGCAGGTAGCCAGAGTGTCACCTGCCAGGCCATGAAGCGTGGGCAATGCCCCTGGCGACCCAGCCCAGGCCCCGCCTGCTGAGCCGAGCCAACCACACAGCCAACCCCAGAGTCAGGGGTCAGGGGTCAGGGGTGAGCGCTCCCTACCCTCTGCCTGCCCAGAGAGTGAGCCCCAGCCTGACCAACACAAGAGACCCAAAGATCCTGCTGGCGAGGCAGGGGTCTCTGCTGCTCCCGGGGACCCTGGCTGGCCCATCACCGGCGTGCTCACCCCTGTTCCCTGCGATGTCCTCTGAATCCCCACCCGCTGCCAGCCTGGCACAGCAGGGTGAGGAGCAACAAGTGATGGTGCCCCCAGAGCGAGTGAGGACACAGCCCGTGGAGGAGGAGGGAGCACCCGCCTCTCCCCAGGCGAGCTGCCCGGCCTCTGTGGACCTCAGTTTCCTGCAACACGGATGCCCTCAAAGCCCCTCGGTCCCAGAGGCAGGCTCACGGTTACCCAGGACCGCTGGGTTGTTAGAAACCCTTGGCCCACCGTCACACACGGTTCTTGGCCTCAAGACTCGGTAGACGTATTTGTTTCCGATAATGGGAACAGCTCTCACTTACGAGGCTCAGACTCGGTGCCAGACCCCAGGAGAATCGGTTTGCACACATCCTCCTGCATCTTACCACCAGCCCAGGAGGGAGGCACCGGTTCCCTTCCCGTCAATCAGATCAGAAAACGGGCCCAGAGAGGTTAGGTCACTTGCTCAGAATCACACTGCTGAGACTCGAACCCAAGACCTCTCTGTGCTGGTGCAAAGCCCCGATCAAAGCAGGTCACCCCCGGTGTGCAATCAGCAGCCAAGTGGGGAAGGGATGACAGGGGCCCAGGTGGGGAGCGGGGGGCTCACCAGCAGCATGTGGACCATGGCATCCGTGGGCTGCGGGATGAAGGCCAGCGACCAGAGCCAGGCTTCCGTCTGGTCCACCTCCACCTCCCCGGACACGATGAGGTCCTTCATGAGGCCCACACAGGGCTCGGTGCCACAGGAGGGCAGGGCGTCCACCAGCGGCTGCCTGAGGTGGAGGGACACCGAGGGACGTCACAGAGGCGGCCCGCATGTCCTGAGCACCTTCCAGGCCTCACCTGGAGGCCGACTCAGGTCATCCCGGGGACGCCAGGAGGCTCCAGGCAGCACGACGGGCACGTGTCCAACATCACACGCCTCAGAAGGGGCTGGGCCTGGGACCCGGGCAGCCTGGCTTTTAGGGTCCACGGGGACAACGGCAGCCCAGTCCAAACCCTGCCAGGTCCGCCCGCCCAGGAAACCCGCAGCTTCGGGCAACACGAGCCCTGTCCACTGTTCTGCTAAAACCTGCCACGGTCATGAAGGAGGGGCAAGGACCCCGGCACCGAACCAGAACCACCCACTGGCAGGTTGCTGCTTGTGCCCTCAGCCCCAGGTCAACATCAGGCCTCTGCTTTTCTTTTCTTTTTCAAGATTCCAGAAAGGTTCAGAAGCTCAGAAGACATTCTCAACCTTTATACAACAGTAGCTCTGAGTGGGGACAGAACCGAACGGGAGGTGGGTTCCCGGGTCACAGCAGAAACGAGAGGCGCCATGAACCAGCAGGGTGCACAGCTGTGGGTGCACGGGGCCACCCCCACCCTGGTGAGGGATACCCGTGACTGCAGATGGTCAGACCCCCACCCCGACCCACATACACACCCTCTGCCCATAAACAGTCTCTGGCCTCAGCTTGCTCATCTGGGGAATGGGAATGCCGATGTACAAGCCCCCTCACCCCCAACATGCCCGAGAGTCCTTGGAAACACAGAGGTCACTTCCTCTCAGCAGCATCCTACCCGTTCTTTCCACCCCTCACCCTCGCACCTCCTCTTTTCCCTATAGTTTTGGGCCCTGGGGACCTCGGTCTGGCCAGAAGCAGAGGCGGCAGCAGGGGCAAGAGAACTCGAAGAGCATGTGTCTTCTCAGAAAGTCCTGGGCTTGGGATGAGCCTCCCCACCTCCCTGACTCCCAACATCTATTTGGACAGCGGAGACACGGGCTTGTAGGAAAGCTTAGGGTAGCAGGTGGGGTATGTCCCCGGGAAACAGGCAATTCCCTCTGAAGACTCCAGGCCCTTTTCTACAGGAGACATAATTAAACTGTGCCTAAGTCAAACATCACATATTTAAGCCCAGAGGTACTGGATGGAGAAGCAGAGACCACTGGGGTTCAAATCCCAACTCTGCTGTGTGACTTTGGGCCAGTTTCCTAACTGCTCTGTGCTTTGACTTCCTGCCACAAATGTAAAGTAGGAACATGATAAAGCCACCTACCCCACGAGGTCCTTGTGGGGGTTAAACCGGGGAATACAGGGGCGCCTGGGTGGCTCAGTCGGTTAAGCATCTGACTTCTGATTTCAGCTCAGGTCCTGATCTCAGGGTTGTGAGATCAAGTCCCATGTCGGGCTCCATGCTCAGCGTGGAACCTGCTTGAGGTTCTCGCCCTCTGCCCCTCCCCCTCCCCATGCACTGTCTGTCTGTCTCTCTCTAATAATCAGTCTTTAAAAAATAAAAGTAAAAGAGAGGGTTTCAGAAGATGATGAAGCATCTTAGCCATTAGGTTTTGCAGTCAGTCAATTAGACATTTGGTAATGCTGATTTTGCACTCCTTTTTTTTTTTTTTTTTTTTTTCCTTTCGTATTTTGGAGCTGATAACTTTTTGGAGACCTTTTCAGGAGCCTTTGAGAAAGTCACGCCTCCGGATCTCTCAGGGTCCTGAAGAGCGGCTAGATTTTGGGAAGGAACCGCAAGCTTCCCCTCTGCACAGCCCTGAGCTCACGAAGCTCCTTGGAGACACCCCCTAACCCCCCGGCTCCCCGGTGGACCCCGGGGTCTCTATATACACCCCCCCTTGCTGGCCCCACATCAGCAGCATCCAGGTGGTGGGATCCCAGCCTGGCCGACACCCCCACCTATGGTTAGAGGGGTACCCAAGGCACATTGGAATGCTAATTCCAGCTCTCCACAAGAGGGTCCCAGTCAGGGAGGGAACAATGCCTGTATTTATACTGCGGGGCCTTTCAGCTTTAGTCCCAAGAGGGCTCGGTCCGTGGGAACCTCCGAGCTCCCCGCTTAATCACCTTCTTGGCAGCCATCCCCAGACTGAAAGACAAGTCAATATCCCAGGGATGAGAGGAGATGCGATATCACCATCCACCCCTCAGTGGGGACCTGGGACACTGTCAAGACCACCCAGCCCCACCAGGACCGCCAACCAGCTCCTGGTCCCCTCCCCACCTCCCACGTCCCTGCAGGAAGGTCCTTACCAGTTGTCCCGGCATTTAAAGGAAGATTGTCGCCACAGGGCCAACAGCTCATCTGGGGAGAGGCCCTGGAGCTCAGACACCAGTGTCAGGAACAGTTCTGCAGCCTGGGAATCAGAGGGAGTCAGCATGAGAGACTAGGCAACCTGGGGGGGGGGGGGGGGGTAGCGGGGGGACCCCAGGGTTATCTCAGCCATTTCCCTGCCTTCAGACAGGACTGCAAACAGAATGCATTAGCATTTTCCACTTAAGGTAGCTCTTTTTTTTAAAGTTATCTATCTATCTATCTCTCTATCTATCTATCTATGACACAGAGGCAGAGACCCAGGCAGAGGGAGAAGCAGGCTCCCTGCGGGGAGCCCAATGTGGGACTCGGTCCCAGGGCTCCAGGGTCACACCCTGAGCCAAAGGCAGAGGCTCAACCACTGAGCCACCCAGGCGCCCCTCCACCTAAGGTATCCTAAGACCCGACGAAATGAGGCCATGTAGCTGGACTTCTCTCCACGGAATCCCTGGCACACAGTCCACCCCCTTTTTAAATTCTTTATCAAGTATTCATTGAGCACCAACTACGTGCTAGGCTCTGTGCTCGGAGCCAGACAGGATACCTGCACTTGTGGGCTTTACACTCTAGTAAAAGCTCAGTAAGTGTTCACGTGGCCACGACCTAGATATTACAGGGGTCTTAGCATATTTCATACAGTTAGTGAGGTGACCATCTTTTTTGTCATTTTTAATGCGCAAATAGGTAAATGAGAGAAAAAAGAAAAAAGTAAATGTTCTTCAGAAGTATGAGCAGTGATGGCTAATAATGGGTGGTTTGCAGGCTCCGAGCCTTGTCTGTAGGCCTGACCAGCACAGCCTCTGAGTGTCCAAATATGCACAAGGACATGAAGGACTGTATTCAAGAGCACGCACTCCTTAGGCTTCAGCAGATACTTGGTTTGGTCCTGGCTCCCTGCTGGCAGCCCCCACGCTGCCCCCAGGCTTGGGCCAAGGCCAGGACTGGGCCTCACACCCACACCTGGCTGACCAGGGGTCCTCTGGTGCTGGGAGCACCCTGCCTACCCTTGGGCTACCCTTGGCCTGCTGTTACTTCTTCACACAGGGCCCACAGGCCAGGCCCCTGTGTTTGGGGGCGGGGGTGGGGGTGACTGCCACTGTCATGACTGGTCCCAACTGCCATGAGCCATAAAGACGCTCTGTCACCCCAGCTTGGGGCAGCCATCCCGGGGCCCCTCCATTCCAGGATTGCTGCTTGCCTTCTGGATGGGCTCAGATCTGTTTCCCTCCACCTGGGGGCTGCCTTTCCCCAGCAACACCCACAATTCTCTGGGCCTAGACACGCACACTTTTGAGCCCCCCAGCAAGTATGCACGCTGCTGTGCCTGGCCGAGCATCATCCCCCCTGGGGAAGGCCAGTGTCCACCCTGGAGCACTTTTCCTCCTCCGGGGAGGCCTCCAGCCCCAAGCATTGGGCATCAGGACTAGCTTTCCAGAGCCAGGCACAGCAGGATGGATCTCGGCAGGTCATCCCGGTTCCCCCTCCAGCAGGGAGAGAAGCGAGAAGCCTACCCGCTAATAACAAGAACACAGTAACAGCACCACCAGCACCAGCACCCACCACTTCGTACGGAGCCCCTACTGTATGCAGGCACCATCCTAGGCCGTGTGCCTGCATCATCCCATCTGACTGTCGTGATGCCCTACGGGGAGCAGCTATCACCAGCCCCACTTAACAGAGAAGATTCGAGACACTCTGAGCGCTTAAGTCCGGTGCCCATGGCCTCAGCACTCCTAAGTGGCAGAGTCAGGAGATGAACCCAGGCCACTTAGCTCCTAAACCCACACTCTTAACCAGTGTCCTCCGGGCCAGTGGGCTGGGGGAAGGATGGGGAGAATGACAAAACAAACAAAAACAAAAACCAAAAAAATGCAAGAATAAGGAAAGCCTGCTGTAGCATCTTCTGGTTTCCTTGGTGCCGATTCTCGCACTGCGGCCTCTCCTGCTGCCCCTGCGCTGGCCCTGGACACGGGCTTGGGAAGAGCAGCGTGACGGCTCCAGAGCATGTGCTATTTCCACATGTGGTGAAGTGACAGCAGGTGCAAAGGACCTGGAGGTCACGGGCAAACAACGGCCTTGAGTACTCATTACTTTTATTTCTAACATGACTTCTTTCTTTCTTTTTTTTTTTTTTTTTAAGATTTTATATATTTATTCATGAGAGAGAGAGAGAGAGGCAGAGACACAGGCAGAGGGAGGAGCAGGCTCCATGTAGGGAGCCCAACATGGGACTCGAACCCAGGTCTCCAGGATCACACCCCAGGCCAAAGGTGGCTCTAAACCGCTGAGCCACCGGGGCTGCCCTAACACAACTTATTTTTGACCCACCCGTGAATAATGACTGTGTTTAACAACCAGCCCGCAGGATTCCTGCTATCAGCCCTGATGCACCACAGTCTGTCTAAACGGTCTCTCCAAACCTTGGCTGTACACAGTCGGCACTTAATAAAGGCCAATAACTCGGGCTTCCAATGCTTAGGAGGCCGGATGGTAACCACGAGCGGTGCCCTCTCCCTGGCATCCTCTCTGGAGGGAGGTGACCCCTACCCCATCCCCGATTGATGCTCCTGGCTACACGGCCTGCTGCCCCCCACAACGAAGCTCCGGGGCCTCTCCGCGGGAGGGTCAGGCTGGGGAATTTGCTCTCTATTGAACACGGAGTCCCCGGTTTTGTTTCCAGACTGAAAAACCAATCTTGTCTCCTGCCCAGCAACAATGGGGACGGGCAAGGGCATTCCAAGCTCAAGCCCCGGAGGTCGGTCCCCCGGGCAACCAGGCGGGTCCCCTCAGCCCTGGGGGGGACGGTGGCAAAGAGCTCTTGGTGTGCAATGAGGCATCCCTGAAAAAGGCCCTCAGCAACCACCCCCAGCCCGGGGGGACCTTCCCAGTGGGAACAACTGACTTCCTTTCTCGAGCTGTAAATCCAGAACAGCCGTTCTGTGGCCTCTGCGGCCTGCCTGCCAGTCTCAGGGAGGGGATGCCTCGCCCTGAGCCCCCTCTGCCAGGGAAAATGCCCGGTCAGGGGGTCAGAGGGTGCTCTGGGGCCAGAGGAGAGGAAGTGGGCCTGTCCTGTGGCTTCCCAGAGCACCACGAGGTTCGGCAGCACAACAGCTGGCACGTAGGCCACAAGGCGGCCCTTCTCAAAGGGGGTGACCGTGCTCCCCGGGGAGACACCAGGCAACACCTGGACACACTTTGGGTTGTCACCACCAGGGAAGGGGTGACGCTGGCATCTGGTGGGTAGAGGCCAGGGGTGCTGCTCAACAGCCTGCAAGGCACAGGATGGCCCCAGCCATACAGGATGATCTGGTCCAAGCTGACAGTAGCACCCAGGTAAGAACCTGTGGGGCCAGGGTTGACAGCTGGCCCGGTGACTTATCAGCTGGTGGCCTGGAGCACCACCTAGGGAGGCAGATGGCCCTTCTTTTTGGGCTGTTCTGACTCCCAGGAAACCCCCAGTGGGGGAGACCCACTCATCAACAAGCTGGGAGCCTGCCTCCCAGCTCGCAAAACAGTGAAAAGCCAGCTGCAGTGTATCTCTGCTATATACCCAGAGGTACACAAACTATATCACGTGTGTGTGGGTGTTCAAGACACACCCAGTATACACACACACGTATACACATGTATTTCTTCAATACATTCTACTATATACTTAATATGTAGCCAATAAATACAATCAATAGATAGTGTCTCTATATACTCAAAATACTATAAAAATATGTATTTTCTCAGTGTCTGTCTGAATCTGACCCTGCCCTCCCCACCTCCCACTGCCACCCCAGACCACCCTACCTCATGTCCCATCGCATTACTGCAGGAGCCCCCTGAGCTGGGCTCCCAGCATCCCACCTGCCCTCAGTCTGTTCTCCAGCCTTGGCCAGAGCACCAGTGTTAAGATGTCCATCAGATCGTGACCTCCGTTCTCTGCACAACACCCTCCAAGGCTCCCCACTACCCCAAGGAAAAATGATCTGTGTGCTCCTCCAAGGGGCTGACCTGGTCCCCCTCTGGCCCTCGGCACCAGGCCCCAGCCACACCGCCCCCCTCCCCACCCTGCTGCTCAGACTAACTCCCCCAGCAGCAGGTCCTGCCCTGGAGTATCTGCGCTGTTGCCCTCCCTCCACCACCACCACATCCTGCCACTCCTTCACACCTCTCCTGAAGGTCACCTCCCCAGGGAGGCCTCCTGGACCATCCATCATTTAAAATTGCACCCCACTCCAGAGCTTCCTTGGTCCCCTACTTCTGTCCCTGCCCTACTTGTCCCTCCAGGGCCCAGGACACTGGTTTATAGGTGTTTGTGGGTCCCGACTCAAACACCCCAGGCACCCCTGAAGCTGAGCAAGACACAGGGACCTAGGTCATCTCAGCCCAGCCCCCAGGGATGGAGGCAAATTAACCCCCACCTAATGCCTCTGGCCCACTCTAAGCTCCTGAACAAATGCTTCACCTCACAAAGGCACAGCACCCAGGGGGGCCCTTGGTGCAAAGAATTCCAGCCTAAGGGCGCTCCTGGATCTGAGGGCAATGGCTGGATGGGCACAGCCTCACAACATCCTCCTGCATCCTGACTTTATATGAGAAACTCCAAGACCCCCAAAGCTGTGCCCTCAGATGCCTGTTCCCAGCCCACACCTGCCAGGTCAGAATACCAAGGCTTGGAGTCTGGGCATCTGTATATCCCAGAAGCCCCCACACCTAAATGATGCCAGGAAAGCTGAGCTTTGGGAAGCAAGGGGTGCCTGGAACACTTGGCACCATGCCTACAACTGGAGACGGTGCCCAGCTCTGCACATCCCCTAAACAACCTATTTCTGTTCCCCAAATCCCGGGTCCTGTGTAAGCAGCCAGTGAGGCGGGTATTATCCAGAATAAACAAACAAGTATAGTGTGAACCCTCCCAGGCTGTTACGGGATCAGAGGCAAAACACCCCATTGTGCTCTTCTCAGCACACAGGCGCTGGGGCCTGAATCAGAAAACCCCCCGCATCTCTCATGCCTTCCCGGAGAGGCCCTGGCTCGCACGCTAAGTCAGGAGCAACACCGAGACAGGGCAGAAATAGTGGCTGCACTGAACATCTCCAAAATCACTGGTGGTGGCCCCCAGAGCTGTGAAAGGCAGGGCTGGTGGGACAAAGATCACTGTGTGCCTAGAATGTTCTGGAAATCACCCTGACCATGAGACCCTGCAGGAGCCGGTCCCACTGGTCCTCACTGTCAGGCTCCAGTGAGGCTGGGCAGCGTGCTCCCCAGACACATCCCCAGGGCTCAGACTCTGGACTCTGGTCCTTTCTAAGCTCTTTTCAGAGCTTTCCCCTAGATTTTAAAGCGACCACGCCAGGTCTCAACTCCAGTATCTTCCGCTTTAGACTCCCAGTTCCAAAGTGGTCACTAAGCCACCTGGCTACCATGTTCAGAAAGCTAGCCTGAGGGCTCAACAGGACTGTTTGTCTATAGACAGATGAAAGAAAGGCCTCATCTTTGCTCATACCCCACCTATATGGGGGTACAAGGCTTCACACACACCAGCTAGATCTCTTCCCCTTCTTTTGCAACCAGGCACAGCCTTGTAGTGCACAACCTGTGCAACTGTACATAGTAGCGCTGATCCTGAACATGTAGGAGGGTAGACCATAAAGGATTTAGAAAAAAAAAAAAAAAAAGGTGTTCCAGGGATCCAGGCCAGATTCTAGCCTAGGGCTGGAGAAAGCACTTACCTCAAAACTCGTGGTCTGAGCCAGGCACAGCATCCTCACCAATGTGGCCGCTGTGACTACTGTAGCCTGAGACTGTGTTTCCTCCCATTCGTACAACAGGCTGCTTGGAGTCACATCTCCATCATCTGGATCTGATATGGGAAGCGCTAGTTGGGGATGACCATATGGGGGAATGCCAGCATGAGAAGATGTTCCCCTGAGGGCCACCCTCAGCCCTACCAATGCTTCCTTCTGCATGCTCCTGACAAGGGGTGTGGCGGGGTGGGGACATGCACAAGGAAAATCATGGCAGTGTTGTTGCTACCAGCAAAAGATGGGAAACAACTTTTATACCCATCTGTGGGGGACAGTCAAATAGGCTAACTCCAAAGCCCTCTGGGGACTGACAGAGAAAACATGAAATCAAAGATTATTCAGAAATAAAAAGGTCGGACACCTCCTACAATGTGGACAAACACTGAAACATACTAAGTGAAAGAAGCTAGTCACAGGAGGTCACAAGCTATAGGATTCTCTCTACATGGTATGTCCAGATTGGGCAAATCCAGAGAGGCAGAGCAGTTGCCAGGGGCTGGGAGGACACGGGGATGATGGCAGACGGGCCGGAAATTTGCAGAGAGATGAAAATGTTGCAAAGTTGACTTCCACCGTAGGCGTACCACTCTGACTATACCAGAGGCCATCGAATTGTCCATTTTATTTTTTTAGATTTATTTATTAATGAGAGATGCAGAGAGAGAGAGGCAGAGACACAGGCGGAGGGAGAAGCAGGCTCCATGCAGGGAGCCCGACATGGGACTCGATCCTGGAACTCCAGGATCATGCCCTGGGCTGAAGGTAGGTGCCAAACCGCTGAGCCACCCAGGCTGCCCTGAATTGTTCACTTTAAATGGGTTAAATGTACAGCAGGCAAATTAACATTTTTTTTTTTAATTTAAAAATAAGAAACCAAAAACACTTAGGAGGTGCCTGGGAGGCTCAATCGGTTGAGCATCCAACTCTTGGTTTCAGCTCAGGTCGCGATCTTAGGGTGATAAGATCGAGCCCCGTGTTGGGCTCTGCACTCAACATAGGGTCTGCTTGAAATTCTCTCTCCCCCTTTCTGTCTCCCCCTGCTCACTCACTCTCTTTCTTAAAGTAAATAAATAAATCTTTAAGAACAGATAAATAAAACCTGGGTGGACACCTGGGTGGCTCAGTCAGTTAAGGGTCTGCCTTCAGCTCAGTCATGATCCTGGGGCCCTAGGATGGAGTCCCGCACTGGGCTCCCTGCTCAGCAGGGAGCCTGCTTCTCCCTTTCCCTGTGCCATTCCCCCTGTCATGCTTTCTGGTTCTAGCTCTCTGTCAGATAAATAAATAAAATCTTTAGATAACAAATAAATAAATAAAACCACTTATATCTTAGTGAAAGAAGAAAAAAAAGATGAAAGGTTCATTCAATTCAGTGGGGAGCCAGAAAGTCTTGACACAACTAGCTAGATGCCCAGTCCCTGCTTGCATGGTGCCCAGAGCTCGGGAGGCAGGTCAGCCTGGGCCTTAGCCAGTGTTCCATGAACCAGAGAGGATGCTGGGAAGCCCCAGGGCTTCGGTCCTACCTGCCAGGTTCTCTCCCTGAGGTGGTACGGTGAGCCCGGGCTCAGAAACACAAGAGCCACCTGCCAGAGCTACAGAGCAGAGCTGGGGGTTCGAGTCTCGGTTCTGGCTCTCACTAGCTGTGTGACTTCAAGCCCTTTTACCCCTCAGAGGCACAGTTTCTGTATTTGAAAATGTGACTAATAACAGTACCTTCCTAATGGGCTCATAATAAAAACTGAATTACATAATCTACCTAAAACACTCGGCACAGCGCCTGGCCCACAGTAAATCCTTCCCAAGTGTCAGCAATAAGAATCATTTTTATTACCCAGAGAAATAGTTTTTCAATCATGAAAAATTATCTTTTTCCCTCAGATGCATGCCTTGCTTCTCCCTTTCCAGGCAAAATTAGAGGATAGAGCCAAGCCCCAGGGAATGTTATGCGTCGGCAGAGACTTCCCAGAAAATCAGAAGACCTGAGTCAGCTTGCCCCCCAAAATGGTCAGGTCCTCAGATGGAAGATAATATTCTCCCACAAGATCAGGGAACCAGAATATTTTTTTCTAAGATTTTATTTATTTATTCATGAGAGACACAGAGAAAGGCAGAGACACAGGCAGAGGGAGAAGCAGGCTCCCCGCGGGGAGCTCAATGCTGAACTCGATCCCAGGACCCCGGGATCACGCACTGAGCCAAAGGCAGATGCTTAACTACTGAGCCGCCCAGGCGTCCCAAACCAGAAGATTCTATCTCCGCTGAAGATGACCCAGGGAGAAGGTCAGACCAAGCCTGAGCCATCTGAGCCAGCAGAAACTTCTAGAAAAAGAGGCTGACTCTCCTGAAGATAGCCATTTTCAGAAACAGTTCAAGACAGACAGGGACAGAGGGACAGAGCCTAGGCCTGCTTGAGCCCCTCTACCAAAGGAAGTCTCGGGGCTCCTCTGAGGGGTCCCCACATCCACCCTCGGTCACCTGTGACGGCTGGATCCAGGGACATCTCACGCAGCAGGGTGAGCGAGGAAAGCGTCCGCATCTGCACAGCACTTGCCTTCTCAGAGAGGGGCCCCAGGGTGTGCAGCTCCGTGCAGGAGGCCTCCCTCAGCACGCCAGCCTGGAAACTCTGGAGGCAGGTCAGGCGGGAGGCCAGGCCGGCCTGCTGGACCATGGAGGGTGAGGAGAGGCAGGGGCTCAGGGGAGGCCCAGGCAGTGAAAGAACCCAGCTGATGGGGTCCCTGGGGGGCTGGAGGGAGCGAGCTGGGGTACCCTGGGGGCTTCAACACGGGACCTCAGCTTCCCCTCCAACCTGGGCTGTGGTACCAGCAGGGCAAGCAAAGGCTGATGGGGTGGGAGGTGGGGTGGGGGGAGAGCACAAGGGAAGCTAGAAAAGTCCCAGGAACAGGAACTCCAGGGCAAGTCAGAAAACCTGAGTTTGAAAATGAGAAACAGCAGCAGCAGCTGCATGGGATTCCAGACACCAAGACTTTGTATAGAACTAGTTCACCGCCCCAAGGATCACCTCTTATCCTTCCCTAGAAATGTGCTATTAACAAAACCTGTTCTCTGCAAGGAGCTGGGGGGGGAGGGGCAGGAAGAGGGGGGTTCCAGGCTATAGAGAGGAGCAGTGGGGAAAAGAAGAGGGAGAGGAGGAGGGAGATGGGAGGGGAGATGGGAGATGGGAGGGGAGGAGAGGAGGGAGCAGAAGGGTTTGGAGGGAAGGAGAAAGAGGGGGAGGGAAAGCAGGGGGCTGGCCGGGGGCTGACAGTGTAGACCCTCCAGGGGGGTGAGTTAAAGAGGTAAGAGGGGAAGGCAGGCTGGCCCAGGACACTTACCTCCTCCCCGGGCAGGGCCTGGGCACGCAGGGAGGAGCGCACTTGGCGAAGGGAGCAGCGCGCCAGGTCCTTGGTCTTGCGCAGCTGGTCACCCTGTGGCCAGTACGTGGTGGGACACCTGCCCAGGACGTCCACCTGGGAGAGCGCGGGGACCCCGTCAGCCCCCTGTGGGCCCCCTGCTCCCACCCCCGCACCCCCTTACCCCTCTACCTCCCTACCCCTGCAGGCTCCAGGCCTCACCTCCTCAAGGATCTGGGGGTCACTGGCTCCAGGGAGACCCTGCAGGAGGCTCAGCACCCCACGCTTCACATTCAGCGCCCAGCGGGGCTCTGCGCGGCGGGGACACAGGTGGGCCACGCGCCCGGCCCGCAGGACAAAGGGCAGCGGGCTGCGGCTCAGGATGGCACTGGGACAGGTTGGGGCCAGTCAGGTGGGGGCCCTCCCAGGAGCCAGGCCACCTGTTCCCAGCTGGGGCCGCGGAATCCCTGCTCCTCCTGCTATAGGTCAGTCCACGTAGGAACACCCCTTTCCCCCCCAGGGTACCCCCACACCTCCCACATAGCCTTGCTTCCCTCCAGCTGGGTTCCCCAATAACTTCTGAATGGACCATAAGAGCAGCCAATTCCTTGCTCAAAACTGCCCCCCACCCCGGGGACTTATTAACCCTTAGACCAAAGGTGCCTGGGTGTGCCCAGCCTCAAAGAATAGATAACTGCGCTTCCAAGAGCTCTCTGAATTCTGAAGATTCTCATTTTCCCAGCCATCTGGGGAGGTACCTAGCATTGCCCCCACCCCACTATAGAGGAGGAAACTGAGGCTCAGGGCCAGAAAGTAATGTGTTTGGGGCGGCAGCTGGGATTCAAACCCAGGAAGTCTGGCTCCAGTGTCCTGGGTCTCAGAACCCCCCCCCCGCCCCCCAGCTCCCTGCAGGGAGTGACCTGAGATCCCATCGCTGTGCAGAGGAGGAAAAGAGGCCCAGAGAGGGGAAGCTCCTGGAGGGGATCATACAGCAAGTCAGGGAGGAGCTGGAACCAGAATTCAGCCCGATGCTTGTCTTGCCACCCCTCACCTGGCTGAAAGGAGCCTGTGTCCTGCATCTGCCAGGTGAGGGGATAGGAGGACCAGGGGACAGGCAGCCAAGTCCCCACTGTCGTGTGTGTGGGTGGAATAGAGCTAAATTCCGGCAGCTAGCCAGCAAAGCAGAATTTGGAGGGACAGAGGTGGCTTTTCCTGTACCTCCTGAAGGTCACTGCCCCCTCTCCAGCTCCACCTGAAATCTGGGGGCCTTCTGGATAGGTAGCCCCCCTCGCCTGGGTCTCAGGCCTGGTGCTAGAGCAATGCAAATGGTGCCCACCCCTTCCAGAATAGCAAATGTCAGTGTGGCCTCAAGATGCTGACAAGCCCCAGCCCTCTGACTTAGCATTTCTGATGAGGAGCCCAGGGACAATAGGCCGCACTGCCCCCACGGAGGGGACCACCCGAAGCCTTTCAGCGGGGATCCATCTGCCCCTTGGCCGCATCCCCCGTCCCTGCACCCCAGCACAAAGGCTTTATTTTTTTAACAAATGAATTTGCAATAAAAAAGGAAGAGGAATCTGCAGAGATGGGCTTGTCTTCAGTCTGGCAGCTGGACTGAGCTTTGAGGCCACAGAGGCCACTGTCAGGGAGTCCTGGGAAACCAGCCGGAGAGAGATTCCAGGCTTGGCCGGGTCACAAAAGTGAGGCTTAGCATGGGAAGAGAAAGGCCATGGGTCTCCAAGAAAAGCCCCATCTCAGCAGACACGGGGAAGAGAGAGGGGTGGGCTTGAATGAGTACCCAGTGTCTTCCAGAATGTACTCAAGGACAATGCCCAGAGGATGTTTGACAAACAAAATCTGGGCATGCTGGGGGTGACGGGCAGGGAAACAGGAGGTGAGTTCGGTCCACCGGTAAGGGAAGGCCATCTGAGACTTCTCAGGAGCAAGGCCTTGTGTCTTACCTTAAGTTCTCCGACTCCTTCAGAGCTGCCACCTTGGGCCCCAGGATGGATGTCGCCTGGAAGTCTTGGAGCTGAAGCAGAAAGCCCCATGAGCCAGTGACCTCTCCTAGGACACCCTAGGATCTCACCAACACCCCAATCCACGAAGCAGTTCTGGGGCCCAGCACAATATACAGCCCCATGCTGGGGGCTAGGCAGAGAGATCCCTCCCTTGAGCAGAAGGTTCTAGATCCTAGGTGGTGGATGCCAAATACCTTCAAAGGATAAATCATTGAAACCGCCAGGACCTATCATTCCCTGATAAATGTTCAGAAAGGTCCCACTAGTTTCTCATTTTGCCCCCAAGGCCATGGAGGTTTGGGTTAGAGATTCATATGGCTACACAGTATAAATAAAATAGGTTAGGATTGTAAAGCAAACAAACAAACAGAAAAAAGACTTTGCCCGCCATGAATAAAAAACTTGGATGTCCCAATAGCACTATGGGTATATATGTACATGTGTGTACGTGTACTTATTGCCAAAGACAACAGTCTTTCTAAAGATGAAAAAGAAAACCATCCCCAAAAGTTGCCTCTTGAGAGATATCTCTTAAGAGATAACTAATATCACTTTAAAAAAACAAAAAGACTCTTTCTCTAGAACAGTATTAGGTTTATAGCCATATTGAGAACAACATAGGGAGATATCCCATATACCCCATATATACCCGTATCCTTCTCTATTACCAACATCCCCACCAGGGAGGCACATTTATTACAATCAATGAACCTGAAGACACATCATCATCACCCAAAGTCCAGAGTTTACACCAGGGTTCACTCTTGGCAGTGTCCCTTCTATGGGTTCGGACACATGGATAAGGATGTGTGTCCACTATTATGGTATCATACAGAGCGGTTTCACTGTCCTAGGATTTCACTTCTCCAAAGTGACTAATCTTCACTCATCTGGCCTAAAACCCATTTCCAATCTCTCCTGAAAACCAGCTCTCCTCCCCCAACAGAGGGTCCGTCATCTCCCCAGTCACCCAGGCTTGACACGTCGGGGTGAAGTACAGCCCCACTTGGTACCTGGAGGTTGTCCTGAACAATGAATCCCTCAGCCATGGAACTGATACCACTTATTGTCTGACCATTTGTTTGAATGCTACCCATTGTAACTGTACTCCATATGCTCACAATTTTACATGGAGACATGGAAGATATTTTTTGAAAACCTACTGAACTGTATACCTAAAAATGGGGCACCCGGGTGGCTCAGTCGGTTAAGTGTCTGCCTTCGGCTCAGGTCATGATCCCAGGGTCCTGGGATGGAGCCCCACATCAGGCTCCCCACTCGGTGGGGAGTCTGCTGCTCCCCCCGCCCTCACCCTGCTCATTCTCTCTCTAATAAATAAATAAATAAATAAAATCTTTTTTAAAAATGAGTTAAAAGGGTCACCTAGGTGGCTCAGCAGTTGAGCATTTGCCTTCAGCTCAGGGCATGATCCTGGGTCTGGGATCGAGTCCCACCTCGAGCTCCCTGCGTGGAGCCTGCTTCTCCCTCTGCCTGTGCCCCCCTCTCTCTCTTTCTCTCTGTGTCTTTCATGAAAAATAAATAAATCTCAAAGATTTTATTTATTTATTTTACAGGGGAGGAGGGGCAGAGGGAGTGGGGTGGGGAGAGAGAGAGAGAGAAGCAGACTCCCTGCTGATTGGGGAGCCCAATGTGGGGCTCAATTCAAAACCCTAAGATAATGACATGAACCAAAATCAAGAGTTGGATGCTTAACTGACTGAGCCACCCAGGCACCCTCTTTTTAACCCTTTTTAAATTAAATTAAAATTTTAAAAAGATTTATTTATTCACGAGAGACACAGAGGCAGACGCTTAACTGCTGAGCCACCCAGGCATCCCTAAAAAACACATTTTTAAAAAATGAAGATCCAATACATACTAGGATGTGGATGAACCTTGAAAACATTATCCTAAGTGAAAGAACCCAGACACAGAGGTTTACATATTGATTGTGATAAGTGATTGATAAGTGATTCCACTTCTAGGGCATACCTCATGAGCCCTATCATTCCTATAGGCAGGAAGTAGACTAGAGATCCAGGGGGCTGGTGGGGAAGAGTAAAGGGGTGTTATTGTGTAATGGGTGTAGTGCTTCTGTTTGGGATGATGAAGAATCATCTGGAGTCGTGTAGCGGTGATGGTCACACACACACCACTGTAAATGGCGTTTGTTGCCAATAATTATACCCTTAAAATGGTTAATAAAATAATATGGACACATGGGTGGCTCAGTCAGTTAAGTGTCCAATTCTTGAATCTCAGCTCAGGTCTTGATCTCTGGGTCGTGAGGTCAAGCCCCATGCTGGGCTCCATGCTGGGTGTGGAGCCTGCTTTAAAATGTTAATTAATTAAATGTTAATTAATTAATTAACTAAATTTTGTGATGTATATTTTACCCCCCCCCACACACACACACATATACAAAGAATAAGAAGAAGCCAGACCCAAAAGGAAAAGAACATCCTGCATAATGCCATTAGAAAAAAAGTCCAAAGACAGACAAAACTAATCCATGGTGTTTAGAACTCAGGGAGGCCTTTGGAAAAGTGACCATGAAGGCAGCTGGGGGTAGGGGGTTATATTTTGTTTCTTGATCTGGTGGTAAGTACACACACATGTTCTGTTTGTGAAAATTCATTGTTCTGAAAACTTATTTTCACACTCTGTACACAAAAATCTATATAACTGATTACCTCCTGAGTGGCTGTAAAATTTTCATTTTTACCAAAAATCTTTGATATAAGCTATTTTATTTTCTATTCTTGACAACACTGGATGTTATCCTTTTTTAAATTGTTTTCTAAAGAGTGCAGGTAGGGGGAGGAGAAGAAGGAAACAGAGAATCTTAAGCGGCCTCCACAAGCAGCATGGAGCCTGACACCAGGCTCGATCTCACAACCCTGAGATGACAACCTGAGCCAAAATCAAGAGTCAGATGTTCAACTGACCAAGCCACCCACAGTCCCATCAGTTTTTTTTTAATACTAAAAACAAAACAAACTAATGAGTCAGCAGCAGCACACAATTTGCTTTGTGAAAACTGGTCCTGCAGGTACAAAAAAAAAAAAAAAACCTAGCTTCTGCTGGTATTTTGATGGACATGAGTGGACAATAAAGACACCAATGAAGTGGCATGTCTGAGTAGGACAGACATTTTGGATAGTTTAAGAATTCAGAGGCATCTCAGAGCCACCCCATGAAAACCCCATCCTGTGATCTACCTGAAGACATTAAAAAAAAAAAAAAAAGTTTTGAGAAACTCTCATCAGCAAGCACTCCAGGCAGTTCAAAAATGCTTCTCAAGCATGGAAGATTCCAGTGAAACTAAGAGGCATTTATGCAGAGTGGGAGGGTCTGTCCAGGAAACACATGAGAATCATCAGAAAGGAGACAGGAAAGAATGGGCAGGCACTTCCACTTGCAAGAACACGAAGGAGCTTTGGGAAAAATCTTGATAAATAGAAACCTAAGACCACCAAGTCTAGCCCATAATTCTGCCTCAGCTGAACCCAGAACCACCACCACCACTCTGCCTTACTATTTGCCTTTAACCTGAGCAATGGACCCAGGCACTGTAAGGAACAGTGTCCAGTATAAGGCCACCCAGGACAGGCCTGGAGGTGCCAGGAACTCCAGGATCACACACTGAGCCGAAAGGCAGACGCCCGACCGCTGAGCCACCCAGGCATCCCTTCATTGGTGTCTTTATTGTCCCCTCACGTCCATCAAATTACCAGCAGCAGCTAGGGTTTTGTTTTTGTTTTTTTTCCTGCAGGACCAGTTTTCACAAAGCAAATTGTGTGCTGCTACTGACTCATTTTGTTTGTTTTTAGCATTAAAAAAAAAAAAAAAAAACAGACACTGAGTATGTCTCCAGTCTGTTCATTTGCCTACAAGGCCGTGACTTGGTTTGGCTCTGTTCACGCTTGGAACCTACAGGTTCCCCAGCTTTGACATTCATTCCTACCAAGGACACACATTGTCCCCATCCCATGGTTCTACTTGCTCCAAGGAATACCCTCACTCTTTTTTTTTTTTAAACCATTGCTATTCCCCCACTGAGCACGTCCTACAACCAAAATGGCACCACATTCCCACATTATCCTCTGGAGTCCCGACTAGTTGATTTTGAGATTCCTCAGAAATCTCTTCTCCATTGGAAAGTCTGGGAGGGGAGGGCGGGTCTGTGGCTCCCCCTTGCCCCCCACCCCCACCCCAGTATCACTGTGACCTCTTGGCTGCCCAGAGACACTCACCCATAAGGCCATCTGGCACGGGCCAAGCACATCGACCATGACCAAGCCTTGGAGGCCAAGGCCACCCCTCTCCACTGGGTCCCCCTGCAGGCCAGTACTGGTGTTGGTGGAAAAGTGATAGGTGTATCTGGTGCCCACAGGGAGGTGGGGATCAGCTGACCCTGGAGAGCAGATAGAGGGCCCAGTGTCACCTTGATGACCCATCACCCTCTGGGACCCAACTCCACTGAGACTGTTTAGACATCCTCGTTCCCACCTCCCTTCCTCCATCTGGACCTCCCAGTGCAGGGGAAGGCCAGGGGTTGCTGCACACTCCTAAGAGGGTGAAAAAGAAAGTTGAAATTGTAACAGCAAGCGCTTAGTAACCGTTAACCGGTGTTCTCAGATGCTAAGGCCCCCTCCTAAGGGGGTTACATGTCATCTTTGGCCTCTCCCCACTCAATGTGACACCCAGTCATGATCACCAAAACTATCTCTAGACATTGCAAAGATCCTTGAGGGGGCAATCATCCTGATTCAGAACCACCGAGTTACACTTAAGTGAACCCATCCAGGCTCTTTCACCAACTCTGAAGTGGGTGCTCTTATTGTCCCCATTTCACAGAGGTAGGGACAGAGGCTCAGAGAGGTTACCTAACTCACCCAAGGTCACAGCTGGGATGCCAGCCTTGGAAGCCCAATTCCTCTCCCACTGCCTTGAGGACAGTAGCGTGTATAGGAGAGGGTAGCCCTGGTCCTTTACGGGGTGACCTGCCTCCAGGGCAGTGGGATGGCAGGAAGGGCTGATTTAGGGAGCAGACATCTCTATGCCTTTCTAAGCTTCTATGTAGGCCAGGGGACCGAATGTAAAATCCAACTCACTATGACACCCCACCCTTCTCTGGGGTTCGCAAGGGAATTAACATTTCAGGTGCTCAATCAAACACAACCACACCTTTCACTCCCAGGATGCTTCTCTCCCTCCAAAGAATTTGCCCTAAGGTCCTCTCCTGTACTCCACCCCAAAATGCAAACAGAGTCACCCAGCACAGGTGTTTATTCTCCCCCGGGGACCACAAGGTAGGAGGCCGCTTACCTTGGGTGTGGTGTTTGCTTCTCTAACAGCCGATGACCAGGTGGCCTTTCCCGCAGGCCTCTCCTGGGAACGGGGACATGCCCGCTGAGGCTGTCCCTAAGCGCACCTGGCAGCTGGTCGGCTTTGCTCCCACACACCCCCCACCCCACCCTCCACCCCATCCTGTCTCCTGGGCACCCGAGGTGCCATAAGGTCTCCCAAGAGACTTGCTCACCTGTGCACGCCGTCAGGCAGGAGGCCGCCTGCCTCACCAGCGAATCCGGTATTTCTGAAATCACAGATCAGATGGCACGAGCGAGGGCAAGGCTGGGAGGAGGACAGCCCCGACCCATGGGCCCCGATCCCTGCTTGTGGATGGGACGTTTAAGGGTCCAAGGGGATGAGAGATGATTGATGGCAGCTCTCCTCTCCCTCACGGGGCGGGGAGTGAACGCCCCATCCCTCACCCAACCTGCTCCTCTTCTTCCCCGGTGCCCACACCACTGCCCTGATTGCTTCAGCTGGTGACCCGGGAGTCCTCTGCGCTTCTACTCTTTTCCCTTATTGCCACCCCCAAATCCAGCACATCAGCACCCTCTGCTAATTGCATCCACAAATGCAGGACCTCCTCCCTCCCTCTATCCACCTCTCCCTCCATCTATCCATCCCTGCCTTCCTCCTCTCCTCTCTCCCTCCCTCAATCCCTCCCTCTATCCATCTGTCCCTTCCTCCCCTCCACCTATCCATCCCTCCATCTATCTATCCCATCCTCCCCACCTCCATCCATCCACCATGCCTCCCTCTCCATCTCTTCCTCTTCTCCCTCCCTCCAGCTCCACCTCCCTGGCCATCACTCTAAGCAAAGCCATGCCTTCTCTTGCCTAGATGATTGCAGTGACCTAACTATCCCCCCACCTCCGTGTCCATAATTCATTGTGCACAGCTAGAGTCACCTTAAAACCCTAAACCTGATCACATCCCTGCTGGTTTAACAGCTCCTAGGTCCCCTGCCCACCACCCCTAAGCCACATGCACTCATAAGGACGTCCTTACCGCAAAAGCTGGCCTCTGCTTGCCTTCTGGCCACATCTCATCCTGCCCTCATCCTCCAGCCACACTGGCTCTTCAGCTCAGGGCTTTTGCACATGCTGTTCCCTCCTGCCTGAACACTCATCCTCCTGCTCTCCACACTCCAGGCTCCTTCAGATCTTGCCCCAGCAGGGCCCTCCCTGACCACTGTGGACCAACAAAGCCAGACCAGCCAGACCAACAGGCTGTAGCAGTGAATGATGGTGTCTAGCGCTGCTCCCCGGTGGGTCTGGGGCCACCTCATCCCTGCCCCCCCCCCACCACGACCACCACCTTCTCAGCTGCACAAGTCAACCACAGAATGAACAGCGTGGACTCCGACCTCCTTAGCCCCTACCTCAGGCCACTGAGGTCCCTCTGCAGGGAATCCCCCAGCCCTCTTTGCCAGCATCTCTCCCTCCACCTATCCCAGCCTAAGGCCTCCCCACTTCCCCCTCCTGTCAACCCTCATCAACCAGCCACTTGTCTGGATCTTTCTGGGCCACGATCAGCCCTCCTGGAACAGCCTCAGCCGGGTGTCCACCTGCAGCCGTGTTCATACAATGGCTTTCCAACAACACCCTTTCTATCCTCAGAACCACCCCACTGTGCCCAACTGCTAATCATTACTCCTGCCCACCTGCTTAATTTCTTGAAAGACAAAGCACTTCCCCCAAATAGGGGAAAGTGCATTTTACACTGTCTTGTTTGGAACTTTGAAACAACAGAACATGGTAGGATATTCCCACCTCTCAAATGTTTTGTGTCGTCTAACAAAATGCACTTTGCCTTCAAGTAGAATATCAATGGATAAAACCACATTTCAGAGACATTTAACTCAATGGATTTCTCTTCCAATTTTACTCCAAGTCTTTGATAACATGTATTCTTGGGCACCAAATTAACCTTCTTTATGTATAAATGTTAATTTATGCATCGTCATTAAACTCCCAGTTGTGCACAGACCCAGCAGTCTGCTTGTCTGCTCATCCAGCAACCTCTACATGTGCTTTCCACCAGCCACGCTGCAAAGCAGCCAAGCCCACAAGCCCCCATCCACCAAGAGCTCCAGAAACAAGGTGTGTGCAAAGAGCACTGAGCTCCAACCAAGTTCCCTTCCTCTTCTCAAGCACTTAAAAAGATAATATTCAAATTAAAAGAAAAAAGTTTCAGAGCGATTCAATAATCCTACAAAGGAGGGGGAAACACAGAGTCTTGAGAGGTAAGAAATCTTCCTTTTGGCTTCTACTCATTTCTAGGGAAAGACTCAAAGGGACTGAACTTGATGTGATCTCTACAGCCCAGGAATGAAATCGGGTCCCATTTCAGCTCAGATGTCAGTTCTGGTCCCCACTCATTCATTTATCCAGCACAGATCTACAGAGCACCTACTGTGCACCAGGCGACAAGGGCTGAAAATATAGCAAAACAAAAAAGAAAAACCCAAAAACAAAAAAACAGCCACAATCTGACCTGCACCATCCCATACACTAGACGATGCCAGCCACGCGTGGCTTTTGGGCATCTGCAATGTGGCTGCTGTTATGGAGGAACTTTTCATTTTGTAATTTGTTAAATTTTGTCATTAGTTTAATTTTAAAATAAAAAGCAATACTAAAGTCAGTTATTGGAAAACCTAAGTATGCTTAAAACGACTCAGTATACGAAACTCCTTTTTCAACTCGGAATCTTAGGAAATGGAAATACACATCAAGTATTTGCAATGGATATTTAGCATTCAAAGTGAAATATGGGGGCACCTGGCTGACTCACTTGGTAGAGTGCATGACTCCGGATCTCAGGGTTTTAAGTTCAGGCCCCACGTTGGCTTTAGAGACAACTCTAAAACTCTAATAAAATCTTCTAAAAAACTGAAATACGCTCTCAGTATCAAATACGCGCTGGATTTCAAAGAACAGAAAACATAGCTCATTAATCCTTTTTGACATTGACTACATTTTCTTTTTTTCTTTTCTTTTTTTTTTTTTTTTTTTTTGACATTGACTACATTTTCTAATGAGATTTTGGCTCTAGTGGGTCCAGTAAAATATATTCTTAGAATTAATGTCACCTGCTCCTTTTTAACATTTTGTAAACATGGCTGCTTGGAAACTTTCACATTACATATTTGGCTCACAATATGCTCACAAATTGCTGCCCGAGACCCTTCTGCAATAAACAGACAACAGATAAAAGCTCATTTCACCCAGTTGCCCTGCATCAGAGAGCTGCTTATGATCTTCAAGCACACCCACCTCGCACCCCGCAGACAGCTAAGCATCCCCATACACAGGCCCAGGAGCCCTGGGTCAGCATTTCATCCCTCAGGGTTACAGATCTGGTCTCAGTTTTCAGAGGATGTTGGTGGAAGACAGGACCAAGAAATGAAGGATCCACCTGTAAGCTCTCTCTCCTTTTCCCCGTGAAAGGCAAAACCGAGAAAGGCAGGGGAACAGGGGAACAGGCATCTGGCTACAAAAATACAGTCCCAGGTGGATGAGCTGCTGTCCCAGCTTCATCCCAGACAGAAACAGGACCGCAGCAGCTTTACTTACCCCCCAAAGTCACTGCCACCAGCGCCCAGGGCAGGACCAGACTGAGGAGCCCCATGGGCACCAGCACCGCCACCAGCCCAAGGGAGCCCCACACCATCAGCCTCTCTCCGATGGCACAGGGCACCCTGAAAGAAATTTTCTTTTCCAAAGGGGCGGGTTCAGCCTGGATCAACTCTCTCAACCCAGAGCCGGTGGGAAGGGGAGGAGGGGGGCTTCCAGAGCAAAGCCCCAACCAATCAGAAGCCTCCAATGAAGTTCTTAGGGCTCTATCCGGGAGGAGGGGGGGCTTCTGAGCAATGAGGGGGAAAATCCCTTTTCAGTATAGGGGAAAGAAAGGTTTGCCTCTTCAAGCCTTGTAAATGGAGCTCTCAGGGCAGAAGGCAAACACGGTTTTGATTTTTTTTTTTAATTGGGGTCTAATCAAATTGACCATTTTAGCCACTTTCAAATGGCAGCATTGAGAGCTTTCACAATGTCATGAAACAAACCATCATCACTGGCTTGTGAGGTCTGGCTTGTCTGTCCCACTGCTCTGGGTAAGCGAAGCCAGGCCTCAGCAATGGCTGTCACCTAACAGGGGACAGCTGCAGGGTCTTTCAGAGCTCAGGCTCAAGGCCTCCCTCCGTGACACATTAGGACAGCAGTTAAGAAGAGGCAGGAAGGGGTACACCTGGGTGGCTCAGACCATTAAGGGTCTGCCTTCCGCTCAGGTCCTGATCCCAGGGTCCTGGGATGGAGTCCCGTGTCGTGTCGGGCTCTCTGCTTCTCCCTCTGCCTGCCACTCCTCCTGCTTGTGCTCTGTCAAATAAATGAACAAAATCTTTAAAGAAAAAAAAATTGTGAGAGGTCTGCTCATTCATGTTTAATGTCCTTTCCCAGACCCCACCTCCTCTTGCCAAGCTGAAAGGCACCTCAGCTTTGGTTCTTAGGCTCCAGGCAGCCAACACCACCCTCCTTCAGCACTCCAGGCCCAGCACCTCCTCATCAGCACCTACTTCCCACAATGAGTAGGATTTTTATAAGCCGCTTTCTAGGATAGGCTACAGATCATACAATTCTCTCATTGAAAGTGCACAAGCATTGTGCAAACACCACCACAACCCATTTTAGAATATTTTCCTCACCATAAAAGGAAACCCCATCACCAGTAGACAGTCACTCCTCCTTCCCTGTCACCCCAGTCCCAGGTCACTACTGATCTCCTTTCTGTCCCCCACGGACTTGCCCTCTATGGACATTTCATATTGAATCATTCACTACATGGCTGTTGGTGAGAGGTCTCCTGCGCTGAGCACCAGGTTTTCCAGGTTCACACACCTTCTAGCAAGAGGCCAGTGCTTCCCTCCTCCTTGTGGCTGCGTACTGTTCCACGGGATGGAGAAACCACAGACTGTTCATTCATTCATCCCCTGATGGGCAGTGATGGGTGTACATTCATTCAATGTGGCTTTCTCAGACTTCAACGGAGACCCGGCCGACAGGTTGACACCTGAGGTTGCTTTCTAGAAACAATCAATTGTACTTTGGCACTTGGCCCCCTTTCTTTTCATATGTTGAATCCAGTAATTCACCTTCCTGCCCACCAGCTCAGACATTCTCACTGCAGCCACCCACCCCCCATCCATAGGGCTGAAGATGTAAGAAATTCTCTTTCAGCTGCCTGGAGGCCCACGGCATGTTCTGGGTGGCACCAAAAGCAATAAAGAAGAGAAGAAAAGTATATCCGACAGGGTGGGCCTGTAGGAGATAAAATCCCAGGAGGGAAAGGAGATGCACACACAGAAGACGTGAAGCATACCAAGCAGAGCCTTGGTTCTGAGAAAGGAATGGTTTTAATGTCAGGGAATCAGTGGGAGTTTACAAGACAGATTTCTTTGAAACCTAAAAAAATAATAATAATAAAATAATAATAATAATAATAATAATAATAATATTAAAAAATTTAGGGGCCCCAGGGTAGCTCAGTCCATTAAGCATCTGCCTTTGGCTCAGGTCATGATCTCAGGGTCCTGGGATCGAGTCCCACATCAGGCTCCCTGCTCAGCAGGGAGTCTGCTTCTCCCTCTCCCTCTATGCTTGTTCACTCTCTCGCTCTCAAAATCATGAATTAAAAAAAAGAAAATTGTATACTTGTAGCCAGTAGATAAGTCCTGGAGACCTTATACACAGTATAGTGATTACAGACCAGAAAACTGGATGATAAACTTTAAACTTGCTAAGAGATTAAATCTGAGTTGTCCCTGATACCAGAAGAAATGATAGTTGAGTGACACCATAGTGGCGTTAGCTAATGCTACAGTGGCAACCGTGTTGTGATATAAATGCATCAAGTCAATGCATTGTACACTTCAACTTACACAGTGTTGTATATCAAATATATCTCAATTTTTTACAAAATTGTATCGGGCACTGGGCAAAGCATTCACTGAGTATTAACTCATTCAGTCCAACCTTCCCCCTCACCCCACCACCAAAACCACCCATGAGGTAGAACCAGTGTCATCCCATTGTACAGACAAGGAAGTGGGACACAGAGAGGCTAAGTCATTTGCTCAAAGTCACACAGCTGGACTCCACCTGGCTCCAGTCTCTCTCCTCTCTCAACTCTGCAGCCTAGCTCCTCAGTTATCACTTTTTCCATCTTCTCCTCCAAGAGACTAGTCTCTGAATCCTCCCCTGTTCATGGTGAGGAATTTGAGAGAAAACTTTGCCATGTTTCATGTGGTGGTTCCCAGTCAACCCAGTGGCATCATATTCTAGGCCTGGAAAATCAGAACCCCCAAGGGGGAGAGGGGGACCTCCTTCCAGACCATTCTGATGACTAGCAGGGTATTCTATTACCCCGTCCTACAATGGGAGCTGGCCAGGGTAGAGCTCTCTGCATCTCTGGTCCCACTTCCCCAGGTTTCTCTTGTTACTGGACAAAAAGCTGGTGAACCCATTGGCTGGAGCACCAGGACTCAAGGACTTGATGCACAGAAAGACCCTCCTAGACAACCCTCCTCCCCTCTCCTCATCCTCTCACCAAAACTAAGTCCAGTTTCCTCCTTGGAAAAAAAAAAGGCAAGGCTGCACTTGCCAAATAACTGGAGATTGAGCTCCTGGTTCTGAACTAAGGCAGAAGATAAATTAAGGCCCATCACACCCAAGTCAGAGTTACGAAAACTAACAAACCTTCATTTTGATCCATCAAAAGATGGCATAATTGTGCATAGGTTGGGCAAGAGCTACCCCACTGTAGGGAACCAGTAAGGGGTGCAGTGAGCTCTTCTTACCTGGGTAGAGGATTTCACAAAAGATTTGGTTCTTGATGAGCCACTCCCACCATATTTTTTAAGACTTCATTTTTTATTTTATTTTTTTAAGACTTCATTTTTTTGAGCAGTTTTAGATTTATAGCAAAATTGAGAGGAAGGCATAGAGATTTCCCACATACCTCCTGTCCCCACACATGCATAGCCTCCCCTGTCATCAAATGACTCCAGCCCCATGGGGAATCTAATGCAGTTGAAGAACCTACACAGACACATCGTTATCATCCAAAGTTCATACTTTATCTCAGGGCTCACTCTCGGTGTTGTACATTCTACGGGTTTGGACATGGGTGTAATGATCTGTATCTATCTTTCCACCATATGGAGTATTGTCACTGCCATAAAAATCCCCTGTGAGTCACCTATTCATCCTTCCCTCTCTCACTCCCTGAAAATCACTGATGTCTTCACAGTCTCCATACTTTTGTCTTTTCCAGAATGTAATACATTTGGAATCACATAGTCTGTAGCCTTCTCACGTTGGCTTCTTTCACTTAGGAATATGCATCTAAGGTTCCTCCCACCTTTTCATGGCTTGATAGGTCTTTTCTCTTTAGAACAGAATAATATCCAATGTTACCTGGATGTACCATGTTTGTTTATCCATCCACCTACTGATAGACACCCTGGTTCCTTCCAAGTTTGGGCAATTATGGATAATGCTGCTATATAAACATCTGCGTGCAGAGCTCTGTGTGGACATCAGTTTGTTTATTTTTTAAGTAGGCTCTGTGCTCAACATGGGGGTTGAGCTCATGACCCCAAGATCAGGAGTCACATGCTCTACCAACTGAGCTAGCCAGACACTGTTGTGTGAACATAAGTTCTTAACTTCTTTGGGTAAATACCAAAGAGCATGATTGCTGGGTCACATGGTAAGAGTACATTTAGTTTTCTAAGAAACCACCAACCGTCTTCCAAAGTGGCTGCACCATTTTGCATTCCCACTGGCATTGTAGGAGAGTTCCCATGGCTCCAAATCCTCATCAGCATTTGATGTTGTCAGTGTTTCAGATCTTAGCCATTCAAATAGGTATAAATAGGCATAACACAAAATTCATCATTTAATTTGCATTTCCCAGATGACCTATGATATAGAGTATCTTTTCACGTGCTTATTTGTCATCCATAGGTCTTTGGTGTGGTGTCTGTTAGGATCTTTTGCATATATATTCAGTTCTTTTATTTTTTTCAACAGAGTTTTATAGTTTTCCTCCTCTAGATCCTATACATGTTTTGTTAGGGTTGTACCTAGATATTACATTTTGAGAATGCTACTAGAAAGGGTGATGTTAAATTTTCAAATTCCATTTGTTTGTTGTTAATAGATAGGAAGGCAATTGACTTTTGTATATTAATCTTGTGTCTTGCAACTTTACTATAATAGCTTAATAGTTCCGAGTTTTTTAGTCACTTCTTTCAGATTTTATACATAGATGGTCATATTATCTGGGAAGAAAGACAGATGTATTGTTTTTCCTTCCCAATCTGTATATTTCCTTGTCCTATTGTATTAGCTAGAATTTCCAGGATGATGTTGAAAAGGAGTGGTGAGAGGGAACATCCTTGCCTTACTTTCAATCTCAGTGGGGAAACTTCTAGTTTCTTACCATTAAGTATGATGTTAACTGTAGATTTTTTTTAAGATTTATTTATTTATTTATGATAGAGAGAGAAAGAGAGAGAGAGGCAGAGACACAGGAGGAGGGAAAAGTAGGCTCCATGCCGGGAGCCCGATGCAGCACTCGATCCCAGGACTCTAGGATCGCGCCCTGGGCCAAAGGCAGGCGCTAAACCGCTGAGCCACTCGGGGATCCCCAACTGTAGATTTTTTTGCAGACATTCTTTAACATGTTGAGGAATTCTGCTTCTATTTCTGGTTTACTGAGAGTTTTTATCATGAATGGGTACTGGATTTTTCCAAATGCTTTACCTGCATCTACTGATACAATCATGTGATTTTTTTTTCTTTAGTCTGTTTGATGTACTGGATTACATTAATTGATCTTTTCTTTTTTTTTTTAACATTAATTGATTTTTAAATGCTGAACTGGCCTCGCATACTTGGGATAAATCCCACTTGGTTATGGTGTATAATTCCTTTTATACATTGTTGGATTCAATTTGCTAATATTTTGTTGAGGACTATTGCATTTAGGGTCATGAAAGATATTGGCCTATGGTTTGTTGCTTGGCTTTTTTGTTTTGTTTTTATAATGTGTTTGTCTGATTTCAGTAGTGGATTAATGCTGGCCTCACAGAATCAGGAAGTATCCTCTCTGCTTCTATCTTTCAAAAAAGATTATAGAGAACCGGCATTATTTCCTCCTTGAATGTTTGGTAGAATTTACAGTAAACTCATCTGGGCTGCTTTGTTTTGGAGTCCCACAAATTTTGATAAGTCTTCATTTTTACTTAGTTCAAAATACTTTTTGGGTTCTCCTGAGAGCTCTCCTTTGACTCACAAGTTATTTAAAAGTGTATTGTTTAATCACCAAGTACTTGGAATTTTCCTGCTATCTTTCTATTATTAGTTTCCAATTTCATTTCATTGCAATCTCAGAGCTGGCATTGTATGATTTCAACTTTTTGCCTCATCTTTTATCTTTGAAATAAAGCCTGCTCCCTGCTGAGTGGAAAAGCTGGCATAGGAATGGGGAATGTTAGTTCATCTCTTTACTTGTGCAATTAACAGTGTGAGCTTAGAAAAGTCATGTGACCTCTCTGGATTTATTTATCCCTAGGCATAGTAAAGGAGTTGGAAATTATTGGTTGAGCATCTCCATATTGTGTTCAACTGGAGAACAGAGAGACCAGAAAGGAATCAAGTATGCACAGTAGTTACCATGTGATAAAAACAGCATCACATACAGTTGGAGAAAAAGATTATTCAATAAATGAACCAAGCATATGAGCACGCTGTTCACAGAAAACAACCCATCAATAGATTTCCATCCAAATAAAAGAGACTCAGGGGTGCCTGGCTGGCTCAGTCAATAGAACATGCAACTCTTGATTTTGGGGTTGTGAGTTTGAGTCCCATGTTGGGTATAGAGGTTACTTAGAAATCAAAAATCTTTTAAAAAAATTAAAATCTTAAAAAAAATAAGATTGTACGTCAGACATCAAAGACACACAACATAAAGCTATCCATAGTTTGTGCTTCCAAAGTCATACATATACCTATATGACCTAGCCACTCCCCTCAGAGATATTTACCTAGGAAAAAACAAAGCATAAGTCCACACAAAGACTCAGACACAAATATTCATACAGTTCTGTTTGTAAAGTTCAAAACTAGGAACAACCCAAATGTACATCAATAAGTGACTGGATGGGGCACCTGGGTGGCTCAGGAAGTTGAGCATCCAACCCTTGGTTTAGGCTTAGAGCATCATCTCAGGGTCATGAGATCGGGCCCCACATCAGGCTGTGCACTGAACAGAGGAGTCTGCTTGAGATTCTCTCTCCCTCCCTCCCCACCCATCTCCCTCCTCACAAGCCCACACACTCAATCTCTAAAACAAAGAAATCTAAAATAAAATAAAATAAAATAAAGAAAGAAAGAAAGAAATCTCAAAAAAAAAAAAAAAGTAAATGGATGGACACACTGTAGTGTACCCATACAAGGGAATACCACTCAGCCATGAAGATAAACTACTGGTATGCACAAACCTCACAATAATTATTCCAAAAGAAGCCAGGGTTGTGGAGAAAGTGGGGAGCATACATCCTTCATATGCCTCCATTTATATGAAATTCTAAAAATTGACAATTCTCGAAAGCAGACAGTTGCATGGGGTGGAGGAACAGGGAACTTACAATTGGGAATGAGGCAACTTTTGTGGGTAACAAATGTGTTTCCCATCTTGATTTCTCTATTTTTAAACCCGTGATGATTTCACAGGGTATAGACATATGTCAAAATTTATCACATGGGATTTTTTAAATATGTATGGTTTGCTTTCTGTCAATTGCACTTCAATAAAACTTTTTTAATCTGTCATGTGATATCCTGTTCATGTACCAGACTCCCAGGACTCGGTGACGAAACGGTCCTCCGACTACAGTGTGAGGAAGCAAGCATTGGCATTTACAACAGTGGGGCAGAAATGGGTCGGTTTAGCAGCTGCTAAAATTTGATGTGCACATCCCTTCTGACCCAATTCTAGAAGATACCACCTTTAGAAATATGCCTTAGTTTTCCATTGCAATCATAACATAGTACCATGAGTTAAGTGGCTTTAAACACCACCTACTAATTATCTCAGGGTTCGAAAGCCAGAAGTCCAGGTACAGCGTGGCTCAGCTGGGTCCTCTGCTTGCAGCCCCACAGGCTGAGATCAAACTGGTACTAGCTCCTGTGTATCCCTCCAGAGAATTCTACACATCTACAAGCAAATACATCTCTCTTCCTTCCATATTTTCTTTAACATAGAACAGTGGCGTAACATGTGCAACGCTCTGCCTCTTGCTTTCCTCATTAATAGTATATCATGAATCACACTTGTTCTTTTTCACAGCTGTGTACTACTCCACCAGGTGGAAATATGTGTCATTTATGGAACCCAACAAGGGCCGTGTTCCTTTCTGGAGGCTCTGGGGATGGGTCTGCTTCCAGGCTCGTTCAGGCTGTTGGCTGAATTCAGCAATGTTGTGGCTTTCGGGGCATCAACCTGTTTCCAGCTGAGAGCTTGGCTTTGCTTCCAGAGGCTGCACATGTGCATTCTCGGGCTTCCCTTGAGGCACTTCCACCATGCTTCCAATATTTCCTTCTATTTTATCTTTCTGCCTCCAGCCAGAAAAAGTTCTCTGCTTTCAAAGGCTCACAAGATAGATTGGGAGTAGGAGTTTCCTATTGCTGCTGTAAGAAGGTACCACGAACCTAGGGACTTGAAACAACATGGATTTTTTTTTCCTCTCACGGTTTTTTTTTAAGGTTCTATTTATTCATGAGAGACAGAGAGAGAGGCAGAGGAAGAAGCAGGCTCCTTGCAGAGAGCCTGATGCAGGACTCGATCCCAGGACCCTGGAATCATGACCTGAGCTGAAGGCAGACACTCAACCACTGAGCCACCCAGGCATTCCTCTCTTACAGTTCTGGAGATCAGAAGTCTGATGCAGGGGTTGCCTGGCTGGCTCAGTCAGCAGAGCATGTGGCTCTTAGTCTTAGAGTTGTAAGTTAGAGCCCCATGTTGAATGGAGACATTACTCAAAAATAAAATCTTTAAAAAAAGAAGAAGAAGTCTGATGTGGATCTCACTGGGCTAAAATCAAGGTGTTGGCAGGGCCAATTTCTTCTGGAAGCTCTGAGTGGGGAGACCCCCTTTTCTTGCTTTTTCCAGGTTCTGGAGTCTTCCCACACTCATTGGCTTATGGCCCTGTCCCCATCTGAAAGATTATCCAGAATAATCTCCCCATTTTAAGGTCCTTACCTTAGTCACATCTGCAAAGTCCCTTTTGTCATTCACAGGGTCTGAGGGTCAGAATGGGAACATGTTTACGGGACCATATTCTGCTCGACACACGGGGAGCACCCAGATAATCCAGGATAGTCTCCATATCCTGGTCTGTAAACTTCATCATCTGCACAAAACCCCTCTGGCCTTGTACGGTGACATCAAGGTTCCAGGGAACCTACCATCATGTGTTGAAAGATTGAAACGAGAGAAAATAAATGTGTTTGCTTGCTAATGTGTAGAACTCGGTGGGCCAGGAGCTGCCAGGACCTGGTAACTATGGTTTTGTCTCGGGGAGGGGGAGACCAGGCTGGAGAGCCAGAAGTGTGAGGAAGAGTCTGTTCTCACTGCACCAGTTGAATTTTGCTCTGGGGCATATGATGCTTATTCAAAAATTAACTGTTTATGGGGGTGCCTGGCTGGCCCAGTCAGAGGAATATGCTGCTGCTCTTGATCTTGGGACCATCAGTTCAATGGCCTCATGTTGGGTGTAGAAATTATTTTTTAAATCATAATAAACAAAAAAAAAACTATAAAAGCATCATTGGCAACATTTTTAAAGCTTTAACTGTTTATGGGTGAAAGGCCAAGAAATCTGCATGCAATATTGGCAGCTAGTGAAGAATGGGGGAAGAGAAACACAAGCGGCATTTGGATGTTTTGCAGGACAGAGAGAAGGCAGGTAAGCACCAGGGACTTGAAACTCTTAAGGACAGTGTAATAATGTCAAGGGCGAAGACCACCCTTCCCTCTTGTATCCCTCATCGTGGGGTCAATTGTGATGAGAAATCAGCTCTTTGGAGTTGCTGTGCAGACATGTGACCATATGACAACCCAGCAAACGCCCAGAATCTGCACATTTAAGATGAGAACCCCGGCTTCGGATTCCTGCCCCAAGTTCTCACCGCGCTTTCCCCCAGGGGGGCACCTTGTACCATCACCACATAGAGTTGAGCACTTGGAAAGTCAGTGTCCTCCACCCCCACCACCTGTAAGTAACAGGTGCAGGCTACCCTGCTCTCCAGTGCCTGCCCCCTGGCGACCTGGAGCAGAGGCATGCCCAGCCCCCCACTCACTGTGGGCCCCTCCCTCCCATTTTTTACATAATGAATCTTGTGACTCCACTTCCCTTGTGTGGGTGTATTGAAACTACATCTTCAATCAAAACGACCCCATGGGTTTCACTTCCCCAAGGTGGGAGCTCTGATACAGAGGGAACTACCCACCCACGGACCCTAGGACCCCATATGGGTGGCTGGTGCCTCCTCATTCAGCGGGTGGTTATCTGCCTATTGTTCACTTCACACACCAATGATGATGACAACGAGGATGATGGCCTCCCTATGCAAACGCCATGTCGCAGTCAAACGCCACCAAGAACCCATTCCAGCTGCTGCCAGATTTGGAGCAACCAGCTAGAGCAGCAAGCCCAAAATGACACCTTAAGGCTTCACTCGCTCACTGTGATGGGATGAGTGTGACTCCCTTCCTTATCCACTGTCCCCCGGGGAACAGGGGGCCCACTGAGGTTCAGATGGATCAGCCCAGACGTTGGGGAGGGGGGGTCTTCTCACTGTTGGGGGATTTCCATAACAGAAGGGTCAGGCTGTTTTACAGACCCTGAGCTGGAAGGGGATGGTCAGGCCTGAAAAAAAAAATCACACACAGGGTCTTCGGCAGGAGCTGGACTCCTAGCACCCCTACCCAGGGTCCGCAGGATCCTTGTCACACCAGGCCCAAGAGCGAGGCATCCACACCTCAGGTTCACAGAGGACGGCCCCCACTCACACCTGCTGTCTTGCACAATCATAAGCAACCCCCTTCATCCTCAAAAGTCCCTATGTTGGTTTGCCATAATTAAAAAAATTTTCAAAGAACGCAGAGGAAAAAAAAAACTAACAAGCAATTATTTTATTAACCAATAGCACACAGCTAATTCTGTTTCTGAACAGCCAACAGGGCAAGTTGCAATCTTACGCTGCTGCAACTCAGATAAACCTTTTCTTTTAAGATTTTATTTATTTAGGGAACCCTGGGTGGCGTAACGGTTTAGCGCCTGCCTTTGACCCAGGGCGCGATCCTGGAGACCCGGGATCAAATCCCACGTCGGGCTCCCGGTGCATGGAGCCTGCTTCTCCCTCTGCCTGTGTCTCTGCCTCTCTCTCTCTCTCTCTCTGACTATCATAAATAAATAAAAAATTTTTAAAAAGATGTTATTTATTTATTCATGAGACACACACACACACACAGAGAGAGAGAGAGAGAGAGGGAGGGAGGGAGGGAGGCAGAGACACAGGCAGAGGGAGAAGCAGTCTCCATGCAGGGAGCCCGACGCGGGACTCGATCCCAGGTCTCCAGGATCACCCCTGGGCTGAAAGCAGGAGCTAAACTGCTGAGCCACCCAGGGATCCCCAACTTGGATGAACCTTAAAGACACTTCACTAAGTGAAAAAAGCCAGGCGAGGGACACCTGGGTGGCTCAGCGGTAGAGCGTCTGCCTTCGGCTTAAGGCGTGATCCCAGAGTCCCAGGATCGAGTCCTGCGTTGGGCTCCCTGCAGGGAGCCTGCTTCTCCCTCTGCCCGTGTCTCTGTCTCTCTCTGTGTGTCTCTCATGAATAAATAAATAAATAAATAAATAAATAAATAAATAAATAAATAAATAATCTTTTAAAATAATAAATCATAAATTTATAAGGCTTTTAAAAAAGAGCCAGGCATGAAAAAAATCACAAATCACACGCTGTATGAAGTGTGGGGAATGAGCAAACCCATAGAGATGAAACAGACTAGTAATTACTTAGGGCTGAGGGTGGGGGTGGAGAAAGATTGAGGGTTGGCGACTGTAACATACGGGGTCTCCTTCTGGGGTGATGTTGTAAAATTGATTGTCGTGACAGTTGCAAAATTCTATGAATATACCCCCCCAAACCCCATTGGTCGTACACTTTAAACGGGTGGATTCTATCTCCATAAAATAAAGCTATTGCCCCTTCCCACACCCCTGAAAAAAGCTCTTACCTTGAAAGCCACCGCCAATGCCACCCAGGTGCCCGGAAGAGATTCCACAGTGGAGCCTGCACAATTCTTCAGAAGCCTGCCCCTCCCAGCACTTTCCTCCCCACTTTCCCCCCACTCGGAGCCCCACCAGCCACCTCGCCTGGGTCTCAGTTACATCACCCACACCTGCTTGCAGCCCCGCCTCCTCCGGACCCAAGCACACCTGTCTGGTATTCTAGTCACACCAGCTGCCGGGCCCTGCAAGGTAATAAATGAGCTCCTGCGAGGACTGTACAACCCACGTCCAAGCATTTCTTCATTCCTGCTTCCAGGGAATGGGCTCCGTTAATCATGACCCGAGAAAGAAACACCTTCCTTGAGGTCCATGAATGCAAAAGAGACGTTCCAATGATGGCCTTTGCAGACTGCAGGGGAAGCGGCCCCCCAACACCTGTAAAGGGATGTGAGGGCCTCCCAGTGACCTGCAGAGGTGGCCGCTGGCTCCGTCCTCACGATGCAGAGACTCACACTCGGCAGTCGATGGTGGAAAGGGGACCCACGGGGTCAGTTCTTGTGGCCGAGTCTCACCTGCTTGGCTATTCCAATCCTGCTCATCAAAACTGAACACTGCCTGGTCCTAATGGAGACTTACTGCTTGGTGCTGAGCATGGGTCTTGGGAAGTTTCCTACCTTGCCCCTGATAGGCCGAGAGCATGTTCCAGCCTGTTCTGGAATGTTCCATAGCCTTCCCCTGGACCTGCTGCCCATTCCCCAGGACAGACTCTTAGAGCTGGAAGGATCAGCCTTTTTCTTTTTAGAGAGGAGAGGAACTTGGCCCAGGGAAGTTTAAATGACTTGCCCCCCAAAAAAACAAACAAACAAACAAAAAAATGACTTGCCCCAACCACACTGCAGATCGTAGGCAACTCAGCCTATAATGGAACTGATGGAACTGCTGCTTTCATTTCTTTTTCCTTCTAAAGGTCAACAAGCCTGTACTACCCCCCTTCTCTGCACTGTCCTGGTTCCAGAGACGCTAGTACAGAGGTCCTTGCTTTTTACCCTTCACTTTCCAATATTATTGATTGTATGTTATACTCCTATTATACTTTTTAATGGTTATGACCTCACTTAGATGACCACTTTAAAAAAAATTATTTATTTGTTTGTTTGTTTATTTATTTATTTATTTATTTATTTATTTATGAGACAGAGAACAAGCAGGGGGACTAGGAGAAACACACTCCCCGCTGAGTGCAGAGCCTATCTCACAACCCTGAGAGATCACGACATGAGCTGAAATCAAGAGTTGGATGCTTAACTGACTGAGCCACCCAGGGAGCTTAGAAACCCCGCCCCCCCCATGTCTTTTTTTTTTTAAATGCATACTCCTGGGCAGCCCAGGTGGCTCAGCGGTTTAGTGCCACCTTCAGCCTAGGGTGTGATCCTGGGGACCCAGGATCAAGTCCCACGTCAGGCTCCCTGCATGGAGCCTGCTTCTCCCTCTGCCTGCGTCTCTGCCTCTCTCTCTCTCTGTTGTCTCTTGTGAATGAATAAATAAAATCTTAAAAAAAAAAAAAAAAAAGCATACTCCTGAGCCCCTCCCAGGCCTTCTGAATCTGAATCTCCAGGCAAGAGGCCCAGGGATCTGTATTTTAGCCAGCGGGAGATAATTTTAGGACCAGAAGGAGTTGCTCGTTATGGATTGTTCAGTGGCCCCGGATAAATCACTTAGTCTGTGTCTCCCTTACTGTATCTGTAAAATGGTGATGAAGTTTTTCCTTTGCCTCTGGAAGCATGCTTGGCAGGATCGGTGAAGACAATATGCAAAGAAGTATTAACCGATAAGATAACCTTATAACATGCAAAGCGATCCTAAAATGATAGCATCCTTATTTAAAACCCCAGGAGCAAAGCAGCCTGCATCTGTTTGCTCCTGTGTCCCTGGAACATGTTACACATCCAGTAAGCACTTACTGAGTGAAAGAGGCACGACAGAGTCTATCACACCAATGATAGAGCTTTGAAACTAAAACCAAACCCTAGACCAGGGTCTGTAACCTGAGAGCACACGGAAGCCATGTGCAGACATCACTGGGCTCCTCCCTTCATAAAATTATATCCAACAGTATATTTGGGGGTGCCTGGGTGGTGCGGTCCGTTAAGCATCTGACTCTTGGTTTTGGCTCAGATCCGCTGAGAGTTTTCTCCCCGTCTCCCTCTGCCCCTCGTGCTCTTGCTCTCTCTCTCTAAATAAATAAATCTACTTTTAAAAAAGTGCATTTTAAGACTGCCTTGGTAGAAAGAGGAATATAATCCAGGTCGGATTCATTATTATGTATTCATTATTATTTGCAGGCTTTTCCCTTCTGATTAAAGAAAAATAAAATCAAAGCATTCCCTGAGCCCCTACAAGTATCATGGGCCCCAGTGGGGAGGTGACTGGAGGCCTGGTTGGTTGTACCCCTGGAGATTCTGATTCAATTGGTGTGGGCTGTGGCTCAGTGGGGTGGGGGGGATTCTGAGGGGCAGCCCCCCGTGTGGGAGGTGGTGGAGCACAATCGCCAGGGCTGGTCCCACTGTGGGGGTCTCAGTAAGAGTCTCTCCCCACTGGAATCCCCAACCTGAAGCCTAAGAGGCTAGCGATGGACGAGGCCCCAGGCCAGGGAGGCCAGGAACGTCCATGCCCACACCATATTCCAAAAGGCTTAAATATAGGGAATAACAATCATTCTGGCCCTTTAGTCCTCAAGATCCCCCGACTGGGGGTGGTTGGTCTGAAAGTCCTTGCAGGGCTCCCAAGCTAGAGGACTAAGGCGCATCCAGGAAGCCAAAGCAAGGGATGGGTTCGGGGGTTGGGGGGCAGCTCCACAGTTCCTCTTTCCCTGCCTACACCAGGAGACACACTCAGAGCCAGACACAACAGCTGGTGGGACACCCAGATGCCACCCTGCAAACACCACAGACATACCCACCCGTGCACCAACACACACATACCCAGACCCCAAGCACCCTCATTGAGGCATGCACACTCCCATGCACTCACATACACACACTCACACAGGCACGCACGCACAGCACATGCATGCACACACATGCAGTCTGGTCACTGATAAACACCTGACCTGATCTAA
The DNA here is from genome assembly GCF_003254725.2 of Canis lupus dingo. Taxonomy (NCBI): domain Eukaryota; kingdom Metazoa; phylum Chordata; class Mammalia; order Carnivora; family Canidae; genus Canis; species Canis lupus. The sequence goes on along the minus strand of NC_064248.1, from coordinate 31,162,236 downwards.
GTCTTTAAGAAACAAAGGTAGCATGATGACAACGAAGGAGGTTTCCAAGTTAGAAAAGCAAAAAGGGGTAGCCTGGGTGGCTCAGGGGTTTAGCGCCGCCTTCAGCCCAGGGTGTGATCCTGGAGACCCAGGATCGAGTCCCGCATCGGGCTCCCAGCATGGAGCCTGCTTCTCCCTCTGCTGTGTCTCTGCCTCTCTCTCTGTGCCTCTCATGAATAAATAAATAAATATTTTTTAAAAGAAAAGCAACAAAGGAGGGGCGCCTGGGGGACTCAGTAGGTTAAGCATCCGACTCTTGATTTCAGCTCAGGTCGTGATCTCAGGGTCATGGGATTAAGCCCCACATCCTTGAGCTCCCTGCTCAGCAGGACATCTGCTTCTCCCTTTCCCTCTGCTCCTCCCCCTGTGCTCACTCTGTCCCTCGAATAAATAAAGTATTTTTCAAATAATTAATTAACTTTAAAAAGCAAAAAGGCAGGGAAAGTTAACCAGTACAACCACAAAGAAAGGCTCTCAGTGATATGGGGAAAGAATCATGTAATTACATGGTAGAGATGCCAGCACATGCACACACACATACACACACACACACACACACACACACACACATACACGGGAGCTCCATGCTGTGCTAGCAGCTTTGGGGTTGAGAAGGTGCAGAAGGGCGAGACCCCAGCCCACAACCTCTCCACCAGCCTCATGATGAGGATTTTTTTTTCTACCATTTTAATTTCAAACATGAACAAGAAAGGTAAAATATAGTTTCGAGAGCTATCTTAGGGAGGCCTGGGTGGCTCAGCAGTGGAGCGTCTGCCTTCAGCCCAGGGCGTGATCCTGGGGTCCTGGGATCGAGTCCCACGTCGGGCTCCCTGCATGGAGCCTGCTTCTCCCTCTGCCTGTGTCTCTGCCTCTCTTTCTCTCAGTCTATGTCTCTCATGAATAAATAAATAAATAAATCTTTAAAAAAGAGAGAGAGAGAGAGAACTATCCTAAGATGCTGTGTGAGTTCTTACCATACATGCCCTTCCCTCCTCTGTCAGCCTGGGGTGTGCCGGGAACAAAGCAATAGAAATCCCCCCCTTCCCCGATGGAAGTTGAAAGTGGTCATCAAATGTTTCCCACAATGTCTGAGGATGGCAAAGTCTGCTCTGGTGGCCCAGCTTCAGGGGGAAGTCCCCACCCTCAGGGGCAGACACCTAGGAGAATGTTGCAGCCCTGTGGGCATGTGTCCCACTTTCTGAGGACCACAGGCAGGTGGGCAGAGCCATGCCCCACCAGAAGCCACCCCATACTGGAAGCCGCACAGAACAGCAAACTTTCAGGCCCCTTGGGCATAGAAGTCCAAAGGCAGGGAAACATCGGAGGGACTTGACCTCTAGAGGATGAGGCACCCGCCCCCCCCCCAGCGTGGGCCTGCACTGTTTCCCCGGCCTTCTCCCTCCTGGCTTCAAACAGTTTGCAACGTTAGGTTCATTTGCTGTCTCTCTGTCCCCTTCTGTGGTCAGCTGCACAAGGGAGGGGACAATGCTCGGCTTCACTGCTGTATCCCAAGCAGGGCGCACAGGTAAACAAGTGACCAACAGCACCTGAGAACTCTATTTTGGAACCTGTAGCATCTTCTCAAAAGAGGGTCCGCTGAGGGGCAGCACCCACCCCTCCTCATTTTTCCAGGCTTATCGAGAGCCCCAGAAGGCCTGAATAGGGTTCACATCGGCCCAGGAGTCGGGACGGGCCAGCCCGGGGTGCAGGTTGCTCCGAATCCAGGTTCTGTGGTCACCGGGCTGCTCCAAATGGCTCTTGCAGCAGAAGATGACAAAGTTCTCCACGCCAGGTTGGTTCAAAATGGGGATCTTTGGCTAGATGCAGCTTTGCAGTAGGAGACAGTGCTTTTTTTTTTTTAAGATTTTATTTATTTATTCATGAGAGACAATGAGAGAGAGACAGAGACACAGGCAGAGGGAGAAGCAGGTTCCACGCAAGGAGCCCAACGCGGGACTCGATCCCGGATCCCGGGATCACGCCCCAAGCCAAAGGCAGATGCTCAACCGCTGAGCCACCCAGGTGTCCCTGTAGGAGACAGTTCTTTAAACCAACTGAGAGGTTCCTCAAAAAAGTTACAGGGAATTCACATAGCTCAGCAATCCCACTCCTAGGCAGATCCGCGGGAGAATCGAAAACCGCCATCCACGCAGAAACCCACAAACGTGAACGCCAGCTTCCGTGGTTCATAGCGGCCCGAGCAAAATGCGGAATAATAGCCCCATACCACAGTGTTTCTCAGCCAGTAGGAGGGTGAAGGGCCGACACATGCTACAACCTGGATGGCCCCCCAAAACAGGAGGCCGACTGACAGAAGCCAGACAGGAAAGGCCAGAGATCATATGACTGCATTTATGTGAAATATCCCAAAGAGGCCAATCCAGAGGCACAGGAGGCAAATTAGAGGCTGCCACATGCCGGGAGAGGGGCGAAGGGGCGTGAGCGCTTCACACAGTGTGGAGCTGTATGTGGGGCCCATGAAAATGTTTGCAAGTTGGAAGGGGCGATGGCTGCACAGCACCGTGGATGTTCTAAATGGCACGGCATTCGACATTTTAATGGAGGAGAATTTCAGCTTAAAAAAAAAAAAAACAGGGGATCTCTGGGTGGTCCAGAAGTTTGGCGCCTGCCTTCGGCCTGGGGTGTGATCCTGGAGTCCCGGGATCAAGTCCCACGTCGGGCTCCCTGCATGGGGCCTGCTTCTCCCTCTGCCTAGGTCTCTGCCTCCCTCCCTCTCTCTCTCTCTCTGTCTCTCATGAATAAATAAATAAAATCTTTAAAAAAAAAAAAAAAAGAGGAGGGATGCCTGGTTTTGCTCAGGGCATGATTCTGGGCTGGAGTCCCAGGATGGAGTCCCATGTCAGGCCCCTTGTGTAGGGCCTGCTTCTCCACCTGCCTGTGTCTTTGCCTCTCTTTCTATGTTTCTCATGAATAAATAAGATCTTAAAACAAAAACAAAAACAAAAAAAAAACAACAAGCCACCAGAAATATGGGCAGGGCCGTGCTGAGCCCACCACTCACACTTAACCAGGCAGGGCTGTGTTTGGCACCCCAGCTGTACGAGGCCCCGGGTACAGCAGGTGTCGATCCATGAGAAACAAGGCCAAGACCACACGTGGCAGACCAGAGACTCCCAGATGTTGCCCTTTGTGCTCACTTTGAACGGTGACCCCCCCACACACACACACACACAACCCTACAAACAGGTTCACCAACACTGTGCTATTAGAACGCAGTCACTCCCCACGCCCCCACACCAAGCTGATGCTGCCTATTTGGGAAACAGCTTGTGGCCACTTAGGGACGCTGCCCACCAAGAGCTTTAGACCCCCTCGAATGTGTGGTACATCCGCACAATGGAATACACTCGACACAAACGAGCTCTCAAGCCATGAGAAGACGGGGAGGAAGCTTCAATGCATAATGCTAAGAGCAAGGAGCCAATCTGAAAAGGCTCCGTCCTGGATGATTCCAGCTCTGAAACACTCTGGAAAAGGCCAAGCTATGGAGACAGTGAAAGGATTCACGGTTGCCAGGGGTTAAGGAGGAGGGAGGGATGAATCCACAGGATGGATGGCCCACCGGATGTCCAGGGCTGTGAAACCAGTCTGTAGGATCCTTCAAGGGCAGACACATGGCATCACATTCTTGTCCAAACCCATAGAAGGTGCACCGCCAGGAGTGCACCCTGTTGGAAACCCTGGACTTTGTGTGTTGATGTGTCCGCACAGATTTATTCTTGGTAACAAATCCCCTCTGCGGAGGGGGCGGGTGGGATGGGTAGGGGACAGGGGGTGCATGGGAAATCTCTGTACTTTCTGCTCAGATTTGCTGTGAACCTCAAACTGATCTCAAATAGCTTATTTCAAAGGGAAATAAAGGCACTTAAAAGCATGAACATTTTCCTAATATTGTGGAGACTGGACACAAAACGGTTAAACACGCAAGCCGGTACACTTGGCTGTTAACTGTGTGTGTGTGTGTGTGTGTGTGTGTGTGTGTGTGTTAATCTGAGCCTCAGAATCTTGTTTCTTTAAAATTCTTAGACTGGGGAGAAAAAGAAAAAAAAAAAAAACACCAACTGAAAAAACTCCTGGTTTCTCTCTTTCATCGCCTGGCTGGATCTACTTAGAATTCTCTCATGCGCCTATGAAAAACAGACGGCTCATTGTAAACATTTGAGTCATACATGCAGGAGATAACTTTAATAGGATCAAAAATGCAAATCAGAATTTGGGAAGTAAAAATTCTAACATCTACATTTACTCCCAACGGAGATCTTTGAGCCCAGAAAGTCAGAGGAGGATTTAACATCCTGCACATGAGACACTGTCGCTGGGGGAGAAAAGCAAAGCCAAGCTGTGTGAGTATGAAGCTGCACTGATGAATAGCTCGGCGCCCAACAGAAGAGCTCTCAGTAGCAACTGGGAAGCCAGTTGTCCCAGAGAAAACATTTTCATGGGTAGCGCCGTGGTCAGCCAGGAAGCAGTCATGTGCTTCCAGTTGGCTCTAATAGAAGCTCTGTCTGAATACTTTTTGTTAACGAGACACAAGCCACCACTTCTGGAGAAGCCCACCTCTCCCAGACGGACTCACAGTAGGAAAAACAGGACACACAGCCATTTGAGGCTTAAATTGGTAACCCTCTTCGTTGAGGTCCAAGTAGGTATAAAGGTCTTGCATCACCTGAAAGTGGTTCCATGTTAACAAACTTAACTCTGAAAGCCCAGATGAACAGAGACTAAACAAAAGATCCTTTTTTTTTTTTTATTTCCAAAAGATCCTTTTGATTTGCAACCATATAGGAGTAAGCCTGCATTCTCAACAATACAAGGGAATGATAAAAAATTAAAAAAAAAATACAAGGGAATGAAGGATGGAGGCTTCCTACTCTGGGCATCTGACTTTATTTTTAGTTCCACAGAGTAGGTTTTATGGTCCTTGAAATAGGGCTGTTGTTTTGCAGACTCTGCATATGTAATTAATAACAGCTTGAGACCATTTGTATACCCCCATCTGAGCAAAACTGCTAAATATGCATGGCCTTCATTTTGTCAAATGAAAAGGAAAAAGACACAAACAAGATCGGGTGAGCGGCAATTTTGGGGGGACTGTGCAAGTTGGGGTCTAAATGACAACGTTAGCCACACCAAGATGATGGTCTTCTCCTGTGCCTTCTGAAAAATGAAGCTTTATCGCCAGGTAGGAAAAGGATTGATGGCATTCACATTCCCGGCCAGTTACAATGCCCCCTTCTAGCATCTCACAACTGCCCCGGATCAATTAACAAAGCATGTTTTGTTTGCAGAATGAATGAGGACCGCTTTCTTCTGTGCATTTTCTCAAAACTTGAAAGCTGTGGCCTGCTGCCATAGATGATGCCTGGTGGGTTCCAACAGCCTAACGTCCCAGTCGGACTCGCTAGCAATCCACCCGAATCAACATCGGTCATCTTGACATCGAAGGATATTCAGCGAGTCTGACGTTTTTAATCACGAGAGGTTTTCTACCCTTATGGAACAAGTAAAGGTTCTTTGTGGCTGGAAAACACAAGATTTCCTTCACATCATAAGAACTTATAAATAGTTCACCGAGTGAACCAAAGATTTTATTTTTTAATTTATTTTTTTTAAGACTTTATTTTTTAAAAGCAGGTAACACCAAAGGACTATGTCGTATCCGTATTCATTGCAAAAATAATTACTGGGACTTTCAAAATATCAAAAGAATAAGCTGGATCACTGGTTACAACTATAATTTTCGGCCAATATACACATTTTTGTGTGTGTGTGTGTGTGTGTGTGTGTGTGTGTTCCAGGTCTAGGCTTCCTTTCTATGTATTATCATTCATGTGCATTCTCTGTGTCTATTATCATCAAAATGGGGACACTTGTAACTCGAGCCCAGTTTTATCTTGATTTCAAAGCTGATGCAGCAGCTAAACGATAACTCTGATTTGCTGATTGAGTCCTAGAAATCATGTCTTCTGATGTCATACAACAAATCGTATCTCTGAAAAATAAAGTCAGAATTCAAACTCCTTTGAAACAGGTAAGTCCCCAAGCTCTCCAGCACCATGGTACCTGGATGCTCACACTGTGCTTTCCTCTGTTTCTCTAAACACACCACTGGGAACCCCAAAGGGGTCCCACTTGAAGAGTTCCATTATAGAGGTTTTTGTAGAACTGCACTAAACCCACATAGAGGCTATGGATAAAAATCATCCATTGCTTTTTCTGTTAAGAACCAAAAAAAAAAAAAAGAGTGCCTTCCTTGGGAAGTAGGAAAGTAGTAACAATCCTACAGTTAAGAAAAATGGTTCTATAAATCCCTCCTTCCAAAATTATGTTCAAAGGTGTTTAAGACCCAAAGGGGGTCATAAAAATGGTGAATATAAATGACTCCCCTACTAGAAAAAAAACCCTTCGTGCAAAGTGGCTGAGGGTCTGGTGCGGAGAACCGAGGAAAAGATCCATGGTCAAGACCCGACCCTACATGTTTCTAGCACGTATTAATGATCTCAAGGGTGTAAATGTGGTGGGTGTGAATTGTTCCTCCTTATGCTGAAAGAAGGAATGAAAAAATCAAAGTGAATTTGTGTGCTAACGAAAAGGCTCTGAGAGGCAAGCCCTTTGTTTCTAAGGCAAGAGTTTTGTCATCGGAAGTGGGAACAGATGCACATGGTGGCAGGCACTGAAGGTGGGGCCGGCCGTCTGCGGGCCAGGACAGTCTCAAAAATAAGGCAAGCCGCAGCTTCTCGGTTTGAGACCACCCCCAGGAAGGCCCACGGAGGCCAGTAAACGAAGCTGGCCCATGGCAAACCACCCGAAGATATTCAGACAGGGGCGACAGTCACAGTTAAGGTGGGGTGCCTTGGGGTCACGGCAGGCGGGAACCAGCATTCAAGGTGAATGTCTTTGCATGTCCTGCGCACGACTCCAAGCAGCAATCTCTGGGGTTTTTGGAGGTGTGTTACTTTTTGCAATATATTTTTTCCCCAAAAAGAAGACACGAGGGTGGAGCCCCTGGAGAGATGAGGCCACCAAGGTGGAACGGGGCCGGGTGAGGGTTGCAGAGCACTCCGGGCAGCACGCGGCTTCCTCCAGGTCTGGCCGAGTCCTACAAACGCTTGTAGGTGCCCAGGAGAGCTTTGCAGTTGGGACAGTAGTGGTCCACGTCCTGCAGGGCGTCCACACAGAAGGGGATGAAGCAGCAGCCCGCGATGCACCTGAAGAATAAAAAACAGCCACACACGGAGCACGTTACTCTCTGTAACAGTTTCAGATGGTGGCCACCAAAAAGATAGGTCAGGTGTCCTGACCCCTCTGAACCTATGGCTCTGACCTTACTTGGACTCAAGGTCATTGCAGGTGTCATGAATGAGCTCAAGACGGGATCCATCCTGGGAGGTCCAGGTGGGCTCCCTCAACCCCATGACTGATGTCCTTCCAAGAGGAGGGGACACACAGAAAGACAGGAGGGGGCAAAGAGGCGGATTGAAATCTGGCAGCCAGGAGCCAGGGACCACCCAAGCCACCGGAAGCTGGGAGCAGTAAGGAAAGGATTCTGCACTCCTGAGAGCCTTCAGGGGCAGCGCAGCACCTTGCTTGGGACGTTTGGCTTCCAAAATCCGGAGAAGATAAATCTTGGTTGTTTTAAGCCGCCAGGATTGTGGTTTTTGGGAATGGCAGCCCGAGGAAACGAAGCCACCAGCCAATGCCAGGACTGCTCTCGGATACACTGCCCTCGGTGTGTTTTCAAATCTTGGGTCATCTGAGCATCTGTCACTCTTAGATTGGGGTCAGTGACCTTCTTGCGTAAAGGGCCAGCTAGTCCACATTTTAGGCAACACAGGCCTTGTTTTGCCGAGGCCTGCACACTGCCATAGATAATCTGTAAACAGATGGTGCGATATGTTCCCACAGAACTAAAATGGGCTGGAGTTTACTAACCCTGGTGTCTAGACTGATCACTCTTCCCTGTGTAGAAGCTGCTTCTGACAGCAACGACGGAACAAAATTCCCCAAATGACTTCTCTTCATCTAGTAACCCACTATCAACACACCCAGGCAGGACCTGCAGGTGGCCTGTGGTAGAAGACAATAGATCTGATCTTTGTCCCCAGTTCCCAGGCAATTAGTTCCAAAAAACTCTTGGAATTTCCTGAGCTGACAGGTGAGCCTTCTGTTATTCAAACCAAACCCCTTTCAATTACACCTGATTTTATGCTAATAAGGCCACCAGGGCAGAGGAGAGAAAATGAGTGGGAAAAATCAGAGAGGGTGACACAACATGAGAGACTCCTAACTCTGGGAAACGAACAAGGGGTAGTGGAAGGGGAGGTGGGCAGGGGGTGGGGGTGACTGGGTGACGGGCACTGAGGGGGGCACCTGATGGGATGAGCACTGGGTGTTATACTATATGTTGGCAAATCGAACTCCAATAAAAAAATATACAAAAAAAAAAAAGGACAGGGCTGGTCACCAGAAAGACCCTTGGTTCACGGTGGTTCGAAGGTTAGAACTTTCAGCCCCAACCACAGACCGCAGGGAGGGAACTGGGGCTGGGATCGGGTTATAAACCCTCTTGAGCAACTGTATTCGGACAGCTTCAGGATTGGTAAACACATCCTTGTGCCAGGAGAGTGGTGCACCCCAACTCCACGGCAACAGAAGTGCCTGCACTGGGGACCCCTCTGGACCTCGTCCTATGTATCTCTTCATCTAGCTCTTGTTTTATTTGTATCCTTCATAATAAACTGATAAATGCAAGGAAAGTGTCTTTCTGAGTTCTGTGAGCCATTCTAGCAAATTATCAAAGGTGAGGAAGGAATAACAGGACCCTCCATTTATAGCTGGTCATCAAAAGTGTGGGTGACCTGAGGCTTGTGACTGGGGGCACCCCCACAGCCTTATGACCAATGTTTGCCCAAATTTTTTAAAAATCAACATTTTAGGGGTGCCTGGGTGGCTCCATCGTTTAAGCATCTGCCTTTGGCTCAGGTCATGACCCCAGGATCCTGGGATCAAGCCCACATCTGAGCACATATGGGGCTCTCGGGCTTGCATCTGGCTCCCTGCTCAGTAGGGAGCCTGCTTCTCCCTCTCCCTCTCTGCCTGCCACTCCTCCTACTTGTGCTCCTTCTCTCTCACTGTCAGGTAAATGAATAAAATCTTAAAAAAAAAAAATCAACATCAGCCTAGGGAGTATAATCAATAATATAGTAATATTTATATGGTGACAGATGGTAATTAGACCTATCATGGTGACTTCATAATGTATAAAAACATCAAATAACTATCTTGTATATCTGAAATTGATAGAATATTGTATGTCAATTATAATTCAATTTTTTTATTATAATTCAATTTTTAAAAAATCATCTATGTACAGGAAGACATTGATTTACAAAAAGCAGAAACAGGATGCAGCCTGACCAGGAAACAATCTTATGAAAAGAATTTCCTCCTACTGCCTAAGTTTACCCAAGTTCAAGAAAGGGCAGCCACAGTGCCTTAGCACTAATCCTTACTTGGCTCTCCTGCATTACAAACACAGCTCCATGATACCTCCAGCTTTCAGGGGAGGGAACTGGAGCACAGAGAGCTGAGGTCACTTGCCCAGTCACACACCAGTGAGAGGTAGGATTAGAACCCACAATACCATATTTAAGGAAGAAAAGAAGGGAGGGACAGAAAAGCTGCCTCGATTTGAGAGCTGGATCGTTCAATAGTTCTGACCCTCAATAGCTCTCATCCTGTCCTTCCCCAGTTTTCAAAGATAAAAATGAGTTTTAATACAAAAATGTCCCAGGACGATGAACTTTTATTTCACATTTCCTGCCCAGGGGCTGAAGAGGTCAGCCATCACTGCAGTCCCGTGGGCAGGACGGGGAAACAGGTGCCAATAAACCTGTTTGGTCTCCTTTCCACCCCACTGAACATGTGTCTTCAAGGAAGCTAAGCTCTCCAGGGCTTTGAGCCTCTCTCTTCGAAATGAGGAAGAGAAACACCGTTCCTTCTAGAGCTAAGCCACCAATGAGGAACACGCCAGTTGTACAAGAGGCCAGGGCTCCTAAAAAAAAAAAAGATGCACAGATACCGTTTCCTTCGAGGGAGAAAAATAGAGCCCATGTGGTTTTTCTGAGTGACTCCCAGGCCAGGAATAAAGAGGCTGCCTTTATCTGTTTTTTTTTTTTTTTTTTTTTTGGGGGGGGCGGATAATTAAACTGCGTTCCCTCAAATCTCTCCAGAACAAAAACCATAATTTCTTGCAATATACTACCCTTGGTGCAGACATAAACATACACTTTCCCTGTGTAGACAATGCGAAAAATACTTGGAGTCATAAAAAGATAAGTTTCAAAGAGAGGGGCGCCTGGGTGGCTCAGTTAGTTAAGTGTCTACTTTTGACTCAGGTCATGATCCTGGGGTCCTAGGATGGAGCCCCATGCCGGGCTCCTCACTCAGCGGGGAGTCTGCTTCTCCCTCTCCCTCTGCCTGCAGCTCTCCTTGCTTGTGCTCTCTCTCTTTTTTTTTTTTGTTGCTTGTGCTCTCTATCAAATAAATAAAGTCTTAAAAAAGAAAAAAATTTCAAAGAGATCGCTATCAAGTATTATAACGTGCACATTGTTCAAAGCTTCTCTCAGAGTCAGGCAAACATTATTATCATTAACTCGGTTGTGAAATCCTTCCAAAAAAAAAAAAAAGACGCTGCTCAGGGTATCACTCGACAGATGCAGGGGGCTGCTGTGCTAGGCCCTGCACGCAGGGAGTGGTCTGAGCAGGCAGAGGGGGGACAGCAGCTTCTAGGTGCTGGTGGGCTCAAGAGCAGTGGTTCCCAGAAGGGAGGGGTGGGTGCCCCGGGCATCAACGGCAGAGGTCAGGGGGTGCAGCTTGCCAACCTGCGGTGCTGGGGACAGGGGTGGGGGGGCAACACAGATAGATGTGATACAGATTGAGAGGAAGGAGGAGGAGCCTGGGGTCCTTGAGGGCCCCGGGACTTACCCCAGCAGGCACAGGCTCCCGCAAGAGAGCCAGGTGAGGGCACCGGCATTATAGGACAGCTGGGTCACAATCATCTTGTTGCAGGAAGGACAGCACATCTGGATCGGACGGTCAAAAAAGGAGATGGGCTGCTGCACGTAGACGGTCTGCACGGCGACTGGCAGGACAGGTAGAGGCGATCGGTGAATGGAGAGAGCATCCGCTAGACGACCCGGGATGGGGCGGGGGCTGGGTCCCCACGGGGGCTGGTGTGTCCACCACTTGCAGGAGCCAAAGGGTGGACGTCACCCAGGTGCCCGCGGACAGGTGAGCAAATGGCTAAGCACAATGGGATCTACCCACGCGGCGGAGGCTCGCTCAGCCTTAAAAGGACACCCTGACCCGCGCTCCAACACGGATGAGCCGTCAGGATGTTGTGCTGAGTGCCACGAGCCAGGCATAGGACAAGGCCTGCACGATTTCACGTATGGGAGGCACCTCAAGTCATCCAATTCACAGAGGAGATGGTGGGTGCCAGGAAGGGGTGGGGGGGGCAACGGGGAGCTGCTGTTTACTGGGTCTGGAGGTTCAATTTTACAAGATTTAAACATTCTGGTGGGGGGGGGGGGGGAGCTGGGTGGTTCAGTCCTTGAAGCACCTGCCTTGGTTTGGTCATGGTCATGGTCATGATCTCAGCATCCTGGGATCGAGTCCCTCATCAGGCCCCCTGCACAGCAGGGAGCCTGCTTCTCCCTCTGCCTCTGCCCCTCCCCCTGCTTGCGCTCCCTTTCTCTCTCCCTCTCTCTCTGATGAATAAATTGTAAAAATAGGGGGATCCCTGGATGGCTCAGCGGTTTAGTGCCTGCCTTCGGCCCAGGACATGATCCTGGGGTCCTGGGATCGAGTCCCACATCGGGCTCCCTGCATGGAGCCTGCTTCTCCCTCGGCCTGTGTCTCTGTCTCTGTCTCTGTCTCTCTCTGTCTCTGTCTCCCATGAATAAACAAAATCTTTAAATAAATAAATAAATAAATTTTTAAAATATCTTTAAAAGTTCTAGAAAGAGATGGTGGTGACAGTTTCAAGACCACTTGAATGTGTTTAATGCCATTCAACTGTACACCAAGAGACGCTAAATTTAGGTGACAAATTTACCTTATGTGTGCTTTACCAAAACAGTGGCAGATTTCCAGCATTATCATTTGGGGGGCTTGCATGCCCCTGACCCCCTTGCCACGTGAGATGGGGAGAAGTTCCTGGAGCGGGGGTCTGGCTCAGCACGACCAGGCTTTCAAACTCACTGACCACAGAATCGGGTGGGGAACTTACTGCCAATGTTGCCAATGCAGGTTCCTGGGCCCTATACCCACCCCCAGCCCCTACCGCTGAGACAGGCTGAGTCAGCAGGTCTGGGGCAGGGTCCCCAGAAGGCTCTTTAAGCTCCCTGTGTGGTTCGATAAAGGTGGTCTGCAGATAGTAATTCCAGAAACAGTGATATGATGGGGTTTTAGCCTCAATTTTCTTCATCCATAGATTAGTGGTTGCCAGGGACTGGGGGGATGGGGAGGGGTGGCTAATGGGGACGGGGTTTCTTTCTGGGGTGATGGAAATATTCTGGAATTGGCGCCGATGCTTGCACTGACACCATTGCATCAGACACCTTCAAAGAGTGAACCCTATGGAGTTAATGGGAATTGTATCTCAATTTAACTCTTTTATTTTTTACAACTGGAAGTAACACGGTTGCTGCCAGGGTCCCATGAGAGAAGGATAGTAAAGAACCTGACACTCTGGGTCACAGCGAACCCAGATCAAACCCTCGATGAAACACTCCCCTCCTTTCACACGTGGCTCCGGACTCCTTAATAGGTCCAACCCCCCCGTGACAGGGCTGGAGTTGGTACCAAGCCGGGGAACACTGGCCCAGGCTTTGCAACGAGTCCGGGAATCGAGCTGATACATGAAACAAAGATATAAAATAGTGCTAAAAAGAGCAAACTATGTGAAAAACATGTACAGGCGTTCCCGGTTACCAGAGGAGAGCCCAGAGTGATATAAATCATGAAGTCCTTAAGCATTCAGAATGTTTTTGCGTTTTGGCAAAGTTGCTTAAGCTCATATTTCTGTCAGAGTGACTCCCTTCTGTTCCTCTCTGCGGTGCTGAAATGCCGTTTCTATAATCTGTGTATTAGGGGAAATTAATTATTGTACTAGCTCTCAGAACTTAATTGTCCTAGAAAGACCTAGGAAGTCTTTCCTTCCAGAAAAAGCAGTATTTGAGCATACTATAACACCTACATGTAAACTGTGTAAAAGTCTTTTTTTTTTTTTTGGTACAGAATGAATTTTTGATCAGAGCATGATGAGTCTGAAGTCACTTTGTTCTCTTCTGTGTGATAGCGTCAAAGTTACTCGAGCCCGGGGACAAGAGCTCACTTTTATCAAATGACTCCTCAGAGAACTTCATTTCATCGGAACAACCCACTGAAGGAGTCACCTGATGAGCCCTATTTTACAGGAGGGGAAACTGAGTCACCAGGCAGTTAGGTGAATCCAGGCAGTCTGACCCACTGGCCTAGTCTCTGAGCTGGCTATTCCCTCCTCGGCTGCTTGTGATACTGAATCACCTATGCACCTGGGCGCACCTAGGCGCACCTGGGCAGCGGGAAGTCCCCAGGGATAAGGCCATGAAGAAGTAGCTAGAAGGCAGGGAAGCAGGCTGGGACAGCACCTGCTCAACCATTCCTAACTCCCAGTTGTTTCTGCTCCTTCTCCCACTCCAGCCCTGGCCTCAGGGCAGGGTCTGTCCCAGGGAGTGTCAGCAGGAAGGGTAGGGGCCTTTGAACGCAAACTCCCATTCCCCAATTCCTCTGGGATGACTGGTGGGCAGTTAGCACCAAAAGATCGGTTTGTGGCTGATGTGGGAAAGCTCATAAACTGTGCTTTATTGGGGAGAAGACATGAGCCCCCCACCCCCACCCCAGAGGTGGAACCCAGAAGACTAGAAGTGACATTCCAGGGCGAGGGGTCAGGCCAGACTGACCGGCACTTCACTTGGACTTTAGGCAGAGTCACCTCTGTGGCTCCCCTGATTCTCGCAGGGGCCCCAAGGCCAGGGTGGAGGGCGAAGAAGACAGGTAAGGGGGCGCGGGAGGTGGCACGTACTTGCATTGGCGTTGGGGACGGGCACTGGCTGGGTGTAGTAGGCTGGCGGATTCATGCCCTTGCCATCCGGGCCCGTCACCAGCCCCGTGGTCGGCCCTGGCGCAGGGGCAGGAGGCATAGGGAAGTAACTATTGACGGCCACCGTCTCTTCATAGGATGGCGGCGCAGTTGGCACCGAGGAAGGCCCAGCGGCCGCCTGGTAGGATCCTGGAACAGACATTTTACCTAAAGCAAAAGCAGAAGACACCAGATCAGAAATACAAGTGACACCTCTCTCTCTCTCTCTCTTTTCCATACCAATCTTCCCAATTTCTACCAAATGGAAAATAGGAAGAAATGGCTCGCGTGCAGCCTTGTCCAAAAACCAGAAAGGGAGTTAGCATCCCTCCTAGACCCAAGCATTATCACTGTAACGAAGGATTCCCTAAATAAAGCTAAAAGGTAAACAGTTACAACCAAAAATCATCAAAACCTAGAAGGTCCCAAGGGCACACATCGCCCCAATCAGAGCAGACGCTTCTCTCCTGGCGCTTTGAAACTACCAACCAACGACGGCCCCGTCTTTCACATCGAGTGTCGTCCTCTCCTCTTTAACCACTGTGGGTTTTTTTTTTTTTTTTACTAAAAGCATCTTAGGTGCCGGAAAAGACAAAGGTGTTCCAAGTCAACCACAAACTATGTCACTGTATCTGCAAATATAGTGGGGGGCGGGGGGCGGGGCAGAGGAAGTCAGAGGGCAGAGGCACCCGGTGGGATGCCATCTACACCCAGTTCAGAAGCAGGCGAAATGAGTCATGAGCCACCAGTCAGGAAAGCAGTTAAATCCTGAAGGGGTGGGGAGTGGTGGCTGGAAGGGGTGGGGTGGGAGGTGGGAGGGGGGGTGGGGGGGTGTTCTAGGGGTTGGCCCTGTTCTTATTCTTCATCTGGGGGTAGGCTTGGGTGGTATGCACACTATGTGAAAATCCAAGTGACGCAATGAAGATGTGTGCACTTTTCTGCTTATATGTTAGTTTTTGAAAAAGTAAACACACACACCACACACACCACACACACCACACACACACACACCAGCTCCCATTTTGCAAAAGGAGTATCAGAGCAGCTAGGCACGTATTTCCTTCTATGAGGCCAAAGAAAGGGCCCCCTCGCCACTGCCTTTCCCCCCACACACACTCTGGGGTGGGGGGCAGAGCTGATGCCCGCCTAGAATTACGTGGCCTGTACCCAGGGTGTGTTCCTGTCTGCAGCCCCGTGCTCAGCAGCCCCAGGGCAGCTGGAGAAGGACACAGTGCTGCCCTTTGTATGGCTCTGTTTTTCTAAATGGGCAGGGCTCACGCTGCCTTAGAAGATCCATTCAAACCTGCCTCAGGAGAAATAGGGAAATGAGCTCCCAGGGCGGTGTGCCATGGTCCATGGTCCGGGGACTTAGGCAGGCCTCTTCCCCCACATGCTGCCCCCGTGGGAAGCGGAGGCAGCAATTAACTCTGCCAAGGGAAGAAGGAGAGACTCCTTGGAGGAAGCTCTGCCTTTAAGCGGAGACCAACAAAGGAGAATGAGATCTCCAGGTGGAAAGAGAGGTTCCACCTCAAAGGGGAAGGAGAAGCATGGGAAAGTGGACACATGTAAAACAAAGTCAATAAATAAAGCTAGACAGGTTGGGGCCGGGTTGTAGAAAATTTGAAAGCCCTATGGAGGTGTTTAGGCTTTATCGAATAAGCCTGCCAGATGGAACCTTCTGGAAGGATGGAAACCTTCTCCATTTGGGCTGTCCAATATGACTGCACGCGCACACGTCTAATACTGCATGCAAACTGTTAGAAAACTTACATAAATTGACAGAAACTTACCTAAGTTTTCCCACATCTCCAAAGGGCACCTTGGCTATGTGAATCT
Organism: Canis lupus dingo; assembly: GCF_003254725.2. Lineage (NCBI taxonomy): Eukaryota > Metazoa > Chordata > Mammalia > Carnivora > Canidae > Canis > Canis lupus. Next base: position 31,146,155 of record NC_064248.1, on the reverse strand, counting down.
ACTTTTCCAAGAGCAAATTTAATGAGCTCTGAATCTATATCAGGCGTCTCTGACAAAATATTAGCATCCAATTTGGGATCTGATGTCAACACAAAACACACCCTGGATTTTGAAAAACTGTAAGACATTCACGTGAAGTACTTCATTCATAATTTTTTATACTGACTGTAAGTGGAAACGATGATATTCCAGATAGGTGGGGTTAAGTAAACTGTGTGTCTATGCACTTTTTAAAATGTGGCTACTGGGACGCCTGGGTGGCTCAGCGGTTGAGACCCTGCCTTCAGCTCAGGGTGTGATCCTGGAGACCCGGGATGGAGTCCCACGTCAGGCTCCCTGCATGGAGCCTTCTTCTCCCTCTGCCTGTGTCTCTGCCTCTCGCTCTTTCTGTGTCTCTCATGAATAAATAAATAAAATCTTTAAAATAAATAAATAAATAAATAAATAAATAAATAAATAAATAAATAAATAAATGTGGCTACTAAAAAATTGTTAAACTGCCTCTGTGGCTCACAGTTTCTGCTTCTACAGGTCAGCAGCACTGTGGAACAAGGGGAGCCATGCAAGGTGATAGAGAAGAGGAAAGGTCTGACCCAAGAAAGTGTAGATGGAGCAAGTCTGTAAGAGAAGCGCGAAGCAAACCTTAGAAGGCCCCTATGCGTGGGTGGAGGGGATGGCGGGTGGCGGCTACGTTCAAGTCCAGAAGAGACCGTTAATCAGGAAGGCAGAAGGGCAGCTAATGAGATTGCAGGGCATCTTTGTGCAAACGGGTCCGGGGTTTAAAAAAAAAGAATGATTGTGAAGGGGCACGTGGGTGGCTCAGCGGTTGAGCATCTGCCTTTGGCTCCGGGCCTCATCCCAGGTCCCGGGATGATAGAGTCCAGCATGGGGATCCCCATGGGGAGCCTGCTTCTCCCTCAGCCTGTGGCTCGCTTGCTCTCTCTGATGAGTCTCTCATGAATAAATAAATAAAATCTTAAAAAAAAAATGATTGTGAGAAGCGGTTATGGTATGTTGTCAGTTTCCTCTGACACATGGGAACAGAAAAGCAGAAGGAGGAAAGGAGACGAGCACAAACAGCAGCCCGGGACACTTCGTTACCAGGTTCACCCCCCAAGCTGGATGATGTTCCTTCCCCTTGAGCTCCAGGAACCATTTCCTCCTCCTCCGCCTCCTCCTCCCCCACCTCTCCCTCCTCCTCCTCCCCCTCCTCTCCCTCCCCCCCACCCACTCATCACCACCACCACCCACCTCCCCGCAGCTGCTTCTGGGCCCGGCCTGCGTGTGCAGACTCTGGCTGGGGCCCAGCAGGCCGCCTGGGTGCTCTAGAGGAATTTGCGACCTCACCAAACGTCAAGGACTCGCTGTCCCTTCCTGTCTCAGGAAAGGCAGACAGACCCCCGGCTGCCTACACAATTTATTACAAAAAACTGACTCACAACAGAAAACCGCAAGAGCCGAGAACACCGGTCGGACAGAAGGCCTAAAATAGCTCGGTGTGCCGCGGTTTGCAAGGGCGGCTTGCAAGGGGAGTGCTCCGGGAGGGGGAGAATGAGGTCCTGGGGCACCCTGAATTGTGCAGAAAAAAGTTTGGGTTAAACCGCTTGGGAAACCATGACTCAACTCATGCCTCCACTTCAAAACCTTTGCTCCCTCCTCCCAAAGTGACCAAAGGCAGCCAGAAGCTGTGTTGTCAAGAGCCAACGGGGAGGGTTTGGGGGTGGGGACCTCCTCTCCTCTCAAGGAAGGAAGGGCCCTCGCTTCTGGAAACCCAGGCTGGCCGGGTTGGCCGGGTTATCGTGCAGGCATCACTGGTCTCCAGGCCGCGGCCTAGTTTCCGAGCTTCAGGACGCTGCCTCTTGGGAGCATTGCTGTTGTATCCAACAGCCACGTCAACACGCTTAGAACTCTGAAAAGGATACAAGAGCAACAGGGCTGGGGGAATAAAAGCAAAACAAAACCCATAACCAGCTGGTCTGAAGGCTTTCTATAGAAATTCCAAAGCCTCCCTGCCCCAGGCCCCAGGCCAGGAAATGCCACATCGCTCGGGCCTATTTCTCTTTCTTTTTCTCCCAAAGCTCCCCCATTTCTTTTTAATTTGGTTTCCCCAGGGGGCAGGAGGCCCACCCCGTCAGTGGTAAAGGATCCGATCAAGATCAACCTGCCTCCACCTCCTGGTCCTCACCCCCCAGCGCTCTCCCGGCAAGTCTCTCACCGCAACACCCACACGCACAGACACGCACACCGTGGTGCAAGACACAGAAATAGACTACACGCGCGCACACACATGCACACGCTCCCCAGTCAGCACAGAACCCTCCAGATCAGGCCACCTAAGTGCTGCGGCGCGAGCACAGTTCCATCTAATACCCTGTGGGACAAACACCAAAGCATCTCTGGGTTCCACACAAGAGCCAAGAGCGGGGCCACAGCTCCGCCACATAAAAGCACAGCCTTGAGAATGCTTTTGGCGACAGTGGCCCTGGGAGGTTGGGGCAGTGTCTGCGGTGCCAGGTTGTCATGGTTACTGGGAGCCTGGGGGGGGTGGATAAAGGAGCAAACGAGGGGCTCTCCTTCCTCCCTCCCCACTTGGGTTATTAGGCCCCTGAGTGGCTTTTCTCTACTGCCTGCTGGAAAGGACACATGGAAGGCGATCTTCCACCCAAGTTCTCCCCACCCCCACCCCCCCAGTCCCCCCAGAGATCAAGGAAACGCTCAGGGTTGGGGAGCTGCGCGATGCCCATCTCTGAATGGCTCTGCCATTAGCCACTTCCAAGTGCTTCCAAATCCGCAGGCAGGCATTCCAAACCCATTGTTTGAACCGGAAAATATGACCAGGGCTGCCTCCCTGGGCTTGTAGCCTTTGCAGCACCAGGCGACCCGGAGACAGGGCTCAGCCCATGGCTCTGCTGCTACCTTCCTGAAATTCTCAAGACTTAGGGAGCTGGGCCCCCAGGTCACGCAGCCCAGGGTGACCGCAGGGCACAGGAAAGAGAAAGGAGGCACAGGTGATGCACGAAGATGCATTCCTAAAGGCGAGACGGGATGCGGACCTGGAAATCTCACGATCCTGGCCCCCACCTTCTCACCTGTAAATGCGCCCCTTGGAATCCCAGGGTCCCTAGCTGAAAATTCCCTTTGCTCCAAGTCTCCACCATTTCCTCCACGAGGGAGCCTCGCTCTTAAATGGGCAGCGAGGGAGAGACGGGATATTTATTCCTGGGCTTTCGGGACCGAGACTGACAGTTGCTCGTTCATCCAACCCAGGTATATAGAACAGGATTTCTCCGTCTTGTTTTCATTATAGCTGCCTCCACCACCACCACCACCCCCCTTTGCCCCTGAGGAGAAAATTTAAATTATATTTAAATTTAATTAATTAATTTAAATATAATTTAATTTCTGCCTAACAAGAGAAAATGAAATACTAAGAAATGAGATTTCGTTGGAGAGGGCTGAGTTTGGGAGGGCCACACACCACTGTCATCTCTAAGACTTCTTCTTTCTTTTCTTTCTTTTTTTAAATTTTTTTTACCTCTCTCCTAACCCAAAACTGACTTTCGCTCCCCTGGGTCCCCATTGAGAATGGGAGAGGGAGGTAAAGGGGATGAAGTATTTGGGTGCCAGGGAGTTTTTCAAATCACCATCCCTTAGTATGCCCAGAACGTGTCTCTCCTTGACGTCATAAATGCAGTTGTCCGAACAAATTTTAACCTTTTACTGACCAAGTCCTGAGGTCCCTTATACTCGTATGTTCTTTTCCGACTATGCCCAGCTCACTCACAATTTAACCTAATGGGCCGCAACCAAGGGAGGTGGGCAGGGGGAAGGGGCCCAGCCCGGGGAAGACGCGCCTCTGCCTAACGGGCCCACGCAGGATCGGACTGGCCGGTGTCCACTCCCTCTGCAGCCAGCGTCCTCTGAGTCTTGAATCCACATGTAACCTGCTGGATCCTCACGCAGGAAGAAACCGAAGGGTACTACGGGTACCAGATAACCAGGCTGTTTGTTTTTTTCTTTTTTTAAAGATTTTATTTATTTATTCATGAGAGACACAGAGAGAAATGCAGAGACACAGGCAGAGGGAGAAGCAGGCTCCCTGTGGGGAGCTTGATGTGGGACTTGATCCTGGGACTCCAGGATCATGCTCTGGGCCAAAGGCAGGCACCAAGCCGCTGAGCCAACCAGGCTGTTTGAACCTTCCTTGAGACTCTTGGGAGTCCAGAGGTCCTGGGGTGAGCAAAATCCCCTACCCATCAACTACTCCCCACCCCTGCCCCCAGATTCACAACTGTGTTAAGATGAACCGGCCCCAGCTCTGTACTTCACACCCTCACATGCGTCACCCCACAGTCCTCACACCACTGAGCGAATCACTGTTAACATCCTCCCATCTCACACACGAGAAAGCTGGGAGGTCAAGCTGCTTGTTCAAAGTCATGCAGATGGAGGAGGGAGGGCTAGGGTTTGAACACCTCCCAGGTCGGCAGACACAGACACAGTCAGCAGCCTTGTTTTGCACACCTTACCCCCAAATGAAACATGAAAATGTTTGATCCACACATTGGAAGGCCTTCCTCTCTCTCTCTCTGCCTCCCTTACATGTGTAAAAAGATGCATTTACTGCAGACATTCAAGCCAGGGTGAAAAAATACCTATTGTGGATTCCAACTGATTTTCTCAACTGATGACAGGTCATGATCTCAGGGTCCTGGGATCAAGCCCAGAGTTAAGCGAGGAGTCTGCTTGAGATTCGCTTTCCCTCTGCCATGCACCCTCCCCGACCCAACAAAAAATAAATCTTTAAAAACAAAACTAAACTGCTTCTTTAATAAGACCAGGGAACCCAGGACCTTAATATCAACCAAAAGCAGATATCCACAAAGCTCTTCCTTCTCATTCTGGAGGAAAGACAGACAGAAGGGGAACCTCCCTGAGATACAATGCAAGTCCGAAGCTGCATAGTTAAAGGACCTTGTGGTGCCAGGCGTCGCTGCCACCTGCTGTAACATCCAGGTGGGAAAGGCAAAAGTCCCTTGCCAGCAGAGTCTCAGAGCAGCTCAGTCCCAGCCTTTTTTTTTTCTTTTTTTTTTTTTAATTTTATTTATTTATTCATAAGAGACAGAGAGAGGCAGAGACACAGGCAGAAGGAGAAGCAGGCTCCCAGTGAGGAGCCTGATGTGGGACTTGATCCCAGGGTCCTGGGATCATGACCTGAGCTGAAGGCAGACGCTCAACCGCTGGGCCCCCCAGGCACCCCAAGCCCCAGCCTTTTAATATGGCTCTGTTGAAAGAGAAGGAAAGTGCCCTCAAAATCCTGGAGAGAAGCCACGCTGTCAGGCCCTGCGATCCTCACATCCTGAGCTGAGATGAATGAATCGCTCCTGAGACCTCATGATACTGAAATAAACCCAGAGAGGCCTCGCTTTCAGCTGCAGATCTCTTCCTAAAAAGTTCAGCCTGAACGGTCTCGGAATTCCCTGGAACACCCCACCCCACTGGGGGCTGCTATTGTAGGTGTCCGCCACTGCTTTGGGGACCAACCTCCTGGTTCTGTGCCCGCACAGATGTGTGACCCATGTTTGCGGAGGTGAGCCCTGCAGTGCTCTGCCTGGAATCCTAAATTCCCAGGGAAAGGGCTGCCCCCTGGGAAGTCTCTGACCTCTGGGAAGTCTGGCGACAACCAGCACACCAGCCTTTCCGCTGCAGACTCAGCCCCGACAGATCGCCGGGCGAAAACGTGATGCCAAAGGACAGAAGCCAGATGCCAAGATCACACAGGGTATGAGTCCATTTCCATGAAATGCCCAGAACTGGACACCCAGAAGGTCAGTCGGTGCTGGTCCGGGGCTGGAGGAAGGGTGTGGGGAGGAAATGGGGGGGGGGGGGGACTGTTAACGGGCATAGGTTAACTGGGGTGATGAAATGTTCTGGGGGCGCCTGGGAGCTCAGTCGGTTAAGCAGCTGCCTTCAGCTCAGGTCATGATCCTGGGATCGAGTCCCGCACTGGGTTCCTTGCTCAGTGGAGAGCCTGCTTCTCCCTCTGCCCCTCCCTCATTGTGGGCTCTCTCTCTAAAAATAAACAAAATCTTTAAAAGAAAGCTCCTGGAACTTGAGAGAGGTGATGTTTGCACAACAATGAGAGCGTGCGTGCTGCAGGCCACTGAACTGTACACTCTGAGATGGTGAATTTTATGCAATGCAAGCTTAACCTCAGTCGAAAAGGGGGAAATAAAGGCATTGCTAGAAACCTCGAGCCGTAGTCCTCACAAGCCAAGGCCGAGCCTCCAAATTCACCACCAGGCTTATCAGCTCAGCCCAGCCTGTGGTTCCATTTACCTAAAACCAAAACCACTGGGGTCTTTCGGACGTGCCCTGTGCCCCCAAGACTAGAATGACCGAAGATCCTGAGTTGCCCGGGATGGAGGGGGTTCCCAGGGCACAATGAACCCCCACCCCCAACCCCGCCTCCCACTTCACCACCCACGATGCTGCACATCTTTGATGCGTCTGCAGCCTGGCTTCGACGTCCCCGGGCACGCTCTTGCCACTGCCCTGGCTTTCCTTCCTTCCCGGGGCGTTGAAAATTCCTCTCCACTGTCATCCTCCAGCTTGCACATCACCTCCCCGGAGAGTTGATCTTTGGCCTCCCCAGGGGAGAATTAATTCCTGCTTGAACCTCTCCACCATGTAGAGATCAAGGGTGCCAGACTGCATCTGGTCAGATGGCATGCCTCACGGCATGACTTTGGTGCCTCAGTTATCCCATTCATAAAATGGGAACACTGGTAGTGTCTTAAGGCTCATGGGAGGATTAAATGAATCCACTTATAAAAGCACCCAGAATGGAACACCTGGGTGGCTCAGTGAGTGAGCACCTGCCTTTGGCTCAGGTCGTGATCCCGGGGTCCTGGGATCGAGTCCCGCATCGGGCACCCCGCAGGGAGCCTGCTTCTCCCTCTGCCTGTGTCTCTGCCTGTCTCTGTGTGTCTCTCATGAATAAATAAAAAAGCACCCAGAGCAACGAGCGGCACGGAAGCACTGAGTATGTGTTAGCCGTGACTAGCACTTTGTCACAGAGCACTGTGTTTGGCTTGTCTGGCTTCCCGATCAGTCTGTGGGTCCTATGAGGACAAGGATTGAAATTTCTTAGAATCTGCATCCCTAGCACCTAGAACTAGGCTCAAAACATCACAGGTGCTTTTATTGAGTGACCCACGGGGATGGAGGGGTTTCCTTGGATATGGGATTTTGGTGCTCACCCTGGGAAAGTTCTAGACAACTCAAGACAAGCTGCTCACCCTGACGCTTCAACAGATGTGAGGAGAAAACAAGACCCATCTTGGATGGCATCAAGACTTGGAAGCAAATGTAAATGAGAGGCTCTTATCCTAACACCTCCGCTTAGAAGCCAAGAACCGTTTTGCAGGAAGATGTTTATACAATGACAAGCCTCAGTAACAGATGGTCTCCTGGTTCAGCTCAAGGTAACACGAGTATTTGGCCAAAGTGTCACCAAATACGCTCCAGAAGTGGAGTCACTTAATTGGGTCTGAAATCCTTCATTTCCCCCAGGATTCCTGAGGAGAGTGGTGTTTCTCAACAGGGCACCCCAGGATGTCAAGGCGGGAGATCGAATCAAGATGTGGGTGGAAAGGGAAGTGTGGAGGTGTGCAAACATGAACAAGATAGAATCAGAAAGAGAAAGAAAGAAAGAAGAAGAAAGAAGAAAAGAAAGAAGAAAAGAAAGAAAGAAAGAAAGAAAGAAAGAAAGAAAGAAAGAAAGAAAGAAAGAAAGAAAGAAAACCCCACAATCTCTGAACCTCAAGATGGGCTCCTTTCTACTCCTTGATGCAAGTTTATGACGCTGCTGGCATCCGCGCTCTGCAGCAGGTGCCCTGGTTTGTGCCGATATCTGCTCCTGGTTCTGCTCGGGGTTACCGAGGAGGGTGGGGAGGGGTTCATCCTGCGACAGTATCATCCATTCCAAATCCAGATTCATGGGCAGGCTCCTCACTGCCATCACCCCAAACTCACAAACACCTGTCCCTGCATGTTCGTTACCTGCTCTTTGGTGTGGCTCTAGAGCCACTGGGTCTAAATGGATGGTGTGTCATCCTTTCTCCAGAAATGACAATCTGTCTTTTGTCCACAGTGTCAAGAAAACTCAGAGGCCCTAACTATCCTGTGCCCCAAGATGTCATAAATGTCAGCAACCTCTGCTGCTGCATGTGGACAGGAAAGCGGGGGACAGAGGTCACACCTGTGCTGGCATCTCCATCCCCAGGGCATGTTTATAACCCGGATACTCTTGGCAGATGAGGGACTCACAGAGTCTCAGGTCACTTTCCCTCCCTACTCCTATCCCTTTTTGAGATTTTATTTATTTGGGAGAGAGGGAGAGAGAGCACAAGGGAGGGGAGGGGCGGAGAGAGGGAGAAGCAGGCTCCCCGCTGAGCAGGGAGCTCGATCCCAGGACCCTGGGATCATGACCTGAGCCGAAGGTAGATGCTCAACCCACTGGGCCACCCGGGCACCCCTCCCATCCCTTTCTGATGAGATGACCACCAGGCAGCCCCAAAAGCAAAGAAGGACGTGAGGCCCGATACTAAGAAGTGTCATTGGGCAATGGCGCATCACGGGCTTCCCTGCAGAGTCCAGGCCTCGGAGGCCATGGCCAGCACCGAGCTCAGGGATGGGACAGAGAAGCCTGGTGCCCTGGATACAGTCACGCGTGGGGTTTCCAGAAACACCTGCATGCACTCCCCAGTCATTTGCAGGAGTGGGTGGGTCACTAGGCAAGGCACGGAAAGGAGACCAAACAGCTCAAAAGAAAATCGATATGGTGGAATTCATTTCCTTTTTTTTTTTTTAAGATTTTTTTTTATTCATGACACACACAGAGAGAAGCAGAGACACAGGCAGAGGGAGAAGCAGGTGCCCTGCGGGGAGCCCGATGCGGGACTCGATCCCAGGACCCTGGGATCACACCCTGAGTCAGAGGCTGATGCTCAACCACTGAGCCACCCAGGCGCCCCTGGAATGCATTTCTTTTAAAATGATGCAATTTAAAGGCCGGTCAAACGTTGGAGAGCAAGAAACTCTGGAACTAATAAGCTCCTGTGGTTCGAATGCCACAACTCCGCCACTTCTGGGCGGCGTGAAGTGGGGCAGTCACTCAGTTTCTCCATGCCTTGGTTTGCCCATCTGGAAAATGGGCTAACAGTCCTCATACCTCAGAGAGGCACAAGTGGGTGTGCTCAGAACCCCGGGCACGAGGAGGACTACAGAAGCGTTAGTGCTCGTGACTCGGGGAAGCAGACAGGGACCGGGGAGGGGACCGCTTGGCCGCGGTGGCACAGAGGTTCCCACTGCCAAGATCCAAGCGCAGACCCCACTGCACCACGCGCTCCTGTTCTGGGGCCACTACCTCCATGGCTTTCCATGTTTGCCTAACCCCCCCACCCAGAATAGTGCCCCCTAAAGGTGTCCACATCCTAATCCCTCAGAATGTGTGAATCCCTTAAGAGGGACTTTGCAGCTGTGCTTGTTAAGAGAGGAGGAGGAGGCTGTCCCCGAGTACCTGGGGAGTACCTGGTGGGCCCAACGTAACCACGAGGCTCCTCTTAGGAGGGAGGCAGGAGGACCTGAGAGGAGAGGAGGTGCTCCCCTGCTGGCTTTGAAAGTGGAGCAAGGGGCCATGAGCCAAAAAACGCAGATGCTTCTGGAAGCTAGGGAAAGGCAAGGTGATGGATGATCCCCGGGAGCCTCCAGAAGGAACGCCAGCTACACCTTGATTTTAACCCCGTGACACCCATTTTGGATTGCTGACCTCCAGAACGGTGAGCTAATGGATGTGTGTTACTGTGGCCACTGAGCGTGTGGTAATCTGTCCCAGCAGCCGTAGGGAATGAACACACCCACCTCACCACTGGGTCGCCCAGATTCCCCACCTGTGGATTCTCGAGGGGGCTCCCCTCCCTCCCACGCCTCTGCCCCCCTGCAGACCTGACTCCCTCAACCTCCCATCCTAAGCCCCAGGCATCTGTCCACCTGCCCTCAATTCACAAGCAAGCGCTTCTCTGACTCAAACTCCACTTAACCGTGTGTGGCCACCCTGGCATGCCTGCCATCTCTCCGGGGACCCTGCTCCAACAGCCCCCTCCACCTGCCAACCCTGCTCTCAGCTGGCTCCTCTCCTAAGAGCTCTTTGATGGCTCAGGTCTTCCAAAATGTAAAAACATTTCTGGCTCCTCTCCCTCAGCCCGGGTGCTCAGCCCCTCTGGCTTCCTGCTTTTCTTCCCCATCCTCGGGATCACCCTCCACCACTACCCCCCAGCCTCATTCCTCCCTCAGCCACGACAACACTAAACCCACTTCCTATTTCTTGTCCTCTTCTCCCCAGGCTGGAGGGCCTTCCTCACTTGGCCCAGGCTTGCACCTCTGTCTCCTTCTCCATCAGTTCTCCCCCAAAAGGTCCCCAGGGACACAAGAGTGTGCACCCACTCCTCAACTGCACACCAATCAGGTTGACCCTGGCCCATCCAGGACAACTCCACTGGAGTTGTCATCACATGCAAAAAGATGCTATCTCACTCGAGGAGATGCAGTTAAAACGGTGCGGAGACAGGCCGTCAAGATTGCTATCAGTGAGAAATCACATGGACATCACACACTTGCTGATACGATCAGGGGCAAAAGTATGTGTCAGCTCTGTGGTCTTCCTCCCCCAACCCCTTGACCTCAGGCTCATCATGAGAAAACAACAGACAAGCCCAAAACCAGGAGAGTACTCCCCAAAACTGCCAAGGTCACGGAAAATAAGGAAAGTCTCAGAAACGGTCACAGACCAGAGGGGAATGAGACAGAACAACGAAATACAATGTAGGATCCTGGATTAGATCCTGGAAAAGAATCCTGTAGGAAAAAAGGTTTTCCTCTGAGTTCGAATAGTCTGAAGTTGGTTAAGAGGCAGGTATACCAACGCCAGTTTCTTAGTTGTGACAAATAACCCTGATGTGAGATGTTTGGGGGGGTGGGAACCGGATGGGGTAAGTATGTGACTTCTGTACTAACTTGACAACTTTCTTGTAAATCTACAATGGAAGGATCTACCAAAAGGTAACATGCAGGAGACCTTCGAGCCAGCAGTTCTTCCTCTAGGCATCTGTAGCCAAGATACCCAATGCATGGGTGAAGTGACAAATGACGAGCACACAGGGGTATTCACTGCAGCGTGGCCAGAAACCACCTAACTATCCATCTGCAGGGGACCGGGCAGATCGGTGATGGCCCGTCTATGTCCAGGGAATAGAACACAACCACCAAAACAGAACAAGCAAGAGTTTTATGTGTGGAAATGCATCTCTCTAGACATATCACTGCATGAACAAAGCCCCAGAGTGTTCACAGCAGGCCATCATTTGGGTGTAAGGAAGGAGGATATACATATCTCCTTATAGGATAGATAGAAAATGTCTCAAAAGGATATATAAGAAACTGATTAACGGTGGCTTCCTGTGAGCGGGGACAGGGCTGGACTGGGAGATGCAGGAGGAAGGACGTTCTTCACCTACACTTCCCTGGTCTTCTGTTTGTTTTTTTGTTTTTGTTTTTGTTTTTTAATATTTTATTTATTTATGAGAGACAGAGAGGCAGAGACACAGGCAGAGGGAGAAGCAGGCTCCATGCAGGAAGCCCGATGTGGGACTCGACCCCAGGACTCCAGGATCACGCCCTAGGCCAAAGGCAGGCACTAAACCGCTGAGCCACCCAGGGACCCCTGGTCTTCTGTTTGTACACTGAGCCACAGCAATATTACATAATCAAAAAATTAAATTAAGAAAAAATTCAATATAATAGGTTTATTCATTATAGCTTATTAAGTTTACAGGACTCAGTATTTATTAATCATAACATATTTATAATTAAATAAAATAAAAATTAACCCATATCTGCCTCCCGTGTACTCCCACCTGTGGGTGAAATTATGTCATCACAGCCCTTTGTCCCGTGAACCATCTCACGTCACTGCCCAGCACCTGGCCTTTAGCTCCTCCCTGAGTGTTTGCAGAGTGATTAAAGCTTCTGATTACTTCTATTTGGTGAGGAGATATGTAAACTACTATTCTCACTGTATCATCCCCAAATTTGTGACAACAATGTCCTATTTACCAACATAAAGTTCTTTCTCTTTGAATTTTGTGCTAGGACCCATTTTTTTATGCAGGGGGTTCTGAAGGCTGATGGTTCATATGAGACTAGGGAGACACAGACCCTCCCTTGCCAGCCTTAAGGAATCCCTCTGGGGAGGCAAAGTTAACTAACGTGGGGGAGATATGGGAACAGATCCAAAGGGGAAACTGAGTCCAGATTCTGAGCCAAGTGGAGGGTCTAGGGGACACAGGCAAAGGCAGGTCGGGGCGTGGGGAACAGCGTGGCTGGACGCACAGAAGCAGGCACACCTGTGTCCTATGGGGAACATAGCAGTTGGCCAGAAGGGTGGGGTCGGATCACGGGAGCCTTCCCATGGCCAAGAATCTGGCTCAGGCTGGACCGTTCACAGGGGGTCCCCAAACAAGGGTTCTGTTTAATTAACCAGCATCCCAAGAACAACATGAAAACCCCCTAGAAGTATCCAACTCCTGCCAAGAAGGAGGGTTAGATTCTAAAAATAAGCCTCAAAACCTAGAATACCAGGAGAAACCAACCACAGCAGAAGCCACGCAGCAACTGTCATCAGTATAAACACACATCAAAGGCCCAAGAGCCCAAAGCCAAGGGGGTCCCTCTCCCCACTCACGGCTGAACACAACGAAAACTCCAGCCTCGTGACTTCTGACACTGCTTCATTCTGACTGATGGCTTTCTTCAGCATCCCTCCCCAAAAAGCACCTGAACTTTTTTCTAATATCGATCCCATATTTCTCTCTGCTTCCTTAAAGTCTACAAAGAATAAGAAGATGACGATGCCTGGGTCGCATCTGGTGGTTCTGTGCTGTCCCAGACTGCAGAAGGTCCAGCCTGCGGCTGCTGGCAGCTCCCACCCACCCCTGCCTTTGCTGTGTCAAAGCCTCTGAGCATGGAAAACCCGCACCCACAGTGTAAGAACTCTATGTAAAGTAAGAGTTACGAGTTTTCCTTGGGTGTCTCCTATGAGTAAGGTAAACAGACTTGGGCGTCTGTCTTGATGATAAATATCTGTGTTACTCGGGAGTCTCATATTTGCTTATTTCCTCCATTCTGGCTATATTCCAGTTGACTGCTGGAATTATAACTGTCATGTCTTTGAAAATTATGGGAAACATCCACCTCGCCTTTAGCAAGCCTTCAGGTGAGAACAGGGTGGTAAACGTTACCTACTGAATTCCCTTAAAGACTGCCCCCGTATGCCTGGCCTCACCTACACAATCCAGCCCTCCACAACATATGCCGTCCTCATGCGTCCTAATTGTTTCCTGTCTCCCTAACTGGACCACATTACACCCCTCCAGGGAAAGGACTGGGTTCTACACTTCTCCCGGGTTCCCAGAGGGCTTTGGGAGAGTGATGCCCACACGACATCCTCGTAGAACAGAGATTTTATGCACATACACAGCATCTACACCCCATATACGATGGCGAGATCTATCATGCAAGCTCTTTACAAGTGTGTATTTATTAAATATAGAAGACAAACCGTCCTTACAGAAGAATTCCAAATGGTGTGTGTCAATACCCCTCCCTCTCTCCATTCCTCTCTCCTGAGTGTGGGCTGGATTTAGTATCTTGCTTTTAAGGGACAATCTACAAAAAGACAAAGATAGGAACTTGGCAATGGGCAAACCTGGCAACCACCACCTCAACCTAGTGAGGAAGGTTCACATTATTAGCAATGTCTTGTGGATATCAGATACCCCCCAGATGTCAGGAGAAAGGCATTTCCCCATGCCAATTCTTCACCCAAATCCATAACGCCAATGCAACCAGGAGAAGAACTCCAAGACAAGCCCAATCTGAGGGACAGTCTACAAAATCTCTGACTAGTCCTCCTCAAGAAGTCATGAAAACAAGACGGAGACATTTGTGAGAGCAGAGGATGCTGGAAAAGGGGGTTAAAATGCCATGTGGTACCCGGGATGGGACCTTGGTACAGAAAAAGAATGTCGGGGGAAAACTGGTGAACTCCAAAACAGAGTCTGGAGTTTTGTTAATGGTGAGGCATCAGTGTCAGTTCCTTGGTTTGACGGTACTGTGGGGATGACGTGAGACATTTTTAACAACAGGGACACCAGGCCAGGGGTCCTGGGAACTCCCTGTGCTAACTGCAACTTTCCCACAAACTTAAAACTAAACTAGAAGGTGAACCAGAGCAGGCAGGCCTCACCCAAAGACATTCAAGTTCAATTTTAAAAAACAAAAAAATTTTAAAGGTTTTTTTTTTTTTAAGAAGCTATTTTTTTTAAGTGTATTTTGGTTAAATGCAAAAGATGAAGTGAACCAAAGTTTCTAATTATTTCTAAGTGGAGAGAAGGAAGGAAGGAAGGAAGGAAGGAAGGAAGGAAGGAAGGAAGGAAGGAAGGAAGGAAGGAGATATCCCCAAATGTAAGTGACTGTACAGGCCTTGAGGTTTAAGGAATCTCCAAAATCCCTCCCAACTGGATGCACAAGGATGCCTGGCCACAAATCTCCCTTAAAACATTGATTTCAAAACTCTCCCAAAGTGGTTTTAAACACATGTGGGTGATAAACTGTTCTAAAAATACATCAGATCAACACAGAAAAGGGCAAGGCCTTCAGAGAAGATAAAGCAGCTTTTTCACCACCAACTTAATCCTCCTTCTTAAAATCAGTTCTTTCAAGGAGAGAAAAGGAAGATTCTCCACTTCTACTCCCTGCCCCCACCCTCCAGCCCCAGAAAAGGAACCCAGAGACCAGTTCCCAATATTCGGAATATTTGCATCACTGAAATCACCCCAGGGGAAGAGGGATTCCTTCAGGAAAAAAAAAAAAAATGTAGGGGGGCAGGGGCAAAGGGCGCTCCTGCAAATTGTCAGGATGCCTAAGAAGACCGTTCCGTTTATACCCAATAATGTGAACAGAAGTGAAACCTGATTATAAAAACTCTAAGGAACTATCTGGCTTGTACACGTATTAAATCGAATATTGCTCAAAATTCTTAAACTAAGGGCCACTAGCTAGCAATCTTGAAAATACAAAGATACTGTGACGCTGTTTTAGTTGTAATGGAATTTAACCTGCCCACGGTTCTGAAAAATGTCCCAGGCGAATGAATGGTGCTTTCTAAACTCTAAATTAGTATGAGGAAGAATTTAGACAAACAAGGAAAATGGGATCTCCAGCCTTCTTCGGGAAAGGAAGTGAGAAAATTGTACTACAGGGCTTAGGCTATTTGACCTCCATCAAATGCAAGTCCAAGCTACCTCAGTAAAAGCACAGAAGCTCATCGGAAATCTCAGAGAAATTATTTTCAAATGCCATGTTCTCTGAATTGTGTCTGTTTACACGGGCTGACATGCCCCACAAATCAAAGATAAAGTTACCACCATCCGAAAGCCAGGTTCGAATATGGTGCAAGTACCAATTACAATGATTTGCGGGATGGAAAATCCTTCTACTGGGGAGGTGGGCTGCTCCCCGGAATCAGAGAGGGCGACTTCCCTCTGGATTCCTGGTGAAACCACATCCGCAAGTTTCCACAGGAATGATGAGTTTTGATGAAGCGACACAATGGGAACATCAGCAGGACTGCGTCGGGATGCAAAATTGTATGTGCCCTGATTACAGCTTCAGAAATAAACAGGCACCACGATAAAAGGCCAAGCCGCCGAACAAGGAAAACTGATGCTAACTCTTTGGTTCACAGGCTGAGATTATGCCCAATCTTCTTCTTTATCTTCCACGCTTTCTGTGATAGTGTTATTTTTTTTATATATAACTTTCAAAAATATCAATGCATCGCCTACAAATAACCCCCCTGGGCTCAGGGTTAAGGCAAGTCAATGCCAAGCTCTTAAATTTATCCCAGGAACACTGTCAATTCTAAAGTTCCATGACCTAAGTAACTGACCTTCTCTATCCTTCTCTCTCTCAACTTAACACCCATAAGGAAGAAAGTGATAAAGGAGGGAGTGCTTCAAGTTTTTAGGATCTCAGCGACTGAACTTCCTACCTCAAACTCTCAATGATTCCTTTCTTCTTTTTTTTTTTTTAAGATTTATTTTTAAGTAATCTGTCCCCCTCCCCAACACGGGACTCGAACTCACAACCCTGAGGTCC
This sequence comes from Canis lupus dingo, assembly GCF_003254725.2. Taxonomy (NCBI): domain Eukaryota; kingdom Metazoa; phylum Chordata; class Mammalia; order Carnivora; family Canidae; genus Canis; species Canis lupus. The sequence continues at coordinate 31,129,877 of NC_064248.1, read as the reverse complement.
CGAGTTGCACGCTGTTATCGACTGAGCCAGCCAGCCGCTCTTCTGTTGGTGTCTTAACTAAAGCCTGTGAAACTACACACAGTTCTACTGAAGTCATGTGCACCCGAGGGACAACTATATTAGCCAAGGAAGTGTTGCCAAAGCGGCCCAAAATACCAATAGGGGTTAAAATAGTAAGAAGAAATTGCAGGGACCTAGGAAAGCACCACTCTGAGCACAAATAACAATTTTAAGGTTAAGAAAACAAGTTCAGAACAGACCAGGGCAGGCCAAGTGGGCACCGAAGACATCATCAACATGTCTGTACTAGCGACAGGCAGAGTTAAGGAGGTCTGTCTACCTGATGAGATGGACCACCTCTCCCACTGGGCTACTGTCATTGCAGTAAAAGCATAAAGAAATACAAGACAGGTTGTACGTGGTGCCAAGGCTCTAGGACTTCCTCTTATGAGCCTTCTTTCTTTCACCATCACTGTAGCTCTGGGTTAATTCATCTTTGGTGTGGGATGCCTGGGTGGCTCAGTGGTTGAGCGCCTGCCTTCGGCCCAGGGCATTATCCTGGGGGTCCTGGGATCAAGTCCCACATCAGGATCCCTGCATTGAGGAGCCTGCTTCTCTCTCTGCCTCTCTCTCTCTCTCTCTCTCTGTGCCTCTCATGAATAAATAAATAAAATCTTTTTTAAAAAATTTCATCTTTAAAAAAAAAAATTCGTCTTTGGTGAGAGAATTTTAAGTTCCAGATGGGCACTAGCCCCTTCTTAGAGTGGTATCATACATGCCTCCATTCAGTAGGGGTGGTTAATAGCAAGAGTATGTACTGCTGATCTCTCTGAAAATTAACTTAGGTTGGGTTGGAAATGCCTTCTGGCTCCTCCCTCCAGTGGTTCCCCTTTTATGGTCCAACCCTCATCTTGTCTGTGCCTCCTCTGAAGCTTTGCCGAGACCCTTCTGTGCCTCTGGAATGCTGCTCCCCATATCCACCTGCCCCTTCTGCCACAGAAGCACAGGCCTCAGCTTTGTTACTAAACCCACTGTGACTATCCTGGCTCCTTGCTCACACCTCCCTCCTTCCCACTCCCCTCAAGATCCTTCCAGGCATTAGAAAGCACTGAATTTCTCACCTGCATGTGTCTCCATTTTCGACCCACAGTGTAGACCCCTCAGGGCCAGGAGCCATTTCTCCTGTGTCTTTTAACGGGCAAGGGTAGCACTTTGTTCCCCCACAGCCAGCCCATAAAAGGGACCGAAGGAGCAGAGGGAGGTCCACTCACCAAATTATCTAGTATTTTAGAGATCTAAGAAATTGATCCTCTGTCTCAGATCAATCACCCAAGTCACTTAATCCACAATAACACGACAGGGATACTTTTCCAAACACGAATGAAAGCACCTATTCTTGATGCCTTGAAGTAACAGGAAAGAGGGAAGATGGGCCTCCTCCATACTAGGTATTTCTTAGAGAGGCTGGTGCACATTCAGATCCCAGACAAAGGCCGGCTTAGAGTTAAGCCAAGTGCGGCATAGGGTGTTTCCATGCCAGGTAGAACCAGTCACCTGCTCTCTGGATTCTGATCCAACTATGATAAAACCAAACACGGTGGTGGAGTCCCAGATACCAGCTCATGCCTCCCTTTACAATGGCAGCCCGGTTCGTCCTATTTTAAAAGAAGTACCCTGAAAAGGCTGGGGGTGGGGGTAGGAAGGTAAGCGAGGTAGTCAAGCATATACCAACACAAGCCATGTCTTTCCTTACAAGGGCCCCAGGGGAACTGCAGGGCTAACCCGCGTTCCAGGCAGCCCCTCAACCAGCACCAGGCTACCAGGCTACCAGGCTACCAGGCCAACCGGAGGGATTTACCCCTCTTGGGAAGCCGGGTGGGAGAGTCTAACCTGACGGGTTAGGAAGGGGAGGCCGGTGGCTTCCAGAACCTAGGTTTCCCTGAACACCAAATGTCAGTCCAAAAAGTAATGACATCCGCCCCATGAATCAGAAGCACAAAAGTGACCAGAAAACCAGTGAAGGTCCAACTGGCCTGATGCCTGGAATGTACCGCCCTTTCCAGAATATGCCCATTTCCCCATCTCCTGACCTTGACCAGGAGGTGCGGACACAACACCAACCCCACTGCCCAGGTCTGACCTGCAGAGCAGAGGGGAGCAGCTCACCTGCCAGGCCTGGCGGGGGAGGGGTGACGCCCACCTCTGCCACGGGTTCCCCAGCCCCCAGCCCGTGCCGCCAGCACCCAGCCGACCCCGGCAGCGGGCGGGCCTGGGCCACCCCTGCACTCACCCGGGGCCCCCTGACCCGCGGGGAGGCGGGCTGGCCGGCGCCACGGCTGCCTTCGCGCTCGGTCCGCTCCCCCCGGGGGCTCCCGAGGCGCCCGCGCGCCCGCAAAGGCACCGGCTCAGGATGGCGGGGGCGGCCCTTAGAAGCCGAAGGTCTGAGGCCGGCGTCCGGGAACTCTCCGGGACGATCCCAGCGCGGGCGACCGGCCCACTCGGGGGCGCAGGGCGGGAACCCAGCCCGTCCCGCGGTCGGGGAAGCCGGCGCCGGCGGGCCCCGCGCGGAACAGCTCGTCCGGACCCCTGCGCCCTCCAGCCCGCCCCGACCCCCGGGGCCCGCGCGATGCCCCGGGTCTCCCGGCGGCGGCTGCTCCCGAGCCCGGGGCCAGGGCTCACGCCGCCGAGCCCGGCCCCCGCCCGCGCCCCCGCCCGCGCCCGCGCTGCACTCACCGCCGCCCGCGCCGCCAGTCGAGCCGGGAGGTCTGAGCGCGCGGTGCAGCCGAGCTGCGGGGCCGGCCGAGCAGGGGGCGGGGCGATCCCAGGCTGGGGGCGGGGCCTGCCGCGCAGGGGGCGGGGCTAGTCATGGCCGGGGGCGGGGCCGGCCGAGCAGCGGGCGGGGCGATCCTTGGTTGGGGGCGGGGCCTGCCGCGCAGGGGGGCGGGGCGAGCAGGGGGCGGGCCGGGCCGAGCCGAGCAGAGCCGAGCCGAGCCGGGGCCGGCGGCGGGGCAGCTCCGGCTCCCGCCCCTCCCTGCTCCTCGCCCACCCAGCGCAGCCTGGCGGGGTCCCTGCCCGAGGTTGCCCACCCTCCGGGTTCTGCCCCTCCCCTCCGCCCCTCGGGACACCCCGCAGAGTACACCCCGACCCGGCTCACTCCCGGGACGCCCCCGCTGACCTCGGAGCCCCCCATCGTCCGGTCCTGGGTCGCCCCTTGGGGATTCCGCTCCTACAAGTCGATCCCCTCCCCTCCGCGTCCTGATTCCCGCCTCCAGCTCTCCCCGCTCCCCTAGGCCCCCCATCTCTGGCATTCCTTCCTCCTCCCTACCCTCAGGCAGCGGGGGCCCATCAGCCTCCAGTCCCAGGTCCAAGGTTGCCTGCCCTCCGCAGGGCGGCCTTTCTCTCCCCAGTGCTCAGTCCTGCACATTCAGACGCATCCACACAGCCCGAAATACTCCGTGTGCCTTTGGGCAAGTCACGCACTCCTCTGGGCCTCGGTTTCCTGTGTATAAAATGGGCATAACAGTACCTGTCTCATAAAGTCTAAGAATGCACCGAGAAGGGTTTAGCACAGATTAGGTCTTAAATAAAACCAATCTGCTGTGCTACTACTTCCTAGGCCCCCAGGGTGGTCCACCACCCCTAGGTACTTTCTCCCTGGCTAAAAGCTCTGGAAGTCTGTATCTGATCCTCTGCCCCTAAATGGGTGCTGCCTGCCTATTTGACCAGAGCCTGCCTGCTAGAGTATTAACAGCAGCCCTGATCCAGCAGGGGACTCTGAGAAGTCCTCACCAGGCATTAAGGAGCCTGTGTGGCTTTCAGAGTACAAAGTCCTGGAGATGCAAGGAACCCTAATATGGCCATCTAGAGAAATGCCACTTGGGTGAAGAGCCTATGAGCCACTCGAGAGGGATTCATAGACCTGGATCCTACTGGACCATCCTCCAGTGATAGAATCCAGCTGCCTTTACAGTGAGACCCAGACAGGGAGAGTGACTTGCCCAAAGTCCCACAGCAAACTGTCCCCTCTGTCCTTGTCCAAAGCTCTCACCACCTTTCACCAGGTGGACCCAGCCATTATCAGCTGTGGACATATTAGTCAATTGGAGGAGGGGATTTCAAAGTCCTCCCAACCATGATAAATTGCCAGGCAGGTGTTATTAGTGAGGCCAATCTTTTATTTTAAAACTATAGAAGAAGCTGAGTTATGCCCAACCTCTGCCATTCTCCATTTTCAATGTGGGCAAGAAGACCTGTTGTCCTGACCTGAAGCCAGAGTATCACAGGCTGCCACTAGCAAAACAAAAGCCTTAGAGAAACTCAGAGCAAAATGTTTTAAGAAATGGCCCTGTGGCTCCCCCTCCCTTCCTATCCTTCCTTCCTTCCCTCCTTCCTGCCTTCCCCTTCCCCTTTCTTTCCTTCTTCCTTTCTGCAGGGGAAAAGTAATTGCACAACTGAATTTACTGCTGTCTTTTTCTCAATGTTACTTCCTTTTTCTCCTCGCAACTGCTAAGCACAACTGGAGCTGGCTTTGCTTTTTCATATATCCTAAACACTTAACTGCGCCTATGAGTTTTTGATTATTTATGGGGAGAGCTGTAAAGCTGTGACTCTTTTTTTAATCCCTGAGAAACCACAGAGATTGAATTTCCAGCCCAGTGCTTCAGAGAAGGGGAGGAAAATGAACCAGGCACACGATCATCTCACTAGATGCTAAAAAAGCATTTGGCAAAATCCAACACCTTTTCATGAGAAAAACACTCAACAAAGTAAGAATAGAAGGAAACTTTCCACAAGCTGATAAAGAGCGTCTACTGCTAACATCCTCCATGGTGAAAGACTGGAGACGTACCCCCTACCCGCCCCCGGAAGTCAAGAACAAGTAAGAATGTCTGTTTTTGCCACTTCTATCCAACATTGTACCAGAAGTTCTAGCCAGGACAATTCCACGTGAAAAAAAATCAGAAGCATCCAGATTGGAAAGGAAGAAATAAAACAGTCTCTGCTCACAGACAATATGATTTTATGTAGAGAAAATCTTAAGGAATCCACAACAACAACAACACCTATCAGTGCTAATAAACAAGTTCAGCAAGGTGGCCAGATTATTAGATCAACATACAAAAATCAGTTGCATTTCTAAACACTAGCGAGGAATGACACAAAAATAAAATTCAGAAAACAATTTAAGGAACTTTGACTTGTACATTGAAAACTACAAAATATTGCTGAAGAAATTAAAGACCTAAATGAATGGAAAGACATTCACCTAGTGTATCAGAGTTCTATTAGAGAAACTGTACTTGAAGGAGAGGATAGATAGATAGATAGATAGATAGATGATAGGTTGGATGGATAGATGGAAAGATAGGTAGATAGATGATAGAGTAGATAGAATGGATAGGTAGGAAGTAGACAGGATAGGATGGAGGAGGGAGAGAGAGAGAAAGAGAGAAAGAGAAAGAGAGATGAAGCTCTCAGGCAGGAGCAGAAGCAGAAGCTCTGGCCCATAGGTATAATTCTTCCTCTGGGAAATTTCAGTTTTGCTCTTAAAGCCTTTTAACTGATTGGATGAGACCCAAATTACCCAAATAATCTCCTTTGCTTAAAGTCAACTTGTAGAAGTTAACCCCATCTAAAAAAAAATCTTCAAAGCAACACCTAGATTAGTGTTTACTTGAATTACCGGCTACTGTAGCCTAGCCAAGTTGATGCGTAAAACTAACCATCACAGATGTGGCTGCCCAAACTGATGTACAGATTAATATGATCTCTACCAAAATCCCGACTGCCTTATTGGCAGAAACAGAGAAACAAATGTCCCACTCTGGTGGGGAATGTTGATAACAGAAGAGGCTGTGCATGCCGGGGTTGGGGGGGCACAAGGGGTATGGGAAATCTCTGTACCTTCCTCTCAATTCTGCTGTGAACTTAAAACTGCTGCTTTTTTTTTTTTTTTTTTTAAGATGTATTTATTTAGGGATCTCTGGGTGGTTCAGAGGTTTAGTGCCCGCCTACGGCCCAAGGCGTGATCCTGGAGTCCTGGGATCGAGTCCCACATCGGGCTCCCTGCGTGGAGCCTGCTTCTCCCTCTGCCTATGTCTCTGTTTCTCTCTCTCTCTCTCTCTCTCTCTCTGTATCTCTCATGAATGAATGAATAAATAAATAAATAAATAAATAAATAAATAAATAAATAAATATTTTTAAAAAGGTATTTATTTCTTTGAGAGAAAGAACACAAGCAGGAGGGGCAGAGCAGGGCAGAGGGAGAAGGAGAGAGAATCTCAAACAGACTCCACACTGAGCACAGAGCCCATGTGGGCAGGGCTCGATCTCACAACCATGAGATCACAACCAGAGCCGAAACCAAGAGTCACACACTCAACTGACTGAGCCACCCAGGCATCCCTTAAAACTACTTTTAAAAAATAGTGGTTTTTTCTTTTTTTTGAGATTTTCTATATTTATTCATGAGAAACACAGAGAGGCAGAGACATAGGCAGAGGGAGAAGCAGGCTCCCTGCGGGAAGCCTGATGCAGGACTTGATCCCAGGACCACAGGATCATGACCTGAGCCAAAGACTCCAACATTGAGCCACCCAGGCATCCCTAAACTATAGGTTTTTTAAATAAAATGTTCTGGAGCTGGATGGTGGTGATAGTTGTACAACATTGTGAATGTACTTAATGCCACTGAACTGTACACTTAAAAATGATTAAAGTGGGGAGTGCCTGGGTGGCTTAGTCAGTTAGGTGTCTGCCTTCGGCTTGGGTCCTGGGAGCAAGCCCCACATTAGGCTCTCTGCTCAGTGGGGAGTCTGCTTCTCCCTCTGCCTCTGACTCTCCTCTCTGCTTGCGCTTTGTCTCAAATAAATAAATAAAATCTTTTTTAAAAATTTTTAAAGGTTAAAATGGTAAGTTTTAATGTTATTTATATATTTTCCCATAAGAAATAAAATTCAGTTAAAAATAGGCAGAGGACATGAGGAGATGTTTCTGCAAACAGCCAAGAATCACAGGAAAAAAAATGGTCCCCATCATTAATCATCAGGCAAATCAAAACCACAATGAAAAAAAAAAAAAAAAACCACAATGAGATACCACTATGGTGGTCATAGAAAAAAAAATTTTTTTTCAATGGAAAATAACTGGTATTGAGACAGACGTGAAGAAACTGAAACTCACACATTGCTGGTGGCCATGCAAAACGGCACAGCTGCTGCTCCAGAGCTAAATATATACACAAAGTGATTGAAAACAGGTATTCAAACAAAAATGTACAGAGGAACGTTCATAGTGGCAATACTCACACCAGTCAAAAGTGGAAATGACCCAAATGTCCATCAACTGATAAATGGGTAAACAAAATGTTGTGTATCCATATGATGGAATATCATTTGGGCATAAAATAGAAAGAAGTACCGGCATGTGCTACCATGTAGATTGAAAATATTGTGCTTGAAAACATTAAGCTCATTGAAAGAAGCTGAACACAAAAGGCATCCCATTGTCATATGATTCCATTTGTATGAAATTTCGAGAATAAACAAATCTATGGAGACAGAAGGCTGACCAGTGGTGACCCTGGGGCCACGAGGAGCTGTGAGTGACTCCTAATGGGTATGAGGTTTCTTTCTGGTTGTGCTACAAATATTCTGGAAGTTGCTCATGGGGATGGTTGCACAATATTTTGAATGTACTAAATGCCATGGAATTGTAGGGTGCAAAATAGTGAAATGTCAAATTTTATATTATGTGAATTTTATCCCAATTAAAAAAAAAAAAAAGAGTAAGGGTACCTGGTTGGCTCAGTGATTGAGCATCTGCCCTTGGCTCAGGACATGATCCCGGGGTCCTGGGATCGAGTCCCACATCAGGCTCCCTGCATGGAGCCTGCTTCTCTCTCTGCCTGTGTCTCTGCCTCTCTCTGTGTGTCTCTCACGAATAAATAAATAAAATATTTTTTAAAAACAAAAAACAAAAACGAGTCTTCAGAGAAGGAACTCAGTCCCCAGAAACACCCCCCACAGACTGGTCTCTGCTGCTTCTGATGACAAATTCTGGTAACTGATGTTTCCATAATACCTCTTCCGTTTGCAAAACACGGTTCCTGCCTATGTCACACGACTCATCCTCCAAGAAACCCTGAGCAGAGATTCTTACTGCTGAGTCAGACAGACAGGGAATCTGAGGGGGGCCCTGTGCCCATTTCCTAGCCCTGACAAGCCCTTTGTTTTTGCTGCTGCAAGATGGAGCCAGAAAGGGGTGAGCTGGGGGGGTGGGGGGTGAGGAGGTGCTGGAGAGAGGCCTTGGGAGAGCTGCCAGATGTAGCAAATCAAAACACAGGGTGCCCAGTTAGGTGTGAATTTTAGACAAGCAGCTAGTTATTGTTTAGTGTACGTAGGTCCCAAATATTTGGGACCCAAATATTTCCCAAATATTGCAGAATTATAATGTATTCCCAATGTTGCATTGGACATACTTAAACTAAGGGGGGAAAAAAAACCCAAACACTCCTTGTTTGTCTAAAATTCACATTCACCTGGGTGTTCTCCTTTTTTTTTTTTTTTTTTTTAGATTTTATTTACTTATTCATGATAGACACACAAAGAGTGAGAGAGAGAGAGAGAGAGAGAGAGAGAGAGAAGCAGAGACACAGGCAGAGGGAGGAGCAGGCTCCATGCAGGGAACCCAACGTAGGACTCAATCCCGGGGCTCCAGGATCATGCCCTGGGCTGAAGGTGGCGCTAAACCGCTGAGCCCCCCAGGGGTCCCTGGCGTTCTCCATTCTATCCGGCAATGTTACCTGCCCAGTCTGCTGGGGCCGGAGCAGGAGGCCCTGGGCCGGGAGCAGTGGCACCTGCAGCCAGTGCCCAGATGGAGGCCCAAGTGAGCTTCCCTGTCATTATGCGGGTCACCCCCTCCTGACCCCCCAGGGGTGCAGACCTGGCCACCCTTCTGTCTTCACCAGGCCCTGGAGCTGCAGGTAGAGTCTTTCCTGGACTGCTCAGAGTGAGGATCAGGTTACCTGTTGTGGGGACCCCCCAAGCACAGGGAAAGGTGTCCTCGGGATGAGAGCCCAGACCCCCCTTCATAACGACACCCAGATGTCGCACTGCGTGTCCGTGTTTCTAGTCAACGGGACACGTGCCAGCCAGTGCAATTGGGAAAGCATGCAGAATGCTCCCTCCCCAAAGTCACCACTGGCTGCCGAGCCCTGGACAGAGCGCTTTGACCTTCATTCTCCCATTTGCTCCTTACAAAAGTCCTTGTATCCTAGAGCGGGGCACACTGAGGCCCAGAGGGGTTCAGGTGGCACCAGAGCTGGCAGGTGGTGGAGACAGAGGTCCAAGCGGCAGAGGGTGCCCCTGGCGAGGGGAGGAACCTGTCTGGAGACCTCGGCTGGGCCTGGGGAAGTTGGCAACGGTTGTTCCCTGTCACACTGGGGAGGGCAGGGGCTTGCTTCAACTCACACAGAACTGCTTGTCTCTGTTTTGTGGGTTGGGGCTCTAAGCTTCTATGGCCCGAAAGGTCTAGACCATCTGGAAGGCTCTAAGCTCCAGGAAGCTCTCCACAGCATGGTGGCTAAACAGACTGGCTCCAGATGCAGCAGCTGCTCTTGCCAGCTGTGTGACCTTTGGCACCTTGCTTAACCTCTCTGGGCCTCAATAGCCACATCTGCAAAGTGGCAACGATATTTCGTCATAAGGTTTGGGGAAAGCAGCACCTGGTGCACCATGTGACTGTGTGTTAAATAAATATGATTCTGGGGTTTATGTCCCCCACACCCCCACCCCCCACCTCCAGTCCAGGGCTGTGGAATGGATGTGTCTGTCCAGGGCTTTCCCTCTGGCTCTCCAAGGGACCTCCTCATCTGGGGCTTTCTCCCAGGCGCACCATCACTGGCCTGTTTCCGCATTTTCTGGAATTTGAACCTGAATACCCGTGTTGGCACATCAGCTCTGGGGCGCCTGACCTGAACTGCAGAACGTGGTTCAAGGCTGGTTTCTCCTCCAACCGGAAGGAGAAGCGCAAGCTGGGGGCTGTGCTTGTGGGTCCCAGGAAGTCTGGGATCACCCCACCTCCAGAGGCTCTGACCAGGGCTTGGGGACAGGGGGGTGTGGGAGGTGAGGGGGTCAGGCTCCTCCACTTTGAGGAAACGGGCAGTGATGACTTCAATTCTGGCATGAGGCCTGGGCCAAAGTTCCCTGTTGGCTCCGTCCCAGCAGCAAGACCTCAGCTGGCCCCTCCCTCCAGACTCCCCCAGTTTCTCAGCTGTCCCACCGGCTCCCAGCATGGTCGTGACAGTGAGAAGACATCACGAAGGGAGCAGTGAGGTGCCTTGCCTGGCACATACGAGGCTTCCGTCCTTAAGCTCCCCGTGCATCAGAAACAAAAACCCGCAAGGCCTACGAACGTGCCTCCCTTTGCTTCTGGGATCACAGTTTTGTTGCTGTTTTTTTTGTTTTGTTTTGTTTCTTACTTTTTAATGAATAGATTTTATTATTTAGAATAAGTCAGAATAATCGAACAAGTAATATAAACAGTTTCCCTATATCCCTATTCCCTGGCAGAGAATTTCCACAATTATTAAAACTTGCATCCCTGTGGAACGTTTGTCATGAAGAAGAAACCAGGGAGTGATATTGTTATTCGTTGAAGTCTATCATTTCCATGGAAGTCGGCTCTGTCGTGCCATAGTATGGGGTGTTTTTTTGTATATTTTTTTATTGGAGTTCAATTTGCCAAAAAAAAAAAAAAAAAGTTCTGTTTAAAAAAAAAAAAAAGGAGTTCGATTTGCCAACATATAGTATAACACCCAGTGCTCCTCCCGTCAACTGCCCCCCTCAGCACCCGTCACCCAGTCACCCCATACCCCCACCCACCTCCCCTTCTACTATCCCTTGTTCGTTTCCCAGAGTTAGGAGTCTCTCATGTTGTGTCACCCTCTCTGATTTTTCCCACTCATTTTCTCTCCTTTCCCCTATAGTCCCTTCCACTATTTTTTATATTCCCCGTATGAGTAAAACCATATAATATTTGTCCTTCTCCGACTGACTTACTTCACTCAGCATAATACCCTCCAGTTCCATCCATGTTGAAGCAAATGGTGGGTATTTGTCGTTTCTAACGGCTGAGGAATATTCCATTGTATACATAAACCACATCTTCTTTATCCATTCATCTTTCGATGGACACCGAGGCTCCTTCCAGTTTGGCTATTGTGGACATCGCTGCTATAAACATCGGGGTGCAGGTGTCCCAGCGTTTCGCTGCATCTGTATCTTTGGGGTAAATCCCCAGCAGTGCAATTGCTGGGTCATAGGGCAGATCTATTTTTAAGTCTTTGAGGAACCTCCACACAGTTTTCCAGAGTGGCTGCACTGGTTCACATTCCCACCAACAGTACAAGAGGGTTCCCTTTTCTCCGCATCCTCTCCAACATTTGTGGTTTCCTGCCTTGTTAATTTTCCCCATTCTCACTGGTGTGAGGTGGGATCTCATTGTGGTTTGGATTTGTATTTCCCTGATGGCAAGGGATGCGGAGCATTTCCTCATGTGCTTGTTGGCCATGTCAATGTCTTCTTTGGAGAAATTTCTGTTCATGTCTTTTGCCCATTTCATGATTGGATTGTTTGTCTCTTTGCTGCTGAGTTTAATAAATTCTTTCTAGATCTTGGATACTAGCCCTTTATCTGATACGTCATTTGCAAATATCTTCTCCCATTCTGTAGGTTGTCTTTTAGTTTTGTTGACTGTTTCTTTTGCTGCCCAGAAGCTTCTTATCTTGATTAAGTCCCAATAGTTCATTTTTGCTTTTGTTTCTCTTGCCTTCATAGATGTATCTTGCAAGAAGTTGCTGTGGCCAAGTTCAAAAAGGGTGTTGCCTGTGTTCTCCTCTAGGATTCTGATGGATTCTTGTCTCACATTTAGATCTTTCATCCATTTTGAGTTTATCTTTGTGGATGGTGTAAGAGAATGGTCTAGTTTCATTCTTCTGCACGTGGCTGTCCAGTTTTCCCAGCACCATTTATTGAAGAGACTGTCCTTTTTCCAGTGGATAGTCTTTCCTGCTGTCAAATATTAGTTGACCATAAAGTTGAGGGTCCACTTCTGGATTCTCTATTCTGTTCCATTGATCCATGTGTCTGTTTTTGTGCCAGTACCACACTGTCTTGATGACCACAGCTTTGTAGTACAACCTGAAATCTGGCATTGTGATGCCCCCAGATATGGTTTCCTTTTTCAATATTCCCCTGGCTATTCAGGGTCTTTTCTGATTCCACACAAATCTTAAGATGATTTGCTCCAACTCTCTGAAGAAAGTCCATGGTATTTTGATAGGGATTGCCTTAAATGTGTAAATTGCCCTGGGTAGCATGGACATTTTCACAATATTAATTCTTCCAATCCATGAGCATGGAATATTTTTCCATCTCTTTGTCTTCCTCAATTTCTTTTTTTTTATTTTTTTTAATTTTATTTTATTTTATTTTTTTTATTGGTGTTCAATTTACTAACGTAGAGAATAACACCCAGTGCCCGTCACCCATTCACTCCCACCCCCCTCTTCCTCAATTTCTTTCAGAAATGTTCTATAACGTGCCTCCCTTTGCTTCTGGGATCACAGTTTTGATCTGCAGGCAGCAGCCGTGGCTCTGTGATAAGGGAATGGTCCTGTTCGAACGAATGAATTCGGGACACAAAACACCAACCACTCCCCAACCTGAGCTCCTGACTCAGTTTCCTCACAATCTAGAGCAGTATCAGGGCCCTCCCTCCCCAAGGCCTCAAGAACTCTAGATGATCTAAGCCCCATTCTTCTCTGCCCTCATCTCCAAACACCTTGACCTCACTTACTCGGCTCCAGTCACACTGGCCGAGCTAGCACAATCCTGCCTCAGGGCCTTTGCACTGGCTGTTCCCTCTTTAAAAACATTATCAGTGGGGATCCCTGAATGTCTCAGTGGTTTAGCACCTGCCTTTGGCCTAAGGTGTGATCCTGGAGTCCCAGGATCAAGTCCCACATTGGGCTCCCTGCATGGAGCCTGCTTCTCCCTCTGTCTGTGTCTCTGCCTCTCTCTCAATCTCTGTGTCTCTCATGAATAAAAAAATAAAATCTTTAAAAAAAAAAAAAAACAGTATCAATGAGAAAGCAATCCTGGTCAAGTGACCAGGATTTGAATCGAAGGTAGGACTACAAATAAATTCACCTGTTAACTGCTCAAATTCTTATTCCAATCCACTGCAGCCAGGAGCCCCCATTCCAAATCATGTGCTTGTGCACGTGCAGCCAGCTTTTCCCACCTGGGAAGTGACAGGCCAAGTCACACCACACAAGAGCCCCAAGGCCCCTGGCCAGAAAGGCCGATGGCATGGAAGAGCTATGGAATCGGGGCTGAGGAGGGTCCCCTCCTCCAAAGCCTTCCGGGGACGAAAGAGGAAGTGAAGGAGGAGAAAGGAGAAGTGAGTGCGGGCCTGTCTCATTTCTCACACCAAAGCGGGTACTTCCCAGCATCGTGAGCAGGCTTGGAATGAAACAGGAGTGAAGTCCTGTGTAGTCATTGAAGGCAGGGTGCCCTGCGGGGAGCAAACAGTCCTGCCCCCCAACCCCCACCCCAGTACACCCCGAGGAGCCCCTCTCTAGGCCATTCCCGGCTGCCATCCATCGAGGTGTCTGAGAGGGGCTCGCTCATTGACCTGGGGGTTCTGCTCTGAGAACTCAATCCACGGATGTCCTCGCAGCTGTGCGCACAGGGGACATCCCACAGAGCCTCGCTGGTGACAGCCCATTGTGACCAGTCACTGCAGAGGTTCCTCTGCCGCTGTTCAGGAGGAAAAAAACTGTTCCAGCCCCGTAGGCCCAGTTATGGAGATCAGGCTGTGAAATCCTCAGATGGGAAAGGCAAGTTGTAGAGCAAGGGGGAGTAAGGGGTGGGAGGTGGACAGTTGACCTTGAACGTTAACATCTACAGCCTCTGTTTCCCTGGAAGTCACAGCCAGCAGTGGGGCGTGAAACCATATGACTGGGTTATGACCAGCCGCCTTTGCTCTTAATCAGAATGGGATGGGATGGGATGGGACAGACAGGACAGGATAGGATGGAAGAGACAACCCCAGACAGCATTTCTTATAAAAGCAGCATTACATAAAATTTCCAGGTAGTTATACGCCAGTGTCTGCGTGTACTAAGTTACAATGCAAAATCTATTTTTTTCACTGTGGCTTGGAGCTAAAAAAAAAAAAAAAAAAAAGTCTGAAAACCCTTGATACAGAAAAAAATTAAAGAAAGGACCCAGACAGCTGAAGTTGGCTCCCTCTGGAGAGAAAGTGGTGGCGGGTGGGAGCTTTATTTTATACAGCTCTGTACTTTTTTTTCTTTTTAAACAATGACCATGTATTGCTTTTGCAATAAAATAAAGAGCTTTTAAAACCTTTGAGAAAGAAACAAACGTGCATGCCTCAGTCTCCGGCAAAGAGGCCGGCCGTTTGAGCTGTCAACAAGTATTTGATGTTGAAAAAGGCTGAATCCCTGTCCGGACGGGTGCTGCCTCCCCGGAGGCTTCAAGGGCCTCCCTGGGTTTTTCCATTCATCCTTCTCTTTTCCCTTCCAGAAAGCCACAGGATCCTCCAAAAAGGAAACATGCCTTAAGATGCCAGACTCCGAAAATGGAACGGGCGTCCCAGGGGGAGCCCTAGGGATGCAGCTGCCCACTGGGGAACAGGGCTGGGATCGCCCCATCCATCCCCCAAAGGCCATTGGGTTTTCTGCTTAGCATTAAATCATCAGTATTTTCCACGTGGATAAAAGAGCCCTCCTGACTCCTTTTTTAAAAAGCCTATTTACAAATCCACCAAGGGTTACAACACATTGGGTGCGCCCAGCGATTTCCTATTATAAATGTCGCTGCAGTAGATACTACCGGGTATGTGGCCTTTCTTTTCTTTTTTTAGGATTAGTTCTTTCGGGCAAATTCCCAGAAGTGCGATCACTGGAAAGCAAAGCACAGACCCTTTCTGGGCCCCTGAAACACTCTGCCAAACTGCTTTCAAAAAGATCTGGGACTCCTACCTTTTCAAGGAACTGATGCTGGGGTGGTTAGGTCATCCCCACCTTTGTCCCCTGGCGTGAGCCATCTGTGACCCAGGGGCCCATGTCAGGGAGCCATGGCAATGCGGGAAAGAGCATCTTCCTCTCTGAGCTGGGCCTCCAAGGGCTCCGGAGGGCAAGGAGAGCATCCCCTCCTCGCCTCCCGCCGTGGAAGCGTGGCACCCCAGCTCTCAGCACCCTGAAGCCAGGGCGGGGAGGATGGGCATCTTTTCTCGGTGGGCTGCCTTGTGCGCCATGGACCCCATCCGCAGGTCGTGACCATGAGGAATGTGGCCTAGAGCATGTGATGCTGGGCGTCTCTGTCTGTTTGGGTTGCTGGGATACAACACCGTAGATGGGCTGGCTCGGAAACAACCCAGATTTATCTCTCATGGTTCCAGAGGCGGGGAGGACCAAGGTCAAGGTGCTGGCAGGTTCAGTGTCAGTGAGCCCTGCTTCCTGGGTCCCAGACAACCATCTTCTCTCTGTCCTCACGGGGAGCTCTGTGGAGTCTCTTCTCATGAGTGGGCACTGATCCCACTCATAAAGCCTCTGCCCTCATGACCTAATCCCCTCCCCAAAGCGCCACTTCCTAACACCATCATGTGGGTGACTAGGTTTCAACATGTGAATTTGGGGAGACCCAGACATTTGGTCCATAGCACTGGGTATACACCCCACAGAGATGGCAAGAGCCAACAGTTGTTCAGATGGGACAGCTGGGGGCACAGCTGGGTGCTGGCGTTGCCTCCAGGGACACCCCCTCCCTGCCCATCCCATGGACCTCCAGGAGGTCTGGGGTTCTTCTCCCTAAAAAGCTGAAAAGCTGCTGCTTCCTGCTTGCAAGAAGGGCTGGGAGGAGGGAGAAGAGGTTGGCAGGCGCTTTCTCTGCGCCCCTCGCCCCCACTCCAGTGTGTGGACCTGGAACCACCCTCCCCCGCCCAGTGAGAATCAACACCAAACTCCCACAGGGCCTTGACTCAGGCCCCCACTCCTGGCTCCCCATTTTCTCCTTAGGGCCTTGCTCACGCATGGTGTGTAATTATCCAGTTAGTTAAAGGATCAAATTTTTGCTAAACTCACCAAGCACTATTACAGCATCAACTTGCTCTCTACTGATCTCATCCACCTTCCCCACGCCCCCTCTGCCACTGAATTTTTTTTTTTTTAATAAACTTGTTTCAGGGAATTATTTCATTTTACGGACTGCATTATTTCGAAGCAGACCCCTGACATCAGCTCATTTCATCTGTAAACACATTCATTCGAGTCTCTAAAAGACGAAGACTCTTTATAAAAATATATCCGCAGAACTACGACGTGCTGGGGGAAAAAAAATAAAATGAACACATTTCTGAATTCCATCCAATGTCATCCAGTCTGGGTTTACATTTCCCCGGCTGTCTCATAAACATTTTTGAAAGAATCTGGTTTATTTGAAACGGGACCCTGTTCAGTCTGTCTCCAGGACCTGGCACTCAGCTTGTCTGGCACATAGTAGGTGCTCCATAAATTCTTGCCAGATGAACAAATAAGGTTAAAGAATTTTCAAGACATGGCTCACATTTTCAGAGTAGTTCTCAAGCTGGGCAACCTGACAGCCGTGCTGAGAGGGAATGCCTTTGGTCGTCCCATTTTACAGAGGATACGACTGAGGCACATGAAGTTGAAATGACCTGCCCAAGGCCACACAGTGAGGCGGTGATGCCTGAATGAACAGGTAAAGAGGGCGTGGGGCACCAGCTCAGTGTGCTAGGTGCTCCACGCTACCTGGCAACAGCCCTGAGTCTGCAGGTGAGGCTGTGCTGGGTGGGCCTTACCCACTCCCAAAGGCTCCCTGGAGGCATGAGGACAGACGGGCACAGGTTCCAGGGCCAGGAGTTAATCCCTCTTATAGACAGACACCCAGGGTACCCTCGTGGCACCCTGCAGAGCATTGCCTGGTCCGCTTTCTCTCCCCCGGGAGGACTCCAGGAACATCCTCCTTTGAGCCCCAGAAGGAGAGACAAAAGCATCCGAGGCTACCCCTTGTCCGTTTGGTCATGCAGCAGCTATCGAGTGATCATCACAAGATGCCAGCTGCTATGGTGAGCCCTGGAGACCAAGTAATGGCCAAGACCAAGTTTGAGTCCGGTGGGGAGATAGGACTTAAAGGAGACCATAAAATGCATTTATAATGGCCAGTGGGAAAGGGGCACAAAGGAAGGACGTAGAGGTTCTAGGCGCATCAGGGTGGTGTGGTCAGCGAGGGCTTCCTGGAGGAGGTGAGGCCAAGACTGATGAATGTGAACTCCTGAAGCTAGTGGCTGAATCCTCTTATTTATTTTGAACAATTCCAATTAACAAAATACTATTAGTAATGGTAATTATGAACAAGAATCGCGACGGCTAGCAATTACTGGATTATGTTGTTTTTCGTGTTTGTTGTATACATACTTCATCTCCTTTAATCTCTTCAAGAACCCAACAGGTAGAGACTGTTGTAAACCCCATTTTATAGAAGAGAAAACTGGGGCTCAGAAAGGTGAAGTCATTTAGCCAATTCACAGGACTCAGTGGGTGGGGGAGCTGGGATTTGAACCCAGGCCGGCTGGATCATGGGATGCCTTCTTTTCTGTGAAGAGGACCTCCTGCCCTGATGGACTGCTGGCTGAACCCAGGCCTAGGGCCTCATGGGATCATTTGAGGTTGTCTCTTTTCTCCAGCTGCGACCCTAGGCCCAGCCCAAGATGACTTCAGAGTCACAGGCGCCAACAGTACGCAGAGCCCAGCTGCTGCCTGCACCAGCTCTGCGGTCAGTGGGGAAGGATCTGAATTCTACTCTGGCTCTGGGGCATACTAGCTGTGGGACCCGAGGCAAGCTCTGCAGCCTCTCTGAGCTGCTGCTTCTGCCCCGGAAAAGTAGGGATGACGACAGCTTGACCTTGGGGGCCCTTTGAGGCAGGAGGAACAGCAAGGACAAGGAGGTGGGGGCCCATGGGATATATTTGGGGGATTCCATTGCACCACCCCCGGGACCCAGCACATGGAGGTGGGGAGGCGGAGGATGAAGTTGGAGAACTTGGGATGCCTGGGTGGCTCAGTGGTTGAGCGCCTGCCTTCAGCCCGGATCATGATCATGGAGTCCTGGGATCGAGTCCCGCCTCGGGGTCCCTGCAGGGAGCCTGCTTCTCCCTCTGCCTCTGTCTCTGCCTCTCTCTGTGTGTCTCTCATGAATAAATAAATAAAATCTTTAAAAAAAAAAAAAAAGAAGTTGGAGAGTCTCTGTTGGGCCAGTTGACTTCACTTTTGCTGGGTTTGAGGGCTGCAGATGCAGAGCCCAAGGGTAGGGATTTTTGTCCATTTCACTCCCTGTTGTAACCCCAGGGCCTAGAACAAGGGCTGGCACACAGTAGGCACCCCGGTTGTTGGACCGATTGAATCAATGAGTGGATGTCCATCCTGGCAGCATTCCTAGAGATATAGCTGCGGAGGATGTGAGGCAGGAACCACTGTTCTCTGGGGGGTAGTAAACTCAGCAAAGGCTTTTTAAAGGGGCTGATGCTTCAGGTAAGTGCTACTGTCTGAGCAAGGCCGGGGGGCGGGGGCGGGGAGAGCATCCCAGGCAAAGGACACTGCGTGGTCAAAGGCCTGGGAACTTGACAATTGTCTAGAGTCCAGAATGACGAGGTCAGAGGATGAGGTGGGTGTAGGGCAGAAAGGTTGGTGGCAAGTCAGGGATGAGCCCCAAGGGTCTGGGATAAAGCATTTGAAGGCTGCCCTTCTCTGATGAGGAATCGGAGAAGATTTTCAGAACGAGTACAGCAGGGTCAGAACTGACCGTGTCTGGCTGCGGGGATCTCCCCCCAGCCAAAAACCTATATCCTTTCACTGCAATCCAGAGCACGGCTGGATCCCAAATGCATACACCCCCACCCCAAAGGCTGCCTCTTTCATTACTGGTAACAAATGCAGGTGTTCCAGAAATATTTACCGAGCACCCTCCATAGCACAAAAACAACAGCTGACACGGATTAAGCATTTACTTTTGCCAGCGCTGGAGTCAGCCTTGGGTACATATTATTTCATTTAATTCTTCCAATAGCCCTGCGAGGTAAGCCATATTTCTGCCTCATACGATCCATAAGGAAACTGAATTCAGACATGTTTAGAGAATGGTCCAGGGTCACACAGCTGCTTGAGAGAAAATCTGGGTCCTGACTCCAGGCAATCTGGATCCAGAGCCCCTGTTCCTGTCATCATCCTGAACTTCCTAAAGCACAAGCCCTGCTTTCTGCCAACAGGTTGGGAAAATAAACCACCATACTCAGGCCAGGTGCTTGAAAAAGGGCTGTATTTGCTGAGCTGGCCTCAGCCTTACATTACAGTCCTGCTTTGGAGAATGTATGACATTCACTATTGTATAAGGGCTGTCGTCAAGGACAGTGTTGTCAGCTCTAGCACATTGCTGTGGCCCCTGTATCAAGGGTGGATATGAGAAAAGCCTTGAGTTCTTCAGACCCAGGAAAACCAGACTTCCCTTGAGCTCTTAATTTGTTTTCAATTTTGGAATGGTGAGCATCTTGAAACAGATTATTTCCCTTTTTGCTCTGGCCACTAGGAACCTCAGACCAAATATATATCCCAGCTCTGGAAATAGGAGTGTACTTTAAGATGGGCGCTGTTTTATTTTCCTTTCTTCCTCTTTTTTTAAATGACAGTTTCCCCATTTTAAAAAATCTCATTGTTGGGATGCCTGGGTGGCTCAGCGGTTGAGCGTCTGCCTTGGGCTCAGGTCGTGGTCCTGCGGTCCCGGGATCAGATCCCACATCAGGCTCCCTGCACGGGAGCCTGCTTCTCCTTCTGCATATGTCTCTGCCTTTCTCTCTCTATGTATCTCTCATGAATAAATAAATAAAATCTTTAAAAATAATAAAATAAAATTAAAAATCTCATTGTTTTTTGCTATCTTTGTTAGTTACTTCTAATCCCTTTTGGCAAGGGGCAGGGTCACAAATACATACAGGGATTTACTCCAGGGATGAAAGGATGGTTCAACATCTGCAAATCAATCGACATGATACACATTACAAAATGAAAGATAAAAATCATATGAGCATCTCAACAGTTACAAAAAAGCATTTGACAAAATTCATTATCCATTTATGAGCAAAATATCTTCAACAAAGTGAGTATGAACAGAACATATCTCAACATAATAAAGGCCGCATATGACAAGCCCACAGGTAACATCATACTCAATGGTGAAAAGCTGAAAGCTTTTCCATTAAGATCAGGAATGAAATAAGGATGTCCACTCTAACCATGTTTATTCAACATATATTGGAAATGCTAGCCATAGCAATTAGGCAGGCAAAAGAAATAAAAGACATCTAGCTAGAAAAGGAAGAAGTAAAACTATTTATAGACATGATTTTATATATAGAAAATCCTAAAGACTCCACAGGAAAACTGTTAGAACTAACAAATTCAGAAAAGTTGTAGGGTACAAAGTCAACACGCAAAAATCAGTTGGTTGCATTTTTATATACTAAGGTTACGACCTATCAGAAAGAGAAATTAAGAAAACAATCTCAATTATAACTGCATCAAAGGGATCCCTGGGTGGCACAGCGGTTTGGCGCCTGCCTTTGGCCCAGGGCGCGATCCTGGAGACCCGGGATCGAATCCCACGTCAGGCTCCCAGTGCATGGAGCCTGCTTCTCCCTCTGCCTGTGTCTCTGCCTCTCTCTCTCTCTCTCTGTGTGACTATCATAAATAAATAAAATTTAAAAAAACTGCATCAAAAAAGAATAAAATACCTAGGAATAAATATAATCAAGGAGATAAAAGACCTATACGCTGAAAATTGCAAGACATTGATGAAAGAAATTGAAGATACAAATAAACAGAAAGATATTCCATGCTTATAGATTGGAAGAATTTATGTTGTTAAAATGTTCATGCTACCCAAAGCAATCTACAGCTTCAGTGCAATCCCTACCAAAATTCCAATGGCATTTTTCACAGAAATAGAAAAAAATGATCCTAAAATGTGTACGGAACCACAAAAGATCCCAAAGAATCAAGCAATCTTGAGAACAAAACTGGAGGCATCACACTCCCTGATTTGAAACTGCTACAATGTTATAGTAATCAAGAATGTGGCACTGGCATAAAGACGGACACATGGATCAATGGACCAGAACAGAGGATGCAGAAATAAACCCATGCATAGATGGTCAACTAATTTATGACAAAGGAAGCAAGAATATACGGTGGGTAAAGGGCAGTCTCTTCAATAAATGGTGTTGAGAAAACTGGGCAGCAATATGCCAAAGAATGAAACTGGACCACTTTCTTACACCACACACAAAAATTAACTCAAAATGTATTAAAGGCTTAACTGTAAGACCTGAATCCAAAAAACTCCTAGAAGAGGGACACCTGGGTGGGTCAGCGGTTGAGTTTCTGTCTTTGGCTCAGGGTGTGATCCTGGAGACCCGGAATCGAGTCCCACACCGGGCTCCCTGTGCGGAGCCTGCTTCTCCCTGCCTGTGTCTCTGCCCCTCTCTGTGTCTCTCATGAATAAAAAAAAAAAAAAAAACTCCTAGAAGAAAACATAGGTGATAGGCTCCTTGACATCGCTCTGGGTGATGGTTGTTCTGGAGCTGATTCCAAAGGCAAGAGAAACAAAAGCAAAAATAAACAAGCAGGACCACATCAAACTAAAAGGCTTCTGCACAGGAAAAATAAAAAATAAAAAAACGGTCAACAAAATGAAAAGGCAGCCTACCGAACGGGAGAAGATATGTGCTAGCCATATACCCAATAAAGGGTTAACATCCAAAAAGAAAGAATTCATACAACTCAATAAAAAAAAAAAAAAATCCAAACAATCCAATTTTAAAATGGGCAGAGGATCAGAATAGACTTTTTTTTTCCAAAGAAGACAGACAGATGGCCAACAGACACATGAAAAGATGTTCGACATCATTCCTCCTCAGGGGAACACAAATCAAAACCACAATGAGATGTTACCTCACACCCGTCGGAACGGCTAGTATCAAAAAGACAAGAGATAACAGGTGGTGTCAAGAATGTGGGGAAAAGGAAACCCTCGTGCACCGTTGGTGGAATACACACTGGTGCAGCCGCGCTGGAAGGCAGTACGGAAGCTCCTCAAAAACGTTAGAACGAGAGCTACCACCTGATGCAGCAATTCCACTTCTGGGTTTTTACCCCAAGAAAACAAAAACACTAACTTGAAAAGTCATCTGCGCCTGCGTGTTCACCGCCACATTATTCACAAGAGCCAAGACACGGAAACAACCTAAGTGCCCATCAATGGATGGATGGATAAAGATGTTGGACAGATATACAACGAACTACTATCCAGCCATGACAAAGAATGAAATCTTGCCATTTGTGACAACACGGCTAGGCCTTGAGGGCATCCTGCTAAGTGAGAGAAGCTGGACGGAGAGAGACAAATACCCTATGATTTCACTTACGCGTGCAATCTAAAAACAGGACAAACAAATAAAACCAAGCAAAACTCATAGATACGGAGAACAGATTTAGTGGCTGCTGGCTGGGGGGCTGGGGCAGGGGGTGAGGAGGGCAACAGGGATGAAGGGGATCAAGAGGTACAACCTTCTAGGTATAAAATACACAAGTCACGAGAATGTGATCTACAGCACCGTGACTATAGTCAAGAATGTGGTGGTGCGTACTTGAAATTTGCTAAGAGAGTAGATCGTGAAAGTTGTCATCAGAAGAAAATAAGGGTTTTGTAGACTGTATGGTGACAGTAATCAGATTTAGTGTGGTGACCATTTCACAACATGTACAAACATCGAATCGATACATTATACCCTGAGGCTAAGGTAACGTGACGCATCAATTATACTTCAATAAAAAATATTAGTAGATTAAATACATAGACATACGAAAAATGAGGAACAATGCTATCATATCACTGGCCTCCCCCCAGCATATGCCAGTAGCACCCTCACCCCATAGTGACGACTGATGAGGTCCATGGCCAAATGTCCTTGGGTGGTGAGCTTGCACGTGGTTAAGAACGTGTGCTCTAGCCTGAGTTCCTTCGAGGCGGGTGGGGGGTGGCTTAGGACACCAACCAGGGCCTGGATCCAGGCTGGAACTTGGCGGAGTGAGAACCCCGGCTGCAGAGATGAGGACGTGCTCACCCCAAGGCCACATCGCCTGTCTCCAGGCTTCCTGCACTCAGAGTGCTTGCCCACATCAGTCCTCACGGCAGCCCCATGGGATCAGAATTCAGTCCCCACTTCACAGATCAAGGCACCGGGGTCCAGAGAGGCTGAGCGGGTGGCCCAACCTCACAAAGCAAGCCGGTGACAGGGCAAAGGATGCAAACACAGAGCCATCTCCCTGCTTCTTGGGGAAGCTGAGAACAGAGTGACCACAGTGACCATCCAGCAGGGATGTCAGCTGGAGCCTGCAGCGTAGGTCAGATGTGACTGGGCAGGGGGACCCCAGGCTGGGAAATCCCAGCACGGAAAAGCCCACAGAGAGGCACTAGGATGGCTTTCTTTCTTTCTTTCTTTCTTTCTTTCTTCTTTCTTTCTTTCTTTCTTTCTCTCTTTCTTTCTCTCTTTCTTTCTCTTTCTTTCTTTCTTCTTTCTCTTTCTTTCTTTCTTTTTTTTTTTTTAAGATTTTATTTATTTATTCATGAGAGACACACATAGAGAGAGAGAGGCAGAGACATAGGCAGAGGGAGAAGCAGAAGCAGGCTCCATGCAAGGAGCCCGATGTAGGACTCGATCCCAGGACTCCAGGATCATGCCCTGGGCCAAAGGCAGGCATTAAACCGCTGAGCCACCCAGGCGTCCCTAGGACAGCTTTCTAATGACGAGGGACTCCCGAGAGAACAGAAAGCCTGGCCACAGATGCTCACAGCACCACTCCTCACCATCATCCACATGGAAGCCACCCCAGTGTCCATCAACAGACAAACGCATAAACAGGAGGTCCATCCACATCGTGGAAGAGCATCCAGGGGTGAACGGAGTAGGGTCTATACATGCTGTGACGTGGACGAGCCTTGAAAACACGGTGCTCATCAGTGAGAGCTTTGGAAGCTCTGGCGGGGGGAGCGCCGCTCCCCGTAAACCCTCATCCCAAGACCGGTCCCCCTCCATCTGGGAAGGTCACCCCCTTCCAACAGAGTATGCAGCTTCGGGAGGGACACGCACGGAGGGGTGAGGGAGGAGGGAGCCGCCCCACCCCAGCCACCCGGAGCCGCTGAATCAACCCCGGTGATCGTGGGGTGACAGATGTCACGGCCACATGGCCATCACATCCAGAAACGTGATCCTCAGCAGAAGGAGCCGGACACGGCAGGCCACGTTTTGTTCGATCCTGTGTATGTGAAGTGTCCTGGAGAGGCAGATCCCCGGGGACAGAGAGCAGATGAGCGCTGGCCAGGGGCTGGGGGAGCAGGGCCATCGGCGGTGACAGCTAAGCGGGAAGGGTCTCTCTTCTTTTTTCTTTTTTTCTTTTTTTTTTTCTTTTTTTTTTAAAGATTTTATTTATTTATTCATGAGAGACACAGAGGGAGAAAGAGAGGCAGAGACACCGAGAGAGGGAGAAGCAGGCTCCATGCAGGGAGCCCGACATGGGACTCGATCCCGGGACGCCAGGATCATGACCTGGGCCAAAGGCAGACGCTCAACCGCTGAGCCAGCCGGGCGCCCCAAGGGTCTCTTTTCCAGAGCGCAAGAGCATGCTAAACTGCGATGGCTGCAGAACTCCAGATACTGAAGCCACTGCTGGAACTGTGCACTTGAAAGGCAGAATCGTATGGTACGTGAGCAGTGGCTCAAGAAAGCTGTTTTTTAAACCAAAAAAAAAAAAAATAGACTCAGGTGCGTGGGGCAGTCTCACGGCTGAGGGTTCAGTCTTCTGTGTTGGCTGCAACCCTGCCTCGCTGTGGGACCACGGGCACCTCGCATCCAGAGCCTCAGCTTCCTTATCTATAAAATGGGTACATCAATGGCCCCCCCGTCTGCTACGGTCGAAGGAAGAGAAGATGAAGGAGAAGCTTGAGACCGGAGCCCACCCTACAAGTGCTTCATAGACATTAGTCACCAGACATCGGACTCTGGATGTGCCTCTTCCTACCCGCTTCTCCCTTGAACTCCAGAAGCCTCGAGAATGCCCGTTCCAGGAATGGGGCGATTCCTTGAAATCTGAAAAGACCACGCAGACTTTCCTGGCTTGGGAAGGGAACAAAAACCTTCACTGTTGTCCAAGCTCTGGATCCTTTAAAAGCACGCCAGCCTTCTTTCCCCTGGACCCAGAGGCTCTCGTCCATCATTTATCGTCTCAAGATACCAAATGACCTCAGCGATGTGCAAAGGGATCCGACGTGCAAAGGGATCCTCACAGCCACTGCCACTGGGGGCCCTCGAATCCGTGCCCCCATCCCCCATCCCCGCAGCTTTTGGGGAAGGCAAAAAGAAGCTGGCACTGACCCTGCAAAATAATCCAGCCCGGGTGGGATGGGGTGGTGGGGGGACCCCACAATGAAGCGAGTGTGCGAGAAGCCCGTCTGTGTACAATGGCCCCTCAGAAACCTGTCCCCAGGGAAAACAGAGGATCTCTATTGGCACAGCCTAAGAAAGAAATGTCTGTGTTCTTTTAGGACCTGCCCCCACAGGCGCCAGGCCAAGAATGTGCGGCACAGCATCTTATTAAGTTTCTAAAATTATGCCTAGGTTGGGGGGTTGGCCAGGCCGAGGAGCGGGAAAGGATGTGGTGGGCGGGCAGGCGGGCAGGAAATCTTTAATCCAGCTCTTTACGCACGCTGGGCAGCGGGAAGGGAGTGCCCCTCCAGCAGATGTCAGGTCGGCCCAGAGAATCAAAAGCCCTTCTGTGCCCGGCCTGGGCACTCAACTGTTTTTAAACACTGCCACAGTGCCTTCCCAGGTTGCCCGAGTTTTCCTTGGATGGAGGGAGTCGGGGGCAACGAGATGGTGTCCTTGGGCGGCCCAGTTAGAGGAGCAAAGGAGAGAAAGAAAGCTCCTGGTGGTCAAAATCCAGACATGGGAACGGGGTTGCTATATAGGGTCGTACAGGATGTGCACTGCACGACTGCAAAGTGTCGCATTTTCGAAAATGGAGTTGAACTGCGTACAATGTGTACAACACTCAAGGTGGCCCATGATGTCACAGAAGGAGAAACAGCTGGCCATGGTGGCCGGGGTCCCACTCTTGGGTGGAGTTAGAAGGATGTGAATTGGTGGCCAGCCTGCGTGTCAGGGACAGAGCAAGACCTCATCACAAATATCAGTCCAGATTGAAAAATACTTTCACGCTCCTCCTCCCACCAAACACACGCAAATAATGAAATCTAAGGGGGAGGGGGAGGAAGGAAAAGCCAAAGGGGTAGGAGTCTCAAAATCAGTGGGCTGTCCTACCTCCTAGATATGGTGACCAGAAAAAAAAAAAAAAAAAGACAATAGTCGGTTACATTTGAATGTTGAATAAACAATGAATAATTTTTTTAGCATAAGTATGTCCCAAATATTTCATGGGATATATTTACATTAAAAATTATCTGTTGTCGGGATCCCTGGGTGGCTTAGCAGTTTAGCGCCTGCTTCCAGCCCAGGGCGTGATCCTGGAGACCCGGGATCGAGTCCCACATCGGGCTCCCTGCATGGAGCCTGCTTCTCCCTCTGCCTGTGTCTCTGCCTCTCTCTCTTTCTCTCTCTCGCTCATGAATAAATAAATAAAATATTTTTAAAAAATTATCTGTTGTTTATCTGACATTCTAATTTAGCTGGACGTTCTCTGTTTTTATTTGCTAAATCTAGCAACCCCACCTCCAGAGGACATGCCTCTAAAAACTCTTCACCACCCACCCCTGCCTGGAAATAGCCATTAAGGCAGCTGCTAATTAGAGCATGTCCCCCAAGTGGCTGCCCAGCCGAGCCGTAGGCAGGGTAGAGGAGTGAGGGCTGCCTCCCTCCTTCCCTGGCCCAAACACACACACACACACACACACACACACACACACCCTGCCGTGGCCTCCCTCCTCCACGGGGGGCTCTGAGATCACCCCGGGCCTGGCTAAAAGGTTTTTCTGAATGCAGGTGCCCAGCCTGGCCACATGCCCCTGGGGAGGATGGAGGAACAGCCGCAGAGCCTGAGGATCTCGTAGCGCCGCCCACGCCACCGAAACCGGAGGAGTGAATCTTGCACAAACAAGGCTGGCTGGGTCCAGATTTACCATCGAGACTCTCCAGTAAGTCAGATCAGGTGGTTTCCCGGGTCTGTGACACGGTGGATTCTGGGAGCGCAGTGACCTTGGGCTCCGACGTTGTCTCATCGATCTGTAATGGGGCCACGGTGAGGGGGCGGGTGGCCAGATGCTCAGGCCCAGGCCAGGTCAGTTTTCTGGAAGGCTGGTAGAGAAGGAGGAAGGAAGGCGGGGCGGGGTGGGGGGGTGCTTAGTCTCCTCCCAGGTGGTTTCCATGGGAACAGCTGGCTGACCTCTTGTAGGGCCACCTGTGGCCTGTGCGGACACTGACAGGCGCAGAAGAGACGCCCAATGCCAGAGCAGGAAAGGCCTGGATCCCAAGCCCCCGAAGAACCCTGGCTTGGGATGTTCCCGAGGGTGTCTCCACTCCCCCGCCCCAGCTCACAACTGGCCACCGACTTGCTCACCCCTGCTCCCCACTTTTCGGTCTGTTGGAGCCTCTGGGAAGGGTGGGGAGGCCAGGAGGGGCTGAAATGACACATTAGGGGTGAGTCATCCCTCCATGGGAACGGTTGCACCTAGCTAGACCAAAGGTGATCAGGCACCCCTGGAGCTCCTTGTGGCTCTGGACGATTGTGCATCCCCTCCCCATCACCCCAGATCCCTGCTCCCTGGAGAGGCACAGGGACACGTGGTCCCTGCAAAAACTGTCCCCTGTGGGGCATAACTAGGAGATGCCCCCTTCCCACGAGGGGGCCAGCCAATCAGGGTCTTGCCTCTGGGTTCTGTTTCCATCTTTGGATCCCCTGGAGAGAGGAAAGGATGCTCACAGGGGCAGAAAGACCAGACAGAGCTCCTGCATCACCCCGGGCACCCCCACCCCGCAGTGCAGCCAGACACCAGGTCCCTGGGGCCCCTTTCTCCTAATGATCTGGGTACTGCCCTCACAGCCCGGTTTGTCTGCCTGTTTAGACCTGTCCCACTGCAGAGGCACCCGTGATTCACAGACTGCCAACTCCTGGAGGGTAGGGCCACTGCTGATTCAGACCGGGCTGCTGCGAGAGCCTCCTCTTCGAGGCAGATGGCAGTCAGGGAAGGCTTCCAGGAGGAAGCAGCTTGGGTGGGCGGGGGGAAGCCAGGGGTCGATGCAGAGGAGATGGAAGGGCACTGAAGGAGGGGGACAATGAGATCCAAAGTGTGGCACATGGGCAGGCTCAGCTGCCAGGTGACCCCTAGGCGGTTCAGGCTAGCCGAAGTAGGAACACGATGGTAGCTGAACATTAAGAACATTCTGGAATCTGGAACCTGGCCTCAGAGAGCTGGCCTCCGCCCCGCCATGTGCTGCCGCCAGGTGTCTTCACCCTGCGCTCAGGGCCCTTCTAGACCCCGCATCCCTCTTCATCTGGCAGTTCCTCTACACCCTTTATAATAAACTAGAAGAGTGAGAATAGTCCTTTCCTGAGTTCTGGGAGTCATTCTAGCAGATCACGGGACCTGAGGTGGGGTGGGGGGTCGTGGGAACCCCCCGAGTTTGTAGCCAGCTGGCCTCAGTGTGGGTAGGTTGACAACTGAAGTGGGGGCCGCTGGGGGTCTGAGCCTTAACCCGGGGGCTCCGTACCACTCCGGTGACTGTTGGAATTGAACTGTTGACCACCCAGTGGGTGTTGGAGAATCCAAGCACATTTGAGGGGTTCCCCTGGGCCTTTGTGGTGTGGGATGGGCTAACCACAAGTTGGCTTTCTTCCCAGCAAGGGACCCAGGTAGTGCCCTTGATCCTGGTGGGTGGAGCATTAGGGAGCTTCTGGGGGGCTGTGGTGAGGGTGGATGAGAGAGGATGCAGGCTGAGAGCTTGGCACAGCTCCATGGGGTCTCCTCAGGTGAAAGCCAGCGCCCCGGGGGCCCTTGAACATCCCATGAGGGCCACAGGCGCTTCCCACTGCGGTGAGAGACGCCAGCTCGGCCAGCGACAGAAACAGAAGACGCCCCGCATAGTGACAACCACAGGCCGCTCCGAGCTACTCTTTCTCTTTCTAGCTTTTGAAGGTGATGCGATCGGAGAGGGAGGTTTCCCTTCTGGAAGGAAATCGGCCGCACGAGTGTGACAACAGGAGGAAGGAATCCCGCACGGCCTCCTGCCAGGCAGACAGGCGATGGGGAGTGGTGGGGACTGCGGCAAATTGGAGAGCCAGGGCCCATCTCGAGGGTGCGGCCGCGGCAGCCCTTTCTGGGACATGTCGACAGCGTGTAGGGTGACTCTCCATCTGTGTAGGGTGACTCTCCATCTGTGACTTTCCACCTGAGGTTTTTCTCTTGGGCAGATGGGCAGTGCCAGGGGGTTAATACCCCGGATCCAGCCCCAACCAGTGACAGACAGGAGCTGCAGGGCAACAGCCCAGTTCCCCGGCCCCTCCGGTAGCAGGACGCTGAGGCCTGCTCTGCGCCTTGTCCCAGAGGCACCCAGCAGTATCCCAGAGACGCAGTCACTGCCCTCTCCTCCCCACCCCCATCATCACCTCCTGGGATCCTCTCCCTAATAAACTACTTGCACCCAGGTCCCGGTGTCAGAGCCTGCTTTGGGGGCCACGGAAACTCGGGTGAGGGCCCAAACGCTGCTAAGCTGCAGCCCCCACTGGGGTGGAGCGGGGAGGACGAGGACGGCAGGCTCAGGACTGCAAGACCTTCCCACCTTGTCAAGACAAACCGGTAACCACAGTTCCCTGCGAAACCTCCGGAGCTTTGATGGCCAGCTCCAAAGAAACAACACAAAATAAAAGAGAACAAAACAAAACGCATCTGTGGGCTGGCTCTGGTCCTTGACCTGCTGGTTCAAAGCCGTTGGTGGCAGGCAGGCCGGGAGGGGCACGGAAAGCCAAGCAGTGGGGGGCTTGGCTGGGGGAGGCGCTTCTGGCAACCAGGCCGCAGCCTGAGTGCGCTCGGTGGGCCAGGCCGCAGGGCCTGTTCATGGGGCTCCAGCTGGAAGCATCTGGAGGGGCCCGGCATGGCCACCGCAGCTGCAGACACAGAGTAAACAATCAGCTGGAATGCTTTTCCCAACACGCAGACCCTGGAGCCGCCTGCGGCCTCCCCGGACTCGCCGGGTGGGGACAGATCCCAGGAACCCCTCCACCCGGCCCTGCCCTACATCTAAGCTTAGGCCCAGGAAAAACAAACTCAGGGCAGCCGGAGCACCCCAGGAGGAGGAGGGGGAGGAGGAGGGAGGGAGGAGGGGGAGGAGGAGCAGGGGGAGCAAGGGGAGGGGGGGGGAGGAGGGGAGGAGGCAGTCACGAGAGGAGCCACTTCTAGACCTCACACTTGCGAACTTCTTTTTAATCCTGAGCAGATGGAGAAGACCGTCTTTACAGATTTCCATGTCTCCGCACTGCCCCACGGCTGTCCTCTCGCAGGGAAAACACAAAGGGTGTCTCTTGAGATTGTTTTTGCATCATTTCACGCGGTTATTTACAGCCGTGGCTTCTCTGTCGCCTTTTCAGAATTTAAATTAAGAACACGGGGTGTCGAGCGTGCAGGCGGCAGTGTGAAGTTTTGCTTTTGCGCGTTCATTGTTCCACAACCAGACAAACCCATCCATGCCTGTTCTCAACGGGTTTAATGCTTTTAGTAGGTTTTAGGTCGGAGCTATATCCACTAGAGGGGAGGAGAAGAGAGATACCTGGGAGCTTGCCTTTCACGGGCCCCCATGAGCCGTGCATTCCATATATATCGTCAGCTCATTTAATCCTCGTTGTGACCCAAATAGCCGTAGAGCATCGTATCATTAAGATGGCTTTTGGTTGCAAGGGATAGAAACTGACACCAAAGGGAATTTATTGGGTTCCATAAATGGAAAGTCCACAGTAAGGACTTCAGGCATGGCTGGATCGAGGAGTCTAAATGTTGTCATCAGGAATCTCTCTCTCTCTCTCTCTCTCCCTCCCTCTCTATCTCGTGACTCAGCTCTCCACTCTGACTGCTTCATTCTCATTCTCATTGCAAAGATGATCTCCAGCAGTTCCAGGCCTCCAATCAGCCAAGCAACCCAAAAAAGGTGGAAACAGAGAACCTTTTTCCTAACCCTTTTGGCAAAAGACCTATGAATCTCATTGGTCCAAGCATGGATCATAAATCCATCCTTTGCCCAATCCCTATGGTTAGAATGATAGAGTTCCTGATTGCATGCCCCCACCTGGACCTTGGGAGGGTCGGCCCCTCCAAAATAGAGGTGGGGATGGATGGGGAGTGACTATCCCCAAAAGGAGTGCTGCACACTGGGCATTCAAAAGCTCCAGATGCCTACCACAGTGAGGTTCAGCGAGAACACAGAATCCCACGGCATCAGCAGGGCCATCCTGACAGTTGCACAGATTGTGCACTGCACATCTCAGTGGGGGGGGGGGGGGTCCCTTTAAATTCACTGTCATTGTCCATAAATATATTTATCATAACAAACTTCCAATAATGACGGTAGGTGTCTTACGATTGACAAACATGGTCACAGTATTTTGTGACTTTTACCATCAAGAGACGCAATTTGTTTCCTCATCCCTCAAATCCGGGCTGGCCCGGGTGACCTGCTGTGACCCGCAGAACACAGCAGAAGTGACCCTGCAAATTTTGAGGTCAGGCCTTAGGAAGCCAAGTTTCCACCCTCACCCTGTTGGAATTCTGCTGGAGACCAGCGAGGAAGGAGATGAGCGGCTTCTGGGAGGAGGAGCCAAGGTCCCCAGCTGCCTGGCTCTGACCAGAGGACCTGGGGGTGGGGGTGTGCAGGGGACAAGGGTGCCGCATCCACTCAATTATGCTGGAAATCAGTTTCCCAGAACCCTCATCCCATGCAGTTCCGCGGTGAGGGTTCTAGGAATTTGCCAGAAGAGGAACATGCTTGGGGCTTAGAGGGAGGAAGCAAAGCAGTGGATAAGACTCTATGAAGGTCGGCACGGCCCTGTGCGATGACGGTGCTGGGGACAGAATGAGCCTAGAAGGTGGGGTGAGCCAAGCTGGTGCCAACCCTCGCCCAGAGAACACGGGCACGTCACCCAAGCCCTCAGAGCTTCGCGCAATCCTCGCAGGGGTCCCGTGGGGCAGGAAATGTCCGGCTTCCGTCAGTCAGATGAGGGAATGGAGGCTCAGGGAGGTTGGGTGACTGTCCCAAGGTCACACGGCTGGTCTGTGGCAGAGCCAGGGTTCCTACCAAGAGATCGACTCCAGATCCTATGTGCTTAGCCACGTCCCTAAAAGTTCTAGAGACGGAGGTGACTGAGGCAAGTTCTAGAATTTAGGACTTGCTCCCCGCTAATGGTATGAATTTGTTTCATAAGACTTGCGAGAATGATCTCATTACTTAACTGTTCTAAGTCTGACAAAATTGGAATCCGAGCCTCTTTGCCAGGGGGGCAGGGTTTTGCCACTCAGAAGCCCCCACCCATCCACCACGGCCACAGGCCTCTGTCGGACAGCCAGCCTCCGGAGGGCGATGTAGACGCCTCCTCTGGGTGTAGACAGCATCTCTCACCATCTTTGCCAAAACTCCCTTCTTCCCAGCCTCACCCCAGGCGCCGGGGGCCGAGTTATGCACATGACCAAGGCTGGCCATAGTGATGGCTTCAGTAATGGGCATGGGACCCACGCTGAGCCAGTGAGACTCAACCCCGAGAGTGTGGCTAGAATTTTTGAAGAGGAAATCTCTATCAGGCTGGTGGGATAGAAGCCTGGGGCTGAGGGGCACCATCTTTGCCAGCAGGTGGAGAGAGCCCACCTGAGAATGAAGGCAACACACAGGGAAGCAGGGCCTAGAGATGGAGACAGCGCCGGACCACCCTGCCTGAGCCCCTGGATTCAGCCGTGCCTGAAGCTGTTCCGTTCCCAACTCTTCAGCGACGCCAAACAATAGGTTCTGTTTGGCATCAACTAATCTCAGTAGGATTCGGTTCTTTGCAGCTGGATGAGTCCTGACTAAGGTACTGGGCTTTGGACTAACGTACCGTACCGAGGCCTGTTGATTCTCCCCCGGCCAAAGGCAAACACAGACCTTCAAACACAAAAACAGAGTTGCTCTTTGAAGCAGATTGGAGGGAGGGGGGAAATACCACTCATTCTTTGGTGATGAATCAACAGCCAAATTAAGAACTGGTTCATTTCTCAAGCAGGTTATTCTGCCTCACAACCATTACTCATCCCGGCCCCAACCAGCCCGGCGGTTGGTGTGGCCCCAGAGAACCTGCTACACTCGGAGCCGCCCCAGATTTCCCATGTTCCTATGAAAAGAATGTCTGTGCCATCGCTCCTTTCTCCTCCAGCTCGGAATTCTGGGAACAGACTGGGTTTTCTAAAGCTCCAAGAAAACACTTTATGGGATGTCCCGCCACGTCAGCACCCAACAAATGCTTGCGATGCTTCGGGGAGGGAGGGGGGCCCTCTGGACACCACATCTCCGCGGCAAGTGTCCAAAGAAGCTGGTCTTGCCTGTCCTCACCGAGTGGTGGGCAAGCACAGGGCCTTGGAAGCAAGGGGGTAGGGGTGGGGGAGGAGGTCAGCAGGGCGGCAGATGAGAAATGGCTTCGAAGGCCGAGCCAAGGAAGTGAGAGATCTTTCTGGAAGGATGGGGACCATATGGGAAGATTCTAGACTGGGGAAATCAGACATGATCTCATCTTTAGGTTTGGTCCCCTAGAAACGGAGCCTGAGATGGGGATTTGGGTGCACGTGGCTTTTTGAGGGGGAGGTTCTCAGGAAGAGGGGAATGTCATTCCCTTTGGGCTACAGATGGGGGCACGGGGAAGGGGTGGGAGAGGCAGCTGTTGGCCGCCTCTGCTCACAGCAGCTGGCACGCTGCAGTCTGGTAAACAGGATCTGGGCAGCTCCCTCCTTCCTCCTTGGGACCACATACCTGCTTGCTGGGAAGGGACTCCTCAGTCGGCTGCAGCTGGGTGGGGAGGGATCCACCAGCGTCAGCGCGGCGCAGTGGTTGAGGCCTACCACTGGGTTCGAGTCCCAACTGGGGCTGCGGTGGTGTGTAGATGGCAGGCTGCAGCGCGGATGAAACAAGACTAGGTGTGTTAGATGCTCCTCCACCCAGAGCCCAGTGTGTGGTAGGTGCCCCCAAAGTCTCGCCTTTGCACAGTCTCTGAGTATCTCAGGTCTGGTGGGCTGAGGTGCAAGTTTTAGAATCAGTCACCGGGTTTGTGTGTGTGTGTGTGTGTGTCTGTGTGTGTCTGTGTGTGTGTAGAGCATCTTCCTGGGCCCTTCCCAGCACCCGAAGACACTGACTGATCTTCCTTATGTGCCCGGTGTTACCAGAGCCCCAGTCTTTGGGGTGTCTACACCTCTCTGTGTTGGGAGTCCTCACTTCCCTTCCCATTCTTGATCCATCTGGATGGAAAAGCATTGGCATGTGAGTCAGATCTGGCCCATAAGGCGGGGGGCCGGGGTGGGAGGGTACTAACAGAAGGAACTCGGTAAGAGACATAGGAAGCCCGGCCTCAGCCTTGAACCAGTATCCCTTTGATGATGCTCAAGGCCCTGGGGACAAGCCCAGCCCCTCATAGGTCAAGCTCTTGGGAGAGACCTCTTGGACCTCATTGCTCACCACGACCCGCCTCCTGTGCCCTGGCTGCTCAGAATACCGATGAGTCCCTGTTGTTCCACATATTCCTGCCCCTGGGCCTTTGGACCTGCTGGTCTCGCTGCCTAGGACGCCTTCCCCTACCTACTCCCGGCCTACTTGTCCTCTGCTCTGGCCTCAGGCCTCCCCTGATTCCAGGAAGCCTTTCCTGACCCTGGCCCTCCTTCCTGTTCTCCCCCCACCTCCCCACCTTATGCTGTCACTCTCCTTGTCCACCCACCTCCCCAACAAGACTGAGCACCCTGAGGAGAGTCCTCCGGCTCGGTGGTCTTGCATCCACAGTGCCAGACACGATGCAGATGCTCAGGAAAGCCAGTGAGTGGGGTGGGCGGCCCCTCCACCAGTGGCCAATCAGATGCCACCATGAACTACGTGGCACTTGTGCCCATCACCACCGGAAGCCAGTGACACTGTCTTCCAAGCCGACGGTGACCACGGTGTGTGACGGCCACACATTCCAAGATACATTTCCTTACCGTGTACACCCTCCCCAGCAAATTAAAACTTCCCCTTGCCTTTGCGGGGTGTACGACAGGTACCTCCCAGGGACAGCAGTCACCATGGCGACAGTGACAGTGCTCCCTGCTGCTCCCCACCAACCTGGCTCAGCCAAGCAATGTCTAAATAAGTTTTTTTTTTATCATGTCCCTGTTTTACATTTGTGGATGATAAGGCTTAATGGGGTGAAAGTCGCCTGCCCGTGGAATAGGAACGAGGAATAGGGACCAGGACCAGAACAGCAGAGAATAAATAGGCTGCCCTGGGCTAAGTACAGCGCAGGGCAGGCAGTGGGGGCGGCGCAGCAGGTTCTCAAAAACAACAGAGACTTCCCCTCGCCCTGTCTAGAGGCCAGAAGTCTTCAGGGGTGTCTGTGCCTCTCCTTCGCAAATCCTCCCTCCCTCCTTCCTCTTACAGACCTATGTCACTGGGTTCAGGGCCCACGAAATCCAGAATGATCTCATTTCGAGATCCTAAACTTGGTGACCTCTGCAGAGACCCTGTTTGCAAATAAGGTCACATTCACAGGTCCTGGGACTTATATCTTTTTTTTTCCAGTGGGGGTTACTGTTGAGGGGGAACACAGGGCTAGCGGAGGACAAGGCACGAGCCCGGGGCAGCACACTGACAAGTCCTTGAAATAGGCAGAGGGACATTCGTCTACGGACTCAACTGCCTCGATGTTCATACTTCGCTAAGGGCAAAAGGCAATCTTAGCCTGACCCTCAGGAGCCTGTAAGTCTGCTTTAACATAAAAAAAATTCCTCTAGAAATTTCCCTTTATCTCTAAACCCCCAAGATTCGTGTTGGCGATCGTCCCCCAAGCACACGGCCCACCGATACACATCTGAAGGGTCTCATGACTCAGGTCCTGTTAGACGGTAACAAGTGACCTTTTCCCAACAACAGCTAGCCCCCTCAAGGTCCTGGAAACCTTGCTTCCAAAATTCCTTAGAGAGTCCGCTATCCTCAAACCCCTCCCAACTCCCAGGTATATAAGCAGCCTCCCCTCACAGGCCCAGGGCGGCCACTCTTCCTGCCCACGGATCCTGTCCTCCTGCTTTCATAAAACCACCGTTTTGTACCAAAGATGTCTCAAGAATTCCTTCTTGGTCATCGGCTCCGGACCTCACCTATATTCCAAAACTTCATCACTATCCACCCACTGCAGGTGCAGCAAGAAGACAAGGGCTGAGTCACCAGCTGCCCCCTCCACGGGTGCTGAGAAAGCCGGGGAGGACAGTAGGGTGGGGGGGGGATGGTGGAAGCACAAGAAGCAGCAGGGACAGAGGGCCACCAGCCTTCCTGTCCTGCTGGAAAACCCTCTACAGAAGAGGAAGCAGCCCAGGGAGGCCTTGAGGCTCCGGAAGGTCCCAGCTCAGGACAAATGCTGTGTCTGACTCTGAGACCCAGAGCATCTTGTGCCACCTCCCCTTCTGACCCTAAGTTCCTCTGGCCCTGTGACTCAGCACGTGGGGTCCCGTGGCCAGCCTGTCCTGGAGGAGGCCCCACAGAGCCAGATGGAGCCTCCTGCCAGCAAGGCTCCAGGCCCGAGGGAGGTGTCATCCAGACCCTGCTTTGGGTTCTGCAAACATCGCCAGCCCTGGTCCCTCGGAGGGCAGAATCCGCCCCCACAAGTGACCAGGCTGTGCCCTCCACCGCCCCTCACCCTCAAAAAGCAGATGCCTAGAATTCCCCAGGATTCCCACAGCAGAGGGAACAAAGGCCAGCTAGGGGCCTGGTGGGGGTGGGAGGGCCCAAGATGGGGGGTGGGGGTGGGGGGTGGGAAGACCCTGGGTCAGGGGGATTCCTGGGGCTGCCTTTCCCTAAGATTTGCTCTTAGAGAGAAAGGGTGGGCAGTGCGGGTGCCCGCAGGCTCCTCTTGGAGCCCCCACTCGGGATGCGAGCACATGTGCACACACATGCACACACACATGAACCACAAACCCGCCCACCCGCATGTCTGACCACACACGCAGGTGTGCAGACACCCCTGCCCCCGTGTGCACATCTCGCCGGGATGGGACACAGGTGAACACAGCCCCGGAGGGCTGCTTGTCCAGGTGGAGCCCTGAGGGCCGACTTAGGGAAGCCTGCCTGGGTTCAGACCCCACCTCTGGAACCTCAGGGGAGTCGCTCGGCCTCTCTGTGCCTCGCTCCACTCCTCTGAAAATCGAGATAAGAGTACCCACCCCAAAGAGTTGTGGAGAGGGTTAACTGAGTTGATGCATGTAGGCCCCGGGATGCCTGGCGCACAGGAAGTCCGGGTAAGTGCTACGGTTACCAGCATAGACCACAGGTAGGCGCGAGGCTACCTACCCAGACACAGGGACGCACAGAGGGGGATACATGCAATCCCAGATAAAAACTTACATGCCGACAGACACACACGGACATGTGCATACACACAGAGATGCTCACACACACATACACACGCAGAGAGATTCAGCATATAAGTGTGCATGCACAGATGCCACGTGGGAGCATGCATGTGCCATCAGGTGCACAGACAGGAGTGCACACGTGCCCACACATGTGCCCACATGCGTGCACGCAGCCCCTCCAGCCAGCCCCCCCGTCTGGGTCGCTCCCCTTTCAGTGCCTCCCTTTCCCGCCCACCCTCCCAGGGCCAGCTGTGCACAGGACACATTCCGGTGCCGTCAAGGGGGCCCCGGGGAGCCTTCCCCATCCTAGAGCCTGTGTCATCCCTCGGGTTACAACACCCCGTCCCACATGCGCTGGTTTCTGTTAGACCACAGACACCCCACTCCCCCCCCCCCCCCCCCGCCACACTGCCCTTCCCCGGAGCACAGCCTGGGGCCCCTCTCCCCGCGGACAGAAGGCCCCAAAGTGGGGAATGAGGCTGGGCCGGAGCACAGACCACAATCCCAACCTGCAGCAGCAACTCCCACCTCCATCCTTGGATGGGGGATCAGCATCCCCCGCGGGACCCCTCTGGCCCTCAGAGTCCCACTCCTGACCCCGTGGACTGAAATCTTTTGTCTGCTGGACAACAAAGGGCATTTCTGATCTGGGACTCCAGGCTTTTTATTCCTTCAAGGCCTGCATTGTGGGCCGCCTCCGGCATCTCCACCCTGGGGCCAGAGCGGATTCTGGGCCGCACAAAGGCTCTGGGTGTTCATAGGGGAGGCAGGAGGTAGGAAAGGGCCTCCATCGCTGGCTGGCCGTCCTCCTTTTCCTCCCAGAGCCTCCTTCTGCTCACCTGCATACGAGGAGGACGAGAGAAGCACCATCCATGGGAGCCTGGGCTGTGCCCTTCCCACACTTGGAGAAATTCTCACCCTTAGGGGGCTCAGTGAGGCTGAAGCCCTGCTTCCCCCTGGGACGCCTGGAGACGGCCGCCCTGCATTCACCAGGCTCCTGGCAGCTAGGACATGGGCACCTGACCCATGCTGGGGTATCAGGTCCGCATTGTGGACACAAGTGCCACCAAGAAGCAGGAATGGGGGGGAAGGGGTGCTCCCCTGCAGGTGGCGGGATACCCATGTTCTCGGGCCAGGCCTGCAGCCCCGGGGATGGAACCCCACCTGACAGGTTCCTGGCACGAACGCACTTTCTAGACCATAATCGTGGCGAACACTTACACAGCACTTCCTGTGCGCCAGGCTTCCAGGTGCTCACGTGTATTAACTCAGTCCTCTCAACAACCCTCTGGGCTGGGTCCTATTATCTTGATTTTTAGAAGAGGAAAGCGGACACAGAGAGGCTGAGTGACTCGCCCTGAGGTTGCGGAGGTGGGATCTGTGCCCCAGCTGGCTGGCTTCCCTGGCAGTCTAGACCATAGTCTGCAGGGCTCCTAAACATCTTGGAATTTCCCAGGTGATTAGGAGTGTCTTTTGTTCTAAGGAGGTAATTCTTGGTGGGCTCCTGGATGGGGGTTGCTCTTCTGAAAGACTAAGCCATGATTAGAAGGAATTTTCAGCCCCATCCTCCATCTGCAGGGAGGGGAGAGGGGCTGGAGATTGAGTTAATGATCCATCATGCCTTTCTGATGAAGCTTCCAGAAAATTCCCTAGAGCACCTGGGTGGCTCAATGGTTGAGCCTTTGACTCAGGTCATGATATCTATCCCTAGGGTCCTGGGATAGAGTCTTCGCCTTCTGCCTATGTCCCTGCCTCTCTCATGAATAAATAAGTAAAATCTTTAAAAAGAATCCCTAAACGATAAGGCTTCAGCCAGGTTCCAAATTGAACACAATCATGTGCAGGGAGGGTGGCGCAACCCCAGCTCCACGGGGACGGAAGCTCCTGTGCTCGGGACCCTCCCAGACTTCACCCTTTGTCCCTCCTCATCTGGTGGTCCACAGTCCATATGTTTCCTTTATCATATCCTTTATGATAAACTGGTAAATGGAGGTGTCTCTGAGTTTTGTGAGCTGTGCCAGCAAATTATCAAAGCTGGGTGGGGTGGGGTATGAGGATCCTCAGTTGCAGCCACTTTATTATTTTTTTTTTATTTTTATTTATTCATGATAGGCACACAGTGAGAGAGAGAGAGAGGCAGAGACACAGGCAGAGGGAGAAGCAGGCTCCATGCACCGGGAGCCTGACGTGGGATTCGATCCCGGATCTCCAGGATCGCGCCCTGGGCCAAAGGCAGGCGCCAAACCCCTGCGCCACCCAGGGATCCCTGCAGCCACTTTAGACAGAAGTGGGGACACTCTGGGGATCTGATATTTGTGACTGGTGTCTGAAGTAGGGTAGGGTAGTCTTGTGGGACTGAGCCCTTATGCTGTGGGGTTCACTCCAGGTGGTCAAGGTCAGAATTGAATTAAATCAGGGGATACGCAGTTGGTGTGTGGAGAACTGGGTGGGGTAATCCCCACATATTTGATGTCAGACGTGTCATGAGTAGAGAGACATCTTTCTTTTATCCTCATGGATTAAATAAGATAATGCACACAGTAATGCTCAGTATTTCTTCTTGGTAGCTTTACATGGTAATGGCAGGATTTATTTGGGCTTCATGACTAGAGGTCCTCAAATTCAGAGGATCTGTGGATTTGGATAGGAAAAAAAATAGCATCTTACTTCACCAGCCTACAACTGAAATTTAGTATATAACTTCAAATCCTACTGTAGCAACACCCACGGGCCTATGACTCTGTCACCAACAGGAATCACAAGGATTTTTATATCCCATGACTGTCACTGTAGATATATTTAGCTAGCTTCTTTTGTAAGCTGTGTATTTTATTTTGGAGGAGGGTATTGCAAAAGATCCTGAATACTCAACTCTAGTTACTGAAATGCATGCCAAAAACAAAAACAAAAACAAAAACAAAAACAAAAACAAAAAAACATGCCCAAGTGTTCAAGGAGAGGGTACCGATGTTAGCAATTTACTTTGAAACACATCAAAAAGATAAGAAGGCAAGATAGATGGAAAGATGATGGGATGGGTGGATAGATGGATGGAGAGATGGAGGGATGGAGGGTGGGTGGTGGGTGATGGAGGGATGGAGGGTGGGTGAGTGATGGATGGATGGAGAGATGAAGGGATGGAGGGTGGGTAGATGGGTGATGGATGGACAGATGGAGAGATGGAAGGATGGGTAGATGATGGATGGATGAATGGTTGGTTGGATGGAGAGATGGAAGGATGAAGGGAGGGAGAGAGAAATGGAAGGATGGAGGGTGGATGGATGGATGATGGATAGTTGGATGGAGAGAGGGAAGGATGGAGAGACCCAAGGATGGATAGATGGGCAAGTGATAAAACAAATATAACAAAATATAATGTGGGTGATAGGTACATGGCTGTTCACTGGACAATTCTTTCAACTTTTCTATATGTTTGTACATTTTCACCATAAAATATTGGAGGACAGTATTTTTTTTAAAAAGAGGAAAGGATAAAATAGAAAGAAAAGAACACTTGAAGTATGGGCAGAGACAGAAGATTCACCTTAAAGATCAGCTTTATCGAGTCCTCATCAAAATCAGATCACACCAAGAAGGAACAGAACAAAAGAAGAGCAAGAACCAGATACACACTGCAGGTCCTAAGTGTAAAATTAAGGAAAAAAAAAAAAAAAACTAACTCTCCCTACAAGGAAATTTCGGCATCTAGAGCTGTCAACGTGGTGGCCTCTGGCCACATGTGGCCACTGAGCAGCTGAAACAACACTGGTCAGAACCGAGATGCACTGTAAAACACACACCCGATTTTGAAGACTTGCTATAGAGACACAAACAAAAAGAGGACAGCAAATACCTCAGGAATATTTTTTAAAAATTGATTACGTGTTGGGATCCCTGGGTGGCGCAGCGGTTTGGCGCCTGCCTTTGGCCCAGGGCGCGATCCTGGAGACCCGGGATCGAATCCCACATCGGGCTTCCGGTGCATGGAGCCTGCTTCTCCCTCTGCCTATGTCTCTGCCTCTCTCTCTTTCTCTCTCTGTGACTATCATAAATAAATAAAAATTTAAAAAAAAATTGATTACGTGTTGACACATTATTATTTTGGATATATTGGACTAAATCAAATATGTTGTTAAAAATTTTTAGGGACGCCTGGGTGATTCAGTGGGTGAGTGTCTGCCTTTAGCTCAGGGCGTGATCCCAGGGTCCTAGGATTGAGTCCCACATCGGGCTCCCTGCAGGAGGCCTGCTTCTCCCTCTGCCTGTGTCTCTGCCTCTCTCTGTGTCTCTCATGAATAAATAAAATCTATTTTTTTAAAGATTTTACTTATTTATTTGAGAGAGAGAGAGAGAACAAGCATGAATGAGGGAAGGGCAGAGGGAGAGGGAGAAGAGACTCCTCACCAAACAGGGAGCCTGATGTGGGACTCGATCCCAGGCCCCCGGTGATCACAACCTGAGCCGAAGGCAGATGCTTAACCAATTGAGCCACCCAGGGACCCCTAAAAATTAATTTCCTCTGCTTCCTTTTCACTTTCATAAACGCAGATACAAGAAAATGAAAACGACGCATGTGGCCTGCATTAATTATATTTCTACCGGGTAAGGCTGGCCTGCAGGAAGTGCCGCCTGTGAAAATTCTGAGTTTACCAAGATACATGTATTTTTCCTGCGCTCGTAGAATCATTCTGTCAGAGGCCAGCCCGATGTGGGTGTTTCGGGAAGGTCATCATCGCTGCCCCCTGCTTACCTGTGAGGTACATGGGGTTTGGTTTGGTTTGGTTTTCATTTTTCTCGTGGTCAGTACCTCTGGGAGATACACTGTCAAACTAGAGCCTAAGATATTTGGAAATAAAGTAAAATCTTTATATGGGGCCCGTGGGTTTTGCCAGGTCGCCAGAGGGGTCCCCGGGAGGTGGGGACATCTTGGTTGGGTTCTCTGCCCTCTTTCCCTTTGAGGGCCA
This sequence comes from Canis lupus dingo, assembly GCF_003254725.2. Taxonomy (NCBI): domain Eukaryota; kingdom Metazoa; phylum Chordata; class Mammalia; order Carnivora; family Canidae; genus Canis; species Canis lupus. The sequence continues at coordinate 31,087,096 of NC_064248.1, read as the reverse complement.
GGGGCCTTCTTACCATTTCTGACTGGGGTTTCCGGTGCCACATGAAGATGGTCACCATGCAAACACGAGGCACTGTGTGACAGTCGCCTGACCCTCCTGAGTGGGCCGTGGTAGAGGCACTTCTGGTCCCTGCTTCAGATTAAGGAAGCTGAGTCTAGGCCCCTGACAGAGCCTGGTATGCAGCTAAGTCAGGTCCCCACACCCCGATATTTACCCTAAAGGGAGCCTGGGCAGTGAGGATCCCTGAGCTCTTGGGAAGTAGGCCCTGGGCTGGGCTAGTCGGCATTTGTCAGCAAGTCAATGGAAGGCATTTCCTGGAACGGGACCCTTTGCTGCCCACCTGTTCAGCCCTGAGCCTTTTTCTTCCTTATTAACACATTTTGAGCATGTTCCAGGAGCTGGCACCAGACATCATCGCGTGTCATCCCTCCAGACCCTCGAGGGAGGCGCTATCACCCCCCTTCCCCTATTTTACTAATCAGTGAATGGAAGCACAGAGAGGTTCTGTGACTGGCCCCAAGTCACGCAGCTCCGGGCCTGTATTTTTGGCAACCACTCCCTGCTGCCTCTAGGAAGGAGGGCCAGACACCCGAGTGTAGCAAACAGACCCAGCTCCACCCCAGTAAGCAAACTCAGGAGGAGCACTGCGCCACTCACCAGCTCCTCTACCAGGAGAGATGCTCCTCCCGGTGTGCCCGGAGTCCTCCGGGCATTGCCACCATCCAGTCATCCAGCCAGACACCCAGGAGTCACCCCCAGTCCCATGACAACACTCAGATCCTCTTTCCAACCCCTCCCCTCACTACTGAGGAAGGTGAGGCAAGCCTCTTGATGGCACTGTGCCTCAGTTTCCCCACCTTTAGAAGGGGGGTGATGATAGGCCTACCTAGGCCTCGCTGTGGTCCTTGGCACAGAGTATGCGTTCAGCGCTAACTACCTTAGTTATCATCTATATCCGGTGCCTAGCGCAGTGGATGGGACACCAGAGGCCCCCAAGCAAATATCTGAGGGATCCAGTCAAGGCCCTCCTGAGCCTGGGGTCCTCGATGGCTTCCTCAGGAGCCCGAGGATGGAGCACAGCTCCCCAAGGGTCTCAGGGGCCACAGCTGGTCTCCCCACTCCCTCCTCCTGCCCACCGAGCTCCCTCACCCTCCGGCGAGCTCTGACAACACAGACCCCATCCTGCCTCAGGGTCTTTGCACATGCTGCTCTGCAGCCCGGAATGTTCTTTCGCCAGCACCCAGTCCAGCCGGCTCCTTCCCATGCTTCAGGTTTCAGCCTGCAGGCAGCTCCTCATGGACCCCCCAGCACGTGGCCCTCCTCCAGGTGCTCACAGCTGGATCCTCCAGCCGAGCCCAGCACCCGGCAGCTACAGCCGGCAGGCGCTCAACAAACACTGGAACGACCACATGCGTGCGCAAACCGGTGAATGGACAAATGGACAGATGGGCTCTCAGTCCCCATGCTGTGTTGCGGTCTGGGAAACCGAAGCTGGTTGGAGGTGACTTCACAGGTCACACACATCGTGGGTGACAGAGCCACAGTGACCTACATGACTGAAGTTATTCTTAGGAAATATTTCGTAAGGACAGAGGGACACATGCAATGCAGATGCGGCTCTAGAAGGCTTCCTCTTTGGGACATCTGGGTGGCTCAGTGGCAGAGCATCTGCCTTCAGCTCAGGGCATGATCCCGGGGTCCTGGGATCGAGTCCCACATCGGGCTCCCCGCAGGGAGCCTGCTCCTCCCTCTGCCTGTGTCTCTGCCTCTCACTCTGTGTTTCTCATGAATAAATAAAAATCTTGAAGAAGAAAAAAAAAGAGAAAATAGAAGGCTTCCTCTTTGATTTGCCTCCAGCCCCAGCAGGACAGGAAGTTGCATCCTAGCTGCTGAGTCAGGGGCGGGTGCATTCCTAAACCAGGCAATCGCCCCCCCGCCCCCCCTCAGCTCAGCTATACCCTATACCCTGCTGGGGAGGCAGGAAGCAGGCAAGCCACCTGCAGACAGGACAGGACTGGTTTGTGGTGGGCGGTCTGGACCCACGTCCCGTCCCGGGGGCTGGGGGGGCAGGACTGAGTCACGATTCCAAGAACAGCTGGGTGCAGGAGGCGCCTACGCAGCCCTGGGCGCCACTTAATCCGTGGCCCGCAGCCCGCGAAATGGGCAGGATGGTTACGGCCACCGCACAGATGTAGACACGGCTCCGAGAGGTTGAGGGCGTTGCCCTGGGTCGCCCAGCCGCCCAAAATCCTGGGGGGCCTGGAGCTGCAGACTGACCTGAACCGCCTGGCCTCGTGCTCCGGGCTTAGAACACATCGCTGCCTTTATTTTATTTTTTTTTTAAGATTTTATTTTTTTATCCACGAGAGACACAGAGAGAGAGAGGCAGAGACACAGGCAGAGGGAGAAGCAGGCTCCATGCAGGGAGCCCGACATGGGACTCGATCCCGGGTCTCCAGGATCACACCCTGGGCTGAAGGCGGCGCTAAACCGCTGAGCCACCCGGGCTGCCCACATCGCCGCCTTTAGAGTGTTTTTACAACAAACTTGCAAGATTTGGGCTGCCTTTCCGGGGGCCGCACCTCCCCTCTGGGATCTGAGGGATCTGAGGCTGTGGGATCTGAGGCTGGGTACCGGTGACCACGGGCACAGAGCCCACAGCTGGGGGCTGCCACAGGGGGGTGCACGCCCCGCGTGTCCGGAGCCCGCACGTCCCCTCTGCACCCAGCTGCCTCGTTCCTCGTCTGGCTGGTCTTGAGACTCTTGGCTTCTGCGCAGTAGGGCAGAGGCAGGTAGGTGACTCACGCCCTGACCTCCAGGCCAAGGACATGGGACTCAGCCACCCCTCCCTGCCTCCCTCCTACTCCTGGGGCTCCTCTATCAGATCAGCCCCAAAGGGAGTGACCCAGTGACCTGATCTGCACACAATGGGGCAGGAATGGGACCTGAAGGCTGTTGGCCAGTGACACCCCAGGGGGGTGCGGGGAGTCAAGGCTGAGAAGTTGGTGACCTTCCCATTCAGGGGATAGGACAGAGGAGGTGCTGAGCACCACTGCCACCCTGGTGCTCCGCCCCGTGCCCCATCTCATGCTGGTGCCCCTCTCACTGCCCCTGAGAGGCCATCTGGTCTAGCAGGGCTCTCAGGACATTCCCCGCGTTCCCCAATCTGCGCTCTGTCAGTCCAGTCAAGCCTGCCCCCTTCCCCAGGCCCCGTGCAAGAAGCGGGGTGTTTCTCCCACTCTCCCTGTATCTCCTCCAGGGTGGGAGCCCAGGCCTCTGGGCTCAGGTCACCACCCCTCCTCCTCCACCTCCTCCTTCTGTCCCTCCTGCCCCAGGCTGTTTTCAGGGACTCTGGCTGTCCCAGCAGGGGGACACCTGGTCCCTCTATCCTCATGCACAGTCTCCTGCCCTGGCCCCACCTGACCTCACCCCCACCCAGGGAGCCCCTTTTAAAGAGTGAAATAAGGCTGGGACTGATGCCAAGAGCTGGACAGATGGACAGTCTTGGAGGCCGGTGGGGACCCAGCCAGGGCACCCCGACAACTAGACAAGCAGGCAGGGCACAAGTGTAATGCTGCTGGTGCCAGAGGTGAACAAGGCAGATACGGAACTTACGTACCTACACAGGGCAGAACAGGAATAAAACTGCCCTGATTTTTCACCAGCCAAACACAGCCCCCTGGAGGCCAAGTTGTAACATTTAAAAAAATACCCTGAAAGTGGGCCTGACTCAGCCCAAGAGTCTCAGAACCTTTTTTTTTTTTTTTTAACAGCTCTATCCGGGTACAATTCTGGTGCCTTACAACTCAATGGTGCTTAGCCTGTTCACAGAATTGCACAACCATCACCACCGTCAATTTTAGATTATCTTCACCCCCAAAAGGAACCCTTTAGCTGTCACCTTTCTATCCTTTATCCCCACTCACCCCGGCCTGGGCAGCCACTACCCCGACATCCCATCTCTACGCGTTTACCTAGTGTGGACGTTTCGTATCAGTGGAGTCACACAATTCGGGTGCTGGTCCCAGAAGAGGTTGAGGCACAGGGGCAGGTAACACACTAGGGCCCTGCCTGGCGGCTCGGATGTGCTGGGGCTGGAGGAGTGTCCCCTCCTCTTCCCAGGCCTCTTGGGAAAGGTCTAGGCCAAGAGGGCACAAGAGCCCAGAAATCCAGGCCTGTCACGCCGCCAGCCTTCGCTCCACCAGGTTCTGATCCTCTGAGATGGTCAGAAAATGGGACCCTCTGGGGCACTGGCCTGTATGCACAAGCTCACCTGGGCATGTGGGGGGCAAGCTAAAAAGCCACCCCCATCTGGGGGGAGGACCTAGCAACGGTAGAATCTGGACAAGAAACTGTCTCTTGGTTTTCTCATCTGTAAAGTGGAGTCACAGTCACCCCCTCTAAGTGCTCGTGAAATCAGGCAAGTGGGCGCGTACCTACGTGACACTTAGCGCCATGTGGGGCACATGGCAAGGGCCGTACGGGTGTTCCTCATCAGTGAGCATTGCTGTCACTACTACTGCCCCCGTGGTCACCCTGGGAGGCAGGGAAGGAAAGTGAGGGAGAGCTCCATGCTTTGGGGAAGTGAAGATCATTAGGCAGTAACTGTCTGGAAACTGCCTGGGGGGGGCCCCCTGAGAACACCGAGCTGGTGATCAGGGCTGTCACCAGATCAGGGCTGTCACCAGGGCTTGTGCCCACTGCCTGGTGGTCTCGGAGTTGCCAATGAAAGTACGACTCACCTGAGCGCTGGACAGGACAACGCTCCAGCTTCTGCAAGTGGGGTTGGGGCGCCCGTGGCCCATGGAGCCTCCCTGGCAGCCGATGAGCACCTTCCTTGCATCACGGAAGGAAGGATCCTGTCCCCTCCCCACAGGGGACTGATGCGGCAGTGGGGTGGGCCAGGTGAAGCAGGGAAAGCCGTCCCACAGCAGGCAAAAAGCCGGCCCTGGGCTGAGCGGGCTCTTTGAGGCCAGATAAGGAGGGGTTCTGGGCCCAGGTGGGGGGCTGCACACTGCGTGCCCAGAACGCCTTTCCCAGCACGAGGCAATGCAGAGCAAGCCCAAATATCATCTAGAGCTGCAGGGAAATCTAGAGGTGATCTCAGTGTAGGGTTTCCCAGCAGTGGCCCTATTGACATCTGGGGCCCATCCTTCTTTGCTGGGGGGCTGTGCACCGTGGGATGTTTAGCAGCATCTCTGGTCTCCGCCCACTCGATGTCAGCGGCACTTCCCCTCCTACCCCTCACCAGTTGTGACAACCAAAATGTCTTCTGGGGTTGGGGGGTGTAAAATCAGTCTAGAACCACTGTTCTAGATAAACCCTGTCAGATTACAGACAGAAAAACTGAGCTCTAGAGGGGTTCAGGAGTCAGAAGCGCTGCCACCGTTGGGGTCCCTATGTGGTGCTGCCACCACGCCGAGGGCTCTCTACCCATTACCATCCCTTTCAGATTTGCAAAATCTGAAGCTCAGGGGAGGTCAAGTGACTTGCCCCAGGCCACACAGCAGATAAGTGTACATCAGCGCCAGGCATCCCTGAGTCCAAGCCAAGCAGCACTGTCCTCACCCCTGCCAACCCGCCCTGCCCACCCCCTTTGTGAGCTGAAGGTGAACCTCACTGAGGGAATTTTGGTAAACAGGCAACAAAGGCTGGCAAATCCTTGAGCCACATCTGTTGACATGTCTACTGTCAACAGCAAACATCTGCGTGTCTCCATTGGGATCCCTTTGGCTCCTTCTAGTCTCCGCGGCCTGTCAGACAAGGGTGGAATGACACGCTTCCAAGCTCACGGGCCACCCACGGCCCACATTATCCCGGGTCTTGGTGGGCAGGCGGCCCTGCTGACTATGTGACCATCTGTTATGATAAAATAAGCTGTCAGGGCTGGATGCACACTCAGGATGTACCCGATTCAACACCTGAGTTCTCCAAGTGGGGAACCAAGGCCCAGGGAGCTGGAGCAGGGCTGGGAGGGGAACTGTGCTCATGGCCTGTTGGCTTTTCTTCAACAGCTTCATTGGAATATAACTCACATACCAGACAACTCGCCCATCTACAGCGTACAATTCAGTGGCTTTTTACAGAATTGTGCAACCATCCCCACCATCAATTCTCCAACATTTTCATTGCCCTTCCCTGAAATCCATACCCATTAGCAATTGCCCTCACTCCGGGCAATTGCCAACTCCTCCTACCCCACCAGCAACCCCTGGCTTATTTCTGCCTTTATGGATTTGCCTGTTCTGAACATCTCCTATAAATGGAATTGTACGATGCATGATCTTTAAGGACCAGCTTCTCCCACTTAGCATCACGATTTCAAGATTCACCCGTGTTATAGCCGGTGTAAGTGCTTCGTTCCTCTGAAAGGCTGAAAAATAGTCCACTTTATGGATGGGCCACACTGTATTTATCCATTCATCTGGTGATGGACAGTCCTGTTTTGCCACTTGGCATGTTTTCTTGTTAACTCCTGTTGATTGAGAGCTTCCTATGTGTCAGCCTGAGCACTTGCCTTGCAGACAGATCGTACGGCCCTATGGGAGGCAAAATGGTTCCCATCTCACAGTCAGGGAAACTGAGGCTCAGAAGTGCCACAGGACCAGCTCAAGGACGCAAATCAGAGCTACTCCCAGAGGTCTCAAACTGGCAGCCTGGGAGCCAACATGGAATGCACCATTTGGTTTGGCCTGGATAGTATTCCACAGTTGTTTGAATCAGCTGCCCATATTTGAAACTTGGAAGTTTTTGTGTTTGAAAAAAAAAAAAAAAAACAAAAAACAAAAAAAAAAAAACTTTCTAGCTTCTTCTGAAAAAAATAAATAAATAATTGTAATCACAAAATCTGGACACCCAGGCCCTGCCTTTCCCCTTCTAGGAGGTTGGGGACAGCTACTGAAGGATAGGACAAGCCTGATGGGCAGGCTCTCCCCTACCCCCACCCCGACCACCTGCTTGGTTAGGTGGGACTATCCAACCCAGCTCTCCCAAGACCATCCCAGGTTTTTCAATTTTATTTTATTTTTTATAACTGTCTCAGTTATAAAACAAAGCTCTTAAGCCCAGGAAATCCCCTCAGTCCCAGGCAAACTGGGACAATCAGTCACCCAGCTGTCCCTGCCACCCATCACGGCCCCCGTAGCACCCTGCACTACGGAACCTCACCCCTGCTTTTGTTGGGTGGCTGCTGTTCTCCGTCATGGTCATTATTAACCATCTCTCACTCTGCCCTCGTGCTCCAGGGCGGATGACAGCCCTCAACTTCTCAAGGGTCCTTGGCAAGATGAGAAAAATGAGGAGTCTCAATTCTTTGCTAACCTGGGCTCACTCCCTGTCCACTCTCATTCTTTCTTTGGAGACAAGAGGCCTTCCCACTGTAGTGAACATCCTTCCTTTTCTGAAACAGTTGAGGGTCGCAGGTAATGTCTGGGTGAGGTTTTTAATGTGTTCCTTAGTGAAAATAAGTTGTCTCATGGCCACCCTCGAAAATCTTCTTAACAACCTTTGAATTTTAAGAGACTTGTAACTCGGAGGCTCTGAGTATGGTTCAGAATGTTGTACAGATTCACGTCCCCTTCTCCGATTATGAACACCTACCATGGGGACTGGCCACAGGTAACCAACCAACACTCACGCGCTCTTATGAACTATATACAGTCCATGCTTTATCAGGATTTCCTCAGTTGTTGCTAATGTCCTCTTGCTGTTCCAGGATCCCACCCAGGACACCACGTTACATTGAATCCTCACGTGTCCTTGGTCTCCTCTGGGCTGGGATGGTTTTGCAGACTTTCCCTGTTTTGATCACCCTGACAGTTTTGAGAAGCATTCGTCATGTATTTATAGAATGTCCCTCAATCAGGATCTGTCTGCTGTTTTTCTCATGATCAGAACAGGGTTGTGCATTTGGAGAGGAAAACCACACAGAGCAGAAGGGCCATATTGTCACAGCATATGTCACAAAGGGTATACGCCCTCAAGGTGGTGACCTATCACTGTTGGTGGTGTTCTTCTCACTGAGCTGATGGAGGTGAATTATCTGGAAATCTGCATAGGAGATTTACCCCTCTCCCAATTAAAAAAAAAAAAAAAATATATATATATATATATATATATAGCCCTAAATTCTGGCTCTCCCCACTGCAGGCTCCAGCTGGCCGAACGGGGTCTGCTGGGGAGAGCGAGCCCCCTCTGTGTGCCAGGCCCGTGTAGGGCATTTTCATTTCACACAAGAGGCTGCTTTCTGGCAAAATGGGGCTCGGCCTCCCCAGTTTACAAGCGAGGCTCAGAGAGGCAACCACAGAGCCCCAGGGTCACACGGTGTGGGAGGCAGCTATAGGGTTTGCACTTCCCACCTGCCTCCCCTAGGTTGTGTTTGCTCAAGCTAACTGTGAGCAAACAAGAAGAAAGCCAGGCACACAGGAAGGGGGCGGTTATGTGACCCTGGATCCTCTGCCTTCTGCCCATGAGGCCCTATGGGGGGGGGGGAGAATGGAGCCCCACGGGTATCCAGCTTCAGAAGCCTCCCCCTGCTGCTCCTGCCCTGTGAGTCAGGAAATTTAAAAAGTCAAGAGATGAGCTGCAGGACACCTGGCCTGAAGGGTGCCATCTGGCATCGCTCCCCCCACCCACCCCCTTTATGCAGGAGGTGCTGGGTGCCCACCCACAGGGAGAAGCCTGGATGCTTCATTCAGGGAGGCTTGGCTCCCCCCCTGGACCATGCTGTGATGCTCATCTCTGTCCTCCCCCTGCCTCCTAGCAGAGCTGGGCTGGGCATCAGTGAAATCAGAAGGGCTTGCTCCTAAGGGGTCAGCTGGGCATCCTGGATCCTACTCTTGACCTTCAAGTGCCCCCTGGCCCCCTCAGAGCTGGGAAATGCAGCTCAGGTTCCCCTGCTGGGGCTAGAGTAGGGGACCCAGGGGTAGGGTGGGGAATCCTGCGAAGCTAACCTGCCCCTTGGGAGACTCCTTCCTGCTCCCAGGCCCTCAGGGTCCCCCTGGTAAAATAGGCTAAGAGCTGGCATCCTGGGGGAGCCCAGTCCTGCAGGGGCTCAGCGGGTCGGCACCCCGCGCCCGCAGCCTGTGACCGCAGCGCCCCCTTCCCGCGGGCGCCTCTGGCCACCACCCCTCGGGTGCGTCCCTTGCTCTCTGCCTCCCCCTGCAGGTCACTTGGGGAAGGGCAGCTCGAGCGAAAGCCCCCCCAAGACCAGAACCAAGTTTCCAGATTTGGGCCCTCCTGGGTGCCCAGCTGGGCTCTTTCACCTCCTAACGGAACCTTAAGGGTGCCCCTGACCCCCTCAAAACTTAACCCAATGCTTTGTCTTTTTGTTCAACGCGTATAACGTATTTCTTATGTCTTTATGTTTGGTTGAGGCATAAAACCCTTACGGAAAAAAAGCGAATGCACATCTGGAGGCATAGAGGGGCGAGCCGGACAAGGAAAACACACTCGTGAACTATCCGGGGCAAGAACTGGAACACTGTCGGCCTCCCAGACCCCACCCTTCTCAGCCTCCATCACTGCTCCCTTTCTTTCTCCGCCCCAAATGTAGCCACCAGCCTAAATTCCAACACCGCAGTCCATGCCTATTAATATTTACACCCTCCTCGTGGGATTGTGATGAGGGAGGATCAGATGCGGGTCATGTGCACCCGCTGAGCACGTAAGAAGGGGCCCTATGCGAGGCTCTGGTATCCTTGTCTCGTCCACACTCCCAGCTCCTGGGCAGTGGCACACTCCTTTCCTGGGAGCTGTATTTGTAGCCCATGCTGAGGGCAGGAGGATGACCTGCTAAATGACTGGTGACCAGAACACCTCTGCCTCTCTGTGCTAACATCTGCCCAGGAAATAATTACCCCTGAGCCTTCTCCATTCTGCATCCTTGATACTGTCATTTCCATCCACCCACCCCTGGGTCCCTGCCCTGCTAGCCCCTCTATCTCGAATTAGCGCCTTGTCCTTCAAATGGCCCATGTCTCATCTCCAGTCTACCCCCCAAACTGCAGCCAGGGTTCTTTTCTAGAACACAGATCTCATGAGTCACTCCACCCTGCTTTACAACACTCCATGGCTCCCTAGCACCCTCAGCGTAAAGTCACTCCCTGCCCAGCATTCAAAATATTTTACCTTAAAAAAAAACTTTTTTTTACCTTACATCTGGTAGAATGGCTACTATAAAAAGGGGGTGGGGGAGAGAGTGAGACACAACAAGTGTGGATGAGGATGTGCAGAAAAGGGGACCCTAGTACACAGTTGGTAGAAATGCAAACTGGAGCCACTGTTGTGGAAAATACTATGGAGGTTACTTCAAAAATTAAAAATCGAATTACCATATAATCCAGCAATCCTACTTCTAGATACTTATCCCAAAGAAAAAAAATCCCTACCTTGAAAAGATATCTGTACCCCCATGTTCACCGCAGCATTTTATTCCAATAGCCAACACATGGAAACAACCTGTGTCCAAGAGCAGATGAATGGATAAAGAAAATTTTATATATATATATTTTTAAATACTATATATAGTATATAGTATTAAATGCCATATATATTTAATATATATATATATATATATAAATACTATTCCACTCTAAAAAAAAAAAAAGAAGAGGAAGAAGAAGAAAACCCTGCCTTTTGTGACGACATGGAGGGTGCCTGAGGGCATTATGCTCAGTGAGATAAGTCAGAGAAAGACAAATGTTGTATGACCTCACTTATATGTGGAATCTAAAAAAGCTGAACTCGTAGATGCAGAGAACAGGTCGGTGGTTGCCAGAAGCTGGGGTGCGGGTAGGGAGCGAAATGGGTGAAGGTGGTCAACAGGTACAGACTTCCAGTTTTAAGTCATTCCCAGGAATCTGATGCACAGCACGGTGACTCTAGTTAACAATACTGTATCCTATATTTTAAAGTTGCTAAGAGAGTAGATCTTAAGAGTTCTCATCTCGGGGCACCTGGGTGGCTCAGTTAGGTAAGTGCCCGATTCTTGATTTCAGCTCAGGTCGTGGGATCAAGCCCCACTTCAGGCTCTGTGCTGAGTGTGGATCCTGCTTAGGATTCTCTCTCTCTCTCTCTCTCCCTCTGCCCCTACCCCAACCCACCCCCATACGTTCACCACTCTTTCTCTCTCTATGTCCCCAAAATAAAGAGTTCTCAAGAAAACAAATTATAACTATGTGTGTGGTAATGGAAATTAACTAGACTTGCTGTAATGATCATTTTATAATGATCAAATCATTGTAATCACCCATGATATGGGCGTATCAAATCATTATGTCGTACACCTACCCTCTCACCCTATGCGATTCTTACATCTGGGCCCTTGCACGTGCTGCCCCCGCTGCCTGGAAGACCTCACCTTTACCTCTGTCCACTACTTGCCTTTTGGGATTCAGCTCAAATGTCTCCACTGCTGAAAAGACCTCTCCTTCCTACTCTGTGTGCTGCCCAGAAAAAGAGTGGACCCCTCCTTCAACTTGTCCTTCAAGTCTTTGCCAGGCTCCACCTCCCCCAGGAAGCCATTCCTGACTACCCCCACACCCCCAGGGTCCTTCCTTTAGTCCCTGCATGCACTCGGCATGCTGAGGCTGGGATATACCAGGCTGCTTTTGGTCTCTCTGCCTTTGGGGACTGTGAGCTCTGTGAGGTCAGGGACTGTGTCTGAGGACGCAGGTGTCTCCCGCACCTTGCCAGGGCCTGGCATGGAGGAAGAAAGCCAGTTGGGGTTTGGTAGATGGACAGATGAATGAGTGAACCAATGAATGAAGGAATGATTGAGTCTGGATAAGTGAGCCAGCGTTGATGGGCATAGAAGGATTGCTGAGTACTTTGTGGGATGTGGGGAAGGCTTTTCCCTGACATGCATCCTGGCTCCTTTCACCCAATCCAAGCCTTGATTTCTAAACTTGGGATGATAGTGATACGTTTCCCAGTTGAGTGGGATCACATTATAGTTGCTTCTACCTGCCAGAGGCTCCCAGCCTGGTGGGGGAGGGAGGGAGAGGGAGAGGGAGGGAAGGAGGGAGAGAGAGAGGGAGGAAGGGAGAGAGAGAGGGAGGGAGGGAGGGAATAAGGCAAGGCTTGGAGGGACTCCAGCTCAGAGAGGCATTCACTGGGAGCTCTGATATGCGCAAGATGATGTCAGCGGGCAGAGAAGCCACGAGGGAGGGAGGGAGGGAGCGTGCTTAGCAGGGGAGGCCGCCTGAGCCAAGTTGTGGAGGTGGGAGTCAATGTCAAGGTCACTCTCTGAAAGAGAGAGCATCTGAGAGGCTGAGAGATACCCGGATACACACACACACACACACACACACACACACACACACACAGCGCGAGACCTGTCTATGTGACCCAAGCATGCATTCGCATGACTATGTGTGCATGCGTGCATACATGCGTGTGTACGTGCATCTGTGTGTGTGCACGCCGTCGGACAAATGATAAGATGTTTTGAAACAGGCAAAAAGAACTTCCTGGGTGTCTTGCTTCGTTCTTGATTATCTTGGCCTGTCTCATCTTCAAGCTGTCTTACAACTCTGCTAAGTTGGAGCAAACTGATTGTAATGCAAATTAGCCTCAGTCCCAGAAACACAAACGACACAGATATACTCCGCGTATTGCCCTGGGGATATCGACCAGCTTTGCCCCTGTGTGTACATCCAGGCCAGCATTCCCGGGCGCGGACACATGCTTTGTAAAGAAGAAACAAAGAGGAGACACAGAACTCCCCTCACTTCCGCTCAGGATGATCCCAGGTGCCCAGTTCCCAGATGTTGGCAGGAAACTCACTGTCTGCAAACAGGGTCCCTCAAGAGCCTGATTTTCTTTTCTCTTTTTTTTTTTTTTTTTTTTTTTTTTTTTACAGATTTTACTTATTTACTCATGAGAGACACAGAGAGAGGGGCAGAGACACAGGCAGAGGGAGAAGCAGGCTCCTCACAGGGATCCTGATGTGGGACTCAATCCTGGGATCCCGGGGTCACGACCTGAGCCGAAGGCAGGTGCTCAGCTGCTGAGCGACCCAGAGGCCCCTATATTGCTCCTTTCACTTGGCTGCTACATCTTATTAGTTCTCTCATTAATTGATGAGTTAAATAAAATCTCTGGTGCTTGTTGAGGATTTTTACATTTGCACGAGACTCATGGGTTTGCCTTTGTCAAAAGGTGATCTTCAACTGGGCTCCTGCGCCTGCCCTCTCCGGGCCTGCCAGTCCTCTGCCCGCGTGTTCCCCACCAGCTGACCACACACAACAGCCCCCTCAGGCAGGGATGTCCAGACCCACTGAGGTCCATGGGACGTTAATCAGTGTTTTCCACCTGCCCAGCTCTGGATCGAGCTCTTTAAATGTCTGAGCTGGGGACCTCCAACGCTCCTGTGAGGCAGGTGGTCTCCTTACCCCAGCCTGGCAGGCGGGGAGACTGGGAGATGGGGAGGGTTGAGGTGGGGGTGTCAGAGAGGGTGAGAACGTCAGCTAGAGAGGAAGTGGTGAGGCCAAGCTTTGAAGCCCAGCAGCCTGACACCGGTGCATGTGGTTTCCTCCATTTCTACAAGTAAGAGTCTCACCTGAATCAGGCTTGTGAGGGACCCTGTTTGCACACAGTGATTTTCCTGCCAACATCTGGGAACTGGGCACCTGGGATCATCCTGAGTGGGAGTGAGGGGAGCTCTGTGTCTCCCCTCCAGCCACACTTCCCCCTCAGACTCAGTCCCATAGCCTGGGTCAGGGCATCCTACTTGACCACAAGTGGTCAGCCAGGAGTGGGCACTGGTCCCCCTGCCCCCACCTGCTTCCTGCCTGGAGATATAGGCAGTCTTTTCTTCCTTCCTTCCTTCCTTCCTTCCTTCCTTCCTTCCTTCCTTTCTTTTTTTCTTTTTTTTTTTCTTTTTTTTTTTTTTTTGAGAGGGAGAGCGAATTCTAAATAGGCTCCAGGCCCAGCGCGGAGCCCAACACGGGGCTCGATCTTCAAGACCCTGACATCATAACTTGAGCCGAAATTAAAAGTCGGATGCTTGGGCAGCCCCGGGAGGCTCAGCGGTTTAGCACTGCCTTCAGCCCAGGGCCTGATCCTGAAGACCCGGGATCGAGTCCCATGTCAGGCTCCCTGCATAGAGCCTGCTTCTCCCTCTGCCTGTGTCTCTCCCTCTGTGTGTGTGTGTGTGTGTCTCTCATGAATAATAAATAAATAAAATCTTTAAAAAAAAGTTGGATGCTTAACTGACTGAGTCACCCTGGTGCCCCTAGGCGGCCCTTTCATGGGAGGCTGGAGGTGGGAATGTCAGGTGTACCAGGCCCACCCCTGCCCCCTTCTCCAAGAACAGTCTGGGGTCACCATGACTTCCCAGTCACCTGCCCCTGGAGCATTGCTGCTCTAGGGATGCTCCTCCACACTCAGCCTCCATTCCCCCAACCATGATCATGCTCCCCTCACCCTGCACAAGGCTAGCTCATGTGTTAAACTATGTGGTACAAAGTTAGAAAGAGCCGCCCCCTGGTGCTTCCTGTCTCAGCAAATGGCACCTCCACCCACACATGTGCACAAGCCAGAGAGCGCAGAGGCCTCCTTACCACCTCCCTCTGCTCCCCTCCCCACCCCACCCCCAATATCCAAACGCTCACAGTGGCAGAGGCTGCTTGCTGGCTGTGCCCCAACCTCCACCTGCCCTTCTCCCAAAGTGATAGAACCACCAGGGACTAGCTGGGCAAGGCCACTCAGAATTAAGACCACATTTCCCAGCCTCCTTTGTAGCAAGGTGTGTCCAAGTGATTAAATTCTGGCATATGGGGGGGATGGCACCTGGGTGGCTCATTTGGTTGAGCGTCTGACTCTTGATTTCAGCTCGAGGCATGATCTTGGGTTGTGGGATCAAGCCCCACATTGGGCTCTGCGGTAGGTGTGGAGCTTAGGATTCTCTCTCTCTCCCTCTGCCCCTCCCTCTTCCCATGCTTGCACATGTTCGCACGTGCTCTCTCTCTCTCAAAAAAAAAAAAAAATCTGGCAAATAGGATGTGAGCAAAAGTGTGCAAGTTCTTGGTTCTGCCCTTACAGGAAAGGGTAGAACTCCCTCCCTCACTGCCTTCCCTTCCCACAAGTCATAGAGCAGGACATGGAACGATGTCTTTGGACATAAGAACAAAGGCAATGGCGTAAGAATAGCAGAGCAATAAGGCAGAAGGTGCCTGGGTCCTTGAGGCCTTGGAGCAGCCAACCCAGAACCAGAACACTTATACCAGCACTGCATGTGAGAGGGAGAAGAGAAGAGAAGAGAGCTCTTCTCCTCTTTCTAAACCAGTATTTAAACCAGTGCTTTGTGTCTCTGAAGTGGCAGCTGAACCTATATTCCAACTAATAGAATCACCAAGTTCTGTGCATTTTACCTCCTAATTATTACCCATGTTTATCTACTTCTTTCAAATCTCCACCAACTTCACCCCAGACAAAGGCATGCCCTCCTCATTCCCCTCACTTTCTGAGTTCCAGCCTCATGGGCCTTCCATCAATTACCCGACTGTATCATGCTCACTCCTGCCACAGGACCTTAACACATGCTACCACCTAGAACAATTTTTTCTCCTCTCACCATCCAGCCATCTCCCACTTTTCCTTCAGATCTCAGCATGACCACCACTTCTTCCAGGAAGCCTTCAGACTGCTCTTTCTGGGGGAGAGTCCCTATTACACGCCTCCATAGCACCATGAACTCCTATGTACCACAGTTATAATTAAAAACCCCATGAGGTCCTCTAGATTTTGCTGTGAACCTAAAACTATTCCATAAAAAGAGTCTTAAGGAAAAGTTAAAAAAAAAAAAGAGAGATCAGGGAACCTGAGTGGCTCAGTCAGTTAAGTGTCCAACTCTTGATTTCAGCTCAGGTCATGATCTCGGGGTCATGGGATTGAGCCCTACATCAAGCTCTATGTTGGGCTCCATGCTGAGTGTGGAGCCTACTTGGGATTCTTTCTCTCCATCTCCCCCCACCCACTGTGCCCACGCATATGCACACACACTCTCTCTCTAAAAAAAAAAAAAATGCACTGACCAAAATATGAAATCATGTATGCACAGGTTTTTGTTGCAGCACTACTAGTAATTAGTAATAGTAACTAGTAGAACTGGAAACAATCCAAACATGCACCAAGAGGGAACTGGTTGAACAAACTGTGGACTGCCACATAGGAGTGGCACATAGGAGCTGTGAGAAGGAGCAGAGAAGCTCTCCTGATATTGCACTGGAGTGATCTCCAGGATATGCAACTCATGTGAAAAGATAAAAACAAAATCCACAGAGCAGAAACGTGTATGCAGGGTTTGCTATCTTCTGAATATGTGTGGGGTATATACACATTTTCTTTTTTCAAAAATAAACAATAAATAAACTAACAAATGAAGGAAGGAGGCAACAAGTAAAGGGAACAGGAGTGAAAGTTAGACTTCTCTGAGTGTATCTTGCTCCATAGTTCTTATTTTATAAATGTAAACACTTTACAAAAGTATAAAGCAAAGACCAAAAAAAAAAAAAAATCTCTTAAAATAAAAAAAAAAAACAAGAATGAATAAATCTGGCTGAAAGTCAACTTGGCAACCACACTAAGGATTATTGGAAGTGTCTTTAAAACAGCACTTTGATTGTACATCCCTAATGGGCTTTATCCTAAGGACCACAGAACCACAAAGAATCAGAACCGCAAGGCAAGTTTCAACTGCTCTCCATCATTTTATAGGCACTAATTATATTGGTATCATTGCTTTGAAACTATTAGCTTTAGAATATAAGATAAAGGGCAGCCTGGGTGGCTCAGGGGTTTAGTGCCGCCTTCAGCCCAAGGTGTGATCCTGGAAACCCGGGATCGAGTCCCACGTTGGGCTCCCTGCACGGAGCCTGCTTCTCCCTCTGCCTGTGTCTCTGCTTCTCTCTCTCTCTCCTCTCCGTGTTTCTCATGAATAAATAAATAAATAAATAATTTTAAAAAGATAAAGAAGATAAGAAATCATGTTAGTGTGTTAGGAACCAAGATTTCCTGTATAAGAAAAAAAAAGAGATACAAAAACAAAATCAAAGAAGTTAAATGAAACCTTGTAATCTTAAATGTGACTGAGTTCTCAGTTTCTGCAGCTTGAAGCCTAGATTCAATGATAACCCAGTGGCAGTGAGCACTCTGAATGACTAGATTATGGTCCCTAATTCCCATTGATCACCAAAAGGAACAGGACTCTTGTGAGAACAGCTGATTCCAGGTAGAAAGCATGTAAGATGATCCTGGGACGTGTTGTCACACAGAAATCAGAGAAACCATCAAAAGCTATGGAGGTGATGTTAAAAGGATGCAGGACATGGTGCTAAGGGGCTCCCATTTAGTTGTGCTGGTCATGGTTCTAAGCATGTGTTTATAAGTATTAGCTTACCCTTAGGAAAATTACTTCATCTCATTTAGTCCTTACAACAAGCCTTACGAAAGGGTTGTATGACTATGCTCATCTTACAGATGAGGAAACTAAATCCTGGGGAGATTAAGTGAGTTGCCCAAGGTCAGGCAGTGGGTGAGTGAGGATTTAAACCCAGGCCATCTGACCCTGGAGTCCATGCCCTTAGCCATCTTCTCAGCTGCCTCTTCATTAATGTTAGATGTCAGCATCAAAGTAGAAAAGGAAAATAAAGGGGCACCTGGGTGGTGCCCCTTGGTTTTGGATCAGGTCAGGATCTCAGGGTCCTGGCATCAAGCCCCGCATCAGGCTCCCTGCTCAGTGGAGTCCTGCTCCATTTGCCCCTCACCCCATTCGTGCTCTCATTCTTTCACTCTGTCTCTCTCTCAAATAAATAAATAAAATCTTGAAGAAGAAGGAGGAGGAGGAGGAGGAGAGGAAGGAGAAGAAGGAGAAGGAGGAGGAGGAGAGGAAGGAGGAGGAGAAGAAGGAAGAGAAGAAGGAGGAGGAGAAGAGGAAAGAGGAGGAGGAGAAGGAGGAGGAGTAAGAGAGGAAGGAAAGGAAGGAGAGGAAGGACAAAGGAGAGGAAGGAGAGGAGGGAGGAGAAGGAGGAGAACAAGAAGGGGAAAATAAAACAGCCAGAAGCTTGGCGGAGGCCAGTGGGGCGGGGCAGTTCAGAACCTGGGACAGCACCTCCAGTGTTTCCCCACCCCGTCCCCACCCCCATGAGTTCAGCTGTGTCATAACCAGGGGGCTCAGGCTTGGGTCAAGGAGCAGCTGGGATGTGCTTGGCCCCGTATCTTGGTCACCTGCAGGCCAAGCTGCCAGCATCCCTCCTGGCCACTCCTCACATCCTCCGGAACCTGATAGGGGCCCCTGAGGCTCTCTCCAAGACCGCCACTGAAGAGCAGGGGTCACCATGTAATTCCTCATGATGCCCAACCGAGGTGCATTCTCACTGCACAGTTGGGGAAACTGAGGCTCAGAAAGGTACTGCACTGAGGCCAGGCCCCTGGGAAGCAGCTGAGCCTGGTGTCGTTCCCCCTTGCTCACCCCTCTTTCCTGTCGTTGGCTAATCGTCTTTGGAAGGCTGAGCGTGGGTGCTGGTGGCCCATGCCGAGGAGTGAGTCACCTTCATTTTCTGTGTGTGTCACCTCCCTAGTTGCAGCTGTGAGCTGGGGCGAGGGGTCTGCGCAGATGAGCTGGAGGCAAGAAGGCTGCTTTTCCCAACAAAGAAAGGAGCCCCGCTGTGCAAAGCCCCCTGGAGGACTCCCACCCTCCTCCGCATCCATACAGCACCCAACCAAGTCTGCCTGGCCCAGACCACCCCCAGCTCTCTCTGAGAAGCTGGCAGGTTCCAGCTATGCTTTGAAGGTGGGACTGACAGCATCGTGACAAAATGCACCAATGAATAGATTTAGCCGCTGCCAATATCAACGCGCCTCTGTTTTCTACCCAGACCTAATTTTCTTTCTTTTCAGACAACCAGCAAGGTGGAAATCCCAGCCTCTCCACAAGACCTGGAGGCTGGGCCAACACGCACCCCACCCCAATCCTCGACGCCCTCCCCACTTCTGCTGGAGGCCATTAAAGAGGCAGCAAATCAATGATTACAAGCAAGTGCTCCACACTGTCTGCAATGATCAAAACGCCAGGAAATAAAGAAGAGAGAATCATGACAGCTTAAAAGGGCTTTAAGAGATCTACCAGCCAAATGCAATGTATGGACTTGGTCTCCCGATGCGAACCAACCACCCATAAAAATACATTTAGGAGACCACGGCGGGAAGATGGGATTTTAGAGGGTATTATAGAATCATTAACTCTGCGTAGGTGTGAGAATGGTCATTAAATGAAAATGTGGATATTTAAGGGTGAGTTCTTATCACTTAGAGAGAAACGGGTTCTGAAGAATTTATGGATGAAATGACCTAATGATATGATTTCCAAGAGGATAATCCAGCAGGAAGGGGGAAGGCAGGCAAGGGGATGGGAGCGGTGCTGCGGAACCAAGGTCATCCGAGGAAGCTGCACCTAAAAGGAAAAAAAAAAAAAGGAAAGAAACATAAAGGAAGTTGTATCCTTCCCAAAAGACATGCTTCACAAGCTGCAATAAATGTGCTGTGTTTGGAACTGAGCCAGCCTGGCGGTTTACCAGCACCGAGGGGAACGTGGCAGGACCTGCCCGCTGGCCCACCGGGCGGTGGTGACACCTGTTAGTTATTGTACTATTATCCTCTTTACTTTTGTGTGGATCGGGGGAGGGGTGGGAATAAGGGTTTGGGCGACACTGTGCAGTTCAAACCCCACCTCTGACACTTTGACCTTGGCAAGTCACATCTCCAGTGTGTGCCTCAGCCTCCCCATCCACCAAACAGGAGATATAACGTCAGCCTGACCCGGGTTGTTGTGAGCCACAGGAGTTAACGTTCAGAACAGAGCCCAGCACGTCACCAGTCAAGAAGAAATGTTAACTGCGATTACTGCTATTAGGAAATATCTGAGTATCTGAGCTTTCACATGGTACATTGTTTACTTCCCATCTGTCCGAACAGATCTGGACCTGGCCCCAGCCTTTGGTGGCCTCAGGACCCAAGATACCTGAGGGTTTTTTTTTTTTTTCTTTTATGACAGATACAGAGAGAGAGGCAGAGACACAGGCAGAGGGAGAAGCAGGCTCCATGCCGGGAGCCCAATGCGGGACTCGATCCCAGGACCCTGGGATCACGCCCTGAGCCAAAGGCAGGTGCTCAACCACTGGGCCACCCAGGCGCCCCAGGTTTTTGTTGTTTTTTATTTTTTTAAACAGATTGAGATGTACTTCATATGCCATGCAACTCACCCGTTTATTAAAGAGTACAGTTCCATGGATTTTAGCCTCTCCGTGGAGTTATGTATCCATCACCACAATCAATTTTAGGGTATTACTTGGGATGCCTGGGTGGCTCAGCAGTTGAGCGTCTGCCTTTGGCTCAGAGCATGATCCTGGAGTCCTGGGATCGAGTCCACATCGGACTCCCTGCATGGAGCCTGCTTCTCCTTCTGCCTGTGTCTCTGCCTCTCTCATTCTCTGTGTCTCATGAATAAATAGATAATATCTTTAAAAAAATTTTTTTTTTATTTTTTTAGAATATAACCCAAATCAGGGCACTGCTCCAAGGAAGGTAGGGTAGTGGCTCTGAGCCCTCTTATGACTTCTCTTCTGGCAGAAGGGGTGGGGTTGGAGGACCTCCACCTCCAGCAGCTTCTGTCCCCACAGAACGGCTTGCTCTCTGGCCGGACCTGCGGGGTTCCTTGGGGACACCAGGCTCGTAGACACATTGCAGGTACCGCAATCATGTGAGGTCTATCTTCAGAGAGAAGTGCCCACAGACCTCAATGTGGCTTTCTCTAGATCAATGATAACCTGCCACAATTTAATTTCCTCCCTTTCTCTCAAGAGGGAGGGAGAGAGAACCACTACCTACATTGTGGGTGTTAATACCGCTACCAGACCCATCGAGGGGCGTTCAGGGACCAGCCCCCGGAGAAGGGGCGGTGAAGGAATATTCAGACCGGCTCTGGGGTGTCCGGCTCCGCCACTGGGGAGCTGGTGATGACATTTACCATAACGGAGGAAGTGAAAGGAGGGACAGGAAAGACGCACAAGAATCTGAAACTCCTGTGTTGCAAAACTGTCCCCAAGGCTCTGACGAGATTTGGCATAGAGTGGGTCAGAGAGGACTCTGAGCTGGGTTCAAATCCTGACTCCTGGGCAGCCCCGGTGGCGCAGCGGTTTAGCGCTGCCTGCAGCCTAGGGTGGGATCCTGGAGACCCTGGATCGAGTCCCACGTCCAGCTCCCTGCATGGAGCCTGCTTCTCCCTCTGCCTGTGTCTCTGCCTCTCTCTGTGTCTCTATAAATAAATAAATAAATAAATAAATAAATAAATAAATAAATAATAAAACAAATCCTGACTCCTGCCTTCTGAGCCACGTGGCCCTGAGCAAGTCCTACCGTTTCCCCGGGGTCTCCTGATCTGTTAGATGCGCCGGTTGTGAGAGTCTGAGGGGCTCAGGCCTGGCCCGCGGTGGGAGGTCCATGCATGTGACCATCACCGTGAGCATCTGTTCCCCTCTCCTGCTCAGGTCCCGGTGAAATCCCGCTCCAGGGAGGGCCCGGAATAGGGGGGAAAGGGCAGACTCTGGAAAGACCCTGAGCAGGGCTGAAACAGGGTGAGGGGGTTTCCAGGCTGAAGGGGAAGGGAGATTCTGGTGGCTTAAAGGGGGTGGAAACCCCCCACGCCCCCAAAGTCACGGTCACCACAGCCTCCACCCTCCTCACCCCCTGGCCTCCCATTCCCACCCCCAGACTTTGCCCTGGCTGATCCCCTGCCTGGAATGCTCTTCTCTGCAGCTCTACGTCCTCAGGGGTCACACCCCGACCCTTCCCTGACGTGGCCTCCAGCCCACTCCCCACCCTATGTTCCCTGTCACATCACCCCTTCGAGCATTTATGCCTCTCTGAAATCTATCGCAACTGGTTTATTAATGTTCATGTTCCCTGCTCCTCCTCTGGAATGTCAGCTCTTCCTGTTGGTGACCAGTCCCCAGGACGTGGCTTGTGATTCCTGAAAGGGACGTTCTCAGGCCGGGCTGGGCCGAGCAGAGCAGGGCCTTCCTGAGAAGGAGCCCCAGGTCCCCAAGGAAGCCAGGGGACAGTGGTGGGCTCTCAGCCCAGAAGGCAGGCCAGGTTCCCTGCCCAGAGAGGGCCACCCAGCAGCTCCCAGGCGGGGCGGGGCTCAAAAGTCTCCTCCCAAGGGTACCTGTTTCTGGGAGGGAGAAGGGTGTTGGCTCCTGGAATGTGTCTTCTGTGGGGACAGGGTCAGCACCCGTTATGGCCCCAGGCCTGTGGCTCTGGTCCCAGGTCTCTTGTCTGGTTGATGACGGGTGGGCGGCCAGGGACTTTAGGCTTGTCACACCTTGTTCCTGGCTGACCCGGCCTCTGCTTAGGCAGGACCAGGCCTCACCCTGGGCCCTCCTATTCCTCTCTTCACAGAGCCAGTCCACACCTGGCCCCCGGGGTGGGAGAGGAGGTGACACTAGCTCTTTGCCAAAAATTCTCCAAACTCCTTGTGTCTTTCATCTCCACCTCAGTCCAAATGACTCAGGGGCTGTAGGAGCCTCCTCCCTGTTGTCCCAGCCCCTCTGATCTGTTTTCCACAAGGAAGGCTGACATAGTCAGCTTTTAAAAACTTGACTGGGGTCCCATCTTTCCAGGGATGGCAAATGCTTTAACATCCTCGCATTTCTGAGAGTAAAGTTCAGACACCCTCTCCCCTCTGCCCCCACCCTCCCACCCTGATCTCTGTGCTGTGGTGTCTCTCACACGTTCCCCTCTGCATTCTCCTTGACCACTGGGCCTTTGCACCTGTGGTTCCCTCTGCCTGGTTAGTTGTTCCTTCTCAGCTTTAGATTAGGCTTAAACATCACTTCTCCAAGGAGACTTTCTCAGACCCATGGCGGGGCCACACCCCCCTGTTACACATCCTCATGGCACCGTATTTGCCTTCAGGGACTGTATGGGGGTAATTATATAACTATTCATTTCACATCTGCCGCTCCTTAGACCTCGAGCGCCCTGGGGGTACAAACCCTCTCATCCCTGCTTCTCCCAGGACCACACCTGGTATCTTAAAGTTTGGGGGCCAGGGAGACGTGTTCATGCATTCATGCATGTGCTTGCATTGAGCACTTACTGAGAATCCACTGTTGCTGGGCTACCAAGTTGGCCCAGCCCTGATCCCAGCCCTCTGGGGCCCGGAGAGCAGAGCTCAGGGAGGGCTTCCTGGGCAGAGTCTTAGGCTGTGCGTAGGGGGTCTGAAAGGCCTGGGGAGGGTTGGAGGGACCCGCAGGTTGTGGAAATGGCCCGTGCAAAGAGCTGGAGATGGGAGATGACAGGAGCGGCTGTGGCTGTGCAAGGCTGCAATGCAGGGAGGGAGGAAGGAAACGGAGGGAACGGGGCAGCTGGAAGGCAGAGACCCCAGGAGACTTGGAGCAGAAACTCAGGGGGAAACTCAGAGGCCTGGAGCCCCGCTCCTGCCTCAGCTGCTGCTTCCCTCTGGCCTCCCAGCCTGGCAGTTCAGGGCCTGCTGGAGACCCGCTCATCAGGACAGGGCCTGGGGGGCGGGGCCCAGGGCACGGGTGGGCCCCTGTGGGCCACCAGCTCAGCTCAGCAACGAGTCTCATTTTCT
This sequence comes from Canis lupus dingo, assembly GCF_003254725.2. NCBI lineage: Eukaryota > Metazoa > Chordata > Mammalia > Carnivora > Canidae > Canis > Canis lupus. The sequence goes on along the minus strand of NC_064248.1, from coordinate 31,063,446 downwards.
TGCACACCCTAGTTGGCCAGAGTTCTTACCAAGGGCTCAGGCTGCCCCTGGACCAAGCCCAAGCTACAAACAGATGGAGAAGCTGGGGCGCCAAGAGGCGGGGGGCTCTCAGAGCTGGGATGAGGCACAGTCAGGCCTGAACCCACAGCCCACGTGGCCTGGAGCCCAGAACCATGTTCCCTGAAGGGCCCATCCCACGGAGGGCAGTCTGGTTCTGAGCAAGGCCCTCCCTGAGTGACATGGGGCTGGCCGGGGCTCACGCTGCTCCCAACAGCCTTGGCTCCCCATCTAAGTAAGCAGCTGCTCAGCTCTGCCCTGAGCACCCCATGCATACGAGGGCATCTAGCTGCCTCAGAGGCAGGCGTTCTGGTCATCCTATCAGCCCATTCCAGAATTCCAGGGATCCCCTGACAGGGCAGGTACACTGCCCGGAATCCCAGCCTTTGCAGAGGCCCTGAGGATGTCCTGATGGAGCCTATTCCCCCTGAACGGGAAGGAGCAGCTGCCGAGGGCAAAGAAGTCCTGGCACCACTTTTCCTTCTGGAAGCTTCTTCCTTGCTGGAGTGAGATCTGAGGGGGCACATCTGCATCCTTGTGCTCTAGTACCGTGTCCACAGCCTCATCCCCACGCACGGCCCCAGAACCAGCCCTGGGGGTGCTGGCCCTGGTCTCAGTTCCTGCGGGGTAACTGAGCTCTCCCTGGCAACATTCTATTCTTGTTAATATATTGCTATATTGTAATATTATTCCATATTAATGAAATATGATAATGCTATACATTAGTATTTTATTATTCTGTTCCTCTAGACAGGGAGCTCTCTCAGACCCCACCGTCTGTCTGTACTGTGATCCAGGACTTGACATTTCCCTAAAAGTTAGTGGTATTTCTTTTCCACCTGTTTATAAAAGCTGCTCATGAACTTGAATTGTTTTGGGGGAACAGCACCCACCCTGTGGGGTTGTGGGGGCCATCGGGTGAGGTGACCATCACTTGGAGCAGTCAGTGCTCAACAAATGCTGGGGTCTGTTATTCCAGCTCAGCAGCACCATGCTTTTATATGTTTCAAATTATTTTTTAAAATCAAGAAATCAAAAAAGAATAAGGCATATCTATGTGTGATGAGGGGAAGCGAGTTTTGAGATATATTTTCAGGTGAAAAAAGCAAAGCAAAGAACAGCACGTATGGAATATTACCATCTGTACTTTTAAAAATGGGGCTATCTCATTCATACAACTGAATAGCAAAAAAAAAAATCTGATTTAAAAATGGGCAGAGGATCTGAATAGACATTTTTGCAAAGAAGACATACAGATGGCCAAGTATGTGAAAGTCCTTGCCAAGCATGCATACAAGTACAAGGTGCATTAAAAGGTGCTCAGTATCCCATATCACCAGGGAAATGCAAGCCAAAACCACGATGGAGTATCACCTTACACCTGCAGAATGGCTATTACCAAAAAGACAGGACACAGGTGTTGGCGAGGATGTGGAGAAAAAAGGAATCCTCTTGCACTGTTGGTGGAATGTAAATTGGTGCAGCCACTGTGGAAAACAGTACGGAGGTTTCTCAAAAAAATTAAAATAGAACTACCATATGATCCAGCAATTCCACTTCTGAGTATAGATCCAACGGAAATGAAATCATTATCTTGAAAAGATATGGATTCATGGCAGCATTATTTCCAACAGTCAAGATGTGGAAACAAACTCAGTGTCTATTGATGGATTAATGGATAAAGAAAATGTGATGTGTATGTATACAGTGGAATAATATTCAGTCATAAAGAGGAAGAAGAAGAAGAAGAAGAAGAAGAAGAAGAAGAAGAAGAAGAAGACAACGACATAAGGAGAAAAAAGAAAGAAGAAGAAAGAAGAAAGAAAGAAAGAAAGAAAGAAAGAAAGAAAGAAAGAAGGAAAGAAAGAAAGAAAGAGGGCAGCCCCAGTGGCGCAGCGGTTTAGCGCTGCCTGCGGCCCGGGGAGTGATCCTGGAGACTTGGGATTGAGTCCCATGTCAGGTTCCCTGCATGGAGCCTGGTTCTCCCTCTGCCTGTGTCTCTGCCTCTCTCTCTCTCTGTGTCTCTATGAATAAATAAATAAAAAAATCTTAAAAAAAAATAAATGTAACAAACTTTAAAAAAGAGAGAAAGAAAGAAAGAAGAAAGAAAGAGAAAGAAAGAAAGAAAGAAAGAAAGAAAGAAAGAAAGAAAGAAAGAAAGAAGAAAGAAAGAAGAAAGAGAAAAAGAGCACCTGGGTGGCGCAGTCGGTTAAGTGTAGGTCCCTTCTCCTCCAGGAGTCTGCTTCTTCCTCTCCTTCTGCCTGCCTCTCCACCTACTTGTGCTTTCTCTCTCTCTTTCTGTCAAATAAATAAAATAAAATCCCTTTTTTCTAAGATTTTATTGTATTTATTCATGAGAGACACAGAGAGAGAGGCAGAGACAGGCAGAGGGAGAAGCAGGCTCCATGCAGGGAGCCCGATGCAGTACTCGATCCCAGGATCCTGGGATCACGCCCTGAGCCGAAGGCAGATACTCAACAACTGACCCAGCCAGGTGCTCCATAAATAAAATCGAAGAAGAAGAAGAAGAGGAAGAAGGAGGAGGAGGAGGAAGAGGAGGAGGAGGAGGAGGAGGAGGAGGAGGAGGGGAAGGAGAAGAAGAAGGAAATTCTGCTGTTTGTGACAATGTGGATGGAACTTTGAGGGCATTACGTAAGTGAAATAAGTCAGGCAGAGAAAGACAAATGCTTTGTGACCTCGCTTACACGTGCAGTCTAAAAAAGCTGAATCACAGAAACAAAGAACAGACTGGTGGCTGCCAGAAGCTGGGAGAATAAATGCGTGAAGGTGGTCAACAGGTACAAATTTCTGGTTATAAGGTAAATGAAGTCCTGGGGGTGTCACGTACAGCATGGGGACTACAGTTAATAACACTGTACCGTATATTTGAAAGTTGCTAAGAGAATAGATCTTAAAGTTCTCATCACAAGAAAAGCCAATCTGTAACTGCATGTGGCGACGGTGCAAAGGAGTCCTACTACGGTGATCACCTTGCAATACATGCAATTATCAAATTATTACGTTGCATACCTGAGATTAATATGTTCTCTGTCGGGGCACCTGGCTGGCTCAGTCACTGGAGCATGCAACTCTTGATCCCAGAGGGCTCGAGCCTCATGTTGAGTATGGAGATTACTTAATAAAACCTCTGAAAAATGTGTTATATGTCAATTATGTCTCAAAAAAAAAAAAAAAGACCAAGGGACGCAAGGATGGCCCAGTCAGTCGGGCGTCTGACTCGTGGCTTTGGCTCAGGTTGTGGTCATGGGGTTGTGGGATCGAGCCCTGGATCGGGCTCTGCACTCAGCGTGGAGCCTGCTTGAGATTCTCGCCCTCCTTCCTCTGCTCCTTGTCCCACTCGTACTCTCTCTCTGTTTCTCAAATAAATAAATACATCTTAAAAAACCAAAAAGACTGAAAATATAGGGCTATATCTCAGTGGTCCATCGACCCATCCATCTCCTGTGTTGATGGAAGGACCATATCTTTGGAAGGATGCACAGGGGATGGATAATGTATCCATGGACCCCCACCTCCCACACTTCCCTCTCCTTTGCCCTAGAACACAGGTGGCATCCTATACGTTAATTATCTTCTTTATTGTCTGTCTCCTCCAACAGAATGCCAGGCGGGCAGGGGGTTTTGTCTGCCGTGTTTGCTGCTGTGCCTCCTACACCAGAAATGCGCTGGCCCTGGGGGAAGTCGGGGATGGGGACCAGCAGGCCCCCGTGGTGACCCAGCACTTGAAACGGGGCTGCTCGGAACAGAGATGGGACGTGAGTGAAATACACACTGGGTTTTGAAGACTGAGTGTGTGTTACGACTCCACTGTCTCTCTCCTGAATTCACAGCTTCAAGCCCTAACCCTCAGTTTCTCAGAAAGCGACTGTGTTTGGAAACACCTTTAAAGAGGTGATCAAGGTAAAATGAGGCAGTTAAGATGGGCCCTGATCTGACTGGTGTCCTGGTAAGAAGAGATTAGGGAACCAGGAGAGAAACCAGACACACACACACACACACGGAAAACAGTGTGAGGACACAGCCAGAAGCAGACAATCTGCAAGTCAAGGACAGGGAGCCCTGTCCCCCTGGGCACCCCAGGCTCAGACTTCCCATCTCCAGAGCTGTGAGAATGTCCGTGTCTGTTGTCTGAGCCCCCAGCCTGCAGGATTTTGTTACAGAGACCTGAGCAGACTAGTTCAATATGAAAAAACAATGTAAGGTACGTCATTAATAATTTTTATACTGGTTCCACATCCTGGGTTTGGATATATTAAGCTGCAGAAAATACATGATTAAAATTAATTTCACCTGTTTCTTTCTCTTTTCACATGTAGCTTCTGGAAAAATTAAAATTTCATGTGCGGCTCTCATTCGAGGCTCACATCTATCATATTTCTAGTGGACATCACGGCCTAGCATGGTGTCTGGCACATAGCAGGTGCTCAACAAATATCTGTTGGATAAATGAATTAAATAGTTGTCTGTGGGGAGTGACTGGAGGATAGAAGGGAGGGAGCCTGGCTTGTCCCTTTGATTTTACATGAGCAAGTATCTCCTTAAAACAAAAACAAAAACAAAGATCTAGGAACATCTGGGTGGCTCAGTGGTTGAGCATCTGCCTTTGGCTCAGGTTGTGATCACGGGGTCCTGGGATCGAGTCCCACATCAGGCTCCTCACAGGGGAGCCTGCTTCTCCCTCTGCCTATGTCTCTGCCTCTCTCTGTGTGTGTCTCTCATGAGTAAATAAATAAAATCTTTAAAAAAAATCTAAAATAAAATATAATAAAATATGCCCCTTGTGATGATTTAATATATTAAGACAAATAATATCAACACTCATACACATAAAAGATGCCTCCAGGTGCGCCTGGCTGGCTCAGTTGGCTATGTGTCCAACTGTTGATTTCAGCTCAGGTCATGATCTTGGGGTCATGAGATCGAGCCCCACATTTCTCTAAAAGATACAGTCTATTTTCCAAAATAGAACCACAATATCATTATGGCACTATTATATCAAATAAAAGTGAATAATCACATCTTAATATCATCCAGGATCCCCGTGGTGTTCACATTTCCCAGAATATCAACAACCAAAAAAACCCACACCAGTTAATATACTGTACAAGTTAATATGTTCAAATCAGGATCCCAGCATTGAATTGTGTTTCAATGTTTCTCAAATTTCTCTCTCTCTCTTTTTTTAAAGACTTAATTTATTTATTCCTGAGAGACACAGAGAGAGGCAAAGACATAGGCAGAAGGAGAAGCAAGCTCCATGAGGGGAGCCTGATGCAGGATTTGATCCCAGGACCCTAGGTTCACGACCTGAGCTGAAGGCAGGTGCTCAACCACTGAGCCACCCAGGTGCTCCCTCAAATCTCTTTTTAACATAGATTCTAGATCACTCCAGCAGTTCTTTCTATCCTCCCGGCTCTTCCCTTCCTGTCAATATCTACCTATTATCTGTCTGCTGCAAAACAAATGACCACAACACTTAGTGGTTTAAAACAACAAATATTATCCTACAGTTGTTGTGGGGCAGGAATCTGGGTGTGGCTAACCCCTGGGTCTTGTGGGCTGCCCCCTGGGGTGTCTGCTAGGGCTGTGGTCTCATCTGTAGACTCGGCTGGGGAAGAGTCTGCTTCTGAGCTCACATAGTAGATGTTGGCAGCATTCAGTTCCTTGCTGTCCCTCCAATGTGGCAGCTCACAACATGGCAACTTGTTTCATCACAGTGAGCAAAGGAGATACAATGAGCCAGCAAGCCATGGGTCTCATGCATGTGTGCATCAGATGCACCTGGAGGAGCTGCAAAAACACAGCCTGATGGGCTCCCCCCGAAGCCTAGAGTGCCTGATTCAGTTAGGCCCAGAAGGGGCCTAACATTTCTAACAAGTTCCCAGATGATACTGAGGACCACACTTTGAGAACTACTGAACTATAGGGACCTCCTCTCCTTCATTTTTAATTTCCTCATTATATTTTATCTGTTGATGGGACACTTAAGAATTCCCAAGCAAGGACCCTGATTTCAACCCTGGCTGTGAATAAGAATTATTTGGCAAGCTTTAAAGAAAAAAAACAATATGCTTAGAGGTCCCATTCAAGACCTACTAAATCAGAAAATGGGGTAGGAGGTTCTGGAGGTTTTTTTTTTTAAGATTTTATTTATTTGAGAGAGAGTGTAAGAGAGATTGTGTGAATAGGGGGGCAGGGGCAGAGGGAGAGGGAGAAGCAGACTCCTCGCTGAGCAGGGAGCTCAACACAGAACTTGATCCCAAGACCCTGAGATCATGACCTGAGCTGAAGGCAGATGCTTAAATGACTGAGCCACCCAGGAGTCCCTGGAGGTATGTTTTAAAGCTCTGCTGTGATCCCTCCCGTGCAGCCAGGGTTGAGACCCACTGGGCTAGGAGAACAGAGGCTGGCCCTGGATAAATCCCTTTAAATACCCACAGTGGTATCAACAACCAGGGTTTACCGGGGTGTCACTAACATGACAGGCTCTGCATTTGTATCTTCTTGTCTCAACTTCCCAATCACCCTGGAGGCAGGGGCTATGACTCATTACCCCCATCTCACAGATGAGGAGACTGAGGCTCATACAGAAGGGACTTGCCTAAGGTTACCCAGCATGGAGATTTTCAAATATCCCCACAAATTCCTTGACATCCCTTCCGTCAAAAAGTGGAGCCTCGCCTTGGGCATGGGCTGGACTTGGTGACCCACTTCCAGTGAACCCAATATGGTGGGAATGAGGGAGGGTGACTTATGTGACGTGCTCATCCATGGCATCCTTCTTGCTCCCTATCTGGATTCCCTCCAGCCGGGGGAAGCCAGCTGCCATGTTGTGAGGGCACCCGAGCAGCCCTGCGGAGAGGCCCATGCCATGAAGAACAGAGGCCGCCTGCGTACAGCCAAGTGAGTGAGCCACGGAGAAGTGGGTCCTCCAGCCTGTCAGGCTTTCCCGTGACCACTGCCCTTGTCTGGCATCTCATCTGCAACCTCATAAGAGACTCTGAGCCAGAACCAACCAGCAGAGCCACTCCTGAACTCTGGACCCAAGGAACCTATGAAGAGAAACGTGTCTGCTGAGGTTGGGGTAGTTTGTGAGGTAGCAATAAACTAATAAGTGCTATAAGACAAACTCAAGTCTGCATGATCCCAGGGGCTTCGCTCTTACCCCAACAGGCAGGTCTTGGGGATGTGAGCTTTGCACAGTTTCAGGGATAGGTGTACATGAGCTCCCACCCCGCCCAGGGGCAGACCTGGGAGACCTCTGCTCCCAGCCTGTGCCCCAGCCTGGCTGCAGACTGACCCCCTCGGGAGGTTTCCTCCTATCAGGACTCCGTGTTTCCTGGGGCACTAGACAGTAAGTGCCATGGATGCAGGGACATGACTGTCGGGCACCATGGAAGCTTGCAGGGCACATAGTAGGTATTCAGTAAACAGCTACTCCATGACTCACCACCCTGCACCAGCTCCTCTGCGGGAATATGTTGGCTGATTAGAAGCCTTTTCTGCAGGCAGTACACTGAGGATCTGAAGGTCTGTCTCCTGCAGGAGACACATCTTTCTACCCTCAGCAGGGCTGGGACACAACCCCTGGAGGAGTGAATGTAATAATAGTAACTCCAGTGAACAAGCCCAGGTGAGGGCTACTCATGCCTCTTGTGCTGATTATTTCTACATCTTTCAGCAAGGATGAGCTAGTTATTCCCATCTTATAAATAAAGAAATTAGCGCTCAGGAAAGGTAGCTGGGAAGTGATGAAGATGGGCTCAAATGTAGCTCAAAGCCCTTTGTCTACTGGCAGGCCACATCCCTGTAGCACATGCTGGAGTCTGCATCCCCTCTTGGTGGGCAGCCACACTAAGGAGATGTCCCCAGGGGCAGGGAGGCTGAGCCAGCTAGGGCAGGAAGCTCCTGAACCCTCGGTCATTCTCCAGCAGAGACATTTATCCTTGGCTCTGTTAGAAGCGTCGTTCAACCTCGCCTTGTCAATGTCTCAGTAAAAGACACTAGACAGTTATGGACAATACACTCCAAGAATACTGGGCTTATGGGTGGGTTGGTTTTTTAAAAGTCCTGTCTTTATCCCCATGTAATGGAGAATGTGCCACTTGGCTAATAATGTGCTTTCAAATCTACAAGTTCAGTGATGACAGAAGAGGGCCATGGTGATCCCATAGAGGCTGGCAGGAAAGGTGAATCGCACATAAGCACCAGCAGGTTAAAAACCTGAAAGAGTGGCCCTGACTGCCCTCAGATCAAGAGAAGAGGCTCAGCTGTGGATAAAACCCCCTGAGAGTTGGGCCTTGGGAGTAATTCCTGCCTGACCCCAAAGCAACCCCAGGCTCAGGATGGTAGCTATGAATAATGGATGACACCGGGGAAAAATTATGGCCAGTGATTCATCTGTGTGGCCTCCAACTGTAGAGGGAAGGATGGATGAACTTTGCCACCAGCCTCTTGCCAGCTTTAGAGTGAAAGACAGGAGCCACCAGGGAATCGGGGGGCCAAGGTGGTCAACCGTACTGCTTACCCCTCCTCCATTTCAGCCTCTAGATACTTCCTCTGGGAAAGGCAGCCATTCCATTCCCTAGAGACTGGATTCTGGAAGCTGGAGGAAGGGAAAGGAGATGGCTTTGATGTGTGATGGTGATGCCAAGGTTCACATCCTCTGCTACGTGCTCGATGTGTGCCCTTAGAGGATTTACTCACTCCTATTGAGACTCAGTTTCCTCATCTGTAAATGGTGGGGAAAAAAACATCTATTTTGGGGCACCCAGGGTGGCTCAGTGGTTGAGCATCTGCTTTTGGCTCAAGTCGTGATCCCCGGGTCCTGGGATCAAGTCCCGTATAGGGCTCCCCATAGGGAGCCTGCTTCTCCCTTTGCTATGTCTCTGCCTTTCTCTGTGTGTCTCTCATAAGTAAATAGATAAATAAAATCTTAAAAATAAAAACATCTATTTCACGGAGTTGCCAGGGGTTCGATGAGTTAATAACACATAAAAAGTGCTTGGCAAGCTACCTGGCACACAGTAAGTGCTCGATAAATGCTAGTCGGTGTTCCTATGCTATGTTCCAAGCAATATCAGGAGCAGTCTGCATACTTTAAATCATGTAATCTCCACACCAACCAAGGGCCATATCCACTGGAATTCCTATTTTATAGATGAGGAAACTGAGGCTCACAGACATGAAGCAATCCATCAGAGAAGCAGAATTTGAACTCAAAACCCAGTGAATGATTTCTAGCATACTCAAGAGCCTGAGTCAAATGTTCTGTCCCACTGTTCCCCAAATACACCTGTCACCCTACAAAAGCTCCTAAGGTTATATGATCAATCCCTACCTTACACCATATATACAAAAAATGAACTCTAGATTGAAGACTTAAATGCCCAAAACCACTTAAAAATCTTTTGTAGAAATTATAGGTAAATATCCTTTAGAACTGGATGTTGGGAAAGATGATAGATTTTTAACTCAAATGTCTAAACAAAGCTTCAGAACCTTAGTAGAAAGTATAGGTGAATCTATTTTAGACCAGAAGGTTGAGAAAGATGTTCAGCACCATTTGTTATCAAGGAAATGCAAATCAAGACCTCAACTGGAAACAGCTTTCTACTCAATAGGCAAACATGTTCAAATCTAATAATACCAAGTGTCAGAGAGGACATGGATCATACACATTGCTGGTGGGAGCATAAATAGCACAACCTCTTTAAAAGGCAGTTTGCTATTCTCTCCTAAAGTTGAAAGTTCACGTATTCTGAGTCTTGGTGGTTCCATTTCTAGGTAAACACCCCAGAGGAACTCCTGCATGCATGTACCAAGACCATTCACAATAATGTCCAAACCATACTTCAAAGTAGCAGACACCTGGTCACCACCCAAAAGGCCACCCACAGGAGAGCAGACGGATCAGTGGAGAACAGTGGTACACTGACCTAGTGGAATATGATAGAACAGTTAAAACAAGTGAACTACTACGGGTCAGTCTTAGCTATATACTATTAAGTGAAGAAATTAAGCCCCAGAAGATTCATACCGCTTGATACCCTTTCTTGGTTGTCTGGACGCCCTTGTTATGGATTGAATTGTGTCCCTCCCCCACATATACACTAAAGTCCTAATTTTCATAACCTATAAATCTGACCTTATTTGGAAATAGAGTCTTTGCAGATGTGATGAATTAAGTTTAGATGAGGTCATAGTGGGTTACATTGGGACTAACCCACCCATGGCCAATTAAGTTTTTCGACAAGGGTGACAAAAACACCCAGTAGTGAAAAAAAGTCTCTTCAATAAATGGTATTGGGGGACGAGCAGGTGGTTCAGTTGGTTGAGTATCCGACTCTTGATTTCAGCTCAGATCATGATCTCAGCGTCCTGGGATTGAGCCTTGTATCCTTGGGCTCTAGGCTCAGCAGGGAGCCTGTTTCTCTCCCTCTGCCCCTCGGCTGGCTTACTTGTGCTCCTCTCTCTTTCTCTCTCTAAAATAAATAAATAACTCTTAAATAAATAAATGGTATTTGGAAAACTGGATATCTGCATGCAAAAGAATGAAACCAGACCGCTGTCTTATACCACTCACAAAAATCAACTCAAAATGGATCAAAGACTTAAATGTAAGATCTAAAACCATAACTACTTCTAGAAGAAAACGTAGGGGGAAATGCCAAGCCATTAGCCTTGGCAATGATTTTTTGTCTAAGATACCAAAAGCACACGCAACAAAAGCTAACATAAACAAGGGAGATTGTATCAAACTAAAGAGCTTATAGGGTCCAAAGGAAATAATCAGTACAGTGGAAAGGCAATCCACAGAATGGGATCCCAAATACATAAAGGACTAGTGTCCCCACGCAGCAGGGAGTCTGCTGCTCCTCCCTCATCCCTCCCTCTGCTCATTCTCTCTCTCAAATAAATAAAACCTTAAAAAAAGAAAAAGGACTCGTGCAATCCAATAGCAAGAAATCAAACAATCCAATTGAAAAATGGGCAAAGGACCTGAACAGACATTTTTCCAAAGAAGATATATGAAGGGCCAACAGGTAGACGAAAAGGTGCCCAACATCCCTCATCATCGGTGAAATGCAAATCAAAACCACAGTGTGATACCGCCTCATGTCTGTTAGGACGGCTGTCAAAGCGTCGGTAAAGACATAGAGAAAACACACTTTGGTGCACCGTTGGTGGGAATGTAGGCGCAGCCAGTACGGAAAACAGTTACAGGGGTTCCTCAAAAAATAAAAAAATAGAACTACCATAAGATCCCGTAATCCCACTTCTGAGTATAGATCTGAAGGAAATTAAGACACTATCTTGAAGCAGTATCTGTGCCCCTAGGTCATTGCAGCATTATTTACAATAGCCAAGACATGGCGACAACCTAATTGTCCTTCAATGGATGAATGGATAAAGAAAATGTGGTGTACACACACACACACACACACACACACACACACACAGGTAAGCGTGGGAGGGGATGGATTAATGATCCAGATCTGGGTAATCATTCCATAATGTGTATCAAATCATCACGTGGTACATTTTAAATATATACAATTATATTTGTCAATTATTCCTCAGTAACGTTGGGTTGGGGCGGGGAGGTGATGACACACAGAGGAGAACTCATGTGACAGCAGTGGCCGAGACTGGAGTGAAGCATCCACGAGCCAAGGGTAGCCAAGGACGGCTGCCAGCCACCAGCAGCCAGGAGAGGCAGGGAACAGATCCTTCCCTGGAGCCTTCGGAGGGAATGTGGCCCTGCTGACACCTTGACAGCGGGCCTCTGGCCTCCAGGACAGGGAAAGAAGATACTTCTCTTGTGTTAAGCCACCCAGTTTGTGGTCATTTGTCCCAGCAGCCCTGGGAGACTAACATACTCTTTTAATAAGGTTAGTAGGAAGAGACTAAAACTAAAAACACAGGGATAACTTGTTTCATTGCACTTTGCTTCATTGTGCTTCCCGGATACTATGTTTTCTGCAGCGATCTTGTGTCTGGCAAGTCTACGGGTGACATTTTCCGAACAGCATTTGGTCACCTCGAGTCCCCGTGCCACATTTTGGTTAATTCTCACAATATTTCAAACTTTTTCATTATTGTTATATTTGAATTCCTGCAAATCTCATGATACAACGGGGAGGGATGAGGACTTGCTTCTCGCAGATGAGCAAAGAAAGCGGTTTCTGGAGATGGAATCTACTCCTGGAGAAGAAGCCGGGCAGACTGTTGAAATGACAACAGAGGATTGCAAATATGACATAAACTTAGTGGATAAAGTAGCAGCGATGGGGTTTGGAGGATTGACTCCAGTTTAGAAAGATGGGTTTGTTTGTTTGTTTTTTAAGATTTTTAAAATTTATTTATGAGAAACACAGAGAGAGAGGCAGAGACACAGGCAGAGGGAGAAGCAGGCTCCATGCAGGGAGCCCGACGTGGGACTCAATCCCGGGTCTCCAGGATCACACCCTGGGCCGAAGGCAGGCGCTAAACCACTGAGCCACCCGGGCTGCCCTTGGAAGGATGTTCTACTCTGGGTGAAATGCGATGAGGGAGCATCACATGCTACAGAGAGATTGTTTAGGAAAAGAGGAATCCATAGGTGCAGCAGACTTCATGATTTTATTTTAGGAAACTGCCACGGCCACCCTCACCTTCAGCACCCACCAGCCGGATCGGTCCGCACCCTTCAACACTGAGGCAAGACTCTACATCAGCCAAAGGATTATGACTCGCTGAAAGCTCAGATGATGGCTAGTGTTTCTTAGCAATAAAGAAATTTTTTCAATTAAGGCATGTGCATTGTTTTTTTTTAAGACATAATGTTATTGCACACTTAATAGACTTCATTACAGCATGGACATAACTCTGACATGCACTGGGAAATTTAAAAAAATTCATCCGACTTGCTTTATTGTGATATTCGCTTTACTGCGTTGGTCTGGAACAAAACCGACAGTATCTCCGAGGTGTGCCTGTGTACTTTTAGGATGTAGATATGAATAAGCTGGACAAACATGAAAGCAGGGAGTGAAGAGGACAGGATTCAGGGCAGGGATGGGATGGGGGTACCTCTGGATCAGATGTTGGCCTTTGTTAGGGTCCTAGCTCTTGATCGACGGGCTGGTGGGTGTGCATTACATGATTGGGGTCATTTTATTTTATTTGTTAAAGATTGTATTTACTTATTCATGAGAGACATTCAGAGAGAGGCAGAGACACAGGCAGAGGGAGAAGCAGGCTCCCCAAGGAGAGCCCGATGTGGGACTCGATCCTGGGATGCCAGGATCACGCCCTGAGTCAAAGGCAGATGCTCAACCGCTGAGCCACCCAGGCATCCCCCTATTGGGGTTATTTTTAATCGCAGAAATTTTTAATAAGAGCGGGTCATGCAAGGACCAAAGAGAATACACCATGATCTGGATTCTGATGTGCCCATAATTCTGTGTATCTGAAGTTCATAACCTGAGTTCTACCTGTCTGGCTCACGGCTATCTCCCCAGTGCCCAGCACAGGGCTCAGCACATAGCAGGTGCCCAATAAAGACTGGTTGGATGAATAACTTAGTGACCGGGTGGATTAATGGGCGGTCAAGTGTGGTGAGGGGAGGGGGAGTACATGGATGGAAACATAGGGCAGCCCCAGGGAAGTAGGGGTGTGGTGAGGCATGCTGATCCCCCCTCCCTTGGTCTGCTCCTCATCACACTGACACCACAGACCCCAGGAATGAAGACCAGAGCCGACCCAGCTCCTACACAACCCATGACCACCCAGATAGAATTTTCTTGTGGACACTGGAGCCCGGGGGACATCTCAGTCTCCCAGCCAGGGCTCAGCTGCACAGCAGTCCGGGGATGGCGGGGAGCCTGAGCTGTGGGTGGCTCAGCTCCAACAGGTTCCCCACCTCATCCAACCGTCTGCCACCATCCCCACTGCTTCCACGTCCCCATGCCACCTCTACAGCTACTTCTATTACATTCTGCTTTAAGGTGACTCACATCTCCCCCCTCCACAAATAGATTAATTTAAAAAGGAATGAGTATGTCACTACGATAAATGGAAAAGTGATACCTGTGCCACAAATAGAAGGAGACTGTAAACATAAATAGGCAGAAAACAACAGGCTGTGAAATTCTGGCTCAAGAGTGGAGACGGAGCAAGATTGTGAGCCCAAGGCCTGCTCCCTCCTGGCTGTCTTTTTCATATATATATATTTTTATTTATTCGAGAGAGGCAGAGACACAGGCAGAGGGAGAAGCAGACCCCATGCAGGGAGCCTGATGCGGGACTCGATCCCAGGACCCCGGGATCATGCCCTGAGCCAAAGGCAGAGGCTCAACCGCTGATCCAACCCGGCATCCCCCTCCTGACTGCCTATCAGGGCTGCACCAGGGCTCAGGGGATGTGAAAGCAGCATAACAGTAAGTGAAACTTTTTCCCCTTGAAGGAGAATTGCTGTGTGATTCAGAGCTAGGTGCCACCTTCTCTGTGACCCACCCTAACCTCACCCTGCAGAACTCATCAGTGGGTCACCTCTCACCCTTCAGGAAACTCCCCTCTGGCCAAGCAGTTTTCATTTTGTTTTTAGGCCTGGAACCCTTAAGGGGGGGTAGGGGGGATGCCTTAGGAGCAGACTCAGCCTGCCAGGCCTTGAGAGCCCCAGCTAGGCAGAGAGGCCCAGCCAGAGGCCCCCGAGGCTGGCTGAGACTGCTCTACCCCCAGCAAGCCCCTCCCATGTTCCAGCCCCCCAGGGAAGCAGGCACGGGGAGGGCTAGCATGGGGCAGGCCCAGCTGGGCCCCGGCAAGCCCCAGGGAGCCAGGGTGAACTCATCCCCCGCCTGTAATTATCTTCCTGGCTAATGAGCAACTGAGAAGCTCCTGCCATCAACAGGGAGGACCCCTGGGATGCTGGGGGCTGGGAGGTTCTAAGGGCCAGATGTCACCTCCCAGGGAGATGGTAGGGGCCCTGAGAGAGGAAACGGGCTTGGGGAGGGGAGCTATACTTCCTGCTTCTGCTCTGCAGGGGATAGAGCTGGGGCCAGGCAGGCTGTGGGAGCCGAGGTTAAGTGCTGGACTCTGCAGCCTACCCAGTGGGGTGACATGAGGCTCAGTGCTCACGGCTTTGTGTGAACCCTAGTGAGTGTCTAGAGAGTGGCCCCTCATTGCTCCGAGTGTGGTTCACAAACCTTCAGCATCACCTGAGAGCTTGTGAGGAATGCAGAACCTCAGGCCCAGAGTTACAGAGCCATAACCTGCATTTCAACAAGACCTCCAGACGAGTTCTATACCTCAGTTTCCCCATCTGTAAAATAGGATTAAAATGTGCTTATGCATATGTGGTGCTTGCTGTTTCCTGCTATTATTATGACTTATCACTCTGTTGTTACTGAAACCGCTCACTCGGGGCAAGATAAAAGCTGGTCCCAGGTCACCGGCTCCCAGCTCCCCACCTCTCAGCATCCCACAGGTGGGTTTGATGGGACAAGAAGCCTGTGGCCCAGAGAGGTCTGATTTCCCACGGGGAAGCCCAAGTTCACCCCACACCTGTCTGACCCTGTTACTAATGTTAATAGTGAATGCATAGGATTGCTTCCTCTGCGCTAAACCCTTGATGGGCTCACACTCACGCTGTGATGGAGACCTTACTTCCACACCCATTTTCAGATGATTTTCAGATATTGAAGGATAGAGAGGGGTAGGGTGCTTTTTCAAAGCTGCCCAGCAGGAAAGGCTGGTCTTTCAACTTCTATGTCCTGTGCCATTCCCCTCACTAATTCCCAACCCAGTCTTTCCCCCCAAAGTGTCCCTACCTCTCCCGTCATCTGCCAGTCCTGGCTCTGGGGTTCTGAGCCTGCTAATGAGCTCTCTGCCAACTCAAGGCTGGGACTTCAGAGTCTTCTGGAACTGGCTTTGTGGGAAGAACCTGCTTCCTCCTGCTCTGAGCTCCTAGGTGTGTGACCCGGCAGGAGCCTTTGAAGGCAGCGCGCGAGGCAGAGCCAGGAACGGGAGCTGTTCTGAGATGCTTGATCTGGCCTCGAGGATAGCTAACCTGGAGCTGGGCTTCTCTCTGCTTCTCTGTCCCCCATTCCTGCTTCACCTCTGGTTCACCGTTTGCACCTGACTCCCTTGGCTAGGGTGTAGCTGTGCCAGGCCTGGAGTTCACTCACTCACTCATCAGCCATGTATTCAGGACCTACTGTGTGTTCTGTTCAGCAGACATGGCAGTGAACAGCACAGACCCAGGCCTGGTGGGAGAGACCGACCAAAAGTGAATCACACACCCTCAAAAACGTACCATTTCACAATGCACGGGGAGGGAGAATAATGAAGGGGCCTGCTCTTGGGTGGATACCTGAAAGATGAAGGCAAGAATGTTGCAGCAGGACGAAATGGCACTGGCCAAGGCCTCAGGGCAGGGGGTGCCTGCAGGGAGAGGCCAGCCACCAGCCACGCTGGAGTGGGGACTGTGAGCAGGGCCTGGCCCCTGGCCTGTGAGCTGGGCCCTCCATCTTCTCCCAGAGCCTTTGCTTGGGCCTGAGAAAAACATTTACAAGCAGACACACACTCCAGCTCCCAAGAGGAGGGGCTCCCTACCTGCATCCCTCCTGCCTTCCAAGCCGTGAGCGCCCTGAGGACTTGAAGGACCCTCTGTCACCCCTCCTGTTGCCCCCAGCTGGCCACCAAGGGACTGTCCTCTGGCTGCACTGCCTTCTTGGGTGGACCAGTGCAGATGAGCGCACTAGCAGGCACCTCCGTGTGTGCAGGCAGGCAGACAGGCCTGGCCCCGAATTCGGCCTCCATCACAAGGGGACTGCGGTGCTTCAGCACTTCGGGGCCTCGGGTTCCCCATCCGTAAAATGGGTGAGTCCCTCCTCCGCGGGGTCCAGTCTGTACAATGTGTTGAGCCATTAACACGGGGCGCGGCCTGGGTGGGAGCCGAATCAAGGAGTGAGCACCCTGACTGCGATGGGCCAAGGCGTGCGAAGTGCCTGCAGCCTCCGCTGGCCCCCGAAGGAGAGCTCCGCGGGGCAGGGGCGGTGTGGGTCTTGCTCGGGGCTGTTTGCACAGCCCCCCGCGAACCCGGCACCCGTGGGGGGGGGGGTGCTCCGCAGGGTGAAGGGAACCGACGCACGGATGATGCATGAATGAATGAGAGAGTGAGTGAATGATCTGCTCCTTCCCCAAACCAGGAGGTTCAACGGCAAGGTCTCGCCTCCCTCCTGGCCCCAGGGTGCACGGCGCTCTATGCCTGCCTCAGTTTCCCCTGTGCCTCGGGGCGTGGGAGGGAGGGCTGCAGGGGCCCCTCGCCCCCGGGGCCGCCAGCTGCGCGCAGCCCCCGCCCCGCCGGAGCCGCCCCGGCCCCGCGCGCACGTGACCCGCCTCGGCCGGCCCCGCCCCGCCGTCCCAGCGCGGGCTCCCATTGGCTCCCCGCGCGGGCCACGCCCCCGAGGGGCGGAGCCTGGGTGCCCCGCCCGCCGCAGAGCGGGGCTGCTGCGTCCCGACGGTGCGCGGCGGCCGGACCGGGCGGGCGGGCGGGCGGAGCCGGGCCCGGGGCTGCTGCGGGGCGATCGGCCGGGCTGCGGGCGGCGCCATGGTGAGCGGGGCCGGGCCGGCGGGAGGGGCGGGGGCGCGCGGGGCGGCGCGGGGCGGCGCGGGGCGGCGCGGCCGGGCTGGGGGCGGCGCGGAGGGGGTGCTCCCCGCGGCGGGGGAGGGGCGGCCCGGGCGGGGGCGCGGCGGGGGCAGGTCGCGCGGGGGCCGCGCCCGCGGGCGGGGGTTCTTTGTCCGCTGCGCTGCGGCGAGATCGGGACAAAGGAGGCGGCGGCGGGCGGCGGCGGCGGCGGGCGGCGGCCGCTTGGCGGGGGGCGGGCGTCCCCCCTCCCCGGGCCTCCGCACGCCGCAGCCCGCAGTTCCGCGCCCCCGGCCGGCCGCCGGGTTCCTCGGGGCGCCTCGGGATGTTTAAATTAACGGAGGACGCGGGCGTCCTAGCTTCCTCCGGGGCGGTCCGCCCCCCGCCCCGCCGCCGAGGGCTCCGCGGGCTCCGGGTGGGAGTGCGGGGCCTGCGCCCATCTCGCAGGTGCGGAGACTGAGGACGGGCCGCCGAGTTCCGTCGGCGGTGACTGCGCGGCGTGGGCACGACTGGGTGTCGCGGTTCCCCGTCCCCCCCGCCCGCCCCAGTCGGGCCGACTGGAGTTGCTTTTCCAGCTGCCGCCCCGGGGGGCCGGGCCCCTTCCTCCCTGCCTCCAGCGTCAGAGTGGGGGAGACGGCGTCGCCTGGCAGAGGGTGAGAGGAGAGGGCGCTGGAGCTCGCCTGGCGCCGCGCCTGCTCGTCGCCCGCGCTCGGCACGCGGTAGCTGCCCGGCGCCTGTCATCCGTGTGTCCCCAGCATGAGCCCTTGTCCCTGCGGGGCCGCCCTGGGGTTCACCTGGCCCCTGAGCCTCAGGCAGGGGAGTGGGGCGCTGCGGGGTGGAGAATGTGACACTTCTGTGCCAGGGTTGACATCTGGGATGCGGGATCCGGGCTGCTTTGGGTTGGATTCCTGCTGCGGCTACTTTTGAGCTGTGCGACCTTGGGCAGTTGGCTCGACTTCTCTGAGCCGCAGATCCCTTATCTGCAGAGTGGGCGTAGTAATGACACTAGGGTTGCTTTGAGGCGGAAAGGAGAGAGGGTCTGTGGGAAGTGTTGAGCTGCCGGGTGTCTGGAATCCTCCGCAACTTTCGTCAGGCATCTACTGTTATTACCAAAGTTGTTTGGCCAAGTGGGGCTGACCCTGTGAGAGTGACCAGTGGTTGATTCACAGGGTGGGTCATGAGCCTCAGGCTGGGGCCCCAAGAGACCCAGCCTGAGCTTGGGGCAGTCCCTGGGCTAAGTGCACCAGCTTCCTCTTCTGCCCCCAGGGAACCCAGGGAGTTCTGGTGCAAGCTTCCTCTTCTAGAGGATGGGGTGTGATTGGGTGGGCGAGGGGAGGCTGAGATGGCACCAGCTACGTGGAACGCTTAGTTTCCCATTGGCATCCCTGCCCTGCTGTTCTTGGTCCTGGTTTTTGGAGGGCAGGAGCCTTGTGACATGCGTCCCTGGGTCCCAGTGCCTGCTTGGGCCTGGCGCAGAGTAGATGTTTCACCTGTGTCCCAACTGTGGCCACCAGTGCCCTGTCCTCCATATACCATCCTACGTTCCTAATCAGAAACTAGGCAGCAGACGTTTCTGGTTTGTGAACTGCAGTCCCCTGAAGAGGCTGAGTCCGGCTTGTTGGCACACCTTGCAGGTGGCTTTGTTGCCCAAGGGCATGGCTTAACCCCTAGCGGCGCTCCTGCAAGCCCC
Source organism: Canis lupus dingo (assembly GCF_003254725.2). Classification (NCBI taxonomy): domain Eukaryota; kingdom Metazoa; phylum Chordata; class Mammalia; order Carnivora; family Canidae; genus Canis; species Canis lupus. Next base: position 31,044,049 of record NC_064248.1, on the reverse strand, counting down.
CTGCCCCATCCCACCCCAGGTGGAGGGGTTGGCCCCCGATAAGCAGGAGGGTGGGGGTGGCAAGCTGGTGTCCTGCTGGGCGTGGTGACACCCATGATATGCTCAGTTAAGCGAGAAGAAGGTGGCAGGTGTCCTTGAGGGAGAGGCTATTTGTGGTGTCAGCCCGGACCAGGCTGCCTACCCTCCTGGGAGGTGGGTCCTTGGTGGAAGGCGGAGGTGATACTGAGGGCTCACTGTCCTCCCTCGGGCACCAAGAAAGGCGTAGTGCCTGGTGATGGTGCAAACCCAGTGGCCCCTTGGCCTTTCCGTTTCCACATTTCTTATCACTGCTCATCCTCCCCACGGTCTGGCTGCTGAGGTCAGGACCTCATTCCCGTTTTGCACACTGCGACTCTGCCGTTTAGGAGCAGTTTGCTTGGTTGGCTAGGTCAGAACAGCTCCCAGTAGGGGCGGGAGGATGGCGGGGATTTGAATCTGCTCTGCCACTAGCTGTGGTCCGCCTGGGCCCAAGTGTGTAAAGTCACCCGTGGCCTGGGGCTAACTAGGGCTCACTTTGGGGGCCTCACAAAGAGGCAGGTAACTGGAACCCAGCGTTACACTGGGGAAGACCTAAACCATGAACTCTGAGGGACAGCAGGACAGTGGAAGGCGTCTACCCGCAACTGTCCTTTTGAACCCACCAGGGGGCAAGGGGGCAGGGAGTGGGGAGCTCCGAGGGCGCCCACGGACTGGCGAAGCTAGGCTTTAGAGCTTGTTTTTTCCAGGAGCTGTGGGTGAGATCTGAGGGCCAGGGCCACGGAGCGGGAGGGTGGAGGATTGGTCCTATATGTTTTGGGGGATCCCAATGCCAGCCCTTGTCCTGACTGAGGGAGCTGGCAAGGTGATGCTACAGAGGTTGGGCTGGGGAAGGATGCCCTGTCGCCCACCCCCAGAGCACCCAGAGCCTGCAGGCGCCTGGCTGGGCTCTGACCACCAGGTGGGCCTGCCCTCTGCACTTGGAAGACCCCTTCTTTTGATCTCTGGGCCCCAGGTAGGGTCAGGTCCTGCATGCTGGCTCCTCACTCGGGCAGTCCACTCAAACTCGTGCCTCAGTTGCTAATATGGAACCCAGAGCTGTGAGCAGTGTGAGCCGCAGGGTTGTTGGGAGGATGAAACAATTGTATGGAATGAGTGTTAAACTACTTAGGTAATTGTTCTGGGGTGGGGGTGAGGGTGCAGGTTTCCCAGGTGCCATCCTGGGCGTCAACCCAGCCCAGGTGTGGCCCTTCCTGGATCAGGGTGAAGGGTCAGCTGACCTGCAGGAGATACCTTGGCTCAGAAGGGCAGGAGGGAAGCCAGGGGAGGCAAAGCAAGCAGGTAGCGTCCAGCCCAGGACACCGGGGCTCAGGGAAAACCAGCCAGTTGCCATCACGCTTCACATTCCCTTTGGGCTCTGATTCTCTGTGGCTTCCTCCCCTCCCTGCCCCCCAGCATGTGGAGACAGTTGCCCCTTCAGGTCTCAGGCCTGCTGGGAATCCGCCTGCCCTCACACACTCAGGATGCCAGCTTCCTGGGGTCTCTTGGGGCAGGTGGGGGGACCCACGTGGAGGGTCCCGGGAGTGGCTTTGGGTTGGAGAGCTGGCTCAGGGGTGGGGGCTGCAGACCATGATCCCCATGAGGGCAGGGTCTCTGGGCTTGGAACACATTTATTGAGCACCTGCTGTGTGCTGATAAAGGGCTGGGGATCCATGGTGGGCCAGAGGGACAGTGCCCTCCTCTTACAGATTCAGAGTCCACCAAGGCAACAGCAGCCAAGGAAGCATGTTCTCGACCTGAGAGAACTTCAGGTAGCAGAGAGCACTAGGGAATAAAATGAAGCCGTGCAATGCAAGGCAGTGGCAAGTGTGGGGTGGTGGCGCATCTGGAGCCGGGGTGGTCTGGGAAGGTGTCCTCCCAGAGGCACCCACAGAGAAAGTCCCAAATAACAGAAAGGAGCCAGCCAGTCATGAGACAGAGAAGAACATTCCAGGTAGAAGGAACAGAAAGTTCAGAGGCCTTGAGGTGGGAAGGCGGGGAGGGTGCGAAGAAGCCTGGGGAGGCTGGGAGTTTTGATTCTCTGCTGATGCCAGGAAGGGTTCTGAGCAGTGGATGATGTGAGCAGAGTTTTTAAACTGTCATTTCTCAGGAAATACCTGCTGCGTGAATGCAGGGACAAACAAATGCACTGGGGGCGGGGGGGGGGGGGGGGGCGGGAGGGCGCCAGCGAGCACAGCCAGGCATGCCCATGGCTTGGTCACCTGGCTCTGTGCACTTGGTGGGGGAGTCCTCCTGGCCTGGCCCCGGGACAGCAGACAGGGTTTTGAGGTCACCAGTCCTCTCAAAGGGTCCCTTTGAGCTAGAGCGGCCCCTGCCTGAGTTTCCCCATCAGGACCACGCGGCTCCCTCCCGGACTGGTGAGGCTCCCAGGCAGGTTTGTCCCCCGGGGACACCCCCCCCTCAGGGCTTGCTTGCATTGTTTGATTTCCTACTTCCTGCCCCCAAACACACACATACTTCCCGTTCTGAATTGATACTGCGTTTCCTTCCTATCCAGGGGCCTGGTAGGAGGGCAGGCACCCCAGCAGGCACTGGACCCAAGAAGTCCAGGGGGAGGGACAAGGCAGGCGAGTGTTCTCCCTCGTGCGGAGAGCAGGGGGTTGGGGACAGGTTCACCCCACACAGCTTGTGGGCCATCGAGGGGTAGAGAGGAGACCTGTCCTGTCTGGAGGCCCGAGGGGACAGGCCAAGAGGGGTGGGGGGAGTTGATGGCAGCCCTGGAGGTGCCAGGGAAGAGGCCAGGATAGGCTGTGCACTTGGCAGCACGCAAGTGTGCAGGGCCCTTCCTGGAGCCTGATGGGGGAGGCAGGTGCCAACCAGATGGCCGTGCTGTGGAAGCCAGGGTTGCACTGAGGCAAGGGCCCTGAGGGCGCAGGTGCAATTGCAGGACGAGACCTTCCTGGGCTGCGGGGCCTGGAAGGCATCCCTCCCTGAGCTGGACTGACCACCCTCCACACTGTTGATATTTGGGGCCGGATCCCTGTTAGTGGGGGCTGTCCCCTGCACCACGGGATGTTTAGCACATCCTTGGTCTCTGTCCACTCCATACCAGCAGAACCTCTCACTGTCAGCCGTGACAACAAAAATGTCTCCATACATTACCAGATGTCCCCTGGGAGGCTTAGTCACCCTGGCTGGGAACCCTTGAGCAGGGTGAGGGGAGCAGAGCGGCGGGGCAGAGAGACCTGCCTGGCGAAAGGCCTGGAGGTCAGAGGCGGCAGGGTCAGTGTGGCTGGGGAGAAGCCGGGCCTGGGGACGCCTCGGTCAGGCCCTGTAGGTCCCCGGGAGGACTTGGGCTTCTCCTCTGGGTGACGGGGGCATCGGCTGCAGTGGACCCACACAGGGGGGCCAGGGAGCCTGCCGAGAGTGGCAGCGGCAGCCTGACCCTGCAGTTGGAAAGAAGGGGGATCGCCCCCCCTCCTGCCCAGGGCACCTCTGCGGATGTGGGCACGGGTGGCAGGGCCATCCTGGGGGGAGTGGCGCTGGTCCCTGGACAGACTCCAGGGGCGTGGACGTAGCTGCCTTTGACCTTCAGGCACGCCTGGACTTGGATGGGCCGGGAGTCTCCTCGAGTCTCCTCGGTGTGGGTAAGAATCACTTCTAATTAAGGCCGTTATTGCTCAAGGACGGCAGGTTCCATCCTGTCGGGAGGGAAAACCTTCCCTTCCAACGCTGCCTCCCTGTGTTAACGTCCACCTTTCCGGGGAGCTGAATACAGCGGCCAGCCCTTACTGAGCGCCGAGGGTGGCACCGGATTCTCCAACACGCAGGGGGCTCGGCTTCTCCAACACGCAGGGGCTCGTTACTGTTATTTGCTTCATTTTTGGAGAGGAGACGTTGCAAGGGGCAGGGTCTTGGGACCCGGGGAGCCTGCTAGCTTGGGCACCTCCAGCCTCAGCGAGTGGTCACCTAGAGAGTCGGGGTTTCTTCTCCCTGCTGCGCTTCCCACCGCTGGCTGGCTCGCCTTCACCCCTCAGCAGCAACAGAGGAGGGCTCTGAGGCTCAGCGAGCTGCAGGGGCTTGTGTGAGGTTGGCAGCGGCCAGGAGGTGGTGGTCCAGCGTGCCCTCCTGGCCCCCACCCACCAGCTGATGCTCCGGCCACCCACCGCCCTCCGCCCCTGCACTTGCCAGCAGGCCCTCTCCTGCCATTCCCCAGCCAGAATGCTTCTCCCTGGGGCCTGGCTCTTCCTGCTGGCTCAGCGTCGGCCTTACCTCCCTGGGCATTGCCTGCCCTGCCCGACGTAGCATCCTGGCACCCAGTCCCGTGTTCCTGGCACTGGCCCTCATGCATTTGTAGTGAGAGGCGCTGGTGCGGGGAGCTGTCTGCAGTCTGGGTCCTGGACCTGGGGGCTGAGCTCGCTGCGGGAGGGTAGGTCTGTCCCCTCATGCTTGTCCTCCCTGAGGCTGTCCTGAGCACCTCCACGTTCCAGGACCAGGGCTGCTGAGCACTCTTTGCAGGCTGGTCACCGTTCCCTTGTGGACAAAGGCTGTCTTCTGCTGCACCCTCTCCCAGGTGTTCCGGAGGACCCAGCTGAGTTGCATCTGTCGCGTGGTTGAGAAAGGGACTCAGTCATTTCCCTGCTTCCTGTCCCTTTGTGTCTGGCCGTCACAAAGTACTGGCTCCTCTCGGTCCCTGAGTGGTTACCGAACACCTACCAACACAGGGCCTTCAGAACATTCACCTTAAACAGACCCTCTTCCAGCTTCCAGTGGGGTGCAGGGCATGGGCCCCCTTCCCTGCTTCTTGGTTGAGTGGGGAGAGGGGCTCCCGTCTGGCAGCAGGAGCACTGATGGTGTCCAGGGTAGGACGTGGAAGGGGGTAGTGTGAGCGAAGACAACGCTCATGACGTCACAAGCTACGAACAGCGAGAGCCCACCAGTGTGCTTTCCACCAGGATGAGGGCGGGATGGTCAGGCTTAAGACCTGATTAAAAACAGACCCTTCGGGCGAGGCCATCGCCTGCCCCCGGCCACCCCCGAGGCGGTGAGCTGTCAGGGCCCTGTGGGGTCCCCAGGGGCGCCTCACGCTGCTTTGTCTTTCAGGGCTCTCGTGTCCAGCCTGAGTTCCAGCCTCGCTGAGCAGACTGCCCCACGAGCTTCCTCCTGCGGAAGCCCCCTCAGGCGCTGACCATGTCTATAATGGACCACAGCCCCACCACGGGTGTGGTCACGGTCATCGTCATCCTCATCGCCATTGCGGCCCTGGGGGCCTTGATCCTGGGCTGCTGGTGCTACCTGCGGCTGCAGCGCATCAGCCAGTCGGAAGACGAGGAGAGCATCGTGGGGGATGGCGAGACCAAGGAGCCCTTCCTGCTGGTGCAATACTCCGCCAAGGGACCGTGCGTGGAGCGGAAGGCCAAGCTGACCCCGAATGGTCCAGAAGTCCACGGCTGAGCTGGGATGCCGGGGCCCCGACCCCGAGGCCTGTGTGCAGCCCCCTGAGAGGCAGGGGAGGGGCAAAACCACAGATGCGCTTGCTAAGGAAGGCTTGACACTTGCCAGCATGGCCTCGCTGGGCTTCATCACCGCCTGCACGGACTCCCGAGATCTTGGCTGTCCTTAGCCAGAACACGGTGGCCCTGGGCCTCCCCCTGGCCTCCTGGTGGGACTGCCCATTGCAGGCAGTGGGCAGGCCTGACCTTGCTGGGGCTCACAACCCCGTAGTGCTTTTGTTACTTGAATGTTTAGCTGAGCCTGTTTTTGATGGAGCTACTACTGTAACGTGTGAACTCACAAACCTGTGAACTGTAAATAGGCCCCGGAAGCATGTGCTTAAGCCTTTTTTGCTGATTTTTTAAAAATACCGTGTAGAGCACATGGGACTGGCTGTAGTAATAAGCTGACTCAAGGCTACGGGGGCGTGTCTTAGACATGGAAGGCCCACGCTGCCCTTGGCAGGGACCTCTAATATACCTGTGTGTGTAGGCAGAGGACGTGACCTGTCTTAAGGCTCATGGCTCACCAGCTGGGGTGCTTTGGTGATTTCTGCTTGGTTAGCGGTGGATGGAAGAACCATGCCCCCTTCTCTTTGGGTCGCTAAATGCCAGTTCCTGTTGAGAGTGGAGTTATTGCAAGGAAGCCACCGCCACTGCCTGAGAGCCGGTGAAGGACGCGTCAGGGCGCGCTGACGCGCGTCCCGAGGGCTGCCAGGCGGCCTGGTGGCAGAGCAGTTTCATGAGCATGCTGAGCACTCCCCTGCTGCTGTCCTCACCCAGCATTACTTGGCATAGGCTTTTGCTACAAACACCACAGCCTGTGGCGGCTACCTTTTATCTGAAACCCAGCTGGCCCAGGAAAGAGGAAATTGTGGGTCTTGTTTGTTGTATTTAATACTTTCTGCACTGGAGGGGTGGGGGAGGGGACTTTGAGGGTCCCCCCCTCCTCCTTTTCACACACACGTTTTCTCTCTTCTCTGAGCACCACCCACCTGCTGGGGAGGGGACTTCACTTTCCCCTGTGACCCTGCTCTAAGAGCCCCCAAGTGCATGAGCACCCTGAGTGGGCCCCCCCCTCCGGGGGAGGGTGCGACGGGGAGAGGGAATTTCCGGTTCAGGATGAGGTTTTCACGAAGACCGAGAGGAGCTGGTGGCTGTCGGGCCAGCACCCCCACAATCTGCATCTCCAAGGTCTCCCTTGTGTATCACTTCAGCGAGCTCGCTGAGATTATTGATCCCACCACCATGAGCACGTTCCCCACTACTGTGATTCAAACGTGACTTGTGTTGGCATCCGTGGTAATAAACTGGGGACCAACCCCAGGCTGAACCACGGAGCGCTGGTCAGGGTGCCGGCGGCTCCTCGGGCCCCACTCAAGTCTCTAACAAGCATGTTGAACTAATGATCTGCTTCCTGGAACCTGGAGGAGCGAGCTTAGGGAACACTTCCTTTTAGCAGCACACCCTTAAATTGGGGGTCAAACACGAAGTATTAGCTTGGGGGTTGGGAGAAGCACAGCTCTGTAACTGGGTGGTAGCTGGGTAGCCCATAGGAGATGCCCCAGGGGGTACTGAGGAGCCTCTGCAAGGCAACTGGGCTTTATTTAGTACCGGAGAGCTGCCCTTGGCCCCTAAATGATCTCTCCTGGAGATCCTCCGAGGCCCCGCAGGCTGGAGGGGGCCACCGCTTTCAAGGGTGCCCTGTGGAAGATTGAAGAGAAGGCTGGGTTTCTGATGACGGGCTCTGGAGACCAGTGTACAAGGTGTAAGGGGTGTCTGACCCATTCCGCTTGCATCTCAGAACTTCCAGGCTTTCTACCTCTACTTTTCCGCAGCCAGCAGCATACACTCAGGCTGTCTTCACCCGGGGAACCGGGGGACCCTGCAGGGCTCACCCTGAACACGACCGCTTGCCTGTCAGACTTGCCCTGAGGTTTTCACGGGGCTGATGAAGTTCTGGTTTTGAAATGATGAACCCTCACTTTCTCCTGGGTTTCGCTCCTGGAGGTTCCTCGTCCCACCTATGCCCCGGTGGCCAGGAGCAACATCTTTACAGTCGCAGTGCCCAGTGCCGGGTCAGGGTCGTGGGCGCAGGGGGCACTGCTGGGGGTGTCTGCGAGGCAACTGGGTGTGCCTGGGGAGGCCGAGAAAACCACATAATAGCTCTCACTGTTCCTATTTATCAATAGCTACTTTTTTTAGCATAGATGCCAGGGCCACACACTCACATGGCTTAGTTCTGACCTGTCGTTGAATTCTTTCTGAATAGACCAACTGTTGTGTTCTGGTCCTCTGACGGGTCAGTCAGGAAATCAGCCTTTCATCCTGCATGGCATCACAGAAGCAACAGGAGGGGGATGGGAGGGAACTCTGACACTGAGCCACTAAAACACGGACTAACTTTTCAGACAAATGTTCAAATGGACTGTGCTACTGTTTGTCTCAAGCTACCAAGTTTGTGCAATAAGTGGAAGGGATGTCATCCCTGTTCAATAAAAGCTGAATGACATTCAAGTTGATTTTCTAGACCACTGAGAAAATCTTTATTTACAATAAATTTCAATAAAATTTGCATAAATATATTCCCAAAGTACAGTTTCCATCTCTGATTTCTTCATGTCATTGTAAAAGTTAGTCTGTCCTGTTCTCATTGCTCCTTTCAGACGCCAGCGTGGAGCTGCTGTTGGAAGGCGGGGGGCTGCCGCCAGGTAGCCGGGGGACACCCGAAGGGTTTGGGTGGCCAGAGCCTGCCTCTTTGTGGGGAGTGAGGTTTTCGGCTCCATCCTTGCCCTCCAGCTTCCGTTCCATGGTCGCCACCAAGATCTTGAGCCACGTGTTCTCAGTGAGGAGGTTTTCCGAGGCATCGGCCAGCTCCTGGAGCTTCTGGGCCACCTCCTCAAGCTCGTGGGTTTTCTGCTCATACAGGGTCTGCAGCTGCTCGCTGTGTAGCTGAAGCAGGCTGTGCTGCTTCTCCAGGGTCTGCTTCTGCCGGAGCAGCCGGTGCTCGTCCCTGCGCGCACTGGACAGCTGGGCCTCCACCTGCACTTGTGCTCTCTGAAGGGTGCTGATCTCCGCCCTCAGTTTCTGGATCTCTCTCTCCAAATGGGAGATGTGCCCCTGCTGGAAGACTGCCTCGCTCTGAAGACACTCTTTGGTAGGAGGGTTAGCTAAGTTCTGGGGGGTAGAAGCAGGGTCTGAGTGATGCAAAATGAACCTCAGCAGGTTGGGAAGGGTGACAGGAAGGTCTTCAGGGTATTTCACACTACGGTCCTTTCTGGAGAGAAAGGGAAAGGAGTCAAAGGTGAGAATCCCATCAACATTCTTAGTCCAAACCACACTGCTACCAAAGGCCAGGCTGCTTGCTTCCCAGCAAAAGACATTGAGGATTTTGCTTAATACGAGTCAGCCAGGAAAAGGTTTCTGGGCAAAAACTCTTCTACAAAGCTGAGGATGTCCCATATGCTCATTTTGTAATTAAGGTGACTTCTCCCAAATGTGTGTCTGCTTCTAAGGACAAAGAGCTCAGTTTCTGAGAACAACCTTCCAAGAAAGACAAGCAGCTCCCAGGCCTTATGGCAGGGCTGGAGGGCACTGGCAGCACGTGGACAGAGGGGACTCTGTGAGCTCTGAGAGGCCCAGTGGTGTGTAAGGAAGGACATGCTGGGGCAGGACGTCACCTGTGTCACTCCGTGGCCATCCACAATGCTTGGTGCAATAAGAAAGACGGAACACTCAGCCGGATTTCTTCAGCTGGCATTTATTACACATTATGCAAGGCACAAGTTCTTAAGAGAGGGTAACTATACCCCCCCACCCAGGGCATCTGGCAACATCTGGAGACATTTTTATTACCACAATGGGGAAGGTACCACTCAAGCCCTGACCCCTGACAAGAACACCAACCACAGGACTCTGAGAAGTTAAGGCTGCCCTGCTCTGAGAACACAGAATAAGGAAGGAAAGTGACATATGAAGGGGGTTCCCCCAAAGCTTTGATGCAAGCCCTGATGTACAAAATTCCTTTTTAGAAATTGTCAACTGTATGATGACCAAAATTTGTATCACATCTAAGGGCCCCAGAGGCACCTGCCGTGCAGACTCACAAGGCTCCACTCGCTGTCACAAGCGCCCAGACGAGTGACCCCCTTGAGCCCCTGCACTGCCTCATCTATAAAAGGAGTAATAAGAGCATCACTGCTCTCAGGGGACTGCTGTATGGATGGCATGAGCTACCTGACTGCTGAGTGTTAGCCTAAAAACAATCATATTATTCTGTGGTATTCTCAGAAACCACTCATTAAAAGCTTACACACACTTTCCACACACAAAACCAGTGGTCAAATATCTAAGAAAAGACAAAAGGTATTCTTTTGTGGGCGGGTAGCTCTTTCCCAATGAAATAAAAATCACAGGAAAAAAAAATCACATATGCCCCATTTTATACATTTACAGAGACTTTCAAATGAATGGAATAGTCAGGTATTTGCAGTAAGTTTATAACCACACACCCCACCCTTTAAAGCATGGTTTTCTTAACATAGAGAAGTGTGCTTCAAGTGGGGCCTCCCAGTCATTCAACAGATGACTAAAAAACCTCCTGGCCCCCATGAAGCGTGGGCAACAAAGGACAAGAGGAGGCTGGCTCTGCCACTAAGATATGCAATGCCAACCTGGTCTTGCAGGATAGAGTAACTGTGAAAGACCCCAGGAGAGAGCTGCCTAGGTACCGAAGTATGTGGGGGAGACGTTTACATTACAGAGAATGACACCTGTAAGGATGCTATTTTAGAGACAGATCCCTGGAGCAATCTCTGTGAATCTACCAAACGGGTGTGCTAAACGGCTTTCCAACTTTTTGGAAGTAACAAGGACACAAGCTGTGAACAAACTTCCAAAAACGAATTATTTTGAAAGCGTTGTAGTAAAAGGTCCCAAAGTTTGACTCCACTCTAAATTCATTAGAAGTGTGTTCACACACTTCTAACACCTAAACAGCTAAATAAAAACATGACACGGGATCCCTGGGTGGCTCAGCAGTTGAGCGTCTGCCTTCAGCCCAGGGCGTGATCCTGGCATCCCGGGATCGAGTCCCACATCAGGCTCCCTGCTTGGAGCCCGCTTCTCCCTCTGCCTGTGTCTCTGCCCCCACCCTCTCTCTGCCTCTCTCATGAATAAATAAAATCTTTAAAAAAAATTTAAAAAAAAAAAAAAAAACCAAAAACATGACAGGGTATAAGGTCTCTACTCTGAAAGAGGAGGTAGGATACTGAGGATACTAAGGGCAGGCTGCTCCTCTACAGAAGTGAGGCCCTCCCCAGGGCACACACTACAGTAAGCCAGCTGGGTCCTCACCCAGGCCCGTGCCAGAGCACCTGAATTTGGAAATGTCACGCAAGGAAGAGTGGCTCTCAGACACCCCTGCGCAGGAATGCCGCCTCTGCCAGGGAGAGGAGGGTCACACGATGGGGGAGGACAAGCTCTTTCATGTAGTTTCTCTCTTCAATGACTATAAAATATGTGCTCACTGGAGACCAATTGCAAGACAAACAAGAGGCATCCCTCACATCACCTGTAATCCTCCTCCAAAATAACTGTCTACATCTTGCTACTTACTGCACACACTTTAACCTAGCACATTTACTTATGTCTCATTAAAATATATATTTATAGTCTCTTCACCAAAAATAATATAAACATATGCATCATGAAAAAATCCTTTTCATTTTCTCTCTTGCGCCTGCTCTTGGCCCATTTACACCTTCTGAGTATACCAAACGTTCAACTTGGACCAGCTGACAAGGAGCTCACTTCATTTCTGACCACTCTTTATTTTTAGGAAATAAGAAAAATTCTATTCCTGAGTGGCAAGGCTTTGGTTTCCCAAGCTCTCTGTATTAACAAGGAGCTGGACACTCTTCTTATATCTAGTATTTACATTCTTGACTTTCCAATGGTGAGGGGGCTGCAGGGAGCACTGTTGCACATGCCCAAGGTGACAACATCAAGCAACTCTCTAATTAAAGCTCAGTCCTCCCCACACAGCCCAACTCAGTCTCCCAAGCACACAATTCTGTGTGTCTTGTGCTGGGTGTTAGAACTTTATCACTTTCCTAAACCATGTCTGAAATTCCAAAACCATGCTTCATTCAACTTCATGTCCAACCTCCATCCCACAGAGATGAAATTGCTAGTGTTACTATCCAGGATTCCTTGGCTGTGTGGCACTTTAAATGCTTAGAAGGAAAAAGGTTCATCAGGACAGTTAGCAGAACAGGATGAGTCACACTCTGTTTTTAGTATGTGATGTGACAGGACCCTACTACCCCAGGAAGTATTCCAGCAAAAATTCCTTGAGATAAAGAGGAAAAAACAAGGAAATGATTCAGTCCCCATGAAGGAAGCACTCTCTTAGAGAAAAAGAAAGTATGGCAGTGGCTGCAGTGAACAATAGAAGTGAGTGCAGGAAATGAGAACCAGAGACATCCTATGTATGACTTAGGAACCTCACTAAAATAATCCTGCAAACGCTTCTCCCTGGAAAGATACGGTCAGAGCTGCGTGACTGGTCCCTGAGGACCCGTCCTTCTACAAACAAAGGGAATCTTTTTAAAAAGGGGACAGAACATTTGGTTTATCAAGCTTTCAAAGGCCAAGAGTTAATTTCCCTTTTAGCAAAACATCCGCATCCAACACTTACTAATTTCCAAGTTAGGCTGTCCCTTTGCTGATGTCCCATCCCCGTCTGCTGGGCTTTCAGGGTAGGTGCTGTCATCACGGAACTTAGAGTCCACTTAGACAAATGTGGAGACATCAAGGTGAACTCCCCAGGGCGGATGTTCACAGATGTTTGCGTAAGTGGGGAGAAGGCGCCTAGAATCCCAGGATGGGGTGCAGTGGGGAGGAGAGACTCCATTTCCAACTTGCACAAGAGGGACAAGGCAGTCACCAGCAGGACTCCATGGAAAATGACAAACATGCGAGCCTGAGGCAGGCAGGGCCTGATATCCGGGAGGCCCAACGGATGAGCTACCGTCACCTGGCCCACGTGAATGCAGCTCTTTGCTTTCCAGCCACTGTACGCTCACAAGGCCAAGAAGGCACACCAGCTCTGATTGCCACATTCATGTTCGTGAGTGCCCCACACTCTGGGAGGGGCAAAGTTTTCACCAAAACCTCATGTGACCTTGTGATACCAAAGCTCTTTTACCCTTAGTCCCTAATGGCACATTTTGAGCAATGTATTTTATTTAAAATAATTTAGTAATAGCTAATGATCTGCATTTCACTTCTGTAAAGTACCTTAAACTCATTTCATTTTCGGCAAAAGGATCCCATCTGCCCAAATATTGAAAAAACTCAGCATTACCTGTTGCAGGGAAAAAATAAAACAGTAGGAAGACGGTCGACCATAAATTCCCATGGAAGGTCATTCTGAGATACATCAATCCTGGCAAAGGGAAAGATGAGAAAAAGTTAAAGATCAGTCCAGGACACTCCCAACGTGAAAGAACCTTCCCTGATAACGAAGAGCCTGGAGCATTTTCTGTGGCCCCACTGATCAGCTCCTCTTAGAGCACTACCAACGCAAGCTGGCTGCAACTCAGGCAAGAAGAACCGATTCTTCCAGAACATGCCACTTTCCACTCAATTTACGGAGCGGAAGTGACATATCCTGTGAGTAAGTATGAACTTTCCCAAAAAGCTCACTGACATCTCCGGGGGCTGTCTACCCACCTGATGGAGTCGGGTCAAGTACTTTAATCCCCAAATTCGCTCTGGAAAATGGGAATCATTGTCCAAAATACATCAAGCCTCTGAAGACATAAGAAAGTTAGAAAATAAAGCTTATACTCTATTTAATATTTATGTTTTGTATATCTGGATGGAGGCTACAAAACATGGACTGTTTGTATATCTGGATGGAGGCTACAAAACATGGACTTTCTTAGCAGATCTTAGATTAATTTTCTAATACAGAAAATGACATCTGTGCTAAATTACCCAACCTGTGCTTTTTTACTATTGAAGTAGCGGCCCCTCCTGCAGCCGGCACTCAGCTAAGCGTGTAGTCATTAGTCCATCGAGATGTCCCATTTGCAAGAATTAGTAGGATTGGAGTAAATAAAGTTATGACCCTGAGCCCCCCACCCCAGCCCGCAAGTCTTGCTCAAATGGTTCAAAAACAAAACACATCCTAGAAGAGGGGAGCAGACCAAGTGGAGGACCACTTGGCCAGGAGGTTCCGATGTCAATCATCAAAAACAATGCACACAAAAGATGGCAATTTTTTGAATCACTAACTTGAAACAAGCTTTCAGAAAGTATAATGGGGGATGGGAGTGAATCAGTGCGATGCATTTGTCCAGAAGGATGACCAAATTATAATGGTTTTACACAATTTAACAAAACAGGACTCCTGCCTCTGCCTGGGACAGCCTACTTAAAACATCAGGGTTCTGTTTTCTAAATAAGTGGTTATTGAACGCTTTAGTCTATCATCAAATACTTTTTTTCTCCTGAGTTTTACTTCAGAAAAAATGTACAATCAGAAGAAAAACATGATCATAAACCTCCACTCAGAATTCCACTGGGCTAATCAGGACTTTCTTTCTGGGATTCTTATTCGAGCGTGGTGTAGACGCCTACATATTGTGGAGAGCGGCATCCGTACATCTCACATGTGATTCAACTAATTATATGAAAAGCATTGTTCTAATAAATGGGTAAAAATCCCTTCAAACTCCAGTCACAATTTACTTAGGCACTGCTCTCCTGGTGGACATAAATCACGCTACAGTGACAGCTCACGCTTCTCTCCAAGTCCCAGTTCCTTAATTCCCCAAAGTGAAATTAACTGGGGCAAAAATGCATAACTATTTTTGTGCTTTCTTACAAATGTTGCTAACATGCTTTCCAAAAAGGTTCCACCCAATTCACTTATCCTATGACCTACTTCTGACTGTGCCAATTTCATTTGACTCTATCAACACAAGACTCCCGTCACTTAACAGCACCTATAAGTGTAAATGATACTGTTATTGTTTTAATTTACACTGACTAGACTGTACTCTCCCTACTTATGTATTTACACTCTCCTCCTCCAGGAGAATCCTACTCCTCACCTCTCTTCTTCACCCAGGAGTCCCTCCCAGCTGTGTCTCCCCCTGCGCCCCAGGTGGTTTTTCACTGTGGTAATATACACACAAAATGTCCCAGCCTGACCATTTCTGAGCGCACTGCTCAGCAGCATGAAGTGCACCCATGATGCTGTGCGGCCATCACCCCACCCGCCTCCACAACGGTTTCTTCATCCTACAAAACACAGACTCTCTCTCCATTCAACAGCTCCCCACTCTCCACTCCCCCCGCACCCACCATCTACTTTGATTCTGTGAATCTGACACGCTTGGGTGCCTCACATCACACAGTACGCATCCCTTTGTACTGCATTTAACACTGAGTCCTCAAAGGTTATACATGTTGTCAGGTGTCAGAATGTCCCTCCTTTTTAAGGCTAAAGAACACTTCCCTGTGTGGACAGACCACATTCCCCTCTCGGCAGTTCCTTAAACCCCTATTCTTTCTCAGGGTCTGGAGTTGGGAGTCCTGTCCTTCACTGACAGGCTATGTGACTCTGGGCAAGTTACCTTCCCTCTGTGGCTCAGTTTCCTCCTCAGTAAAAAGAGAGCAACTATTATACCTGCTTCACTGCATGTTCTGACAAGGTCAGATAACATGTATATAGAAAAACCTCATTGCACAGTAACCCCTCAAATTTGGTTCTAATCATTACTTATAGTAGATCCAGTGGGTGAAATACAGAGGCTGTAAAACATAGCTAGTGTCCTTTCTAAAAGCCTACTTTCCTTATTTTTCTCACTGCACGGAGTAGAATCCATTCATCTAGTGGAATCCGTTCATCTTTAATTATTTTTTTGTAACTGCTTCACTTTGGAAAGTTTCCATCTCTCAAAGGAACTAGCAAACCCAATATTCTATGTTCTGCTATTTTTTCCTATGATTTAATCTTTTATATTTAATTCTGTCTGGAAGGCTGAAGTCTAAACAGCCCCCCCGCCCCCTGAACAGCTTAGTACCTTTTCCAAAAACACTTTAAGGCTTGTTTCTATAAAACAACGATTTAAAAACTGTTTTGATTACTACAGAGGCCACATCCAGTACCCACGGAATCACGAAACTAAAACACACATATATCAACCAATCCTTCCTCCTAATTTTAGGAGCGAGAAGGGAAACCCAGACCTGGTGGAGAGATCTGCTCCGGGGCCGGTTGGCAGCACATCAGGGAGCGGCCCCCTTTCTCTGGGCCGAGGCTCTAGCGCCATGCAAGTCCATGGGCACCCTTCCCATGCTATTCCGGGGAGTTGGCCACTCCAGGAGTTGTCTTAGCAACCAGGTCAGCACTGCTCCCACCACACTCATCCTCCCATGAATTCAATCAGGGCTAAACATACTCGACACTATAGAAGGAACACTCAGAACTCATCAGGAAAACTTTGGTTTCAATGAGGTTTTGCTCATGGCTTTCAGCTGACAATGAAATTGCACCCTGCCCAGGGTTAATGGAAAATGGGCAGACCCCTGCAAACCAAGTGGCTAAGCCATAAGGAGGAGAGACAGGCACAAGCCCAAAGTGCCGCAGGCTCCCTTACCTTGCCACAGTGAATGTGTCCGACGGCAGGAGGCGAGCTAGCTGGATAAAGACGTGATTGAGGGATGGACAGAAGCCGCACCACTGTGCATAATAAAGCAGCAAAACGTCCTGGGGGAAGGGAAGATGGCTGTTACTGGCGCCTCGGAAATGGGCTCATGTCCTCATTGTGCTTAGAACCCAGCAGGCATTCAAGAAATGCTGCTTATGCACCAATTATGAAAAATTTCATTTTTAGAGCTTTCCAATTACAGGCCTTCTCTAAGGACTTTTGGCAGTTAGAAAACCACCGTGCAACTCATGTGCATTGTGCAAGAAGACTGCCACAAGATTAATCTACTCATCAAACCTGAACGCTCACCCCAGGAACTGCAGCTCTGGGAATTGTTTTAATAGGGAGAGATGGCTTAACTTTTGTCTCTCTCATTATTCCATACCTGTTTTTGAAGGACCACTTCCCAAAAGGTATCAGTTGTCACTTCAGTGATTAGATGCTGAGAAGGGAACTGGGCAGAGTCACTTCCTATAAGATGTCTTTTCAAGGGACTGTAGAGAACGCTGAAGTTTTGAATAAAAGACTCTAAAAATAAAGAGAAAATGAGATCAGCTCTTTGCTAAGTACAGGGAGAATAGCTGGCCTACTTTAAACTCTACATTTAAAAACCTGGGCTGGCTTCACAGGCTTACATTTTTAACACTTCCTCTACAGGTAAAACCCTGACTGCAACTGCCCAGGTAAAACCCTGACTACAACTGCCCAGCATGGCACCAGGTGTAGCTTTGAGACAACTCCCCAGACGGTGATTTAGGTAACAAAATGCTGTGCGGGATCAGATGCTCTAGTATTTACAGACTAGGAATTCTCTTTTTTCTAACAGGACTGGTCCACAAATAGACACCCGAGACTGCACAGATCAACACGCCACAATCTTTAAGAGATTTCAACCTACAATTCTAGGACCTTTATTTTTTTTATTTTTTTAAAGATTTATTTATTTATTCATGAGAGAGAGAGAGAGAGAGACAGAGAGAGAGGCAGAGACACAGGAGGAGGGAGAAGCAGGCTCCATGCCGGAAGCCCGACTTGGGACTCGATCCCGGGACTCCAGGATCATGCCCTGGGCCAAAGGCAGGCACTAAACCACTGAGCCACCCAGGGATCCCCCCAATTCTAAGACCTTTAAACATCACTACAAGGGCAGCTACTACACAAGCTGTTGCAAGTGGATGTCTCATGCTCATAAATTCAAGAACAAGGAGCTATGGTTTTTGTTTATTCAAGTTTTTCAAGTTTCCTTCTTGAAAGTTTAGGAAAAATAAACTCAATTATATTTAGTGGGAAAACCTATATATATAACCCAGAAGCAATACTAAAGCCTAACTTGACCTGACACCTCTCCTCATAAACTCCACTGTCCTCAGATTGCTTGGTTGTCTGTCTGAAGCAGGGCTGGTCTGCGCTCTCCCTTCTTTCTCCTTCTTCTAACCCTCTCTATTTTGAGGTCTTGATGAACAGTGACGTGTTCTGCAGAGGGGAGAGGAAGTGAAGGGTGTCATGTGCATACTAAACAGAGGTCATTGTCTACATCTGAGTAACTTACTTGGCTATGTTTCTGAGACATAAAACCAAAAATTTTCTCCTCATCTAAATGAAACCTAAATCCCTAAACTGGCCAAGAGAAGCCAACATAAAAGTCAACTCTGCAAATCAACGACACACAAGTATTTTTTCACAAGGACCCTTACAAATGTGGTCGTCAACTACAGGAATACAACTGAGCTAGATGTGTGTGTTTCAGAGTAGATACTCTGAAGAAGGCTTCTTTCAGATGACCCTTAAATTCAAATTGAATACCATTATGAGCTCAATGAATGCTTGAGTATTACTGAGCAGAATTCACAGAAGTCCAATGAACACTCCAAAAACACAGGCTTGTTTCACTTTAAGAAAATTCAGTACACCAAAATGTAACTTTAGAAAACACAGATGAGGTGCAATTTGTAGTATCAATGGAGAATGCAATTCATAAAGTGATTGGTTCACAGGGTTCCTTTCAACACTTAGGAGCTTCATGTTTATAATACATAATTTGGGGGGATCCCTGGATGGCTCGGCGGTTTGGCGCCTGCCTTTGGCCCAGAGCTGATCCTGGAGTCCCTGGGATCGAGTCCCGCATTGGGCTCCCGGCATGGAGCCTGTTTCTCCCTGCCTGTGTCTCTGCCTCTCTCTCTCTCTCTCTGTGTGTCTATCATGAATAAATAAATAAAATCTTAATATATAATTTGACAGGGGAAAAAACCAACATTTACATAAGCCTTTCCAAAAGTGTCGATTATCAGAAACAAGCTTCACCTGGGCTTTAAAGAAGACCGATAAAAAGACTATTATTTAGGGGGCTCTGAGTTTACTCTTGCTTTCATACCCTCTAAAACTTGGAAATAACAGGTTTCCCTCCCTACCAAATTCCTCCTGTCTGCATTTGGCAAACACTGACTTTCCCCGTGTTACCAATGAGGCTGAACTAACACGGCTTTTGAATTCTCACTTCCTTGTGTGGACATCAAGTATGTCAGCAAAGTCCTGGGAACAGGACAGCATGGGTTAGTTTACTGCGGCTGCTAAGCCCCAGGGGCAAGCTCGCACATGCTTTCCCATAATGGGCCCCCCACCCCCAAAGTGGTTTTTGCTGGTTTGCAAGGGGACACTTATTGCACTGGATGCTTGTTTGTTACAATCAAGGCACAAAAGGTCAGAGCAGCGTTTCTCAAGGAGGTATAAACAGCAACAGAACAAATTAGGTTTTGTGGCCTTGATATTCATACATCCAAACCTGTGAGACAAAAGGGAGGACAGGTGGTTCTACTGTTTCACTGCTTCCTAAGCTCCTTTACAGTGGCACTGCTGTGGGGGCTCATATTCATCAGTCCCCTGGGATGCTCCCATCAGAATGACTCTCCACCACACTGCTTTCCCTCGGGGCCAGGTTCCCACCCCATGCAGCCCACTCCAATTTAGAAATGGGACAAGCACTATCAATCTGGAACCTTGACCACCTACCTCCCCACCCCACCCCCAAGGGGCTACATGACAAACTTATCCAAAATTTGGAGTTAGGAAGTTTGTTCCAATGAATAAACAAAATTAGCTTCTTTTAAAATTATGACCAACTGCAGCCTATATATTTTAAATGAGCTAAAGAGCTGATGTCCCCCCCGCCCCCCCCACCCCCACCCCGTGACCAAATGTACTGAGATCCTAGATGAAAGTGACCGGTATTAAGTTAAGCAAAACTTTTTATGTTTGGGGAAGGAAACTGCCCACAGTACCTAGGGTGAACTTCATAAGAGCTTGTTTTGGATCCAAGATATAGTGAGACTCTTCTTTCACATCAACAATCGTGGCGAATTCCTTCACCCGAGTGGCACTCGGAGCCCCCAGCCTCTCTGCATATAACCAAAATAAATTTGAATCCAAAAGGTAGATGTTCAGGGTCTTGTTGGTTCTGCAGCTCAGGCCTGTGAAGTTTGTGCTACTCACGTCCACCTCAGGAAAGAGATACCTGTTCTCCTCAATGTGAGGAACGGAGCCTGGGGGATCGACCTCACATTTCTTCTCAAGGGAAGAAAACGTGATGGTCGGGGTTTCAAAGACACTTTGTCCAGAATCAATGAAGCCCGTCACGGCCCTGTTTATGGTCCTGCAACATGCAGTGTAGTAGCTGAAGGGACTATAGGAACTCAGAAAATTGCTGCATTCTATGCTGTCCGATGCCACATGATAAAATGTCTGCTCCTTGAGGTAGAAAGAATCCAGAGCTGCCGCCATCTCAAAAAAGCTGCACTGAGGCATGCCCACCGAGCTCGGCCTGACGCCCCCCGTGCTCTGGTTGACACACAGCTCGCAGACGTTGTGGGTCCTGGAGACGGAGTGCCACTGGGGCAGCACCACGGTGTTACAGCAGGGGGATGCCGTGATCAGCGGCGGCTCCGGCAGCTGCTCAGGGGGTTCAGGTGCTAGAGGCCTCAATAGCGGGGCGTCTGCCCGCCGCAGGTGCTGCAGGAGCTGCTCCACCACCTGGTCCCCAGTGACAGTTGTTATACTCCAAGGCCACTTCGGTGATCTGAAAGACAGGCAGAGCTGGTGAGAGGCGCGGTGACAGTGTAGGGAAAGAGCCCCAAGGCCCGCAGGCGGGGGAAGCATCCTGCTGAGCTTCACGAAGAGCCATGTCCTCTCCTGGTGCCAAAAAGGAAGAGGAAACCTGTGCACTGAAAGCTATTAACAAAGGGGCTCAGATTCTCTCAGAACATGTCCCTCTATCAACAGGGAGCCAACTGTGCAGAGAGGGAGAAGGCCTTAGAGGTGGACGTCTTTGTCACTGCACAAGAGCCCAGCTCACCCATGACATGCTTCCTGGCCAAGGGGCCAGGGAGAGATTTTTAATCTCAACTCCCAGAGGAGGGTATTTCCCCTTCAAGCATTGCAACTCTTACATACGTGCAATGTCTTCTTTTTTTACCTTAAGTCTATATATTTCCCAAACATCTCACAAATGGATCACAATACTTCACAGCATGCATGTTTCCAAGTAAATTCACACCTCACAGGAGACCGCAAGTTCAACCTGTTCCAAACCACATTTGTCCATCCCACTTTCCCCCATAACCCTCTCCTTCCCGCATACCGCCCTCTCTGGGAAAATAGCATCATCAAGTGGGAATGGTGATCCTTTGAGCTCCAACCTCCCCTTCATGTCAGCGCAAACCTCAAGCCCAGCTGCCTCTGACTTGAGCAACATAAAGCCAGCCGTTCTGTGTCCCCAAGGCCACAGCCTCAATCCAAGCCTTCAGTCGTCACAGACCACGACCATGTGCTCTCCCCTGCCTCACTCAGCCTCCACATTGCCACTGTTAATTCTAAAACTACCACCCTAAGCACAGCACTCTGCAGACAAATGATATTCGATGGCTCCCTACTACCTGGAGGATAAAATCCAGCGAAGTCTGGCCTGTGTCTGCTTTTTCAGTGTCGCTCCTCCCTCTTTAGACCAGGCCTGGCCAGGACCTCCTCCATCTGACAAACCTCAATACTGTACCCAAGGCCCAGCATCAGCATGGATGGCTACTTCAGTAAGGCTAACACCACCTCACCCTACCTCAGCTGGGAAGAGTTCAGTTCTGCATCTTCAGAGTCCCAAAGCCCTTCCCACAGTCTCACAAGTATCTGCTGAGACGTCCTCACAAGCTTATGGACCCTCATGGGTAGGGACCCTGTTTGATTTCTCCTGTCTTCCCCAGAGCCTAGCACAGAGCCAGGCACAGAACAAATGCCCAAGAAGCTCTGGTGCATGAATGGCATCTTAGGGTAACATACACATTTCCACTTCCTGGGGAGATTAACCGTTTTACTCTCAGAGATCAGTATTAGCCTGATTAGATTTACATTTCATTCTACAATTATTTCCAAACTGAATACCTTTTACTACCCACCTCAGGTTCATAAGGAAAACTAGCAAGTCATTATAATCCAAAAGCAGCTACTCCATTTACTCTCTAAAACAGAATCATGGGGAAGCCTGGGTGGCTCAGCGGTTTAGCACCTCCCTTTGGCTCAGGGCATGATCCTGGAGTCCCGGGATCAATCCCACATCGGGCTCCCTGCATGGAGCTTGCTTCTCCCTCTGCCTGTGTCTCTGCCTCTCTCTCTGTATATCTTTCATGAATAAATAAATAAAAATATAAAAAAATAAAATAAAAAAATATAACAGAATCATGTACTAACTTGGATCAAATCTTGCCATTTAGTTAAAAGGTGTTAAGTCACTCAGGATTTTGTTTCATTAAAATGTGTGTGTAGGGCAGCCCGGGTGGCTCAGCGGTTTAGCGCCTGCCTTCGGCCCAGAGTGCAATCCTGGAGTCCCGGTATCAAGTCCCATGTTGGGCTCCCTGCATGGAGCCCGCTTCTCCCTCTGCCTGTGTCTCTGCCTCTCTTTGTCTCTCATGGATAAATAAATAAAATCTTTAAAAAATAAAAAAAGGGCAGCCCTGGTGGCGCAGCGGTTTAGTGCTGCCTGCAGCCCAGTATGTGATCCTGGGGACCCGGGATCAAGTCTCACGTTGGGTTCCGTGCATGGGGCCTGCTTCTCCCTCCGCCTATGTTTTTGCCTCTCTCTCACTCCCTGTGTCTATCATGAATAAATAAAATACAATCTCAAAAAAAAATAAAAATAAATAAAATGTGTGTGTAAAGCCAGTTAATGAGTGCTTTTCCAATTTTAAAAACATCCCCCAATTTTATATATATAGTATTTATAGAGAGTTGATTCAAGACACATGCATTTGTACAGAAAAACAAACAGTTCTTGAAAAGATCATTTTAGATGATAAACCAGTGTTTCATTTTTCCCCCCACACAAAAACATCTCAGCCCTTTCTGGATAAGGCTCTGATAGCACATCACACTAATAAGGTCAAGCCCATATGATCCATAGGAACCCAGCTACCCTCTGACCACATCTGGGCACTGCTTGATACCCAAAGACACAGTGGATTACCATTTTCACCTGCACCCCCTGCAGTCTCCCAAAAAAAACCCACAAAAATTCAAGTATTTACTATAGTCTTTTACAAAAACAACCATGACTCTGCTCATGAGGCTTAAACATCGCGAATACCTCTGAGCAGTGCTGGTAAAGGGGGAAAGAGTCACACAGACCCTCTGCTGGCTGCAGTGAGCATCTCTCTGGGGAAGCCCACTGAGATGTCCTGTGACCTCTCTAGGACCCTCTGTAGAGACTGCAGGGAGCCTGACGCTATATGCAGTGCAGGCTGTATTCTGTGGTGGGGGTCGAGGGGGAGTGCATGTGTATAAGCAGCTGCCAGTGCCAGACCGGGCCTCACAGTGGAGCCAGCACACGGCCATCTTCTTGTTTACTCCCGACCACAGCTGCCTCAAAACCCCTGGCTTGTCAAGCCCCAACACTACTACCCTCACGGGACACTGACCTCAACAATAGAAACTTCCTCTACAGTCTGCCCAAGTTGGGCCCAGAGGTAGTCACGGGGAAAAAGGCTTATTATGGCTTAACCTCTTCTGGGGTTGGGGAGCTGATGAGTTTAGAACTCACTCTGGGAGTGTCGAGTGTGGTGTTCATTCCCCCACCCCAGCCACCCTCACCCTGATGGCTTCCTTACCTCTGCTCACACACCCCACTTCCCTCCCCCACCAAGCTCTGGATTTTACTACTTCCCACACTCCTGGAACACTGCTACCTGGAAAACTTTACTAAGGAACACACAGCTCTGCTGACATCTCTCCTTTGTCAGTGAGATTGTGACGGCAACAACTAATCCAGAAGTCCTCAAAGATGTACCCAATGGCCTACCCTCTTCAGGCTTTCAATCTGGTTCTTTACCAGGCAGCCCCTATGGGGGGCCCCACAACCTACAGTACTTCTAATCCTGAACCTGCAGCAACTTCCCCATCACTGTGCCTCAGCTCAGGCTGTGCCTTCCCTTACGTTTCTCTCAATGCATCAACATCTTGGCCACCCCGAAAGTCTGTCCCCCATATCTGCCCTGTGCACAGCCTCTCCTAACCTCACCCCTGCCTGGCCCTCAGCATCCTGGGACAGAGCCCTCTCTCCTCTAATTCCTCCTGACCCGGGCCTGGGGCTGACCTTCCTGTGCCTTGTATTATAAGCAAGCTCCTGCTGCCCCACTGGACAAGCCTCTGAGACCATGAAAGCAAGTCTGCATCTTCTCTATCTTTCTCCTCTACGGCTCCATGACACAATGCTCAATAAACATTTGCTTAACTGACCTAAAATGAAGAGGGAAATGTACTGCACAGAACACTTAATTTGACTAAGTAATCCATAATACTGCTAAGATGCCATCTGGTTTTTAACAACCTCAACCATAGGTTAGGGGAATCCACTTACCTTGCAGGGACACTCTGCTCTGAGGAAAGGAGCCACTGGAAAAAAGTGATTTAAAAAAAAGGAGGGGGGGCTGGGCCATAGGGAGGAGTTAGGAGAGAGAAGGGAGATATCGAGCCAGGGGAAATGGGGGAAGCTAGCGTCCTTCCACCAGGGGCCAAATTCCAACCACAAGGCCCTAAACAGAGGAACTGGGCTCCAGTCACAAAACACAACCCCACCCAGGACCCTGACTTGCCCAAATCAGACAAGACCGAATTCTCCACAAAGAAAATTTAAAAGTTAAAGTAAAAATCCAAACCATAGCTAACACCTCGGTGAACACCCTACCTTTCCTACAAAGAGCTTACGGCTCTTAACAGTAAATGCAGTAAAGGCCTAGTAATTTGGGAGAGTTCTCCATTCATAAAATATCTGTGTAGTGAAGATTTTCTAAAGAAAATTAGTCTTATTACTCCACATCTTCCCTAATGGGAGAAGAAACAAAGCTAGTCGGTTGCTCTCCTTTCCTCCTCTAAGCCAGGGCGGCAGCAGGGCTAACAAGTTTCACAGTGAGGCTCCAGAGTAGCAAAGTCAGGGGTCTGCTGGGCAAAAACCCCATCTCCCTGTCGCCTCCAGGCAGCCCGTCAGGCTCGCGCGGTGGGGCTACCGGACAGGCAGTGTCTGGTTAGCCTGGCCAGTGGCACACTGGCTGTCTGAAATTGGTTTTGGCCAATTAAGGGATCCTGGAGGGAAGGAAAAAATAAACCCCCCAGTAAATCCAATTTAGCAATCCCAGGCGCTCTCTGGTAATTGTTATTACTCTCTCTAAGTGTCTCCCAATGATCCATGTATGAAATAAACTCACACCCAGAGAGACTGCACCAGATGAAACAGGAAAAGAGGGAGGGGCAGACTCCTAGCAGCGTGTGTCTCTGGAAACCGCTCTGCTTCTCTGTGCAACAGAAAAGGCTTAGGGAAACAAGGGAGCCCAGCTCCACCATGCTGCTACCAACCACTGGGCTGGTGTTCAGCCCCAGCCCCCGACAACGGCATCGCCAGGGCCACACCGAGCATCTGGGCTCCTGTGCTGCTGGCCGTCCCTCCCATCCCACTATGCCCCCTTTGGTCATGGTGGGAAGGGGGACATCTGGCCCTACCCGAGGGACGCGCAGCTGCTCTCACCAACTCCCCCAGACCCAAGCACAGCTATCAGCCAATGTGGCCCAGAGATGCTACAGTGGACCCCATGTCCGGCACACACCCTCCCATTTATGGGACGAAGGAGTAAACACCTCAGAAATGCAGCTGCCCCTCCTGGCAGACTCTCGGCTCCTGGTGGAACTCACTCTCAACGTGGAGTGAGATGTCCAAGTTCTTGAGGTTTTCCTGCTCCTCGTGAGATACCTTTTAACATTCTGACTCTTACCTCATCTATTAAGGGGTGGCTTTCGGCTAAAGGATTAAAAGGTAAAAATACAAGAAGCGCTGGCCCCTTCTTCAGTTCATTGTTCAGCAGGAGGCTCTTGCCGCCGTGTGGCCGCAGCCATCGGAGGAGCGCCTCTCGATTTTCTAAGGCCCACTTATGGATGTTCTCTGCTGTGTAGTTGACAGCCTCCCTGGGAAAGACCTGTGAAGGACAACACACGGAGGGTAGAAAGCAGGGCAGGCTCAAAGCACATCAGCCCCGGCCTCAAGAGGCCCTGACCACCCCACCACTGCCCAGGAGCAGACTAGATGACTCAGGGACGTGACCTGCCCCTGTTCCTCCAGACAGTGTGTTTCCTCACAAGTGGGTGGAAAGAGCAAAAGTGGCTGCAGAAAGTCAGTGACTTTCATATCACAGATTCCTCTTGTTCCCTTTAGCAGACTCCTCTATCAAGGAAGAACTCTCCCTATCTGCTGCTGGCAACAGTGACCTCTTCCACCCTACCTGAAGGGGGCTATTACATTTTACTGAGTTCTTATAAAAGATTATAAAAGGATTAATGAATACCTACGGGAATGGAAGTTATAAAGTCAAGGATCATTTAGATTTTTACATTGGTTCCTCAAAACTTGGCTGATAATGGTGGGAGAAGACCCTCCATTAGGCAGAGCTTTGTATCCATTTTGGTCACCTGTACCCCCAGTGACCAGAAGAACACCTGGCACACACCAGGAACTCAACAAATACTTGAATGAATCCACGAATGACCTAGAACTTACATAAGGCCACAGATCACACTCAAGTGTACAGAATGAAGGAAAAGAACTTTTAGATTTTGTACTTTTTCTGTTACAACCAAAGTCAACACAAAATTATGTTTGAAATTCTAACAATATGGATCACTGGGTTTCAAATCAAACTCCCAAAAGAAGTGCTTTGGAGGTCCCAAAAATGAGATATTTTATACTCCCCAAAACAGAATTAAATTGTCTCATGACAAAGATGTCCACTGGTTTTGTTGAAATACTGGTTTCCCAGTAGTATTTCATTTGACAAAAAGAATTCTGCTGCTAAACCAACCAGTCGACCTTTAAAAACCACCAAGCAGATGCAATAAGCCCCATGTACATGCCAGGGCCATTCCCACAGGCCTAGCTTCTCTCTGCTTTATGATTCTTCCTCAGTGCCCTCCCTTCTAAACCCAACAAATATGTGTTGGTCGTCCAGAATGCAACAAAAAGAGGATGAAGGAAATGACAGTGAAAACAGAGGGAGAAGAAGCTCAGAGGCACAAGGAGGGCAGGTGGGCAGCAGAGAAACCAGGACGTCAGTGATTCTCCACGTGGGACAGCAGGAGTTTGCAAACCACACTCTAACATCATATATGCATTTCTATTAGGAAAACACAAAAATATATTTGACTTTTGGAGTACAAACTACAAGAAATAAAGCACAGCATCTGGGCTCCTAGGGGTTTGCAGAAGCCAAGGGCACTGGCAAACCAACTGGGAACCAACTAGGGGCACCCCCAGAGAGGGCCTAATGGTCCCCTGGCAGGCACAAGACTTGCACACTGAATCAAGGGGAACAGGTTCAACGATTTGGGTACACAGGGTACAGAGATACTGGTCTTCACTCAACCTGTATGTTACACTGTCAATGAAGTTAGAGACAGAAGATACTTGAGAAAAATAAACTCTCGGTGATGGGACTGAAGAAGCAGCAATAAATAGAGCAGAGGCACAGGACTAAGCAAGATATAGGTCAAAAGCTCAGAAATAGCTGAGGTGGGGTTGGTCCACCAAAAGCAAATGAAATCAGTGAACAAAGACGACAATGGAAAACCAAGGATCTCTAGGGTGAGAAGCCATCAACTTCTCACTGATGTAACAAGAACTTCAAAATCCATTTCATCGGCTGAGAAGAACGTCACATGATCACTCCTGATAAATGGGACAAATGAACAAAGAACATCGTCCGATGGAAGCTTAATCTCTGAGAACATTGGCCCAGAGTAACAAAGCTCCAACAGAATAATCCTGCAATTTCATCCAATGAGGAAAACGAGGCTATACCAAAATCAAAGAATATAAACAAAGAATTTCTAGATGTTACATTTGAGAACCCTCTCTAATGCATGGGTTCATAAACAGGGACACGGGCTCTAGCATGGGATTGTAGAAACTCTCAATTTGCATATAAAATCATGTACACTTTCCTAGAGAGAGTGCCCAGAGATTTTATTCAATTCTCAAAGAAGTCCATGACCTAAACAAGGTTAAGAACCACTGCACTAATATAAATGTGATTTCAAAATACTTACAAGTGATGTGTTGAAATGTCTATGTAAATACACACTTCCAGAGTGTACTAAGGATACCAGTTTCGCAAGATGTTTATTTGTGATAACCCCAAATCGTACTGTTCCTAGGTAATCTGAAACAGAAAATTTTCCTTTATTAAAGAAAAAGCCTATGCCTTGAAACAACCATAAAACCCATTGATCAAGTCTTGATGCACAAATCCCCAGAGTAAAGCTCTTTTTGGTCACCTAGCCTAGACAGGAAAGGAGTTGCTGGAGAAACCTCCTCCTGAAACACCTCATGTCTCCTCCTGAATAACCTCCCTGATCATCACCTGCACTGTGTCTGCTGCAATGATGTGACCTCATCTCCTGTGACCCCGGGCTCCTTCACTCCTTAACCCCACCATAAAGCCCAGGCATATGTTGTTCCCTCTGTCTGGACATTTCCGTGCCTGGCTCCTCATCATTCAGACGTCAGCTCCAACCCAACCTTCTCCAAGAAGCCTTCCCTGACCACCCCGCCTCAATGCAAATACTCTGAGGATGAAATATGCAAGGGCAAATTGGGACTTCCTCGCCACTCTAGCATGTTCTCTACCATTACTCTATTGTTTTATAGCACTTATTAATATCTACATAATCTTGTTGATTTAGTTTGATTTTCTCTGGTCCACCTTCCCCTTACCTTCTGTGATATTAGAAATCTTGTTTATTGCTATTACCCCAGTACCTATAGCAGTACCTAGGCATCTCAGAGATCAATAAATATCGGTTAAATGAATGAGTCTAAGATGTACAAAGAACTCACACAAATTAATAAGAAAAAGAAAGTTAAAAAATGGGCAAACCACATAAAAAATGTAAAGGCTAAAATTACACGAAAATACACTGAACCTCCCTACTTCAGAGGACAGCATATTAAAACAAAATACCCCTCTTTACCGTCTAACTGCCCCAAATTTGAGACACAGGAAATACCAAGTATTGGTGACCAGTAGAGAAATGACGCTTATACAATGCTGGTGGGAAACATCAAGTGGTAGCCACCTGAGAGAGCAAGTGGCTATGCTGATCACAAGGAGACACAGGCGTCAGGCTGCAGCCTCAAACCTTGCTGCTTATCTGCATATGTGCACTGAGAGTCACACATAAAGACAGTCACCAAGAAATACTCTGCAGATGTTAAAAACAATGGAGCAAGGCTATCTATACAACATGAACATTTTTTTGACACGTGTGAGTGAAAAAGCAAGCTGAAAAAAAGATAAAGTATACATTTTTATGTTTAAAAAAACGGGGTGGGGGGTCCCTGGGTGGCTCAGCAATTTAGTGTCTGCCTTTAGCCCAGGGCGCGGTCCTAGAGACCCAGGATCAAGTCCCTCGTCGGGCTCCCGGCATGGAGCCTGCTTCTCCCTCTGCCTGTGTCTCTACCTCTCTCTCTCTCTATGTCTATCATGAATAAATAAATAAAATCTTTAAAAAATAAAAATAAAAACCTCCCACCTTATAAAATAGCATCCATTTTTTTTCCTACAGGCACATATGTTTTTAAACAGTGTAAAGACTCTGAAAGGATAATAAAAATAATTTTTTGGGGGGGGCAGAGATCAAAGAGGACTTTATCCTTAAGTGTAAGCTATCTTTTCTTACCCCTAAGGAGTAGATGTATTTGTATGGCTGAAAATGGACTAAAATATCTTGTGTTAAGGTGAGTGGATAAGATGGTGTAGGAAAAGGTACACTCTTTCCTAACCCCCCTTCTGTGTTATCAGTAGATGTTAAATAAGATACTAGTTAAACTTCAAATGTTACCAAGTTATATCCAAGTAGCCAAAATATAAAAATATGTAGGTAGTAAACACACCAAGCTTCCGGCTTCATCACAGGAGTCCCACTCTGCAGTAGTGGTGTCCCCCTCCTCTCAGAGGAGCGGCCAAGGGGAATGGCAATCCCTAATGTTGTGTTAAACCACCTTTCATACAAATATGATTAAAATGGCACAAAACCAAAGAAACACAGGAAGGATAAGCCAGAAACGACAGAGACTGGTTATGTGAGGGGGGCGGAGGGACGAGGATGGGAAAGGAAAGAAAATGGGGTCGGGAGAGCAGGGGCGAGACAGCCTGACCCTCCTCCTCCGGGAAGACCTTTGTATCGAACTCTCAGAGCCTCAGCGAGGTTTCACACACTTCACATATTTACAAAAAAAAAAAAAAAATCATTACACCAACCAAGATGTGGGGCAGACTGAAGAGGAAAACAAGCACTAACAGATAAACTATAACACCACAGTGGAGGGGTAGAGGAGTGGGGAGAAAGAATGGAGTAATGAGAACAGTATCTTGACTAAATATTATAAAACTGAAGACAATGAGGGCCAGGATTCTCAGGGTGGGTGGGAAAAGTTACTTGTAATAGAGGAAAGCTATGCTGATATTAGACTGGAATCAGAGGGAATTAGTATAAACTTATGGCTTTTCACATACACACACACAGACACAGATAACAAACAGAACTACAAATGTATGAATATGTGTGGGTGTGAACACATACATGTCCTCGCTCTATCTGCTGAAAGGGCTTACAAGTCAGGATACCTGATAACAAACAGCACAGCCAGCACCCCGATCCTGGTTTCTAAATGCCTTTCTCCCATAACAGAAACCCAGGCTCCCTGGAGAAGAGGGTGATTCCAGAGCTAGGGCAAGGAAATACAAAAGAAAACGGACACATCTTGTGTCATAATGAAGGATGGAGTGCACTCAAAGGACACAGGAGCCAACCCAAGACACTCCTAATGGTGAAAGCTGGAGCTCTTTGAGCAACAAAATGAACAATGACCAGTGTTCTCTAAGTTGTCAAGATCATGCAAGACATGGGAAGACAAAGGAGTTGGAGGAGACTAAGGAGAAAAAAGAACTAAATGTGATATGGGATCCCAGAATGGATAACAGAACAGAAAGGAAACATTAGTGAAGACGACATTGGCATAATTCAAATAAGGTCTGTGGTTCAGTTAATGATACTGTATCAATGGTAATTTCTTAGCTTTGACCAAAGCATCATAACAAATGGTTTGTTATATAACATGCTAACATGGGGGAAGCAAGGCGAAGGAAGAAAACGGAGGAACTCCCCGTCCTATTTCTGCAACTTTTCTACAAGTATAAAATTAGCTCAGAATTTGAATTTCAAAAAATGGCATAATACGTAAGTTCAGATCCCAAAGCCGTCAAAAGAGAACACAGGATGTTAGAGAGGGTTAGGAGACAGATCTCCAGGAGAAGGCTTAATCTTAGGGACAGCCATGGCTTTAAAAAAAAAAAAAAAAAAGGGGGGGGAAAGCAGCCAACGAGGAAATGCATTTGATAGCCAATGTCACCGACATGACTTATTGGAGCAGAGGAAGAAAAAGTGACAGCCTGACCCAGAAGTTGAAATGGCCCATTCAAATTGCTGTTTAATGGCTTTAAGAATGGACAGTCTGCCTGCACACAGCTGATTCGAACATGCCATGCCTGAACATATCACAATTTCAAAACTTTACTTTTCACATATAGACATATCTATGAAATTCACACATCTATTTTAAGTTCCTGCATATAGCGGAAATCTTGCTAGAAGAAGGCGCTTAAATTTGCACTCTCATGTGCACAAGGAGTACCTGAATTAGCAGAGGAAGTTTACAGTGTAAGAAAGACACAAAAAAATAACACTTCACACCTCCACATCCAGAACATTCTCTGTTAAGCAGAGCTCCAAGGCTTTCTATAGTAGGGGTCTCTGTCATTTCCAAAACAAATAATTTTCTCCTAAAAGTAATGAAGCTTCAGTATTTTAATTAAGGACTCAATCTTAATTAAAGAATTAAAAATAAACTTGGAATAATGCTTTCCCCTTCCCCATGAAAATAAGGCCCAACAATGATACGCATGATCCTGTTAAATTACTTTTTAAGGGATCCCTGGGTGGCGCAGCGGTTTGGCGCCTGCCTTTGGCCCAGGGCGCGATCCTGGAGACCCGGGATCGAATCCCACATCGGGCTCCCGGTGCATGGAGCCTGCTTCTCCCTCTGCCTGTGTCTCTGCCTCTCTCTCTCTCTGTGACTGTCATAAATAAATAAAAAATAAAAAAATTTAAAAAAAAATTACTTTTTAAAAAAATCTCAATAGGGATACCTGGGTGGCTAAGCGTTTGAGTGTCTGC
This sequence comes from Canis lupus dingo, assembly GCF_003254725.2. NCBI lineage: Eukaryota > Metazoa > Chordata > Mammalia > Carnivora > Canidae > Canis > Canis lupus. The sequence goes on along the minus strand of NC_064248.1, from coordinate 31,012,011 downwards.
CTTTAGCCCAGGGCATGATCCTGAAAACCCAGGATTGAGTCCCACATCGGGTTCCCTGTATGGAGCCCGCTTCTCTCTCTACCTGTGTCTCTGCCTCTCTCTCTCTCATGAATAAATAAATACAATCTTTTAAAAATAATTAATTAATTAATTAAAAATAATAAAAAATCTTAATAAACTCTTCTTAGCCAGGTTAAGTGGCCAGTTTCAAGTCCATTCACAACCATGTAGTGAAAGGTGTCACAAAGACCACTGCCAAAGATGTAACAAGACCAAGAAAGAACACTGAGGTAGGAGCAGCAGTTACTAATCAGTCTCTGTAGCTGATCATATAGGCAACTACGGAGGTCATTTGACCACAGTATGAAGACTGGCTTATCAGACACTTGGTACAAAAAGGTGCTAAGCCCCTGGCTTTGGGTCCCTCAGCTACAAGGCAGCCCACCACATACACAGCCACCATCTAGGCCCACAGCATCACATCACTGTGTGCTCTGAATTATAAATGACCTTGTTTTGATCCATTAATCTTGCCTACTTTCAGTACTTATGCAAGTTTACCCCTTGCTGTCTTTTGAGGTTGGGTTCTTCTCTGCCTCTAACAGAAAGCTCCACCACTGCTTCCCACATTCCCCCTAGGTAGATAGCTTCTGTTGACCTTCCTGTGCCTTCCATACACCACTGTCACCATGTACCTCATGGCAACCTCCAAGGGCACATCCAGGATGGAAGAATCCGAAATCCCATCTGGTTTCTACTCAGATGCATCTGGCTCACTTGCCATCTCTCTGGTTTGCATCAAGATTTTTGTTTTGAGGCTTTTGCATAACATTTTAACATCAGACTATTTTATTTTGCTTAAAGCCACTTCCTTAAATTCAATTTTTAATATTAAAACTTCAGTTTAGTATTGGTATAAAACACATACAAACTGAGGCAACAAAAACTACCACCTCAAGGAGGCAAAGCGTTAAAATTCTCAAACATTCCAGAAAAGAGTAACGATCATTTCTTTTGTTGGGAAAGAGAATAGATTTTCAATGGTTTTAAAATTAGTAATAGGGGTGGCCTTGGTGGCCAAGCTGGTTGAGCGTCTGATTCTTGATTTCAGCCCCCACTTCAGGATCCACACTCAGCAGAGTCTGCTTAAGAATCCCTCTCCCTCTTCCTCTGACCCCCACCCCTACCACTCACAGACATGTGCATGAGCTCTCTCGTGCTCTTGCTTTCAAAAAAATAAATTTGCCTAAAGCAAAGATATACAACTCACACTCACCAACTAACAGATAACCAAGAACAGAAATCTGAAACATTTAACTCAGGGATATGCTTGCAAGAGACTCAGTAGCTCAAGAAAAAACTGTTTTACCCTGGGACACTTGAATAATGAAGCCTATGTCCAGAGCTACAAGGTCCTAGCAACATGTGGCTAATGAGCACTTTAAATGTGAGTAAAGGACTCGATTTTCATCTTTATTTCAATTGATTTAATTTTAAAGTGATACTCAGCTCACTCACTGGAAAACTTTTAAGGTATGTTTAAAACAACTTGAATACGTAAATCCTTTTCCACGTAATTTTTATGTAATCTAAATATAGATTAAGTATTTACAACAAGGGATGCCTGGGTGGCTTAGCAGTTGAGCATCTGCCTTCTACTCAGGTTGTGATCCAGGAGTCCTGGGATTAAGTCCCACATCAGGCTCCTTCCAGGGAGCCTGCTTCATCCTCTGCCTATGTCTCTGCCTCTCTGTGTCTCTCATGAATAAATAATTTTTTTAAAAAAAGGATTTCCAAAAAATAAATAAATAAAAATAAATAAAAAAATAAAAAAAGGATTTCCTACAAAATTTCAACATTTAGGGGTGCCTGGGTAGGTCAGTTGGTTAAGTGCTTGCCTTCAGCTCAGGTCATAATCCCAGGGTTCTAGGATCAAGCTCCATCATCAGGCTCCCTGCTCAGCGGGGAGTCTACTTCTCTCCCTCTGCCCCTGACTCGTGCTTGCTTTCTCTCTCAATAAATAAAACAAGGAAGGAAGGAAGGGAGGGAGGGAGGGAGGGAGGGAGGGAGGGAGGGAGGGAGGGAGGTTGGTTGGTTGATTTCATCATCTGAATGGAGATGTGCTGTTAAGTGCAAAAGTATAAAAGACTTGATCCAAAATATCTCAATACTTTTTATACTGATTGTGTGTTAAAATGGTAATAATTTGGATATACTGGGTTAAATGAATTATTTTATATATGTAAGTTATTTTCATCAATTTCTTATCTTTTAATGCTGCCACCAGAGAATTTAAAAATACCTATATGGTTCATTTCTATTGGACTATGCCAAGGTGATAATCATGAAAAAGCAAGATTCACATAAACTTAGGAAGAAGCTGAGATAATGAATCCAATAATAATGGTCTGGGAAGGATACTTAAGGGAATATTTCATTTTTTTCCATGAAAACCCCTCCAACAGCAGAGAATAGTTATTTTTATTTTTAAAAGTGTGTCCCCTTCTCTCCTTCAGAAAGGAAAAGCTGAGTCTCTAGACCTTGTGACTGTAGGTGTAAACTGCTGAGCTTCTGAAATGAATTCTCTCTCAGAAGCCTAGAGCTGCATGCACTTGGTGCACTGCAAAGTAAGGCACTCAAGGATGCAGTGAAAGAATGAACAGAAAGGCTGGAGCTGAGCTGTGCGGCAATTTTTCTATCAGGAATGGTAGAAAAAGGAGACATCTGTGTGAGCTAATTTCTCAGGGATCATGGAACAAAATGGAGTTTCAGGTCCAGAAAAACACTCATGAGGAGAACTGCTAATAAAGCAGGATACTTCCAAACTAAATATCACTGGATTAAGTCATGTGGCTTTTAATCGGCAATGGCTAAGAAGTCACTGACTCCCTGAGAAAATTTCTTTCACTTCTTTATTCTGAGAAATAGTGACATTCCACAGAGCAAACCTGCATCATTGTACCTTCCACCCTAGAAATAACCCTCATTTTACTTTGCCATTTTTATTAACTTCTGCTTTCCCACTCCTCTTTCCAAGGTTTTAGACCAGGCAGAGAAAGGGAAACAATAAGATTCTATAGAGGAAAAACCACCCCCCTCCTGTGTCACTTAGCATTTACACAGTGATCCATAAATATTCAATGGATGACTTCTCACATTTCCAGTAATAAATACATTCATCCAAATGAAAGAACACCTTCATAGAAATGTAAGACTACCGAAATGTTTGTTTCCAACATATGCACTATAGCAATTACTTGCATTTTGTCACTAGACATGTGACTCTCAGGTTTGCATATTTTCAAAATTCTTTTTTTTTTAATTTTTTATTTATTTATGATAGTCACACACAGAGAGAGAGGGAGAGGCAGAGACATAGGCAGAGGGAGAATCAGGCTCCATGCACCGGGAGCCCGACGTGGGATTCGATCCCGGGTCTCCAGGATCGCGCCCTGGGCCAAAGGCAGGCGCCAAACCGCTGCGCCACCCAGGGATCCCTCAAAATTCTTAATATAAAGCACAAAGCAATTATCCAGAAAATGAGCTGGCATTTGGACACCACAGATACAACATGCCATTGTGGTGCTTGCCACCATGCTGTTAAATGCTAAGTAAACATGGAACTTCTTCACTGTGACTTTTAATTTCTTGTGACTTAGGGAAGAGAGAAACGTGTTCCAAATACGTTGTTTTAGAGGAACACAAACTGCAGAGCTAAATATGCACTGTCACATATACTAACACGCCAGTGAGCACCCTCACACCATCTATTATTTTACCAAAGCACAATATTAAAATGATCAGTTCAAGTACTTCTCTTGTACATATTTCTTTTTTTTTTTTTTTTTTTTTTTTTTTTTCTTGTACATATTTCAATTAAATTCCCTGTTGTTTTTACATGTTCAGGGAAGGAAAGACTTCACAAAAGAAATCCCTCCTTCACCACACTTAGGCTGCTCTAAGGGTCTAGCACAAGGGTCACACATTCTTTTTTTATTTTTTCTTGCAAACAAACCTTTAAAAATATAGAGTTCTTACTTCCTAGGCCTACAGAAACAGGCCAAGGGCCAATGTATTTTCAGACTGAAGTGTCTTTTAGAGGCAACCAGTGCACAGCTCTCTTATCTTACAGACAACCTCAAGACCAGTTGGAAGGGATGACTGGGTGGGCCATGGTCACCCAGGACACTAGCTTCTAAAATGACTTATTAAGAGACTTGGACTGGGCCTATAGGAGTTTCCTGTTAGGGGATCCTGGGTGGCGCAGCGGTTTGGCGCCTGCCTTTGGCCCAGGGCGCGATCCTGGAGACCCGGGATCGAATCCCACGTTGGGCTCCCGGTGCATGGAGCCTGCTTCTCCCTCTGCCTGTGTCTCTGCCTCATTCTCTCTCTCTCTCTGTGACTATCACAAATAAATTAAAAAAAATTTAAAAAAAAAATTTAAAAAGGAGTTTCCTGTTAGGAAGATGCTAATATAAAGTTCAGGGGAAAATCAGAAAACCATGCTAAGTAGGACTCCATTTGATGTCCGTAATGTGCCAGACATTATGCTAGCTAGGCAATATTTATAAACACCACCAGGACTTCAGCTAGGCCTTGAAAACTTAGGAAGGTGGATATTAACTAGGGAAAGGCGCTATAGTTGAAGCAGTGTTGGGGCGAAGACCAGGAGGCGGGAATCACCATACTGTGCCCCCTGCCTCATCCCAGTACAGCACGACAGTAAATGGGAGTAACGTGGTCCTGGGTTCCTCTCAGGTCCTCCTTTACTGCTATGCCACAGTACTCGTTTGCTGCCTCTGCTGTAACAAATCACCACAAATGTAGTAGGTTAAAAGGACATCAATTTATCTCACAGTTCTGGAGGTCAGAAGTCCAAAACGGGCCTCAATAGACTAAAATCAAGGTGTCAATAGGGCATGTTCCTTCTAGAGGCTCTAGGGAAGAATCCATCTCTTTGCTATTGCCAGCCTCCAGAGGCTCCCTACGCTCTGTGGCCTGGGGCCCCTCTCACCTCCAATAACAGCAACAGCTGGACAGGTCCTTTCAAATTGCATCATTTTGACACTATTCTTTGCCTCAATTCCAATTTTAAGGATCTTTCTGAAGATATTGGGCCCACTCATAATCCAGGATAATCTCCCATTCTTTAGGTCAGCTGATTAGCAACCCAATTCCACGTGCAACCTCAGTCCTCCCTCACCATGTGATGTGCCATATTCATAGGTTCTAGTGGGCATCTTTGGGGAGCCACCATTCTACCAATCACAGTGACCTTGAGTCAGTTAACAGCCTCCTCAGAGCCTATTTTCTCAACAGAGACAGTCACGATGACATATTCACAGTTCCTATTTCAGAGAGTGGCAGGGAATTCTGGATCATCCAGGTAAAAGGCTTGACTCACGGAAGGGCTCAGCCTAGTATCAGCTTACCATATCCAATTTTACATGAAAAGTGGCCAAGTAGAGACCAGAACTGGGTTTGTCTGCACTGAGTTGTTTCACCTCTAAGCTTGACTTTATTTTAGAAGGTGAGTTTTTTTTCCCAAGATTTTAATGTTTTTGGTTCTTTGTCTGGAGTCTTATTTTAGCTTCAAAAACATCAAAAAGCCTACCTGTCTGCCACACTATCTGGTGGCACTACACTGTGGGGAACTAGTTTTATTCATCTTTATAGTTGGAGCACACAGTAGATCCTCAAATGTTTGTTGAATTAATAAGTCATGCTTCCAAACCTAACTTAAAGTGTGGAAGAGGTCTGCTTTAGGCTTAATTCTTCCCTACCAGCATTTACAAGGCTTAAGAGATAAGTCATAATGGGAATAAAAGCATCTCCTGTGAAACATGAGGACATGCTTGCTAAAATGACAGCAACATCACCAAAAAGTCAGTTTCAGGTACAGGAACAAAAAGTATATAATTTCTAACATACTTATTCTAATGTGTATTAATCAGTACCCAGTGGCCCTCAGAACAAGGAGACAATTAGGAAAAGATTTCCCTCTATGAGTATAGTGACAATGAATGAGATTATCCAAGAAAACCAAGTAACCCTAGAACCTGTTTCATTTACAGAGAATTGTTAAACCCAATGCCTGCCTGCCTCAAACTCCCAAAAGTTAGATCCAGGAATTCAAGAAAAAAAGCAATCCCAGAGTCAATCTTGCCTAAGAAATCAGTTCATTTAAAAAAAAAAAAAAAAAGAAAGAAATCAGTCCGTTGTTTTTTTCAATACCTTTAAGAATGTTACTTACAGAATAAGAAAATCCTCCCCTTCTGACTTCTTGCATAAAATTTCACAATCTAACAGAAAAGTGCTCCAAAAAATTGCTTTATTCGTGAATAAGGATATGGAGGAGAGCGCTCTTTACACATCCTGACTCCAGTCTACCAGCAAAGCACAGGTCAATCTGACGCCACCTGGTGGAGTAGAGGGACCCTACACTGGAATCAGCAGTTTGTCCTTCTAATAAACCCCTCTTTAAAAAACTCATTACAACCTATTTCCCAAAGGGTGTTCCTTAGAAAACTAATGCCACAAGATTCCCCAGTCAACTAAGTTTAGGAATTCCTAGAGGTAGCAGAAGAAAGTAGACACGACATCCTTAGTTAATGGTTTAGTATATTTTCAAGGTAACATTTAAGTACCATATGAAGTTCAGTTCAGTTCGTCAGGGCTCCAGTGTCAGGGGACAGTGAAACGCCAATGGAAAGACGAAGAAGAACGCAACAGGCAGGGGCCCACGCAGTCCTGCTGCGAGCGAGCCCACACACTGATTTAAGGAACCAAAAGGCCAGGGATGAGGAGAGGGGACGGTGGTGGGAAGAGATCCAAAGTGATTTACATCTCATTGCTCCAATCACACTCACTTGAGCAATTTCTAAGTCAAGTGCCCTTTATTATAGTCATTCATTCAACCTTTTAGCTACAACACTGGTCAAGCAGGGTGCTGAAGCTGGAGGAGCAGGAGGACAGAACCTTGGCCAAATACTATCCAAACAAAGCAGCTCATATCCTAGTGGGAGAGAGACGTGGTCATTTCCACAGTGAGAACACCACACCATACAAGAAGAAGGTACAAGCAAAGGAAGGCCTGTGTCCACTGGTCAGTCAAGTTACACAATACCTGGTGGAGACACTTTTAAGAAAATAGACACGATACTTATTTGAAGTGCTTTCCACCAGGTGGCTTTCTAATTAAGCTACTGCAGACATGACGACTATTACTTTATTCAAAGTACTGTACACATGACATATCCTTATAAAGCATCTATTCTTCTCTCCACCCTCTCCAGTTTTACAGACACACAAACTCAAACAAAAACAAGTTATATTTTGCTCAAATTTATAGATCCTGTCCTTGGCAAACAAAGGGTACGGATCAAACAGTGCCATCTCCCAGACCACCACTTCCCTCCCTAGGCAGCACTGCATCCTTCCAAATGAAAAAAAGATCGAAACTGGTTGCAAATTTTCTCTTTTCAAAAAGTTGCTGAATCATAGCATAATATAACAACATTTTACCAGAACATATTTTTACAGCAATGATATAATCATAAGAAGGGGGGAAAAAAATCAAGTAAGCAACTTAAAAACATTGAACGCTCCACCAAATTTTCTATAGGCCAAAAAAGAAAGCCTGCCTGCCAAGATCAAAAGTAAATAGGTTCATAGAGGCTCTGTGGTCTGGGGAGAGCACAGAAATCCAAGACACTGGTTCCCTCCGAATCCTGAAAAAGACACAGACTGCTAGCCCACAATTAATCATTCAGCACTTTGAAATGATTACACATGAATGAGAAATGTGTAAGACCTATCATAAAAAATTAAAAGGTTTGAATAAATGAATAATCATGTTGCAATCCTAGAAAGAGAGGCTAAATGTGAAGATGTCCAACACCTCTAAGTCAATTTGTAAACTTAGTACAATTACAACCAAAATCCAGCCAAATGCACAGATGGATATAAAAGAAGATTCCATAGGACACAAGAACTAGAGGAAGCAAAGTCCAGACTTACAAAGCAAGAAATGAAATTATATTTACTTATACAAAAAGAGTAGGCATCTAGACCAAGAAAAAACACAGAAAAAGACCCATTTACAAGTAAAATATTTTGCAATAAAACCAGACATCATTAAGATGAAGGAAAATGCGGACACCTGGGTGGCTTAGTGGCTGAGCGTCATCTACCTTTGGCTCAGGGAATGATCCTGGAGTGACAGGATTAAGTCCCACATTGGGCTCCCAGCAGGGAGCCCGCTTCTTGCTCTGCTTGAGTTTCTACCTCTCTCTCTGGGTCCCTCGTGAATAAATAAATAAAATCTTAAAAAAAAAAAAAAAGATGAAGGAAAATGGAAGTACTATATTGTAAATGGTGCTGATTAGCCAGTAAGAAGGGGAGAAAACAACTACTATACTCTGTATGTGAAGCCAGAGGAAATCCAGGTAGCATAAAGTGCTAAACAAATTTTATATTTAAAAAGAAGAAAATGAACTAGTTAGTGATCAGATTTTTAGGGAAAAAAATCAAAGAAATCAAGAAAAAGAACCACAGATTAAACTACATGAAAATACAGAACTGCTATATAAAAAATGGTCACAGTAACACAGCCAAGAAAATAATGGACAAAAATATAACAAAGGGGCACCGCCCACATCACCTAACAGGCGGGCCTACATCAACTGACACATCAGCACCAAGGCTGAGATCAACTCATTAAGGACCCAGATAACTAAGATGAAAGGAAGCAGTTAAAACAAAGAGAAAGCAGTCAGTATTAAGTGCTCAGGTAGAAAGCCAAATTTCCCTATTGCCTTATGATAACATGCAAAGTATCAAATGTTATACAAATAGTCGGAAGAGAGGAACAAAGGACCATGGAACCAGATCTTACAACTAAACTCAAGAATTCTTGAGGCAAACATGCACTCTTCTCTCTCTTAGCACACTCCTCACACCTAGACATGAGGCTTCACATATGGTACATTCTCAAAATACTTGTACACTGATGGCCAGACAGCTTCAAGACAAATGTCAGAATGTCCTCTTTCTAAGACACTTAAAAAAACATTAAGGCAATGGAAAGATATGTGCATTTTGTAAACACTTGGTAGAGTGTCGAACCAGGACATCTGCTTTCTAACACATTCTAAACACTTCTTTGGTTAAGCTCTATAACCAAGTGTTAAGTGTGGCAAATGTGTCTTAGGCCTCAATTTGTTGTACAGAATCTAAATACAACACTGACCTATAATTTACATTTCAAACTATAACATTAAAAAAAAGTGTATATGTTTCTTACCGAACATCTACCATTAGTAAATAAAATATCATCTCCCTTCTGGGTATGAGAAAGAAAAGTGGGGGAAAAAAATCTTAGATATCAAGGCAAGATTTTGGTGCAGTTATTATGGATCATCCTTCCAAACTTGTCTTTTTCTTCTAAAAATGGTTCATTGAACTTAAGTGAGAGCTTACTCACAAAAACAAGGTGAAAAATGATGAATCAGAATGAATCTCAGCTCTTGCAAAGTTGATATGCAATAGGATTTTACCAGACCCCACTAAAGTCACATGCTAGGAAAGAAATGTAGTAAAGGTAATCATAGACTAGATTATTCTAAGAAACTGCATGTGATCATTTGTCAATAACAGGGATTGACTAAAGAGGTTCACTTTGTTCAAGTAATTTATACCGTCACCTTCCTTTGCTTAACAAAAAAAAAAAAAAAAAAAGAAAAGAAAAAGAAAAAATGGGGGAAAAGGTTACTCTCTCACGCTTGGAAAGGTTCCTCCAAAAGGAAGTAATATTTTGGAAACCTCTGAATGAAAAAGTAACTTAAGATGAATCTTTAGCACACAATACAAGCTAACTGGGTAATAAAAACATCCTTCCACATTCTTGAAATGTCCTCTTCAACTCAAGAACTTGAACGATGGGGATCCCTGGGTGGCTCAGTGGTTTAGCACCTGCCTTTGGCCCAGGGCATGATTTTGGGAGTCCTGAAATCAAGTACCACATTGGGCTCCCTGCATGGAGCCTGCTTCTCCCTGTGTCTCTCTCTGTGTGTCTCTCATGAATAAATAAATAAAATCTTAAAAAAAAAAAAAAAAAAAACTTGAACACTACCATCATGTCAGTGAGTAACTGCAGACTGGACTCTCGTACAGTTTTCACTTGAGATCTCTGAGGGGCTTTCATTTTCTAAGAACATTTTTTTAAATATTTTATTTATTTATTCATGAGCAACAGAGAGAGAGGCAGAGACACAGGAAGAGGGAGAAGTAGGCTCCATGCAGGGAGCCGACGTGAGACTCGATCCTGGGTCTCCAGGATCACGCCCTGGGATGAAGGCAGCACTAAACTGCTGAGCCACCCAGGCTGCCCTCTAAGAACATTTCTGAGTATTGGCTTCTTAAGTTTTTTATGTTGGCAGTATGCTGCTTTCAGAATTCAAACTTTCACTTGCTAAGTCTTTTTATTCACTTGAATCTGTGCAGCTAAGTCTTTCAAGCAGGCACATACTTATGTGACAGCTTGATTTCCTCTCGCAATGTCCCCAAGGTGAAAAATATGAATGCAGTAGATTCTCTATGCATACAACCTTAAGACAGTGTACATCTTAAAATGGCCGGTCACAGAATTGTTTGATCCTCCTCCTCCCAAAATATGGAACCAATCTAATACCCAGTAGTAGAAGGACAGTTATGTATTTTTGGTTGATCTACTAGGGGATAAATGACACAGCCATCAGTCTGATTGCTCACTTGGCAAATAGTGATTGTTATGTGCCAGATACTGGAGAAAGAGCATTGAACTGAAGATCCATGGACCCTACCTAAACTCAGAAATCTCACAGTCTGGGAAGCAGACAGACAATAAACAAATCTCATAACTTCATACATAAACACAAACTATGTTAAGTGTTAGAAAAGAGAACTGATAGGATATCCAACTGAGATCAGCGGAAACTGTGAGAGTAGTATTTAACTGGACCCTGAAGGACGAATCGGGGTTTGACAAGTAAAGAACTGGGCCCTAGAGGCTGGGGAGAACAGATCCTAATGTGACAAAGGGGCAAGAGTGGGTATCAGCTAAGGGTCCATTGGTCTAGTCCAGGGGCTGGGGAAGGGGCCTAGACCAGGGGGTATCAGAGGAGACAGACTCGTGAGCAGATGAAACTGTATCAGAGGACAGAGACAAGCGAGCAGATCAAAGTGTATCCAACAGAAAACTGACAGGAGGTCATGACTGATACAGAGGAGGAACATGGAGCAACATGAAAAGATGGGCAGGATACAATGTTTCATCTAAAAAGGAGGGACTACAAATAATACATGTTTCAGCTAAGTGTAAATAAATTAATTAAAAATATATTTGTGCTTATGCTGTAATATGATATGACTTTTATACATGTAAAAATACTTCCCAAAGGAAATATATTCCTAAATTATGGTATATCCAACTGGTAATATAACCACTAAAAACTCTGACCAAACTTGTTAACTACAAACTCAAAAAATAGATTATGGTATGTTTTTTAAGTGCAAAATACATAATTGCAGACACAATATGATCAAGCCACATCTTAAAAAGCTAAATATCTAAGAGACTGTATTTGAAATAGCATAGTATTTTGTTTGCCAACGGAATCCACAACAGTGTATTTAATACAAATACAGAAGAAAGGAATTGGGAAAATTAAAATACATAATCATAAGGGTAACACACGAAAAAGATATTAATATACACACATTTGCTGAAAGTACTAATGTCTGGATAAGAAGCATTTTTACCTTTCTTTAGTGAGTGCAGCGCTGAAGTGAAGAAGGTCAGATAACCAGGAGGCTGGGGTGAGCCACTGAACTCAAAGTAGCCAAGGACTCCAGGCTGCGGGAACAAGAGCAGAATGAGGTGACTGAGGGACCAGCAGTCACTGCGTAACGGAAATATTTTAAACAGGACACGCCATCATCATTTGGCAACCACAATTCATTGCGTTTTGTTTTTTAAAAAGCCTAACCACATGAACACAGTTGCAGGATGGGACCAAGCTTTCCCTCCATCTAGAAAATCAACAGAGTAATAAGGGATGGAGACGCAGCAGCGTTTACTGGGGCATTCAGCGATGAACTTCCCTTCCCTCTCCCTAAGTAGGTCTCTCCACACTCTGCTGACAGTTCTCCTAGGTCTCTGGCTAGAAACCTCAACATCAAGTTCATCAAGTACTCACGCCTTTTGTTTAGCATCTCCCAAGTAAGCTATATCAATGATTTCTTTGTAATCTTTCTCAGATTTCTTCCTCAATCACTTCCTCTCATTTCCTCCAAACATGCCTTCATGCTTAGGGAAATCAGGTTAAATGCAATTGACTCCGCTTGTGTGCAAGGTCATTCTTCCAAGGGCTCTTTCTTCACCTGCCAGCCCCACGAGAACCTGGCCCTGTACAAGGATAACCCTCCTCTCTGCTCAGGCCAGTCTGCGGAGGGCCCATCTCTTACCTTCTTGCTCCTCTACTCCCACAAATTTATTTCCACCTGCTCATTCCATTTCTCTAACCTTTAACACAGAACACCTCTCAATTATGCCAAACCAATTAACTGCCCCTACCAGGGGAATAATTGTTTCCTACTCTGAAGGCCCTGTGGCAAAAATTCTGTCTGGTGATGCCCTGTGATAATCGTATCTGTCCTAAAAGACAAACTGTGAGATCTCAGGTGGACCATTCAATGGGAAGCCTCAGACAACTCTGGCAAGTTGGGGACAACTCCTCACAAGGTTCTTGAGAAAAATGAGCTTGATAAAGCACTAGGCAAATGTAAAGTCTCCTTTCTGGCCCTAAAGCATGCTCTTAATAAGTAACTGGAGCTGATCACTGAACAAAATCAGATCCCAAAGATACAGTAGAAATTTAATGTTAGTAAAATTTTAAATCAGTACGTTGTAAAAAAAAGGAAATTTCTGATCTGTAGTGGAACACACTCCTTGAAATCTAAATCACTTGCTTAAGATTCAATTTTAAATAAATCAACTGGCTTTTAGAAACCGAGAGTCAGAATGTTTAATCCTAACATCTTAAAAAAAAAAAACCAGCAAACAATTTCTCAAACAACTGAAGAAATCAGAAAGCAGCATTATTGAAAACAGGATTTTCTTTTGCTAAACTCCTTCAAGATGTTTTTTAACAAGCCAACCCAGAACTGACTTCAAACAGAATTACAGTGTTTGAGTTCTTAACAAGGCTGTGATAGTATGATATGCCTTTCTACCGAAAACAAAGGAAGACAAAATCTTTAGAAATTCTAGTCACTTAGTTAACACTGGGCACAAAAGATAACAAAAATGGAAACTAACAGAAAGAAAACAGACCCCTTTAAATTTCTTTAAATTCTGATCAATCTTCCAAACCAAAATCAAATGGAATAAGTTCATCCTACCTATTAATAAATGTTTTGTGGCTAAAATACTTTGTGCAGCTGAAAATTAAATGAGATAAATTTCAGCCCTCTTCTCATTCATGTTCACAGGAGTAGCATACAGCCCACAAGCATGCATGTATCACATGTGGTACAAATACTTGTGTTCATGTATACACATACATGCATGTACACGCAGTAATGGAAGGAAAATCTGAATTCTGAGTCTTCAAGGAAAACCCAAATTCAACCTTTAAAAATGAGTAACGGGGCAGCCCCGGTGGCTCAGCAGTTTAGTGCCGCCTTCAGCCCAGGGTGTGGTCCTGGAGACCGGGGATGGAGTCTCACGTCAGGCTCCCTACATGGAATGGAGCCTGCTTCTCCCTCTGCCTGTGTCTCTGCCTCTCTCTGTGTGTCTCTCAGGAATAAATAAATAAAATCTTTAAAAAAAAAATAAAAATAAATAAAAATAAATAAAATAAAATAAAATAAAATAAAATAAAATAAAATAAAATAAAATAAAATAAAATAAAATAAGTAATGGTTGGACCATTTGCAAAGGTCCTCTGTGGACACCTCTACAGAGTAAGGGTTTATTCTTGCTGATGGTATCATGGCTGCAGTTTTCCAAGGGGTTATGTAGTTTGTTTTTGTTTTTTGTGTTTTTTTTTAAAGATTTTATTTATTTATTAATGAGAGATACAGAGAGAGAGGCAGAGAGAGAGAAGCAGGCTCCATGCAGGGAGCCTGACATGGGACTCAATCCCAGGTTTCCAGGATTATGCCTTGGGCTGAAGGCAGGCGCCAAACTGCTGAGCCACCCAGGCATCCCGGGGTTATGTAGTTTGGATGAAGGAGCCTTATCTCCAAAAGAACTGGCACTGAAATTTTCAAGCAGTTTGACCAAAGCAATTCCATAAACAATACAAAGCAAACAATCCCATAAGCAAAATGATTTTAACTTTTCATTGCCAAAGCAATGAAGATCATAAGAAGACTCAAAAACTATGGGGATGATACAAGGCTACAGAAACAGTAAAAAAAAAGACCAGCCATCCAGAACACAAGGAACAGGCAAAGTCTACTTCAAGTGTTATTTTTCAAATATTCATGCTATCGTTAACAGTCTGTATTAAATTTTGAAAATTGGCATGTTTGAGACTGAAACTTTCCAAAAAAAGGAAATAAAGGTGATAGTTATCAGTTTATTTCTACTGCAAATTATCACTTAAAAGTAATTATGGGGATCCCTGGGTGGCGCAGCGGTTTGGCGCCTGCCTTTGGCCCAGGGCGTGATCCTGGAGACCCGGGATCGAATCCCACATCAGGCTCCCAGTGCATGGAGCCTGCTTCTCTCTCTGCCTCTCTCTCTCTCTCTCTCTGTGACTATCATAAATAAAAAAAATTAAAAAAAAAAAAAAGGTAATTAAACTGGCTCTCATGACGCCTTAAGTAACAAATATCACAACCACGCCCCTGGAGTTTCAGTGTCTCCCCAAGAGCTGTGTACGAGAAATGGTTACATATTTCAGAGTTTCCTCCACAATCCGTTCTTAAATCTGGAAAAAGGGGGTTTGGGGAACAAAACACTTGCATATTCACACAAAAGGACCTTAGGAGGCCCGGGCCCCTAGTTTGGTCAGTTGCAAATAAAGGCAGGGGCCAACACAAGGCAGAAACTCTGTCCAGCCCTCGCACACTTGTGAGGCTCTTTCAGATGAGCCAGCCGAGCATGTAAGGCCGAAGACGGGGGTGCAAGCCCTGCCGGGACACAGGCAGTCCCTCCTCACTTGGATGCTTACCAACGTGTGAAAATCTTCCAATCCTAGGTTCCAACCCCAAGGACCACTGATCCAGGCCCGTATGCTTTTTTTTTTTTTTTTTTTTTCAGGCCCGGATGCTTAACTGGCCATCAGGAGAGGGGTCAGGAGCTCAACTGCCCGTGGGGCTCCTCCTTCAGGCGTGCGACTAAGTAAGAAGTTGCATCAGGACACATATAGGAGAAAGACACCTCTGTGACCCCCTCTCCTCTTCTCTGTGATCACTCTCCCCTCTGCTCTGGCTCCACCAGTCCTGATGCTGCCTTACGTCCCCTGACTTACTGTTCCTACCTCCCAGAGCCCTTCCTTCAAATTTCCTCAGGGTTGGGTCACACCCAGGCTTCGTGGGAAATTTCTGCTCCCACGTCCTTGCCTCCGAGAGGTCCTCCCTGTCTTCTACCCCCCTGCCCTCATGTCTGCCACATCACCCTTCATTTTCCTTTGGGCACTTGTCTGAAATGACCTTGTACGTGCATTTCCTAGAGCTGCCAAAACCAATTACACAAACTTGGTGACAGTTCTAGAGGCTAGAAGTCCAAGATCAGGGTGGCAGCAGGACTGTGCTCTCTGGGGGCTCCGAGAAATCCTTCTTGCCTCTTTCCTAGCTTTGGATGGCCCCAGACATTCCCTGCCTTGTGGCTGTATGTGTCTGCCTTTGTCTTCATGTGGCCTTCTCGCCTGTGTCTCTGTGTCCTCTCCTTCTCTTACAAAGACACCAGGGTGCCAGGGTGGCTCAGTCAGGTGGCCACTTTCAGAAGCTCAGGTCACGATCCCAAGATCCTGAAGATCCAGTCCCAGGTGGGGCTTCTCTACTCAGTGGGGAGCCTGCTGGGTTTAGGACCCAGCCTAAGTCCAGGATGATTATCATGTCAAGATCCTTAACGAACGACACCTATAAAGACCCCATTTCCAAATAAGGCAAATTCTGAGGTTCTGGGTAAATATGAATTTGGGGAGGACACTATTCAAGTCCCTGTACCTTGTTTGTGTCCCTGTTTATTGTTTATCTCTGTGTTTACCTCCATGAAACAGAGGGTCTCTCTTGTTCATCACTACATATCCACCTCAGACAGTACCTGGCAAGGAGCGGGCACAAAATAAACATTTGTTAACGAGAGAAAGAATAGAGTTAAAAAGATAAAGGAGACGAGACTCCTCCATTAAGTTTACAATTTAGCAAGAATAAAATATGAGTACCAGATTACAACTTGACCCAGTTTGCATGCTTTTAATTCCATTCCATGGAGCGCAGTGTATTCAGCACCTGCTATAATGAGGAAGTTGGAAATAGGCTATTTATAGGAGGCCAGCAAATCCACGGCAGCTTAAAAAATTTCTTTGCTAAGTGAATACCATTTGCAGTGCAGCATAAATTTCAGCAGATGGTGTCCACACCCTCTAGTGGCCATACGAATAGTAACCTCTGTGTTTCTACTCCATGGCAATTGAAATCTTTCTGTACTAACGCTAACTTAGAAAATTTTAAACTTTAATTCACAGTGCTACTAAACTTTGAATTGACAGAGGCAGTATCTACTTATGCGCTCAACGTCAGAGTAGATTTTTACTAACAAGCAGAAGGATAACAGCAGGTACAGGCATTCTGCTAGGTTTTTCTCCAAAAGACTCAGGTTTTCTATCACCTGGCAATTTTCATAACACCCTGCTTTCCCCTCCAAAAGATTCCTAAGATTCTTCCCAATCCCACTGAAATTTAAAATGTGGTTTGCCAAAACTGCTAAGGATAAATGAATGGATGTATGCTAAATCACTGATCTTAACTGGATAAATTATAGAAAATTCATGAAAAGAATTAGAAACTATTTTAGCTGCAAATACAAACTAAGCATTCTAAAGAACACTGTTGGCGTTTCGTGGGTAGATTACAAAGCACAAATCAGATGATTCTGTCAAGTGCTTTAAAAAATAAAAAACATTGATGTAGAAGCTACTGATACCCAAATCAAATAATGTCTAAAAACTACTAAAATTAGAAGAGCCATACATAGAAACAGTGACTTTGCCAGTGACATTACCATTACTGAATCCTAGTCCCTGTCCACTCGACATTCCAAAATAAAAATGACCCTGGCATATGTTTGTCTATGTTGACAACTAATAAACTACACTTTCCTGTCTGTATCTTAAGTAGGCAGGGAGAACCCTCAAGGAAGAGGGATTCTACAGCTGGAGGGAATGAAGGACATAGAATTTCTTAACATGATTTGCAACGAGAGGACTTCACGGTCATCTTCTCCATCTGCAGTATCCACTGGCAGGTTTACAGCTTTTAGCTGCATTCATTATTTATAAGGCAGGTATGATTGTATCTATTTATACATTCTGACGGAATCTCTACACCCAACATGGGGTTTACATGATCATACTCCTGAGATCAAGAGTTGCATGTTTTGGGCAGCCTGGGTGGCTCAGCGGTTTAGTGCCGCCTTCAGCCCAGGGTGTGATCCTGGAGACCCAGAATCGAGTCCTACATCGGGTTCCCTCCGTGGAGCCTGCTTCTCCCTCTGCCTGTGTCTCTGCTTCTCTCTCTCTTTTTTTTTTTTTTTTTTTTTTTTTTTAAGATTTTATTTATTCATGATAGTCACAGAGAGAGAGAGAGAGAGAGGCAGAGACACAGGCAGAGGGAGAAGCAGGCTCCATGCACCGGGAGCCTGATGTGGGACCCGATCCCGGGTCTCCAGGATCGCGCCCTGGGCCAAAGGCAGGCGCCAAACCGCAGCGCCACCCAGGGATCCCTCTCTCTCTCTCTCTCTCTCTCTGTGTGTGTGTGTGTGTGTCTCTTGAATGAATGAATGAATGAATAAATGAATAAATAAATAAATACATACATACATACATTTTTTTTTTTTTCATACATACATATCTTAAAAAAAAAAGAGTTCCATGTTTTACTGACTGAGCCAACCAGGTGCCCTAAATCCCGGGTATGATTTTAGTGCATATCTGAGAAGAAAAACTGAGACCCTACCCTGCCTCAATATTGTAATTATCATACACAGAACACCCAATCAATAACAGGAAATGGTGATCTCCCATAATGGTGGTGAGGTATCTATTTCTCTCTGTGGTTCTGGTATGTTTTATGTGCATGTGAATGTGTGTATGTATATAATTTTTAAGCTATTTTATAAGTTACCACAAGTTTTGAATAACTGGTCTTCTTATGTTGAATCTTTTATTAAGTTGTAACACTCCCTTTTTAATCTCTACTAACTCTTTCTTTGGCATAAAATTAGTATAGATATTTTAGCTTTATTTGGGGATATTTGCTTAATATCTCTTTTGTATTCTTTTACTTTCAACCTTTTAACAGCTTATATGTTAGGTGTGTGTCTCTTTGGAAACAGCATAAGGCTAGATTTATTCCCCAAGCTGAATATCCTTCTCTTTTTTTTGAAAGGAAGTCAGTTCAATCAGTTATGTCTGCTGATATTTGGATTTGTTTCTACTATCTTATTTTGTATTTTCTCATTGGCTCACTTTTCTAAGCTATTTTTTTTAAGATTTTATTTATTCATGAGAGAGAGAGAGAGAGAGAGAGAGAGAGAGAGAGGCAGAGACACAGGCAGAGGGAGAAGCAGGCTCCATTCAAGAACCCGAGGTGGGACTCGATCTCAGGATTCCGGGATCACGCCCTGAGCCAAAGGCAGATAGATGCTCAACCACTGAGCCACCCAGGCATCCCCTAAGCTTTTTTTTTTTTATTGACTGGGTAACAACATACAGAATCTTCATATGCTTATCAAAGCTAAGAAATGAACCTTGGCATAATACTAGTAATTAGACTACATTTACTCAGATTTCTCTAGTTCTTCAACTGATCTTGTTTCAGGATCAAATCCAGGATCCCACAGTATGCTTAGTTGTCATGTCTCCTTGGTCTCCTCTACCTGATCATTTTATCTTTCATGACTTTCACATATTTAGAAGGTACTGGTGGATACGTATGTAGAATATCCTTTTATTTGTGTTTGTCAGATGTGTTCTCATGATTAGATCAGTATTATGCATTATTAGGAAGGATGCTACAAAAGTGATGTACTCTTCTCAATGCACGGAGTCAGGAGGTATAGGATATTGATACTCGTGACTTATGATGCTAATTTTGATCATTTGGTTAAAGAGGTGTATGCCAGTGTTTCCACTGTAGACTTAATAAAGTCTGTGTGATTAATAAATATTTGGTATCCACAGGTGAATCCTGCCTGCATCAATTATTATTCTGCTGTTCCAATGGTGATTTTCTATTCTCATTTATCAATTATAATTCTTCTATAAGGAAAAAAAAAAAACACAGGAAATGATGAAACTCTGCTGCTTTAACAGCAGGTCAACACCCATGGCCCCATCTCAATCACTATTTATTCTTAAAAACCATTCCTAAAAATGAAGGGGAAAAAAATCACAGTCAAATTAAGAAGCCAAACCTTCAAAATTTGTCTATCCTGAAGAAGAAAGGCTGAAAAATGACATAAAATAGTTAAATATCCAAAGTTTTAACTCCTAGATCCACAGTGACATTTCAACTCCAAGACCTTGAAACATTGCTTTGGATCAAGGAAGAATGTGGGAGCCAGAAGCCCTGGTCCCCCAATTTTACCACCTTCTGAATCTGTTCAGAAGGACCTATCATTTCTATCTCACATGGCTATTAGGAAGATGGGAAGCAAAAGCACATGAAAACCAGAGGACACTATACCAGGGCATAGTTTGCACATTCTTTGTTGGCTAATAATGAGTAAAGTATTTTGAAATTTACAGAAACAAATGTTCATAATATTCACCCTTCAATATCTTTCTGTGATGTTCAATAAATCAAAGGCAAATTTATTTTCCTAAAAATTGCACCCGGACTCAGTGTCATATTCTACACACAGATAACTAGGGTTAATGACAAGCAAATGGATTTTGGCAGGTTTGAGACATCAAAGTCAAAGGCAATGCTCTCCACTGGTTAAAAACTTCTACTGTTGGGCAGCCCCAGTGGTGCAGCAGTTTAGCGATGCCTGCAGCCTGGGTGTGATCCTGGAGTCCCAGGATCGAGTCCCACATCGGGCTCCCTGCATGGAGCCTGCTTCTCCCTCTGCCCGTGTCTCTGCCTCTCTCTCTTTCTCTGTGTCTCTCATGAATAAATAAATAAAATCTTTAAAAAAAAAAAAAAAAACTTCTACTGTTTCAGGTAATTTAATATCAAATCATCTGAAAGAGGCTTTTGGAAGGATTCATATGTAGGGCTTAGAAAAATTCAAACCAAGATACAATTAGAGCATTTCCCTTTCTAACAGCAACATAAGCATATACATATATGGTCAGGATATACATAATGAAATAATAGTGGATGTTAAAAGTTGTTAATTTCAGAATACCATCACTTCCCAAGTAATAAACACTAATGGCACAATTTTATGATGGTCCAAACTGCTCACAAATATCTGGATTAGAAACAAATGAACTTCTAATTAATCAATATAATTTTTTTTAATGAGAGGACAATTATCAAATGCATTCCTACAAGATGTCACAAACACACCTAGAGACATAAGCAAAAAGCACTGCTATTCTAACAGACCTCAGAAGTGCCACAAAAACATTAAATAATTATCTTATCCTAATTCTGGTATAGCTAAACACACTTGATACTGAAATGCCTCCTTATAAAAAATATAAATTAGAAGATAAGGCTCTTGATTAAAAGTAGTATTTTTCAGAGACGCCTGGGTGGCTCAGTGGTCGAGCGTCTGCCTTCAGATCAGGACGTAATCCCAGGTTCAGGGATTGAGTCCCGCATCAGGCTCCTGTATGGAGCCTGCTTCTCCTCCCTCTATCTGTGGCTCTGCCTCTGTGTCTCTCATGAATAAATAAATAAAATCTTTTTTTAAAAAAGTATTTTTCATAGTAAAAGTTCTTTAAATGAGCAAGATCCTTAACATATTTAGGAAGCACATTTTGGGGGAAGGGGCAGTAACAGTTTGAGTATAAGGCTGAACATCAGGGACAGCTCTACTCATGACAATACTAAGCATTCCTGTCTCTACCCCACAGATAACGCTCCAGAATTTTCCAGTCAAGGCACAGCTGAATTTTCATATTGTCTCTGCCTCTGTGGTAAGCAGATAAGCTTGCAACAATTAGACTTTGGCATTCTGCATGCTACATGAAAAAAAGATGCTTGGACTAGTACCTGCAAAGCATCATCCTAAGGCCTTAGTTGGGAAAACAGTAATTTACAACAGAGGTTCTCAACTGAGGCAATTATGTCCCCCTAGGGGACATTAGGCAATGCCTGGCTATTTTTGGTCGTCACAGCTAAGGGGGGAAGGGAGCACTATCAGTATCCAGCAGGTGAAAGCCAAGAATACTGCTCTGCAAAGCATGGGACAGCTCCCACCCCCCACAGAACTACCTGATTCCAAATGTCAATAATGCTGAGATTGGGAAACCTTAATTCAGAGGAAATGTCCAGAAGCATACTGTGCTCTAGAGTGGAGCCTCCTAAAATTCCTTTACTTCTCATCTTTATTCAACTCTGGAAGCCAAGGCGGTGGTTTCATTTTTTCATTTCTAGATCTAGAATTTTGCCGTTATGTTATCTCACAAAGGGTGTGCATGAAACTGAGACCACTTCTAGGCAGAGTTAGTATGTCTCACAAGATAAATGGTTTCACAAGTGCCATGCTGGGCTTGACTCCTGAGTTCTTTCACCATTAATCAAATATGTCTCTTGCCAACCAATTTCATCTTAGTGAAAAGAAGCCTAGTGAAAGATGATACTAACATGATAAAAGCTATCTACCACTTCAGGAGGAAGCATTCTAAAGGCCAACAGAGGCCATATAAGGTCCCATCTTCGCAACACCTTCTTGGTCCTATTTTAAAGGCAGTCTAATCACTGTTGTACATCATTCTAACCCAGTGCGCCACCAAACCACAACCTTGAGTAATGTCTCCAGCACATCAGAGAGTCTGATGTGAACTCAGTGTGAAACTTGGAACATCATCTCTGAAAGCACTGCTGACAAGCAGAGTCAGAGAACACGGAGGCTAAGGTAAGGAACCTGCCTTGCTGCCCCATCATACAGGGGAAATTGCCTCTCTCCTACAGGTCCAATCACAGAGATGCTACAGAGGCAATGAACAACACAAAATCAGAAAAGAGCTCTGATACAGATGTTCAAAGGCATTGTCTCAAAAAATCTTTCCCAACCAATAACTGATGAACCTTTTTCTGCCTGCCTCTTTCTAACCTTTAAATTTCACCAAAGCCAAAACAGTCAGGAGGGATTGTGTGAGTCAATCCCCTTACTTCAGAGATGAGAAATCTCTGTCAAACTCAGAAGTCAGAGATTTGCTAATGTCAGAGCTAAAACTCAGGCCTCTAGAACCCTACCTGAGGTCTACACCTGATCACGTAACCCCTGCTAAGACGTAGCTCAAAGCTCTTGGGATACAAATCTCCAACAGGGCTGAAAATAATAATTAAGTTGCCTCTTGGTGCTCTTGTTACAAAGCTAAATGATCTCAATTTTTTCTATACTTTCCTTTGAAAGGGTAAACAAATATCATATACTATTTATTGATGTATCATACATGTATTTATTGATGTATCATGTATCAATGGCTTCTCTGCCATTTCTCCCTTTACTTTTAGAAGAAACTGAGTGAAAATGTAAAGAAAAAACAAAGTTTCAAGCAAAATTAGGCACAGTGTTCCACAGAAGTCTCTACAGAGCATACCTGAAAGAAGACTTCTTTGTCCCTGCAGGTCATTTTTTATCATCTTAATTACAAAACAAACAAAACATTTCTTATGTAAGTAGGGAGTTCCAGCAAGCTTTATGCATGTCGAGTTCCCTCCATAGCGCTAAATATCCAAGATATTCCCATGATGTTATTTCTATGGGTAAGTTTTCATTTACTGGGATCCAAGTAGGCATTTCATGTCTCAATTATTTAATCTCTGTTTACAGGCATGGAGACTTAAAGAGCTTAAGTAGCCCGTAGGCCACAAAGTGGTCAGAGCTCAGTGCCTAAGTCCTGCTTCTTTACCGTTTCGCTGTACTGCCTCCATGACTCTATCATCTATTACAAATCTACATGAAAACCCACTTATCACACAATTACTGCACCTAAGAGTTAAATACCCAGTTTCAGACCTCTGATGCCTGGCAGGTGAGTGACCCACCCCAAGTCACAGAACTAGTTAGTGCTGCCAAAAGGACCAAGCCCAGGCACCCAGGGTGGTTCCCACCCACCAACTTGTCCCAGCAGAACAAGAGACACGTCCACGAAGGGCACAGAAGTCTATACTGTCTCCACCTAAGAGTAAGAACACATTCACTCTAATGCACATCCGAGAACTCAGATGCAGAATAACTATAGATATTAACACTTCTACTTAGAGAATCCACACATAGTTAATACATAAACAGTGCTTCTAACATGACTGAAAAGCTGTAAATGATATCCCAGTGAAAGAAATTCATGTCCAATGTGCATAAAATCTCTCCAACGCAAAAGGTAAAATCTAACCCAGTCATAATTACTAAGTCTGGATTCACAGGGCTTCTCTTCAGATACCTACTGTCCTGTATCTAAGTAGCATTTTTACTTGCTGTACCCAAGTAGGATTTATACTTGCTCCAATCAACTTTTTTGTGGAACTATTCTTATAATTCATTTAGATTACTTTCAGCTTTATACTGGCTTTTCAATAATAAGCAGTCCTGAACACAAACTGAAGATCCTATAAATATAATTTATCAGGGGATGAAGCTGGCGATGTGAAAGCAGCAGAGAAGCCATGTTAGGAAACTTTGTTAAGACCTTGAAAGCGTTATGCACTTTATAAAATAGAAAGGCACGTATTCCCAGTTTCTTTAAAAGCTAAACTACAGCTGATAAGTAAAACCAGGTATTCCATAGTAACATGCCATAAAGTATCAAATAAAATGTTTAGAGATTTGCAGATGCACAGAAATCTTAAGTTAATTTTTACATGCTGAGTTCATTGTAAGAGAAACTAAAAGTCTGCTGGAAATTCCCAAACAAAAAATTCACTAAGTTTCACAAGTATTCTATTCTCTTAAAACTCACTTGGCCAAACCATCCCTACAATTGTGTATCTCAAAAAGCATTTAATTGGGGCTTATCTATAATGTGGTCTTTTCATTGCTGCAAATCAGGAGGTATAAAAACCCTTCTAATATAAACAATCCAACACAACCCGGTGAAACCTTGGGGATGGGAGGAGATATGAAAGACAGGTACCTCGTAGTTTGAGAGAAAATCTAGTAATTCTGATTGAGATGGGATGTAGAGAAGTGGTTTCATCACCCGGCGGACAAACTTCTCAATGTAAACAGCACTCATGGGGCCTTTGTATTCGATTGGTCCAAAACTAGTACCAAAAAAATAAAAATAAAAAAATAAAAATAATACACCATGCATTAAACCTGTAACGTATAACTGAAATCATCAACACCACAAAATGATCCTGACTGCTTCATAAGTAAGTAGCCTTCTGTGTCCTGGGAGGTGAATAGAGGGCCAATTTAGAATAAGCATTTCGTGTACAAGCAGCCACTACTTTTCTATGAGCTTAATTCAACTGCAAACTGAATTTCCACCAAAGAACATTCATGCTAGCCTCTGGGGAAAAAAAATTCTCATATTTCTTTAAAAAGCAAAATCAAACAGAAAGGTGATCCTGGAAACTGACCAAATGCTAGAGGATTTCAGGATCTTAACTATACATAATTTAACGTAGGAAGGACAGACTTTCCTTTTATACATCACTCTGAAATAAAAAACAAGCTGACCAACTGATGCTTGGCCTACTAAAATGTACTTATTATGTATTCCCATAGGCACTCACACAAAGTATCACTAAATAATCTGAAACCTATTCAAAGCTTTACTGCAACAAAAAAACAAAAAAACAAAACAAAAAAAAAAGATTATGTAAAGGGACAAAGTTAGGAACCTGTAAAAATGATCTTATTTTCCCTGCCAGTTGCACTTAGGGATGCAGAGGAAATTGATTTAGTATTGGTAAGAAATAATACCAACATTCACTTATCCTCCTAAGCTAATCAGAATCCTCACATGGCTTTCTACAATCTTGCACAATGCAAACATTGCTTAAATATAACTGAATGGTATGTGGCAGGGTAGGGGAGCAAGGTGAAATTCAGTAACTCCAAAATCATTCTTTTGTCTAAATAGAAATTGACATTAAGCTTGCTGTTAATAGCAACAATAAAAAGAGCACAGTAAAGAGTTACATAAATGCTGTGATCCCAACACTATGTGTTATATAAATGAACACACACACATATAATGGGATGAGATAAACACAATTCTTCAGGGTGTACTGAAACCATGATGTCAGACAAAAGAATGTTAGTAATGAAAAAAGTAAAAATAGCATTCTACATGCACAGCTCAAAGAGTCAACAATTCTATCAATTCAAGACTTCTCTCAGTTTAAAAATAACCACCACCACCAACTCCATCAGCCATTAAACAACTTTTAATTCAAAGGAAGAAATCAAAAAATCATTTGATAACATATTTTGTTCAACAAAAAGGAACCAACGAATCTGGAAATGTCATCTGCTCAGGCAAACAGGCTCCTGGAGTGTCATTATAAGGATCCCAGTGACTTGTAAAAGCTGAAAAGATCTCAGAATGCAGGGTGTAGAACACATTTTACCAACACACCACAGTCATGAGACAGGACACGCTGATCCAGGGCCTCTGAGTCTTGTACAGAAAGTTATAAGAAACTACTCCCTGCTTCAGAATTTTTTATAAACTTTCTTAGTGAGTGGTATCAATACATGCAAAAAAAAAAAAAAAAAAAAAGGAATCTACTTAAAAGCAAAACAGAAGTCTATTAATTTCTCTAAGGAGCCACTAGTAGATAAGCCATTACAAACACAGCAACAACAAAAACACACAACAGCAATGGTCTGTCTGCCTGGTGATGAAGCTGAGGGGACCACCTTTGCAAGCACTATTAACCAAGAGAACCTCAACACTACTGAATGGTCCCAAGAGAGCTTAGTTGAAGAAACACATTCATTCACATGTGTTATGTACAACAGAGAGGACCTGAAGATTCTTAAATAGGATATGAAAAGGCTATCTTAGCCCTTAACAGGTAAATATGAGGGGCAAGCACTTCAGGGAGAGAACTAACCTCAAATTCTTTATTGGTAAAATGAGAAGGTTAGACTAGAGGTTGCTAAAGTTCCTTGCCTGCCCTTCCAATCTTTCTAAAATCTAAGAAAACAA
Source organism: Canis lupus dingo (assembly GCF_003254725.2). NCBI lineage: Eukaryota > Metazoa > Chordata > Mammalia > Carnivora > Canidae > Canis > Canis lupus. The sequence continues at coordinate 30,985,453 of NC_064248.1, read as the reverse complement.
GCAGTATAAGACAATATACTGCACAGCCATATAACCCAAAAAGATATTCTGCACTCAATTCAAGGGAACTTTCCTGATTTTAATATCATGTCAAAGTTAAGCCGACCTCTGGGTAGGTAGCTGGCCTGGTGACGTATAATTGTAGTTACAAGGCCTATATGCCTCACTAGGTACCTGTGCCCTATTTCCTAACTCCAAATATTGTCTATTTAAAAAAAAAAAAAAAAAAAAAGAAATGCAGGGACCTTCACAGGGCAAGCTTATTTATCCTATTACAGCGCACAGATGCTTTAGCATCTTCAAATGTAACACTTTACACTGGGAAGTATTCTTGTATCTGCAAGAAATTCTGAAGGTGGGCATAGGGAAAGAACATACATTTTTGCTCAAATATTATTTAACAGGTCCTGAGAAACAATACTACATGCCACAAAATATTTTATGTTAGAAACATGAGGTGTGATGGAACGTGACAAATAATCCACAAATGACGGTTTGATGTTTCTTATAAATCCCCATTGACTAAAGCTTAGGAGTTTTAGAGGGAGGGGGAAAAAGAAAGCATAAAAAGTTAAGCTCTTACTAATGAAACATCCTTTTCCCACTTTACCTTCATTAATAAACTTCAACCCAATTACATTAGACAAAGTAAGAATCCAAAGTCTTCAAAATTCTTCAAGTCCGATTTTAGGTATTACTTAACACTCACGACAAGGTTTGGGCAGTATTCCAAATCAAACACCAATATTTCTGCAGCATAATAAACTGGCTCCAAATAAATAAATAAACTGGCTCCTTACATGGGATAAAGACTAAAGGCAGCCTCTTGTTACTTCAGGCTAGACATTTGGGGACAATGGATTTGGGAACAAAATTTATGAAAACCTCTCAAGGTTTTCAAAGTTCTTTGAATTTCAGGATATGGGAACAGGACTGTGGACTAGAAGTAACTTTCTTCTCAGATGAAAAGGTGCTAAGATTTCCTCCTATGTATGTTGCCAGGTAACAGAATAAGGATCTTTGTGTATTTTTATACAATAAAATACTCTAGAATTCCTGAAATGTACACCTACACAATGAACAGCTGGCATGATCAAAACAATGCCATAGACAATGTGATGGTATGAAAACATGTTCACACAAGCAAGAAGCAGCACTTTAGGAAATACTACTACCACATGATCCCTTTTTTAATTAAAAAAATAAAGAGATACTGGCTATGTATAGTCAGAGGATATAAATCAAAATACATAATGAGGAACGCGCCTGGGTGGCTCAGCAGTTGAGCGCCTGCCTTCAGCCCAGGGTGTAATCCTGGAGTTGCAAGATCGAGTCCCAATCGGGCTCCCTGTATGGAGCCTGCTTCTCTCTCTGTCTCTCTTGTGAATAAATAAAATCTTTAAGAAAAGAAACAAAAAACATATAATGAGGGACACCCAGGTGGCCCAGTGGTTGAGCATCTGCCTTGGGCTCAGGTCATGATTCCAGGGTCCTAGGATCAAGTCCCGCATCCAGCTCCCCACAGGGAGCCTGCTTCTCCCTCTGCCTGTGTCTCTGCTTCTCTCTGTCTCTCATAAATAAATAAATAGAATCCTTTAAAACAACAACAACAACAAAACCCACATAATGATTATGTATGGCTGATAAAACATCCAGATTCATTTATTTACTTTTGCTTAACTGTATTTTCTCAATTTCTTACAATGAATATCTAATACTTTTAAAAAGAAAAATAATTCACTTTAGTACTTAACTGGAATTAGAAAACTAGTTCAAAGTTCTTACCTCCGATGATACAGATATATCACAGGGAAATAAAAGAAGTGTTTTTGTTTTCTGCATTTCCCCTGGTTCCACCAACAGTTAATTGCCACAAACAACACCTGCAGAGCCAAAAAAGGTTTCAAATGACAATGAATAACAACTGAAAAATTACCAAGATTTTAAAGATAAAATTATAGAAATGAAACTATTCCTCTCCGAAACAGAAAGTGAGAAAAAAGTTATTTCCAGTATTCAAAGAGGGTCATCATCTACCACTGCAATTAAAAAATGATTCTCATCTGTAGTGTCTAGCTAGGATTCTAGTATTTTATTATTATTTTACAGTCTAGTTCAAGAGGGAAATGATTTACTTTGATTTCTAAAGCGAATGAGTACCACTGAGCTTTTACTAAGCATGACTACAATAAAACTCAATGGAAGGATAGGTCTTTTGATAGTCAAACTGACAACGGGAGAAGGGAAAAGAAAATGTTATCTGCAAATAAAACATCGCAAATGTCAAAGGACCATTTTTAACAACTATATTAAAAACTCATAAGAGTAAGACGGTTAAAGCTACACTCTAAAATGTAGTATTAAGCAGAAAAAATACAAATTAGATTTATAGGTAGATGTGAACATAAGGAGAAGTGTCCCTATATCTCCAATCTACTTTGAAATGTACCAAAAACAGGACGACGGGTTAACAGATTAGAGCAGAGTTTCCCAACTTTGGTACTACTCCTATTTTGGCCTTTCACTGTTATTGAGGCTTACTATATGTTTGTGTTGTGAGGAACAGTCCTACACACTGGATGTAGTGTTTAGCAGTATTCCTGGCCTCTACACACTACATGCCAGCAGCTTCCCCTCTCAAGCAGTGATCACCAGAAAGAGTTCCAAACGCTGCCAAAGGTCCCCTGGGGAGAAACTTCCTCTAGGTAAAAAAAAAAAAAAAAAAAAAAAACCACTGACTACAAGAATAATAAGAGGAATAAATACATGATAAAGAAAGCAAAATAAAATATTAGTAACAAAACTTAAGTGGCAGGCATATATAAAATCCCATCACCTTTTGCTATGTGAAGAAATTTTCATAATAATATTACAAAAATATGAAGACTACAAATGAAAAGTCACTTTCTGAGGCCTTCCTTATACTTTATAAACAGCAATATTGCTCAAAACTTAGTGGGAGCTCTTTAGAGCTCTTTTTAGAGTCCACTTATAAGAAAGGAAAACAACAGTATTTTTACTTCAGGTGACATCTCATTTTTTTACTCAAAAATAGGGCACATTCTACCATGTTTGCTAATTTTACTAAAGCAATGTGGCTCAAAAGATTTTTGCCTGTTTCTAAAAATAAGCAACCTCCTTCTCCCTAATAAGAACACAGAATTATAAGCTCTCAATTTGGAAGGAGCTGGAAAAAAAATTTGAAAAAAGCAGCACCCATTAGGTGTGGATGGCATTATAACCTACACCACTTATGTGATCTTTAGCCAACCACTCCAGTCTGAGATCCTGCTTCCAAGAACAGGGATGTTGGCACAAGCATACAGAGCTGTCATGAGACACAGCACAGGGCCTGGCATACCAGAAGGCCACTCTTATAATCACTTGGAAGGACACAGCTGCTTCAGTTGTTAACTGGCACCTGCTCTAAAACACAGCAGACTCCCTCCCCTTGATCCCCACACGTTCTCTTAAGTCAGACAATTTGGGGAATGCCCAGGGAATGAAGTGGTGACTTCTTTTATGCTAACATATCGCTTGCCTCCCAGTGCTCCATTAGAAATCCTGCTTCCGGGGGATCCCCGGGTGGCTCAGTGGTTTAGCGCCTGTCTTTGGCCCAGGGCATGATCCTGGAGTCCCGGGATCAAGTCCCACATCGGGCTCCCTGCATGGAGCCTGCTTCTTCCTCTGCCTGTGTCTTACCTCTCTCTTTCTCTCTCTCATGAATAAATAAATAAAATCTTTAAAAAAACAAAAAAAAACAAAAAGAAAAGAAAAAGAAATCCTGCTTCCTCCCTGTAAGTGTCTGCCAGTTTGGTTATTATTGGCCTTTTTATTTTTTTAAGTTAGCTCTACTGCCCAATGTGGAGCATGAACCCACGACCGTGAGATCAAGAGTCACATGCTTTACCAACTGAGCCAACCTGGTGCCCCTATTCTCAGCCATTTTTAAAGGGGGTGGGGGGTAAAGACAGCACAAGGAATTGATCGATTCTATGGGTCCAAAGTCAGAACACAAAATCACAACCCCCTTAGAACCAATATCATAGGCAGCAAAGAGTTCTAATGAAGAGCTAGATTTAAACAGTACTTTGCACCACACTCAGGGATATATAATGGTTCAAAAGGCTTTACTAGGTTGGGCAGAAAGCTTCATCAGCATTTATAACATTGTTTCTAAGAAAAAAAACAACCCAGAGTTCCAAAGAAACTTCTGGAACTAGGCTGTCTGCATAAGTTACCTCACATCAGTGATTCTCGGCAGCAGCCTCTTAGAAATCTGCGGAACACTCTTTTTGCTTGTTGTGGTAACTGGGAAGCTACAGGGCATGTGGTGGGCCAGGGCTGCAGGAGATAGCCCACAATGCTCGAAACTGTTTTGCACAGGGAAGAGTTATCAGCAGCACCCCAGAGCAGTATGAAATGTCCTGTCGAAAAGGAAACTAGGGGAAAACCTGTCTGTTATCATTCAAGCCCAGGACCTAATTCTATTTTATATGTGAATCCAAAGCATGGTTTTTGTATTCACCAAATTTCTTGAGAAGGAAATTCCTATGTAAATCCAAGGCAGAAAATATTTTGTTTGGCTCCAGCCTTTACCAAGAGCTGTTCACCATTTAAGAAAATTCAGGGGATCCCTGGCTGGCGCAGCGGTTTAGCGCCTGCTTTTGGCCCAAGGCGCAATCCTGGAGACCCGAGATCGAATCCCACGTCGGGCTCCCGGTGCATGGAGCCTGCTTCTCCCTCTGCCTATGTCTCTGCCTCTCTCTCTCTCTCTCTCACTGTGTGCCTATCATGAATAAATAAAAAAAAAAAAAAAGAAAGAAAATTCAAATAGCACGGGGCCTGGCTCTTACCGAGAGCAGTGTTCTCATGGTACCTGAGTCTCTAACACAATATACCTTTACCAGTCTGCATTTCTAACTGTCCACCCCCAGTAGTTCTACATAAAGGGACCAGGATTTATTGTGCCTGAGCATTTACATACTGAAACATACATGACCTGATTGGACACCACCTTTGGCTCAGCTACCTTTATGATATATAATTAGTGTACTGGATTGATGCTTGCAATTACATGTGTAGAGGAGTTTTATCATCTATGAATCCCTTTTCAGGACAGTAAAAAGCACACCATAAAATATTTGTTTATAAAAGGCAACTAAGATCTACTGGGTTAAAAACCACAGCCATCCAGATGACTCATTTGCCCACATATTCATCCCTCTGGTCTAGCACAAAGGTAGTCTTCATTAAGTATTTGTTGCATATAGCTCTGGTCCAAATATTTTTAAAAGGTCAACCTGTTACACTGCAGTCATTACGTGTAAATCTATCTTACAGAAAATAACTAATGAGCAGAGTGCCTGGTTGGCTTAGTCTGACTCTTGATTTCAAATCAGGCCACAATCTCACAGTGGTAACATCCAGCCCTGTACTGGGCACTGCGCCAGGCATGGAGCCTACTTAACATTCTTTATCTAACCTTCCCTACCCACCTCAACCTGATGCTCCTGCACGTGTTCTCTCTCTTAAATAATGTGACTATTAAAAAAAAAAAGAAAAAGGGATCCCTGGGTGGCGCAGCGGTTTGGCGCCTGCCTTTGGCCCGGGGCGTGATCCTGGAGACCCGGGATCGAATCCCACGTCGGGCTCCCGGTGCATGGAGCCTGCTTCTCTCTCTGCCTATGTCTCTGCCTCTCTCTCTCTCTCTCTCTGTGACTATCATAAATAAATTAAAAAAAAAAATTTAAAAAAAAAAAAAAGAAAAAGAAAATAACTCATCAACAAATATCAAATGGATATTCAACTAGGCTTTTCAGCACTGAAAACAGCATAGCACCCTGAGATGAGCACTGACCTGCTTCACGAGGAAACACAGAATCTGTTTCCTCTCCTGCCTCTAACCAATGATGACCTTCACCATCAGAAACCTGTTTCTTTATAGAAGGCTTTACAATTTATAAACTAAGACTCCTGGCCTTCACCCTGGTTCAGTCAGCCAGCTGGGGTAAGGTGTCTCTCTGGAAACAAACAGCCCTGCACATAGGGCTGACAGTCATCGATGTGCAGGCCGAATGTCAGCATTACCTGGTCTGAAAGCTGACTCGCTGCTTGCTCAATCTCTGACCTGGCGGCGATGGACTGTCCACACCATGGAGCGTAGAAGAACAGCAGTACTACCTCTGAGTCCCGGCGAACGTGCTCTGCGTAGTCCAGCTGGCCCTGGAAGAGGTCAAGAACCGGAGACCTCGAGGAGAAAAAGCTGACAGGTGGCTTTGCTGGTATTATCACATCTTTTGCTCGACTAAAAAAGAGCAAACACAAAGAAGACTACTAAGTTTATCTTCTTTTAACAACAGCTTTATGTGGAGGGAGAATGAAGCTTGAAAGAGAAATCTCTTGAATAAGAAAATGGAGTTCCCAAAACATTGCTCTGGAGTAAAAAATATGCTGTGCTAAGGCAATATTTAGATGAGAAAATGCAAGACATGAATAATACATTGAAAAAGACTCTCTATCTCCCCGGGTGTGGGGTGGGAAGGCAGCAGAGAGCAGAAGAGAAGGATGTCTTTCAATAATCCATATTCTTGCCTCCCACACCGAAAACACTCCACCCTCATCTCTCTGCTGCCTGGCTCTCCAAGGAGCCACTGATTTCCAGGGCTTCAGAACAACCAGGGAGCTTGCTCAGACCTAAGGGGAAGGGAGCTCTCACAACCACCACTAGTAAGATTTCTACAGGAAATTCTTACTATTGACTCAACTCTGAGAAATCATTAAGTTTATTAGCTGGAGTTGGCCAATCCTTATCCAAGGCATTCAGGCAAAAGTAATAAATAAGGTAGATTTATTTCTCCAGGTATGTATGGGGAAGCCACCAAAATGGAGTTGGAGGCCAGAAGGGGGCACCAGCACCACTCTCTGTCAATTATAGGAAAAATGATTAATTACAGACTCCAACAGGAAAAGAATTACCACCCCCAACAGGAAAAGATGTAACTCCTACAAAATGAAGGACTACTCCAGCAATCAGCCAGTGAAAAACTGTCATCCCCCTAAACTCTTGCTTCTCTTCAATGGACTTTCTTTATAACAATCCCTCCCATTTTCCTCCTTCTCTATAAAATAATGTTCTACAATGTTGTTCTCCTTTGTCTATGGGGCTTGCCTACAGTTTGCCATAGTTTACACATCCTGGATTGCAATGTTACTATTCCTGAGTGAACCCATTCTTCTGGTAAAAATAACTTTTATTTTTGAGTTAACAATATCATGATCCAAAGGTTAGTAAAGATGAACAACAAAATAACAGCCCATTTTAACTGGAAAACAGGCTTCTTGAATACCTTAAGTTCCCAAAAGGGAGAGATCAAGAGAAGACAGAAAAAGAGTGAACAAGTGGTCTGAAGTCATACAGCTGCCACTATTTTTCCCATCAAGAAAAAATATCTTGGCTGAGGCTGCATCCCACCAGGTGAAAGGAGCTTAATGAACACCCTGAGCTGTTCACACATCTGCACTAACATGGCATAAAACCATTTTGGTGGTTTGGCCGAGAAACAATAGAATAAAAAGAGACCCTGGAAAATATTCAATTAACCCAAAAAGCAGAAAAGGGCCAAAGAACAAACTCTGAAGGTACAAATGGAAAATAGCCAGAAGATATAATTACACCCAACAATATCAATCATTACATTAAATATAAAAGGACTAAGCCACCAAATTAAGAGGAAGAGAATGCTAGACTGGATAACAAAGCAAGACCTATCATATGCTGTCTAAAAGAGACATTTTAAAAAAGATTTATTCATTTGAAAGAGAGAAAGCATAGGAGTGGAGGGGAGAGGCAGAGGGAGAAGCAGACTCCCCACTGAGCAAGGAGCCTGATGCAGGGTTTGAACCCAGGACCAGGAGATCATGACCTGAGAAAAGGCAAACACTTAACCATCTGAGCCACCCACGCACCCCAAGGAGACATTTTAAACATAAAGACACAAGATGGAAGCACAAGGATGGGAAAATATAAACCAGTATGCATAAGGAAGCTGGAGTAGCTCATTAAGTGAAAAAAATAAGCAGGGGGTATATTCTTACAATTAAACGTTACTCAACAATACATGAATGGACACATACTATAACTGCATGAGTCTCAAAATACTCATACTGAAGAAGTCAGAAACTAAAGAATAGGTATAACATGAACGCATTTATATAAAATTCCAAAACAAACAAAACCAATCTGTAACAAAATAGTCAGTGAGTGGTTTTCTAGAGTGAGGAGTGGGGCAGCGACACTGTCTGCCAGGGGCCACCGAGGAAACTTTCTGGGGAGAAGACAATATTCTCTATCTTAACTGAAAGCATGAAGGTGGTTAAATTTATCTAAAGTCATCAACCTGGGATCCCTGGGTGGCGCAGCGGTTTAGCGCCTGCCTTTGGCCCAGGGCACGATCCTGGACACTCGGGATCGAATCCCACGTCGGGCTCCCGGTGCATGGAGCCTGCTTCTCCCTCTGCCTATGTCTCTGCCTCTCTCTCTCTCTCTCTCTCTCTGTGTGTGACTATCATAAATTTAAAAAAAAAAAAAAAAATTAAAGTCATCAACCTATACATGGAAAATGTGTGATTTTACCGCCTGTAAAATATACCACCATGAAGCTGATGAGAAAAACATCTCGGCTGGTGTGTCTCCTCCTCTGACAACTCTACCTGAAGTAGGAGAGAGGCTTCATTTTTTTCTATCAGCTCCCTGTGGGTTGCCTTTCTACCCCTCACCACAATCAGTAACTTACTTATCTTGCCGATTATCTATTTACTCTACCACAGCATTAACTCCCTGAGGGCAAGGACCCTATCTTCTTCGCTGTTTATGGTTCCTGGTCCTCTGAAGTTCGGTAATTTGTGAAATGAACAAATCTACCTTCCTACCTCATCTGAACATATGCAAAGACAAATAGAAACCCACACAGATATACATTATTAAAAAGACTCAGAATCAAAGTGTCAGAGGCCCATTTGCTTTACTAGGGATGATCGTAAGGACCACATCATATGTTCTAAGTACACATACATGTTCAAACAAACTTAATAATCTGGCTTCTCAGGGATCCCTGGGTGGCGCAGCGGTTTGGTGCCTGCCTTTGGCCTAGGGCACGATCCTGGAGACCCGGGATCGAGTCCCACGTCGGGCTCCCGGTGCATGGAGCCTGCTTCTCCCTCTGCCTGTGTCTCTGCCTCTCCCTCTCTCCATGTCTCTCATGAATAAATAATAAATAAAATCTTTAAAAAAAGTAATAATAATCTGGCTTCTCAGAAAACAGCAAAGTAGCAGGAAAGAAGAACAAGAAGGAAAGTGCTGTCAGCTCTGAGATGCCCAAGCAGACAAATGGGTATTTAGAACCAAAAAGGAAAATGTAAACACCGGAGACCCAACCTCCTCTAAGATAAGGGAAAGAATCCCACACCCTCCTCTGCATCTAGAAGGTGTTAGCTTCTTGCATTAAGGCAGGTTTAAATATATTACTTCCCTATTTTAACCAAAACATTAACATCATAAAGTAGCAGTATTAAAAGAGCGAATCTCCTACTTATTCACTCAAACTAGCGCTTTAACCCTTTCTATGTAAAATATCTCCATAACCTGAAAAACTCAGTCAGTTGCAAAATAATTCAAAAAATGTTCACTGAGCAAATGTTACTATGCTTCAGAAACTGTACCACAGGCATCAAGGCTACAGCAGCAAGCAGGATAGTGTTCTCAAGGAAGACAAAAGGCAAACCACCAAACGTGTATTCAACAAACAAAAACCCACAAAAGGATCACTGCTATATAGAGAATTTAACAGGGGGATGTGATGGGATCTTTTAAGCCAAGACCTGAATGACAGGAAGCCGTGCAAAGAGATGAGGAATGCCCTGCATGACACATTATCAAAAGCTCCAAAATCCCCTTTGAGATTCTTCTTATACTAGTCAAACTGCATGTTAAGTGTTAAATAACACAATATGAGGGAAAATGTAGGTCTGTGACAGCCAAACAAAGGATAATAATCCACTTAGTGTTTCTGTTCAGCATGTTCAGAGCAGTTCCTAAAGTCACCAGCCAGATAAAATACGTGGCCCATGGAAAAGCAAACATTAACCAGGGAAGAGAAACATCTGCCTCTGCTCCACCAGAAACATTCACAAGTTTCCATTTAACTCTTACGCTTGCTACATGTTTTTGAGAAACTATACCTAGATCAAAGGTTTTCTGCAGCTTTGAAGGCTCAGTGTCAGGTACAAAAAAAAAAAAATAAAACTCAAGAGCTGGCTGCAAGTAGAAAGGAGCAGCTGCAACTCCCGATTTTTTTAGGGAAATGCGCACCCTACATAACTCCTTCTGAAGAGGATCTGAAGCAACTTTGAAACCACAAAATGCAATAAAGCAAAATGAATATATGCACACACACATATATAGACACACACAACTATTTCCCTCCAAAATCAGGGTGAAAGGAAAGTGAGTAGGATGAAGTCAAGGAGACTCAATGCAGAGAAAGGCAGGTAAAATAAAGATGAAAATGGTGCCCAAGAATAGACCATTATGTTTCCAACCCAAATCAACCTTTTTTTTTTTTTTTTTTTTTTTAATATTATCTAGTTTGAACTCAGCTAAGCAACCAACACTGAAGAGGGCTTTACTTATTTAGGCCTGGAACTATTAATTAAAAAAAAAATTAAATCCAACTTTCTTATAAGCTTCTGTCCTCGTTAATGCAAAAAATCTTAGAACAGGGACCAGAAATGTTTGAGTATATAACAGTATCATGACACCATTCAATCAAACAAGACTCTAAAAAATCAATCTTAGTCTATTGAAAGATGGTCCAGATTTGCCAATGGCATAGAAAGAAGTTGGACAGGCAAGCAGCCCTTCACTGACTCACACCTATTCTGAAGCAGGTAGGGATCTTGCTCTATCTGCTCCAATAACTGGATTTACACTCTCCCTTCTTCCCCAAATCTCAAAGGACTTTCTTAGCTTTTTCAAGTCATGTTCTTTCAGAACAAACACTAAAGCACTATTTCTATAGATGAACAAGCAGAAGTCTGTAAACTCGCCACCCCCGGAGGTGAGGAAACCTCCCTTCCTAATTTGAACCCAAAGACACTTTGCAATCCCATGTTGTAAAAGACTTCATATATTTTCCTTTGTGCAGCACATGATACAGAGCAAGGTTAAGAGCCTAGTACCTGACGGTAAAGGATCCAAATTCCAGCTCAGCCACTTGATAGGTGGGTGTAATTGGGGCAAATTTTGTAACATGACCAAAGCTCAACTCCATCTATAAACTGGAAGGACAGAGTATATCCAGACTTTACTGGGGACAGAGTTTTGTTTTGTTTTTTTTAAGATTTTATTTATTTAAAAAAAAAAGATTTTATTTATTTATTTGACAGAGAGAGAGAGAGCACAAGTGGGGGTGGTGGAGAGGGAGATGCAGATTTCCTGCTATGCAGGGAGCCCTATGCATGTGGGGCCCGATCCCAGAACCCCAGGATCATGACTTGAGCTGAAGGAAGCCAACCAAGCTACCCAGGTGCCCCAAGAGGACTGATATTTAAATGGTCCATACCAGGCTCTCAGATAATGAATAAATGCACTGATGTAAGCTACAGTTCTCAAGCAAACAGTTTTGTCCCTCGGGCGGCACTTGGCACTGTACGGAGACATTTCTGGTTGTCATAGGTAGGGCTGTATCCTACCGGCATTTAGCAGGTACTTTGCAACACTCTGCAATGGCTAGAACAGCCTCTCTCCCCTGCTGGAAGGATCGCACCCGGCACTTGGCAAAAGCTCCATCATTTCTTCCCTTTCTACTAAAATTCCCCAATCTCTGACACCTCTCTGACAACAGGGCCACCTACTATGCTTAACACAGTCGATAAAAACGTTCCAAGTTGAAATCTTCCTCCTGGCTAATGTGCCAGTCGGCTGCAATGGAGACACTTACACACTGGAGACCCAGGAGATAGAGGACTTGGGAGATCAAAAGTACTCCTGAAATTTAAAGTAAATTTTGGGGCAGCCCGGGGGGGCCCAGCGGTTTAGCACCTGCCTTCAGCCCAGGGCGTGATCCCGGAGACCCTGGATCGAGTCCCACGTCGGGCTCCCTGCGTGGAGCCTGCTTCTCCCTCTGCCTGTGTCTCTGCCTCTCTCAAATTAATAAAATCTTAAAAAAGAAAAATAAATTGTGTACCTCCCTCACCCCCACCCCCACCCCAAAAAAAAACAGGCCCAGTACCCTTCATTTCGTCCTGTTCACTGTGGTCCAGCCTGCCCAGGCTTTTTCGGTTCCAGAAGCACCAGCCTCGTCTAGTGTAAGGACACTTGTTGCTCCTTCCACCTTGGACGCTTCCCCCTCTGGCCCACCCTCATTCCTCCTGATTCCCCGCACAGCAGTTACAGAAGCCCCGGGAAACTGCAGTAAGCTCTTTTAGGGCCCAGTGGAAGGGGGAGTGCGGTTTTCATCCTCAGCGCTCACCTGGACGAGTGCTCCGCACACAGCACGTGTGGACAGATAATCGTTAGACCCAAGAATGCACGCATTCTCCAAGGGCTCCGGGCCTCTAACAGTTGTAAGTCATCAGACGGGTGTTAAAGGAGGGTCCCACGGCCTGGGCTGAAGTGACAGGTGCGCCGCCCCCCCGAGAGGCCCCAGCAGGTGAGGAGCAGCCCAGAACCTGGCCCACTTAAGCTGGGTGCTCCCCGAGCAGCACCGGCCGGGGTCGGGGTCGGGGTCGGGGTCGGCTCGGGGTCAGGTCCGCCGCTCCAGGTGAAGCCGCCCCCCGCCCCCCGCCCCCCGCCCAGCCCGCTCCAAGCCCGGACCCTGCGCGCCCGAGCTGGCCCCGCGCCGTCGGCCGGGCCCCGGGGCTGCGGGCCGCCTACCTGCAGGTGAACTTGAGGGCGACGAGCAGCGCGCAGCCGAGCGCCACCGCCCCGCAGAGCAGCTCGGGCCGCCGGCGCGCCATGAGGGAGGCGCCGCGCAGCCCGCGGCGGAGCCGGCCCGCCGAGGACGCTGCGGCCGGGGCCGGGCTGAAGGAGCCGGAGCCCGCGGGGCCGCCGCCGCCGCCGCCACCCTCGTCCTCGGCGTCGTCGCTGCTGCTGCTGCTGCTGCTGCCGCCGCCGCCGCGGCCTCCGCATTCCGACATTACATGCTCCCCGTCGCCGGCTTTATACCGCCGCCGCCGCCGCTTCGGGCCCGAGGGCCCGGCACGGCCCGTCGCTCCCCAATCCCGCAGCCCGCCGCGCCCGCTAACCCGGACCCTCCACGTCAGCCCCGCCGCCGCCGCGGCGCCCGCCCCCGCGCAGGCGGCCCCGCCTCCCGTCCACGGAGTCTGCGCGGGCGCCGGCCCCGCCCGGAAGCCCCGCCCCCGCGCAGGCGGCCCCGCCTCCCGTCCACGGAGTCTGCGCGGGCGCCGGCCCCGCCCGGAAGCCCCGGCCCCGCGCAGGCGGCCCCGCCCCACAGCCGACGGCCCCGCCTCTCGGCCACTGAGTCTGCGCAGACGCCGGCCGCGCCCGGAAGCCCCGCCCCCCTCAGGCGGCCCCGCCTCTCGCCCACCGAGTCTGCGCGGACGCCGACACCGCCTGACAGCCCCGCCCCCAAGCGAGTCCCGCCCCTCGCGCGTGGAGTCTGCGCGGGGGCCCCCCCGCCGTCGCCCCACAGGCCCCGCCCCCCGCCCGCGGAGTCTGCGCAGGCGCGGGTCGAAGCCTCCGGCCCGTCCCCGACGGGAGTCCTGCCCACGCGGTTGCGGGCATCTTCGCGCCGCCGGGAATCGGCGCTTGCTTGGCCTGTGAGGCCTCAGCGCTGTGCTCGGGAGCGCAGTCGTGCCCGCGAGTCCGTACAGGCCACGGGGGGCACAGGCGCCGCTACCCATCCCCGCGGAGCCGAGGGGACAATCCATGCAGGGGCCAGAGGTGTCCAGGTCCCGGCAGCGGGGCGGGCGGGAGAGGTCACCGCCTCGGCGTGCACGTCTGTGAAATGGGGGTGCGTACTAGCAGCACCTCCGTCAGGGTCGTTTCGAGAGTAAATGAAGGGACTACGGAGAGTGCCAGGCGCACGGTGCGGTCTCACTAGGCCTGGACTAGCGTGGCTGTGCGCCCCAGCCCCCTCCGGCTCCCGCACGGCCCCGGCCCTCCCGGACGCACCCTCAGGCCGCGGGAGACGCCGAGGCCGCGCAGCTAGTGGGCGAGCGAGCGGGTGCAGCCTCGGAGGCAGGGCGCCCCGTGACCTGTTGCGCGGGCCAGGGAAGTCGCGAGGGCGGGGGCACCGCTCTGTGGCCGCACCTCGCTGCGAACGAAACCGGGCCAGGGCGTGCGACCGCCCGGGCGAGAACCGGGAGCTGAGCCCCAGGGCGGCGGGGGGAGCCAGGTGCCCGCTCCCCGGGATGCGGCGTGCGCCCCGATG